>NW_024464918.1:21800000-23050000 GCF_017591425.1 Ochotona curzoniae
TCCTTCTTGGACCTGCATGATAGAGCAGAATTTATAAGCTGGTTAATTCAGATTCATTAAATCAATGAATGAATATGTCTAATCTGTGAAGTGGACATGGATATACTTATGGCATAATGTGGTTGTGTAGGCTGAATGAGAGTGGATGTATATAGTGCTTGAACATAGGATTTCATAAACAATGAAAAGGAGTGAATGTCGTTTTTAAACTCGCATTTTCTGCACCATTGTTTCTCAGTTGTGTTTATAACATGGAAGGGTCAGGGATATTTTAGACCCAGGGGAAGTATTTGAACCACTGGTACATTCTTTGGAATGCATCAACTAAGTCTTACTGTTTGGGAGAGATTCTATTCAGTTGTATTTGGTAATATACATGAAAATAGAGCAGAAGGATCTGGAAAGCCTGGAATGGAGTGGTCTCTGCTGGACATTGGATCCTACTCGGGCATAAATTCCACTTCAGCCCAGAATCCCCCTGAAATGAATTGTATGGAGAAAGAATAGGATGCACAGTCATGTAAAATAACAGACCGATTCATGTAAAATATGCCAAGTGAAACAATGCTCTCATCTCTCTAAAGGCATTTTCCTAAACACGCTCTCTTAATGACCGCAGGAAGCCTGTATATTAGGTGTAAGGAGAGGAGGAATGCTTGTTTCCCTAAGTATGTAGTCACAAAGGGAGCAGGAGGAAACAAGCTCCAGCATATTGTGCTGTTGCTGTTGTAGACTGAATATTGATACCAAGATTAAAATGTGAAAGCAGAGCTCATTTACATGTTTCCACTCACTGTCTTTGTTAAGGGAGAACAAGTAGAGATTGCATCTCAAAGGTTTTAAGAATGTACTGTCTGATTCTGATACACAATGATATTGTTTCACATGAATTATTTAATACCTACAGTGAGACTTTCAAAGTGTTTTTCCACATCCATAACACTTGCACAGTGTTTTCTATCTGTAATCTTGCTAAAGCTTGTTTTTTTTCACTGTGTAAGGTCTGATAGTGAGAGCAGGATTGTAGTATACTTTTGTTTACATGCTTTTGAACTTCTGAATTGTGTATACTCTGCAGAATGCTGACTTCAGAAAAGAAGATTTCTCTGTCACTGTGCTGATAATTTTTTCCCTTTCTATGAATATGTTGATGTCTGTTGAATTATAAGTCTTGGCAAATTTTTAAATTAAATTTGTTTTTAAAAATATTGTTCATATAATTGAGAGAGATGCATGCCCATATGGGTCTCCAGTTAGGGTGCTGAGGGTCTGGGTATGGATGAAGGTGGGTGGGATAGATAGTTTGTTTTTCCTCCCATGTCTTCAGGGCAGAAGAGGAGTGGGCCACACTGCTGTCAAATTACATCTGCATCTGGGGATAGCAGGCAGACCTTCAGTGATGTCTTAGAGACCCTGATGTGGAAAGAGGATTCCAAGGGTGGTACTTGAGTGGTTTTGTTTCACCAGGGTTGAAAAAATCTTTCCAAAATCTGTTGGCTGACTACATCTATTTTAGTGCACTGCTAGGCCCAGGAATATGTTGCAAAGCTTGGCCAGGAGAATGATTCAACTTGTTCTGCTTTCCATCTTCTGACAAGGCCCTCCACATCTCTGCAGGCCTAGATAAGCTGTCTGTCCAGGACATGCCTGTCCACTGCACACACAGCATCTGAAGAGGCCCAGTCTCAGCAGACACACTCCAAGCTTGTACTACATACACTGAGATTTTCTCTATGGCTGGGTTTTGAGTCCAGGCATATAATTTGGGGAGTCCCCCCAAAAACCTCTCCTGGGGTGATCTCAAATTTGACTTTTATGTGTGCCAGCTGGTGCAGGTTCAGGGTCTGTCACTTGTCCCAGCCAATGCACATACCAATGTACATTGCTCAGTTCTACCCCCAGCCCCATCTCACATGTAAACTGATGGGTGATGTGGTCTAGCCTAGCCCAGCCCATCCTGCCACACAAGTGGGTGCTGAGGCCTGGTTGGGCGACTCTAATATCCCCCACCAGTCCATCCCCAGCCCTGGTTGTTGTATGTGCCAGCCTCTGCTGCTGCCTGACCTGACCAAACCCACATCTCATCCTACTCTAGTGTGTACCTGGACCAACGTGCCTTGACCAACCTGGCCCACCCCCAGCCCTGCCTGTTATGATTACGAGTGTGAGCTGTAACCTAGCATGGCAGTGCCCACGGTACCCTTACCAGGCCCACTCCCAGCCCTGAATCTTGCCCCTGCCTGGGGGTTCTGCAGTCCAACCTGACATGACTTGTACCAAGTTCTGGCACTTACTAGCATGTGCTATAGCCTAGCCTGGCTGGCCCACCTCCAGCCTAACTCACCCAGCTCTCATGCTTAATAGTGGAAATAGAAGTCCAGCAAAGGATTCTTCGAAGTTTCTCTACCAGGCCTGCTCCTAGTTCTGAGTCTTGAGCATGCCAGAAGTTGCTGCGACCCTTTCTGTGATGGCCCACCCCCAAGCTCAGCATTCACTAGCAGGTGCTACAACCTGGCTCAGCCCACCCTACCCCCAGTCTAGTTCTCACTGGTAGGTGCAGCAGCCTAACACAGGCTGACCCACCCCTAGCCCTCATATGAACTGGTAGTTGTTGCGTTCCAGTCAGCCTGGTCTGT
Organism: Ochotona curzoniae; assembly: GCF_017591425.1. Taxonomy (NCBI): domain Eukaryota; kingdom Metazoa; phylum Chordata; class Mammalia; order Lagomorpha; family Ochotonidae; genus Ochotona; species Ochotona curzoniae. The sequence goes on from NW_024464918.1 coordinate 21,802,637, forward strand.
ACTGTAACCTGGCTCTTGCTTGTGCCAGTGTATGCCACAGATTGGCCCAGCCTAGTCTACATCCAGACCTGGCTCACACATGTGCTGATGGGTGCTGTAGCCGAGCCTGGCTTGGCCTGGCCTGGCCCACTGCCAGCCTTGGCTCTCATGCTCATCAGTGGAAGCTGCAACATAGCAGGGGAATTCTCCAAGTTCCCCTACAAGGCTTGCTCCTAACCCTGGATCTTGTGTGTGCTGGCAGATGCTGCAGCCCAGCCAGATATGGCCTGTCCCCAAACGTAGCATACACCAGTGAATATTATGACCTAGTGTGACTGGCCTACATCCATTCTGGTTTGCCAGTGGGTACTACAGCCTATCCCAGCCTGGCCCACCCCCACATCCAGCTCGCATTTGAGCCAGTGGGTGCCATGGCCAAGCTTTGCCTGTCTACACCAATTCCAGCTATTGTGAGTACGAGCAAGTGCTGAAGCCTAGCCAAGGCTGACCTTCCTAAAAACTCAATCTATACAAATGCTAAAGATTGCTGCAGCCTTGCCAAGCCCAGGCTGCTCTCAACTCTTCTCAGGGTTTGATCTTGCCAGCAGGCCTTGAGGTCACCGAGGGTAAGGTGATGGTGTTCTTCAGCCAAAGAGCCACGGTTTCAAGCTGGTGAGGAATGTCTGCTGTATTATTCACAAATTACAAGTTTTAAAGGTTAGGGAAGGGCAGAGCAGGAGGGTGTCTTCTGGCAGTCCTCCATCCACCAAAGATGCTGTAATTGGCTATAAGGCATGTCCATTCCCATTAATCTTTAATCATGTCAGAAGTCACGATCCACATGCATTCCCTTTGACTTTCTAGTCATGTCAGAGATCACGTTCTGCATGCAGGGCTGGAAACTGTTCCTCAGGTCATGGGCAGGTATGCAGTGAGCCATGCCCACCAGGTAGCAGGCAGGAGCCCATAAACTCTAGCTCTCACACTCACCAGTAGGAGCTGTAGTATAATGGAGGAGTACCTAGAGTTCTGCTACCAGGTCCCTTCCCAGTCCCTGATCTTGCTCATGCTGGCAGGTGCATGCCAGCACCAGCCTGGGCTGCCCCCAACTCTTGCTGTCATATTCACCGATAGGAGCCATAGCTTAGCAGAGGAGTCCCTGGAATTCCCCTGCCAGGTCCCTTCCTAGTCTGTGATCTTGTACATGATGGAGATATTTGACCCCAACCTGGTGTGGCCTGTAGTCTCAGCTTTTGCTGGCTGGTGTTGCATCCTAGTCTACCTGGGCATGACCTGCACCATGTCCAGGTTCTGGTTCTTATGTGTGCTAGCTTCATCCTACCTGATGTGACAAGAGATCCAGCACACACAAATGCTGACAAGTGCTGCAGCCCTGCCTGGCCTGGTCAGCCTATAACCCTGGCTCTTGTGTTCCCCAATAGGAACTATGGCCTAGCAGGGGAGTTCCGCAAGTTCTCCTATCAGGCCTGCTCCTAGCCCTGAAATCTTAGTGTGCTGGAAATTGCCATGGCACTGCTTGGCATTGTGTACCTTCAGTCCTGGCCTTTGTGTGTGCTAGCAGGTGCTGCAGCCTGGTCCAGTCAGGCACCCTCCTAGCCCTGGCTCCCGCCAGTGTCAGATGAGTTCTGTGGTCCAGTCTGTTTCAACTGGTCACCACTTTCAGCTCTCCATGTAAGCTGGTAGGTTCTATAGACCCACAGAGGTGAGTTCATAAGTCCCATACAGAATCAGCCCCCAGTATTCTAGTGGGTGCTGTGGCCAGCCTGACATAGCCCAAATCATCCCACATGTAGATTAAAATAGGCCTGGGTTGTGAGTTTCGTACAGGTTATGATGAAGTCAGCACAATTGTAAACAGAAACTGAACATTGGGAACTATGCTGAGACATAATTGGGGTTTCTGAAAACAGAAACACAGATACCTCGATATGTAGGGAACAGCAAAAGGTGCTCTTTTCATTTGCTTTCTTCAAACATCTCCTAAAAATATTTATTGTTGGTTTGTACAGATATATATGACTACTTGATGTGAGCTCACAGCAGATTAAAAGAAAAAACAAACAAAACAAACAAACAAAAAATCCCTACAGAAAACCTGATTCTTGCTTCCAGACGAATGTTTAAAGGGTGGAACACCAGTGTAATCATTAGAATGAGACCAGAGGCCTTCCAGAGTGGATGAGTGACTCTGTAATAATCCAAACCAAGAAAATTTTGGAGTTGCTATAACCAAGAACACTGACAGATGATATAACCCCAAGCAGTGATAAAGCTGAGGATAGAATTTGGATATCCTTATCATCATTCTAGTGTCATATCTGAGTAAGAAATATCTGTTGATGTGACACCCTTCATCACTCTGATTATTTACTTCCCTAACTGAAAAAGGTGTAACTCGTCTATTCAGGGAATTTAGAGAATAGCAATAGGTCTAGATAACTTTTTTTTTTAAAGACTTATTTATTTTTTTATTGGAAAGTCAGATATACAGACAGGAGGAGAGACACTAAGATCTTCTGTTCCCTGGTTGATTCTTGAAGTGGCCACAATGGCCGGAGCTGAGCCAATGCAAAGCCAGGAGCCAGGAGCTTGTTCTGGATCTCCCATGTGGATGCAGAGTCCCAAGGCCTTAGGTCATCCTCTGCTGCTTTCCCAGGCCTCAAGCAGGGAGCTGGATGGGAAATGGGGCTGCCAGGACATGAACTGGCACTGATATGGGATCCCAGGTATGTAAGGTGAGGACTTTAGCCACTAGGTTACCACGCCAGGCCCTAGATAACTCTATTTTGCTGCAAGTGCATACATTTTGTTGCTAGAGGCCTGCTGTGACTCTGTAGGGAAGCCTGTGCTCTGTGACAAATTCAATTCAGTGGAGAGTCCGTAAACCCACTTGGTGAGCAGACATTCCAACCCAAAAAGAGATGTCAGTTTTAAATAATAATTTCCCCCAAATTATTATCAATTAGGCTTTTTGATTATGTTTGTTTTGCAATAAATGTGATAGTTGGCTATCATGGAATTTCAAAAGAAATAGAAAACAAGTGGAAGTATTCTGTTACTCCTTAATTACATTTTCCATATTTCTCAAATTGAACTTCAGCACCAAATTCCCTAAAGGGGAGAGAAATGAAGGAACATTATTATTATAAGAAAAGTGAGAATTGTTCTTAAATGTACTCTCTATTATTTTTTACAACCTAAAAATCAGTTGCTTTACAATTTCCTTTAAAAATTAACCTTATTTCTGTTCCTATTTGTCACCACCACAGTTTTGTATCTCTTATAGTGTTAATTCTCCAAAAAGTGTTCTGTTCAGTTTTCTAAAATAAAGTTTTGTCATCTTGGAACCTATTCCTGTTTCACTCAGTGCTTTTCCTTTCAGCATAAGAATACACCAAGAGGTATATGACAAGCGGAGCAGTGATCCTGTGCATAGTTCACTCTGTACTCAAAGCATCTGAGCGTAGGACACCTCTGAGCGTAGGAAATCTCTGCCTCACTCGAGCATGTAGGCTTCATGTAGACTGGCTTCTTTTTGAGTTTTCACCCTTGCAGATGACAGTATACTCCCTGCCTTATTTCTCAGTTCCAAATGATTCCCCAGTAGATTTAACTATCAATTTTCCTTTATGAATTTGGTTTATTTAAAAGTTTTAACTTCTCTGTGTTTAAGAAATACCCAACCCTAACCCCAGATTCAAATGTGTATATGTGTGTGTGTGTATCATATATGATTCACATATTACTCTTGTGGTCCAGATAAATGCTTCGGGATAAATGGTTAATAAAAACATAAAGAAGCAATGTGAACCACCTCCGCCAACAAGGAGAGATTTGAAACTTCAGTTACCTGGAATGCCTGAACTTTACCTGAATAGGGAGCCACTGCAGGGACACTAATGTTTATTTATATTGCCTCTGAAAATCTGCATTTTTATTTTATTTTATTTATTACTAATTTATTTTTAGATTAAATGTAATTTCTAAATCAACCATCTAAAGCTTATTTAAAAACTACTTTTATTATCATCAGCTATTATACAAATTTGTCAACTTGGACTGCATTTGCAAATTCTTGAGGAGTTTGAGCTTTGTTTCATAAAAATCTATGTTCTTGGTAGCTTTTAGCAGAGTCTGACACTGAGAAAGTATTAAGTATTTGTATTAACTGTGGCCAAGAATTACATTCTTCAGTATTTTTTGGAGGGTATCTGTTATTCATAAATGGGAAGTCTCTTTCTGGATTTTGAGTACAATTTGCCAAGTTTATTCTTTCAAGCCTCACCATGAGCTGAGACTGAGGAATTATCACTCATCAATCAAAACAGCATTGAGACTTTTCTTTTTTGCCTCAAAACAAAGAAATGGCTTGAAAGTTAAATTTGTATTTGCATGTTAGAAGGAAAATTAAAACGAATGTAGTGGTCAGTGTACCACTTCTGCATGGACTCAGTTTCCTGTGTTTGAGAGTAGGATCTTTGGTTTTGAACATTTTTCATGTTGGCTACTAAGTCATGTTGTTTCTCATTTTCAAATAACAGGAAACCTCATTTGTGTTTAGAATTAAGAATGACAGCTAGAGTGATAATAGCACATGTGTCAGAGTTAAAATATACATTGAACAAAAGGAACAGAAGGTGGGAGAAAGAATGAATGTATCAAGAGTTCCAATTCCTGAGAGATGATCCAGGAAAAGGTAAAGAAAGAAGGAAAGAAGAGAGGGATGCGGGCAGAGTGGAAGGGAAATGCTTCTTGCTTCTCTTCCCCAGTGCTGCCGGAAGAATATGAGGCATGACCCTAAAGCTGGTGAGACTGTTCTGTGCAATCATAGCTTCCTCAGTGAGGATGAAATGAATCTCAGAATTACATGCCAGAACTGCCCGTTCTCTGTAACTTTCAGGAGGTTAGGCCATTATGAGTAAATTCTTACACTGCTCTGATTGGTGATGAGTGTCCAAGTACCAGATAGTGCCTATGTGTGTCATGGGGGAGGGGCCGCTTACATAAAACAACTGAATAGTTTCAAGTCTATTGTCTAAATAGCTGCTTTCTAAGAAATCAATAGAAACTGCTTTAAGAAAGAATGGGTAGAATTTAAATATTCTACATAGTCTGGTAAGATTCGTGAATTCTCATTCACCTTTCTGTGAAGACAGTGATAGGGACTTGGCTATTTTATATATTTTTAGTTTCTATTGTTTCTTTTAAAAGATACTTCAGGGCCTGGCACAGTAGCCTAGTGGCTAAAGCCCTTGCCTTGCATGCCCGTAATACAATATGGGCACCAGTTCATGTCCTGGCTGCTCCACTTCCCTTCCAGCTCCTTGTTTGTGGCCAGGGAATACAATCAAGGACAGTCCAAAGGCCCTGGGATCCTGCACCTGCATGGGAGACCTGGAAGAAGCTCCTGGCTCTTGGCTTCAGATCACCTTAATTCGGGCTGTTGTGGTCACTTGGGGAGTAGACCAGTGGATGGGAGATCTTTGTCTCCTCTCTGTGATTCTGATTTTCCAATAAAAAAAAATCCTTTTTAAATAAGAAAATATTTCAGCCAATCTCTGAAACTAGTACTCACTCTAGAGTTGGGTGTGTATCCCCTTATTCCAGCTTCTACACCCCATCTCAATCAGTGCTTAGCAGAAATCCTCATGAGGTACTAACATCATGCTGGAGGCTGGTGAGAACTACTCTCAAAGGAAGTTGTGCAGTTGGCATGAAGAGTATAGGTTCTTGATGTGAATACTGTTCTTGAGCCTGCCCTTTAGTATACGCTAGCACGTCATGAATGATGAATATGTTTTCATTGGATCTGGAGCCATTCCGTCTTAAGTTTGACTTCTGGGGTGAGGGGTGGAGAGAATGATGGAGATGAGCTTTGCAAGTAGGTGCGCAGTGCCCTCATGACCCACGCAAGAAAAAGTGTGGATTCCACGTCTTTGGTTAGCTTCCCTGCTTGTTGAGCTGTCATACATATTGTCATTCCTTGTGGGTAGCAGAATTAAATATTGCTTATGCTAACCCACAGGGAGAGGACTACTGGAAATTCTCTCTCGTATCTCCAAATTGGTGTATTTTCATTGTAATAAATAGATACAAGTAATGTAAGCACTGTTCTGAGTTTCATGAGGCCTTCTAGTGAATTATCAAACCTGAGAGTAGTCATGGGACAACACTCTCTCTGCCCGCCCCCTCCCACAAAGATCTCACAAGTTGTGAAGGAGGAACTGCCAATACACAGGCTTATTCATGAAAACATTTAAGTGAAGCTAACATATTTCACGTGGAATGTTACTGATTTTTTTAAAATCTGAATTTCCTGCTGGATTTATTTAAAAGATAACAGTATCACAGTTGTTAACCTTTTATTTAGGTGAGAAAATATAACCATCTTGTTACACATGTTCAGCAATGTTTGTGCTTATATCCTTATCTAGGTCTTCATCTGTACCTTCATCTATACTTACTGCTTTATCTTCATCTCTGTCTATATCTGTATTTGTTAATATTTGTCAAATGACAGGCTTGTCAATGAGACTTGTAAAGAATTTGAATGATTTTCATAATAATGGCCTTTCATGTGTTGTTTGAATATAACATATAGACTTTTTATAAATACTATTTCTGTGTAACCCTCCCAGAACTTCATGTAAGTTTTTTGTTTTCAAAATATGTCTACTTTGAAATGTTAATTAAACTTACAACATTTTTCACTGTCCATATAGTCTGCCCATAATATATATATATATTTAATTTAGAAAAATGCACTTGTTAATTTTACTTATTTGAGGGATGAAGAAGTAGTGACAGTCAGATGGTCAGTCAAACAGACAGACTTCTTACTGCAGTAGTTCACCCCCTAAACACTGGGTACATCCTAGATTGCACTGACTGGGAGGCAAGAATTCAATCAAATTCTCCTACATGAGTGGCAGAAGGCCCAGCCACCTGCTGCTTTTGATGTAAACTAGCAGAAAGCCAAAATTAGAAATGGAGCAGGACTTAAAGTCAGGTACTTGGATATGGAATGCAGGCAACAAATATTATGGCAGCCTCCGTGCCACGTACTTATCCCTACACCCAAAGTTTCATAAAGAACAGGCTATTTTTTGATGGTATGCATCAGTAAAATCTAATTCCTTGGTTTTTATTTTTTGGAACTTCTGTGAAATTCCATAGGGGAAAATATAGTAATGGTGTTTTATTTTTACTTACCACTTGTCAATACAGAAAAAACACTCATTCTGATAAGTATGGTTATTTTTAGCACACACGTATGCTGTCACATTAGGACAATCGGCTTCATAAGAAGGTTCCAATGGTTGATATAAATGGCATGGAGGCTGTAAATACCATGGAAATAATGAATATTTATACTCTTTCTTCTGTGCCTTGCTTGTCACTTCTGTCACAGAACTATTCATTGATGTTTTTCATGAATTTCTTATATTCTGAGGGTCCACCAGAAAAGTTTTGTTTTTTCCTGACTGTAGTGTATGCACCCATCCCTGGCACCTCTTTTTTTTTAAGATTTATTTATTTATTGGAAAGTCAGATATACAGAGAGGAGGAAAGACAGAGAGGAAGATCTTCCATCTGATGATTCACTCCCCAAGTGAGCGCAACGGCCGATGCTATGCCAATCTGAAGCCAGGATCCAGGAACTTCTTCTGGGTCTCCCACATGGGTGCAGGGTCCCAAAGCCTTGGGCTGTCCTTGACTGCTTTCCCAGGCCACAAGCAGGGAGCTGGATGGGAAGTGGAGCTGCTGGGATTAGAACCGGCGCCCATATGGGATCCTGGTACGTTCAAGGTGAGGACTTTAGCCACTAGGCCACGCAGCCGGGCCCCCCTGGCACCTCTTAAATTCATAGTATAATGGCATTCATGCATAACTCCAAATACAGAGCTTTCATTTAATCTTGGTCTCCCATCCCAGTCACTCTAGGACATTTGTGAGGGAAAGAGGGATGTGTGTGTTTGTGAATTTCTAGAAAACTGAGCTCAAGTGTGGTTGGGAAGAATGGTGGTTCAGTATTGAGACGGCGGATACATTTTAGAGTTACCAGAATCAACTTTGTGATTGAGTAAGTGACAGGTGTTAACTTACTTAATACTTAGAAATATACTAACTCAGTGTATCTTATTTGGCCTTATGTATTTATTTTGCTAAGAGGTATTACTATATTATGGTACTTTTACTGCAGGATGGCATCTAAGCCAGAGAAGTTAAGCTACATGCCAGAGTCCACAACAAATCTTTCTCTTCTCCTTTACTTGCATTAAATTTCACATCAGCCATATCCAGAAATTGATCTGGAATGAAAAATGCAAATTTACCTTAGGCCATTTGGAAATGTCATGTGTTCTGAGAATGCCTGCAATTAAAGCACAAACAATAGGTTAGAGGATAACATATAATCCACACATATAATCCAAGCATGAGTCTTGTTAAAGTTTTTGTTTCTCAATGGCTTATTTTCTGTTATTGTCATTTAAATAACCTGGCAAGACCTGGATGAAAACTCATATCTTTTTGGCATTCTGATATGAAATGCCGGTGATGGTGAGCGGAACATTTACCTTCATACTACGGTGATTGCCCAGAAAAATACCTTTTAGTGAGACTTGAATCTGATTACCAAACTCAAAGAAAAAATTCAGACAACATATTATTATGATGAAAACAATACATATTTGTTGTGCTCTAGAGGGTTTCTTTTGAATTAACAAATTAGAAAATAGAATAAGAATCCACAATGGAGATAACAAGCTTGATTTTTCCACTGAAGAAAGTTGTGTGTGTATGTGTGTATATTTCATTTATTTATATATTATATATAATATTTATATTATATAACATATATTGTTTATATCTTATATTATACTAATGCATAATAAATATATCATGTTTATATAATTATTTCTTTTTATTTTACTATATTATATATTATAATTATTCTGTCACATACAATATAATATACATTATATTATGTATCATATAATATATTGTTTATATTCATATTTTATTATTTATATATAATATAATAAATATATTTATATCTATATTATATGACATATAATAATATGTTATACTACATATTCATATATTATATGTGATATATATGTATATAGTTCATTTTTTTTTTGTAGAAAAGGCTCATTTATTTATTTGAAGGAAAGAGAGAGTTGGATTAATTTTTATCTGTGGGTTCATTCCCAAACTGACCATAACAGCAGAATCTGGGCCAAGCTGAAGCCAGGAGCTGAGAATTTCATCCCAGCTCCCTTTACATGAATGGCAGGGGCCCAAGCACTTTCTGCTGCTCCTAGGCACATTAACAGGAGGGTAGATCAGAAGCAGAGGAACTGGGGCTTGAACTGGCTCTCTGATATGGGATGCTACTGTGCTACAATGACTTTCCAGAAAAATACCTTTTAGGGATACGTGATTCTGATGAACAAGCTCAAAAACATATTTAAGCAAAAGCATTCCTTATCCAATATTACAGAAAACTTTTTTTTCCCCTCTCTTGTAACTTCAGGGAGATCAGACGGTTAGTCTTCCTAAATCGACAGATTGCTCACCTGAAAAAACAGTATGTGCCAAAGCAGAGAATACCAGGAAAAATATGATCTTTGGAGAAAGGCAGCCATTTGATTTCATCTGGTATCCTTCTTTCATGAAACCTGCAAAAATGCCCAAGACAATTTAGTCCTAATTTCTGACAGAACTGGCTTTCTAAGCATCGGACAACCCCAAAACCCCAGCTAGTGTCATGCCCATGGAGTTGGCTTTGGCAGTCTCACAATGGCCCGAAAGATCTCTCTGCTCTCAACAAGGGAAGAAAAATACCCTTCCCCCTGCCAATCACAAGTTTATGTACATCACAGTTCTAGCTTAGAAGAAAAATGGACCTCAGGACTCTCATTTTAGCCGACCCCAAATATGTTACCTATCAGTAAATTTATTTTACACTTTGGGATACTCTTGTGATTGACTGTAGACATGCCATATATTCATGAGAATTCTAGGATAATAAATGTGAATTGAAGGTTGTCCCTCATATTCAGGCACATGTCACCCTGTAATACAAGCTGTTTGATTTTCTGAACTAGATTAGTTTTCTCCACACTGGTATCTTTCATTTTCTGGTTACTCTTTGTTGGGCCAGTTAAATGAATACAAATATAAAGAAGGAATTGCAAATGGAATTATTAATCCTGGGAAATACCAATTATATGTGGCACCATTCCTGATAAAAGAATCAGCGCGCGCGCACACACACACACACACACACACACACACACGAACTACAGAAGTTTGTGGAAAATGGAATCATTTCTCTTTGTGCAAAATATTTTGAAATTCACATGCAGTATTTTCGTAACAGTTTTCCATTAACTTTCTGGCATTGAATTCATGTATTAAAATGCATAAGACACTAGAAACTATGGAATTTGGAGTCAGAAATTAGAAGTCCTAGGTTCAGCATCTCCTAGGTATGTGAGTCTCAGAAAAAATATTTGTAGAATATTGAAAGGATCAACTGGTATTAATATGAGGTTAATCATATTAAATAGACGATTTATTCAGTTCAAATTTTGTTTGTAGGGATGAGAATATTAGAGGAAATAAAAACTACTCAATTCCGTTTCTTCAGCTTTATCATGCTCTAGCAAATTCAATGTACTCTTTTCCAAATTCTAACAGGTGAGCATGTAGACAAATGATTCAGAACCACATTAAGGCAGAAGCTCCCTTTACTTTCACAGGCAAAGGAAACAAAAGGAAAGTGTTAGGGGGAAGCAAAACTCACTGTTGGTAATGACATCTTCCAGTGATGGGAGAGATCACTAATGTGGAAGGCAAAGAGAAGATATCTGAATAAAGTGATTAAACCTTGAGGTCACAGTTTACCTTGAGAGGAGTTGCTGGTTTGGATTTCTTTGGCCAGGGATGTGTGGAGCACAGTAGCAGTCTCCTTACTTGGATCACTGATGCCTAGTAGCATGAATTGTCTCAAAGGGCTGTTTGTTTCTGACTTTGATCTTTCAATTGTGTCTGATGTTTCATGCACCAATAGGCTGGGTCAGACTTGAAGGCTATGTGCATAGATTTCTATTTGTGGAGCATGAGAACAAGAAGTACTGGTGTCTGCAAATCAGACTGATGACCTACCGTATTCCAGAACATTTGGTCAATTTTGATTCAGGTGGATTCTGGTCTTTGCAAATGCCTCTACCTCTATTTCTCAGAAGTCTTACATGTTTTATATTTCTTGGGTATCATTTTTTTTTCCTCTGGGAAATAACAATATTCCAAATAATAATCTTTGCAAGACCTATGCCTCCCATTATTCCATTTAGTGCCTTGTACCATGTCTCAACTCTGACAAGTCTGAAAATTGACCTAAAATTCAGCCTCACAGACTTTAAATTACTTTGTGTTGTTAGTAGTCTTGTTGTTGTTTTATGTTCCTGCCTCAAACTGAAACCCAGGTCTGACATTTATATTTAGCCTCCTTTTTCATTGTGTCCTTCATCTATTTTTGATAGTTTTTAGTTTGAGAGACAAATCTTCTGTCTGCTGTTTTACTTCCCTTGGGAGGAACAGGGTAGAACAGAGACCCCAAAATGAAGTGTCAGAAATGAGAGCTTCCAGTAAAAAGATAGCTTTCAAAGTAAATTGAGATTTTAAATCCAGTTTCAGAGTATGTTCATCTTAAATGAAACTCAGACCAGTAAGACTTTTATTGGTTGGATTGTGTGTTTTATGCCTTAACCACAGTCACAATAAATATTCTGAAAATGGATGCAGAAAATAGACAAAAAAGCTTCCATAGTTTGTCTGAAAAGAAAGAAACCAAGTCATTGAAGGTGGTAAGGTCTTCAGAAAGGAAAGGACTTTTATTTAGACAATCCTATGGGATCCTTGTGTCTCAGGTCCCCAACCTGATGGTTGAGCATGTGCTGGTGTGAACTTGATAGGGATTCAGCAACCCTTCCTCTGGTTTCTGAAGCCAAACTCTCCAGACATAAAATTGAGATGACTAGAATCTTACCCAATTTTACTGGTGAACAACACGCTTAACAGTACCTTCTTATGACAAACAGTAGTTCTAAACAACACAACACAGAACAAAAGAAGACAATGACTAGCTATAACAAGAGTCACATACCCAAAGAGCTGTTCATTTCTAACCAAAATTTTCTCCTGTAAAACTCGATTGGAAAATCCCTCTTAGAAGAGATAAGGTTCAATTGAGTAGAGGTTGATTATCATGTTTTGTGGTGAAGATTGCTTTTGGTCACCTTTGCTGAGAGTTCTATGCCCCTCCTGGATTTTGTTTCCCAATTCTTGTTCCAGATTAGGGAAATTTTTCTTATTTGATTAAATAGATTTTTAAACTCAGCTTCCCTGTCTGCATCTTCTACAACTCCCATAACTCTTATGCTGGGCCTTTTAATTATTAAATACTTTATTTTTAGCTTGATCCAGCCAGCTCCACTTTCAGCTTTTGCTTGTTTCCCCATTGTGAAAACAAATATCTTCCAATTCTGAGATTTTTTTTGCCGCATTCATTCTGTTATGGAGACTTTCCACTGAATTTTTTTTTTTAAAGATTTATTTTTATTATTTTTTTATTGGAAAGGCGGATATACAGAGAGGAGAGACAGAGAGGAAGATCTTCCGTCCGATGATTCACTCCCCAAGTGAGTCAAACGGCCGATGCTATGCCGATCCGAAGCCAGGAGCCTCTTCTGGGTCTCCCACGCGGGTGCAGGTTCCCAAAGCTTTGGGCTGTCCTCGACTGCTTTCCCAGGCCACAGGCAGGGAGCTGGAAGGGAAGCGGGGCTGCTGGGATTAGAACCGGCGCCCATATGGGATCCCGGGCGTGCAAGGCGAGGACCTTTAACCACTTGCGCCACCGCGCCGGGCCCTCCACTGAATTTTTAATTTGCTCTATTGTGTCCTTCATTTCCAATAATTGGGCTTGATTTTGTTTCAGTGTTGTTATTTCCTGTATAATATACTGCTTAAAATCCTTGAACTCCTCATCTCCTTCTTGTTAAGAAACTTGATAATGATTCTTCTGAATACTTTATCCCCCATTTTCTCAATGTGTTCTTAAGTTAATTCTGAGGTTGGCAAGGGCTTTTGCCCCTTTGCAGGGGGTCTTCAGTAATTTTCATTGTGCCTGCATCTCTTTTTTTGCTCTTGATCATTGTACTTCTGCTTAACAGATTCCCCTTAGGGCAGGTTTCTAAGCTGTGTCACCCACAGGTCTACAATTCAATTTTACTTATTACAGTTGGCACCAGGTCCTTTTTTTGCAGTCACTTGTGCCACTCTGGGGTCTTTTGTTAGACTTCCACCAGTCTCCATAGCCCCATCTTCTGGCCCTCTCCACCTCATGTGACCCATGCTGAGGCTTCACTGTTGCCTATACAGCCTTTCTCTCACTTCTGATTCAGGCAGTTCCCAGGATTAAGGAGACACCAGGTTTCCTGAATAGCTAGTATGTTGGTGGTGTTGATCTTGCCAGAACCTGCTTGCCCTTTGATCTGAGGGCTACACAGACTTATTTTGGGTCATAAGATCCCAAAGTCAGTTTTATTTTTTATGTGTGACCAGTACAATGCACTAAGCCCAGTGAGTTCACTCCCAGCTCAGTGCATGTGCAAGTCACTATTGTCCCTGCAGTCTCAAAGTCTTTTCCATGTTGTACAAAATGGTGCCTGACATGGCATTGGTGGAATTCTAGATCTGCTGGCCATTAGGTCTGGGCCTACCCAGACCTATTTTGTGTGGAACCTATAGAATGCCACATTATCGCAGTGCACTGAGCCAGAAATGAGTTTGCTCCCAGCTTATTGCATGCACAACTCTGTCCCATAGCCTTTGCCTTCCTATGCAAAATGGCACCCAGTTAGGCTCAAGTGGGGAACTGGGCTGTGATATCCACCCTGTTACTGCACCACCAGTTTGGGATCTGCTGCTCTGTCTCTGCTCCTGATCAAATCAAGTAGAACAGCCAGATGGGCAGCTCTCTGACTTCACCTCTTGAGGTCTTGTTGAACTCCCCTTCCCTGCTGGTTTCTGGTGAAATCTCAGGCTGCCGGTGGAGTTGAGATTGCTGCTCACTGACTGCTCTTGGGGTATCTGGCCACTGCAACACTGCACTGTTGTCTCTGCTGCATTCCTGTGTCTGTCAGTCTCCCAGTGCCCCTCTGCCATCAGTCTGTTCTATTTCCTGGAATGTGCCCTCTTTGCTTCCATGTCTAATGTTTCTCCATTTGTTTGAATGTGTCATTACCCTATTCCGCCATATTGATTCTCTGTAGTCACCACTACGCTTCTCATTAACAACTGAAGAGGGCAGTCATATACTACATAATGTAGTAAGTCAGATACTTGCATCTCAACTTGCTCAGAAAAAAATCTGTACCCTTTTAGATGAACAGAAAAGAAAAAAAATCTGTACTTTTTCAGAGGAACAGAAAAGTAAAGGCCATCTACTACAAAGCTACCATAAAATGAAATCATATATAAGCATTAAATATTTTAGGCCAATATTACTCCTTCTTTACATATACATAGACACAGTCACGTATCCAAGCCAGCGTTCCAGTGTCAATAAATGGTTGTAGATTCTGTTTTTGACTGCTATAGACTGTTATTGAACTTACCTGTCCACTGTAAGGAAGTAGAAAACTGGACAAGATTAAAAAATAATTGTATTGCAGCGTTAGACCACAGGCAGTGAAAAACTAAGCTGGTAGATTGCTGAGGAAAGACAGGCAGCTACCTGGACTCCCTGGCTTGCACATGACATTTTAATGGAAGCTGTTGACCTCAGACCTCTTGCATCTGGTATATCACATACGAGCAGCACTTGAATAATACCAAGTGACAGGAACCATTAGGATATGCTCAGTGTTGGGTTTTATTAACTTGGCAATGAGTATTGAAATAGTCCTGTTGATTCCTTAGTGTCAACTGAAGCTTGTAATAGAAGTGATGGAAATATTCCCTCAGCTACTTAGGTAGGTCCTAGAGATGTCATACATGGGTTTCACATGTCAGCAAAGCCTGTGGATCCATGGAGGGTTTGAAGGAGCACACAAGAGGCCAATCTCACACGCATCAAAACAAGTTTGTTTTACCAGTACATGCTGAGTGTCAGAAGCCGCTAGAATATACCCAGTATTGGGCTTTACCAAATGAGACTGAGTCCCAAGACACAGTCGCTTTACCCCTTGCTATCTCTCTAAGATTGAGGGCAGCCCTGCAGCTACCCAGAGTGGTCCCAGGATGCTCACCTCTGATCCTGCTGTCACAGTCTCCACATGTCCTGAGGTATTTGCAAAGCCTACCCAAAATATGCCTTAGGCACTCAGGTGCTTAGAGTAAATATTGCATATAATTCTTACCATTACAAGCCTCTACACATAGTGTCAGTAAATGATTTTACAAGAGTATTTACCTACCAATCTGTTTTTACTTGCACAGTTATCTTTATCCACTTGAAAGGCGGAGATACAAAGAGGCAGAGACAGACAGACACAGGGAAAACTCTTTATCACTGGGTCACTCCACCAATGCCCTTAACACCCAATAGACCAGGCAGAAGCTGGGAACAAGGAATTCAGTCTGGCTTTTCCATACAGATGACAGGAACCCATGAACTTGATCCAACCCTTGCTGCTTCCATAGGGTCTGCACTGGCAGGAGGCTGGAATCTGAAGAGGAGTGGAGATTAAAAGGCATTCTCCCCCAGGCATTCTCATGTTGGGAGAGGCATCCTGAGTGAAATCCTAGCACCTTGTGCATCCCAAGTGACTTCCTAGCAGCTGACCCATTCCACCCCCGCCCGCCCCACCTGTTTTTATTTTTCATTTGAACTGGTTGCTGGGTTGGAGTCTGACTGGTAATGTAAGGAGTCCCTGAAGTTTCCATGAAGAAGATTCTAACTCAGAGGCTCCTTGAAAGTAGATGTGGGCATTATGGCTTTGTCACAGCTTTTGCTTACTCCTCGTTTCCTCCGTCCATAGTGTATGTCATATTGATAGACACAACCAAGCATAGGAGAGCAGTTTGGAGACATGGACAGAGGTGTGTAGGCTCTGTAGTAGTAAAGATGGTGTCTAGATGAAGTCACTTCCTTCCATTGGCTCAGTTTGTGACCCAAGCCTAGTTCAGGTGTGCTGTGAATATAGTGATAAAGAACGAAAGCTTAAGACACTCAGTGAATGGAAGTAAAGAGTGAAATGACTTAGAGGTGATCAGGCGATGCAATATTACTATTTCTGTGTCATATAAGGGTGCTTGAAAATTTTGATGGAAAATTGATTTTTAAGATTATTTGGGCATAAACATTTTGAATACCTTACATAAATTTTTCTAATTGTGCTTTTTTCATGAACTTTTTCTTGACACCTTATGTACATGTATTCTTTAAAATGGTACCAGATAAAGCTTATATTTTAATTCCACTCCTACAAACTTTTGGAATATCCTAGTATTGTACTATTAGGCTCACCATGTCATGGATATTATCTAGATATTAGCAGGAAATGAATAATGAGGATCGGAATTTGGACTTATTCTTCTAGTCCTTATTCATAACCTACTAAGTGCCTACATTACAATAAGCCAAAGGAATGGCACTAGAATTTATGAGTCTTAGAATTTTAATAAAAGCAAGCTACAATTTTTTAGTAGTTCAGCATTATTCCAATTAATGTATAGCTGTTAGGTCTTTAAGATACCACTAGAAACCTAACTTTATTAAATTACTACTTGTTTTGTTTTACCAAACACAAAGAAATTGATAAAATTTAGTTTTGTAGTAGTGAAGTAAAGAAAGTAAAGAAAACAAGGCAAGCAATATCCAGGAAGTAGAAAGACCATCAGCCAGGAGATGTGGCAGTTGATAATCTTATCATGTGTGGGATTGATATTAGAAGAACAGAAGGAACCTGTTCCACACAAGATAGCAAATGAATAGAACACTTTATTCTGCTTGCCTGAGTTAGACAGGAATGATCAAAGGCCTACTGTTAAAAGATAATTGAGTCCTTAACTAAAGGCTACTTTCATTAGAAATGTTTGGCTTTTTTCTGTTTCTTAGAAGACAGAAAAGGCATATTCTCAGAGCCTAAAAAAAAAAAATCAGCATAGAAGTATGGTATCTCACAGTCAGAATTTACTCAAATCTTATATATTCATAATGGGGCTTTTATTTTTTGATTGCAGCCCATCTTATAAAATATATTTTAAATTGCATTCAAAGAACAAATAGATGCAAATACATATCTTAAAAATTTTAACACAATTATCATGCTTTGTGATACATTATAATATTTTCTATTTTACTTTTTCTTGTTTTTCACTTCACTGTATAGTTTATAACCTGATTTGACTTTACAACTCATTAATGCATCAGGGTCTATAATATAAAATGTATTAGACTGCTTTTAAGAGTTAATAATTGAATTTTGCAAGTGTGTGTGTGTGTGTGTGTGTGTGTGTGTGTGTCCACATGTGCATGTTCATTTCTGCCCTGTTTGGTATCACACTGATTTTAAAGTATTACAAAGGACATTTCTTCCAGTTAGGCCACCTCAGGTTTCTTCCCCCAATCCCCTCCTCAAATCTGTAGGATGTTATTGGTACATGGAGAGTTCAAAAGGAGAAAAAAAAAGCCACAACATGGAAAGATAAAGTTAAATCAGAGGCAAGAGGTATAAGATTAACTGTGGCAATATATCCATTCATTAGGTTTATTTGCATAGGATCTTTTGTTTTTCACTCTGAGAAGCTATACACAAACTCATATGCTAAAGTTGTAACTTTCCTTTTGAAGAGAAGAGAGAGAAAAAAGAGAAAGATCTTCCATTCACTGTTTTACCTATTAAATGGGTACAATAACCAGGTGTAGGCTAAGAATAAGGAGCTACATTCTGATCTTTCACTTGGGAAGCAGTGGGAATGGGCAGACCAGTGTGGCTGGAGCAGACGGGTAAGAGACAATGATAAAAATATCAGCTGTTACTAGTATCAA
Organism: Ochotona curzoniae; assembly: GCF_017591425.1. NCBI lineage: Eukaryota > Metazoa > Chordata > Mammalia > Lagomorpha > Ochotonidae > Ochotona > Ochotona curzoniae. The sequence goes on from NW_024464918.1 coordinate 21,820,704, forward strand.
AGAGAAAGAATCATTTTTGCTGTTAGATTGTTGCGCAGCAACAGTGAAGCAGAAGTGACGGAAGGTGAAGAACCACTGGTACAGGCGTTGGCAGGCATTATACAGGCCCTGCCAGCATAAAAGCAAGGGAACAATGACATTATTTGAACAAGAAAGTGATTTTTTTAATCAGGCATTTCTGTAGGATGTTACACTGAGAATAAACACAGAGACCTTAAGAGAGCAGTGAGGAGACTGCTTTGTTTCAAGAGAGAAACCTATTTAGATGGTGGGGATAAGGCACCAGCTTCTTGGTGTGTTTTGAAGGAAGCACTGCCAGGATTTACCCTTTGATGAATTTCCTACATTACTTTTCCAGGTACTTAGAAACTAGACTGCAGCTGTCCAAACCAAGTCGGTGAATGACAAAGACTTGAAGAATGTGATAGTACGAAACAAAGGGAATATTAGCAAGAGCTTCAAAATATGCTATGTAACCATCACTTCGTTGTATTTATTGAATAAAACTTGAGAGTAGATTCTCATTCTTCAGAATTCAATTAATACACATGTGGAGAGCAGCGCTTGCCAAGCTTTGTCACATCATGTCCCACATAGAAAATAATATGAATTACAAAGAGACAAGGCTACCTACCACTGGTAACAACCTACCCAGAGAGTTCAGATGTGCTAGTTATGATGCCACGTAGAATATTAAGAAAACCCATATATTTAATAGCCTACATGTTAATAGTTTGCTTAATGACTATAGCCACATTCTACTACTAAATTACAGAAATCAGCCATAACAGCTGAGGCCAGTGGTATCTAGCTAGTATGACGTATACACAAAGAGTTCATAGAATAAGGGAATTAAAAGGTAAGTTAGAGCACGAGTGTTTGGCTTAAGGATTAAGATGGTATTTGAGATGCCAGTTAACACACTTGCGTATTTAAGACACCTGCATGCTGTATCAGAGTGTCTGGGTTCAAGTTCTGCTGTTGTTCCTGACTCCAGCTTCTACCTAATGCAGAACTTCAGAGGGAGCAAATGGTGAATCGACCATTAGGATCCTTATCAAACATACTGAGTTTCTGGTGCCAGGCGTTAGTCTCACCCAGCCCCAGCAATCATGAGCTTTCTGGAATGAACCAGTGAATAGAAGCACTTGGCTCTTTTTGTTGTATTTCTCTCTCTGCCTCTCAAATAATAATGATGATAATAATAATAATTTATTTTGTTGCCAAAATTTTGAAGTCCGTGACTTTTTATAATATCCAATTTCACCAAACTGTGAGGACCATCTTGTATTAGGTTAGCATTAAATCTCTGCTTTAGCTAAAAACTGAGACTACTAAATATAAGCTGAACTTTTTTTTTCTTTTTTGATTTTCATGATGCATTTCCATAGGCTCAGGGATTTTTGTCTTACCCTCTCTCTGTTTCCACTCCTCCCAAGTGATTTCCCTTATATTATTGCAATAGAATAGTCCTACAACTGTTACAAGTCCATCATTCTGGTATTTAAGAGTATCATGATGTTGTAGGTATAGACCGTGATAGAAAGCCTATCATTCTAGTGTCAAGATATATTTAAGTTTCATTAGGAATCCATCTTTTATTCAGGAGTAGCATGTCTTCACTTCTTGGTATGGTAGTCTCCATTATACAGTTCCTCTAGCTGAATGTATGAATAGACATATTTACCTATATACTTTGCATGTAAGCAGCCTTGTATCAGAGGTGACATGGTATTTGTCCTTTTGGGACTGACTTATATCAATGAGCAGAATGTTCTCTAGTTGAAACCATATTGTTACAAGTGGTAGAATTTATGCTTTCATTTCATGTATGATATATGGCAAGGATCCAATTCCACTTTCACTAATGCCTTTTGTCAAAAATGATCCTTTCTACTTTCTTGCACCCTTGCCATATCTAAACTTCAGTTAATTTTGCTTCACATTTCATTCAACTGGTGTGGAACAGTGCTATAGCCAAATATTCTTTGCTAAATATCACGTTTAATTGCATGAAAGATACAGGTGACATGATAATGACTTGTATCTCTAATATTTGTGAAATGTGTGGGACAGAAATTATTCTTCTGTAATTCAAAATCAAGATTCTGTGTTAAAATTTCTGAATAAGCTGTCAAGTTTACTCTGAAGTGGGTGGGTTTGAATTAAGGATTTCAGTTTCCAAAATTGCTGGAGAAACCAGAATGTGAAGATTAGTTCAATGAAATCCCACTGTGGTTTCCAGTTGACTCTGGGATGGAGACAGAATGTGCTCAACTTCTAAAGTATGGCATTGCCCAGAATGGTCTCAGCCATACTTTCCAGACTTTCTTGAATCTTCTTGGAGCTGTTCATATCTATCTTGTTTTCCAGCTCTGGTTGCCCTGATACTCATCTGTGAGATTTTCAAATATGCCATGCCCAGGCCTCATGCACAAACCATTGATTCATATGCTGGGGATATAACTGAACGCTGGTAAAAGGTAGCCAGGTAATATCTCTTTCTGATTTAATTTGTAATGTATTTTTAACAAGATGTTCCTGTTTAGGGAAATGTTTGATGGGCACACAAGAACACTCTACATTAATAATTGCAGTCTTATTATATGAATCTATATTTAACTCAAACTCAGAGATCCAATAGAATGAAATCTCTATTAAGTCTGATATGGCCTCACAGCAGGTAGTTGTCTATGTAGAATTTCCCAAATGTATTCTTCCTTTTCTTCAGTTGTTTCTGTTGGCTATTGTTGCACAGTAGTTAGAAATATATTACCACTTACATTTTTTTTTTCAGTCATTGGACATTTCCAGTCTCACCCCATATTTTACAATGCATGTGGTCAAAATTTTCCCAAACCTCTTGCTTAGGGAAGATCTATTGAGAAATAGGAGAAATATTTCTTATTAGATACTTTATGACCTCCAGGAAAGATACAAATTATCCCTGTCCCTCCTATCTGCCAGTTGGCAGCCCTTTACCCATGAAGCTCCCTACCAAGAGGCCTATCAAGAAAACTCTTGCACTGGGTGCATGTGACTGAGAAGAAAGGGTGAATAAAACACACAGTGTCTGGAGCTGTTGCCCACACACTGCACTGCGCTCCACCTCCAGGTAGGTCAGGTGGCATATGGAGAGCAGCACTCTGGTTTTCAGCATTGCTGTGAGAACCTTCATGTCTTTTCTTTTCCAAGTCCTGTTGTGACTTTCTGAATAAAATCTGAGGTTCTGCTGTGAACAATTCCTTACAGGTGGGAGATTATCTGTGGCCTGACCCAGAGGATGAGGAGCATAAGCCACTCCTTTGTAAATGTTCCAGGAGACTTTTCCTGGGGTTCTCTAAGTTCCTAGGAGGCCCTGTGTGCACATGATGTGTGCTTTAGTATCTGAGGATGGGGAGAACATGAGGGAGGGGAGAGGAGGTGGAATATGAATGGTGCTTTCAACTATGAGAGAGAATGCTGTGGACAAGGAGCACTGATTCCTATGCTATAAACATTGTTAAAGTTTTCTTCCACAGACTTGCTACAATGCCTTTCTTCTCACCATGGATCACAGCAGTTTTCATCATTTCCTTGACATTCTTTCTACATTGTGGTGAGTATATCTCAAACTTTGAGTGAAGCATTTTGCGTACATGAAATGTAGCAAGCCATTGTTTTAATTAGTGATTGGACAAGATTGTCTTTCAGGGTTTGCAAGCTGTCAGCTGGTGAAATAAGACAGGACGTGTTTCGGATGTCTTTTTCAAATTGTAGCTGTGGATCACTTTTCTTTCATTGTGTATTTTAAAGCTAAAGAAGTATTTAGACTGGGCAGTAGACCTTACACTTTTATTCCTCTGGGATGAAAGATATTTGCGTGTCATTTTTGCTCTTATGTTCACATTCCATGATGGTTAAATGCCAAGTGTACACAATCATAAGTCTTTACACCTGGCATTTTTTGGCAATCCATTGTTTTATGTATTGTTTTAGATCAAGGCCTCATTTTAGAAGAGTATTCATTGATCTGTTTGCTGATAAATTATTTTCTTAAAATCCCACGGTATTCTTGCTTTTTAGAGTAAAGTAATTATGAGGAATCAGAGCCTTCATATTACAGTTGAACACTAATGTGTTAAATAGTAATGAAAATCTTGCAGATTATTTATGTGACATGTTATGTGGCTGTAATGCACTCATTATCTTCTTTGACTAGGCTGTCTTTCAGAAAAAAATGGAAAAACTATTCTATAAGAATGTGAAAAGAAAGCCAATAAGGAGAATTTAGTGTAATATTATAAAAGAGTAAATGCCATTTTCAAACATCATATGGATTTTTAAATTACATAGTATTCCAAGATTTGTAAATCATTTTGTGTGCTTGGTATTTTAATACTACTAAAACTCTCATTTTATACTTGCCTACATTAGTATCAGTACACAATTTACATAGGTTTCTGCTACTAAATGTAGGTAATTCACAGCATAGCGTATGCTATTGTCTCCATGTTCTTCTTCTTTTTTAAATTCCTCTTCTGTTTTTTGTTTGCAGAACCTTCTTTTAACTATCGAACAGAATATCGCCTAGCAGTACGTTAATAATGATTAATTTTTAAGTTGGAAATGGTAAACAATAATAGAATATATAACAACAAACTATACAGGCATCAAACAAACTAATATAAAAACACAAAACATTATGAAAACATTATTGAAAAACCTGCTATGTTACACTAAGGTATATACATTTAATTTTTCCAAAGGTATAAAACCATTTGGCTTTACTGACAAGATAAAACTCATCAGTTTCAAAAAATTCCATGAGTGAGCATAAGCTATGTTGTATTCAGCATCTAATATATGTGAAAGATTGTTCAAGTAGAATCATACAGCCTCAGAAGCAAGAGGACCAACAGAAACAGTAACACAATTATACCCTTATGGATGAATAAAGTTATAATTTTAATATATTAATATTTTACAGTATTATATGTGAGAGAAGAAAATGAATTACATTTCTAAACATCTAGCTAAAGACCAAAGAAGTTATGAAAATTATATCATGTAAGAATACATTATTAAGATATAACTAGCTAACATGGAAAGCATATGAGAAATTAAATGTTAAAATAGAGTTGCGTATGGTGGTACACTTATTATTTACAAACAAATAAATAAATGGATACAAATATACTATTTAAAAAGACAAAGAAGGATTGGTTTTATGATTTCTTGTTTCACATAATAATTCAGCACATTTGACCTGAGGATAAACTGAGGTGAGAATAAAGGGAAAGGAGGTTGCTGAATTATAAAAAAAATGAATTCAGTTACATCTATTGCTTTTTAGAATTAATATTGGGTTTGTTAAGTATAACAGCAGTATTTCATGCTTAGCTGACTCATGGGTACCTCAATTTTTATTGCTAAAATTCGAAGCAAAATAGAATTATTCCATTTCTGTACCTGGAATTTTGTTTGGCAATGATGAAAAAATTTGTTAAAAACTTTGTTATCTAATAAATTCAGTGATGGCTTTTTCTGTTCAATAGCCAACCTGTCAGAGGTATTCAAACTACATTTGCACCAAAGAGTTTGATCCAGTCTGCGCAAGCAATCGCCAGACTTATGGGAATATATGCATGTTCTGCAGTGCAAAGCGGTAAGAATAGCAGATTAACCAGCAACTCCTCGACAGAAATAGAGAGACCACCACAAAATGATAGTAAAAAAAAAAAATCTTTCTGATGACCTAGGAGAGACGTGCTGAAGACAGTTATAGTATCTATTTTCGTAAAAACCACAAGAACACAATTCAACCTCTCCCTGAAGCTCTGTTTCTAAAGGTAGTTTAAAGGAAGTTTTGTATTTGGCTTTTCAAATACAAATACATAAATCACTGAATTTAACTTAGTTTGATTGTTGCTAGTTACTGCTGACTGCTGAATGCAGAACTGAGAAATCCCTCACATTGGTCCCCAAATTTCTAACAAGGACTCCTTCCGAGTTTGATGACATCCCTCAGTTCTTCCTTCGACTACAGGACATTCTGGAACATTCCACTGAATCTCCAGCCCTATTTTCTGCACTCTGAATGAGTTTGCTGTGAAATGTTCTGCCAGGCTTCCTATCTATCCCACCATTGCCATCACTCACAGGTGCTTCCTCCAATGAAGCCCTTGTATGTGTAACCAGCAAACTGGCTTCTGCCCCTGGAGATGCACTCAAACAAATCCTTATCCTGTCCTCTTCCGTGGATGAGCAAGTCCCAAGATGGAATCAAACTAGGATGAAGAAGAGGCCAACAAACCTTGTGCAAAGCTAGAGAGCTAGTAGGACCAATCTGCATGTGGAATTGGAAAACAGACTCTGAACTGTCCCATGTTCAGAACCTCATTAAGAAGTGTTTTATGCATTACTCAGTGAGTTTAAAATGTTCTTTCCATCATTTATTTTTCTTCTCCTTGTCCTCTCCTTTCTAGAGAGAGTAAAGGTGCAATTTCATTCATTCGTTATGGCGTTTGTCGGTCATCCTGACCTACACATTTCTGTGTCTTCCATTGCAACCCCGTTTATGCTGGATTCTACAATCAACTAGAATCTCCTTCATTAGCGTCTTTAATTCCTTGATGATCAAGTGAACACATCTGTGGTACTTAAGGTGGTCATGGGTCTTTTCCAACACTAACAACCTGCAACTGAAGGATCTTTATTCCCAGTGTTCAATTTTTCAATAACAACCTGAAAAACTACAGTCTTAATTTTGTGTTTGAATATAGCATAGCGCAGTTTTTAATCATAAATGTTTTAATGAGCAAAATGTTAAATAGTTTTACCTGTTCAAATGTGCCATTATTGTTCTTTGTGTTTTTTATAAAGGGTTACAATTAATGACTATTCTTTGTATCTATAATTTAATATATTCACAGGTGAATGCACAGTACATTACTAGAGTATTAGTTAAAACTAAAAATACCTGGATTGCTCTTTACCCTAACGCATCAGTTGAATAATTGAATGAAGCATTAATTGAGTAAAGCAGCAACTGAATAACAAGATGTACTTTATTCAGAATATGAAATTAGTATATTTACACATAAAAGTACACTATGAATTCAGGGCAAATGTAAAAGTCAATGGACAATAATACGCAAAATATTAAAGGCAGTTTCCATATGGTGATGTAATTACAGGTTTTTCTTTCTCATCAACTTTTGGGATCTTTTATTTTAGTAAGACAAGGATTAGTTTCAAGAAAAATTCCTCAGTAAGACAATAAAATTCCTCATGGATTTTCCTGCTAATTAATTTTGTGCACCATAGCATTTTCAAATAATTATGCTTAAAGGATAGCCAAATTTTCCTTCATATTTTGCATTGAAATTGTCATTCAGTAGTGACTTTATTATGGCTCAGGTTAAATGTGGATTTCTCTCACAATGTCTCTATTAGTATAACTTTACAGGAAGTCTTACACTGAGATAGCTTGAATTATCCCTCATTGTTTCTCTACATTTTATGGTGTTAGCTATTCTAGGTGCTTTGTCTTTTCATACAAGCTTGTTGGTTCACAAATGTTTCTGTGTTTTGAAGATAAAGTAACAGATATGCAAAAAAAAAAAAAAAGCAGAAGAAATGTTCCATGTGGGTAAGTGGGACTGAGTACTTGGACCATCATTAATTCCTTTCCCAACATAAGAGCACAAAGCTGGTATTGGAAGAGGTATGATTGAGATATAAAGTGGCAATCTGATATGAGATACTGGCAAGATAAAGTGTTATGCCACAGTGTAGCATCACCCTCTAGCCCCATACAAACTTAAAAGCCAGATTGTTAATAAAATGAGCTTCTCTAATATAGGTTGTAACTGGATGTGTTGGTTGATTGGGTTGGAGAATAATGACATTTAACAATGCTGCACTATTAAGCGTGAGCATTTGGCTCAGCGGACCATGAATCAATCCTTTTGCCCCCTGCCACCTGGTGGGAGACCCACTTTATTGGTAATTAAGTCATAACTCTCATTGGTACCACCATTCACTGACAAACTATAGATTGTGAGTTTTCCATTATGGTTGTGCCAGTTTACTTTATTTCCAATAGTTCACAACTATTCCAGTTTTTGTACTTCCCTGCCGGCTCTGTTGCTTTTTTAAAAAATAATATCCTTGTGAATTAGTATGAGGTTGTATCTCATTATCGAATTGAAGATCACTTTTCTGATGATGGTAAGTGATGTTCAACACCTTTTTATAAACGTATTAGTCTTTTGTATGAAAAAAATCCCTTATAAAAAAAAATCTTGTGCCCATGTCAAGGCCTTCAGGAAATTGTGCAGTATAGAAGTTCCATTACAGAAACTGTATTCAGACAGTCCTCCTATCTTTTTCTTCCAAGCTTAACCTTCAGTTACCTCAAAATGTTATAAAATTTCACATTAAACATTGAAAAATCTCAATTTGGTTTACCACATTTTGTTGCCAGAATCTAAGGGAATATGTAGTTAGAGATAACAGAAGTTTTATTGTCTTGTTTCACTAGTTTTGCTCCTTTTTTATTCAGTTGCATGGGTGATTTCCTATTACTTTCTTATCTTAGGATCTATACTAACGCTAATTGTTTTCTCTCTTCTTCATCGTCTGGGTACATCATGACCTATTTTGCAGCTCCCAGAGAGAACACACAATACCTCTATACCATGTTTGCCCAGAGCATCTCCCTCATTCCCATTGTTTCCCTCCCTCACATATCAATGAAAGAGACTTAGTGGGAAGGTGGCAACTGAGGAGGGGGGTGAACAAAATAGTCACAGTCTGCAGAGCTGGTGGCCTCGATTCCCATGAGGTCTCTGCATGAGGTAAGTCACGGGCAGATCTGGGGAGCTGGAGTTAGTGTGGAGCATGGCTGCAAGGAGTGTTCCCAGAGAGTGCCAACTGAAGGCACTTTCTGTTTTCAACAGTGTATGTTTCCTGAAATGTAGACCTGTTACTTCTGAGCTAAGACAAAGGGTTGGGAAAGCAAGCATCTAATGTTTACCTGTTCAAAATGGACGTGGATCTCTCACAGGAGCTTTGAGACTTGTTGTGTTCATGTTAGACTTGGAAGTATAAAAAGGAAAATAATTGCCGTTCATCAGAAATCTAGGGGTTTAGGGCAGTTCATTTACCAGTAGGAGTGTTTCCATGTGTGGAATCTGATTCTGTTTGGACGTAAAATGTTGTAGAATTGATTCTGGTTCATAAGTTAACAGCCAGAAATTTTCACTCACAGACTTGCAAAAAATGTCTTTCTACTCCTCATGGATTAAAGTTGTTTTCATCATGATCTCCATCTTCCTTTATTGTGGTGAGTGTATTTTTTCGTTCTGAGTGAGACACATTTCATATCCTAGAAAGTTAAAACAACATTTACTCCTCTTTAGGCATAGGGAGACAGACTGTATTAGGTTGATAATGTTTGACTAGTAACTAAACAGATATGGAACCCGTGTCTTTCTAAAGTTACGTCAATACTTCTTTACTCCTTATAGTGGAGAAATGGAGAAAGAATGAGTTAAGATACAGATATTTGTTAATTACCTTTATTAATTCTTGACTGAAAAAGCAAGAACTTTCCTTTGGGAAGTGGTATTCTGCTTATGGCTACTTTAGAGTGTGAGTGAGACTGATCTCTTTCTTACTCCGAGTCTCCTGAAGTCAAACCTATTTGTGAAAAAAAAATACACACAGACACTTCAACTTACAGTATTATTTGAACCTTAGCAAAAATCATTCTGTAGGGCACTGAGTTAAAGTACACAATTAGAACAGTTATTTAATTCATGAAGTACTGTGCAAGCTTCATGTTTGAATAAATCACGTAAAGCATTGTCTCTTTTGATAAAGATATCAGTTATAAAGCTGCAGAAATAATGAAAAATGTTTCAAGTAATATGTGATTGATTTAGGATTTAAAATTATTTTAAAGTAAAGTTTATGAACTGAGATTTTACTACTGCCATAAGAAATAACATTATTTTCATTTTTCATTCTTAGTACAAGTATTATTTTGATAACTCTGTAAATTAGAGACATACTCAGCTACTAGCTGAAAGTTTCATGACTTTTTTTTTAGTTTCTTTCATGTGTGTATTTTTCTTCATTCTTTTCTAGAAACTTCCTTATTTGTTAAATCAGGTAACGAACGAAAGGTAAGACAATGTGCCTGTTGCAGCAGCTGAAAATATAAATTATTCACATTTTTGTGTTGTAAATGTTAACAAATTTTAGCAAAAAAAAATAGACAAAATGTTCCCTCAAATCATCAAAATATAATGTCATTGTGTGTTTTGAACAAAATCATTCAACTTCTTCTTGATAAGATAAAAAAACTACAAATCCTGTTTTTGCAAAACCTATTTGAGGGAATCAATGTTGTTTCAACCAGCTATCTGAGTGAGTCCATCTTGTTCAGCAAACAAATGCACATTTTTTAAAGCAACAGGACAATTATCTTTTAACATCCATGTATGTGCAGAGTAGATTATTATAATGGTGGAAAAAAAAATTAAAGCTCTCAACATTCCAATGGAAAAGGTTTATCTAAAATGTAGGTTATAAAATATAAAACAGTGTTTTACTCATGTAAATTCTTATACTGTGACAACCATGCTGTTTGTGTTTTGTGGAGCAGTGAAATTATAGAAACAGAAGTGGACAAAAAGATAGAAAATATAGTTTTGATACTTATTGGTATGATAAAAGAAATCATGTGAGCTAGCAGAAGGGAGAGAATCCCTGGATAATGTCAAAATTGCATTGGCTTTTTCTCAATAAGTAGAGATATAAAATATTGATAATTTTTAAAAGTAAGTTTTAGTTATACTAAAGTTTATGTATGGTTGAACCTAGCATATGTTCTTTATTCTGCTTTTGATGTGTGGTATTTCATGTTAGAATTAGAGAATATTTTGTCTAGATATTTGTTGTCTGATAAATTTCATGCAGTTTCAATATTTTTCAGCCAGATTGTTTTTTATATGTGTTTAAAAAGCAACGTGCTTGCACCAGTGAGGTTAACCCAGTCTGCGCATCCAATGGCCGAACGTACCGTAATAAGTGTGTTTTCTGCAGCGAAAATAAGTAAGAACATAATCATACATATTTGCTCATTGAAACGAATGAAGACAGCATTACATTAGTTTATGATATTGATGCTTGAGACATGGTATATATACAAAGTAACTATAAAGATGTGCATCCAGCACTTGTATCTTTCCTTGAGGTTTACATTTCTTAAAAAATTCGTTGGCTCTTATCCCTCTATATAATCATGCTGGATTTCCTAGAGCTGTGGAAACTAATTTTGTTACACTTTATTAGTAGTATACTACACACCAGTGTTATGAAATGCTGAAATCTTGAGGCTACACGGCAAGTTTTGATGAATCCACACACACAAAAAAAGTACAGGTACAGTGAATTAGAAACCGTTGGTGCATTCAGAAATCACAAGGCAATTCTCTGAAAGCTTCTTTGGATTGTAGGGCAGCAAGAGTGCCCTATTTTCTCACTCTCCTTCTGAAGGAGTGTTTGTTAGCCTTTGCCCGTTCCCCCCAACTCTGTGTTGTTTTCCCTTGTAACAGTCCTGGAACTTGCTTAAGCCCGAATGTCATCTTCTCAAGGAGCACTTATGTGATTCCTAGTCCTCTCCTTTCTCAAGTGTTGGCCAATTCCAAGACTGAGAGAGACTAAATAAATGGAAAGGTTTAGTTGTCCCTGAAGCCAACATATGTAAAACTGGTGCTGGGAATTGTCCAGATTCTTAAAAAAAAAGAAGCACATCTTCTCCATTATTTACCCAAGTTCAAATACTTCTTGTAGAGATGTCTCTGGTGCATTTCCTAGAGAGTTGAGCCCATTCCTTTATGATTTACTTTTCATTCTCATTTTTTTCCTTGGCAGGATTTTAGGTGAAAAAATGAAATTTGTTCACTATGGACGCTGCTGAATTTGGATGGAGCTGTGTGTCTTCTTGGCTATAAGGTGATCGTGCTCTGCAGTGGAATCTGCAGGTAGAATAAGTAGCATCTCTTCAGTTCCAGTATTGAATTCTACAACCATCACCACAAACTAGCTTCTTTTATCTTCATGTTTTTGCTATTTCTATAATGTTTTTTCATTTATAATATAATGAAAGGCTACATGAAGAATTCAACAGATAAAAAGTAATAACATAATTCAACAGAAATAATGGCAAGGACTATAAAAAATTAAAAGGTTTATATCAGTATACAGTAGTTTTTTAAATTGTCATAGATCATTGAAATTAATCTTTGTCAAATAAATTGCTAAGAATGGTATACCATGGGTGTGACATGGTAGCATAGTGCCTAAGTCCTTGCTTTGCATGCATTGGTATCCATATGGGCACCGCTTCATGTCTCAGTTGCCCCACTTCCCATTTGGCTCCCTGGCTATGGCCTGAGAAAGCAGTCAAGCATGGCCCAAAGCCTTGAATCTTGCACCTATGTGGGAGACCTGGAAGAATCTCCTGGCTTCAGGTCTTGTCACTGCTGCCATTTGGGGCTTGAGTTAGTGGATTTTTCTCTCTGTCTTTCCTCCTCTCGGTATATCTACTTTTCCAAAAAAAAAAAAATAAAATAAAATAAAATAAATCTTAAAAGAAAGAATGGTATACCACAAACAAATTTTAGACTCTTTAAAATACTGCCCGAAAGTGTTTCTGATTGTAGCTAACCCCTCTTACTGACTTCATCTAATCTTACTAATCTGTAGCATTTGATATTGATTTTTCCTTTTCTGAACAGAATGAACAACTGTGTAGTCTTTTATGCTTACTTTTTGCATTAAAGTTGCATAATGATTTAAGAATTCATAGTGTTTGTGCCTTGTATTAGTAGTTTACAATTTTTACTTTTTGTTATTTTTGAGGTACATTTTAAATTAATATTACAGTCAAACAGGTATTGCTGCAATAAATAAAGCATTCAACAGAGTGAAAGTCAAAATACCATAGAGCTAAGTAGAAATATAGATAATTATATTACACATATATATGTACATATGTGTGTGTAGGTAATATATAGGTAAATATAGACAAGAAGCAAATGAAAAAGAGTCAGTTTCACTCATATGCAGTACATTTTAAGATATTCACAGGTGCTGAAAATTGTAGAGGGTTAACAGCCTTAATGTTTTCAGCAAGATTTAAAACAAAGTTCGAGAAAATGCTATATATGCATCTGAGCTGTTATACACAGGCATTTCCTTATTTATGTGTTAGTTTGTTTTGTGCTGATAAACTTCGTTGGGGTTATTTTTCATCAGTTTATACACAATTGAATCATTTGTTTTTGGCTATTATGAATAATGTGAACATCAGCATGTCATTATTTAGATGGATTTTTTTTTTAGAATGAAGTAGCTATCTGGTGAAATGTTTCCATAGCTCACTTACATGTGGAAACTTCAAGTAATGTGACAGATTATCATGTAAAGAGATGTAAAGTCTTACATTTCCCCAGCAATCCGCTGGCCACACAAGCTGGCCAGATTCATCAGTTAGTTACTGGACTTTGGGAGAAAGACTCAAAGCAAGCCCAACAGGGAATGTATTTGTGTGTATTTCTAACTGGACGAGAACATTAGAACTCATTCAAACGGGCATGCCAAGTGCTGGGGGATGGCGATGTCTAGAAGAACCAGTGACTTGGGTCATTGGTCCTTCCTTGGCAAGAGGGAAGGGAAAGCTCCCAATACCATCTTAACAATTGAGTGGACAGTGGAAAAGCTGTAAAAATATGTTTTCCCTACCAAACACCACAGTTACATTGAGTTTATGCAAAGAAGAAGAGGGAAAAATCTCCAGGAAGTCTTCATGGTGACTTTAGTAGCCGTTGTATTCCTCTTTTCTGTGCTAGAAGAAACACCATTCAATTGAACAAATTCTGTGTTGAGTGGTGTCACCTTATCAAGGACACAGACTGTTAATTGCACTAATACTTATGAGTGCAAAAATGCTAGCCTAATGGAAATTTTATTGTTTCACCACTTTTGAAGGGGATCAGAAGAATTTAACCCAGAGAAGAAAACAAATTTGTTTAAAGCTTATTCAGAAATATAGTAAAAGGGTTAAAACTGAAAAAAAAAAAAACATTTCCCCAGCAATTCATGGTTTTGCCACATTCTCATTTTACTTTGTTTTTAGAGGACAGCCATTTTAGTGGATGCATTTACTGTTAGTATTACCACAGAAGATTTAAATCATCGTGTGAAATATCCACAAAGCCTACTCTAGCCAGCTGAAAATATCAAACATTAATGGAATACAATAAACTAAATACTTAAACTGGTTATTTTTAGTTGATGGCATTGTTTTGCTTTACCCATATTTCTCTTTTTTCTTGAGCTCAGGAATATATACTTCTTATTCAAAAAAATTAAGAAATAAGAGTTGGTTGTGAACGTGATGTGCTTTCATGCTACTTAGCATTCTTCAACAGTGACATTCACTGTCAGAATCGTATCAGCTCACACAGTGATAGAGCGGCTGCTGAACTTACCAACGGGAATGCTTGAAGGGAACTGCAGGTGCTCTGCAAGTGAGGCAAGATGTTCGGATGCTCATTGTAGCCACTATCCACAATACTTGATGAGCTAATATATGGATACACAGAAATGAGCTTTTCTGAATGATCTTGTTTTTTCAATAGGATCCTTTTTGATTCGGGGACCCTCAAATGTATTAGAGCTATTGTAGTCAGCTCTGTAAGGTACACAATATTTGGTAGTTTTGTGTTCCATGGTTCATTCAGAAACCTCACTACAGTACACAATAGAAATGCCTCTCAAAGTCTTTCCTTTTCATACAGCAGTAGCAATTGTATAAACCTGAGATTTTGGAATAGCAGTGCCAAAGAAGCCCATGGAGAACAGAATGATGTCAGAGGAATATCTTCTGGCCAAGACCAATGAATGGCGTCCACTTATGCTTTCATGGAACTTCCAGCTCAGGTCTACGTGCTCTGCTCCTTCTTTAAGTAGCTGCCACAGATCTGCTTGCCCTCAGGATACAGTTCCACAGCCTAGAACCCCAAGTCATGCAGATACTTCAAAGAAGCATCAGTCCAAGTGAAGGTAAAATAATGTAACTGAATTATAGCAGTGTGAAAAATTCAGTTTATTTTCTACAGTGCTATAGTATTTGAAATCTATGAATGTCTTAAGGTACTAAAATATAGCAAGTGGCTCACTTGATTACATATTGGATGTTATCCTGTTATGTTATACATCGTACTACTTAAATTAATTCTGAAGTGCCTTTAACACCAAGTCAGTGACAGCATTTTTCCTTCAGACCTTTGTGTTCTTTGATAATTTTCCCTCAGTGGTGAGTTTCAATACACTAATGATTACACTGATTTCATTATATTGATGAAAGGGCCAAACACACAGGAATATTAATTTTTGAAAAAGTGGACTTTATGTCTGATGATTCAGACATTGTGGTGAAACACCACAACCACCAGTTGCCACATAAATATAAAGTAGCCCAACAGGACTTGAGTTACTAATCTCACTGTAATAAGCATGAAAATTTTCAGTTTAATAAATGTAGCCAAATCTTGTCATACTGGTTATAATAGATATGCCTATTAAGAGTTTGTTTAAGAGCAAATACTATGGTAAAATTTGTAGAGCTGCATCCTGCAGTGCCAACATCTCTTAATGCATGCCAGTTAGAATCCTGGATGTTCCACTTCTGATCAAATCCCTGCTATAGGGCTTAGGAAACCAGTGAGGATCCCCAAGACCTTGGGTCCCTGCACGCATGTGGGTAACCCATAACAGGCTCATGTCTCCTTGCTTAGGTCATGCCAAGCCCTGGCCACTGTTGCAGTGGGGAGACAGTGAAAGAAAGATTACATCTTTCTCTCTCTCTCTCTCTCCCAACATACTTAACTCTGCTATTCAGATACTTCTCCTTTTTTTTTTTAAAAAAAAGTATGATTTTAATTTGATTGATATGATTCATTGCATTTAACCTAACAAATAGTTAAGTACAGTACTACACAGTTTGTCCTTTATGCCTGATCTTGAGACCATGCCTCTTGGGTCTTTATTCTTCCATTAGCAACATTTTTATGTGTTATATGTCCTTATGTTCTTTAGCTACCTTGAAATTTCATTTTAAAAAAAATTTAACTCTATGTTTGAGATCACTTGGAGACAGAGATTCCACCAAGTAATTCATTCTCTAAATGAACAGTGACCAGTGGTGGACCTGGGCTTATGCCAAGACAGGAATTAAATATGGCCCTCACTTGGGGTGGCAAGGATTCTGTCTCTTGAGGATCTCTGAAGGAGCATAGAAGCTCCACGCACCTTCATCCAGCCTGTGCCCTTGGTGTATTTTGCGTCTTGATGACCTCAAGTGCTTATTTTTCTAACAAGTCATTGTAAGTAAGTAGCATGTTGCCCTATGTTGTATGAACTTTGCTACTAGGTACTCATACCTCATAAGGAGGCTGTGTCAATCTGTGCTTTGTAACCAAGTCCAACATGAATTATGTATAATCTGGCATGTACTGCTTGTGATTGGCATCAGAAGTGGGGACGATTTTCTGGAACTGAGCTTAAATATTTGATGCTGAGGGTCACAGCAAATTCAGATAGTGTCAGGCTGCATGAAATTACAGGAATTCAGTCATTGTTCAAAGACCTTTGGAGATCAGCTGGGGAAACTCCTACACATTACAATAAGCAGAAGCACTAAACACTGGTATTTGAGATTTTGATTTTTCCTACTGCTTGCCCATGTGGAAATCCATGGTCAGCTTTTGGTCTAGCCATATGCTCTCTCTACCTAAGGTTTTTAAAATATACTGCACAGTACCATAGAATTCAGAGTTTTTGAGAGGACACTATGACTACTTAATATATCAATTTCAACTTAGATTTTCGTAAAGACTGCTAACATGATGTAGCAAGCTGGGTATGAAAAAATCACCAATTCAAGTAAGATTATTACTTTGATCTAATATCAAGATATTCCATAAAGGTTATTTTTGTTTAATTATTTTTTGAAAGTGCCAAGCAATGTGCATCATTGTACAGATAAACAAGTTTTTTGTCCTTTGAACCCATTCATAACCTCCAGCCAAGTTAAGAACAAAAGATTAGATTTGCATTAGGGTGTTTATCAATTTTTTGTACCTTAAAGTTGTTACTCTACAGAATTACACACTATCTCAGAATTAAAAAGAAATAATTTAGTTTTGCACCCTGCAGTTGAAGAGATGTTAGATGAAAAGTTTGAAATACAAAAGGTAGAAATTGGAACCTTATTAACATACTTAATCAGTTTAGTTTGACTACTAATGAAAAATATTAAAAATTGAACACAAAAGCTCATGACAACACAGAGGTGATTTTTAAAATGTTTAAGACAACTTGAAATAGCATAATTTAGTAGCTATTGATTCTAAATGACACTGTATTGCATATAATACTGCATAGTTCCATAGATGTTTTATAATCTTGGTAAATGTATAGTTTTTCTCAAGAGATAAGATTAAATTTATGAAGAGGGAAAAAAAACCCTTGATTTAATCTGATGTCCTAGGGACTTGTCATTGCAGTCTCTCTCCCCCGCCATTTTTTCCTCTTGGTTTGATTCTCTTACCCTTTTTGGATCACTTGCTTGGAAAGCTTTCTGCTCCTTATCTTGGGATCTGTAATTGCTGATATTATCTTTTTGTTCTCTCCACACTGCACTTAGATTGATCAGATCAAATTTTATTCCAGTCTCGGGAGAGAAGCTCTGTGAAGAACTAGTTGTGAGCATCTTGCATGAGTTGCTTTTAGTCATTCAAGAACACACAGTGCCCCCTATCCCCCTACAATGACCCTCACTTCACCCCAGGCACTGCACTCCCATTTCATGGACTTGGGCCATGTGTCTTCCGTCTGTCAAGTTCCCTACTCACAGATCAAGATGGGAGTCTATAACAGATTTATTTGACTAAGGAGAAAAGTTAAGTAAGCGTTCAGCAGGACTCTTTAGTTCTGTGTCTGCGACCTAAAGTAATCATATGTGAAATGTAAGGAGGCAGCGCTGAGGTACAAGATTCGTTTCAGAAAGAAACCTGGAAAGCAAGAATGAGTGTTTTCTTTAGCTACAGCCACACTCCTAGGGGTGACCTGAAGAGTTGCAGAGTAAATAGCACCTCTTATTTGTGGAAAGAGGATGTTTATCTGCATGTGCTCAGCATATGTAGATGACAGAATGCCTTTCATTGAAACTGAATGAGCGCTGGAATGCAAAGCAGGAATTGTTCTCCTGAGTTAGGATCCCAGGTTGTTGGAGCCTCCCAGCACTAGTTGCCCTGAAACTCATCTGTGAGGTTTTCAAATACACCATGCCCAGGCCTCATGCACAAACCATTGATTCATTTGCTGGGGATATAACTGGACACTGGCAAAAGGTCTCCAGGTAATATCTCTTCCTGATTGTGAATTTGTGGTATGGTTTTACAAGATCATACTATGTAGGGAAATGTTTAATGGGCACACAACAACAGTCCACATTACTACATGCAATTTTATATGAATCTACCAGTAACCTCAAACTCAGAGATACAGTAAGATCAAATCTCTATTTTGTCTCTGCCATTGCAGGACAGGCACATGTCTGTAAAATTTCCCAAATGTAGTGTTCCTTTTCTTGAGTTGATTCTGTTGATCATCGCTGCCCTGAAACTTAGGAAGCTTGTATTTATTTTTTTTTTATCATAGGATCCCTAAATACGACATTTCCATGGCACCCCAAACTTTTGAATGCATGAGATCAGGTTATTCGAGACTCTTGCTGAGAGAGGTGCTATAGAGAAATACGTGAAATTTCTTATGAGCTACTATATGACCTCTAGGAAGGACACAAAGTATCTCTCCTATCTGCCCTTGGGCAGCCTTTTTATCCTCACAATGCTGCCCATCAACAAGTCACTCAGCAAACTCTTGAGCTGCATGTACTTGACTTAGAAGAAAGGATGAATAAAACACACAGTGTCTGGAGCTGTTGTCCACACACTACACTGTGCTCACCCTCCAGGTAGGTCAGGTGGCATGTGGAGAGCAGCACTCTGGCTTCTAGCATTGCTGTGAGAACCTTCCTGCCCTTTTCTTTTCAACATCCTGTTGTGACTTTCTGAGTAAAATCTGAGGTTCTGGTGAACATTTCCTTACAAGTGGGAGATTATCTGTGGCCTGACCCAGAGGATGGGGAGCATAAACCACTCCTTTGTATATGTTCCAGGAGACTTTTCCTGGGGTTCTCTAAGTTTCCAGGAGGCCCTGTGTGCACATGATGTGTGCTTTAGTATCTGAGGATGGGGAGAACATGAGGGAGGAGAGGAGGTGGAATTGAATGGTTCTTTCAACTGTGAGAGAGAATGCTGTGGACAAGGAGCACTGATTCCTGTGCTATAAACATTGTTAAAGTTTTCTTCCACAGACTTGCTACAATGCCTTTCTTCTCACCATGGATCACAGCAGTTTTCATCATTTCCTTGACATTCCCTTTTCATTCTGGTGAGTATATCTTCCATCTGTCAGTGAAGCATTTTGCATGCTTGAAATGTAGCAAGCCCTTGTTTTAGTTAGTGATTGGACAGGAATGTCTTTTGAAGGTGGCAGAATGTCAGCTGATAAAATAAGATAGGACATGTTTCTAATTTTCTTTTCAAATTGCAGCTGTTGATCATCTTTATTTCATTGCCTACTTTAAAGCTAAAAAATTATGTAGGCTAGGCAGTAGTCCTTGGAATTTTGTTGTTCTGGGATGAAATGTATATTCACGCATATGTAAATTCTTTTTTATCTTCTTCTTGTGTACACCAAGTGTACACAATCAGGACTCCTTACACTTGACATTTCTTGGAAATTTAGTGTTTTATTTAGTCTCCTTGATCAAGGCCTCATGTAAGAATAGGACTCATTGATCTGTTAGCTCCTAAATTATCTTTCATGTAGTCCTACTGTATCTATGAATTTCAGAGTAAAGTAATTGTGAAGTGTCAGAGCTTCATTTTACGATTGAATATTAATGAGTTAAATACTAATTAACGTTTGTGATAGTAGAGGGCATGTTATGGGATTGCAATGAAATCACTATCTTTTCCTAGGCTGTGTTGTTTTTCAAATGGGAAAGTTATAGTATGTATGTTGGTATTAAAAAGGCAATATGGAGGAATTTTTTGGAATATTAAATAATACAGAAATCTATTTTAATATGTAATATGTAACATGAACTTTTGAATTTCAGAATATACCCAGATTTGAAATCACTTTGTATTTTTAGCAATTTAATACTTTCAAAATTGTTCATTTAATTACTGCATGGTATTAATGTCAGTAAGCAGAAGTTTGCATAGGCATTGCCACTAAGCAGTGTGGGAAATTTGCAGCATAGAGTATGCTTTTGTCCTCATTTTTCTTTTTATTTTTAATTTTTCTGTGTTTTTTGTTTTCCAGAAACCTCTTTTAACCATCCACCAGTAGTTCGCCCACCTGTAAGTTAATACTGATTAACTTGAAAGTTGTAATGGTAAATTCTAATAGAAAATGTCAACAAACAAAACATGTACACTTCAAAACAGACAAAAGAAAAAGTATAATCTATTGAAAAACCTATGTTTTCCTTATTTAAGGACCATGCATTTAATCTTTCCAGTTATAGAAAACTGTTTGGCAAAAAGTACAAGATAAAACTATTCCATTATTTAGTAATTCCATTAGTGGGAATAAGGTTTGTTGTATTCAGCATCTAATGTATGATAAAGCTTTTGAAGTAAAATCATTCATCCAAATAAGCAAGAGGAATAAAACAAACAGTAACTCAATTATCATTTTAAGGATGGATAAAGTTATAATTTTAACAGATTCAGTCTTGTCTTTTTATGTTCAATAGCCATGGTGTGATTTGTATTCAGACTCTACTTGCCCAATTGAAGAAGATCCAGTATGTGCAAGTAATGCAAATACTTACATCAATAGATGTGTATTCTGCCATGCAAAGAGGTAAAAATACCAGTTTTTTGCACATATCTTTTATTCAACATGCTTATAAATAAATTTAAATTAATGATAGTCTTAAAATTATTTCTCCTCCAGTTACATTTTTCAATCAGTAGTACGATTGCAAGGCAAAAAGAAATATCATAATATATAACTACATGAATTTCTTCAGCCACTTACCTTATACATAGACACACATAAAACAAAAAGTCTTATAGAGACTATTCCAAAGAAATAAACTATCACAAAATAATAGTAAAAACAATATTTCTGATGACCTTGAAAAAGAGACAGAGGATAGCCATACTATCTCTATAATAATAAAACCCACTAGAAAAAACTTTGACCTCTTCCTAAAGCTCTGTTTCTAAAAGAATTTTTGTATTTGGCCTCACAGTATGCCTGTATTATATAATACAGTAAATATATAAACCAGTTAATTTAGCTTAGTATCAATGTTGCTAGTTACTGCTACCAGACTGTTGAGTACAGAGCTCAGAAATCCTTCACATTGGGCCCTGTAGTATGAAGAACTGCTTCCGAATTTGATGACACCCCTCAGTCCTTCCTTTGACTACAGAACGTTCTAGAGCATTCTACCAGGTTGCCCTCCCCATTTCCTTCATTCTGAAGGCGTTTGCTGCTAACTGTTCTGCCAGCATTCCTATCTATCCCACTCTTGCTCTCACTCACAAGTGTGCCTCTTATGTTAGACTTCCACCGTGGTCTCTGTAGCCCCAGGTCCTGGCATGCCACACGTCATCTCCTGTGATACCATGCTGAAGCCGCACTGTTGTCTGTACAACATTTCTTCCACTTCTGATTTGAGCGTTTCCCAGGATTAGGGAAACACTAGGTGTCCTATATAACTAGGTTGTTAGTGGTGTTGATCTTGTAGGAATCTTGGCTGTTAGGTTTGAGGGCCAAATGTACCTATTTTAATACGCAAAATGTCAAAATCAGTACTATTTTCCCTGGGGGACCAGTGCAATGCACTGAGCTCAATGAGTTCACTCCCAGATGCACAGCTCACTGTTGTCCCTGCAGTCTTAAAACCTTTGCCACAGCGCACAAAATGGTGCTTGATGTTCCCTACTAGAGTTCTTCATAGGCTGGCCGTCTGAGGGCTGCCTGGACATATCTTAGGTGGAACTTGTAGGATGTCATCTTGTTGCAATTCACTGAGGCAGAAATAAATTCACTGCCAGCTCAGTGCATGCACAGTCCTGTCCCACAAAACTCATCTGGGACCTGTCACTATGTCTCTGCTCCTGATCAAATCAAATACACCAGCAGGACGGGCAATTCTTTGGGTTCACCTCCAGAGCTCCCGGTCTCTTCCCACCTTTGTTGCAGATAGAGTTCCAGCTGCCAGAGCAGTTAAGATTGTCACTCACTGAACGCTGCTGTGGTGTCAGTCACTGCAGCACCACACTGTTGCCTCCGCTGCTCTCCTATGTCTGTCAGTCTCCAGATGTCCCTTCGCTACTGTTCTGTCCTCTTCTATTTCATGGATTGTGCCCTCTCTGCTTCACACTGGCTAATGTTTCTCAGTCTGTTTAAGCATGCCTTTACCCTATTCTGCCAGCCAGTGGCATTCTCAAAAATAGAATGAAGCAAGCAGAAGAAAGAATCTCAGAATTGGAAGATATTTCCTGTCAACAGAGGGAAACACAAAAAGGTGGAAACAAAGCTGGGTCATGCTAAAAAAAAAGTATTCAAGAATTGAAAGACACCATTAAAAGGCCAAATACAAGAAATACGAGAGTCCCAGAAGGTGCAGAAAGAGAAGTTGAGTTTAAAAATGTATTTAATGAAATAATAAAGGGAAATTTACCTAGAGAAAGAATTGGGAAACAATATTGAGGAGGGGCACAGAATTCCAAACATGGTTGATCAAAAGCAGTCTTCACCACGACACATGATAATCAAGCTTTCTTCAAAACGAACATAACTAAGTGTGCATGTGAAAAAAAATCAATTGACATGTAAGGGAATGTCAATTAAAATCACAGAGACCTCTCACACGCCAGAAAAGAATGGAGCAACATTTTCCAGCTTCTAGAAGCAAAAAAACTGTCATCCCAGGATAATGCATCCAGCAAAGCTTTCCTTTGAAAATGAAATTTTCTTTGAAAATAAAGTTAAAAGAATGTGTCTCTTCCAAACTTGCCCTACAAATGATACTTAAAGATGTTCTCTTGACAGAGAAGAGGAAAGCAGTCAGCAAAACCAAAGGCAAATGTGAAGAACATCCCAGTAAAATAGCAGCGGAAGACTAAATCAATGAACAACTCATTGCTAAAATGACAGGAACAAATTACTACCCATTCACATTAAACCTGAATGTGAATGACTTAAACTCATAAATTGAACATCATAGATTAGCAGATTAGATGAAAAAATCGGTTTGTTGCCTACAGGAGACATATTTCACCAACAAAGATCAGTGGAAACTGTATCTCATGGATTTTGATTTTTTTGTTAGTTTCACCTCTTCAAAACACTTTCTTCTCATTAAATTCTTCACTGACTCATACATCATACAGTAGCATCATTTTGTTCAAGAAGGTTCTTGATTTTCTTTTTCATTTCCTCAGTTACTTATTAGTCATTCAGTATCATGTTATTTAACTTCATGACAGTTTTAATTTCTTATTTTCTTCCTTTTGTTGACTTTGTATTGTAGCTTTTCATTGAAGGGGATGTATAGTAACTGTGTAATGGAGATTATCATATCCAGATGTGAAGACACAATGCAGTATGCATCCCTACTTCAAAGATGGACTCTCATGAAACTATTAACTATGTCTTGACACTAGGATACTGGGCTCTTTGTCATTGTCTATGCCTGCAATGATCATAAACATATGACTGCTTATGAAGAACTATTTTATAGTGATAATATAGGGGAACTCAGTGGCGGAGAGGGAGAGGATTTGGAGAGGGAGTAAGTGAAATCCCAGGGCCTATGGAACTATATCATAAAGTGATAATAATAATAAAAAATGATAACTTTAAAAAAGTGTTTCTCCCTAAGAAGCCCTTGTATGTGTAATCTGCAAACTGGCTTCTGTCCCTAGAGATCCACTAAACAAACCCTCATCCTGTCTTCTTCTGTGTAAGAGCAAGTCCCAAAATGGAATCAGGACTGGATTGAAGGATGGGCCAGGTTGTCTCAAGGATGGGTTTTTGTGCGAAGTTAGAGAGTAAGTTAACCGAGTTGCATGTAGAAGTGGAAAACAGACTCTCTGAACTGTCCCATGTTCAAAACCTCATTGAAAAGAGTTTTATGCAGTACTGATGAATTTAAATGTTCTCTCTACCATTTACTTTTTTTCCTCTTTGTCTCTTTATAGAAAGTATAACAATACATTTTCATTTGTTCATTATGGTGAATGCTGAAATCTGCCTGATCTACACATGTGCCTTCTTTGCAACCCCATTTATGGTGGATTCTACAATCAACCAGAATCTCTTTAATTGGTGTCTTAAATTCATCAGTGATCAAGTGAGCACATCTGTGGTAGCTAAGATAGGACATGGGATGTTATGGAAATTTTCAACACTAACAACCTGTAATTGAAGGAGCTTTGTTTTCATTGTTCAATTTTCTAATAACAACCTAAAATATTGGTGTTTTAATTTTGTGTTTGGTAATAACATAGCTCAATTTTTAATTGTATATACTTGAATTGATGCAATGTTATTAAAATATTATTTTTAGTGTTCTAGCTTTGATAATCAGTTATAATTGGTAATCATTAATATTCTTCATATCTATAGTTAAATATATTCACAGGTGAATACCCAATACATTATTTGAGTGTTTGTTTGCTGGAGACCAGCTCTAGTTCAGTTTGGAGCTCAGGAAGGATGTGTGGAGTCAGCGAGAAAGGATACATGCACCACCATAACTTGGGGTTCATAATGGACAACTCGAGAAAACTGTCTTCTTTATTTACACAGAAATCATCTGCACAGATATTTGATTGTTTTATTTATACTTCATGGTTAAGCAGGCATTTTCAAAGATAATCCTGAAAAATATTATAACCATTTTATTTAAAAGCAAACCATTATTCATTCTCCAGTGATAGCCACTGGGTGACACCCAGGAACTCTTAAGATCGGAGCACGTATGGTTCCATGTTAATTAGTAATACACTCCTACCACATTTCTATTTCGACAACTTATCTATCACCTAGTGGAAAAAAAGATATTATAAAAAAGAAACTTCAAAGATTAAATCTCACTATAATTATGAGCTTTATAACCCCGTAAACAAATAATTTAAAACGTGTTTCTATAATGCTAGTACAAGCATCCTTTAATTCCTCTAGCCAAAGGGTCATAAAAGTGGCTAAGACAGATACTTTTTTGAGTCAAGGCAAATTGCAAAAACAGGCTAACCCTTAGGTTACAGTAACTATATTTGTTACCACAAAAGTTTCTGCTTGTACTCCTATCATTTTCATTAATTTTTATGATACTTATCAAGTCATTTTCCAGAACGCACGCTATGTGTATGGACCAGGTTCCAGGACAATAGTTAGAACACAATAAGGTGTTCAGGTACAGCATGAGCTCAATTGTGAATTAATTCTCATAAAGTTTTAAAGGTTCACTCACCAGACATCATCAGTAACATTAGTTCCTAAGCTCACATTAGTTACAGAAACCATTTTACAAGGGCAAACAACAATGCCTCAACAGATTTCAGGAATTTTTAAAGGGATAGTTGAGTATCTATGTAAAGTTGGTAAAACTGTGTTGAGGTGGTTAGAGAGACATCCACCAGGCCTTGCCATATGACTGGAAGCTCCTTGTGGCCTTACCAACAGGGGAGCTGTTCTCTTAACCTTTGTGTTGTTCACCCCAATTGCAAAGTTCCCAGTTAAGAGTACAAGTACCTGAATTCTTCTTGAACCTAAAATATCAGAATCCCTAGGAAAAGCATCTGAAAAAGTAATCCTGAATTCTAACAAGTGCCCTAAAGTTGAACCTTAGAATTCTATGTTTTAGGACCTGGCACTATAGCCTGGTGGCTAAAGTCCTTGTCTCATGCACTCTGGGATCCCATATGGGTGCTGATTCTAATCCTGGCAGCCCTGTTTCCCATCTAACTCCCTGCTTGGGGCCTGGGAAAGCAGTCAATGACGGACCAAAGCCTTGGGACCCTGCACCTGTGTGGGAGACCCGGAAGAAGCTTCTGACTCCTGACTTCAAATTGGCTCAGCTCTGCCCATTGCGGCTGCTTGAGGAGTGAATCAGTGGATGGAAGATCTTCCTCTCTGTCTGTTCAACTTTGCAATAAGAATTAACAAATGTTAAAAAGAAGAACACTATGTTTTAATCTTAGAATACTATGTGTATAAACATTAGGCAATGTGAATAAATTCTAAAAAAGTAGGGTGCGTGAAAATAATCAAATGCCTTGCAGGTTTATTCAGATACACTGTGAGGTTTATGAGGCTTGTATGAATGCAACAGATTTTCGTTTTCTGCCATAAATCAATCAAGACAGAAAATGGTTATCCTGGGGTGTTGGGTAGTCTGCCTTCACCAGTGTAGGCTATCCATTAGTGGCACAAGTCTTATACTCTATCATTTCAATCAATCTCTCCACCAAGTTAAAGCAGGCCTTATATGGATAGCCAACATTCCCCTAAAGCTGCATTATTATAACAGAAAAAGCTGATTGACTAATGAAAGATAACTGCCAACTTGTTGTATGGACTACATAAAGCCTGCTCTCCTCATCACTAAAATTTTCTCAATGAAAAAATGATCTAACTGGGTGGGGCTTCTCCCTCAATATCTCCTTTTTGTCAGATACATGAAGGAAGCGGTATGGAAATGGTGGTCTTACCCACTTCCCTGTAGCTCTTGAACCTTTTCACCCTAATTACCTATGTAAAGATTGCCAAAATATAATAGAAAAAAATTATCTATGACGGGGGTGGGCAACACAATGGCTTAACTAATTAATACCCCACCTTCAATTTCTGGAATCCCTTATGGGCACCAGTTTGTTTCTTAGCTGTTCCAACTGTTGATCCAGCGCCCTGCTTGTGGCCTGAGAAAGCAGTGAAGAATGGCTCAAATGCTTGGGATCCTGCACACGATGGAAAGCCAGAGAAAGCTCCTGGCAGCTGCCTTCACATTGCCCCTGTTCTGGTCATTGCAGCTACTGCTGGAGTGAACAGGTGCATGGGAGTTCTTTTCTGTCTCTCCTTCACTTTGTAAATCTGCCTTTTGAAAAAAGTAAAAATTAACAATCTATATGGAACGGTTCAGTCTTTTACATTCTAGTATGCACTCCTCACTCTATCTTAGCCAAAATGCTGAGACGCAATCTAGTATTCATTCTTTATGTAATATTCATTTGAACGCATGTATTTCAAAACTGTTTGTTGAACTGAGAATCAGAGTTACATAAACAAGGGGAGAAAGATTTTCCATTGTCTGGTTAACTCCCTGGATTGCTGTAATGGCCCAGACTTGGCCAGGCCAAAGACAGAGCCAGAAGCTTCTTCACATCTCCTATGTAAATGACAACAGCCCTAACCGTGGAGCTGTCTTTCGTTTCCCAGGTGTCAGGATTAACTGAACAGATGAGAAGATGCTTAATGGAGAAATGATTTTATTAATCTACACTGAAGCCATCATCCAAACTTTCAGAGTGATGTGCCTTGTTTAAGAATACACAGGTTTTTTTTTTTTCCACCATGAAAGAAACTGGATGTTATACAAAGCTTTCATTAATCCTTCTCTTACGTGAAACTAGCAATTTCTGAATAATTTCTCTTGTGTTAGCAAAACCAAAGAAGAAATGTGCGAGAAAACATTAACACAGAGTCTCAATATGATTTGATTCATAACCTGTAACTCATGGACAGAAAGGAGAAGATAGTATGGATGCCAGGCATGCTGTCTTCTATTATTTATAACCAGAGGGAAGCACAAAGGAGAGATAACACTGAGGGGTTTGGTCTGCTTAACAAGATTAGTCACAAGCCCAGGTGTTCCTTGCCTGTGAATAGCCCCTGTGCCCACCAATGCACTGGGCTCCTTCACCAGGTCACTAGCAGGGAACTGGATTGGATATAGCCTGTGATGTAAGCTAGTACCTTTAAATTTGCTGAGACCCAAATCATAGAGTACCTATATGTGTATAAACATTAATTTTGCACTCAAAAGAGTATAACTGAATAGTTAATTCAGTTGATGCTTGATTCAGTTATACTACTGAAGGTTTAGGGTAAAGAGCCATCAGGTATTTTCAATCTTAAGAAAAAAAGCGTTGGTCCCAGGCAATAGTACAGTGGTACGATCCTCGCCTTGAATGTGCACTGGTTCTAATCCTGGCAGCTCCACTTCCCACCTAGCTCCCTGCTTGTGGTCTGGGAAAGCAGCCGAGGATGGCCCAGAGCATTGGAACCCTGCGCCGACGTGGGAGACCTGGAAAGAAGTTCCTGGCTTCAGATCGGCACAGCACTGGCTGTCACGGCCACTTGAACCATCAGATGAAAGATCTTCCTCTCTGTCTCTCCTCCTCTCTGTACATCTGCCTTCCAATAAAAATAAATAAATCTTAAAAAAAAAAAGAAACAAAGTGGTGCACATTCAGCTGTGAATATATTAAATTATAGATACAATCAGTAGTCCTGTATTGTAGCCTGTTACTTTACCCAAAACAGAAAGAACATTAAAAAACACATGTAAAAAGATTAAACTATTTAATATATGCTGATTAAAGTATTAATGATTACATTTGTGCTATTTTATTATCAAACACAAAATTCAGATACTAGTATTTTCAGTTATTGAAAAATGAACACTGTGAATAATGGTTGTTAGTGTTGGAAGATTCTTTAACATCCATATCCCAACTTAGGTACAACAGATGTGTTCACTTGATCATCGAGGAATTTAAGATACTATTTAAAGAGATTCTAGTTGATTGAAGAATCCACCATGAATGGGGTTGCAAAGAAGGCACAGAAATGTGTAGGTCAGCCTACAGAGCAAGCACCATAGTGAACGAATGAAAATGTTTGCTTACTCATGCTATATAAAAAAAAAGAGAGAGAGAAAAAAGTAAATGATGGAAAGAACATTTTGAATTCACCAAGTACTGCATAAAACACTTCTCATTGATGCTTTGAACCTGGGACACTTCAGAGAGTTTGTTCTCCACTTCCACATGCAGCTCTGTCCCACTTACTCTCTAACATTTTACGTGAATGAATCTGGGACAACCAGGCCCTTCCTTCTATCCAGTCCTGACTCCATCTTGGGACTTGCTCCTATATGAAGGAGCAAAAGCTTATGTTTTCTTTGAGTGAACCTTCGAGGACAGAAGCCAGTTTGCAGATTACACATACAAAGACTTCATAGGAGGAAGCACCTGTGAGTGAGAACAAGAGTCGGGTAGATGGGAAGGCTGGCAGAATGTTTTGCAGCAAACTCCTTCCGAGTGCATAAAATAGGCAGGGGATTCCAGTGGAATGTCCCAGAATGTCCTGTTGTCGAAGGGTGTCATTAAATTAGGATGGAGGAAAGCTTGTTAGAACTATGTAGCCCAATGTGAGGGATTTCTCAGTTCTGTAGTCAGTAGTCAGCAGTTAACTGGCTTATGTACTCATATGTCTCATACAGTACAAGTATACTGAGAGACAAAAAACAAATCTACTTACAAAACTGTTTTTAGACACAGAGCTTGAGGGTGAAGTAGAAATGTGTTTTAGTGGGTTTTATGATTTGAGACATATTACAGCTCTTTTTGGTATGATTTCCTAGATCATCAGAAACATGATTTTTACTATCATTTTGTGTTAGTTTCTCTATTTCTGTTGAAGAATTGCTATATCATCTGGCATTCTTACCTCTTGGCACTGCAAAACATGCAGCTATTGCCATGTGTCTTGCCATCACTCGCACAGACTGGATCAAATTCATTGTTGCAAATGTGGCTTGCATATGAATCACAGTTTGGCTATTGAACACGAAAGGACATAATTGAATTTATGATAAGGTTTAAATAAGAATTCTCTTTATTCTCACACAAAATTACAGATATAAAAAATAATGTGAATGTTTTAAATGATAACTTTATCCATCCTTAAGTAGATAGTTGGGTTACTTTGCTTAATTCTCTTGCTTCTTAGGGTAAATGATTCTACTAAAATATTCTGTTACATACACTGGATGCCGAGTACAACAAAGCTTACGCCCACTCACGGAAATTTTAAATAATGGAATAGTGTAACTTGTTATTAAAGCCAAATGGTGCTATACTATTGGGTAGATTAAATCTATGACTCTTAATATGAATTTCATAGGTTTTCAATAGCATATCATTTATTACTTGATGTTTCTTTTGTTTCAAAGGTGTATACTTTATTTATTGACATTATCTCTTAGAATTTATCATTTCCAACTTAAAAATTAATCAGTATTGACTTACTGGTTCTGGAACTTCTTTTTTTTGGTTAAAAGAGGTTTCTGCAAGCAGTAAACAGAAGTAAAATGTGAAAAAGGAGAAAATATGGACAATAAGATACACTATTCTGTGAATTTCTCACCTTTCTTAGTAGTAGAACTGTATGAGAATGGCGTACGAGTAATAATGCAGGCAAGTAATAAAATGAGCATTTCTGTTAGTTCTAAAACAAGACTCATTCTGTACACTTGGCATTTAGTCATCATGTTATATAATCATATGGGCAAAAATGGTAAGTATAGATGTTTCATCCCAGAGAAATAATAATCTAAGATCTTATGCCTAGTCTAATGACTTCTTTAGCTATAAAGCAGGCAATGAAAGAGAAGTGCTCCTAATCTTCAGTTTAAAAAGGTAATTTGAAATTGTCCTGTCTTTTTTTTACCAGCTGACACTTTGCAAATCGTAAAAGACAATATTGTCCAGTCATTAATTAAAACAAGGACTTGCTACATTTCAGGTATGCAAAATGTTTCACGGACAGATGGAAGATATACTCACCAGAATGAAAAGGGAATGTCAAGGAAATGATGAAAACTGCTGTGATCCATGGTGAGAAGAAAGGCATTGTAGCAAGTCTGTGGAAGAAAACTTTAACAATGTTTATAGCACAGGAATCAGTGCTCCTTGTCCACAGCATTCTCTCTCATAGTTGCAATTCATATTACACCTCCCTTCTCTCCCTTCCCTCATGTTCTCCCCATCCTCAGATACTAAAGCACACATCATGTGCACACAGGGCCTCCTAGGAACTTAGAGAACCCCAGGAAAAGTCTCCTGGAACATTTATAAAGGAGTGGCTTATGCTCCCCATCCCCTGAGTCAGGCCACAGACCATCTCCCACTTGTAAGGAAATATGCACACCAGAACCTCAGATTCTACTCAGAAAGTCACAACAGGACATTGCAAAGAAAACGGCAGGAAGGTTCTCACAGCAATGCTGGAAGCCAGAATGCTGCTCTCCATATGCCACCTGACCTACCTGGAGGGTGAGCGCAGTGTAGTGTGTGGACAACAGCTCCAGACACTGTGTGTTTTATTCACCCTTTCTTCTCAGTCACGTGCATGCAGCTCAAGAGTTCCTTTGGTTGGTAGGTTGGTGTGGAGAGCTTCATGGATATAAATGGGCTGCCCAAGGGCAGATAGGAGAGAGAGATATTTTGTGTCTTTTTTGGAGGTCATAAAATAGCTCATAAGAAATATTTCTCTATTTCTCAATAGATCTTCCCTCAGCATGAAGTTCTGGACAAGTTCATCTCAGCTGATGCATTTAGCAATCCGGGTGAGTGCAGAGAAGTGGCATTTACAGTTTATGATAAAAAAGAAGTAGAAAAGATGAAGTAGAATCTTTTATCCTATTGTATCAGAATTAGCCAAAGAATAAGATCTTAGAAAGAATTCATTTTGGAAATTCTACTTACACAGCACCTAAACTTCAAGATCAGCAACATACCAAACTTCATAGAAGTTTGATTCTGTTGGATCTTTTGAGGTTGATGGCAGATTCATATAAAATTGCATGTAGTAATGTAGAGTGTTGTTTTGTGCCATTTAAACATTTCCCTAAATGGTATGATCTTGTAAAAGTTCCACTAATTCACAATCAGGAAGAGATATTACCTGGAGACCTTTTGCCAGTGTCCAGTTATATCCCCAGCATATGAATCAATGGTTTGTGCATGAGGTCTGGACAGTGATGTATTTGAAAATCTCACAGATCAGTATCAGGGCAACTAGTGCTGGAAAACCAGATATGATGTGAAAAGCACTAAGAACATACAAGGAAGTCTGGAATATAAGCCTAAGGTCATTCTGGACAATGACCTTCATTGAAAGTTAAGCTCCAATTGTTGAGTAATGTATGAGTTGATTTTGGAAAGGTGAATTGGACAGGGCCATGCAAATAGTTCACGGACAAGTGCAGAGACCAGGTTGAGCTCAGGTCATGCTGGTCTGCATTGTCACACCTAACAGTTTGTGTGAACCAGGGATGGGAATAGACTGAACAGGGCCAGGTTCTAGTACCTGCCAGTGAATTTTGGGATTGCCAGGCTGGGTCAGGCCAGGCTAGAGCATCCAAAGGCATAGGCCAAGATTGATGAGGGAGTATACCAAGCTTAGTCAGAGTAACCACTGGCAGGCACAAGATCTATGGCTGGGAACAGGCCTGGTTCGGGAGCAATTGGGATGCCCTGACTGGGTTGTGGTTCCCACTGTGAGTGAAAAGACCAGAGTGGAAGCTGTTGTCTAGTCCTGGCTATAGTGTCTCTTGGCACAAGTGTGGTTGGTGGTTGGGTATGGGCACACTGGACTAGGCTAGACTCCAGCACCCACTGGTGCCCATGAGAACCCAGGTACATGTAAGACAGGCTAGGCTAGGTCTCTGCCCCTGCTTAGACAGATGTGAGCTGTGTCTGAGTGTGGACCAGGCTTGGCTGGGCTGTAACACTCATCAGTATAATCAAAATGGGTGAAATTCAGTCAGGAAAGGCCACTGTTACTTCTAGGACGGGAGGTGTACTAAGTAGGGCTGGCCCAAGGAGCCACCAGTGTGTGCAAGATCTGGCATTGGGAGAGGTTTGGATGGAAGAGCTTGAGCAACTCTTCTGTTGTGACATAGTCCCTTCAGGTAAGTACAAGAACCATGACAGAGAGCACCTTGGACCAGGCCAAGGAATGGTACTCAGCAGCATACATTTGGTGCAGTTTGGGGGCAAACCAGGCTGGGCCAGTTCACATCACCCACTGGCTAATCTGAGCACCAGAATGGAGTGTTGGTTCAGCCGCGTTTGGTCACAGCACAAGCCAGTTCACATGAGGGCCAGAAATGGGGGGCAGCTGAGCTGGTCTAGGCTGTAACCCCAACCAATGTGAGTTGGAATTGGGGGCAGACTGGGCCCAACCATGCTAAGGCACCCACTGGCTAATGGTGAGGTGAGGCGGGCCATGCCAGACTGGGCCACAGCACACTAGAGACCCAGTAGGACCTGCTAGACTACCACTCCCACTGGAAAGCATGAGTGGGAATAGAGGCAGACCAGACCAGGCAGGGATACAACACCTATTGGCCTCAAGTGGGCTGGATCAGGTACAAGTCAGGCTGGGCTAACTGTTCCTCCTGGTGCTTGCATAAGGCAGAGTGAGTATAACTTGGTTAGGCATTGTTGCAGCAGAACTGCCCGGAGAGTGCAAGATCTGGGAGTGGGAGTGGGCTCAGTAGGGAAATACTGGGCAACTCTCTCCTGGATTGCCACTCTGACTGGTGGGCATAAGAACCGGGACTGGGGTAGGCATGACTAGACAGATAGTGGTACCTGCCAGCATGTGTGTGGGCTGGATAGTGGGGCTGATTGGATTGAACTAGACTTCAATGACCATTGACATGTGTGAGGGCTGAATGGAAGGTGAGGCAGACTGGACCAGTCTACTGTACATACTGGCAAGCACAGAAACCAAGGCAGGGGTTGGGCCTGGTGGGGGTTATTGCAGGTCCCTCCGACTAGGCTGTAGCTCCCACTATGTATGTAAAGGCAGAGTGTGTGGTGGGCAGGATTGGGCTGGGCTCTAATACCCATTGTGTTGGCAGTGAATAACTGGGCAGTGGAGACTCAAAAGTGGGCTATGTAGATCAGTGGGTTCTGGAGAGACTTACCTTATGCAGAGACCTCATGGGAATTGAGGCCACCAGCTCTGCAGACTGACTATTTTGTTCACCCCCCTCCTCAGTTGCCACCTTCCCACTAAGTCTCTTTCATTGATACGTGAGGGAGGGGAACGATGGGAATATGGGTGATGGTCAGGGCAAACATAGTGTAGAGGTATTGTGTGTTCTCTCTGGGAGCTGCAAAATAGGTCATGATGTAGCAGGAAGGATGAGGAAGGGGAAAAATGAGCATGATTATAGATCCTAAGATAGGAAAGCAGTAAGAAAACATCCAATCAACTGAATTAAAAAGGAAAAAAAAAGTAAATGAACCAAAACAATCAGGACTTTTTATGTGTAACTAGATATGTGCCTATTACCCTTACTAGATTTTGGCAACAAAGTGGTAAACCAAATTGAGATTTTCCAATGTTTAGTTTGAATTTTGTAATATTTTGAGAAAGCAGGTTTAAAGTTGGAACAAAAAATATGCAAGGGTTATTTGATTAGACATTATCTCTAATGGTAACACCCATACAGCATAATTTCACGAAGGACATAAAAATGGGCCAAAGACTTTATTAAGAGGACTCTTTTTCATACAAAAAGCTAATACACTTATGAAAAGGTGTTGAACATCACATCATAATCAGCAGAGAACTGATAAATTCAGTAATGAGATATGGTCTCATATCAGTTCACACAGATGCTAGTTTTTTTAAAGATTTATTTTATTTTTATTGGAAAGGCGGATATACAGAGAGGAGAAACAGAGAGGAAGATCTTCCATCTGATGATTCACTCCCCAAGTGAGTCAAACGGCCGATGCTATGCCAATCTGAAGCCAGGAGCCTCTTCCGGGTCTCCCACACGGGTGCAGGGTCCCAAAGCTTTGGGCCGTCCTCTGCTGCTTTCCCAGGCCACAGGCAGGGAGCTGGAAGGGAAGCGGGGCTGCCGGGATTAGAACCGGCGCCCATATGGGATCCCGGGCGTGCAAGGTGAGGACCTTAACCACTTGCGCCACCGCGCCGGGCCCAGATGCTATTTTTTGGAAAAGAACACAAAGCTGGCAGGAAGTGCAAAATTTGGAATGTTTACCAGTTGTTGGAGGGAAAATTACTGGTACAACCACAATAAAAAATTCATAATCTACAGTTTGTAGATGAATGTTCATAACAGTACCAATGAGAGTTATGACTTAATTACCATTAAAGTCGGTCTCCAACTGGGCAGCAGGGACCCAAAGACTTGGACCCTCATCTGCTGAGCCAAACACTCACCCTTAATAGATACAGTATTGTTAAATGTCATTATTCTCTAAGCCAATCAACCAACACATCCAGTTACAGCGTGTATTAGAGAAACTCATTTTACAAACAACCTAGCTTTTCACTTTGTATTTGGGCATGTTGACAATGTGGCATAGCATTCATGTCAATGTTTGCCATGCCCATATCCCATATCAGAATGCCAGTTCATGTTGCAGCCATGCCGATTCTAACCCAGCTTCGTGCTCATCACTTTGGAAAAGGAATTAATGATGGTTCAAGTACCCAGTTTCACCCACCTACATGGGGGACCAGGCTGGAGCTTCTGACTGTTTGCATAGACCTGATCAAGACCTGGTTAGGGCAGCCATTTACACAGGGAACCAGCACATTGAAGATCTCTTCTGCTCTCTTTGCATATTTGTTATTTTATCTTCTGAGCACAGAAACATTTGTAAAATAGCAAGTTTGTATGAAATGACAAAGTACCTAAAATAGCTAACACCATAAAAAAGTAGAAAAATAATTAGGGCTAATTCAAGCTACCTGAGTCTAAGATTTACTATAAAACTACAGTAATGGAGACATTGCGGCAGAAATCTCTGAGCCATGATAAAGTCACTACTGAATGACAATTTCAATGCATACTCTGAAGGAAAAATTGGCTATCCTTTAAGCATCATTATTTGAAAATGCTAGGGTGCAAAAATAATTTGCAGGAAAAACCATGAAGGATTTGATTGTCTTATTGAGGATTTTCCCATGAAACAAGGTCATGTCTTTTACGAAAATATAAGATCCACAAAATCAGTAAAGAAAAAAGCTGCAATTCCATCACTATGTGGAAACCACATATTTTTGTATTTACTTTCAATTCTTAGAGTACCTATGTGTGTATAAACATTAATTTCATACTGAGAAAAAGGTACAATTAGTAATTGATACTTTATTCAGTTGATGCATCATTCAATTATTGAACTGATGCTCTAGGGTAAAGAGGAATTCAGGAATTTTTATTCTTAAGAAACACTAAGACTAAATGTGAATTCTCCTGTGTATGTATTTAACTATAGATACAAAGAATACTCATGTATTGTAACCCATTATTTACCAAAGCGAGAAAGAACATGGAAAAAAAATTGAGCAAACATTTAACATTTTATTGATTAAAGTATTTGTAACTAAAAATGTTGCTATGTTATTTTCAATAACAAAACTGAGTTTTTCTATGTTGTTATTGAAAAATTGAACAGTGAAAACAAAGGTCCTTCAATTACAGGTTGTTAGTGCAGGAAAATCCTTTAAAGTTCTGTGTCCCATCTTAGGTACCTCAGATGTGTTCACTTGATCATCGAGAAATTTAAGAGTCCAATTAAATAGATTTTAGTTGATTGTAGGATCCACCACGAATGTGGTTGCAAAGAAGCCACAGAAATGTATCGATCAGTTATCTTTGCATTTACCAAAATGAACGAATATTAACAGATGTTTTCTGTTTCTGTAGAGAAGAGAACAAATAGAAGAAAAAGTAAATGATGGAAAGAACATTTTAAAGTCACTGAGTCCTACATAAAGCACTTCTCAGTTACGTTTGGAACCTGGAACCGTTTAGAGTGTTCTCCACTTGCACGTGAAGCTCCGTCCCACTTACTCTCCAGCTTGCACAAGGCTCCTCTCCACCTGACCTACCTTCAACCTCGTTCTGATTCCATCTTGGGACTTGCTCAGACACAGAAGAGGATAGGTTTAGGGTGTATTTGAATGGATCTCCAAGGGGAGAAACCAGTTTGCATATGGCACATACAAGGGCTTCACAGGAGGAAACATTTGTGAGTGAGAGCAACCGTGGGATAGATTGAAGGCTGGCAGAATGCTTAGCAACAGACTCCTTCCGCATGAAGGAAATAGGGAGGGAGATCCGGTGCTACGTTCTAGAATGTCCTAGAGTGTAAGGAAAGACTGAGTGGTGTCATCAAATTAGGAAGGAAAAGTCCATCTTAGTATAATGGGGCCCAATGTGAGGGATTTCTGATTTCTGTAGTCAGCAGTGTGTCAGCAGTAACTAGCAATAATCGAAGTTCAATTAACTAGTTTATGTATATACCTGTATTATGCAAGGCAGATACCCTGAGAGCTCAAATACAAAACTTCTTACAAAACTGCTTTTAGACACAGAACTTCAGGGACAGGTTGAAGTATGTTCTTGTCGTTTTATGATTTGAGATACTGTAGCCATCATTTGTATCATTCTCTCAGGTCATCAGAAACATGGTTTTTATTATCATTTGGTGAAGCTTTCTCTATTTCTGTTGAAGAGTTGCTATTCAACCTGGGATTCTTACCTCTTGACTCTACAGAACCAGCACATATTGTCGTAAGTTTCACCATCAGTTGCACAGACTGGATCATAATCTTTGGTGCAAGAGTATATTGGTTGTGAATCGCAATTTAGCTATTGAAAACAAACAAAAAAAACCCCTGAATTTATTAGATAAATAAATTTTTAATATTTTTTACATTCTTCATACAAAACTCTAAATATAGAAAATGAATATGTATACTCCATTTCAAAGTTAATCAATAAAAATTGAGGTAACCATGATTCAGACATGAAAATCCTTCGCTATGCTTAATTAACCCAAAACTCATATTAAGAAGCAGTAACAGCAACTGAATCCATCTTTTATAAGTTATCAAGATCCTTCCACTTCTGTTTATTCTCAGGTCAAAAGTCCTCAATTACTTTGTGAATCAGAAATAAAAAAATAATAATTTCATCTTTATTAATAGTATAATGATATTTGTACTTATCCACATATGTATGTGTAAAATCACATACAGCTCTACTTCAATGTAATTTGTTATATATTCACCATGTTGATCATTTACATCTGTAAAACTATGCTGGCCTTATATATTTGTTTAGAAATAGTTTATTGCCTTTTACCCAGATACTATTCCAAAATGTGAATATATGAAGATGATAATTTTATCCATCTGTAAGTGTGTAGTTGAGTTACTATTTGTTTTATTCCTCTTGATTGTTAGGGTGAATGATTCTACTTCAACATTCTTTCACGTACATTAGATGCTGAGTACAACAAAGCTTATGCCCACTCATGAAATTTTTAAATAATAGTTTTAACTTGTTGAATCAAAATAGTTTTATATAACTGAAAGATGAACTCTGTCGCCCTCAATGTAATAATAACATAGGTTTCAATTGCATACTGTTTTATATGGATATGTTTGTTTGCTTGAATGGGTGTACAATTTGTTAGTTCACATTTTCTGTTAAAATTTACCATTTCCAGCTTAAAAATTAGTCGCTATTAACCTACCCGCTTGGAATCTTCTCTTCCAGGGATAAAAGAGGTTTCTGCAAACAACACACAGGTGAAGAATTAAAAATAAGAAGAAAATGGAGACAGTAGCATACACTTTGTTGGGAATTTCCTACATTTCTTCGTAGCAGAAGCCTATGTGAATTGTGTGCTGATACGAACGACAGGCAAGTAATAAAATGAATGTTTTTGCCAGTACTAAAATATTAATATACAAAATGACTACCAAGCAATATATTCAATAGTTCCAAAAATTCACATCATCTATGAAAAATAGTTCTCTGGATTATACAGTATTCCATCAAATGCTCCTATATTGGCCTCTTTTCCAGATTTTACATTATTGTTTTTCCATTTGATTTGGAGGACAGGCTAGTCAAAGTAGACAATGTTTACATTATACTCCCTATCATATCCTATAAATGTAATATGTAGACATTAATTAGTATTTAACTTATTAATATTAAATTGTAATGTAAAGGCTGATACCTCATAATTACTTTAATCTGAAATGAAAGAACATAATTTATCAGCAGACTAATCTATCAGTTATCTTATTATATGAGACCTTGATCTAAAAGAAGAAGCACAATTAGATTTCGAACATGCCAAGCATAAAGACTCATGATTCTGTATAGTTGGCATTAAACTGACATGGAATGTAAAAATAAGGGCAAAAATGGTAAGCAAAGATCTTTCATCCCAGAGAAATAATATTCTAAAGTCTATTTCCCAGTCTAAATATTTCTTTAGCTTTAAAATACACAATGAAAGAGAAGTGATTCACAGATGCAATTTGAAAAATGCATTTGGAACATGTCCTGTTTTTTTTCACCAGCTGACAGTGTGCAAAACCCAAAAGGCAATCTTGTCCAATCACTAATTCAAACAAGGACTTGCTACATTTCAGGTATGCAAATGCTTCACTCAAAGTTTGAGATATACTCACCACAATGTAAAAAGAATGTCAAGGAAATGATGAACACTGCTGTGATCCATGGTGAGAAGAAAGGCATTGTAGCAAGTCTGTGGAAGAAAACTTTAACAATGTTTATAGCACAGGAATCAGTGCTCCTTGTCCACAAGAATCTCTCTCATAGTTGCAATTCGTATTCCACCTCCCTTCTCTTCCCTCCCTCATGTTCTCCTCTATCCTCAGATACTAAAGCACACATCATGTGCACACAGGGCCTCCTAGGAACTTAGAGAACCCCAGGAAAAGTCTCCTGGAACATTTACAAAGGAGTGGCTTATGCTCCCTATTCTCTGGGTCAGGCCACAGACCATTTCCCACCTGTAAGGAAATGTTCACAGCAGAATCTCAGATTCTACTCAGAAAGTCACAACAGGACTTGGAAAACAAAGGACATGAAGGTTCTCACAGCAATGTTGGAAGCCAGAGCACTGCTCTCCATATGCCACCTGGCCTACCTGGAGGTGGAGCTCAGTGTAGTGTGTGGACAACAGCTCCAGACACTGTGTGTTTTATTCACCCTTTCTTCTCAGTCAAGTACATGCAGTGCAATCGTTTCCTGATTGGCTTGTTGATGGGCAGCATTGTAAGGGTAAAAAGGCTGCCCAAGGGCAGATAGGAGAGGGAGAGATATTTTCTGTCCTTCCTGGAGGTCACAAAGCATTTCATAAGAAATATTTCTCCTATTTCTCAATAGATCTTCTGTTAGCAGGGGTTTGGGACACGTTGATCTCAGCTGATGCATTCCAAAATTAGTGATAAGAGTGGAAAGGTGCTGATTATAGATCCTATGATAGAAAAAAAATGAACAACAACAAAAAGAAGTAATTGCTGTCTAAATTATTGGGTATGAATATCCAAGAGAATGAAATCAATAAAGGTAGAAAGTGCATATGAGAAATTCTATG
Organism: Ochotona curzoniae; assembly: GCF_017591425.1. Taxonomy (NCBI): domain Eukaryota; kingdom Metazoa; phylum Chordata; class Mammalia; order Lagomorpha; family Ochotonidae; genus Ochotona; species Ochotona curzoniae. Next base: position 21,861,413 of record NW_024464918.1, read on the forward strand.
TAGACAAGTGCCTAACTTGTCTAACATGTGCCCAGAAACACATCAAACTTAATGGAGATTTGATCCCTGGTGGATCTCTGAGAAGATTTAAATGTAGAATCACATTAATTTTTAATGCCTAATGTAGAGTTCTTGTGATCCTATCTTGTAAAAAATATATAATGCAAGTCCTGGCACGATAGCCTAGGGGATAAATCCTTGTCTAGTATCTGCCAAATCTCATATGAGTACCACTTCCTATCCCAGCTGCTAAACTTTCATCAGTTTCCCTGCTTGAAGCCTGAGGAAGCCGTTGAGGTTTTCCAAAGCCTTGAGACTCTGTACTGAAGGGGGGTCCAGGAAATCCTCCTGGCTCCTGGCTTCAGGTTAGCTCACCTCTTTCTGTTGTGGCCACTAGCAGCGGACAGAAGGTTTTTATTTCTCTGTCTTTTCTTCTCTTTGTAAAATTGCCTTTCCAATAAAAATAAGTAGGTCTTGAAAAAATAGTATATTCCACAATCAGAAGTAGGAAGAGATATCAACTGAAGACCTTTTTCCAACAGCCGGCTATAATCAATCACGTGAATCTGTCACTTGTGCATGAGGCCCAGACAATGGATTATCCTTACCAGCATATTCCCACATTCTAAAGTGTATGTAAGTGAGTCAGCAAATATACCACATAATTATTGTGATCAGCCAATAGAATTTGTGTCTGACTGAATAAATTGCAGTGTCTCCTAGAGTGCCTGTGAAACATGTGATGCCATATCAGAGCAAGTAAAAAATGTTTGTTGATTGTATCAGACAGTAAATGCATGGAATAATCCATAATTCAGGCATAATATTTAAGCTAAGATAGTTCAAAAACAATCTATCTGAATTATATCATGAGTAAGAGAAATTATCGTGCTATGCAAATTATTTCAATGAGAGACAGCATATATTTTGAAAGACTTATTTTTATTGGAAAGGCAGATTTACAGAGAGAAAAGATTATCTACTGGTTCACTGATCAAATGGCTACAATGTCTGGAGCTAAGCCGATCCAAAGCCAGGAGCCAAAGTTTTCTACAGGTGACAGTGTCTAAAGGCCTTGGGCCACCATCCAGTGCTTTGCTAGACCTTAAGCTGATTGAGAAGCAGAGCAGATGGAACACAGAGCTGCACTTGGAGGAAGAGGATTATCCAGTAGAACCAACGCACTGGCACAAAAACCGGTTTTGCTTAAGGTAACTAGTCACAAAATTTGTATCTGTCTATCTCTTCGTTAATTTTGTCTATCTCTTCATAAATATCCTTGAATTTCACGTATGCAATTTATATACCACTCTTGATGTAAGACAGAATGCAATGGTAAGAAAATTAATAACATCAATTACTCCAACCAATGTGATTCACCTAGTTAATAAAGTTTGAAACAGTAAAACATAAATGATTCACTGAATAATGTCTCTACCATACAATGAATACTATCCTCATAAAGAGAAACTTTTTTTTTTTTTGGCAGCAAATTCACCTTTTTCCCCCAGCATGGGCTTATTATATTGCAACTGGATGACTGTCCCGTTGACATCCCTTCATTATACTCCCATGAACACTTCCCCATTTTCAGTACAGGAGATGGCCCAGACTCATCTTGTTTATTTCCTCGCCTAGTACTAAGTCACCCATTTCTCGAGTCCTTATATCGCTCTTTAGAAAGATAGAAATAGAAATCAACATCTCTGTGTTAAGAGTGCTCACTGATAAGGGAGACTTGATTCTACAGCCTCTCATGGATGGAACAAGTTAATATGTGTATGTACCATGTATTTCCAGTGGACAGGCAAACAATCCAAGTTCACTTTGGTAAAGGGTGTCTTTGGCACAGGAGGCTCCAGCAACCCGGGATCCTAACTCAGAACAGTTCCCGCGTTCAGTTTCAATGAAAGGGAGACTGTCGTCTACATATGAAGAGATCATGCAAACAAACATCCTCTTTCCACAAATAAGAAGGTGCTATTTACTCTGCAACTCTGCAGGTCACCCCTAGGAGTGTGGCTGTAGCTCAAGAAAGCACTCACTCTTGCTTTCCAGGGTTTTCCTCAAAAACAGGATCTGGTCTTTCTGAAAGGAATCTTGTACACCAGGACTGCCTCCTTACATTTCACATATGATTACTACAGGTAGTGAACACAGAGCTAAAGTGTCCTGCAGAGTCCTTATTTTAGCTTTTCTCCTTCATCAAGTAGATCTGTTAAGGTTTCCTTCTTGATCTGAGAGTGGAGAACTTGCACGATCCACAGCCATGAAATGTGGTGGTGGTGGTGAGTGGGGGGAGGGGGGAATGTGTGTTTTTCCTGAAGTGCTTAAAGCAACTCATGCAAGATGCTCACAACTAGTTCTTCACAGAGCTTCTCTCCCGAGACTGGAGAAAATTTGATCTGATCAATCTAAGTGCAGTGTGGAGAGAACAAAAAGATAATATCAGCAATTACAGATCCCAAGATAAGGAGCAGAAGGCTTTCCAAGCAAGTGATCCAAAATGTGTAATGGAGTCAAACCAAAAGCAAGAAAGAGAGAGAGAGAGAGAGAGAGAGAAAGAGAGAGAGAGAGAGAGAGAGGAAGGAAGGAAGGAAGGAAGGAAGGAAGGAAGGAAGGAAGGAAGGAAGGAAGGAAGGAAGGAAATAAATGAGGGGGAACTGCATAAGATGTTAACTGAATGAGTCATTTTCTACCCCTAGAACATTAGATTAAATCAAATTGAGGTTTGGGTAGTTGATTAGAATGGGAAGGGCCCAGAATCAGGGGAAAGTGGGATATACCATTGTTTCCACATTTTTCTTTTTCTTCTTCCTGTGTCTGAGTGAAGGGGGAGATAAAAGGAGAAGCCACACCCAGTTCCCAACTGTCTCAGTAGCCAGGGGTGGGGAACAGCCACCCGCTATCACCAGGCCATCAATGTGGAGTATGTTCCAAGGGTTCTGTATAAGTGGTTTCACCAGTTCTGAAATGGTGTTGATCTCACAGATGCAAGGATGAGGATATCCTTCCAAGGTCCATTGGTGACACAGTCTACCTCTGAGTCTCCGTTCACCCAGAAATTTGCTGTCACACTTCACAAATTGATAGTTGAACAAATTTTTCTACCCTCCTTCCTCTGCTATGGTACCACATATCCTCTGCAGGCTCCAATAATCTAAATATTGTCCATGTGCATATGGATATTGTGTGAGTGCTGCAGTCCAGTCTGGAGTGGCACATCTCACCTCAGCATTTGTCAACAGGTGCTGTAGCCTGGAATGGCCCAGTCTGCCCCTGATGCCAGCTCTCAATGATGTGTGCTGCTGCCCAACCTAGACCTGTGCTGGCCCTAATGTGAATTGGCTGGTGCTGCATTCAGTCTGGTCTGTCCTGCACCCTGTCCTGGTTCTCAAATCTTCTGTTGGGTGTTATGAATGGGCCCAGGCTTGTTCACCTCGAGTCCTGACCCACACTATTCCTTGTGTGGCAGTGAGTGGTATTCGGTGGTGGTTGATGCAAACTACCCAGCCCAGGTCCCCCACATGGGATGATACGTAGGTCTGACCCTTACATTTTTTTCAGTTCCCCACTGCAAATGTCTTGATGTCAGCCCCCTTGCTTATTGTAAGTACAGTCAGCCTCATGCATTTTTTGCCTTTAACACACTCCCTTACCAGTCCTCCCTTCTACACATCTACCAACCCCTTTTCTGGAATTTTGCCTTCCCTCTCTGCTCAGGTAGTAGATGTTTTCTGCAGACCCAATGGACTGCCGGACTCTCTGACATTGTCTGGAGATACTTCAATGGCAGCATCATGGACTTACAACTGTTCATGAAAGATTCCCATTGGAAAACTAGAAGGGAAATCCTTGCGGAGGGCAGGGAACTTGAGGAGGTGGACAGGAAATCCCAGTGCATATTAAACTGTGTCATAAAACAAAAAAAAAAGATTTTTCAATGTATTCAGATATTGAAAAAGTGCAAGTAATATTATCAATCTCTAAAGGAGGTAGCAAAATATTCAACTCACAATTTAAAATTTTTAAAATATATTTATTCCACATATTATTTTGAAATATCTTCCATGGCCTCTTCAGCTTCATAATTGATATCTAAATAAACAGGACAATGCTTTACGTGAATGCTTTTTACGACAATGCTTTTCATCTGAACATAAAACTTACACAGCACTTCATGGATTAAATATCTGCTCTAATTTTGTACTTTAATCAAGTGCCTTATGGATTGTTTTATCCTAATGTTCCAAGAACACTGTAGATGGAAGTGTCAGTGTATTTCTTTACACAAATAGGTTTGATTTTAGGAGACTCATGGTGGGTAAGAGATCAGTCTCACTCACACTTTGAATTAACAACCAAGAATAAGACATCCCATAGGAAAATATTGCTTTTTTCAATAAGGATTAACAAAAAGCAAATATCAACATCCTAACCCATCATTCTTTCTTCATTTTTCCACTATGAGGATTAAAAAAACAAGAAAAAAGTATTTAACTTTAGGATGACTTGTGTACTATATCTCTTTCATTACCAATAACTGTTACCAACCTAACATAATAAGAGTCTCTATTTTCTAGGATATGAGATGTGTGTCCCTCAGGACCAGAAAATAGACTCATCAGAATGAAGAAAAGTGAGGACCATGATGAGAACAGCTCTAATCCATGTGGAACAGAAAGGTATACTTTCATATCTGTGAATTAAAATTTCTGATGGTTCATAACTTATGAAACAGAATCGATTCTAGAACATTAAATGTTCAGAAAGAATCAAATGCCACACTTGGAAACACTCCTACTGGTGAGTAAACTATTCCAAACATCCATATTGCTAATACAGGACAATTATTTCCCTTCTATTCTATCAAGAGTTATTTTCCTTTTATTCTACCAAGTCTAACATCAACCAGACACACAATGTGCAGAAAAAAAGTCTCAGTGGTCATGTGGGAGAAAGCCTAGATCCACGTCCAGTTTGAACAGGTAAACATGCTTGTTTTCCCAACCCTTTGTCTTAGCCCAGAAGTAACAGGTCTACATTTCAGGAAACATACACTGTTGAAAACAGGAAGTGCCTTCAGTTGGCACTCTCTGGGAACACTCCTTGCAGCCATGCTCCACACTAACTCCAGCTCCCCAGATCTGCCTGTGACTTACCTCATGCAGAGACCTCATGGGAATCGAGGCCACCAGCTCTGCAGACTGTGACTATTTTGTTCACCCCCCTCCTCAGTTGCCACCTTCCCACTAAGTCTCTTTCATTGATATGTGAGGGAGGGAAACAATGGGAATGAGGGAGATGCTCAGGGCAACATGGTGTAGAGGTGTTGTGTGTTCTCTCTGGGAGCTGCAAAATAGGTCATGATGTAGCAGGAAGGATGAGGAAGGGGAAAAATGAGCATGATTATAGATCCTAAAATGGGAAAACAGTAAGAAAAGATCTCTTCTTTCTTTGCATATTTGTTACTTTATCTTCTAAACACAGAAATATTTGTAAAATGACAAGTTTGTATGAAATGACAAAACACCTAGAATAGCTAACACCATAAAAAAATAGAGGGATAATCCAAGCTACCTAAGTCTTACTGTAAAACTACAGTAATGGAGACATTGTGGCAGAAATCCCCATTTTTCTCTGAGCCATAATAAAGTCACTGCTGAATGATAATTTCATTTCAAAAAATAGAGGAAAAATTTGGCTATCTAAGTGTTGCCATTTGAAAATGCTAGAGAGCATAAAAGTTATTAGCAGGAAAATCCATGAGGAATTTTATTGCCTTACTGAGGAGTTTTTCTTGAAAAACTTCATGTCTTTTACTAAAGTAGAATCTCTCAAAGATGAAAAATCTGTAATTCTATCACCATATGGAAATTAATATTTGGAGTATTATATTCTACTGAGTTTTACATTTACTTTCCATTCATAGATTATGTGTATACACATTAATTTCATACTCAGTAAAAGGCATAACTAATTAGTTCATTGATGCTTTATTCAGTTGATGCTTCATTCAATTATTGAACTGATGCTCAAGGGTAAAGAGGAATCCAGGTATTTTTAATCTTAAGAAACACTCCAATAATGTACTGTGCATTCACCTGTGAAAATATTAAATCATAGATACAAAGAATCGTATCGTGTTGTAACCTATTACTTTACCAAAACAGAAAGAATGTTAAAAAGTACACTTAAGAAATTAACGTATTTAACATATATTGATTAAAGCATTGATGATTACATTTGTGCTATTTTATTATCGAACACAAAATTAAGATATCAGTGTTTTCAGTTGTTATTGAAAAATTGAACACTGTAAACAAAGGTCCTTCAATTACAACGGTTGTTAGTGTTGGAAGATCTTTTATCATACCATGTCCCATCTTAGCTACCACTTGATCATTGAGGAATTTAAGACACCAATAAAAGGGATTCTCATTGATTGTAGAATCCACCATATATAGAGTTCAAAGAAGCCACAGAAATATGAAGGTCAGGTGTCATAGCAAGTGCCATAATAAAGGAATGAGAGCGTTCCATTTGTCCTACTACAAATAAGAGAACAAAGAGAAAAAAAAGTAAATGATGGAACGAACATTTTGAATTCACCAAGTACTGCATGAAACACTTCTCATTGATGCTTTGAACCTGGGACACTTCAGAGAATTTGTCTCCACTTCCACATGCAGCTCTGTCCCATTTACTCTCTAACATTTTACTTGAACAAATCTGGGACAACCTGGCCCTTCCTTCAACCTGGTTGGATTCCATAGTGGGACTTACTCATACAGAGAAGAGGATAGGTTTAGGTTTTGTTTAGTGGATCTCCTGGGACAGAAACCAGTTTGCAGATTACACATACAAGGGCTTCATAGGGGGAAACACCTGTCAGTGAGAGCAACAGTGCGTTAGATAGGAAAGCTTACAGAACGTTTAAAAGCAAACTCAGAGTACAGAAAGTAGGGATGGAAATTCAGTGGAATGTTCCAGAATGTCCTATAAAAGAAGGACTAAAGGGTGTCATCAAATTAGGAGGGAGGAAACCTTGTTAGAACTATGTGGCCCAATGTGAGGGATAAGTCAGTTCTGTGGTCAGCAGTCAGCAGTAGCTAGCAACCCTTATACTAAGTTAAATTAACAGGCTTATGTACTTATGTGCATTATACAATACAAGTATACTGAGAGATGAAATACAAAACTTCTAACAAAACTGTTTTTAGACACAGAGCTTGAGGGTGAAGTAGAAATGTGTTTTAGTGGGTTTTATGATTTGAGACATATTACAGCTCTTTTTGGTATGATTCCCTAGATCATCAGAAACGTGGTTTTTACTATCATTTTGTGTTAGTTTCTCTATTTCTGTTGAAGAATTGCTATATCATCTGGCATTCTTACCTCTTGGCACTGCAAAACATGCAGCTATTTTGATATGTGTAGCCATCACTCGCACAGACTGGATCAAATTCATTGTTGCAAATGTGGCTTGCATATGAACCACATCTTGGCTGTTGAACACACAAGGACATCATTGAATTTTTGCAATATATAACTTTTAAATAAAATGTTTTTCCTTTACATAAATTGCAGATATAGAAAACAATAATTACATTCTGCTTCAAAGTTCATTTACAAAAATTGAGTTACAATGAATCAGCTAAACATGAAATCTTCTTACTTTGCTTAATAAACACAATGTAAATTTAAAAAGCAATGGAAGCAACTGAATCCACTTTTTTTTTATTATAATTTACCAACCTGTTTCCTCCTCTGTTTATTCTCAGATCAATTACTTTCTGAAATAAGGAATCTTATTTGTATTCTGATACTTTTATGTATCCATTTGCGTATTCTTCTATTGGTATGTGTATTGTATATATGTACCATTATGTAGAGCTTTACTTTTATAGATAAAGCATTTAGTCTTTTTCATGGTGACTTTTTACATTTATAATATCGTGTGTAAATTTTAAACCTTCTTGGGTCTTTGCATAGTTGTTTAGAAATATAGTTCTGTTTCAGATTCTGTTCGAAAATGTGAATGTTTTAAATTATAACTTTAAGTTATAATTTATAGTTTATAGTTATAATTTATAGTTAAATTATAACTTTAAGTGTATAGTTGGATTACTGTTTTCTTCGTTCCTCTTGCTTGTTGGGGTGAGTGATTCTAGTTCAACGTTCTATTACATACACTGGATGCCGAGTACAACAAAGCTTATACCCACTCATGGAAATTTTAAATGAAATAGTGTAACTATGGTGCTATACTATTGGGTAGATTAAATCTATGGCTCTTAATATGAATTTCATAGATTTTCAATAGCATATCATTTATTGCTTGATGTTTCTTTTGTTTCAAAAGTGTACACTTTATGTGTTGACATTATCTCTTAGAATTTATCATTTCCCACTTAAAAATTAATCAGTATTGACTTACTATTCCTCGAACTTCTTTTTTTTGGTTAAAAGAGGTTTCTGCAAGCAGTAAACAGAAGTAAAATGTGAAAAAGGAGAAAATATGGACAATAAGATACACTATTCTGTGAATTTCTCACCTTTCTTAGTAGTAGAACTATATGTGAATGGCGTACGAGTAATAATGCAGGCAAGTAATAAAATGAACATTTCTGTTAGTTTGAAAATGTTGTATACATAAATTACTACAAAAGAGAATATCATATTTAAAAATTGTTACTACCTATGAAAAATAGTCTTCTGTATTATTTAATACTCCACCATATTCTCCTATATTGGCTTTCTTTTCCCAATGTGGTATAAAATCATAGTTTTCTAATTTTGTTGCAGAAGACCATTACTCAAGGAGATAACAATTGCATTATGTTCCCATAATATTCCCTTTCAAGTAATATGTGGATATTAATTAGTATTTTCAGATTAGTAGTCAACTGTAATACAGAGGCTCTAGCCTAAAAATAAATTTGAAATGTAAGAATACAATGGAACCTTAACAAAGAGAACTTCTCAGACTTGGTTTTTATAGACTAATGGCTAATGTCCTCGCCTCACATGCTCAGGGATTCCACATGGACATTGGGTTCATGTCCTGGCAGTGCCAATTCCCATCCAGCTCCAATCTCCAAATTTCTATTCTTGTGGCCTGGAAAGGCAGTAAAAGGATGGTAAAATCTTTGGCTCCTGGCTTTGAATCAGCAAATAATTTATCACAGATGTTAGAATGTGTCTTCTTCTTAAATATGCCTTTCATCTAAAAGAATAAATTACGTCTTAGGCTTCCAAGAGATGCAAAGTATAAAGACTCATGATTCTGTATAGTTGGCATTAAACTGGAATATGACCATAAGGGAAAAAAGATAAGCAAAGATCCTTCATCTAAAAGAAATAATAATCTAAGATCTATTGCCCAGTCTAAATATTTTTTTAGCTTTAAAGTAGGCAATGAAAGAAAAGTGATTCACCGATGTAATTTGAAAAATGCATTTGGAACATGTCCTGTCTGTTTTCACCAGCTGACAGTGTACAAAACCCAAAAGGCAATCTTGGCCAATCATTAATTCAAACAATGGCTTGCTACACTTCATGTACGCAAGATGCTTCACTCAAAGTTTGAGATATACTCACCACAATGTAGAAAGAATGTCAAGGAAATGATGAAAACTGCTGTGATCCATGGTGAGAAGAAAGGCATTGTAGCAAGTCTGTGGAAGAAAACTTTAACAATGTTTATAGCACAGGAATCAGTGCTCCTTGTCCACAGCATTCTCTCTCACAGTTGAAAGAACCATTCATATTCCACCTCCTCTCCCCTCCCTCATGTTCTCCCCATCCTCAGATACTAAAGCACACATCATGTGCACACAGGGCCTCCTAGAAACTTAGAGAACCCCAGGAAAAGTCTCCTGGAACATTTACAAAGGAGTGGCTTATGCTCCCCATCCTCTGGGTCAGGCCACAATTTCCCACCTGTAAGGAAATACGCACACCAGAACCTCAGATTCTACTCAGAAAGTCACAACAGGACTTGGAAAACAAAGGACATGAAGGTTCTCACAGCAATGCTGGAAGCCAGAGTGCTGCTCTCCATATGCCACCTGACCTACCTGGAGGTGGAGCGCAGTGTAGTGTGTGGACAACAGCTCCAGACACTGTGTGTTTTATTCACCCTTTCTTCTCAATCATGTGCATACCTGACAAGAGCTTCCTTTGGTTGATTTTTTTGATGGTGTGCTTCACGGATATAAATGGGCTGCCCAAGGGCAGATAGTAGAGATATTTTCTGTTCTTCCAGGAGGTTATAAAATATCTCATAAAAATATTTCTCCTATTTCTCAATAGATCTTACCCTAACAAGAGGTTTGGGACACGTTGATCTCAGCTGATGCATTCAAAAATCAGTGGTGAGTGTAAGTATAATCTATTAAGATTACAGGAGATGATTTATAGCTAACAGATTCGTAACACTATTAGACATTAGAAAGCCTGTAGAAACTTACAGTGGAATCCAGAAAAACCCTGACAGCCTCTTAAAAGGAGGTGGTGGGTACAGAGCAGGAGAGGATCTCAGTGTGGGGCAGTAGGCTAAGAGTAGGTTTGTATCCTAGTCCCAGAGGACCTCCTTCCCCCCTCCCCCCCGCACCACCCCTCCCCCGCCCCGGAGGCTTCCCAAAAGCTTTTGCTGCAGAGGTAGTGGATACTTCCTCAAGGATTGTGGGTATGGACACAGAGAATGGTATCCCAGCTGCCAAGGAGATCACAGGGAATGTGAGCACCCTCGGAGAGAGTCATTTCCTATCAGACTTCCCACATGGGCTGGAAGCAGCCCAGAACCCTCATGATAGGGTCTGGTGACATCGAAACTACAGCCAGGAGCCAGGGGGACACTTAGAGATAAAAGAATTGTAAATTTCCTTCCAGACACAGGAGAGGTGCTTTCTCTGGTCGTTTCCTAGTTCCAGCCTTGGCTCCCAGCTCCCTTACACTGAATATCATGGTTGCTTGGGAGCCCCAAAATTAGTTCAGATAGAGAGAGATTTGGCTTTCAAATAGAGAGAGACTGAGATAGAAAGTTTGGAACAGCCAAGAAAAAGGCCAGCCAGCCTATTATCTCTCAGCCTGTACATACTGGTAAGGCTTCCTATTTGGCTTCTCCTAGACTTCACTAGATGGAATTTGGAATTCAGTTCTTCCTCACTCACTAAGTGTTGGGGATTTCCTTGCTCACCAATCTAAGACTTTTTCTTCAATTGTTAAAATATGGCTTGTTAGAATCATAAAACGGATTTAGTTATGCTAAAATGCATGAAGTTCTGTAAAATCTTGCTTAAATGCTATAAACTGTAAAGTTTAAATTATGGATTAACGTTCTCCCCCAAAATTTATTAATTCAGAACTGTTAATGCTAAACAAGATGTAACTGCATAGAAACTTTGATGTTAAACTTTTATTCAGCTGCTATATATGATGGACGAATAGCCTGAAGTCAGTGTTAATCCTTTCACTGTTTCAGTACCATTCCAATTGATTTAGGCTATTCATATAGTTCAGGAAAGCTTCATGTGTTTTGTTGCTTATTGAGGTAATTGTTTCTAAATCTTGAACTAAGATGCTCAGGGCTCATGTTTACTCTGGCAAAGATAACTATGTTATATTTCTACCTTCTACCAGAGATCTTTTTTTTTTTTAAGATTTATTTTTACTATTTTTTTTTTATTGGAAAGGCAGATATACAGAGAGGAGAGACAGAGAGGAAGATCTTCCGTCTGATGATCCACTCCCCAAGTGAGCGCAACGGCCGATACTATGCCGATCCGAAGCCAGGAGCCTCTTCCGGGTCTCCCACGCGGGTGCAGGGTCCCAAAGCCTTGGGCCGTCCTCGTCTTTACATGTATTCCCTGTAGAATGCCTGGCTGCTGTGGCCCCCATCTCTCCACCCGCTTTTCAGCATGAAGTAGCTAGAGTGGTTGCTGGCCCCTATTCCTGACAGCAGCCAGGGTTCATTCTCCTGGGAAAAAGGATGTTGCAGAGTTAGATGAGATAGGTAGTTAGGGTATGTGGTCCCTGGTGAAGTTATTTTTGTGTAATATATAATATTGCTTCTCCCCATTTTCTGCTCTTCCAAGGGCATGTTGTCCCTAACTACATCTTTCAGGTTTAATTTTACAAAACACAAAAGGGGGATTAATAGAAGGACATTCAGAATCTTTGCTATTGTGGGAGACTTAGCCAGTTGAATCTCCCCTGAAGGCGCCAGGAGCAATGATATGGAGATGACTGAGCAGGATACATCCTGGTTCACAGGTTTAGATAAAGAACCTGCTAGAGGAACAAGCTGTGTTTTGGCGAACTGTACCTGCTGTTGAGATGTAAATGGCTCAAACACTTCCACCATGAATGCCTATGTGGCTACATTCTTTTAAAAGTCTGGTGCTGTTATAAACTTAGGCTGTCGGTCATCAGTCAGTAGACCATGTATGTTAAAAAATGTCTCTGTGCACCACAGCCATCACTGCAGGACAGTGACATGTACGTATCACCATTTAAAATGTTAGGGTGCATAAAAGTAATTAGCAGGAAAATCCATGAAGAATTTTATTGTCTGAGGAGTTTTTCTTGAAAAACTTCATGTCTTTTACCAAAATAAAAGATCCCAAGAGTAGGTAAGAAAGAGAAAGGTATAATTCCATCACCATATGGAAAATACTTTTACTATTTGGATGGCTGTCTTCCAATGATTTCTATATTTACTTTCAATTCAGTACCTATACATGTATATACAATAATTTCATATGCAGAAACAAGTACAACTTGTTATTCAGTTCATGTTTTATTCAGCTGATACTTCATTCAATTATTCAGCTGATGCATTAAGATAAAGAGGAATTCAGGTATTTTTAATCTTAAGAAACACTCCATGTACTGTGCATTCTCCTGTGAAAATATTAAATCATAGATACAAAGAATAGTCATTTATTGTAACCCATTACTTTACCCAAAACAGAAAGAACATTAAAAAGCACATTTAAGGAGATTAAACCATTTAACATGTATTGATTAAAGTATTAATGATTACATTTGTGCTATTTTAACAGAGAACAAAGGCCCTTCAATTACAATGGTTGTTAGTGTTGGAAGATTCTTCAACATTCCATATCCCATCTTAGTTACCACAGTTGTGTTTATTTGATCATCGAGGAATTTAAGAGACTACTTAATGAAGGAGATTCTATTTGATTGTAAAATCCACCGTAAATGGGGCTGAAATGGAAGCCATAGGAATGTGTAGGTAGGCATATTTCAGCAGGCACCATAACGAAGGAAGCAAAATGCATCTTTACTCTCTCTGTAAAGAAGAGAACAAATAGAAAAAAAAGTAAATGATGGAAATAACACTTTAAATTCACTGAGTCCTGCAAAAAACATTGCTCAATAAGGTTTTGAACCTGGGACACTTCAGAGAGTTTGTTCTCCACTTCCACATGCAGCTCTGTCCCACTTACTCTCCAACATTTTATATGAACGAAACTGGGAAAACCTAGCCCTTCCTTCAATCCAGTCCTGACTCATTGTGAACTTGCACTTACACAGAAGGGGACTGGGTTAGGATTTATTTGAATGGATCTGTAGGGGCAGAAGCCAGTTTGCAAATTAGACATACAAGGGCTTCATAGGGGAACACTAGTAGTGAGAGCGAGAGTGGGGTAAATAGGAAGGTTGGCAGAATGTTTTGCAGCAAAACATTCAGAGGGCAGAAAATAAGGAGGGCAATCCAGTGGAATGTCCCAGAACCCAACGTATGGACTGAAGGGTGTCATCAAATTAGGAAGCGGGAGTTGTTGTTAGAACTATGGGGCGCAATTGAGGGATTTCTGAGTTTTGTAGTCTCCATTCAGCAGTAACCAGCAACAGTCAAACCAAGTTAATTGGTTTATGTATTTACCTGTATTATATATTTCAGGCCTACTGAGAGACCAAATACAAAACTTCTAATGAAACTTCTTTTAGACACAGAGCTTTAGGGAAGGGTAATAATGTGTTCTAGTGGGTTGTATTATTATAAAGATATTGTACTTTATTTGTTTCTGTTAAAGAATTGCTAGATAATCTGGCATTCTTACCGCTTGGCACTGCAGAATATGCAAACATTGCTATATGTTTGGCCATCACTCGCACAAATTGGATCAAATTCTTTGGTGCACATGTAGTTTGAAAATGAATCACATTTTGGCTATTGAACACAAAAGAATGTCATTGAATTTATGAGATAAAAAAGTTTTAAATAAAGATTCTCTTAATTCTCACACAAAATTCCAGATATAGAAAAGAATAATTAAATTTTATTTCAAAGTTCATCAATAAAAATTAAGGGACTATGAGTCTGCTAAACATAAACCTAATGTAAGTTTAAAAAGCAATGGAAGCAACTGAATCCACTTTTTTATAATTTACCAACCTTTTTCCACCTTTGAATTTCCTGTTCAATTATTTTCTGAAACAAGGAATATCATTGGTTTTCTGATATTTTTATGTATCCATTTGTGTATTCTTCTATTGGTATGTGTATTGTACAAACATATATGTATATATATGTATATATATGTACAAACATGAATAGAGAGAAAGCTCTACTTCTATATGTAGAGCATTCAATCTTTGTCATGGAGACTTTACATTTATAATATCGTGTGTAAATTTTAAACCTTCTTGGGTCTTTGCATAGTTGTTTAGAAATATAGTTCTGTTTCAGATTCTGTTCGAAAATGTGAATGTTTTAAATTATAACTTTATCCATCCTTAACTGTATAGTTGGATTACTGTTTGCCTTATTCCTCTTGCTTGTTAGGGTGAGTGATTCTACTTCAACGTTCTATTACATACACTGGATGCCGAGTACAACAAAGCTTATACCCACTCATGGAAATTTTAAATAATGGAATAGTTTAACTTGTCATCAAAGCCAAATGGTGATATATTATTGGGTAGATTAAATCTATGGCTCTTAGTATAAATATCATAGGTTTTCAATAACACTTGTACTTTAAATTTCTTTTGTTTTAAGGGTGTAAACTTTATTTGTTGACATTTTCTGTTAGAATTTATCATTTCCATCTTAATAATTGATCAATATTACTTACTGGTGGGCGAACTGCTACTTCTTGGTTGTTAAAAGAGGTTTCTGCAAATAACAAAAAGAAGAAAAATACTAAAAAGAAAATTATGGGCACTATGGCATGCTAGTGAATTTCCCACATGTCTTCTTAGCAGAACCCTATGTGAATTGTGTTGATACTAATGACAGACAAATAATCAAATATTTTTTGTAGTACTAAAATATTATGACTACTAAACAGAATATCCTGTAATTAAAAAATTATTACTACCTATGAAAAAGAGTCTTCTCTATTGTTTAATGTTCTAACATAATCTCCTATACTGGCTTTCATTTCATTTTTTATACTGTAGTTATCCAATATTGTTATAGAAGAACATCAAGTCAAAGAAGATAATGGCTGCATTACGCTCCCATAATATACCCTCTCATGTAATGGGTGGACATTAGAAATTAAATCATTAGCATCCAATTGTAACATGAAGGCTCTTTTCTCACAATTTACGTTGAAATATGTGAAAACAGTGGAATCTAAAGAGAGATAATTTATCACAGACATGTCAGAGTCATCTTGTTAAAAGTGGCCTTGATCTAAAAGAATAAAGATTAGATTTCTAAGAAATGCCAGATGTAAAGATTGATCATTGTGTACATTTGGCATTTAAACATCATTGAATCTAATCATAATCTCAACAACGTAAAGGAA
This sequence comes from Ochotona curzoniae, assembly GCF_017591425.1. Lineage (NCBI taxonomy): Eukaryota > Metazoa > Chordata > Mammalia > Lagomorpha > Ochotonidae > Ochotona > Ochotona curzoniae. The sequence goes on from NW_024464918.1 coordinate 21,877,207, forward strand.
ATATCCTTATCACAGAGAAATAATAATTTAATGTCAATTGTTCAGTCTAAATATTTCTTTAATTTAGAGTAGGCAAGAAAAGTGATTCACGGACGCAATTTGAAAAAGACATTTGAAACGTCCTGTCTTATTTCACGAGCTGACATTCTGCCACCCTCAAAAGACAATCTTGTCCAATCATTAAGGTCAAAAAGTGCTTGCTACATTCCCTGATGTCTAATGCTTCACGGACAGATGGAAGATATACTCACCAGAATGAAAAGGGAATGTCAAGGAAATGATGAAAACTGCTGTGATCCATGGTGAGAAGAAAGGCATTGTAGCCAAGTCTGTGGAAGAAAACTTTAACAATGTTTATAGCACAGGAATCAGTGCTCCTTGTCCACAGCATTCTCTCTCATAGTTGAAAGCACCATTCATATTCCACCTCCCTTCTCTCCCCTCCCTCATGTTCTCCCCATCCTCAGATACTAAAGCACACATCATGTGCACACAGGGCCTCCTAGAAACTTAGAGAACCCCAGGAAAAGTCTCCTGGAACATTTACAAAGGAGTGGCTTATGCTCCCCATCCTCTGGGTCAGGCCACAATTTCCCACCTGTAAGGAAATATGCACACCAGAACCTCAGATTCTACTCAGAAAGTCACAACAGGACTTTGAAAAGCAAGGACATGAAGGTTCTCACAGCAAGGCTGGAAGCCAGAGTGCTGCTCTCCATATGCCACCTGACCTACCTGGAGGTGGAGCGCAGTGTAGTGTGTGGACAACAGCTCCAGACACTGTGTGTTTTTTTTACCCTTTCTTCTCAGTCATGTGCATGCAGCTCAAGAGTTCCTTTGGTTGGTAGGTTGGTGGGGTGCTTCATGGATATAAATGGGCTGCCCAAGGGCAGATAGGAGAGAGATATATATTATGTGCTTCGTGGAGGACATAAAGTATCTCATCAAACTATGTCTCCTATTTCTCATTAGATCTTCCCTCAGCATGAGGTTTGGGACACGTTGATCTCCCCCGATGCATTCAAAAATCACTGGTGAGTTTGCAAGAGGAGGAACATAGAGATGCTATGATAGAAGAAAGAAAAAAAACCAGTAAAATAAATAGCAGTAAAAGCTTTGAAATCTACTGTGAAATGTTGACTTAGACAATAAACTCTGGGAAAGAAGATATGTACGTGAAAATTCCACATAGGTAAGTGTCTACCGTGAAATCTGAAACATCCCAATCTTAAAGAAGATGATGCATGTAAGATGATGCGTATATTTGAGGTAAATATAAGTTCACGTAAATTTGAAAGTACTAGTGTGTATTCTTAATCCCGTTAAACATTTCTCTAAATGGGAACATTTACAAAATTGTATTACAGATCATCAAACATTAAGAAATATCAGCTGTTGAGCTTTTACAAACTTCCAGTTTTTTTTTATTGATTACATTGCACTATGTGACACAGTTTTATAGGTACTGGGATTTCCCAACACCTCTCCCCAAACCCTCCCTGCATGGTGGATTCCTCCACCTTGTTGCATTACCCAAGTTCAAGTTCACATGAGATTCTTTCATTGTAAGCATATACCAAGCATAGAGTCCAGCATCTTATTTTCCAGACAAATTCAACGGCTTGTTGGGGAGACCATCTCTGGTCTGAAGGTAGAGCTGGCAGAGTATCATCCCTATCAATTAAAAGCCCTGACGTAACTTCAGCAACAATTTATAACGTTATGGAATTAATTGACATAGTATTGAGTAACCAACATGTTAAAAAAATGCAAGTTCTTTACCACATCCTGTGACGCCTTCATTGACATTTCAATTTTAGTTTATTCACAACTGGGTTCTATACACCTTCAAATAGATTACTATTCAGCTGTCTCCTATTTTCATTATAGTATTTAGCATTATATAGCATTGAAGCATAATTTTGCTGAACTTGGCTTTTTTTTTTTTTTGTTTTCGGGTAGTCTAAACTAGCTTAAAACTCTAAGAAGACATATGTCAACAGTTTAGGTGCAGAACAGTGTTAGGCGGGGTGTGCAGAGAAATCCTCAATACCCTAGTGGGAAGTAACCAATCTTTGTGTCCCAACTAGTAAGGTATAAGTGAATCCATGCTGACCGTTGTCCTTGTTGTTCTCTATCTGGTCTAGAGTTTTGTTTGTTTGTTTTGAGGAATTTCTGGAGCGATCTTGATGGTCATTGCCAGACAGGGTGGGGACCCAAGCTTGGAACCAAAGGAGGACCAGATAAAGCTCCTCTCCTGAGTCCCAAGGAAGTTTACTGTTCTTCTGTTTCTGCGGACTGCTCAGAGCTCCTGGCTGTTGTTCTGATGCCCTTAACCAGCATATGAATAAGTGACTTGTGTGTGAGGTCTGGACAATGGAGTATTTGAAAATCTCACAAATGAGTCTCAGGGCAACCAGTGCTAGGAAACAAGATACGATGTGAACAGCTTCAAGAAGATTCATTAAAGCCTGTAATGTAAGGCTAAGAGAATAGCCTTACATTTGTTAGAAGTTAAGTGCATCCTATCTCCACCTCAGTCGAGTGGAAACCACTGAGTAGTTGAAGTAAGGAAAGATTTCATTGACCTTAACTGAAAACTAAAAAGTTAACGAATACTCATTTTTTGGTCCTCCAGAAATTTGGAAACTGAAATCCCACCACCCTCAGGAAACTTGGACAGTTTATTCAGCTATTCTAACACAGAATCTCCTGATTTTGAATTGCAGAAGAATAATTTCTGTCCTTCACTTGTCACTAATATTACCGAAAAAGTCATCATAGTATCATCTGCCTTTTTTCTTGTAAGTAAACTTAACATTTAGCAAAGGGAATTTGATGATAGCACTGCTCAATAGCAATTCAATGAAATAGGAGGAAAAAATTAACTGAAGTTTAGATAGGAAGTTACAGTAAAGGGATTGTGACCATCGTATATCCCACACACTGGACTTTTCATTGTTTCTTCCTTTCCAGAGATAACAAGCAGAGGCGAAAACCATGCTGTGCAATAAGCTTCAGAGTTTTGAAATATTTAAGAAATAACAACCAGAGTTTAAAAATAGCTTCATGAAGAAAAATCAACATGTTCCAGACTTGGGACATGTAGAAGAGTACATCTTAAAGATCATAATGCTTTCAAAATAGAGACAAGACAAGTGTATTCTCCAACTCACCCAAGACAACTTACCGTGTAAATGCTGGGCAACAGATAGTACAGGTAAAATACCGATGGCCCTCTGGGTCTAGTTTAGGCCCTTAAAGCCAACCTCACATTTGGAGCAGATCCTCCCTCACCTTGAAGAATAACGCTGTGTTTCCAGCACTCCATATACTGCTGGAGTAGAATCACACATCTACATTTACTACATTTACACGCTGCTAGGCCCCAAAATAAGCTTTTTAAAATATATTATCTCTTTGCAATAATTTTCATAGCAGGGAAATTTCTTTTAATTTTGAGATAATTTGGATACATTGTTTTATAACTGTCTTAACAAATATTATGAATGTAATTCACTGCCTGATACATTCATTAAGCAATCTGATTTGCTCAGGTCGCATATGTCACAGGCTCTTTAATAGATTCAGTCAGAAACGAATTCTAAATTCTCACATTGGCTAATCACATCATTTATGTGGTATGTTTACTGATTCAATATCAGACTTGAGAAAGACTTTAACTTTAGAAAGTCTCAATCTGCTGTCAAGGATACTCCAAGGTGGGTGGGTTTGAACTTATGGATTTCAGTGTCCATAACTGCTGGAGTACCAGGATGTGAAGATGAGTTAGGTAAGTTCGATGAAATATTTCCTTCCTTCAAATGCCACAGTGGTTTCCACTTGACTCTGAAATGGAGACAGAATGTGCTTAACTTGTAATGTAGGTCATTGCCCAGAATGGTCTCAGCCTTACTTTCCAAATTTTCTTGCACTTTTTCTGGTGCTGTTCACATTGTATCTTGTTTTCCATTACTGGTTGCCCTGAGACTCATCTGTGAGATTTTCAAATACACCATTGCCCAGACCTCATGTACAAACCACTGATTCATATGCTGGTATAGAACCAGACTTGGTAAAAGATCTCCAGCTGATGTGTCTTCATGATTGTGAATTTGTAACAGTATTTTAAAGATTTATCTATTTTTATTTAAAGGCATTTTTACAGAGAAAGAAGTACAGACAGATAGAAAGATCATCATTTTCTGATTCACTCGCCAAGTTTCCACAATAGCCGGAACTGAGCTGATCCAAGCCAGAGTCCAGGAGTCAAGAGCTTTTCTGGGACTCCTGCATGGGTGCAGGTTTTGAAGCCTTGGGGCCATCCTTAGCTAATTTCCCAGGGATGAAGCAGAGAGCTGGCATCCACATAGGATTCTGACAGATGCCGGGCAAAGATTAACCCACTAGACTATCTCCCCATTACATGCAATACACTTTCATAAGATGGGGAAATGCTTACTGGGATTAGAACAACACTTAACATTAGCACTGTCAGATTTATGTGATTCTATATTTATTTCAAGCTCAGAGATCCAAGAGGAATCAACTCTCCATTATGTGTAATGATTTTGTGGTCTAGCAGTGGGGGGCTCTTGTCTATATAGAATTTCTCCTAAGTTTCTATTTTTATTGATTTTATTCTCTTGGATAGTCATAATCAATAACTTAGAAAGCTCTAACTTTTTGCAAATGCATTCTTCCTTTTCCTGGTTTTATTTTCCTGGTCATTGTGGCACAGTAGCAGACATACCTTTTACTTGTATTATATATATATTTTTCTATCGTAGGAACAGTAAGTACCACCTCTCCACTCTCAGCACTCATTTTTGAATGCATCGGGGGAGATCAATGTGTCCCAAACCTCATGCTGAGGGAAGATCTAATGAGAAATAGGAGTCATAGTTTGATGAGCTACTTTATGTCCTGCAGGAAAGACACAAAATATCTCCCTCTCCTATCTGCCCTTGGGCAGCCCATTTATCCCTTGAATCTCCACACCAACAAACCAATCAAGGAAACGCCTGAGCTGTGTGCACATGACTGAGAAGAAAGGGTAAAAAAAAACACACAGTGTCTGGAGCTGTTGTCCACACACTACACTGTGCTCACCCTCTAGGTAGGTCAGGTGGCATATGGAGAGCAGTGCTCTGGCTTCCAGCATTGCTGTGAGAACCTTCATGTCCTTTGTTTTCCAAGCCCTGTTGTGACTTTCTGAGTAAAATCTGAGGTTCTACTGTGCATGTTTCCTTACAGGTGGGAGATGGTCTGTGGCCTGACCCAGAGGATGGGGAGCATAAGCCACTCCTTTGTAAATGCTCCAGGAGACTTTTCCTGGGGTTCTCTAAGTTTCTAGGAGGCCCTGTGTGCACATGATGTGTGCTTTAGTATCTGAGGATGGGGAGAACATGAGGGAGGGGAGAGAAGGGAGGTGGAGTTGAATGGTTCTTTCAACTGTGAGAGAGAATGCTGTGGACAAGGAGCACTGATTCCTGTGCTATAAACATTGTTAAAGTTTTCTTCCACAGACTTGCTACAATGCCTTTCTTCTCACCATGGATCACAGCAGTTTTCATCATTTCCTTGACATTCCCTTTTCATTCTGGTGAGTATATCTTCCATCTGTCCATGAAGCATTTTGCATACCTGAAATGAAGCAAGCCCTTGTTTTAATGAGTGATTGTACAGTGTTGTCTTTTAGGGCTTGCATACTGTCAGCTCGACAATTTGAAATGTCCTTTTCAAATTTCAGCTGTGGATCACCTTTCTTTCATTTTGTAGAGCTAAAGAAGTCATTACACTGGGCAGTAGATCTTAGATTATTATTTCTTTGGGATGAAACATCTCTGCTTACCATTATGCCCATATGTTTATATTACATGATGATTAAATGCCAAGTATACACAATCATGAGTTTTTATTCTGACATTTCTAGAAATCTAAATTTACTTTATTCTTTTAGATCAAGGCCTCATATAAGAGGACTGATTGATATCTCTTTAATAAATTATGTCCTTTTGTTCCACTGTATTTGTTTTTTTTTTTGTATTCTTGCAATTCAGATGAAGTTATTGTTAGGAATTAGAGCCCCCAAGGTTACAATTGAATACTAATGAGTTAAATACTAATTAATGTTTACATATTACATTAATAGCCTAGATAGGGAGTATAATACAAACATTGGCTTTTTTACTGGACTGATTTCTAAAACAAATAGGAAAATTATCATCTAAACACTGGGAAAAGAGGCCACTATAGGAGGATGTGGTGGAATACTAAAAATATAAAGGTTATTTTAATATGTAATGAGAATTTTGGAATTGTAAGATATTCATTTTTGTATTCATTTTGTGTATGTAACAATTTAGTATTACCAAAATGTTCACTTTACTACTTGCCTGTCAGTACACAGTGCATAGAGGTTTCTGCTACTAGGAAATGTGGGAAATTCACATGATAGAGTATGCTACTTATTTACATTTTCTTCCTATTTTAATTCTTCATCTGTGTGTTGCTTGCAGAAACCGGTTTTAACCCTATAACAGAAGTTCGCAAAGAGGTAAATTTATATTGATGAATTTGGAAGTTGAAATAGTAAATTCTAACATAAAATGTCAACCAACAAATGTATACCCACTCAAACAAAGGAAGCATATCTATATAAAACAGCATGCTATTGAAACCTATGGTATTATTATACTGAAGGCTATAGAGTTCATCTTTCAGCTATATAAAACTGTTGGGCTTTAATGACAAGATGAAACTATTCCACTATGTTAAAATTCCACGAGTAGACATAAACTTGTTGTACTCTGTATCTAATGTATGTGAAAGGATGTTGAAGAAGAACTGTTCACCCTAACAAGCAAGAGGAATAAAACAAACAGTAATCCCATTATACACTTAGGGATGGATAAAGTTATCATTTTCATATTTTCACATTTTGGAATAGTATATGGATGAAAGGCAATAAGTTCTATTTCTAAACAACTATGTAAAGACCAAAGTACTTAAACAAAATTAAGGCATGTAAGCAATGCACACAGTGTTATTATAGGTTCAGTTGCTGCTAATTTTTTGTAAGAGTAATATTGGGTTTATTCAGCATAGCAATAGAATGTTATGTCTAGCTGTCTTGTGGGCTCCTAGGTTTTTATTGATAAGCTTTGAAACCATATTTAATTTTTCCTCTTCTGTATTTGGAATTTTGTATGAAGAATGAAAAATCATTAAACATTTTTTATCTAATATGTTCAAAACATTTTTTGTTTTCAATAGCCACATTGTGAATCATATTCAGTAAGCATTTGCAACAAAAATATTGATAGAATCTGTGCAAGCAATGGCCAGACTTATTACAATATATGTTGGTTCTGCAGTGCAAAGCGGTAAGAATCACAGATTAAATTGCAACTCTTCAGCAGAAATAAAGAAAGCCTCATCAAATGATAATAAAAACCATGTTTCTATTCCCCTGGGAGAAAGATTCAAAAGAATGTATTGTATCTCTGTATTCATAGAAACCACAACACACTTTAACTTCTTCCTGAAGTTTTGTTTCTAAAAGCAATTTTGTCAGAAGTTGTGTAGTTGACTTCTCAGTGTACCTGTATTTTATTTAAACCAGTTAATTTAACTTAGTGTGATTGTTGCTAGTTACTGCTGACTACAGAACTCAGAAATCCCTCACATTGGGCCCCTAGTACTAAGAGAACTCCTCCCTCCTAATCTGATGACAACTCTCAGTCCTTCTTAGTCCATTCTAGAACATTCCAGCAGATCTTCCTTCCTATTTCCTTCAATCTTAAAGAGTTTACTGCTAAATGTTCTGCCAGCATTCCTGTCTATCACACTGTGGCTTTCACTCACAAGTATTTCCTCCTGTTAAACTCTTGTGTATGTTATATGCAAACTGACTTTCCCCTGGAGATCCACTCAAACAAATCCTACTCCTTTCCTCTTCTGTGAATGAATGAGCAATTCCCAAGATAGAATCAGAACTAGGTTGAAGGAAGGGCTAGGTTTTCCCAGATTGGTCCATGTAAAAGGAATTGGATGGAGCTGCATCTCAAGTGGAAGTGGAGAACAGACTCTGTGAATTGTCTTATGTTCAAAACATTACTGAGAAGTGTTTTATGCAGTATTCAGTGAAGTTACAATCTTCTTTCAGTTATTTGCTTTTTTTTCTCTTTGTCCTCTCCTTATAGAATGAAAAATGATACATTTTCATTCGTTCATTATGGTGCTTGTTCTCCAAACTGACCTACATATTTCTGTGGCTTCCTTGCAATCCCAATTATGGTGGATTCTACAATCAACTAAAATCTCTTTAATTAGTGTCTTAAGTTCCTCGATGATCAAATGAACACATGTGTGATACCCACCTAAGATGGGACATGGGACAGTAAATAATTTTCCAACACTAACAACCTGTAACTGAATTACCTTTGTTCTCAGTGTTGAATTTTTCAATAATGACCTTATTTTTTGTTTGGCAATACAATGGAATGATTTTTAAGCACAAATATTTTTATCAATAAAATATTAAACAGTTTGTTCAGATATTTTTTTTCATGTTCTTTCTATCTTGGGAAAGCAGTGAAAATGACCCAAGAACTTGGAGAGACTCAGAAGAAGCTTCTTGATTCTGCTTTTAGACCCACGCATCCTTGGCTACTGTTGCATTGGGTAGTGAAACAGTGGATTAACTTTCTGTCTGTGTGTCTATTATCCCAGCACTTATAACTCTACATTTCAAATAAATTCTTTTCTTTTTTTTTTAAATGGTGTGAATTTTTTGTAAGTAAGATTCGTTGGATTATAAACTACAAATAGTAACTTGCAACACTATGTGCCTGATGTGGAGACCTTGTTTAATTTGCTCTTTATCCCTCCATTTCAACTTTTTTCATGTGTTCTATGTTCTTATGTTTTTTTTTCACAATGATTTTATTTTTATTTTAAAGTCACATTTATAGAGAGAAGGAGGAACAGAAAGATCTTTCATCACCTGGTTCACTCCTCAGGTGGCCAAAGGGCCAGAGCTGAGCAATTCTAATGCCAGGAGCCTCTTCCGGGTATCCCACACAGGAGCCAAATCCAAAGGCTTTTGGTCACCATCTACTGCCTTCCTAAGCCATAAGCAGGACACCAGATCAAAAGTTGATCCCATATGGTATCCTACTTCATGCCAGGCGATAACTTTAGCTACTAGGCTACAGAGATAGGATATGTCTTTAGCTACCTTGAAATTTCTCCTCCTTCTACTTTTTTTTTTTTTAAACTATTTGAGATGGAGGGAGACAGACAGATTCCACCAAGTAATTTATTCTCCAAATGACCAATGACCAGTGGTGGACTGCTGGAGAAATAAGACTGGAATTATTATGACCCTCACCTATGGGTGGCAAGGACTCTATCTCTTGAGGGTGTCTGGAGAGAGCGTAGAAGCTCCACACATCTTCTTCCAATCCGTGCCCTTGGTGTATTTTGTATCTTGATGTTCTCAAGTGGTTCTTCTTCTAACAAACAAGTCATTGTAAGTAAGTAGCATGCTGCCCTAATTGTATGAATTTCTCTAGTAGGTACTCAGACCTCATAAGGAGGTTGTGGCAATCTGTGCTTTGTAGCCAAGTCCAACATAAATTATGGATAATCTGGCATGTACTGCTTGTGATTGGCATCTGAAGTGGGGACAGTTTTCTGGAGTTGAGCTTATATTTTTGATGCTGAGGGTCACAGCAACTTCAATTAGTGTCAGACTGTATGGAATTGCAGGATATCCAGTCAGTGTTAATAGAGAATTGGAGAACAGCTCAACTGGGGAAACCCCCAACCATTACAATGACCAGAACACTGTGTTGAGAGTTTAATTTTTCCCACTGCTTGCCCATGTGGAAATCTGTGGTCAGTTTTTGTTCTGGCTATATGAGCTTTTGCAAATTTTGCTCTTTGTCTATTATCAGTTTCTAAATTATACTGCCAAAATACCATAGACCAGAGTTTTGGAGAGGATCATATGACTATTAAGTACATCAATTTCAACTTAGATTTTCGTAGGGACTCCTAAAGGGATGTGACACACTGGGTGTCAAGGAACTACTAGCCACCAAATGAAATAAGATCATTACTTGAACCAATATCAGGATATTCCATGAAAGTTATTTTAATTTAACTATTTTATTGAGACTGTGTACATACCAAGAAATGCACATCAGTGTACAGATAAACAATTTTTTGTCCTCTATTATCAATAGCTACCATCCAAGATCTGAACACAGTATTAGTTTTCTATTAGGATAATAAATCATTGTTGTTTTTTACCTTAAAATTGAAGAATACACATTATGCAGGAGTTAAACAGCAATAATTTAATTTTGAGCTCTACAAATGAAGTGGTATTTTAAATGGCAATGTTGAAATAAAGAAGGAAAAAATTGTAACCCTATTAGCTTGTTTAATCATTTATGGTTGGCTTCTAGTGAAAAATATTAAAACTGAACACAAAAGTTCATGATAAATCCAAGAAATCATTTTCTAAATTTTAAGACAATGGGAAATAGCATAATTTAGTAGCTATTTATTCTAAATGATATTGCAACACACTATTGGGCAGTATAGTCGTATAAATGTTTTATAATAATTGCTAAATGATTGCTTACCTCAAAAGAAAAGATTAAACTTATAAGAAAGAACCTCTATTAAATCTACTGGTCTAGTGTAGAAATACTTATTAAGTTCACATCTTATGGCAATTCCCCTCCCTTTTTTTTTTTGGTTGCTGTTGTTCTTTTTTGATTCCCTTACACATTTTGGATCACTTGCTTGGAAAGCTTTCTGTTCCTATCTAGTGATCTGTAATTGCTGATATTATCTTTTTGTTCTCTCCACACTGCACTTAGATTGATCAGATCAAATTTTCTCCAGTCTCGGGAGAGAAGCTCTGTGAAGAACTAGTTGTGAGCATCTTGCATGAGTTGCTTTAAGCACTTCAGGAAGAACACACATTCCCCCCTCCCCCCACTCACCACCACCACCACATTTCATGGCTGTGGATCGTGCAAGTTCTCCACTCTCAGATCAAGAAGGAAACCTTAACAGATCTACTTGATGAAGGAGAAAAGCTAAAATAAGGACTCTGCAGGACACTTTAGCTCTGTGTTCACTACCTGTAGTAATCATATGTGAAATGTAAGGAGGCAGTCCTGGTGTACAAGATTCCTTTCAGAAAGACCAGATCCTGTTTTTGAGGAAAACCCTGGAAAGCAAGAGTGCTTTCTTGAGCTACAGCCACACTCCTAGGGGTGACCTGAAGGGTTGCAGAGTAAATAGCACCTTCTTATTTGTGGAAAGAGGATGTTTGTTTGCATGATCTCTTCATATGTAGACGACAGTCTCCCTTTCATTGAAACTGAACGCGGGAACTGTTCTGAGTTAGGATCCCGGGTTGCTGGAGCCTCCTGTGCCAAAGACACCCTTTACCAAAGTGGACTTGGATTGTTTGCCTGTCCACTGGAAATACATGGTACCTACGCTTATTAACTTGTCTGTCATTGAGAGGCTGCAGAATGAATTATCCTGAGCCCATGAGCACTCCTAATGCAGAGATGTTGGTTTCTCTTTCTTTCGAAAGTGTGGGGAAATGGGTACTTAGTACTAGGCGAGGAAATAAACAAGATGAGTCTGGGCCATCTCCTGTGCTGACAGTGGGGAAGTGTTTCATAGCAATTAAGTCGTGCCATATAACGGGAAAGTCATTCTTCTGAATCCCTGTAGCCAAGTTTGGTGAAAACAAAAGGAAAATTTGGTGTAAAAAAATGTTTCTCTTTATGAGGACAGCATACATGTATGGTAACAAGATTATTTAGTGAATCATTTATGTTCAAATTACCTGTTTGGAACTGTATTAACTACCTAAATCTCATTTTGTTGGAGTGAGTGATGTTATTATTTTTCTTACCATGCATTCTCACTTGTTTCATCAAATGGAATGTAATTAGCATGCATAAAATTTAAGAGATGTTTAATGAAGAGATGGACAAATACTAAGTTTTTGAATAGTACCTTACACAAAACGGGATTTAGTGGCCAGTGAATTGGCTCTATTGGCCAAACCTCTGCCTCCCTAGTACCAGCCTCTCATATGGTGCCAATTTGTGTCCCGACAGCTCTGCTTTCTTTTCAACTTAAAGTATACTAAAATAGTGACTGACGGCCCAACGTCTTTGGACCCTCCCCAGGTATGGTAAATCTTTGGCTCCTGGCTTTGGATTGATTATCACCCAATTTTGAAGCCAACTGAGGAGTTTACTAGCAGATGGAGGATTTTTACTCTCATTGCTCTCATTGCTCTCCTTCTCTCTGTAAATCTGTCTTTGCGATAAAAATAGTTTTTTTTAAAAAAAAATGTTGTATATCTCATTGAAATAATTTTTATAGCAGGAATGTTTCTTTTATTCTTGATATAATGTGGATACATTGTTTTTGAATTATTTTAGTTTAAGAATATTATGACTGAATTAGACATTGCTATATATTTTTAATACCTAGTATATTTTTAAGCAATCTCATTTGGTCAGGTCTAGTATTGCATGTTTCACAGGCTTTCTAATAGAAGCTGCATTTTATTCAATCAGACACAAATTCTATGCTTTCACACTGGCTGATCTCATTTATGTTGTATGTTTGATGATTCACTTTCACACACGTAAGAATGTCTGAATATGCTGGCAAGGATACTCCATCACCTAGGCCTCATGCGCAAACAAAGGATTCACTCACTGGGGATAGTGCTCGTGTGAGTAAAAGCTCTCTATCTAATATGTCTTCCTTATTTTGACTTTGAGATATAGTATTTTTAAAGATTTATTTATTTTTATTGAAAGGCAATTTTAGAGAGAGAAGAAGAGAGAAAAAAAAAAGATCTTTCATCTGCTGGTTCACATCCCGTATGGCTGCAACAGCTAGAGCTGAATCAATTCTAAGCCAGGAGCCTGGAGTTTTCTGGGACTCCCACTTGGGTGCAGAGTTTTGAGGCTGTAGACCCTCTCAATGACTTTCTCAGGTCTCAAGCAGGGAGACTGGTGGAAGTGGAGCAGATGGGATACGAACTCTACCCATATGGGGACTGGCAGATGCTAGGCAAGGATTTATCCCCAGGGCTATTGCGCCAGGCCCTGCAACTTATTTTTACAAGATAGGATCATTGGAACTCTACATTAGGAATTGCAAATTTATGTAACTCTATGTTTAACTCAGCTCAGAGATCCAAGAGGAATCCAATCTCCATTAAGTCTGATGTGTTTCTGACCTAGCAGGTTAGGCACTTCTCCATGTAGAATTTTTCATATGTATTTTCTACATGTATTAATTTTATTCTCTTGGACATTCATTCATACCCAGTTAGTTAGACAGCATTTACTTCTTCTTTGTTTTTCTATAATAGGATCTATAATTAGCACCTCTCCACTCTCACCAGTGATTTTTGAATGCATCCGCTGAGATCAACGTGTCCCAAACCTTTGGCTAAGGGCAGATCTATTGAGAAATAGGAGAAATATTTCTTATGAGATGCTTTGTGACCTCCACGAAGGACAGAAAATATCGCTCTCCTATCTGCCCTTGGGCAGCCCATTTATCCCTTGCATCTCCACACCAACAAACCAACCAAGGAAACTCTTGAGCTGCATGTACTTGACTGAGAAGAAAGGGTGAATAAAACACACAGTGTCTGGAGCTGTTGTCCACACACTACACTGCGCTCCACCTCCAGGTAGGTCAGGAGGCATATGGAGAGCAGTGCTCTGGCTTCCAGCATTGCTGTGAGAACCTTCATGTCCTTTCTTTGCAAAGTTCTGTTGTGACTTTCTGAGTAAAATCTGAGGTTCTACTGTGCATGTTTCCTTACAGGTGGGAGATGGTCTGTGGCCTGACCCAGAGAATGGGGAGCATAAGCCACTCCTTTGTAAATGTTCCAGGAGACTTTTCCTGGGGTTCTCTAAGTTTCTAGGAGGCCCTGTGTGCACATGATGTGTGCTTTAGTATCTGAGGATGGGGAGAACATGAGGGAGGGGAGAGAAGGGAGGTGGAGTTGAATGGTTCTTTCAACTGTGAGAGAGAATGCTGTGGACAAGGAGCACTGATTCTTGTGCTATAAACATTGTTAAAGTTTTCTTCCACAGACTTGCTACAATGCCTTTCTTCTCACCATGGATCACAGCAGTTTTCATCATTTCCTTGACATTCTTTCTACATTGTGGTGAGTATATCTTCCATCTGTCCATGAAGCAGTTTACATACATTAAATGGAACAAGCCCTTGTTTTAATGAGTGATTGGACAGTATTGTCTTTTAGGTTTTGCGTACTGTCAGCTGGCGAAATAAGACAGGACAATTTGAAATGTCCTTTTCAAATTTCAGCTGTGGATCACTTTTCTTTCATTACCTACATTAGCTGTAATAGTTAAATGAATTTAGCCATCTAAAGATGGTTAAATGTCAAGTGTGCCGAAAATGATTCTTTATACTTGGCATTTCTTGTAAATCTAGTATTTAGATCATTCTTTTAGGTCAAAGCCTCGTATAAGAGACCTCATTGAATAGTCAGCTGACAAATTATCATTCTTGATGTTCCACTGTATTCTTGATTTTCAGATTAGACTATTATGAGAATCAGATACAGCATTCACATTATAATTAAATGGTAATGACTGATATACAAATTAATGTCTAAATATTACATTAAGAGAATGTGTTGCAGAAGTGTAATGTAAATACTAGCTTTTTTTTTGGCAAGACTGTCTTGTAGTAGAAATGGAATAATCATGATAAAAAGTGGAAAAAGAAAGCCACTACAGAATTTGGTGGAATATATAATAGTACAGAAGAATATTTTTATAGGTAATGTGAATTTTAAAATTGCAGAATATTCTAGTTTTTTTAAGATTTATTTATTTTTATTGGAAAGGCAGATATACAAAGAGAAGGAGAGACAGAGAGTAAGATCTTCCATCCAATGGTTCACCCCCCAAGTGGCCGCAACAGCTGGAGCTGAACCAATCCAAAGCCAGGTGTCGTCCTTGATTGCATTCCCAGGTCACAAGCAAGGAGCTGGATGGGGAGTGGAGCTGCCGGGATTCAAACTGGTGCCCATATGGGATCCTGGCGCGTTCAAGGCGAGGACTTTTGCGGCTACGCTATCATGCCGGGCTCAGAATATTCTGTATTGTAGTAATTTTTTGTACTTAAGATTTCAGTGTCCCAAGAATGTTCATTGATTAATCGCCTGTCACTAGTATCAGCACACAATTTGCATAGGCTTCTGCTACGAATAAATGTGGGAAATTCACAAGATAGAGTATGCTACTGTCTCCATTTTCTTATTTTTAATTCTTCATCTGTGTGTTGCTTGCAGAAACCGGTATTTTCCCTTCATCAACACAACTCAAACGAGTAAGTTAATACTGATAAATATTTACATAGGAAGCAGAAAATCTAATAGAAACTGTCAACAAAGTGCACAACTTTCAAACAGAAGAAACAAAAAGTGTAAAACAGCATGCTATTGAAACCTATGGTATTATTATACTGAAGGCTATAGAGTTCATCTTTCAGCTATATAAAACTGATGGGCTTTTATGACAAGATGAAACTATTCCACTATGTTAAAATTCCACGAGTAGACATAAGCTTGTTGTACTCTGTATCTAATGTATGTGAAAGGATGTTGAAGAAGAACTGTTCACCCTAACAAGCAAGAGGAATAAAACAAACAGTAATCCCATTATACACTTAGGGATGGATAAAGTTATCATTTTCATATTTTCACATTTTGGAATAGTATATGGATGAAAGGCAATAAGTTCTATTTCTAAACAACTATATAGAGGCCAAAGTAGTTTTAAAAATTAAGGCATGTAAGGAATACACACAGTGTTATAGATGTAAATGATCAACATGGTGAATGTATAACAAATAATGTTACAAGTAGAGTTGTATGTGATTTTACACATGTATTTGCAAACAAATGCATATGTGGATAAGTACAAATAATTACCATTGAGAAACATGAAAGAAGAATTAATTCTGTGATTTCTTGATTCACAAAATAATTGAGGACTTTTGACCTGAGAATAAACAGAAGTGGAAGGTCTTGCAAACTTATGAAAGTGGATTCAGTTGCTGCTATGTTTTTTTAAAAGTAATATTGGGTTTATTCAGCATAGCAACAGAATTTTATGTCTAGCTGTCTTGTGGGCTCCTCAGTTTTTATTGATAAGCTTTGAAACCAAATTTAATTATTCCTTTTCTATATTTGGAATTTGTATGAATAATGAAAATATATTGAAATTTGCTTTTTCTAATGAATTCAATGATTTGTGTGTGTGTGTGTTCCACAGCAACGTTGTGAGTCGCAACCAATACACTCTTGCACCGTGGAATATGATCCAATCTGTGGAAGTGATGGCAGTTCTTATCACAATACATGCCTTTTCTGCAGAGAAAAGCGGTAGGAATCCCAGATCAAATTACGACTCTTCAACAAAAAATACAGAAAGCTTCACCCAGTAACAAGAAAAAAAAATTTCTTACGCCCTGGGAGAAAAATTCAAAAGATTGCTATATTATCTCTATATTCATAAAAACCACAAGAACACATTTTAACCTTTTCCTCAAGTTTACTTTCTAAAAGCAGTTTTGTTAGAAGTTGTGTGGTTGGCCTCTCAGTGTACCTGTATTTTATTTAAACCAGTTAATTTAACTTAGTGTGATTGTCTGATAATAGCCCTCAGACCTTCTTACAAATACAGGACATTCTAGAACATTCCACCAGATTTCCTGCCCTATCTCCTTCACTCTGAAGGCGTTTGATGCTGAACATTCTGCCAGCCTTCCTATCCATCCAACTGTTGCTCTCAGTCACAAGTGTTTCCTTCACGAAGCCTTTGTATATGTAATCTGCACATTGGTTTCTGTCCCAGAGGATCGACTCAAACAATCCCTAATTCTGTCTTCTGTGTTTGAGCAAGTCCCAATAGGAATCAGAACCAAATTGAAGGAAGGTCAGGTTATGGCAGATGGAGACGAGCCTTGTGCAGGCTGGAAGTAAGTGGGACAGAGCTGTATGTGCAAGCGGAGAACTGATTCTCAGAACTGTCCCAGGTTCAAAACCTAGTGAGATTGTTTTATGCAGGTACTAAGTGAATTTAAAACCTTTTTTCAGTTATTTGCTTTTTTTCTTTATCTCTTCTTTATAGAAAGAAAAATGATTCGTTTTCATTCCTTCATTATGGTCGTTGCGTCTCATAGTGACCTACCCATTTCTGTCTTCTATTGTGACTACATTTATGGTGGATTCTACAATCAACTAAAATCTCCTTCTTTAGTGTCTTAAATTTCTCGATGATCAAATGAACACCTGTGTGGTACCTAAGATGAGATAAGGGACGTTAAATGATTTTCCAACACTAACTAACATCCTGGGACTGAATTACCTTTGTTCTCGGTATTGAATTTTTCAGTAACAACCTGAAAAACTAGTGTCTTCATTTTGTTTTTGAAAATAACATAGCACAATTTTTAATCATGAATGTTTTAATCAATAAAATTTTAACTAGTCTGTTCAAATGTTGTTTTTTCATGTTCTTTCTATCTTTGGTAAAGTAATGATTTATAATACATGGCTATTCTTTGTATGTATAATTAAATATGTTCACAGGTAAATGCATAATACCTTATTTGAGTATTTCTTAAGATTAAAATGCCTAGATTCCTCTTTACCCTAAAGCATCAGGTAAATATGAAAGAAGCAGCAATTGAATAACAATTTTATTTATTCAGAATACAAAATTACTGTATATATACAATTAGGTACTCAAGAAATTGAAAGTAAATATAAAAATCTTTGGAAGATAATACATCAGGTATTAAAGGTAATTTCCACATGGTGATGGAATTTCAGGTTTTTCTTTCTTTCCTACTTTTGGGATCTTCAGTTTTAGTAAAAGACATGAACTTGTTTCAGAAAGGAAAACTCCTCAGTAAGACAATCAAATCCTTCATGGATTTGTCTGGTAATGAATTCTACGCACCCTAGCATTTTCAAATGCTGATACTTAGATATCCAAAAATTTCCTCTATTTTTTGAAATGAAATTGTCATTCAGCAGTGACTTTATTATGGCTCAGAGAAAAACGGGGATTTCTGCCACAGTGTCTCCATTACTGTAGCTTTACAGGAAGTCTTAGACTCAGATAGCTTGAATTGTCTCTCATTGTTTCTCTGCTTTTTTTTTTTTATGGTGTTAGCTATTCTAGGTGTTTTGTCATTTCATACAAACTTGTGAGTTTACAATTTTTCTTTTTAGTTTATAAGATAAAGTAACAGATATGCAAAGAAAGCGGAAGAGATCTTCCGTGTGCTGGTTCTCTCTCTAAATTGCTGCCCTAACCAGGTCTTGATCAGATTTGTGCAAGCAGTCCGATTACTTTCTAATAAAAAAGTAATAACAATTAAATAAATCTTTTAAAAAAGAAACAAAAAATCAGGAGATTCTGTATTAAAATGTCTAAATATGCTGTCAGGGTTACTCCAAAGTGGGTGGGTTTGAACTTAGGGATTTCAGTGTCCATAACTGCTGGAGTACCAGGATGTGAAGATGAGTTAGGTAAGTTCGATGAAATATATCCTTACTTCAAATCCCACGGAGGTTTCCACTTGACTCTGAGATGGAGACAGAATGTGCTTAACTTGTAGGTCATTGCCCAGAATGGTCTCAGCCTTATTTTCCAAATTTTCTTGCACTTTTTGGTGCTATTTACATCATGTCTTGTTTACCAGCACTTGTTGCCCTGAGACTCATCTGTGAGATTTTCAAATACGCCATTGCCCAGGCCTCATGCACAAACTACTGGTTCATATACATGAGATATAACTGAACGTTGGTAAAATGTCTCCAGTTGGTATCTCTTCCCGATTTTGAAATTGTAATATTGCTTTGTAAGGTGCTCCTATTTGGGGAAATCTTTAATGGGAGTACAAGAACACTTTACATTTGCACTTGCATAATTATGTGAATCTACATTTACCTTAACTCAGAACTCCAATAAGAATCAAATCTCCATTAATAGTAGGATGTTTCTGGTCTTGCAGTTTAGGCACTGTCTATGTAGAATTTCCCAAAGGCATACTTCTTTTTCCTGATTTTATTCTCTTGGCCACTGCTGAACAGTAGATTTCAAAGCTTTTACTTCTACTTTTTCTGTTGTTGTTTTTTCTTCTATCATAGGATCTCTGTGTTCCACCCTTCCACTCACATTTTTGAATGCATCAGATGAGAACAAGTTGTTCCAAACCTCTTGCTGAGGGAAGGACTAATTAGAAATATGTGAAATATTTCTTATGAGTTACTTTATGACCTCCAGGAAGGACACAAAATATCTCTCTATCTTCCTTGGGTAGCTCTTTTACCCCCACAAATCTCCCACCAACAAACCAATTGTTGTAAATCAGAATGCAGAGATTTCAACCTTTGAAGGAAAATGAATTTATTACAGACAAGGGCAGCAACTGTCTCACAGAATAGTGCACCAAGGGGAAGAAAAATAGGGTTTTTGTAGTTAATATACAAAAATTCATGTTACATGCACAGCTGCAGGGTGGTCACTGGTAGCAATCTTTTAATTCTAAAAGCAATAAAGTGTCATCAGCCAAAGCACAAGTTACTGATTTCAGCAGGCCCTAAAACAAACAGTAACATTAAACAGGCCAGAGCCGCTTAGTCTTCCAAGAGCCTCACCCCAACTGGCACCTTCGCAAAATTCATGGTCGGTCCTGTCGTAGTTGTCCATCTGAGCTGATCCATATCATTTCCCCCTTTTGTTTTTAAACATTTGAAACATAATACATTAGAACACCCTGTGATGGCGTGCAGTTAACTTGAGGGTGAAGAAATTTATCCAGGCTACATAAAGAGAACAAAAACATTCAATAATAGGTAGAAAGGATACAAGTGATCCACTTCTTCAATACCTATTCTTATTTAAGACTAAGAGCTGAGACACACTAAGCTATGTCTTCTAATAACTGATTATCATATTTGAGGTTTAATTGGGTTTGAAAAGTTGTCATAATAGCAGATAAAACTCTATTTCAGATTACTCATTACCATCATTAGATAATGTCTTTTAACCCTCTTCCAGTCAAACTGTATACTATTTTAAGGCACAGGAATCACACATTCAGTAGCATAATTTTAGTCACATTTTAGAAATAGTTGCTGGTTAGCAGATTATATTTGGTCTCCTAGTATGATAACAGTTCATTCCAAATCGACTACTTTGGCCTGTAATTGACTGTTGATTTGTCTTTGGGTAACCCATAGATGTTCTGAATCTCTTTGTCATTTTTGCACCAAATGTGCAGTCTGAACTCCCTGATACAAGGCCACTCGAGGTGCAGCTGCAAGAGTGATAGCAATCATTCCCAGTATAGCTAAAATTAACATTCCTACAAACTGTCCAGCCTGTTTTTTAAGTCCTTGAATCAAGGTATGAAGAATAAATGTGAACACCAACTCCTTCCATTCCCTTTACAGTCTAACAACCCCATACAAGCCCTCAGTAAATATATAGAATCCTGGGAGAAATTTACAGTATTGTTTGCAGATACCTGTATACAAAGAACAATTAATGCATGCATGACAGAGAATTCACTGATTCATTTCAATGTGCATGTCCTGTCAGCAACACAAAGGGTAGACAAACACAAACTTGACTATAAACAGTTGATTTTTTTTTTTTATAAATGACACTGAGAGGTTCCCAGTGTAGTTGGAAATAGTCCCTATCTAAGTCTTCATAGGTTCCAAAGCGTTGACTAGTTACCAAATGTGATCCTGATGGGTGTCTCCAGGAATGTAAGGAGAAGGAACAGCCACGTCATAGCTGAAGCAGAGGACAGAGTGGTGATGGCAACTGTGGCCTACATTTTACTAGTAGTCTTCACCTGTTCTGAAACTCATGAACGTACACAAAACTGAATTAGACTTCTGTAAATTTTTTTTCAGACATATTTAAACAATGAGAAATTAATGAGGCAGAGAACAAAAAAATTACCCTAATAGAAAATGTTGTAGATAAAAATGAGAACATTGGCTTCATTTATAAAAATGGCTATTTAGCAAAAAGATATATGAGTAACATCCATTTGCCACAATTGATTAGAACGTTGTTTTTGAAGATTTGCAAGTGTAGGGTGAGGAGCACCATGTAAAAAGGCACGGAAGAAATGACAGTGAAATTTTGAGGGCTATTAATGCCCAATTAGCATTTCCAATAGTAGCAGTGTTAAGTCTGTTACTCTTGTATAGGCACAAATTGTATAGGATATTGGTGGTTTACAAAGCTCTGATTATTTGGGATCGAGAGCTGGCCCTGGCAGGAGTTTCCTGACCACAGGCCTAGGCCATCAAAATCAATTTTAGATATACATTGTTTTGTCCAATTCAGGCTTCTATGGCATTTTAGGGGAATGATCCTTAAAGCTGAAAATCTAAAAGTGCCATATTTTTTAAGTTAAAAGATGTGCTCAGCATTGCTTTTTAAAGTGTCTGGGCTTTCAGAATTATAACATTAAAGCTAATTTTGCTTTTGCCTAGTGCTTTAGTGTAGTAGCCAATAAATTAGCCTTATAGGACTCAGACCCTATAGCCATACAGATCCTTACAAACCTGTCACAGAGCCCGCAGCAGCCTTAATTGGACACCAAGTAGGTTGGCATTCGGAATTTGCATTTTTATAAGCCAAGGTTTGTAAAAGTAAATCTCAGACATCTGGTTGAAAAATCCCTTTTTGTAGTGCAGCTTTTAGCCAAGCTGTGAAAGCCACATAAGGTTCCTTATTTCCCTGTGTCATTTTTACAACTGAGAAGGGAGTCTGCCCAGCCTCTTGTACCATGCTCGTATGTGCTTAATATTATGTGCTTAATGTCACATAAGTAGAATGCATTCCATATATGGAAACTGCTTTCTTAAATTCCTTAAAGACATTAATGTCCATGTAGTGATATTTAAAAGGTCAGCTCCCTCTGCAAAGTCTGGACCAGCCTCTCCAGCGTTCACTGCCTTAGAGTTACAGGAAAGGCAGAGGGAGAAGGAATCCGAGGCTCAACTCCGGAAAGTGAAAAGTGACTTCGGCCATGTTGCCCAGGAGCTGGAGGAGGGGACAGGTGCCAGGGAGCATTTTAGGAGCAGCAGCAGCTGCAGCAGGCCTCTCAGGTTTTGTTCATTTAAAACGATCAGGCTCACTGGCTGTTTTTCTAATTTTCAGTAATAATACATTATACAGAGATTTGGTAATTATTACATCAGATGCCTCAGATTCGTTGCTACTTTCTCCTTGATTCTCCTCAGACGATGGGAAGCTTGCGAACCAGCACCAACTTTTGAGTCCTGCTTTTTGCTTTTTTTCCTCCTGGGCGGGAGAGGCTTGGGGGAAAAAGGCAGCGAAGGTCGTTTTGAATCTCTTTTGAGGATGGTAAACACCTGAGTCCTGTCATTTTTTTCAGCTGATCCATATCACCAATCAAGGAAACGCCTGAGCTGTGTGCACTTGACTGAGAAGAAAGGGTGAATAAAACACACAGTGTCTGGAGCTGTTGTCCACACACTACACTGCGCTCACCCTCCAGGTAGGTCAGGTGGCATATGGAGAGCAGCACTCTGGCTTCCAGCATTGCTGTGAGAACCTTCCTGCCCTTTTCTTTTCCAAGTCCTGTTGTGACTTTCTGAGTAAAATCTGAGGTTCTGGTGTGCATGTTTCCTTACAGGTGGGAGATTATCTGTGGCCTGACCCAGAGAATGGGGAGCATAAGCCACTCCTTTGTAAATGTTCCAGGAGACTTTTCCTGGGGTTCTCTAAGTTTCTAGGAGGCCCTGTGTGCACATGATGTGTGCTTTAGTATTTGAGGATGAGGAGAACATGATGGAGGAGAGGAGGTGGAATTGAATGGTTCTTTCAACTGTGAGAGAGAATGCTGTGGACAAGGAGCACTGATTCCTGTGCTATAAACATTGTTAAAGTTTTCTTCCACAGACTTGCTACAATGCCTTTCTTCTCACCATGGATCACAGCAGTTTTCATCATTTCCTTGACATTCCCTTTTCATTCTGGTGAGTAAATGTTCCAGCTCTCGGTAAAGCATTAGGAAATGTAGCAAGCCCTTGTTTGAATTAATGATTGGCCAAGATTGCCTTTAGGGGTTTGCACACTGTCAGCTGGTGAAATAAGACAGGACATGTTTCAAATGTCTTTTTCAAATTGTAGCTGTGGATCACCTTTCTTTTATTGCCTACTTTAGAGCTAAAGAAGTATTTACTGGGCAGTAGACCTTGGATTCTTATTCTTCTGGAATGAGATACTTGTTTACCATTTTTGCCCTTATGTTAAATCTCATGAGGGTTAATGCCAAGTGTATACAATCATGACTCCTTTATAACTGCCATTCCTTGGAAATCTAGTATGTAGCTTTGTCTTCTAGTTCAAGACCTCATATAAGAAGAGGAATCCTTGATCTTTTGACAAATTATCTTTCGTAAAGTCCCATTATACTCATAAATTTCAGAGTAAAGTAATTGTGAGGAATCCAATAGACTATTTAAATTACAGTTGGATACTAATGAGTCAAGAGCTAATTAATGTCTACATATTACATGTGAGGGCATATTACAGGACTAGGCTGTCTTGTTTTTAAAATAGGAACATTATAGCGTCTATATTGTCATTGGAAAGCCACTACAGAAGAATTCATTGGAATCTTAAATAATATAGAAAAGTCTTTTTCATGGGTAGTGTGACTTTTTGAATTACAGAATATTCCTAGATATAAAGTCATTTTGTGTACTCAACATTTTAGTACTACCAGCACTCATTTGAATACTTGGTTGCCGTTAGTATCAGTGAGCAATTTGTTAGCCTTCCTCTACTAAGAAATGTGATGATTTGCAATATAGAATATGATTCTGTTTCATTTTTTCTTATTCTTAATTCTTTTTCTATGTTTTGTTTCCAGAAACTTCTTTTGAATCAGCCGCTCGCCGACCTGTAAGTTAACACCAGTCTCAAGCAGGTGCAGGGTCCCAAGGCATTGGGCTGTCCTCTGGTGCCTTCCAAGGCTTTAAGCAGAAAGCTAGATGGGAAGCGGGGTTGCCAGGATTAGAACCAGCACCTTTATGGTACCTCAGCACTTGCAAGGCAAGGACTTCAGCCACTAGGCTACTGCACCAGGCCCAAGAGTACCTGCATTTTTAAAGATAAACTTAGAAACCAAATTTATCTATTCCTTTTCTATTTCTTGAATTTTGTATGAGAATGAACAAAAATTTTATTTAAAACTTCCTTATCTGATAAATTCAATGATTTTTTTATGTTCAATAGCCAAGGTGTGATATGACTGCATATGCTGCTTGCTCTGAAGAACATGATCCTGTCTGTGCAAGCAATGGCAGGACTTACGGCAATTCTTGCAAGTACTGTCATGCACTCAAGTAAGAATAACAGTTCAAATAGCAACTCTTCAGCAGAAATGGAGAGACTACCACAAAATGATAGCAAAAACGATGTTTCTGATGACCTAGTAGAAGCATAGAGAAGATAACTATAGTTTCTATATGCATAGAAACCACAAGAACACACTTTGACCTCTCCCTGGAGCTCGGTGTCTAAAAGCCGTTTTGTTACAAGTTTTGTGTTTGGCCTCTCAGTGTATCTGTGTTGTATAATACAGGTAAAACCATAAACCTGTTCATTTCACTTAGTGTGACTGTTGCTAGTTACTGCTGACACACTGCTGGCTACAGCACTCAGAAATCCCTCACACAGGGCCTCATAGTACTAACAAGGACTCCTCCCACCTAAATGATGACAACCCTCAGTCCTTCTTACAAACACAGGATATTCTAGAACATTCCACCTTATCTCCCTCCCTATTTCCTTCACTCTGAGTTTGCTGCTAAGCGTTCTGCCAGCCTTCCTGTCTATCCCATGGTTGCTCTCACTCACAAATATTTCCCCCTACGAAGCCCTTGTATGTGTAATCTGCAAATTGGCTTCTCCCCTTGGAAATCTATTCACATAAACCCTAAATCTGTCCTCTTCTGTGTCTGAGCAAGTCCCAGGAT
The DNA here is from genome assembly GCF_017591425.1 of Ochotona curzoniae. NCBI lineage: Eukaryota > Metazoa > Chordata > Mammalia > Lagomorpha > Ochotonidae > Ochotona > Ochotona curzoniae. Next base: position 21,902,381 of record NW_024464918.1, read on the forward strand.
GGAATCAGAACTGGGCTGGAGGAAGGGCTAGGTTGTGGCAGATGGAGAAGAGCCTTGTTCAAGCTGGAACTAAGTGGGACGGAGCTCCATGTGCCAGGGGAGAACAGATTCTCATAACTGTTCCGGGTTCAAAACCACTTTGAGAAATGTTTTATGCAGGATTCAGTGAATTTAAAATGTTCTTTGCATCATTTATTTTTCTTTTTTTTTCCTGTTCTTTATAGACTTACTAATGCATTTTGGTATAAGCATTATGGCGAATGCTGAAATCTGCCTCACCTACCCATGCCCGTGTTTTCTATTGCGACCCCATTTATGGTGGATTCTACTATCAACTAGAATATCCTTCATTAGTGTCTTATATTCCTCGACAATCAAGTGAACACGTGTGGTACCTAAAATGGGACACGGGACATTAAGGAAAATTCCAACACTAACAACTTGTAACTGAAGCACCTTTATTTTCAGTGTTCAATTTTTCAATGACAAGTTTTTAAACTAATGTCCCTGTTTTATACTTGACAGTAACACAGCATAATTTTTCATAAATACTTTAAATGCTGTTTTCAAGGTTTTACTATCTTTGATAAAATAGGTTATGATACATGAATATTCTTTGTGTCCATCATTAAATGTATTGAAAGATGGATTTCCAATACATTATTTGAGTTTTTGTTAAGAGTACAGGTACCTGGAGTCTTCTTGAGCCTGGTGCAGTGGAGTCTAGGAAGACTGAAATGCTGAATTCTGACATGCCCTACTGCTTAGTCTTAGAATACTATGGTCATAAGCATTGGGAATGTGAATAAATAAAATGTAGTGTACATACGTAATTAAATACCTGTAAGTTCTGTCCAAACGTACTGTAAGGTTTATGAGGCTCGGATGAAAACAGCATATTTTCCATTTTGTTATCAGAGATGACGTCACAAAAGATCCTTTTCCAAAGAACAGTGAATAGTATTCCAGTACTCCTTGCTCATTCACGCACAGCATTTACAGTGCTTCCAAATCGTACTTCTTGGGTAATGCTGCAGTGAAAGTGACAGTGCAGATACCCCTTTGATAGACATATTTTTTAAAGATTTATTTATTTTTATTGCAAAGTCAGATGTACAGAGAGGAGCAGAGACAGAGAGAAATATCTTCCATCTGATGATTCATTGCCCAAGTGACCACAATGGCCACTGCTGCGCTGATCCAAAGCTGGGAGCCAGGACTTCTTCCAGGTCTCCCACATGGATGCAGGATCCCAAGGCTTTGGGCCATCCTCGACTGCTTTCCCAGGCACAAGCAGGGAGCTGAATGGGATCAGGGCCACCGGGATTAGAACCAGTGCCCATATGGGATCCTGGAATGTTCAAGGCAAGGACTTTAACTGCTAGACTATTGTGCTGGGCCCCGTTATCATTTTTAAAGATGCTAATATATCTTGTTAAAATAGTGAAAGTAAATTTTATTGAACAAGATAATTTACTTATAAGGGTTAGAAGCAGAAAGTCTGTATGGCATGTAGCCTATGGGTATAATCTACAAGATTTTGTTTTAATGGAGAAATATGTAAGGGTGTACATAATGTATTACAGAATGTATATGTATTGCCTGGTTAACGAGAAGAATTAGAAAATCCCATATCTAGGTTTAGTGAAAATTTCTTTTGAATTTTAGTTATTCAGATAAACACATCAATGATCAATTTTGCTTCACACTGTAGATGAGGTATAGCTCTGTTCCTATTTTCATTGGAACATATTTTCTTCTCTAACTCTGACATTTTCTGGACATCCTCAGAAAGCCAACTTAAAGCTCTGCCTTTGGATGGCACAACTACTACCTCTTTTATTTTCCATGACATGGATGTCACCTTCATTGAACCTTAGCAGGCCTCCTGAGCCTTGGCCTTCCATCTACCTTTCTTGTCTATAAGAACCTGTTAGAAATAAAGATACAGAAATAATACACTTGTGTTGGGTTTCATGATTCTGGCTATTCATGGAACCCTAGATCAGGCCTGCCTTCCTCAACAATGAGGTAAAGAGAAGGTGGAGAAGTGCTGCAAAACAAAGAGAATTCTTTTCAGTGGGAAGGTGAGTATATATAAACCAACTCTGAGTTCATTACCTGCCTGTATCATCCAGTGAAAGTTGGTTATAATAGAAATGAGGGTGAAATGAAACACACATGTGCACTGAATTATATTTTATTATCTAATTTTGATTTTTGAATAGATTGTCATCAACAATAAATGAAGCTCTAAAAATGGAAAATAAATAGGAAGATATGGACTTGAGTGGCAACAGATGGGCATTTGTTCCAGCACGTAGGACAGCACTTGAGATGCCCACACTCCATATTAGAATGCCTGGGTGTTAGTCCTGGCTCCACTTCTGATTCCAGGTTCCTGTTTATGTGTGCATGGGGTGGGAGGAAGTGAATTACGACTCAAGAACTTAGTTTTCTGCTACGCAAGTGGTAGATTCATATTGATTTCCTGGCTCCTGGCATCTAAGCCCTAGCTACTATAGGCATACCTGGAGTAAACCAGAGAATGAAAATACCTTTTCTCTCTCTTTCTCAATTTCAAAGAAATTTTAAAAAATGTTCAGTGGTAGGGCCCAGCATGGTAGCCTAGTGGTTGAAATCCTCATCTTGCATGCTCCAGGATCCCATATGGGCACCGGTTCTAATCCTGGCAGCCCTGCTTCCTATCCAGTTCCCTGCTTGTGGCCTGGGAAAGCAGTTGAGGATGGCCCTAGGCCTTGGGACCCTGCACCTGTGTGGGAGACCTGGAAAATGCTCCAAGCTGCTGGCTTTCCGGTCATTGCAGTCACTTGGGGAGTGAATTAACAGACAGGAGATCTTCCTCTCTGTTTCTCCTCCTCTCTGTACATCTGACCTTCCAATAAAAATAAGATAAATCTCGATATTCAAAAGGCCTGAGAAAATTGAGAATTAAAAAAAAAATCTCTGGAGTTGAAGGATTCTCTGGAACAAATTTTATTTCAGCGGAACAAATGAAAATGATATTGCTCCATAAATCATGTCTGATTTAGGCTGACCTGACAAACACCCAGGGGCACCTGTTGTTTAAGGAGAGCTGCAAGAGGTTCTGAAGTTCAGGTAATTTCATTTGCATAAATCATTAGCATTTCCCTTCATGGTTAAGATTCAGTTTTCCTTTACTCAACCTGAAAAAAACAGGAAAAGAAAAGAAGAAAGAAATTAAGGTCCACAATAAGGAAGACAATGTAATCATATAAAAGTCACGTAGGAAAGCAAACCTGTGTTCGTACGGCTGTCCGTGACTGCTTTGAGCATCCCTGGGCTCCACGCCAGTCCTTTCTCACCTCTGGACCAAGTGTCTTATTTACACTGAACTGATAACTAGGGTCATTTTGATCAGATGTATGACATAATGTTTGACCCTTTGTATTACTACCAGAGACACATCAAGATTTATTGATTTTAGTAGTCATGACTTCTATGTATTTAATAGATTCTACCATTGGTGTAATAGGAGAGGAGTTATTCCTACATTTTATTGTTGAATATTCAGAAATTCTGAAGCTGAAGGATCTCATCATCAGATTTACCCGTTTAAACTACCTATAATTATATTTCTTGTATAGAGAATATTAAAATCTGAAGGTTAGAATCATTTATTTTATATATATATCCTTTAGTATTGTTACATTGGCTTAAAATAAAACTTATTAGGCAGCAATAAAGAATCTATGGGCTTTGTAATACTATATCCTTCAATGTATTATACAGATTCATCGTGTAAGCATCAGGCTTAACGAAAGCAGAAATTTTTCACTGAAAAGTAAATTTACTGTCACATAAATTCCTACATAAATCACATTCCTCTGGGAACGAACCAAGTTTACCATTCAAGACTTAGGTATCATTGTCGGTGTTCATTGCACAAGTCACAGCTGAAACGAACCACAGATATACAACAAAACATTGGACCTCCTATTCATCAAAAGAGTACTCCAAAGACAAATAGAGACTTCTTACCTCTTTGCCTCATTAAAAACACAGAGGTTACCATAGGTTTTTCCATCAGAACCGCAGACTGGTTTGTAGACAGATTGACATTTTGTGTTTCTACTTGGGTTTTTGCTGCTGCTACTGCCAGTCTGTAGTAAAGTAAAAAAAATAATTAGATAAGGATGGAAGAGTCCATTTAATTTAGATGTTCTAATAATACATTTTCATTGCTTATTTATTATTAACGAAACATACTTTATCAATAATTGTATCAATCTCTTATATTTAATCCACGCAATAGTGCTAATTAAAATACTGTATATGTGATTCAATTTTTTAGCTACACATAGAAGACAGGCTTGAGGTTATAGTGAATTAAATATCTCAGCTATGACACAAGCCCTGAAGTATTTTATACAAAATCCTATTTTTTTAAAGAAAGGTATTTTTGTTGTTGTTGTTTGTTTTTTATTGGAAAGCCAGATTTACAGAGAAAGGGAGACAGAAAGATCCTCCACTTGCTTGTTCACTCCCCAAGTGGCCGCACCAGCCAGAGCCAAGCCGATCTGAAGCCAGGAGATTCCTCCAAATCTCCCATGCAGGAGCAGGGTCCCAAGGCCCTGACCATCTTCCTCTGCCGTCCCAGGCCACAAGTAGAGCAGCCGGGAAATGAACCAGCGCTCATATGAGATCCTGGTGCATGCAAGGTGAGGACTTTAGCCACTAGGCTACAGTGCCAGGCCCAAAATTCTATTCTTAATGCAGATCAAACTTGTTCCACTTTAATTCTGGGGAAAAAAATTAGCCCCTCCTCTGAATGAAGAAACAATAGTGAGAGAAGTCATACTTGTAATTCAAAAGAACCTGATGTATATTTCCTTTAATTTGGGCTCCAGGAATACAGATTTGTAAATAAATGATGCTTTTTTCAAGATATTCTGATGTAGTCAAATAAATAGACATTAACTTACAAAGCAATACAGCATGCTGTATGGTGAATGAAACCATTAGTGTTAGAAATATACTAATGAAAAATCAAAGATCTTCATAGGATATGGATAGTACCTGACAAAGAGTAACATAAAATGAAGCTGAATGGCTCATACGAGCCAAATATGAGAAAGTTAAACACCTTACGTGTAAGAGTTTGGATTTTATCTTCCAGGTAGTGCAAAACAACTGAAGAATTTTGAGCAGGGTATGAAGTATCAGATCAGATTTTCGTTTAGAAATATTACTTCAGCAGTTTGGAGATATGAGATTATAGTACTATTATAGTTCAGTAGTTTGTAGGCTCTAAATATGAATGACAGTTAAACCTGGCATGGATATGATGCTTCTCCAAGTAGGTGGAGAGATAGAGAGTGTTTGGGTAGACATTTATAGGGAAGAATTGAGGGATGGATTAAAGGAGTACAGATGTCACTATTTATGTTACACGTGAGACTAATTTTTTGCTGAGGTAATTGAGGAAAGACAGACTAATACTAACCTGAATCCCCTTTATGTTGCCTTTTAAAGAGTTGTCCACATTTTGTCTGTCTGCTTGACGGTGATAAGAGTTGGACATACTTTGTGGGCTTGATGACACTGGATTCCCTTGCTGGCTAGAGGTCCCTGGCTTCCCTACTTGTGGAACAGACCCAGAATTTCTTTGCTTATTTGAAATATCTGTGTTTCCTTTTTGGTTAGAGTCTGCTGAGTTTCTTCGCAAGAGCCATGCTTCTGACATGCCAGGCTGATTGAAAACTTGTGGCTTTCCATGTTGAGTAAAATGTCCTGGTTGCCCTGGCTCGTTAGAATACTCCAGGTGTCCTTGCTGATTCACTGCCCCAGGTTTTCCTTGCGTGTAGCTAGCTCCTTGTTGATTGGGTTGATTAACTTCATTTTTTTTCTCTAGAATCAGTAGAGGTTCTCGATTTTCTTCTAGTTTTAAGACACTTGCTTTTGAAAGCCGAGTGGAAGACACTGGATAAAAGAGAACCACAAATGCAAAAATCAATTCAATTTCAAGAATTCAAGCACTCACCACAATATAGAGTTTGTATTTAATGGCTCCTTGACTTTTTTTTTTTAACCAAGCATCAAGATTGAAAATTCTTGATAGCCTGAATATTTTAGTTCTTCATGTTTTCTTAACTTTCTAGAAGTCATACACTCACGTTAGCTTGCCCGTGTTTTAAATTGTAGATCTGAATTATTTGAATTGAGCCTTCATCCTGTACCCAATTATTTTTCAAGATTTTCTAACCTGAACAATATATATATTATCAACTTTATTCACATCCCAGAAAACATTTCCAGTTTCCCAACCTCACTTCATGGTTGAATCATCATAATTTTCCAGACAGAACAGCTGGCAGCCATGATCCTACTTCGATCTTCTATGTACTTATATGCTTTCTGTAACTACCTACCTGCCTTTTTCATGCCCCAAAGGGCAAGGTGTCCCTTCTGCCTTAGAGCATGTTTGCTGTTTCAGTTTTAGGAACACCATCACTATGTAAGATTCTTGCACTAATCATGTACCCTGTGACTACTTTTCTTCTTCCTTTCCTGATCAAATTACTCATGAGAACAGAAAAAAAAAAAAGCCTGTGACTATATTTTAAAACCTGCATATCATGACCCATGAACGCTATTAGCTTTTTCAATTTAGCTTGGAAGCCCATCATTGCCTCATGAATAAATAAATGTTTTAGAATTTTTTCAGATTCTATAAAGCAATAAATAAAGTGGTTTTTCACCTGAGTTGCATTCTATTTAGTTTTACGTTTATTGTCTATTTGCTAGGTTTCTTTCGGCTTCTTTTTGTCTTTCCTTATGCCTTATTTCTTCTAATGACTTCTTTTTTTTTTTAAGATTTATTTATTTTTATTGCAAAGTCAGATATACAGACAGGAGCAGAGACATAGAGAAAGACCTTCCATCCGATGATTCACTCCCGAAATGGCCGCAATGGCCAGAGCTGCACATATCTGAGCCAGAAACTTCTTCCAGGTCTCCCACACAGGTACAGGGTCCCAAAGCTTTGGGCCGTCCTCGACTGCTTTCCGAGGCCACAAGCAGGGAGCTAGATGGAAGGTGGAACAGCTGGGACTAGAACCTGCACCCATATGGGATCCCGGCGTGTTCAAGGTGAGGTCTATAGCCGCGAGGCCACTGCACCGGGCCCCTATCAACTTCTTAATACAGTTTTCTCAAAGCTTACATTTACTTCTTACAGGTTTCCTTAATATATGTTTCCTATTTATATAATTTCTAAATCATTTTAATGCAGAAGATACATGTTTATATGTATGCTCTCACTTGCATTTGCAATTACTCTGCCTTATGTTTCCCTGAGTAGATCTTGTACTTTCAAGCCAATGTAACTAACCTCAAATGCCTCATCAAGTTTTATACACTGAACCTGCAGCAGTAAATGACTGTAGGTGGTTAAGCCCCAAGTACAGACACAGACGTTTAGCAGTGACAACCTTCTTTAATAAACTGTGGTTCTGGGTAAAGTCTAAGGGTGTAATCTAGCCATTCATTCAATTTAATAAGATCCGTATTAAGAAGTGAGTGTTTAGCCTTGCAGATAAAATGTTGAATAATCTGTTCAAATCTCATGTCTGAGAACCTGGGCTTCGTAACCAGCTCTGACTCCTAACTCCAGCTCCCTGCTCGTGCACAATCATTGGAAACAGCTGTGGCGATGCAAGTAATTGAAGTGGTGCCAGGTGGGAGACCTGGAGTAAGTACTCAGCATGGATTTAAGGAGGCTGGACGGGAGAGCGTGTTGAGAGTGAATCCCGGGGTGCTCGGTCTGTCTCTGAAATACATATTTTAGAGAGATTGTGCGATAATTTTAGTTAGAGATACAACTAACTAAGACACCTCTGCCATCTGAGAAGTCTGGGGGTGGATTTAAACGTGTAAGTACAATGTATAATAATGTAATAAGTTGTATAATGTGAGGACGCTAGACAGTAAAGCATATGTCAGAGAATGTGACGCACTTTCTCTGAGAAGATGTGACAGATAAAAATATGGGTAAAAATCAGAAAGATAGTTGAAAAAGCAAAATTATTTAAACAGATAAATATATGCAGGATCTCTCAGCTCTAGGAATGAAATGCTACCGACTAACAGTCATTAACACCGACTGGAAAACAGATGCAGATGAAAAGGGAGAAATATGAGTTGACTGAGCTATTAATTATTAAATATTTTAAATTTTCTAATAGGTGACACAGCAAAGGGAGACAAACTCAGAAGACGCAAAACGTAAGTAGTTTAAAGTATGTTTTCCTTCCTTTTCTGTCTCAACTCATTTGTCTACTGAGAGCACAATTACATTACGTTTACTGGGGTTTTGGTGAATTATACCATAGGTATATGTATATATACACTGATATATGAATATTTTTCTTGCAATTAATAGCATACTTTTAATACTTACATCGTTTTCGTCATTGACAATCCTGTGAAGGTTTTGATTTGCCAATAAGTTCTTTCATTTCATTCCTCAACAGCTGCATGCTGTTCCCAATTACAGGTTTAGCATAATTTATTTGCTAGCCGTCTAGCAATAAGAAGCTTCTTTATTTTTCTCATTCGATATTATAACTAATGATGCAGTGAAAATACTAATACTGAACTATTTAATGCATGAATAAAATTACAGAATAGAAAGGGTTCCAATTTGGAGATTAAGATATTGCTTTAGAGCTTGACTATATTTTACATCAAAATGTGAAAAATAATTCTGTAGTTTCTTTCTTGGTTTGCATGGTTTTATATATTCTTCTTTCGGCTTTACAAACTCTACTACATGCTCGTCATTGCTTTTCTGTTAATTCTCTTCTTTTTATCTGCTTTCTTTTCTTTACCACCTACCCAGGCAGTCATATATAGAGTACCAACCATCATAGAACTATGTACTAGGAAGAGATATTTAACTGTTTGGGTTTATTTTCTACTAAAGTGTGTTTGTGTGTTCATATAGTGTGTATACATGCATATGTGTTTCTGTTTTGTTCTTTAGTTTTCTTTTCATTTTTTAATTCTGTTACAACAACACCTCTATGGCATCTGTATATAACGTTTAATTTTTAATACTAGCACAAGATTGATATTAACATGCTAGCTGGCTGTGTTCCTTTGTTGTACTTAACTGTATGAAGCAGCTCTTAGGTGCCTCTCAAGAGAATGATACTTACATTACAAAGCATTAGGGCATTGAAGGTCTTAGTCTTTTATTTTAGCTTACTTTGTTTATAAGATGAAAAGATACAGAAGTAGAGGTTGTAATTTGGAGATAAGCTAGAATCTTTTATTATCATTGACAGTATCTTAAGTAATGTCTTAACTATTTTATTTTTCAAAGAGTTTGTCTCTGAATAAGAAATATACAGTTTTGCAAGCAATGTAGCTGCACTGAAATCAGTAGTAATTTGCTAGTATTAAGTGCTGAAGAACTCAAGTAATGGTGACAAATGCTATTACCTGCAAAAGTAATACAGAAATTGTATAAAAAGATATAATTGCTTCATTTTACAAATGAAAAAACTGGGGCTAAAATAGGAAAGTTATTCCAAATCACATAGAAAAGGCCAGGATTTTCGAACACATTTTTATTCTGTATCAAGCCCGTGATCATAACACAAAACCTCCCCCTACGGAACATGAGCTTGAATAGTTACAAACTCTCCTAAAGCTTCTAGACTGGATTTATTTTCTCTACCTGCTACCTTACCTTTCCAATTACCTTGCACCTCTTTCTATTCAGCCACACCAAACTGCACCGTCGTTACACCCGGTCACTACTTTTCTTTCATTTAGCTGTCTGATGATGATTGGCTGTTCTAAAATCTTCTCACAAAGCATTCCTAAGTCACCCAACACTTCCAATTCTTTTAGAGTTGGAAGGAAATTCACCAATTGTGGCTTTCTTACCTGAGAACATGACCAGGAACATGAAGGATAGAAAAGTGGAAACACCCATGGTGCAGTCAGTTGTTTCCAATTTAATTGTGGAATGGAGTTCAGCGTAACTCTTCAGTAGCTGTTCTCCAAATAAACTGTGCTGATAACCACCATGTTATATATTCGCAAAAATTCTCCACCCTAATTGCTAAGTAGTAGTTTTTTTAAAAAAAATTACAGAGTACCTTTCACAGTCTGGAAGGAGTGGTTTCTTGAGTGGTCATTTCAAAATTAGCTTCACGCCCCAACTCCCGTAAATATCAAAACTAGTAGAAATCTATCATATGTATTTTCCTTGAAAAAATGGGGAAATTTTTCCTGCCTATGAATTATGTTCTAATTACTTGCCTCAAATTATATTTTAAAAGGAAATAAAATGCATTGAGTGTTGGTCATTAGGATGTGATGTAGGCATCCCGTAGGGAATGATGATAGATAATGTGTTTTGATGAGGCAACAAGAGACAATGGATCTCCTGTTTGAAGAATTTCGTGACACTGTCAGCCTTTTTTCCTCCAACTATTATACGAAACAGATGATCATGTGAAAATGACCTTGGAATTTTCACTTGGTCATAAACTCAATGTTATAGAACAATTGAATATTATAGTCAAAATTCATTTCACTCTGTAGGAGAAATTTCAATTAAGGACAGGATTGCAAATGATAACTTGGATAATATGAGGTCTGGAGACTATATTGCACAAGACGGGTTGGTGATAAGAATAAGCCTGTAAAGGGCAGGCTGAGGGATAAATGCTCATTGGTATCTTTCTGAGGCTACGCATAGGATAAAGAGAGATTTTACTTGTGTAGTTCTAAATGGCACAACCCATGTAAGGAAGTACAGTGTCCATGCCTTTGAGTTCTAAAAACTGGCAACCTTGGAAAAGGATGTAAACCAAGACAGTTTTTCAACCTTTCTGATTTTTGATCCTCAGATTTAGTACTTTGGGATTCTGTTTAATTTTCTCTTTATTTAGAAGTTGATTTTGAAAGTTGTAGTTTCTTTTAAACCAGGTTAAAATTTTATGACCAAACAGAAGAAAGTTTTAAAGTTTTATATAAAGTCTCTGGATGGATTTAGATTCTTATGTTAAAATAATTATGAATTATGATTGAATCGTGCATATATGAGCATATGTATGTTCAAGTACCATATATATCAAAAAATCAAGTAGTGTTTCCAAAAATTTCATGAAAGTATCAAGCAAATTGAAAGAACTGTACAATTAAAATCTAAATATGTATACCCTGCCAAAATGTAATTAGTATTTTGATATATTTGCCCTATGTTATTAGAAACTTAAAGGTTAGTGGAAAATAGAATTCAAAATAAGTTTATTTTAATGTAAAAAAATGTGAAAGTCATGCTCAATGTTTTTATGATTTACATTTTCTGTGAATTTAAGAACCTGTAAGTCTCTCAAAGTAGGTAAATTTTGTGGCAGTTATTTCACATCGAGACTCCCAAGCAAAACAATACATAAATTTCCAAATAAAAAAGGGACTGTATTATCTGCATTTACATTTTGCTTAAGCAGTTTCTTCTTACATACTTTTCATCTGTCCTATCCATGCTTTTCCAGAATTTCAGTATCATTGATACTTAAAAATCACATGTGTAGATGATAAGTAATATTCTGTGTCTTATATGTCAGCGTATTTTAATGAAAAGATAAAACCTCAAGGACACTCAGATCCTGAGATCTCAGTGAACGTCCCGATGGACTGGTTGATGACATTGCTATGATATTCTAAAAGATTGTTCTCTTTCTCTTAACATTTTTGTTTTTTATTTTTTAATATGGTGGGGGGGGGGAAGAAGGGAAAGAGAGAATAAATTGCAGGGGCAAAAACTCAGTTACGGGAGTCATCAGCACTGCTTACAAGGGTCTGCCTTAGCAGAGTGGGAGGCAATCCGTGGACTCCATGATATGAAACGACGGCATTTTGATTGACAATTTAGCTGCTAGGTCAAACACGTACCTACCTCTCTCTGCTTTCATGTACCTAATCTCCAGATCATTTCAGAGGACCATTGGAAGAAGTTCTGTTAATGCAACAGTTAACGTTAGTTCAGCTTGTCACTTCACTTCTAATAACAGGACTCTCCCACATTTAGGCTTAGAGGAGTCTCAAAAGATTCTCATCCTATTCACACATTTAAGAAGGGAAGGACGTGTGTTGCATATCTTGGACTGGGGTTCTACAGCAAGGCTGTGTTTTTCAGTACTTACGGTGCTTAGTACATAAAACAGTGGCAATGCAAATAACCTGGGATACAGTTTAGGGACCTTATTTTAGATCATCCTACCTCAGGTTGTGTGATTGAATCTCACTTAGCACTGGTCAGTGTACCTCAAGAGACGGGAATCCTGACATTCCCCAGACATAAAAAAAGTGAATGTTATTATGTATTCCTTGGACATCAGGAGATAGAAAAAGCCTGAGCACAGTAGATAATAGATCTGCATAGCCTTTATGAAGTAATTCTTCCATAGACGCAAGTATGTCTGAGTCCAGCCAGCCAAATTGAATGTTTGGTCTGCTCTCTGAAATATAATGCAGATTTCATGGGAGACAAAAATGCCTCTTAAATTTGGCGTCATGTTATCAAGGTGTGAGGGAGAGGCTTGCCAGTCAGTTACCGAATCTCATTAAATACTTTTCGCCCCTTTCTTAGAAGAAAAAAATACTTGTAAAGTCTTCCACTTAGTAGCCACTACCTACCCTAGCCTCTAAAATATCTTAATTGATTCACATAGTTGACTAGTTCAACCAATTCCTCACCCTTTGAATAAATGCATCTATTTCCGAGTTGGGAGGAGGAGGAATGGGGAGAGTGGAAAGGGAAATCCCTGAGCTTGTGGATCTGTATCATGAAAAATAAATTTTTTAAAAATTATCTATTTTCAAACACTGAGCCCTAGAGAAGCAGATAACCTGAAATAGATTCTCAGGAAATTCCTGTGTTTGGGATACCAACTTCCTCATTCAAATGCTAAATTTCAATATTTATTGAAGTGATAATATATCTGACCTGTGAACAATAATGTTTCATTAATGTTAACTACGCCTGTGATGCTAATCTCAGTGTATGAAGAAATTAAGAACGTGCCACCTTCTACCCTCCTGGGAGCTGAACTTCCATGAGGTGAATGGAGAGCAATATAGAGTCCAAATATCAGGGAATGAGGTAAGGTGGTTATAATAGTTATTTATTGGCTTACATCTGAGACTTCAATCATGTGGAAATCTTTTAGTATTTGAAGTTGGCAAATTCCAGGGAAAGATCAGAAATATGCCCTTTATCAGGTTCAAGTTTACTTTCCATTACCACCATTACAAGGGAATAACAGAACTTTTGTCTTAGCCTTCATAAATCAGAGAGAACAATTTATGGTTCTCACCTTATGTTGATCAGAAAATTTTGTTTAATCATTAACCTCCAGGGTTTTGTTCATATATTTTATATGTATTGACATATGAAATATATGAAATCTGTCATATATATATATATACACACAGAGTTAACAGCATAATGTTTCCACACTCTTTCTCTCTTTACCATCTCTCCTTTTATTTTTATTTTAATTTTTGTGATGGAGTATGTTCACCTTAATTTATAATCACTAATTTAATCATCCACTAAATAAAGAGTTCAACAAGTAGTATGTTGAAAGCCCACTCAGGAGTATAGACTATAATCAATAATCAAATCTCGAAATGTTGATTTCACATACACACACACACGTATTACTCTATATTAGCACAAATAAAAGAAAACATGCTTGTCTTTAGGGGGACCTGTTTGCTAAGCACAATGATCTCCAACTCACCTGCTCTGCCATGAATGTAATACTATTTATTATTCCTCCTTCTCTTATTCCTCTCTTCTTTAATTTTATTTTTGATAATGTTCACATGGCTGACCAGGGTGGGAAGGATTGGGGGCAAGTGGGTGAGACATTTAACATTGTAGAATCCTAGAAAACCATCTCTTCCGTAGAATTATGGTGAAAATCAAAATAGCTAATTTTTAAACAATTTCATTCTAAATTAGAAGTAGGATGGGTTGTCCCCACCATTAACCATCTCTATCAGCATAATTTTATATTTATATGTAATATATGATGTGTATATGTTATATTATATTGCACTCATATATAATTATATATCATGAGGATCAGGCTGGTCCAGAATTCTATTTAGCATGCATCTATGTCTAAATCTATATCTAAGATCGATACTCTGATTCTATAGATCTAAATCTATATAGAATATATGCTTCTATATAACATTTTCTCATATGTAAATGAAAATATGTGGTGTATATATATGTATATATATTATTAATCAAACATATATGAAACAGAATGCATGGACACATAGAACTTACCTGCAAAGATGAACAGAGAGGCCATACTAATCAAGAGCAGAAGAGTGCTTGATGATTTCATGGTCAGTGAGGTAGAAAAGTATGATAACAGAGTTCACTATCGTGGATGTTCTGGAGGTTGTACCTATAGCTGCAATCATATGCATGAATTTGTCAGTCAGCTATTCACCACCCTGATTACGCAATTTGGTTTTTGGTGTTCCTAGACTCTTGGGAAACAAAGCTTATTTCAGGACTTTTTCAAATCCTCAGGAACAGTGCTTGAAAATGGAGTTTAGATGGAATGAAATCTACTACAAATAATACACTCCACAATTTGCTATGCTTAGTAAAAGGGGATGATTTCAATCTAATCAGTTTCTTTCAGTTTTCACGTTTGGGATATGTCTGTGGCCAAGCCTTGAGGTCAAGAAGCTCCTTTGTGGCAGTGACCTGCTGGACAGTCTATACAATTAGTACATAATATTATGAAGGCTTGGTGTCACCACTACCAGAAAAATTAAAATGCTGATGTGAGAGAATTTGCCAGAGTAGCTGCATACCCTGATGCTCATTGAATCAGAAACTATAGACGTTCAAGGCGGTTGTGAAGTACAAATCTGTTTCTTTCAACTCTTCATTCTTGACCTATATCTGATGGTTCTTGGTTCGTATTTTTAATTTCAATAAATATTTCAGGGGAATATTTTAGTCATTGTGCACATTTGCCTTCTCTCCGTCACCCCTTCCTTACTTGTTCAGCTTTTGCCCCAAATTGTTTCCTCAGTCTCAAAAATTCCTTGCCCAGAAACTTAAATAGCTGCTTTCTTCCTTCCAAAATATCAGCTAAAATATTCTCTGGGCAGTTTATTTTCCCCACAGAATAAACACATCCTAACTCAGATCAAAATGTTTTATGATCTTAAGTCCTTTCCAATATCAAAAATTCATTCTCCCTGCTTAGTTGCTTACGTAGGCATCCACTTCAGCTACATTTTTGATGCAATAATATGCATATATAAACAGTTGCATGAAAGGTTATAAACTCCTGGATCTTTTGTGTACTGTCTATGTATGCATTGTAATATCTTGAACATAGAAACTTCTACACCATTTGCTTTTCCAAATGTAGACCAGTAACAATTTCTTTTTGGAAAAAAAAAATAGTACAGGTATTACTAGATGCTGCATACACAGTGACAGTGAAGATTGAATGTTAGAACTTATGCCCAATCTTTGTTCAAATATTTTAATGGAACCCCCTTATGGCAAGAATTCAAGCATTTTAATTTCTAAGAATTTTTAAGTGTGAAACATTGGGAGAAAAAATCATTTTCATATGTTTAGAGATTATGAAGTTGTTCATGAATTGTAATCAAATAATATCTCAAATTTTTGTAATTTTTTTAATAGTTAAAATTAGAGCCCAGTGTGGTATCCTAGTGGCTATAGTCCTTACCTTGCATGTGCCGGGATCCCACACAGGTGCCTGTTCTAATCCTGGCAGTCCCGCTTCCCGCCTCGCTCTTTGCTTGTGGCCTGGGAAAGCAGTCCAGGACGGCCCAAAGCCCTGAGATCCTGCACCCACATGGGAGACCTGGAGGAGGTTTCTGGCTCCTAGCTTCAGATTGGCATAGCTCTGATTGTTGTGGTTGCTTTGGGGGGGTTAATCATCTGATGGAAGATCTTTCCTTCTGTCTCTCCTCCTGTCTATATATCTGACTTTGCAATAAAAATAAATAAATCCTTAAAAATTAATACTTTAAGTTTTTAAATAAAAAAACCTCTGTTAAGCCTGCACTCAGAGGAATATAGGGGTACCAGCTGATGTGACAATGGCAGAGTAAAGGCTGTCATGACTTGGCTTCACAAAGGAACAGGATTTCAAAGTTATTTGGAGATCTTGAGACAGAAAATGGATAGCCAGCATTCGAAAAATAAGGAACGCTGTGGACAAAAGGCCAATAAGAACTAAGATATGGTTTTGGAAATTAGAGTAAGGTTTAGCCTCAAATGCAGAGATGCATGGAAGGTTTAAATGCTTTATATGCTATTCTAAGGATTTCATGCTTCTGAATCCTAAAAAATAAGTATTCCCCACAAAAACGTACATCAAGCTCCTTGGAGTTGTGGGCTTACTTTTTAGCAAATTAGGACATTTTCTGATCAATTATTTTTCATCATCTCACCATCATTTTTTCAAGTTGTTGTCTGAAGTGAAGTTATCCCCTAACTAGCTGAGTCTGTGTTCATTAGCAGTTTAGACGCCTTGCCTTGCCTTACCTTTCTTTCCCTTCCCTTTCTGTCCCAGCCATCTCTGTCTGTCTGTCTCTGTCTGTCTATCTCTTTCTCTTTCTCTCTCTGTTTACTTATCCGAAAGGCAGAATGCCAGACAGCAGAAGAAACAAAGATCTTTCATCTGCTGACTCCCTTCCCCAGTGGTCACAAGAGCCAGAGCTTGGTTAGGTGAATCCAGAAACTGGAAGCTCCCGCCTTGTCTAGGAATTCAAGTTCACCACTTTGGCACAGTGCCAGACCCCAGGGGGTTTTCTTCTCTCTGTATTCTGTTCTTACTCATTTTTAATACTGCAACTCCAAGTTGAGTAGTTTTTCTAATGTAATATTAAATTTGATATCAGTATGATATGTGATTTGGGGTATTCTTCTCTAAGAATGTACTTTGGCTCTTGCAGCAACCTAGTATGTAATTCCCTTGTATCTACTTCACAGGTTCTATTTTTCATACAATGTGTCAAACATAAGAGGTAATGTAATACTTTCATCTTTGAAGTATAGTCTTTCATTTCTGGGTTTTATGGATGATATTTCACTGCTTCCTGATTACCAGACATTTTAAATTTGTACATTTGTATTTTTCACCTCTGCCCTTTGAATTACTTTAAAGCAGCTTTGAGTTTTTAATTTTTTTTTTTTGATACACAGAGAGGAGTACTAAAAGTTCTTAGAAAATATGCATTATCTTTTCATTCCATTGACTTTGAACTTTCTGAGCCCCTTTGCACTGTGACAGTTCATTACACAGGCCCAGAGTAGTCTAATTGTAGGGTCAGTTTTGCGGTCCTTCTTGAGATAACATCCTCTCGGTATGTTCCTATATGAACATTATCAGATTTTTAACTCTGACTCAAAATAGTTTGAATCCTGAGCCAACTTCCAAGGATTATTCTCTGTGTGTTCCATTTGGATGCTTCCTTTTTCTCAAGGTATAGAGTTTAACACATTGGTGACCAGCATTCAACTGGAAACTGGAGGGTCCCTCTGCAAAACTTCATCACTCTTGCTCTGACCTATGAATTCTGTTCTCCTCTCATTGAAGCTTTCTTTGGCTTCCTGGAACCTTCAGGAAGTCAACCAGTGACATATAAGGCCCCAACTCAGTCTTTACTTCCCATGAGTATCAGTTTCCTGTATCTGATAGCCAAAGTATTAAATACACCCCTTTGTATACTTTGCCTAGCACAGTAATTGTTTCACATAGGAAAGCTAAATCCAGTCCCTCTTTGTGCATGTTGATTAAAACATTAATTCTATGCTAAAGTTTGGATTTTTTTCTATGATCATTCTAAAGGATATCACTAAAAGTAGTTAAGAAGAGTTTATAGCCCAGAACAAAAGAGGTCAGAAGCTCTGATGCAGTTAAATTCCTTTAAAACAGTTTCACAAAGGGGCTCAAAGAGTTAGGAAATATGTTAGGCTGCTGTGTGTGATGCCAGCATCTCACCAGAGCACTGCATCGGGTCCTAATGGCTGATGTGTCTCAGAGAGGAGCAAAACATGGCCCAAACACCTGGCCCTCTGACATCCACAGGGGAGACCCAGATGGAACTCTGGGATCCTGGCTTTGGCTTGAAGCAACCCTAGCTATTGAGCTTATTTGAGGTATCGATGTGTAGCACATTATCTCTCTTCTTTCCCTCTCACTTATGTTTTTCCCTCTCTCCATCACTCTGGATTTCATCTTTTTTTAAACAAATGAATATTTAAAAAAATAGATATGTCATTAGGCAACAGCAAATTAAAACTACAATGAGATGGTTCTGCATACTTAACAGAATGACTCAAATCCAAAAATCTAATTGTATCAAGTACTTGTAAAAATTGGGAAAGCCTTAAATTCATTTTTTTAAAAAAAACAATAATTTTAAATATGTATTGCTCAGAGAAATGAGTCAATCTAAAAAATGCATACTGTTTGATTCTAACTGTATGCTATTCTAAAAAGACAAAAACCACAAAGACAGGAAAGTCAGTGGTTGCTAAATGTTCGGAGACGAAGAAGATTGGCCAGGGAGAACCCAGAGGATTGTTAGGGCTGTGAAGCTATGTTGTGTGCCACCATAAAGGTGGGTATGTGTTTCAATATTTGCCTAAATCCAGAAGATGTAGAACCCAGCAAGTAAACTTTATTGTCAGTTATGGGCTTTGGTTGACAACGTGTCGTCGTTGACTCATCCACATGCACCTCGAGGCAGAAGTGGCTGAGTATGTTTCGGGAGAAGGGAGTACACGGGTGCTCGTTCTTTCTTATTCATTTTTAGCTTTGAGTTTAAAAATTGGTTTAAAATGGAATTATTAAATGAAGATAAGCCTAATAAATGCAAGCAACAAAGATAGGCAATCCCATCCCCAAGCATTTGAGTTCATTTCAGGACCGTTTCTTCAAAACTGGAACATGCACCCTTCCTAACTTCATCACTCTTCTAAACAGGCATGTTTCTTAATGTGCTGTTATTGACATATGAAAGGTCATATAGACCTTTATACACTATCTTCACTTTATACACTATCTTCACTTCTACCAAAACCATGCATGTGATGTTTTATTGGCATTGTGCATGAGACACTACTGAGTCTTAGTAAATTATGATTTAACTCCTAATTCCCACTAGAACCCCAAATAAAGAAACCTGCGAAAGACTAAATCTGACTCATTTAAGGAGCTGTGAGTTCTGGGGTGCACTGTCTAGCAGTTTCTCTCTGTAGTCCAGATACCCTGAGAACACTGTGATTTTTCTCTCTCATGCAATTTCAATTGACGTGAGGGCCAAGGTTAACCAATCCCCATAAAAGATGACATTTGAGTTGGAGGAGTAAGGAAGATCATTTCTGCAAAGGAGTGAGGAATTCTGTTTGCCACACTTCGCTTTACTTAGTCTGTAAGACATCCCTTTCATATTGAATTTCTCATCAAAGCAACGTGGTACAACTTTTCCTACAAAATAAGCAAGTAGAAGCAAGCCTCTTCCAGAGTTTAGGACTTTACTAAAAAAATGTTATTGTCCATAGAGAGATTAGAGGACATTCATATTTAGTGATGTGTTTGAAATTCTGCCAGAATCGCTTACATAAAAGAGTTGGAAGGTTTTTGGTAAGTCTTAGAGATTAACCTATAATTAGTTATGACACACACAGGAGGGGCTCAGGGCTTCTTAACAGACTCAGTAAGCAAGAATGTAATGATGCCTTCTTAGGTCTATAAAACTTTTGAAAGCACTGCCCATTTAACAAGATTATTGCTACAAAAATGAATTATATCTTACTGGGTGAGACAGCAATTTTCTCTTTAAAGAGACCTTAAGATCTATGTTTACAGTCAGACTATTCATATAAAGAATAAAATAATTCAGTAGCTGGAGATTGATGTACCTTCATCTCCCACAACTACTTCCCTTGCTTACAAGCTTCTTGGGCTTCAGATGAGCAACAGAGTTGAGAATTCATTCTCTCTGCTTCTTAAAGAAAGTCTTTCTGCATCCACCCTGGTGCCTTCACCCCAAACATCAGCCCATCCCTTGCTTTCATACACTTCGTAAACACATATTTTACTCTAAGATAATTTTTAGAAAAAAAAAGTACACTTACATTCTGTTATTCTGCTTTCAATAATCTGATTATCAAATTTTCTTTTCTTGAATGTTTGAATTGTATATGAGTATATAAAATGTGATCTGGAACATTTTCCCACCATTGTTTGTATGAGAACATGTCTTTCCAAGGTGGCAAAGGCTGATTTTTCTAAAGTACTGGTTACAATCTTGAGACCCATGGACTGGATTTGGTCCACAGTTCTGATTTGTCTTTGCTATGAGGATTTTTATTTTTAAGAGATTATTATATTTACATGTTATCTCACTTGCCATAGTCTCCAGTATCTTAAAATCAAAACCTTTGTATCCCTCCAGGATATGCAGGTCTTTGATTTTTTTTTTTTAATATTTCACTGTGAGTTACAAATTACATTATACAGGGCCCGGCACAGTGGCACAATGGCTAATCCTCGCCTTGCAAGTACTGGGATTCCAGATGGGCACCGGTTCATGTCCTGGCTGCCTCACTTCCAATCCTGCTCCCAGCTTATGGCCTGGGAAGGCAATAGAGAATAGCCCAGAGCCTTGGGACCCTGCACCCACATGGGAGACCTAGAAGAGGCTCCTGGTTTTGGATTGGCTCAGTTCTGGCTGTTGGGGCCATTTGGCAAATCAAACAGTGGGTTAAAGATCTTTCTGTCTCTCCTCTTCTCCATAAATCTGATCTGTCTCTCCATTACACATAAGCAAATCTTTAAAAAATTATGTTATCAAGAGTCTCCAGCAATTATAAATTATGGATGCCATTTCCATTTATTAACATGAAGTATTTGTTACTGCCTTGTATACTGGTAAATAAACACTGGCAAGGATCTCTGCCTAAAAGAAATTAAGTAAAAAATTAGAAGACAAAAGCTACTACTAATAAAAACTGTGTATAAAATGTGCATACTAGCCAGTTACTGATCACAAAATTGGTACTCATAAAAATTCCATATTTTTTAAAGATTTATTTTATTTTTTTTTTATTGGAAAGGCGGATATACCGAGAGGAGAGACAGAGGAAGGACAGAGAGGAAATTCCATATTGTCCATTAAAGAAGAAAAGTGGGACAGAGTTAGGTACAGCAATTAAGATGTCACACGGAACGCCTGCAGCCCATGTTAGAGGATCTGGTTCACATTTAAGCTTGGCTTTCCTTCTAGCATTCCCTAAAGCAAACTCTGCAGAGGAGCAGGTGATGGCTCAAGGACCTGGGTCCCCACCACTGCCACTCAACCAGTGCACCATTGCTCCGGCCTGGCCCATCCCTGCCCGTTTCAGGCATGTTGGAAAGAGATCAGTGAATGAGAGTTCTCACTCAGTCCATCTCCTTTTCTGCCTTTCAGACAAATTGAAAATGATTAAAATTTTTAAATTACATTTTTTAAAAACTTAAATCAGATACCAAACTGTAATTTAGGCAATCAGATAAAAAAGTAATAATCTAAACCAAAACCTAACCAGGGCCTGGCGGTGGGGCCTAGCGGCTAAAGTCCTCGCCTTGAATGCACCAGGATCCCATATGGGCTCCGGTTCTAATCCTGGCAGCTCCACTTCCCACTTCCCATCCAGTTCCCTGCTTGTGGCCTGGGAAAGCAGTCGAGAACAGCCCAAAGCTTTAGAACCCTGCACCCTTTGTGGGAGACCCGGAAGAGGTTCCTGGTTCCTGGCTTCGGATTGGAGTAGCACCAGCCGTTGTGCTCACTTGGGGAGTAAAATCATTGGATGGAAGATCTTCCTCTCTGTCTCTCCTCCTCTCTGTATATCTGACTTTGTAATGAAAATAAAATAAATCTTAAAAAAAAAAACCTAACCAAAGGAAGGAAATAAAATAGAATAATAAATAAAGGAGAGATAAAATAGAGAAAATAAAAAGATAGAAAAAAACCAAGAAAACTAAAACCTGATTTTTTGAAAAGAGAAAAAAAAAACTGATAAAGCTGTAGGTAAATGGACTATGCAAAAAAATAAGAAAAACTCAATGTACACCATTATAAATTAAAATTACAGTGGACATTATTTAGGATAAAAATGAGAATACTAAGAATCGTACACCAAAGAGTTAAGTAACTTAACACAAAAAAGCTCCTGAAAATATAGCTGCCAAAACAGATGAATAGAAAATCTGTGTAGACTTACAACTTTTGAGGTGATGAAGCTCTAGACCAGATGACTTAAGTGGTGAATTCTACCAAACACTTATAGGAGAATTAACATAAAGGTCTTGTACATTGAAAGCGAATTATCAGTACACATAAAAAGCAGAAAAATCGATACAAATGTTCCAGGGCGGGGTTCATCAAAACCAGGAGCCTGGAATTCAATCTAGATCTTTCACATGGTGGCTAACTGTTGAGTGACCACCTGCTGGTCCTTGAGCTGTACATGAGCAGAAAGTGGAACCAGAGGTGGACAGGACTCAAACTGGGACGTTTAAATTTGGAATGTAGGGGTCTGAGTTCTGTTTTATATTTTATATTAAATTTGAAATGCAGTGGTCTGAGTGCTGCCCCTAGTAAAGGGTAGGCATGTGGCTCAGGGTTAAGACCCTGATTACATTGCCTGAATCACGTTTTACAGTGCTAGCAATTGATTCCTGACCGTAGCTTTCCACCAAAACAGACTCTAGAAGACAATAAGCAATGACTCAAGTAATTGGGTTGCTGCTGTCTATATGGGAGACCTGGATTGGGAACCTAGCTCTGGTCCAGCCCATCCCTAAATCATCATGGGCATTTGAGACATGAACAAGCAGATTGGAGTGAGTTTCTCTCTGTCTCTCTTTTGTCTCTTTTTATAGTTTTATAAACTAATTCCTATGGTCTTTTTTTCATGTTGTATTTCTTTAAGTATTTGTACGTGTGTGTGTGTGTTTCATGACAAGAAACTTTCACATTGTCAGGGACAGAAAGCATTTGTTTCAGCAATAAATGGTGGTGTATTGTATTGTGACTTTACCTTCACAAAACCATAGAAGTAGAGATCTAAGAAAGAAATGCCTTGGCAACAATCAAAGTGGGAGTATGAAGGTGAGAACAGTTAGTGATTATAAGTTTTGTTATGAGTCAGCTTTAACAATGTTCCCATTATCATTTGAAAGTACAAGTATATGTGAGCACTCAGATAAACACATCCTTTTACGCATTGGAGCAAGGAGTGCAAATCATGTTGAAAACAGTGTGTTCTGTCCTAGACAAAACCATAATAAATTCAGTGTTCAGTATCTGCCCCTATTGACAGATTCTTTTTGTGTTGCAGTTTTTGAGGACTTTTTAATGAAAATATTCAAATACATAGCAATGTTAAATAATTATACAGTTAATTTATAAACCTAGATTGTACCACTAATATTTTACCAGATTTGTTTTCAAATTTTATTTTATATATTTAAGATGTTCAAATTTTTAAATAACAAAAATGTAGTGAAATGATTACTGAATGAATGCAAATTATCATCTATTAAAACCTGTTCTCTTAGCTCATTTTCAGAATAACTACAACATTGTTAACTATATTCCTCATGGTGTGTATCAGACTTGTTCATTGTATCTAACTCATTTCTCTCCCCTTTCTTCCATCTCCAACTCTGCAAACCTACAATCTGCTTTTTTGGTATTCAACTTTTTTTCAGGTTGTGAATATTAATGATCATGTATCTGTTCATCTTTTATCCATTAATCCAATTTGGTGCAATTTAAAATTATAAGCATTAACACTCTTCCATTCAACACTTTACAATTTTTCTGTAATGATATGTATAGATCTTCAGTGTGTATTCACTGGGATTTGTCACATGTATACACCTCTATCATTCAGATCTTATATTTTGACCGTTCCTTTGTTTTTATAACTTGTCTCTTCTTCCCAAGAAATGGAAGATTTCTGGTCCATTGTAGTTTATTTTTATAGGCTTTTCCTTTCATCGTCAAAGAGTAACTTGCAACCAGACAAGAGATAGTATTCTGAAAATTTTTACATATTATTCCTTGATATAAATCTTAAGCCTTGATGTGAATGGTAAGATAAAGATGTTGATGCAGGATTTTTGTGGAAGGAGAAGGGATGTAGACAGTGTCACTACAGATACAGATAGATGCGTTTAGGCAGGGCAAAGTGGTAATGATAAGCCCTTATTTTTCCTTTATCTATATGTATTTTTTCATTTTCATGATGTAGTTCCTCAGGCCCAGGGATTTCCCCTTCCACCTTTCCCAGTGCCCTCTCCACAGTTTCCCCTATATTAAAATACTATCGTCCTTCGACAAGTCACAGATCTATCATTCTGCTGTTTGTGTCATGACAGTGCAGGGGTAGACAATGCTGTGAAATCAAACATTCTATTGTCCAGGTGTGGTTAGCAATTTCATTTGAAATTCTTTTCATCAGAAGTACAGATGTATACTATAATGTATGTCCAATCTGTGATATAGTTGCCTCATTATACATCTATTTATCTAGAGGAACTGTATATACGTGTTACATCTGTTGACCTTATATTTTGCATGATGCTTGCCTCTTATCAGAGAGAACATATGATATTTGTTTTGGGGATTGACTTATTTCACTGAGAATAATGTTCTGTAGTTGGGACCATTTGGTTGCAAATGGTTGAATTTCACTCTTTTTAATGACTGAGTAGTATTCCATGGAGTAAATATACCACAGCTTCTTTGTCCATATCTCTTTTGACAGGCATCGGGGTTGTTTCCATGTCTTTGCTATTATGAATTGTGCTACTGTAAAATTAGGATTACAGGCCACTTTCTGATATGCAGATTTCATTTCCTTTGGATATATTCCCCAAAGTGGGAGAGCTGAGCCATATGGCAGGCCAATTTTCACTTCTCTCAGCACTTTCTATAATGACTTCCATAATGGTTTTATTAGCCTATATTCCCACCAACAGTGGAAGAGGGTACCTTTCTCCCCACATTCATGCCAGCAGGTGTTCATAGATACCTAAATGTAAGCCAATCTCACTGGAGTTAAATGGGACCTCAGTGTGGTTTTTTATTTGCATTTCCCTGATAGTTAGGGGCTAGAGCATTTTCTCATTTGTCTAGTAGCTATTTGAATTTGTTGTCTTGAACAATGTCTTTTCATTTCCTCAGCCCTTTTCTTCACAGGGTGGTTTTGCTGTTGTTGAGTTTCTGAAGCTCTGTGTACATCCTGGATGTTAGTCCCTTATTGGGTGTGTGGTTTGCAGATTTTCTCCCATTCTGTTGTTTGCTTCTTCACTTTGCCGATCGTTTCCTTTGTCGTAAGAAGCTTCTTAGTCTGATGTAGTCTCGTTTGTATATTTTGGATCTGACTGCCTGTGCTTTGGTGACGTTTCCAAGAAGTCTTTCCTTACTCTTATATCTTGAGGATTGTTTCCTCTGTTTTCTTCTAATAATAATTCGATGGTTTCTGGTGCAGATTTAGGTCTTTCATCTATTTAGTAAAAGGCAAAAGTTGAGTAGTCTTGCCTCTTACTTCTGCAGGCTACTATCCAATTATCCCAACAGCATTTGTTGAAGAGACCAGGTTTTCTCCCTGGATTGTTATCAGTTTTCTTGTCAAAAATTAGTTGACTGTACAAACTTGGGTTCTCTTTTAGGATTTCTATTCTTTTCCATTGATCTTACTCTCAGTTTCTGTACCATAACCCAGCTCTTTGGATGACCACTGCAGTGTGGTGTCTTAGGGTCTAGTTGTGATTCCTACAGCTTGATTTTTATTCTCCAGGATAGCTTTGACTATTCGTGGTCTCTTTATGTTTCTAGATA
Organism: Ochotona curzoniae; assembly: GCF_017591425.1. Classification (NCBI taxonomy): domain Eukaryota; kingdom Metazoa; phylum Chordata; class Mammalia; order Lagomorpha; family Ochotonidae; genus Ochotona; species Ochotona curzoniae. Next base: position 21,928,370 of record NW_024464918.1, read on the forward strand.
AATTTTCCTGTTTTCTGTTTCTGAGAAGAATATTGCTGGTATTTTGTTTGGAATTGCATTGAATCTGTGTATTTTGATAATATGGACATTTTGATGATCCTGCCCATTCAGGAACATGGTTTCTTCATCTTTTAATGTCTTCTTCTATCTATTTGTTCAATGTTTTGTAATTGTCATGAAATAAGCCTTTTGTGTGAAGGATAGGGGACAAGAATTCGATCCGGTGGGAAGTTAGAGTTCAAACAGGAGGGAGAAGTGGACCATGAAGAGCAGCAGGAATTCCAAAGAGGCAGTGTTGTCTGTTATCAATCTATTCATAAGGTTTTCCATGTTTGCATCACAAAAGCTCAGCTATTTCAGCCAGTAGAAACTGATTCAAAGGATTTAATTTTCCTAATGAGCAAGGAGATGAATTTACAGACACAGCGAGGGAAAGAAAAATGCAATGTTATGATGAGGATTTCCAAAAATGGCAGGTGAAAAGAAGATATCTGTTACAAATTACATAGATACACCTAGTTTATGTACACATATATATGTGTGTTTATTGTAGACACATACAAACTATGGATACTTCTGGAATCCAGGAGAAATGCCTAGAAATTGAGCTATTGATCGAAGGGTCTGTGTTTTTTAAATGAATTTCTGTATTTTTTTTTTAAAGATTTATTTTTATTATTTTTTCATTGGAAAGGCGGATATACAGAGAGGAGAGACAGAGAGGAAGATCTTCCATCCGATGATTCACTCCCCAAGTGAGCGCAACGGGCCGATCCAAAGCCAGGAGCCTCTTCCGGGTCTCCCACGCGGGTGCAGGTTCCCAAAGCTTTGGGCTGTCCTCGACTGCTTTCCCAGGCCACAGGCAGGGAGCTGGAAGGGAAGCGGGGCTGCCGGGATTAGAACCGGCGCCCCATATGGGATCCCGGGCGTGCAAGGCGAGGACCTTTAACCACTTGTGCCACCGCGCCGGGCCCGAATTTCTGTATTTTTAAACATTTATTTGCTTGTTATTTATTTGAAAGAGAACAAACAGGAAAAACAGCAACAAAAGTAAATAAAAAACCAGACAGGCAAAGAACTTTGATCCACTGGTTCATTCCCTAAACATTGGCAACAGGCAGGAAACAGAAATCCAATCTGAACCTCCGATGTAGGTGGCCCCAATCACTTGACCCGTAATTTATGCCTTTCTGAGCTAGCATGAAACTGGAATCAGAAGTGGAACTGAGACTTGAACTCAGATACTCCAGTATAAGACGTGGACATCAAAAGTGTTAACTGGCAGATTGGAAAAATTGTGTTATACACCTTTAATTTTCTTTGACTGAAGCTATTTGCTTTGGCACTTTACTAGTATTTTTTTTTCTGGGCCTAAGGTTTCACCTAGTACTCTGAATTCATGACTATGTTCCAGACTATCTGTTCAGATATATATATGGTCCTTGAGATTTTGTTTCTTTTCCCTTTGCATTGAGTATTTACCTTTCATTATGAATTCAACATTTACTGACTTTGATGTTGCTAAGAAGCCAAATAGTACCAATGTCTTCATTCATCACATAGTCAAACAACCTTCCAGAGAGAACAAACTATGCCCTATGGAGGACAGATGTTTGCCTGTTATGTAAAACACTTTTTTTAGATTGGGAAGAACCAATAATTATGTCACCTAGTACTTTAAATATTTTGAATAATTGAAAGCATAATATATGGCCATACTATTCCACTACTATTCCACAGTGCTGGCTCCCTGCATATATTCATAATGTCAAAGTAGAAACATTAATCTATGCTTTTGCAGAATGTAATTTATTGACATACAAATCAAGGAAAATAGACATGTATTGATCTAGGTCTGTCTTCATACATGTAAGGCATTTGCTAGGAAAAAGTAAAAGCAGAAGTGAAAAAAAAAATGATGGGTATCAACAAGCCAGCATCAAACATTGGCCATAATTCAGCATTTCCCATGATGCTTTAGGTTAATCTTCCCATTGCTTTTCCTGTGAAAGAAAGAGACATGTTCAGTGTAATATCTTAAGAATTCACCAGAGATGGGAAACAAGTGTAATTATGGCAAGGCTCTAAGTATTCACCTATGAATCTGCCAAGATTAGTGAACTCGTGACATCCAGCCTACGAAAAATGTCAGTAGTAAACCAATCTCAGAATTTTGATAAGCCTTAGATTTCTGTACTAACTGCTCATTTTCTGAGAGTAAATATACGTGGAACTGGGATAGGTAGAAATTATGCGAAGAATACTGGCAAAGGAGCTACAGTGTCACAATTCTATTCCAAAAACACTCAAGCATTGTCTTTTTGAACATTCAAAAGACAACAATAGCCAGGGCTGGGGCAGGCTGAAGCCAGGAGCCTGTAATTCCTTCTCGGTCTCTCATGCGGGTGACAGGGGCACGAGATCCTGGGCTGTCTTCCACTTATTTCCTAGGCACATTAGCAGGGAGCTGGATTGAAAGTGGAGTAACCAGAACTTGAACCAGCAGTCATTATGTGATACCAGCATCCCAGTCAGTGGCTTAACACATTGTACCATAACGCTGTTCCCAGCATTTGGCTTTATACTGTGTACCACCGACCTTTCCAAAACCTTCTGTTAATTAGTATTTCAACTTCTGCCATTGACGTGCTCTTAAGGAAAATTTGGCATCAATGAGTCAGACACGATGTGTTCATTATGAACTGATGTTGATCTTTAAGTGTTTCATTAGAAGTCAGAATATGTGAAAATGTTCCCATAAAGCTATCTGAATCTTAACTCTGAAAGGGACAGGTGCAGTGAGGGTAGCACTTACGCCACTGCCTTGCAGAAGGCACATTTGTTGCCATATGTCTGGCCATCCGAGCCACAATGGGGATTAGATTCCCGGGTGCAGAAGATCTTGGGGTCACGGAACTCAGCACAGTCAACCTACCAAAACAAGGACAGTGACAACAGCATCAGAGCATCCTACTTGAAGGGACTGTTAATACAAGAGTTTGGGACTACAAACTTAACATCTTCTACATCTATATAGTTGTGACACAAGGCATCCTAAAATAGAAAATAGCTCTCCACATCAGCCTGAGTAGAATATGCTAACTATATGAGAGATGGGAACTTATGAAAAATACATTACATTATTGTACCCAGTAGTAAATTAATGATCTTAAAGGGTATCATTCAGATCTTCGCTCCAATGTTAAATCACTGCAATTGAAAGTAGCTTTTGACAGATGGCCCAGCATTCTGTTGTCTGCCATTGTCCATACCCACAATGTCAGGATACACTTACAATGATGGACTTATGACCTGCTTTCATATGAAGGACTTTACTATTGTTGCAATATGGGGGAAAATCCAAAGTGGGCAGGGATTTTAGGGAGGGAGTAAGGGAAGTCCCAGAGTTATGGAATTGTACCACAAAATAAAAAATTAAATTAAAAAATAGCTTTCAGTCATTAAAGGACATCGTTTTTTCAACTGTATTGATGCCCTTTGATAGCACTCCTTCCACAAGGATGTGGATAATGAAAGGGGCACCTGGTAGTTTTTGTACTTGCCCTATGAATGCAGCCTCCATTTATTATCCCTCAGAAAAAAGTTCCAATATTGCATAGTAACTTTGACTCAGAGTCAGGAGAATTTCAACTTGTGTGCCTACTAGGATGTAATAATAGCTACTTTATTTGCTGTATTTAGAATGTTTTAATATTTCAATCTTACTGAGAACAACTGTTCATTAAGTATCAAGATGTAAGGAATGGTAGCAGATAAACCACTAATACATCCTTGATTAACTAATATATCCTTGGTCATTGTGTTCTCTCAGAAGTAGTCTCAAGTTTTTTTTAAGATTTTTTTTCAACACAGTGCCAGTTAACATTAGGCTTGCAAAGGAAATTGAATATTAGGCATGTGAAATACAAAAAGTTGAATGGTTCTAAGAGCGAGTTGTTTGCAGTGAAGTGACATTTAGTGTGAACACAGGAGCTTTGGTTGGTTCTGGTCTCAGTTCCATTAAGGTGACATTATCCTGTTGACCTGTTGTTCCATAGTCAGACTACTGAGCATAACCTCAAGGGGTACACTGAGCAACAATACATAGTTACCAGGTGAGAATATTGTCCTTAGGAACACGGAACAGCTTACCTAAACTTGAACAAGTTGCTCCTCTCTGTTGATTCAAAACCTTCAACTGTCTATTATGATTGGTTAGCAACACATCCTCATGTAGAGAAATAAGAACTAAATGTCACTGTATATCCTTGATCACAACTATAGTCAGAACACATGGGCATCAGGAAAACAATTCATGGAGTCCAAAGGGCAACACGAGGGAGGGAGTAATATGTTTGGGATGCATGTTCAGTGAGTAGACTTTTAGCTGCTCTTGGTATGCAAACAACAGAAAAACAAGTGACAAGGTAAGACATTGGTTATGTTCATTTGCCTTAGGACAATAATATCTGCATTACCTATATGTATCCCATAACTTCATTTGTAATGACAAATTATATACAACAAAATTTATATTTAAAGAGGACCGAGTGGGGAATAGAACAAGCATTGGCAAAGGAATTGCTTATTTAAGATACTAGCAATCTGGGGCCCGGCGTGATGGCGCAAGTGGTTAAGGTCCTCGCCTTGCACGCCCGGGATCCCATATGGGCGCCGGTTCTATCCCGGCAGCCTGCTTCCCTTCCAGCTCCCTGCCTGTGGCCTGGGAAAGCAGTCGAGGACAGCCCAAAGCTTGGGGACCCTGCACCCGTGTGGGAGACCCGGAAGAGGCTCCTGGCTTCTGATCGGCATAGCATCGGCCATTGCGGTCACTTGGGGAGTGAATCATAGGACGGAAGATCTTCCTCTCTGTCTCTCCTCTCTGTATATCCACCTTTCCAATAAAAAAAAATAATAAAAATAAAAATCTTTAAAAAAAGATACTAGCAATCTTACATACTGATAAATAATGGTAAAATTGTCAGTGAAAAGGTTGTACAATTAAATTTTTAAAAAGGAGCACAAATATCACGTGTAAGAAATTGTTTCTGTTGCTGAGATTTAGCTTCTTGTACCAAATGAAGTGTGAGGTTGGGCAGCATATGCTTAACAGAGATCTTGTAAGAATTTGGATGGATACAAGATATCTACATATACGTCTAATTTTCCTCCTTTGCCCTGAATTTCAGTTCCATTATCTATTATTTCTTGAACAACAGTCTTTCTCTCCAAATGAAAGACATTATAACTTCACTTTTTTCTCAAAAGCGAATATTTTGTATTTAAGACATTAATAGGTACACACTTTAAATGGTGTGTTTAGGTCAACCAAGAACTGGATCACAGAATCATTGCTGATATTTCATTTATACATCCAGGAGGCAACTAACCTGGAGAAGACATGAGTGCTGGTTCTGTGAAGAGTGTCTCTACAGAGATTTATGTAGCTAGTAGGGAAACAAAGAACATTGTGACTGCTCTGCATGTGGGTTAGAAGCCACAGAGGGACGAGCAGGGACAGTGGGTATCTCCATCAATCCTCTGTGTGTCCCTTGGGTGAGAGCAGCTAGGCAAAGAAACAAGAAAGTCTCTTACTTGAAAGAGGCGTCTCCTTAAGACACCTGCCCCTGGCAACCGGCCCTGCGATCTCGTGATCCATCCTCTCTCGTCCTTTAGAAAGCAGATGCGGAAGTAGTACTTGGCAAGAACATTCGCTTTGGGCGTTTCTAGCCCCTCCCTTCCCCCCTCGCCCTCTTCTCTTCTCCCGGAAAGAGACTAATAGAAAATGTGCAACAAATAGAAACAAATCAATCAACTGGCAGAGGATCAAACATTCCTACAACAGATACATTTCATGCAATTAAATAACAGTGTCCATCGGCAGTCCCCAGGTTACAGAATTTGTTCTGTTTGTGACTAGCTGTATTCTCTCCAACAAAGCACACGATACCTGCACCTAAATTTTCTTCACACACGCACATTTAAAAACCTTTGTTAAAGTCATTGCCTCATTCCCAGTATTGTCCTATTGATCGAGTGTGGTCCCAGCAGTGTTACAGAGAGTCGGTGGGGAATTTTTGAAATCATCTGTTAGGAGTTTAGAAAGAAATCTTGTTGCACCTGATTTATGGAAAATGATGTATACAGAGACTAGATGGCATTTGTGTTCCTTTTAGCTTTATTGGTCCATGGGTTGACATTGATGGCTTTCAGTTAGCCTACGGAAATTAAGTTCCTACATTCTCTGTCCTTCATTTGGGTTGGAAAGAAAGCGACATCTTTAGACAATCCCTCTTTTGTGTGTAGGTCCCTCTCCATGCGCTGTGTAAGAAGTTTTAGCATGGTTACTGGGGCCCAGAGAGGACCACATTCTGTGAGACTGAGAGTCTGTGGAAGGCAACGTTGCCTCCATAGAACCATCCAGAAGTTCTTCCAGTAAATCGAACAATGAGGCCAGGGGACACTGGGTTTGGGGTTGGAAGGAGACCACACTGCTCACAATTGCAGATGTAGACTAAGGTTCCTCTGCCTGAATAAATGTCTTCTCCTCTTTCATTTATGTAAATACAGATATATTCATGTATATTTATATTTTATATACTTACATATAAACAACGATACTTTATCTAGGATTCCTTAACCAAACAATTGGCTTGTCAGTGGAGGTCAAGGCAGGTCTAGACTGGGGCAGTGGCAGGATTGCATTTTCTCGTTCAAACTTCCATCCTCGAGGCCCTCAGAAGTCTCAGGAAAGCTGAAATCTTGTTACACTGTCCCCAGTCTGCTGCAGTTTGGGAAGGTTGTCTTAGATGGAGGCAGGCTGGCCTGGGCTTGCATTTATTTAGCTTCTCTCATGTTTTAATTGCATTTTATGGTGTAGTAACTTCATTGTCCTCAATTTCAGCTTCTTTGTATTTAACAAGGGCTGGGAAGCCTTATCTTCAAGGCTTTTTGTAAAGCCAGATTGTTTGAAAATACTTATAAAATACCATTTGTTACATGGAAAGTTGGCATTATTAACCCCAATAATCGACTTCAGATTCTAGAGTCTGGGGAAGCAGTGATTATTTGCTCTGTGTTAGTGAGATTTCTTTTCTTTTTCTTTTTTTCTTTCTTTCTTTCTTTCTTTCTTTCTTTTTTTTTTTTTGAAATCTTTTTTTAGGTTGAGTTTGGATTCAGCAAGAAACGCAGTTTATCTCTAGGTATTTCAAATTCCACAAAACTTACTGTGCAAAGGAATCAGCCTGCCCTCTTGTGGATATTCTTGGAATTGCACCTCTCGAAAGTTGGTGTGCATTTGTTTTTTTGGAAAAGTAATCTTAGTCCCTAAATCAGTTATCTTTACCAGTTATGACAACAAAATAATTTGACTTGCTTGAAAAACTGTATTTATATTGTCATTAAGGCAATGGAAGGCTCAATATCAGGAATATTTTAGTCTATTATTTTAAGGTTACAAATGAAGCCAATTGCAGTCTCTCTGTCTCTCTCTCTGTCTTTCTCTCTCTCTCTCTCTCACACACACACCAACTTGGGATGAAGAATAATATCTGTTCTCCCCTCGCTGAAAAACATCCATAGGGTGGAATCAACTTCATGATCTCCCACACACTGTGTCCTGCCTTGACTTGCACTCTCCCTGCTTTCTTGCCCCATCTGCTCCTCTGAAACTGCTCTCAAAAATGTTGCCTTCTGGGATCAGTGTTCAGATGCCCATATCCTGGACTGGACTGCCTATTCGGATCCCAGCAACTCCTCTTCCAGTACAGCTTCTCTCTTCTGCATCCTGGGGGCTGATGCTCAGTGCTTGGCCCCTGACACCTGCTGAGAGACCTGGCTCCTGGCACTAGCCCAGCCCTGGCTAATTTTCCCCTTTTCCTTCTTATTCTCACTTTTAAAACAGGGCCTTTTGGGCCAACCCCTCTCTGGCCATTTGTATAACTCATAACTTTTTGTATACGTGCTGCTCTTTGTCACTTTAGCCTTTGCAAACCTTGGTTAGTGAATTGTCCAGCCATTTCTTCAGTTCACCGTCTTCTATTTTTCCTACTGAGTATCAATTATGATCAGTGACAAGGTGGTTATATACACCTGATTTTTGCCTCCTAAGAACATATATTTTCACAAAAAGAACAGATGAATCTAAGACTTTATTTTCTTGAGTTTACTTCCTTATCTCAAGCTTTGGTTCTCAGTGATTTGCATCTACATGGAACCTTAATAACTCGATTCATAAATGTATATGTAATCAAAATGTAACTATTCTTTTTGAACTAGTTTTGTGCTTCAGATCTTTCGTAACTGCTTCTTCCGCTGGAGGAACCTCCCTGTGGACAATGCTGCCATTTCTTGCTCTGGGTAGTGGTGCCTTTTCTGTGTCTTAACCTCTAGGCCTCTTTGCTAATTCCAGATTCACTACCCATTCCAACTATCAACACTTATTATCAGAATCAACGCAAGTATTTTCCTATTACTTTGAAATCTTTTCTGATGTGTGGAGACAAGTGACCTTATTTTAAATTGCAGGAAGCTCTGGGCTCCTGGCTCTAGCCTGACACCGTCTCAGTCATTGTGGCCATTTGGGATGTGAGCCAGAAGTGGACAGTTCTTTCTCTCTCCCTCTTTCCACAACTCTGCCTTTCGAAGGAATAAATAAATCTTCCCCTCCCCTGCCAAATTTTGGCGATTTGGTATTGCAGTACATCTTTAATGGAATTCTAGGGATGGTAAACAGTTTTATTTTACTGTTATGTGATTTAATGTACATACATACTTGGCAAATTAAAGAGTGAGCAATAGACTTGCAATCATATATAATAAAAAATGTTTTGCTGTAACCTGAGTTCTAGAAGCATAAATAATCTTTTTGAAAGACTACAACAGTCTTGAAGGGCCATAATTTAGATGCTAATCATAATCTCCCACTACATGTTTCTTCATGGAGAAAATTATTTTGTCTTGGCTGGATATCAGAGTTGAACAGCCAATTGACTGTCAGACTTGAACAGGCATGCTCCTAACTTCAGTTTCAAGTTCTTCCACTGAGCATTGAGAGTCTGTCTCCTTCTAGCCATGCAGAGAAGTGACCCCTCTCTGTCGTTTATAGATTTGAGTGGAGACTGGACGGCAACCTTGGAAATAGAGTTGGTTCATAGTGATTCAAATATTTAGGGCAGGGGAGATCATTGAATCCCAAAATTTGTCTTAGGGACATTAGTAAGAAAGGAAGAGAGAGTCCACGGACCACATAGCAAATATTTGCACTCTCGTCGGACCCCAGAGTCGCCGCTCCCCAGGAATGCCTTTACTGTTTTACCCAGGAAAGCACACTTGGATTTTCTTGTGTGCAAGCATCTTCTGGATAATTATTGAGAGTGCAAATTTATATCCCATGTTGCTATTAGTTAATCTCTTCCATGGTTAAATAATTTAAGTGACCCTGAAATAAGCAGGTCACAAGATACATAAAGAAATAGTCAGGAAGTAGGGTATTTCAAGGGAATATTAGAAAACATTAAAATCACGAGGAAATAAAGCCTAAGGAAAGGCAGCGACTCCCAAGTTAATGAGAAAACAGATGGAATTGTGTCTTTTAAATCTGTTTGTAATAGTTTTATCATTCTAATGTACTACATAATGGGATGAAGAAAAACACATTAACTGTCATGTCCTCTCATATGTATTTTATAGTTAATATCGCTTATGCTGCCATCCTAAACATAGTAAGTTAATTTTGAGATGTAATGCTTCATGTACCAATGCAGACAAGTGCACACATATACACACTGCGGGCAGTTAATTGTAAGGCACTATTAAATGTAAGGTACATTTTAATATGTGATCCTAAAAAATGAAAAAAAAAAACAAGTGGGGGTGCTCAGCTTCATGCCATATTGTGGTGTATGAGGTTGGTGAATATTTTTCCATTTCTTTGCCAATTCCAGTCAATTGGCAATCGTGTCTGGAAATTGTTATACAGAGGGTTCTCGGGAACAGCAACAGTAAATAAAAACTAGTCCCAGGGTCCCTTAAAAATGTTTGCTATGGACAGAGAACAGGGGCGGAGCAAATTGCACTTACTCTTCTGTCATCAGACAGCACATATAAAACTCAAAGGAAGTTGATGAGTTAGTTTGGAAAATAAAAAGTCCCCAAGGAGGACAAATTGCTTCCATTTCCATTTTTAAACTGTGCAGTGTATCCAAATTTGAGTCAATTTTTGTCTTTCCCACTGTAGACACAGGAGGGAAAACCAAAACATTTATCTCGTCCACCTTCCACCCCTGTCCATTTCTCCCCCAACCCTCTCCTTTCTTATTCAGGGGCTCACATGAGCCTACAGCCGCCTCATCTGTGTAGCAAACATTAAAAAGTTAGCAGTGAAGCAAAACTCTAAGTTTCCTTCTTTTTATAGGATTAGATTTTTTGAAGTAATTATTTTGATTAACATTTGCATTTGGCCTGATAAAAGGACCTGTTCACTATTTGTGCCCTTTTACCTACAAACAAACCTCTTTTTGCCAAAGAATACCAGCCACTTAGCATCCAGATCAGAGGAGCAGATTAATAAAACATAAAAAAAGTCACTTACCTTTTTCTCTTGATTCAAAACACCTAAAAAAAGAAACAGCAAAACAAAAGCACATTGTAATTTATGAATTTCAAAAAGCAGGATTTACAATATTGGAAAATGGTCCCCGGTAGTAACTGTAGGCTTTTGGCAATCTCAAAGAACCATCGCACATTGTTTCAGTGTGGAACACCTGCTTACCAGGGTGATGATTTGCAAACATTGCTCATGAAGAAACAGCAATTGTAGAAGGCTTGTAGGGGGTGGGTGAAAATGTAGGATGTGGAGGTTCATATGGGCAACTCGGCCCTGTACTTAATTTACTGTCATCTCTGATCTCGTCTGGAGAAGTTGGATTGGAGCATGTCTTCAAATATCAACATGTTGAGGTACAGTCCATGAAGTTCCTCCCAAAGAATCACCAGAAATCAGGAAAGTAATTGTATTTGTTCCGGAGCTCAAAATTGCTCATTTGTACTTTATTTTTTAAATGTTTTATTTTTTTATCCATTAAAGGTAGAAAGCCAGAGTGGAACGGCATGAGAGTGAGGCAGGGACAGCTAAGTGCTGGCTCACTCAGAGTGCCTGCTACAGTCAAAACTGGAACAGTAGGCAGCCATGAGCTCAGAGCTCCAGTCACTTCTCCCTTCAGGGTGGCTCTTCTGCCTCCCAGGATACATTAACTGGCGTGGGATTGGAAACAGAGTAGCTGAGACTCTAATCAGAACTTCCAATGGGTTACAGTGGCTTAACCCACTGTGCCATCATACCAGTTTCTCCTCTGTGGCTTTGTATAGAATCCCAGACTTGGCTCAAATGTAAGCTGGTGTTGATCAGCTTGATTTCTTTCCTGTGACTCACTTCTACTTCTATGCCTCTCTAAATTCATAAAGAGAAAAAAACAATAAATGCACACAATCTTGTTTCCTTACTTCTTTTCTCTTTTGTGATTTTCGGTTGTTGTAATGAACTCAGTGCTTTAATATACTGAGATTGCAACAATCCTAGATCCAATTCTGGAATTTGCTGCTGAATTTTCATCTATGACTGTTTCTGAGGAGTGCCTAGTGCAGCAGCTACAGCTGTCCAAGAAAATCCAAACCCCCCTCAGCGAGACTGCAGCTTAGCGCAGTCTGTCTGCAGGTCAGCAGTCATGGCAGAAGCACTGAAGATGCCTCAGCAAGCTAGCTCTGCTCGTGGGATAAAGGCAAAAGGAGGCTTCTAAGTTGTGAAGGAAGTTACTGGTTCTTTCTCAGGATGGTTACTGAACTCATCAGTTCATATCTACTGGTGAACTGATTCTTAGTGATACCAGTGAACAAATTCTTAGAGTAATTCCTTGAAAATTCCATTACGTAAAACCAGAGCCTGGGAATCTATATTTTTGTAAATCCACCCAGTGGTTATTATAGACAGGGAAAAATCATTCATTTTCTGTTGATTCTTCCTGCACAAAATGGTGATGGAGGAGCAGAGTTTGGCCCCACGTCTTGTCTGTGGAACACGGCACAGCAGACTCAGACCAAGGTTGGCAATGTCTGAGTCCAATCTATGACTGTTTCAATTCCATTTTCACAGTGATAATGGCCTTATTTATGGACATTGGACAATACTTACTATGCTCCGTCTACTAGCAAAGCAGCTCACGTGCTTTTTCCTCATTCAGTTTCTCATCTGGAAGTAATTGTTTTATATCTTTATCTTAAATATTAGGAAAATTGGGCTTGGGAGGGTCGCAAAGCTCTAAGGAAATGTAAGAACTGAAATTGTTTTTTGTTTGAACATCAAGGCTCTTAGGCACTATGTCCCTCTGAATAATATGTCGTATTTATGAGCTACTGACGCTGTGGTACACAGTAAGTACTCAAAAGTTCAGTTTGCCTTTGTGAAGAGATGCAGTGTGCTGGTAGTAATTGATTCTAGATCTACTTTTTGCAATTAAATTTTAATATAGATATGTTTATCTTAATAGCTAATTGAACTATCAAAGCTCACCCAATAATTTACCAAGAATCATTTAGTTATTTCTCCATATTAAAAAATCCATTTGTTTACATAAACATGAGCAGCAACAGTGAGGGATGGATTTTCCAGAAGCTAAGACTCACTGAAGAAATGTTTTTCAGATATTGTGTAATTTAAAATCTTTCATTGCTGAATTCATTTGCTGTTGTCACAGGCAAGAATCATGAGACACGGAAGCACCTAGAACTTTGCTTTGCTCGCTATAATAACAAGAGAGGAATACTGTGAAAGGGAAGGAACAGATTCACACGTGCCATCCATTCTGATGGTCCTGTGATGAAAAACATCACCTCGAACATCTGCTTTGAACCACCTTATCAATTCAAGTGACCAAAGATGTTTTCTCTTGGAAAAAACGTTTAGTTCAGCAATAACATACATGTTTTTTTTTTCACTCAAAGATTCAATAGATTTCATTATTGAGTTTTCATTTTTTTCCTTGTTTCAGTTTTAATTTTGGGAGTGTCTTTGTAACAAAAAGTGAAGAACAAAGAAGTTCTCTGTTGCATTGGAAAGTCTAGTTAGTATGTAATGCAATTACCCACCCCTGGACTGCTTTTTGAAACAAATATCAGCTGTGATCTGGATTCAAATTAGAGGTAAATTTTACTAGTTGCAAGTTCTTTGGCCATTTTGTTAACTTGTTAGTGTCCACTTCATTGAAGTAGAATAGGAATATGAGATTATACAGAATAGAAAATTGGAGATTATACAGAAAAGTCTCTAGATGCTCATTTATTGAAGCTTAATGAGTGGCAACCACTTTATCATCATCATTGCCATGTTCATAATCAATACTGGTAAGATGATCTCTTTCATTGTTTTTTCTTATCAAATTGTTAGAATTTTGAATATGTTACACTTACTCTTGACATCTCTAGTTCAGTGAAGAGTTGATATTATAAATTTAAGGGAAAAAAACTCACCTGGGAAAAAGCAGAAAAGAGCCAGAGAGAGGAGCAGAAAGACACCTGATATTTTCATAGTGCCAGTTAGCTCAGTCAGATCAAAACCACTCGTCCAGCTCAGATGCTCTGTCGAGGCAGTTCTCAGAAAGCATGAAAACACACAATCAGGCCTATATATAGAGACATGGTGGAGGGAGCTGGGATCTCCACCTTCTTTATGAAAATCCCTTTCTAAAATCATCTGCAGTCCGATTTGCTTTAGGTATTTATTGGAACCTATCACATGTTTCCCGTCAATCTTAAAAAATTAGGACAATTATGTGAGTCACTCCTTAGATCTTTTTAATAGAGGATGTCATTTTCCACAAGTAACCTATATTTTCCTAACAACCAATATATTCTCCCTGTTGTCTCCTCTAAGGTTTCGCATGTTGAAGGGATGATTCACTTGGCTGAGTCCCAGTTGATCTCTATGTCGCTTTCAGACTAGCCCTGCGTGTCTGTGGTCCAGATGAGTCAGCCTAGGGGAGTGGCGTTTTGGGTGTAACTTGGACTTTTGGAGTGTAAACCATCCAAGATGTACCTAAGGGGGATAGGTATTTTACATTGTAACCAGAGTATTTCAGAAAAATCACTTTTGTAGACAAGAATTAATTTATTCTTAAATCACTATTGCAAATGTCAGTGATTTCCAATTATTGAGTCCAAATGAACAAAGATTCATTAGTCAAGGTTATGTTAAATTGTAAAAAGAAAAAAAAAAAAGACCTCAAGCTAACTAAATTAGATACTTGAAAAGTATACTCTAACACCTAAAATACTGAAATATTTTAATGCAAAATATATCCAATTATAGCACAAGGGATTCATGTAATCTATGGATAAATAAGCCATTTATTTTGTATGAAAATAATTGCATTCATTTTAAAGTAGACTCTGAGAAAGTTGATGTATAACTCAGATGCTGTGGTTTTTATCTTCAAATCTTTGTGGCCTCTTGGAAATGATAAGTTTTATTTGGAGTTCTTATTTCTCTTATCTTGCTCTAAATGCTCAAACTGTAGCCCCAACTATTCTCCTAAATATGACTCTCCTTTTCTTTTATTCTTTCCTTCCCTATCTTTAGCATCCATCAAGAGTCTTCCTTTCCATCCCAAAGATGTGTGTTTACAGGATAGTTCTACCTTCTTTCTTTGAATGCTTCCAATTCTGTATTTTCAGCATTTATCATACTCGTCAAAACACAGCTTGCCACACAAAAGCCCAGACATTGGTTTGTAAATGCTATGGGGGTGGGAATATGCTTCTATAAGTATAAATATATATATATATATATATATTTTAAAGTTGGTACTTTTGGCATCCAATATTGTTAGGTTTCTGAGACCTTGCCAATAGTTCAAAAATACACCTTAAATGGGAAGAAGCACTCTCTGGAGAATCATTTAATAAGCTCTTTAAATAAGAAATTCAGAAAATAACAGGTTATAAACAGGTTACAGAAAATCATTCAGTTATTTAATCTTTGGGTACAGTATAGTAGAAAAATAAGTTGGCTGTTTTCTGTAGCTCTTCCAAGAAAATACAGAAAATTTTAACATTCAGTGATAAATTTGTATATATACACATATACAAATATACATACATACATACATATGTATATATAATCATGCAGAAAAAAGCAAATCAGCAAAAAAAAGGAAGGAAAATGTTGGAGGAAGGTAGCGTGGGACGGGTCACTGCTCTATTCAGGTAGAATAAAATAAGTCGCAACAGACATGCAATTCACTGACAAAGTTTAGCCATGTCCATCTTCTTTTCTAAAGAGAATATTATTGTACTTTCATGCAAAAGTTGTATATAAACATTATACATTTACTCAAATATTGTCAGATTTTATACAAAATTATGTATATTTATTTAACATACATAGGAAGAACTTCAAACTTGAAGTTTGCTGTAATTTTTGCTGCTGATCTACCCATCTGTCAGCTTGGCTGTTGAAATTTAACTTCCTTGTTTAAAATGGTTAGTTTTGATCCTAGGATATGTGTGTGTCTGTATTGGCATGTTTGAATATTTTGTTTACTCATGTAACTCTTTAATTTCAAATTATTATTCATACATATCAGTGTATTACTTTGAACCCAAGCCATACAATAGACCAAAATCAAGAGTTTTGTATGTGTAGTGATCTAATATTTATTCAGTTAAAAAAAAAAGATTGATTTTTTTTTATAGAACTTATTAAATAACACAGGAAAGGGCAGCTTTTCTTAGAAATAAGGAGAGGAATGTAAGAAAAGAGGCAGCTAAGGGATCTAGTTTAGACTTGATCGTCCTGGCTTAGTTTAAACTCCGTGGGTTTTGGAGATCGGATAAAGATATATCATCCTACTTTCTTGATGCAACATTGTCTCTAATAAGAGAGGTAGCCAACCAGGACCTCCCAGCAATTTCCTAGAAGTCCTTCCTATGGCAGTAAAGATCACAAGAATCGGCTAAAAATCATAGTTTCAACATAGAAACAAATATTAACAGAAGTGACCCATGGAGGACTTGGGCATCAAGAGACATTGTCTTCGGAAGCCGGACAAAGGGCTTCAAGTCCTCCAGCAGAGGGCGCTAACAGTTCAGCTGTGAGTGAGAGGAAGAGACAGACCGGATCACAGCGTGGTCACACTGTAGTGATTCCAGGAGGGATGGAGCCCAACGTCCAGAAGCTACCAACATCCTGCCAATGTTGATTTATGTGTGTTTTCCCCGGATGCCATCTTTGAGTGGAGAGAAAGTAATGAAGCTTTATTTTAGTGCTCCGCCTTATTTAAATATGTTCTGTTTTTTTTTTCAAAGATTTATTTATTTTTCTTGGAATGTCAGATTTACAGAGAGAAGAGAGACAAATTTTCTGTCTTCTGGTTTACTCCCCAAGTGGCCACAACAGCCTGAGCTGGGCTGATCCGAAACCAGGAGCCAGGAGCTGCTTCTTCTGGGTCTCCTGTGTGAGTGCAGGGTCCCAAGCCTTTGGGCCATCCTTGACAACTTTACCAGGCCACAAGCAGGGAGCTGGATGGGAACTGGAGCAGCTGGAACAGAAGCTGGTGCCCATATGGGATTCCAGGGGGTTGCAAAGTGAGGATTTAGCCACTAGGCTATTGCTCTGGGCCCTTGAATGTACTCTATATTTGACCAATTTTCCTTACTTGTTTCTAGCCTCTGGAGATATTTCAGTTGAAAATCCTCTGTTGAAAGTAATACTACATCTTAATTTTCAAGTTATGTCACCTTATTTTTCATGCAAGACTGTTCTACTTTTTAAAACTGAATTTAAAAAATTTGTCTAGGGCCTGGTGCGGTGGCACAGTGGTTAAGGTCCTCGCCTTGCATGCCCGGGATCCCATATGGGCACCGGTTCTAATCCCGGCAGCCCCACTTCCCTTCCACCTCCCTGCCTGTGGCCTGGGAAAGCAGTCGAGGATGGCCCAAAGCTTTGGGACCCTGCACCCGTGTGGGAGACCCGGAAGAGGCTCCTGGCTTCGGATTGGCTCAGCTCCAGCCGTTGCGGCTGCCTGGGGAGTGAATCATTGGACAGAAGATCTTCCTCTCTGTTTCTCCTCTCTGTATATCCGCCTTTCTAATAAAAATAAATCTTAAAAAAAATTGTCTAGATATTCCTTGCAAGAAAAACCTGTGTCTTAAAAATCTTTTATTCATAACTGACCCATCTAATTTTTTAAAAGATTTATTTTATTTTTATTGGAAAATCAGATATACAGAGAGGAGGACCTTCCATCCGATGATTCACTCCCCAAGCAGCTGCAATGGCTGAGCCGATCCAAAGCCAGGAGCCAGGAGCCTCTTCCCATCTCCCACACAGGTGCAGGGTCCCAAGGTTGTGGGCCGTCCTCGACTGCTTTCCCAGGACACAAGCAGGGAGATTGAGGGGAAGCAGGGCCACCAGGATTAGAACCAGTGCCTATATGGGATGCCAGCATGTGCAAGGTGTGGATTTTAGCCATTAGGCTACCACACTGGACCCTATCCATCTAATATTGAGCACTCTGTGTCCATTATTAAAATACTATGTGTTCTCCAAGAACATTAATAGCTGTTCTGATCAATATTTCCCCAAATCGGTCTTCTTTCTTGTCTTAAGCTTACAGATAACTGCTAAGATCTATTTTTCTACTTTTACTTTCCTTTTTTAATTTCTTGTAGATACGTGAGGATATTTCAAGTAGATCTTAAAAACGCATAAGAGATTATTTTAGGACAAAAGTGTCAACATGCATGAAGTTTTTACGCAGTACACATTTTCCATGACTCTTCTGCAGC
This sequence comes from Ochotona curzoniae, assembly GCF_017591425.1. Lineage (NCBI taxonomy): Eukaryota > Metazoa > Chordata > Mammalia > Lagomorpha > Ochotonidae > Ochotona > Ochotona curzoniae. The sequence continues at coordinate 21,946,208 of NW_024464918.1, forward strand.
CCCCCGGTCCCTTCCGCACGAACCGTGTTTCAGTTTTAACTCACTTGCAAGTCTTTCCCTTTCTGTTATTTGATAAGGTAGAGGCAGATGATTATAAACAAGGTCCATGCAAAGTGTGTGTAACCAAAATACTGCACAAATTTCAATTTGTTTGGCAGCGAGTTAACTTAGTGTGACTGAACTGTTGATTTGTATGCTTAAAAATGGGAAAGACGCTGATATTAAGTCACAGCCATAACTCCAGCTCCCATATTTTCTGTTTAGAGATCAGGGCTCAGGGCGGGGGCGGCTGTGATCACTTTTCTTCTTAGAATTTACATGAATTTGTTTCCGAGTGGTTGGTAAATCATGACTGCGGGGGGCCAGCGTTGTGGTGGAGTGAGCAAAGCCGGCACCTGCAGCCCCGTCCTTGCGCCATCTGGAGGAGTGAAGTAGTGGGTGGAAGACTCACTCCGGCTCACCTTCCCTCTGTAACTCTTTCAAACAGACTTAAGAACATGCTGATTGATTTATTGGAGCTTTAGACTATAATGGGATATAATGCTAGTGAAGGTGAAGCATGAGTGTATCTTATTTAAGATTTATTTTATTTTTATCACAAAGGCAGATAGAGAGGAGAAGAGACAGAGAGAAAGATCTTCCATCTGATGGGTCACTAGCCAAGCGACCACCATGGCTGCTGCTGCACTGATCTGAAGCTAGGAGCCAGGAACTTCTTCCGGTCCCCCACGTGCATGCAGGGTTTCAAGAATTTGGGTCATCCTTGACTGCTTTCCCAGGTCACAAGCAGGGAGCTGGATAGGAACGGGGACTGCCAGGATTAGAACTGGCGCCCATATGGGATCTCAGTGCTTTCATGGTGAGGACTTTACCCACTAGGCCACTGCACTGGGCTCTCTTATTTTTTTAAAGCAATTCTAATATCCCTGGTTAAGCCCATGATAATAGAATATTTTTTGTATTATATAAGTGTAAATATTTTTGTATGTACTTAAATCTTTGTTAATCTTTTGGCTATTTCAATATAAACTACCTCCTAATTTTCTCTATCACTCATCAAACAACTTGTTTGTGTAAGTTTGTTTGGTTTGGGTGCCTGTGTATTCTTACAGCAATGCATAATGCCTTAAAAATAATCCTTATAGCATGCTGTTATTCTTGCACACAAAGAGTTAACAGTTTAGCAAGTATTATATATACAGTTCAAAAGCTTTAGAAAAAAATATATTTTAAAGTGCTTTCAGTATATAAATAACCAATCATTTTGGTAAGAAGATGTCACCAAAGCAAGACCCTCCAAAATGCAGTAGCACATGTATTGTTCTTGAAACAGAAATAAAAGTTCTGTGACACAATCAGGAAGTTTGGAGGTAGGCTGGTAAGGAGGGTGTTGAAGAGGACACACATTCAGAGATAAAACCAAGCGAGACCCGGCCATAGAGCGTACCTAGTCGAGAGAACCGCGAAAAGATTGGAAATGGGCCAATCCCAACTGGATCCTGGAATGACACAGTGTTCCTGATTTGTGCGGTGGCCCAAGGTAAAATCAGAGACCAGCTCAAAATGAGACAGAACTCACAGCTCCTGCCGGCAGCCTGGCTTCCCCACCACACCAAATCGAAACATTTATGCACCCTCTTGGAAAATGTGATGAGAAACAAACAAGGTTGAGTTGCACATCAGTAATAATTTAAAAAAAAAATAAATAAATAAAAAGGGAATCGTTTCGGCCTAATTAAATGGCTGGCTTTGCCTGCTGCCTCTGAAGCTTAATGACAGCCACCAGAAGGGTGTCTACTAAGACAAGCAATACGAGAAGGAAGTTTGCCAAAGTCTTTGAAAGTCCCAAGGAAGCAGTTCTGCTCAGGTTAAATGATTTAGTTCAAAAATGTTATTGTTAAATGCATCTTAAGCTTCATGAATAACAATCTTTTACAAGTATTTTTATTTCTAAGTTCAAAAATCCCATAATTTCTGCTATCCAACTTCTCTCCCAAACCTGTCAACTCTAGTTTGGCCATGATACCCCAGGGCAAATGAACCAGGCGTGCCACTGTATTGCTGAACAAAGCTTAGCCAGTAAAGCTAAGCACTTCATTTTGATTCTAGATTCTTCTCTGATCTGGCCAGTTTGGTCCCAACTTCATTTCCCAGTTTCACCTCCAAACTTTCGAAGCTCGGATCACTAGAATTCTGAGTCCTTGGATTTATTTATTTGCCTGTTTTTATAGTTGCTTGAAAGGCAGAATGACACACAGGGAGAGGACGAAGTGCAGTAAGGATCCCTTCGCTGGCACCTCCCTAGATGCCTGCGGCAGCTTGGATTAATCCAGGCTGAAGTCAGGATCCAGGAGCTTCGGGCAGCTCTGTCACGCAGTTTGCAGGAACATCATCTGTTGGCTTCCTAATGTGTTCGTAGGAGAGCAGAAAAGAAGCGTAGAGTAGCTGGGACTGAAATCAGGCACTCTTAGAAGGATGTGTACGCACTGTGCGTGGTGGCGTAACTCACAGTGGCTCACCCACCTCCTCTTGCTTCCTACACTTCTGCCAATTGATAGTTTCTGTCTAGGAACATCTTTTCCTATCTCTACGTGCCTGTGTGAATCTACTTTCCTGATGAATCTAAAATAAAATTCATTCTAGAATGTGTTGCACAGTTACCCAGAAAGGAATCAATCTATTTTTTCTGGCTTAACACATAATATTTTACCATTCTTATAATACAGCAGGTAGTATATTATGGAGATATATTTTACTTGTATAAGTTACTTATTTTGTGGAATAAATACCACACAAGGACTAAACTATATGAGCTATCAACTGCTTATTTTATATTTTGCTATGATATCTTTTAAACTTGCTAACCTCATCTTAATTCTAATTTTTTGGAGACTATCATTTTCTACATAGATCATTATGTTATCTTCAAATACTGGTAATTTTCTTTCTTTATGATCTAAAGCATTTTCTGTGTCTTTCCTTTGTATTTTGCTTTATTTTACTAGCTAGAAAATGCAATAAAATACTGAGAGGGAATGAGGGTTAAAAATCATTGACTTTCGTTTCAAGGGAAAAATGAGTTTTTATAATTACGATTTTTCTGTAGGTTTGTCACAGAAATCCTTTAACTTGTTAGAAATTTTATTCCATATGTAATTTGCAGTTTTGTTGTTGATTGGTTTAACCATAATTGGTACTCGGTTTTTGTCAAGTCTGTTGTTCCTCCGTCCAGTAGTTATCAGATGATTTTCCTCCTGTACTTTGTAGGCACATTGCTGGGTTTTCAAATGTCAGTTAACTAGGCTCCCTGCAGGATGAGCTTTGGGCGTTCTAGAGGAGTTGCCCTGTTGGGGGCTGTTGGATTATATTTGCTAAAACTTGTTAGAATCTTCCACTCTCTCTGCTCTTGAGGAATATGTTTATGATTTCTTTTCTATTTTTATTGTTCTAATGTCTTTTTCTGGCTTGGTCAGCTTTTTCTCTCCGTTAATTTTGTACATCATCATGCTCATTCCTGCAACTATTTGATTGGATTAAGCCGTGATGGCGTCAGTGCCATGAACTATGGGTCACTGTCATTAACAGATGTAGCACTCTCCATCTCACCACAATCTTCTTGGGTAAACGTAGGTGGCTTGTATCTTTCCCTCTCTTTTCTTTCTGCATGAAATGAAAGGTATTTACCACTTGATTGGTCTTAAAACTTGATTGATTTTATTGTTTTATGATACAGTTCCAGAGGCTCCTAAATTTCAGTTCTCCTCTCAACCCCTCCCCCCTGATTTCCCTTATATTATTACAACAGTATAGTCCTTCCTAGTCAGTCGTAAGTATTCGTTCTGCTGTTTAAGTGCATCCTGACGCTGTAGGTATGGGCAATGGCAGAGAGTCCAGCATCCTATTGTCAAGAAGCGTTTAACAGTTTCATTGGGAGCGCATGTTTGATTGGAAGTAGAGATGCATACTCCATTGTGTCATCACATCTAGATATGGCAGTGTGTGTTACATAGTTACTGCACTTCCCATTAAATGAAAAGACATGAAACACAACAGGAAGAAAAGCAAAAATTTTACAGCATGAGGTTTAATAACACAATTCTGAATCTAAGTTTGTTAAAGATTTGTAATACATTTCTCACACTGTTTCCACACTGAGGTTTGAGTTTCCACAGAATCTCTAGCTTTGTCATATCTATGATTCTCCTAATTGGGAATTCGTGTCTTTTTTTTTTTCTGATTAGCTTGACTAGAGGTTTATCGATTTTGTTGATGTTCCCAGAGATCTTGCTTTGGTTTCGTTGAATATTTTTCTATGACTTTGTGTTTCCTATCTCATTGCTTCTTCTTTGAAATGTATTATTATCTTTTTTATGTTTATTTGGGTTTTAGTTTTTATTTCTCTGGTTTCTCAATGTTGAAATTGAGGTTGTGGATTGGAGATCTTTCTTCTCAGTATGATTTTGGGGTTTGTCTTTCATAGTCGCATATAGAGATCTTCTCAGTAACAGGAGAGTGTGGTATGTTGGCGAATGTGATGCTGGTCCACACAGAGTTTTAGAGTTCTTTCTGCTTTTTTCAGTTATAAATAAAGCTTCCTGATTGGAGAGCAAATGTGTTTGAGATAATTTTAACAATCTTTGACTTGAATTCAACTTTCATTGAACTTAACATTGATGATCTCCACTTTATTTTTGTATTTTCTATATTCTTTTTAAAATTTTGTATCTGCTTATCTTATTCATTTAAAAAGCTGAGATAAAGAAAGATCTCCCATTGACCAGTTCACTCTTGACATCACTCCAGTGGTCAGGTCTGGACCAGGACGAGCAGGGAAGCAGTGACTTCATCCAAGTGTCCCAGACAGATGACAGGGAACCACATACTGGAACCATCATCTCCTGCCTCCCTGGGTGTCCATAATCAGGAAGCTGGAATCAGGAGTAGAGACAGGAATCCAGTCCAGACGTTTTGTACGGGATGCGGGCATCCAAACTGATTCTTACCTACTGTGCCAAATGCGCACACCTCAGTGTTCTATTTTTATAAGCATTTAGATTGTAATTTTCAATTGTGCTGTATTGACTTTATTTGAATCTCATAACAGTTTTATCTTATCATATAAGTAATTATTGTAATATTTAAATTTATGATCATTATTTAGATAATTTGTCATCAACTCTTGAATTTTTTAAAACTCAGATTTAGTCTTTAAGTTGTCACAAAATATGGATTTGAACTTGAATATCTTGAATGGAAGTTGTAACTCAGATCTCAGGCCATATGTCAGAATACAAGAATGCTTTTTGAAATCGAAGTTGAAAAGATGATGTTATTTTGGCCATGTTTCTTGTTTATCATAAGCTATTCCTCAGCTTTTTTACATGACTAGGTGATTTTCAAAAAGTGTTTGTTGTATTAAATCATTTCTGAAAGTCGTAATTCTGTTTAGTGTAGGTCAGATGTTAACTCGTCTTACACACGTAATTGAGTTCTTTAAAGTTGTACAGCAAGTAAATTAACTGGACAGTAAAGCCATTCTTTGTATTGACAAAACTCGGTTCCCAAGGTGATAAATGGCTTGATTTACTATTAGTCAACTACTGTTTCCTAGAATCCGTACAGAGGTCACTAAATGGACACGAGGTTGGCTTCTATAGGATTAACACTCTTATGTCAGAGACAGAATAAATATTCACTTAATAACGCAGTAGGTAAAACTGTTTCAGGAAAGAGGAGGAGGAGATCCTAAGGAAGGGAGTTGTTCTCTCTAAGGAGTCAACTCTGCCGTGCTCACTGAGGAAAGATGCCGCGTCCGCTTGGGTTACAGCTCTGCGCCACGGGCATTTCCTCTGCTAAAACTGAGTCATGCGAACAGCAGCCCGTAATTTTGAAACACCGACATACAACATTGAGTAAACACATAACTACACAGGCTGTTATTATTCCAAATCAAAAGAAGTACGCCTTTGACACATCCCTCTTTCTTAAGTGCCCATCTCTGCCCATCTGATGCCCAGAAAATGCTCAGCATGTGGAAGAAATGTAGCAAGGGGGTTTATTTTACTTTTAGTAACACAGGGATTTTATCAAAATGAGAGTTTTTAATCACGCTAATGAATATACATTTTCTATATCATCGTCTCACTGATTCCAAAACACAAAGCATATCCCAGTTTGCTTTATCTATTGCATCTGCCTTTATTCCATGTTCATTGAATAATAATATTACTGTGAATGGATCTTTTCCACCTCCATTATACTGGACTTGTATCTATACTACTCATTGATTAAAGTCACATAATCGAATTTTATATACAAAACAATGTAGTGATATGTTAAAATTCATAAGCAATTGAGTGTGCAGAGACCTGATTTCAGAGATCTCAGGAATAAGAGCAGATCATAAAAATGAAGTAGATGCCTACTTTGTCCATTTCTAGTGTGTTTTTTGTGTGTGGTAAGAGTCTGATTTCAACATTTTGCATAAAAAGGTAGTTTTCTTGCCTCTAGGGGACAGATTATGTGTTCTCCATTGTGTTGTTTCAATTCTGGATTTATTTTTTATCATGTTATTTTGGTCTGCTTTTTTTTATGCCAGTAAAATCCTGTTGTGATTTTGACAGCTTTGTAATATAATTTTATTTCATGAAGTGTGTTTCCTACTTGCTTTCCTTTCTTGGAACTGCTTTTATTATTCAGGGTTTTTTTTTTTTATAGTTCAAACAGATCTCAGAATTGGTTTTTATTTTCTATTTGTGTGAAGGAGGCTGTTGAAAGCTTACTAGGAAATGATTTAAATCTGCATATTGTATGGATGTTTGAATAATATTAATGCTTCCTATCCATGAATGTGGGGTATCAACCCATCTTTTTGAATCATGAATTTCATAAACATTTAGTAGTGTATTATAAACAGATCTATTAATTTCCTTGGTTAAATTCATTCCAACCATTATTTTATGATGGTCTTGTTAATATGATTATTGTCTTGGGTCACTATCAAGTAGGTCACTATTTGAATACAAAAGCACAGCCAATATTTTCCTGCAAATTTTGCATTCTGCAATTTTATTGAATTTATCTAGATTTTAGTTCTTCAGGCCCATGGCTGCCTTTTGAGATGGGGCACCAAGGGCTATGGGCTCATGGGATCCCTGGGAGTGCAGGCTTGCAGGGGACCTGAGGAATGGCACCAGCAGGAGTGTGTGGGGGGGAAGGAGGGTGGTCCTGGGGGCTCAAATCTAGGCAGGCAGAGTTAGCCTGGGGATTTTCCAAGTGCTTAGTCCCAAGCGGGGTGGGAGGACGGAAGGGAGAACCCACGCAGGGTAAGAGGAGCAGAGAGCATAGAGTCCTAGGCTGGCAGGAGGGTAGTAGGCTGGCTTGGTGTGCCGGTGGACCAGACTTGGAGAACTAGGACTGGGTCTGGATCTTGGGTGTGTGAAGGGGTGAGTTCTAAGGCCAGTACGTGTGCCAGGAGCATGGGACCCTGGAGGGTAGGCAGAAGTCAAGGCCAGCATACCTCCCCACCTGAGCTCGGGGCTTCAGAAGGTTGGGCCAGGGAACCCGCGTGCTCTCAGGCTCAGGGACTGTGGATTGATCAGGCAAAGGAGGATGAGGGGGGGAAGGAGCACTGCAGGTGAGGAAAGACTCCTGAAGGACTCCCCTCCAACAAGGCCACTGTCCTTGCAGATAAGTGAGGGGCTTGAGACAGAGTGGTTTGGAAGGGGGAAGCTGGAGGAACTGGAAGGGTCAGACCAATGCACCAGCACTGAGAGACCTTAGCCCGAATGTAGTTTGAATTCTATGTTGAATTCAGCCCCGAAGCTGTATCATCCAGAGCTTTATTTTGCTGGAAGGATTTAAATTATTACTTGGACCTTTTTCTTTCTTTGGTAAAGATGTAGATCCTCATGAGTCATTAAGTTTTTGTTTTCCCCTAGGAACATACTTGTTTCCTCTATGATAAACAGTGTGTTGGCAGATAATTGTTCATAATAGCTTGTAAGTTTTATTTGCTTGAAATGCAGGAAGTTATAGAGAGAAACCAAGTGTAATTTTATAAACTTATTTTAATTTTACTTTTAATTACATGGAGTAATTATATTTTAATTATGATGTAATTATATAAAGACACAGAGCTCTTCCTTCCCTTGGTTAACTTACGCTTCACTTCTTTTTTGAGACTCCCCTTGGAATGCCTCCTAAGCCTAAGAATGCATGCCACAAAACTCCAGAGAATAAACAGGAGAAAAATCTTAACATTGACTTTAACTTTTTGAAAAATGCTGTTGTAAAAGCTCAGGGAACTCAAACTAAAACAAGTGACTGGTTTTTTCTTTACTGTAAAAATGCTAAAATTAATAAATAAATTAATAATCATCATAATAATAACAAAGAGCTTATATAAATATAGTGGAAAAGCAATGACCCGACACAAAAATGGGCAAATATTTTGTGTTTTATACATGTATCAAGGCATTATGTATGTATCATAACCTGTGTAAAATCATGTTTATAAAAAATAATGTTAAAATTAGTAACATAAAAATGAGCAAATTAAATGTCTCATTGTTTGAACAATAACCTTGAGCCATTTTGTTTGCCTATATCCAAATCACCTCCAATTTTTGTTCAAAAAATATGAGATAGTTTACTCAAGTTAATCTCCTGAATTCATGAACTTGAGGGGAAGGTGTGAAAGAGATTTAGTCAGAAAAAAAGGAACTACACAAAATTAGAAGACTAACGTTTAGTTCAGTAGTCAGTAGCATTTGCTTACTTAAAAATATCCCCGACTCTCATGTGAGAACTGACAAAGAACTAAACCTGGGACATGTCTGAAGATTTCAGCTCCTTGAGAATATTAAGTGGGGAGAAATCTCCAGCTCCCTTAGTATTAGCAATCTGCTCAAAATGAAAGGGTTGGGTTGTGTTAGACCAAGTTTTGCCTGAGTTGTTGCTCTAAAGAGCTATTCTCTACTGCCACCTTGTGGGAAACTACGGTGTTACAAGTCCTCCTAGAGTTTACTATGGGTGAGTTTGCACTTTGAAATGGTCGGTGTCAGATGAAATAGTGCCCTTACAGATGTTATTTAAATGATTGTAAAATGGTGAAAGAGTTAGATTTTGGAACACAGAACAGAACCTTATGTAACAGTTAAGATGACTATCAAAATAACCTATGAAACATGAACATTTAGATTGTGTGTTTAATATTGATGAGTTAATGAACATATAGAAATTATAGATTGGAATTAAGTTTAAAAGAGAAAAGGCTTAACTAGTGATGACACTCAGTTTAATTACATGAAAACATGTATAGGAGCATATTTAGATAGGAAAACCAAATTGGACCTGCATTGTACATATTGAATAAAAATGTCCTGAGCCAATGATGGCGAGTCTCATGAAGTGGATGTGTGAGTCAACGTTCGTAGGCAGTGGAGTAAGGGCAGCTGTGTGTGGGAGTGAGCACAGAATGTAGGATGGATGGGCAAGGATAAGAGAGACATGTCAAACGCCTGGGGCTGCTCAGTAACTAGAGGGTAAAAACAAGGCTAACAATGATTTCAAATCACTTGCCAAAGGATAGGGGAAAAGTGAGATGTGAGAAAGGTAGAGAGAGAGAGAGACGAGAGAGGAGAGAGAATATGAATGACAGAGAGAGAGGATAAATCCGGGCACCGACTTTCAGAGTGAAAGCCTGGGAGTGGGCAGCTCCTTTTGTGTGGGCAGCTGTAAGCTTTTAGTGGAAATTATTTTCAGGGGTTGTACTGGAAGAAGAGAGTTATGTATTCGCATTCACCATGACCTCCTTCCTCTTTTGGAAATGTCTCTTATCAAATGACAAAAAAAAAAATACTGTTTTCAAATTTGTATCCAGTTTAAGCAAGAGTTTTATTATTTGCTAGAATGTGTATATGACTGCAGAGCACAGGCTTTGTCGTTCGGAATTCTTACAAAAAGTAAAATGTTGGCAATGAATTGTAGTCTAGGATTTAGAACATATCTGAGGGAAAAATAAATACAATGGCATGATAAAGTCCACTTCACTTTCACATGATACAGTGTAATAGAGAACAGATGTAGTCTCTTATTTGAAACCACAAATGGAAATTTATATACATCATAGAAGCCTTAGACATGACATGGCATTGATATCTGAGATGGGGACAACCATGGTCACCCTGTGGTTGGCCTTGGTTTCTGCCTTGTGAGAGAGGCTAGGGATAGAAAAAGGAACTCAGACGGAGCGCCCTAATTTCCAAGCTCACAGCCGAGGAGAAAGAGTCCAAAGTGGCCAGGATTTGCAGGGTGAAACCGGGGAGAGCTTCAGGGAGCTTAGCAGATTATTGTATGGAGTGCTTGTGTGTGGGGGAACCACTGAGCGCCAGAAAGGGTTAGAGGCAGCGGAGCTGAGGGCCGAGTCAACACTGGAAGCTGTCCTGTGTGAGATGAGAATCCACTGGCTGACAGTAACAGTGAACTGCTCACTGCAGAAGAAAGGAGTTACGAAGATGAAGTTAGAATGGCAGCATTGCAAGCACTCCTCCCTAGAGGTTCCAGGGTTCCCGCCTGGCCCAGGGCTCAGAAAAATGGAAACTGACACTTTGTCAAGATGGAGATTCATTTCTGTTTTAAGGATTTATTTATGTTCATTGGAAAGTCAGATTTACAGAAAAAAAAGAGAGAAGACAGAGAGGAAAGATTTTCCATCTGCTGGTTCACTCCCCAAGCTGCCTGCAGTGGCCAGAGCTGAGCTGATCCGAAGTCAGGAGCTAAGAGCTTCATCTGGATCTCCCACGTGGGTGCAGGCTCTCAAGGCTTTGGGCCGTCCTTGGCTACTTTCCTAGGCCACAAGCAGGGAGCTGGATGGGAAGTGGAGCAGCTGGGATATGAACCTGTACCCATATGGGATCCCGGTGCGTGCAAGGCGAGGACTTTAATGATTAGACCATCACACCAGGTCCAAGATTAGATTCTTAAGATTCTTCTTCCCAACAGTATTTGTTCCTCATCATCTAAAATGAATCAGCCATAGATGATTGTTTGCTTTTTCACTGGAGCCCTGCAGCCACATGGGATCCACAACCCCACTAAGATCAGATATTTGATATGACATACACATACTCTGACAGCAGCCTCAACAGGCAGAACAGACACATGTTCTTTACCAGGTGGGCAGATCAAGTGGTTGAGAGGAAGAGAGAATGTTGCACATTTTAATTTGTTCTTTGTATTAGGAAGTATGGATAGATAACAGACTTAGATACACACACGTCTGCGGCCTACATTCATACAAGTCATATGTTTGCACAGAGAACTATAACAAAGAGAAAAAAAATGTCCATATAATGTCCCTATATGTTTCAAAGGTTAAAATGTGTCCAGAGAGATTTAAGACCCCATCCATGTAGGGTTTCTTCTATGGAGAAAAGAGGGGTCAGAGACCAAACATGGCCCTGTTGATCTAAGCCTGGCATGCATAGCTGCTTCAGCTGCAAGGGGGACTCTAAATATTTCCATCAATGTTTAATGAACAGTTTGCGGAAGCTGAGCAACAGGAATGGACCATGCAGGGCACACTGACCCATAGTTCCTATTCGTTGTGTTTTCACATAGATTGCTTCTGTTTTCAGTGTATGAAAGAATAATCCCAACGTCTGAGTTTGACTCATGCGTCTTGTATTCAGCTTGCTCTAGTTCTGAGATTTCAGACACAGATCTGAGAGCCAAACTAAGCTTTCAGAGAAGTTTATCATTTATTAGTGATAATAGGAAGGCATTCAATGAGTGAAGGGAAAGGTCCAGGGAGTGAACCTTAAACTATCAGCTAAGATTAGAGAGGTAATTCTGTCACCAAGAAGGTCAAGGAAGAATCCAGGAGGAATTGGGCACAAGAGGAGATTTTAATGGAGGAGAAAAATGGACTTTTCTTCCTCCATATCCAAGTCCACTCTGCTAGCATCTTCCATCATGATAGAACTTAATCCTTCCATTAGATTTCCTAAATGAAGGGGTAAATATTTCATTAAGGGATATCAAGACCAGAGCAACAAAATTATATCAAAAAGTAGCCTAGCTGGCACCTTAACTTTACATTTGAGAAAACTAAGATACAGGTGTATACGTGACTAAACAAAGAAACAGGATCACTCTATTGCCTGTCCAGTTATCTTGCCACTGTTCCAAAATACTAGCAAAAATTACCAAGGCCTAAATGACACTACCTGTAAACACAACAGTTGTTTTTGATTTGGTTTGAGTTCTGATGTTTGAGGCATATCAGTCCTTAGGTACTTCATCAATACTCTTACACATGGGCTAAATTGCTTGTTAGTGCAAATCCTATAGATACCACAATCCTTTCATTGGTCCTTACACAAAAAGTGCAAGAAAAAAAAAATGGTAGCAATCTGGTGCCATGGGAACTATTTCCTCTGTATAAAATGCATGGGTTCACACAGTGACCAAAGGTGAAATGGTTATATTGTGTATTTCAGAGTCTAAGCACTAATTTCATGTCACGTGAAATTGGAAAGCCAACATTAACTCTTTTTTGGAGAACCCAAATTTTGCAGTCACCTAATCTTGGCTCAGAATTTCAGTCACTTACCAGAGAGAAAACATCTAAGGGAATGTAAAACCACATTTGGTCTTAAAATCAGAGTGTTTGGGATTTTGAGGGGGGTATTTGAGATCTCCAAGTAGAAATCCATCAGCAGGTATATGAAAATGTGAAGGCTTAGACCCAAAGAACACCATGCTGCGTGCGCTAGCTCCCCTCTCTGGTGGCCTCTCCATTGCCGCACAGCCTTCTTTGTGGACCCGATTATAATCTGTGCATAGCAAAGCAAATTACTGGCCTGGAAGCTGATGTACTTGATAAGAGAGGTGGATCAGAATTGTTACAGAGAAGCTGACAGATACTTCTACTCCCCAACTAGTACTTACAAGCTCTCAACACACAAGATGCATGGATTTTCATAGGTGACAAAATCAGTTCCGCAGATGGGTTGTTGCAAGCCAGGGCAGGGGTTTACTGTCCCCTTGAACCAACTCAAGTCTACTTTCTGATACGGGCATTTCACCTACAAGTCAGTTGGAAAGAAAACCACGCTCAGAGAACAGAGTTGATCATACATTATAAAATCTCTCACACATGTACCTCCACAAAGCAATGGGGTTGGAACCCACAAACTCCCACGTGATAACAGCGCTTGGCCTTTGGACAGGGCTTCCTCGGTAATCGAGAAAAAGCTTGAGTGTAACATTGGAACACAGAACAAATCATAGATTTTTTTTTTCTGGGAAATTTAAATTCTCCATCTCTTTTATGCTTGCTTGGGATGGCAGATCTGGAAACATTCTTTTTTTTTTTTTACTATTGGCTTTTATTTTTAATTGTTATATTTTCCATGACCCAATGTTGTAGGTATAGGAATTTCCCCCCTCTCCTTTCCCTTCCTTCCTCCCTGTCTTACCCTCCTCCCACTTTTCCCATTACTAGCACAGTACTATTGTCCTTTCATAACAGTTCCAAGTTTAACATTCTGCTATTTAAGTGTATCATGGCATTTTAGGTATAGACGATGGGAGAAAATCTAGTATCAAATTGTCAAGGTATATTTAAATTTCCTTGGGGGTTCTCCTTTTATTTGGAAGTAGAGATGAATACTGCAGTGTGTCTTCACCTACAGTATGCTAGTCTCCATTATGCAATTTATCTATGAGAATATATGTATATACTTATTTACTATTATCTATTTGTTTTGCATTTTGCATGAAGGTTGCCTTATATCACAGAGAACATCTCCTCTGTCCTTTTGTAACTGTCATGTCTCACTGAGCATAATAGTCTCCAGTTGAGATCATTTTGTTGTAGCTGGTAGATTCCATTCTCTTTAATAGCTGAGTAGTATTCCATGGAGTAGATGTACTATGGTTTCCTTATCCAGTCCTCTTTGGATGGGCATCTGGATTGTTTCCATGTCTTGGCTATTGTAGATTATGCTGCTATAAATATAAGGAAGCATGTCATTGTCTTATATACCGATTTCACTTCCTTTGGATATGTTCCCAGAAGTGGGATAGCTGGTGATACAGTAAATCTATTTTCAGTTGTTTGAGTACTTTCCATGCTGACTTCCATAGTGGTTCATACTGATTTACCACTCTGCCCTTTTACCAGCAGTGGGGCAGTGTAGCTTTTTCCCCACATCCATGCCAGTAGGTTTTGTTAATAGTTTTCTGAACGCAGATCATTCTCACTGGAATTAGGTAGAACAACAGCGTGGGTTTTATTTGTATTTCCGCAATAGCTAAGGAGCCTGAGCACTTTTTCATATGTTTATTAATCATTTGATTTTGTTCTTTTGTAAAATACCAGCTCATTCTAGAAATATTCTTAGACATCTGTGACAGCAAATTGGCTAAGGAATTCAAAACTCAATAATCAAAAGCCATACTTCCCTGAAATACACATATTTGAAAGTATCACAACTTAGGCATTCCCCAAACCCTAAGCCATTTTCTATCTTGAAATTGTCAAATGGGAGATCATTTAGAGCAATTACCTGCTTTTAGGGAAACATGATGACAAAAGACAGTATGGGTCTCATCAGGAGCTGGAACACAATTTGTTTTCAAAAGTTCTTCCTGGACCCTGCTGATGTTATCAATTACATTGTTCTGGGGTGCAGCCTTTGATAGCCAGCACCCTTTGACAGTGGACAAATGGACTGTGGCTGTGTCTCCCACCTTCTGTCCTGCAGGTGGGACCTAACAGCAATGGAATGTTAACTCCATCCTTAGGAAGTCCTCAGCCACTCTCCCCACCACCACCTTAGGTGTTCCCTCCTGCCCACCTGTGACTCTTACCTATCATATGAGAGGGGGCTGTATTGCACTGTTGTGTAACCTCTCCCCTCACAAGCCCCTATTCAGGCTCTTGGTAAGGAGGGGCTGGCTCTTGGTCCTGTGCTCCTTTTCTCTGGCACTCTGACTCTTGGCCTCCCCAGTACCACTGAGGACAGGTATCTTCTGAGCATGGCCCCTGTGTGTATTTCTCACCCTCTGTGTACTGCGTAGGTGGGACAATGAAGATAGCAATGCTAAGATGCTTTGCATTTCTGGTTTGTGTGCTGTTGGGAGTTCCAGGAGAGGTGAGGCCTAGCAGTAGTGGGATGTGGGCAGAGAGGCCAGGCAGGGGTGAATGTCTGCAGCTTTGTGTGTCCAGATTATTCATTGCATGTCTCTTAGGATAACTTATATTGTTAGGGAAACTGGGACATAGGTCCTCAGTTTAATGGATGGATTTGTGGGTAATGAGCATTTGTTCCTCTTGGGGTTGTGATTGATTGCATTGCTATGTGGACTTGTGATTTGCTGTTCCTAGTATGCTCTATTATCTCCAATCTTGGCTTATAAAGACTCCTTAATAAACCTTACACATATCTGGTGCGATCTCGCTCAAACCCCGTAACAACATGAAGCAGGAACTGCCTGGAGATTAAAGCAGGTTTCAATGGCCCTGTAAGCGTCCTGAGATTGGCACAGATAAAATACCCCAGATACACAGTGGGGAAAGTTTGGGGTTTGTATTTGGAGGAAAGGAGGTATTGTTTGAACTTAGAAACTCCAATTTATTGTGCCTTGATTTATTTAACACCATTGTCATAGCCAGGCCACCATCTGATTTGAGAATCATTGAACTAGCCTTTCCGTGTTCTCTATTACCACTGTCTTTGTTCATAGATAAATATCAATTGAATGATTTTCTCCTGATTTATTGAAACAACTTCAGTATGCATTTAAAAACAATCTGATCGTGAGTTAAAAGATTCAATGGGACCTGAACCTTCTCAATTTCTCCAACCTTGCCTTATATCGTTTATGGGTGAAATAATCATTTCACCCATAATCAAGTATTATTCATAACCATTGTCTATATTTCCATTAAACAAGGATCCTTTTGCTTTTCACTTGCTAAACTTCTTATTTGTTTAGGCGTCAATACTTGCACTGGACTGTAAATGTAAGATATGTTATCTCTAAAACTAAAACAAAACAGGAAGGCAACAGGGAAAGGAAGGCAGGAATATCATTATGCTCTTAGAATTTTATCTACAAATTGAACTTGTTAAAAACTAATTCAAATTGAAACGTTAAAGTGTATACAGTAAAGGGGAAAAAAGAGAATCTTGGGCTTGAAAAATCTACAGGAAGATTACCTTAACAGTTCCGTGTGGTGGCCACCATTGTCGACGTGCTGAAACTAGAGAATACGTGAAGGTTACTATAAAATAGTCTGATCGATCAGAGCTTAATCCATTCACAGAATGAGAATATTCCAATGCAGTTCCTAGGAAGTATTAACCACTGGAAATATTCCACTCACACATTTATTTATTTTATAAAATGTGGAGTAACAATTGTGATATATTTTATATAATTGTGTTTGTAAAGGCTGCCGGTTCATGTATTACATAGTTTTTACTGACACTAACTAGCCTGGGCTCCAGTGGATTGTCAGTTGTTAAGTCAATACATGAAAGAAATCACAGGACTTTGTGATTTTTTTTTGGTTCCATCCCTATATTCCATAGAGAGGGAAAGGATTCTGTAGGGTAAAACTCGGAAACAATGTGAAAAGCCGAGATGGCTTTTTTAAGAGGAGCCATAAAATATAATGAGATCATTATGCTCAAATACATGGCAGGCATTTTCAAAAGTTAAAAGATTTCAAGATATGCCCTGATTAGGCATATAGGCAGTGACGTTTGCATTATTGCATTGCCCAAGCCCCTTGCCTCCAGGAAGAGTTCAATCTGTATGAACTAGATGGAAGAACTAAGGCCACTGCTCACTGGCCCAGAATCTTTTGGTCTACAATCTGTTTTCTCTTCAACTTATATCAGTGTGTTAACATTATCAGTTAGAAATATTGTCAAAGAAATCCAGAGCACCCTCTTTCAGACTGTAATGTCAAAACCCACAAAACAACTTTACTTGCCTGCAAGCGCTAGCCGAATGACTTACCAGAAGATAACACCCAACGTGTCAGGATAAAGAAGAGCAGCAAGGAGAGTAGCGGGAAGCATTGGGCCATGTTCCTGGTGTGCTCCTGGAACGAAGCTCTGAGATGGTGTCTCAGGGTGTTTCCTTCTGATTCAAGCAGCAGAGAGAGCTCGGTGGGCCAGTGTTGAAGTGGACAGTCAGTGTCAATTTGCCTGTAGCATCCTCTGTACAAGCATGTAGAAAGCTTACCATTCCCCAGGGGGAAGAAATCACGGGAGTGGCTATGCTTTGACAAACCACCTTAAAGATTAAAATGCAGATAAAAATGACTGATCTGTGAATGCTCAGAAGACAGAAGTGAAGCAGACGTTAGGCTTCCAGGGTATAGAGTAATGGAATTAAAAAGTTCATTTTAGAACAAAACTAATGGAATGTACTTATAGTATTTTCATAAAGAGCATTTTTCCATTCATTTTTTAATATATCCATACTTAGGTAGTTGCATTATTGTAGTATAGAAATATTTTGGGTGTCTTGGAAAAGCAATATTTGAAGTAAAACTTCACCTAATTATTTAAAAATAGGACTACTAGAAGTTTCTAGACAACAAGAGGATCTCAGTAGAGGAAACCGTACTTTTTCATGACACAAGAATATCTCTCTTCAGTTTAAGAAAAGGTTTCTGACATTTCAGACATGCTTGGCTGTGCATAAGATCTCCTGACTTTAGTTGTTAGACTCTCTTGTGTTTTTATTTATATTTTATTTTAGTTGTTAGACTCCCTTGTAATTCTGAGAGGGTGCATGGGGAGACTGTATATTCTGTGCTGTCTCTTGGGGTCCCCAAAGCTGTCAGAAGCCAGACACATACATGGCGAGGCTGCTGATCAAATCTGTCCTCAGCATTGGCGACTGAGCGAGTGGTCTGTTGAGTGTACGTTGGCTGGGCCTGGCCAAGGGCGTTTACCTTCCCATATTCTCAGTCTTACACATGTGGCCTTGACCTTTACTCTGCAGTAGACATTCACAGGTAATTGACATAAACTTTTGGCCAATATGCTAGGATGTGACTTGAGCTATTAGCCACATCACTCTGTCCCCAAAGGACTGCACTCCCCAGCATGACTGCCTGCTCTGGGTACAAAGTCCAGAGCGGCCGCCCCTGCCCCTGGATCAACATGTTTTTTGTTTTGTAAACATTACATCCCATCTTTTCCTTATATTTCACATGGATTATTCCAGGAATGGAATAAGCCATGGAAGCCAGAGGTCCAAAGCACATACAAGTGGGCTGGCAGACCAATCCCCTACTCTCTAGTGACCCATCTGAGAAAGAGAAATGTAACATGCTTTTTCTTTTAGTGGGTGGTGCCTTTGCTTTCAGGAGCTTCAGGAGACAGAGTGGAGGAGAGAAGCTCTGAAGCATCACGTCCTGGGCTGGCCTGTCATTCAGACAAAGCGAAGGTCAGATCTCAGCAGGGGACAACGTGGGGGACCACTGGGAGACATTCCTTGGCAGGTGATCCAAGAGAGGATTTGCAGAAGTGCCACAGTAGAGAACACAGATTTCTACTATAATAACAAGTCATTTGGGTCAGAATGAAAATAGATGGAACAAGTGAAGAAGGCTAGAACAGGAATGACGTTCTAGTTTTTAAAATTTTAAATACACATAATGACACACATATATTACATGTTTTATTTTTGTAGTCTAAATTGTTCCCAGGTTCTTTGCGTTGAGAAATGTGCTATTACATCTTCTCTCTAATATTGTCATATAAAACATGAATGTATATGGCTTATACGCTATCTGAATTTTATGATATCTGTGAATTTTAATTACTATCTTTAATAACAATCACTAATTTATTAAAATGATGAAATAAGCACATTTTATTTGTATCAGCTAATTTATCATTTTTATTTCATTGTTTAAATACCCCAAGTCTTTACAGTTCTGAGCCTGAAAGATACTGATCAGAATCTCTTCCTGAAATTCTGGCTCTCTCTCTCTCTCTCTCTCTCTCTCTCTCGGTGGTACTGTGGGCTGAACTGCTGATTGCAACTTTAGCAACCCATACTGGAGTGCCCCTTTGAGTTTTGCTATTCTGCTTCTCTCCCAGCTCCCTCCATGTTCACCTGGGAAGGCAGCACAGATGGCCAAGCATTTGTGCCCCTTTCTCGCATACAGGAGAACAGGATGGCCGTGGCCAGGCCCACCCACAGCATTTGCAGCCGTTTGGGGAGATGAACCTATGATTGGGAGAGATGTATCTCTTCCTCTCTGTTGTAGTGCCTTTCAAATACATCTTCGGAGTAAAAAAAAAAAAAAAAAAAGGGAGGAGCTGTATGAATACAGGAAGCTACCCTCAGGTGCTGGCAGATCAGAAATGACCCTCTTAACTTGGGGATAGAAGTGTGCAGAGCGGAAACAGCTTCTGGAAATGATGCTTCCAGGCTCCCTTGCTTGAACTTTTTGTTTAGGAGAAGCCCAGGCCACTGGTTCCACCTGTGAACGCTGGCAGAGAATCTGTGACAGTCTGTGGTCTCCACTAGGAGCATGAGATGAGAGAAGCTGACAATAATGAGGTCATACTTTACGACGGTGGGCAGTCACCGGGGGAGTGAAACGGTGACCCTCACTAGGCACTTCACCTTCAAATAATTAGTAAGTTTTTAAAAGATTCATTTTTATTGTGAAATCAGACTTACAGAGAAAAGGAGAAACAAAGATCTTCCATTCACTGGTTCATTCCCTAAGTGGCCGCAATGGCTGGAGTTGAGCTGACCCGAGGCCAGGAGGCAGGAACCAGGCGCTTCTTCCAAGTCTCTGGTGTGGGTGCTGGGTCCCAGGGCTTTGGGTCATCCCCCACTGCTTTCCCAGGTCACAAGCAGGGAGCTGGATGGGAACAGGAGTAGCCGGAACACAGCTCGGTATCCCTATGGGATCCTGGTGTGTGCAAGGTGAAGACTTTAGCCACTAGGCTTCTGCACTGGGTCCAATAAATCTTTTAACAAATATTCAAGATGGGACCAACTTCCTATCTCTGGGCTGAACTTTGTGAACTCTTTCTAATAGAAAGGAGGTGACAGTAGAGATTTGGTATCTTTTAAGAGTAGGTGGTCAACGAAGCTACGGCTCATCTCCTGGCCCTCCTGATTGTGAGGCAGCCATGCTGAAATCAAAACTAGGTCCTCGTATGGTTTTAATTTATGGTAAAAATATTTTAAATCTCTTCTATACACTTGAAAAAAAATATATAGCATATTATCTATAGTCATCCTACTGTACAACAGAACAGAATCTTTTTATAATTTCTTTATCGGAAAGGCAGAGTGACAGAGTGAGACAGGCAGATCTTCCATCAACCAGTTCACTCAAATGCCTGACACAGGCAGGCCAAGCCAGTGAGCTGGACATCAGGGACTCATTTAAAGTGTAGTGCCAGAAATCTATGCTGATGGACATTGTCTTTCTGCTTATTCTTCAAATATAAATGAATTGGTTGTATTGTGTAGGGAGAAGTTTAATTTCGGTACTGAAATAAAAAAGGAACCTGTGTGCCAGGCTGATATCAGGGAGAGAACTGGCTGTCTTGGGCCCATTGTGGTAGCCTAGTAGCTAAATTCCTCGCCTTGCATGTGCTGGGATCTCATGTGGGCACCAGGTTGTGTTCCAGTCACCCTGCTTCCCATCCAGCTCCCTGCCTGTGGCCTGGGAAAGCAGTGGAGGACAGCCCAAAGCCTTGGGACTTCCCTGCGTGGGAGACCTGGGGGGAGCTTCAGGCTCCTGGTTTTTGATTGGCTAGGCTCCGACTATTGCAGTCACTTGGGGAGTGAATCAGTGTATGGAAGATCTCTCTCTCTCGTCCTCTCTGTATATCTTAGTTTCCAATATAAATGAATAAGCAAATCTTAATAAAGAACTGGATATTCTGTTTTGCTTCTTCCTAGACAATTTAAGGTATCAGCCATCATTGGTCCACAGGGAGTATTATGCGAGGGCTCATTCATGACCTGTGTAACACACAAGTGTTCTTGGTCAAAGCCATCGAAAGCATTAAAGAAAGAGCGCCATGTATTAGTTGACCTGGGCTGTCATAACAAAGGTATCCACACAGAGGGTGATTATACAGCAGAAATTTATTTTCTTGAACTTGATCCACATGTCATCCTGGCTAACTTCTGGCTGGGGCTGTCTGGCTGGCTTGTAGATGAGCACCGTCTCCTCATGGTGTCCTCCAAGACCTTCCCTCTGTGTGTGCTCCAAGACCTCTTGTGTCCCTTATTCATTCCTCGTGGTACTGCCAATCCTGTGAGACCAGGGCCTCGCTCTCATCACTTCATTTAGCCTTCATTACTTCCCTAATAGTTCCTTTTCCAAACAGTCACATTGTGAGTGAGCGTTTCAACTTAAGAATTTTGAGAGTACACAGCTCAGTACAAAACACAACAGGCAGGGTTGAAATGCACCTTTTAAATCTTGCCCTGTACTTTTTTTCCATTGTAAAAATATAAGCATTCGTCAACACCAAGTTTCATTCTTTTTATCATTATATTCTTATTTACCTTTATCACTACAATTAGGATAGAATAAGAAGTGTGTGTGGGGGGGGGGTTGTGAAAGAGATGCTGTCTTCCACAAAGCCTGAACTATTTGCTATATGGCTGTTTCCAGAAAAGGGATGTCGTTCCATGGTCTAGACGAGTGGTCTTCTGGGGAGTCTTGAACCCTTGAGAGAGACAATTAGGAAGTCTCCAACTGTCAGAAAGTTAGGAAGACAGTGAGGAGTGGGGTTTCTCTGAACATCTCCACACTGAGAATGGAGCCTCTCTGCAGAGAAGTGCATAATAATGTGTGTGGTTCTGGCCAGGAAGAGATAACTGAACCAAAATCGCTAGCCCATAATCACTCCTCCCTTCATGGTTCGGGATTGTGGGGCTGCGCTCTGAGGCTTCAGTGCGATGGTTCTGGCTTTAGCATGCCTCCTGTCAGGACATCACTCAGCAAGGAACTTAAAGAGTTCCATTCCATTGAAGTGTAGCCATTTTGTCGTGACAAATTTGACTTACAAAATATTTTATATGCCCTCATTATATAGTTGGGTTATCTAAAAAGAAGCCAACTTTCAGCTTTTTCAAAAATACTAAGTAAAATGTTCTACCCATTCACACTCTGACCATGTGGCCTTGAGCCCCATTTCATCCTCAGTTCTATTTCCCCAGATGCCCAGCGCGCTGCAGGTTTCGGGACCATTCAGTCCTGGTTCACACTGTCCGAACCTCTGGGCCTGTCTCCATCCGTGCATCTCATCCCTCTCTAGACCACAGTAGTGTGCACCCTTCTCAGCCCCCAGCCTCCTCGTCCCCTGGCATACTGAGCGATTTTCAAGAATTGGGTACATCATAAGGGTGGGATGAAAAGGTTTTTGTAGATACTGCATAATGTTAGTGAAAAAAATGCAAAATGTCTTGTTTAGCTCTCAGTGCAATTTTAAGCTGATATTTATATAACCTAAAAATCATAAATGTTACTGATGAAAATGTATTTCCTGGATTTTTCAGGAATGTACAGGAGGGAGATAACAATCTTATACACCATGGACTCAGAAAATGCATCTCATGTGCTAAAAATGTAGAGAAAAAGTTCAACATTATTTATTCGGTTTCCCAAAATGACTATATTTCTCATGCTTGAAAACATGATCTACAATCTTTTTTCGTAATAATAACATAGAACAAATACAGCATCAAATTTGATTTTCATTCAGTTACAAAGGAAAAAGATAAATAAATTCCTACTATAATTAGCCTAATGAAGACTTATTTTTAAAAAGACAGAAGGAAAAATACCAAGTTAACTTCCCAACTCTAAGCAGGTCTTCTGCAGTGGAGAGAATGCTTTAGACCGAGATGCTCTTCGCATATTTTCTCAAGGTAGAGTTCTACTGTCTAACTTAGCCTATCCACAGGCAGCTTTTGAATACTTGAAATATGACTGGCCCAAGGTGAGATGCACTGAAAGTGTTGGATAGACACCAACATCAAAAGTATGGTAAGTAGAAAGGTTTATATTGACTACATTATTAGCTTAGATACATTAAGTTATATAAAATACATTAAAATTCTAGACACTTTGGTAGTTGCTAGAAAATTTAAATTGTGTATATGGCTTGCAGTACATGTCTACTGCGGAGTGCCTCTCTAAGAGGCTTACAAATGTTGGTAACTCATTTGGCCAATCTTTACCAGACTATGGGTACAAGGCAGTAGAATAGAAAATTGTCAAGAGGCGATATGAGCAGAGAGGAGACACTGCTGCCTTTTGCATCCCTGCACAGGACCTATCTAAGACACTTATGCTACCAATGGACATAGAGGAGCAGAAGAGGGGCAGTGGTATGGTAATTGACAGCTAAGGAGAGGCTTACTCTCAGCTGCTTTAGCTTCATCCAGCTCTTGGCTGCCCTGGATCCCTATTTTCCCCCATCTCTTCTAGACACTTTCCCAATTAGGACAGTGAATTAAATGTGAATAAGAAATAGTGAGTGTCCTCTGTCCACCATGAGCTTACCAAGGCAAAAGGTGGAGCTTACTCAGCGTGTATAACAAAAGGTTTTCGTATTACCTAAGCAGTGACCAAAAAATTCCCAGAAAGGGTGTTCTGCTGAGTTTACTTTTATTGAACAGGCAGTTGGATAGACAGCATTGTGATGAGGAGGAGACTGTCAGAGCAAAGACTGGGTAGAGACGTCTCTGTAGCCTCAGATCACAGAGTCTAGGAGGAAAGCGATGGAGAAGACAGAATCCGTGAGTCCATTCCCAACAGCACTGTACTGCTTCCTATGGTGATTAAGACAAGCTTCTGTATAAACAGATGGTGAAGGGAGGTGATGCAGAACCCGGGCAGACTTTTCCCCGTGTGGTTTCCCTCAATCCTCGCATCATTGGTCCTGGAACAGAAGAGAAGTAGTTGAGATGCTAGAACTCAGTCACTGGAGCATTGTGGGCTGTATATTTACAGCTGTATCGTAGCCAAAGGAATCCATGGATTCCATGCATTCTTGCAGGAACTAACCACTTACCCTCACTTTCATTTTTACATGATTTCAGAGTGCCAATTGAGCACTTAGTATGAGGTGGATAGAAAGCCCTAATTATAGGACTAGTACCAAAATGAAAAAAACAAAAATGCACATAAACTAAAAAGCTACATAAAGTGTAATAATTACTCTAGCACAATTTTGGTTTCATAATGGTAAGCAAAAGTAACCTACTTTCAAGAAAAGTTGTGATGGCTTGACTTCTCATTCCATTCTTAGCATTCTACACTCTGAGAAATCTTTGATCCAGGAGGGTATAATGTTCAGGTAAGAGGGTATAACGTTTCTCTCTTTCTCCCTCCTTCCTTCCCTCCTTCCTTCCCTCCTTCCTTCCCTCCTTCCTTCCCTCCTTGTCTTCCCTCCTTGTCTTCCCTTCTTCCCTCCTTGTCTGTTCTTTCTTTCTTTCTTTCTTTCTTTCTTTCTTTCTTTCTTTCTTTCTTTCTTTCTTTCTTTCTTTCTTTCTTTCTTCCTTTCTTTCTTTCTTCCTTCCTTCCCTCCTTCCTTCCCTCCTTCCTTCCCTCCTTCCTTCCCTCCTTGTCTTCCCTCCTTGTCTTCCCTTCTTCCCTCCTTGTCTTTTCTTTCTTTCTTTCTTTCTTTCTTTCTTTCCTTCTTTCTTTCCTTCTTTCTTTCCTTCTTTCTTTCCTTCTTTCTTTCCTTCTTTCTTTCCTTCTTTCTTTCCTTCTTTCTTTCCTTCTTTCTTTCCTTCTTTCTTTCCTTCTTTCTTTCCTTCTTTCTTTCCTTCTTTCTTTCCTTCTTTCTTTCCTTCTTTCTTTCCTTCTTTCTTTCCTTCTTTCTTTCCTTCTTTCTTTCTTTCTTTCTTTCTTTCTTTCTTTCTTTCTTTCTTTCTTTCTTTCTTTCTTTCTTTCTTTCTTTCTTTCTTTCTTTCTTTCTTTCTTTTCTTTCTTTCTTTCTTTCTTTCTTTCTTTCTTTCTTTCTTTCTTTCTTTCTTTCTTTCTTTCTTTCTTTCTTTCTTTCTTTCTTTCTTTCTTTCTTCTTTCTTTCTTTCTTTCTTTCTTTCTTTCTTTCTTTCTTTCTTTCTTTCTTTCTTTCTTTCTTTCTTTCTTTCTTTCTTTCTTTCTTTCTTTCTTTCTTTCTTTTCTTTCTTTCTTTCTTTCTTTCTTTCTTTCTTTCTTTCTTTC
Source organism: Ochotona curzoniae (assembly GCF_017591425.1). NCBI lineage: Eukaryota > Metazoa > Chordata > Mammalia > Lagomorpha > Ochotonidae > Ochotona > Ochotona curzoniae. Next base: position 21,971,469 of record NW_024464918.1, read on the forward strand.
TTTCTTTCTTTCTTTCTTTCTTTCTTTCTTTCTTTCTTTCTTTCTTTCTTTCTTTCTTTCTTTCTTTCTTTCTTTCTTTCTTTCTTTCTTTCTTTCTTTCTTTCTTTCTTTCTTTCTTTCTTTCTTTCTTTCTTTCTTTCTTTCTTAACCTACTTACCCACAAACATGCTAACTCACATTTCTGCAAAGAGCCCCCTAGTGCCACGTACCACCATACCACCTTACCCTCACACAGCACTGCTTACCATGTCTCCAAACTCCTGCTACCCTCCACCTTTCCTTTGCTCCATGCTGTGGCCTGCCTTGCTTTGCACCGGGGGGGGGGGGTGGAATAATACAGGGAAATGTGGAATATTACTAATTACATTTCCTCTAGCATTTCTGACCACATAAGTAAGGGCTTGTACCTTCCTCAGTACTACAGATGGGGGAGGAGAGAGTCTTTTTAGTAAATAGGGCCAGGACAACTCCAGCAGAAATACAATTGCAATAAATCACAAGAGCCCCAACTATAAAGGAAAAGAAATATAAATACTAAGCCATTAGCACTGTGATTGCTCAAAAAATAAGCTATAGTAGTACCAGTAACACATATGTATTGCCTATAAATCAACAAGATGAGGTAACAATATAGGTAACAATGAGGTAACAATCTTTCTTTCTTGGTTTTGTTAACTAACACTCTAAGTGATCCTTACCAATAATAGGTCTATAACCAGGATGGAAAGAAAACACCCAACGGAAAGGAAGAATCTCCCTGTGCTGAAACCTGGTCACTTTGTCATTATGTGAACTAACATTTCATCAACATAACATCAGAGACAGTTCTTTATGCTCTGGTTTTGTCAGGTTTCCTATACGGGATGTAGTAGAGGGAGGTGTGGTCTATTTTATTTGCATAAGAGCAATTTTGGCCACCCTATTCAGAGACACATGTGACTACATATGTTTATAAGAAAAGCAAATAGTAAATTATATAACTGAGATGGAGAGAAAATCAGTAAGAATTTATAGGTAATGAGATACTAAGCCCAACTTGAGAACTAGGGCAAAAATCTAAACTCCCTTTTTATGGATGCATAAAGATGGGTAAATAAATGACATACAAAAAAATAAAAGGAGGTGTTATTATTTCATCCCAGTCCTCTGCCAGCTCTACCTGCCTTCCAAATATGTAGCTCTTCTTTTCCCAATTTTCCATATCAAGGTTTGTGGCTAAACCGACTCCGGCCTCATTTAGTGCTGTTAGCTAAGACCACAAATCTGGCAGAATAGTTTCCAATAGTATTACAGCCAGTTTTTTTGTGCAGTAGCATGGAGTAAAGACAGTTATAGCTAATGATAACTACATTTGTTAAAATATATAATGTTTGATAATTATGTATGAGAGATGATCAAATATTAAATAATTTATCAAAATATACTTAATTAAAATAATTTTAAGCAGTGTTTCCAGGGTCTGTTTCTTAGGTCCTTACTTCAAACTCTTGCTCTGTAATTTCATACTTTGGCCATAGTCCTCATACTACTACAAATATACTCATTTTTTCAGATACTGTCCCAAATACTTAAAAACTAATATCTAATACATATTTCCAATAGTTCATTGAGACATTTGACTTGCAGTAATTATGTCACTTATCAAAGCTCTCATATGTAAAGAACATAAAGTGGCACGTTTGGACTGATTTTTGTCTTCTACCCAAACAGCTTTTCTTAAGTGAGTATTTCTATTTTTACCAAAATACACATCACCTTGCCTGTGACACTCCTCAAATTCAGTCACGAGGGAGGATTTCAAAGTTTGCAATTATACTCAAATGTCCTTATATGGACTTAAATGAAATAGGTCAACTTTCAATGTTGGAGGAAAACATACTGTAACAGGCATTGCATGAGATGACCTAAGTCTAGCAATGTTGCTAGTGTGTAATCCTCTGTAATTATTTTTATTGTAGATCACAGAAAATAAAACCTGTCAAAATATTAGATTAAGCACATGGCTCACAATGAGAACAGCTGCTATATTATTGTTCTCATGCATTTAGCAATCATCTTCATTGTGACAGTGTGATCGATTCTGGGGTCACCTGACCTGGCATTACTTTCCTGGTGTGAGAAATTTCCAGCAGTGGTGCAAGACAACGAAAGCAGAACCAAGAGTTTCCAATATTATCATGTAGGCAGTGTACTCACAGCCATCGGCCTACTGGCAGGCGTGGCTTCTGGGCTGCTGTCCTCGTCACACCTCCCTTTATGGCGTATGCGCGTATAAGTTTGGCGTAACCTGAAACAGAAGAGAGGATGTTTTAATGATGGGAAAATCCAGAATTAAAGCAGAGAAAAGCCAAACATACGGCATCGTAGGTGATGTTACGCATCAGAGCCAACTGAAATTAGGAGCAGAACCGACCACTTCCAGCAGGTGTAGGTGTCGCACAGATTCAACCCTGTGCTTTGCATTTGTCTTCTTTCCCTGAATCTGCTTTATCACATTTCATTTACTAATATATACATACAGCATTGTTGAAATTTAGCAATAAAACTTGGAGATCATCCAAAGTCATTATTCTGTCAGTGGAAAACCAGATCTTAGGGAATTGTTTCACTCTATTGAGTACCTACAATATAACTTGGAGCATATAAAATATAATACAGATTGAATTTTTCAGAGTGAAACAATCTTGGAGAATATGAATTTCAACACCTCTCACTTAAGGATTATTTTTTAGCTTCTGATGGTAAATGTATCATCTATCAAGGCAGTGTCATTTGTCTTTAGACATTGCATCCGCTGAAATTGTTCCACAATGACTGCTTCTAAGAGCACCGAATCAATCCTCGCCTCGCTCCCTTGAGACAGCATGACCCTTTAAATCTCTAATTCATTCTTCTGGCTTTCTTAACCCAACACCCAAGCAACCCATCCGGAGGCATTACTAATACCTCACTATTTCAGTTTCTGAAATCAAAGTTCCCCTGACTAGAGAATCCTTGTCTATGGGTTCTGTGTAGTCAGTGAAAAGTTTGAGAAAAGTTCTGTACTCTAGGCTATAATATTTAATATCAAGAGGCATTAAAGGATTGGGGAGCTAATGATAAGATACACAATCTTTAAATCTTTCAAAAAGTTTATGGAAAATGGAATTAAGTTTAAATGGATTTCTAAGTTCATAATTTTTCTCATGATATGCATTTTTCCATGAACTATTTGAAAACTCCTTAAATATAATTAAATAATAATAATATTTAAAATCTTGGATGATAATATTCCTGCCTTAAATAAGAATTTCTTAATTCCTTCTAAGTTTCATTGGTGGATTTCAAGTCAACCGTGAACTCCATTTCTTAGCAAACTGTGAAGTCAGCTGAAGAGGGAACTGGTATTGTGGCATAATGAGCTAAGCTGCCATCTGTAATATCAGTATCCTATATGGATGCTTGTTTAAGTCTAATCTAGCTCTCTGCTAATCTGCCTGGGAAAGCAGCTGCAGACAGACCAAGTCCTGGTCCCATTCACCCATGTGGGAGACTTGGAAGAAGTGCTTAGATCCTGGCTTTGACTTGGCCCAGTGCTAGCTGTTTTAGCTATTTGGGAGTGAACCAGCAGATGGAAGATCTCTCTTCCTCTCTTCCTCTCTCTCTCTCTCTCTCATTATAACTTTCCAATTAAAAAAAATACTTAGAATGATCAGATGATCTGTCAGTACTGGTTCTAGCAAGCTTTCTTTCGCATTACTGCTACTTTCCATTGAGTCACTTCTTGTCTTAGACACCCTGAGAAATCAGTAACCTGTCAATGGTCTTGCCTGGACTGGCCACACTCCGTAGCAGTGGTGGTGGTTAATGGTGTTTTTCTGCTACGCACAGGATGGCTGCTACTCCCACCCTGATGGATATGCACAGGCTTATATTATACAGATGTTTTATAATTATCACAAAGTCACATCTTTTTTCCACTCAGTAAAATATATAGCAATGTAAGTAAGTAAAATATATAGCAATGTAAGTAAGCAACTTTGTTAAGGGTTATACTTAAATTCTGTGAATTTCCATTCTTATATTTATCATTTTAACCATTATGATTAAAAAATGTCCACTATACACCTCAATTTTATATCAGAGTATGAGTGTTGAAAACCTTTACAGTGAAAGATGTGAAGGTACAACTCATATACTTACAGATTTTCATGGCAAAGCATGCAGGGGTTATTGTATGTCTGGTCATCATCCCCACAAACAGGTTGTAAATCCTTTGGGCAAAGATAACCTATCCTGGGCAACAGTCTGTAATGTTTGCACATCTCGGCATTCTAGATAAGAAAGACACAAAATTGACTTGCTTAACTGTATTCAAGGGAACAAATGGGCTTGGAAGAAGCTCCTGGTTTTTCTCAATCACCTTTAAATAAATAATTAGCAAAGCAGGTATGTTATAGGCCACAAATCATAGATGTACATTAGGTGGACTTCACATATGGGATTTTCATTCTTTTAACAACAAGAAATAACAAAGAACAGAGCAATGGCAAACCAGAAGCCATACATAACACTGCGGACAGAAAGTTTTGTGCTCATGGGAAGAAAACCAGAATGATGATCATGGTAAAAATACTATGTACTTTTAAAGAGTAGCACAGGTCATACACAACTTAGGAATAATTCATAAGTAAATAGTTAACTGGATGAGTTCTTGAGTTCTAGATCTGCCAGTAACTTGATATGATTTACCTAACTTTTCTGAGTTTTCAATTTCTCATCTGAAAACCATGAGTAATGAATAGCACTTTTTACCCTGTGTTTTAGGACGCTGAACTGGGTGATGCATTTTCTTTATTTGAAAGGCAGGGAGACAGAGGGGGAGATACTGAGGAAGATCTTCTCTGCTGACTCACTCCGTGATTGCCCACAACAACCAGGGGAAGCCACTGGATTCACTCACTCAATCTAGACTTCCAACATGGGTGGCAGGGACCAAGCACTTGAGCCATGACCTGCTGCCTCCCAGAGTATACACTGGTGGGAAGCTGGAATTGGAAACAGAACCAGGATTTGAACCTAAGCACTTTGATACTATAAATTCTTAACCTGTACCAAACGCATACTCCTGATCATGCACGTAAAAGATGCCTGACTCAGTGTCAGTCATAAACGTTAAGTGTCAGTATGTTTTCCATAGGAAGAAAAAAAAAGTTTTTATGGAAAACAACAAATATATTTCCTCTTTGCAATTTGGGGCAGTAGGAATTAAATAATTAATCATAATACAGAGGTTCCCTCTTTACCCACAGAGGATACAGTGCACATCCATGGATAGCAGCAAGCATTTATATTACAACTCTATGAGTGAAGGCATTTCTGTTTGTTATTTGAGTGTAGATATCTTTGTTTGTTTGCTGCTTATGGTGAACATAATTCTCTTTTTCTGAAGAAAACTTAGAGGCTCAAAGCCCAATTGTGGCTTAAGACAAGAGCAGCAGCGTCATCTGGTCTAGTGGTGGGATCTCATTTCTTGACCGAGTCACAGGTGCGATCGCTTGGTGACACCCAGGCTGTGTGCACTTCCGTAGTATGACCACTACATGCCAGTAAGGAGTACTTCTTAGACTACGTTTCATGAGCAGCTGTTGTTTTGCCTGTTTATCAGCATGATGCAATTAAGACATACTTCACTTGTGCAGTTAATCTGTTATCCTAGTTTAATTAGATAAATGATTACATGAAATTTGCCTTTGAAACCTTTCTTCCTGGTTTTCTTCAGCCTAGGTGCCAACATGAATGTTTTAGGGCCCAGGCTGAAGATCTCACTTCATCAATCTGCTTCCTGCTTTGACTTCCTTCCTTTCTAGCTCTCACCTTGCAGGAACTTGGAATAGAAACCCTCAGATACTGTAGCAGAGCAGGCTTGGCTGCTGCTTGGCATTCCTGGATGCTCTCTCTCAGTGCCTGGGTACTCTGCTTAGGCAGATGATGACCAGACTACTTGCACTGAGTCCTGCTACCCACTGGGAGAGCTGAGTGGAATTCCGAGCCCTGGCTTCAGCTGCTGTGGGCATTTGGGGAGTCAACCAATGTTTGGAAGAACTTGATCTCGAATCTCTCTCTCCCCCCACCCAGCCCACCTCTTTTTCTCTTACTGTGTGTCTTCCTCTCTGTTATTCTGTCTTTCAAGCACATGGGCAACTCTAACCATTTTTATAAAGACTGATGTATACTCAGACAGGTACTGTGGGTGCCCATCACCCTGTTTTAAGTAAAAAGATTTGAATGCTGCTATTTAGTTAGGGTTGAAATCTGTTCGTGTGAATGTGCTCCGCACAGCATTCTAGTTTGTTGGGAAACGGTTTGGTTTGGGAGGGAAATCAGAGAAGCGAGGTGAGGAGCCTTTTCCAGATGCTGGCTTACAGAACTGAGGCATCTGAATGCACATTTGACATGCAGGGTTAGTCCTTCTCAATCCATGCTAAGCTGTTGTAGAGCTGAGAATCTCCTGAGTAACCCCAGAATGTTAGCCAAACATGATGCACATCTGGTCTTTAAAGGACTTCAGACTGAACTGATTCAGTCTCCATCCACATGAGGATGTGGAAAGCAGGGGCTCGCAGGCCCAAAGCATCCTATCATTCTGAAGCAGTTATTCTTACCAGAGAATCTGTGCTGTTTTCCTCCTTGGAAGACTGACCATGGGATGGCTTTTCTTGAGCTTTTGCATTCTCCAAAGCTTCTCTCTGACTGTAGAAAGAAAGAAAATATACTTTACATAACATTCACAACAGCCAGCTGAGAAGTTAAACCACTCTAATAATATGATAAAGAGACCAGTTCAGTCAGAGCGTGACTAGGATGATAAATTAAGAAAAAGGACACAACTGGGAGCCAATTTAGAGTTCTCATCTGGATGCCTGGCTTTAATCTAGTGGCTTAAAGTCCTTCAGTTTTGATTTCCTGGAACATAAAATTAGGTAGCATTGAGAATTTCTAACTCAAAAAATATATGCTATGGAAAGCTACATATACTGATTACTATTATGTTCCTAATTATTTTTTTGGTACCATCTATCATGTCCATTGGTCCCTTTATTTCATTGTTCATTATCGTAATCTAAAACCCCATTCTAAAAAACAAATTGCTTAGCCCTGGAGATTGCAAGACATAGTAAGATGTACAAATCTGTAACGTTTTTAAAAGCAATGTTTTTTTTTTTCTTGCATCTGATCTAATTAGGGAACAAAAATTTGGAACAGTTTTTCTAACTATGATGCTGAACGTTTTAAGTTGCACGGTTACTAAATATCAGGCTTAGAACTTAAAGCTGGATTCCTTGTCATCACGCTCACATATTCTTCCTATTATTATGACAAACATCCTGGACTTTTGTTGTATTTTCGTGCTTATTTTAAGAATCCTTCCGAATTCATGAGCGCACACATTGATTCAACCAGGCGTTTCTAAACATGCCATTCCCAGCCCAGAAGACTCCTCTTACTTACAAGATAGCTCTGCACTTGTAGCACTTGTTTTTATAAACTTTTCCATCAGCATCACGCACAGGGTCATTCACTCGCGGGCAGGGAAGTTCATTGTTCCTGACGTAGTTTCGGAACTCAATACATTCATCCTAGAAAACGAGAATGGGTTCATGACTGTGGCTTTCTCCAATTTGATCTTAGGAAGTCCTCTCATGGCTCTGGGCTCAGACTCACTGCACTCATCCTGTCACTGGAGGCCACGGAACTGCCCAGCGGTCTCAATTTTGCTTCCTCCGCTTCATTAGGAACCTCTCTGCACTGCTCCTGGAAACGCAGGGAAACACAACAATAGTTGGAGGACCTCCTGGCCTCCGCCTCCCGTCCATCCATCCTCATTTTCTCTGTTTTCCATAGGAATTGTGCTCTTGACCAACAATGTCCCAGGAATCTAACTCTACAAAGGAGATTGTCACTCTTAAAGGACTGAAGGAAGGTGTCATCTTTGCAATCGTTAAAAAGCAAACAGAAAAGGCAGTATACTGCATGCACGTTACTGATTCGCTGGAGCTGAGAAAATCATCTGAAGAAAACAGAAAAAAGATACTAAGGCAAGAAACTGAAGGGAGTGTGGACATTACTTTGTTATCTGAACTGTTACCATCAGTATCAGTAGGCTATGTGAAACCTCATGTCACATTTGAAGTATCAGAGAAAAACATGAAGTTGAGGTGATAGTTTGTATCCTCAATTTTTGAGCCCATAATTCCACCAAAAGACCCACGCAGCGATTGATACACATTCTAAGACAATTTTCTACGAAATTAAGAAAAGCATCAAACCCCCAGGCCAGGGGGGCAAATATCTTACTGTGATGCAAAGTGGCAATATTTGTGAAGTCAACTTTTCTTTGAGATAAGAGACTAATATCTTTATTGTCCTTAAAGTGGAAAGGACACAAGATTGTGAGGGTGAACAATAGAAAAGCTCGTGTAGTATATTTTAAGAAATAACCTTTGCATCACCCGACGGCTTGGCAGTTGGTTTTTCTTCATCATTTTTTCTTTCACTAGCTTCTCGCTCACTGCAAAATGAAAAGGGACGAGGTAATTTTCCTAGGGTTGCTTTTGAACAAACTACTTCCCTAATTCTAAAATACCGGCAAATTTAACACCGTTTTTGTATACCTTAGACACATTAAACGTTTTTTTTTTTTACTAATTATTTCTGAACGATGGAATTTTCATAAGAATATATTTGTTTCAATGTGCCTAAGTTTCACAGATTTGTTATACTGTCCTTCAGAATGATATAGCACTAGAAACTGACCACAGGATTTTTTTTCCCCCTTACTAGATTTACGGATTTCCTCAAGATGCTGCTTCATTTCTCCCTTTAGTTGACCTAATGTAATTATAAGAATTTAAGTTTGGATTGTTCTCTATGTAGTTAAAGTGCTTTGGGATTTGTGAACATTTTTTAAAAATACCATTTCCTCGAATCTTCACAAAAACTGAACTATATAGTCTTCACTCTCTCTAAGGGGGTACTTCAAAAAGTTCATGAAAAAGTGGAATTTAAAAATTAGCTTATTTTAGTTAGACGTTTTTTTGAAATCCATGACGTTTTTTAGGATGTGTATTTTCCATAAAATTTGAATACTCCGTAGGAGTAACAAACTATGGCCTATCCTACTTTGTCTTCAATCCTAATCCTTTTTAAAAATTAAGGATTGAGGCAGGTGCTATAGTGCCATAGTTAAATCTCCACTTGTGATGAGTGTGTCCTGTATTGTAGGGATGGTTCAGGTCCTAGTTATTCTGAATTTGCCCAAACTTCCCACTTCTGTGCCCGGGAAGGTAGTGGATGTTGGATCAAGTGCTTGTGCCCTGCTACCCACGGGGGAGACCAGGATGGAGTTCCTGCCTTATTGCTGGAGTTCTTGGTTGCTGTAGTCATCTCCATTTCTCTGCTTTTTGAATAATACGTTAAAAAAATTATCACTGTAAAATAGCTGACATTCAACTGGAGGATCTCCAGTTGTGATCATGCATCTTGTTATCAAAATTATAAAAGCTATTTGAAAGTGTTTGGGAAACAATCCTGGCAAAAGTGACTAGGTTTTCCTGGTTAGATGCCAGATGCCTTAGGATTTAAGGTGACAGGATCTGTCTTGGGACCAAAAAAGGCACAACAGGTCAAACTCCTTTGGAAGCCTCTGTACGTACAATATGCTCTGACACATGGCGCATTTGTTGACGTGCATCTTGCCATCAGGACCTCGAACGGGGCTGTTTTCTCTGGTGCAGACAAGTTTTCCCAAGTGTCTCTGCTGGCTCCGGAATTCGTAACACTGATCCTGCAAATAGGAATAGAGAAATCTGTAACTAGCATCATGCAATCTGTGAAACCTGAACAACATGCTTCATTGTTTAGACATGAATTCATAACGTTTCAGGGAAAACAGAAAAACGAGAGGTCAGAGATGGAACATGCTTTGAATGTTTCGTAGGATCCCTTTCAATCGACTGTCTTGCCCCAAATGGAGCTTCACTGCTGCCTACAGCATCCTGTGAGGTTGATCTCCAAGCTTGTCCACTAGCAGGTACAACTATTACTCCTTACATAAAAAGTCTTACCTTTGGCAAGACATACAAACACAGAAATTTCCAACTTTATTTCTCAACAGCACATTTTTTTATGACAAATTTTCAAATCACATGTTTATTGCACACCAGGCATTTGTTGCATACTCTAATGGGGTTGTCTTTGATAATCATAAAAATCTTGTAGGATAAATACTCATCATCCCGTTTTACAGGTGAGGAAAGTCATCTTGGAGGTGTTAAGCATTAGGATAAGGTCATAGTGGGTTTGTGACCCAAAACTTGTTAACAATTTATACTTTTAAAAACCTATTTGCTTCTATATGACAGAGAACAAAACCCCCTTTTTAATTGAAAAAAAAATAAGAACCTTAAATAGAAGCCAAATTAGAAATTAGATAGCCTCCATTGAAATCTTTGGGGACTACCTGAAGTCTTTTAAATTGCCTTCAGACTCCAAGAGCCATGGTGGAGATTAGGGATACATTCCTTTAAAATATTCCCTTTATCCAGATTGTACTTACCCTTCTTAAGGTTGTGATACTTATAAACAATTCCAGGCTTACTTTTTAATACTTTTTTGGGATTGAATACCTGATGAACATACTATATGCCTCATAGCCATTTTTTTTTCAAAATGTGCTAGAATTATTCTCCAGGAAACCCCAATACTATAGACATATGTGTATGATGTGGTTTTTCCTCAAGTATAAAATCTAAACATTCCACTAAACAGATTGAGGGGAAAATTAAATATGAAGATTTGTAAAGCCTATTTTACTTTGTATACCTTCGTACAGATAAGAAGACCATGGCTCTCTTTCTTACACACACAGTCCTGCAATTTTGTATATGTTAATATGAGGGAGCTTCAGAAAGTTTATGGAAAATATTAAATCATGGATTCAAAATAAACATCTTTTTAAAGGACACTTCTGTTTATCTATCTCTAGGCATCCATCCATCCAGGCAGAGCAACCAACAGGGACAGAGGAATAGCTCATGTGCTGTGTCTCTCCCCAGAAGCCTGCAGCGGCTGCCATTGGATCAAGCTGAACCCAGAGTAGGAACTCCAAGCAGGTCCCCACCTGGCTAGCAGGTATCCAAATACTTGGTCATCATCTGCTGCCTCCTAGACACATTAGCAAGATGCTGGATCAGAAATCAGAGGTGGGACTTCATCCCGCCCACTCTGATTTGCGGTGAGCACTCCAACCAGTGTTTAACATGCTGCACAACACACCACTCCATAGCCTTATCTTTTGATTTCAGTTTCCCACAAATATTTTGAGGTATGCTCATAATTTTTCCCTTTTTGAGATTTCTAAAATACCTAAAAAGAGATTTAAAGCTGACTAAAAGGTTAAATATATGGCCAGCACTGATCATTTGAAGTATTTTTCATTCATCTTCCAAAATGTACAAATATTTCCAATAGTTTCAATAGTAATAATCAATGCCAATGTTTCACTTTAGTTCACATATGCCTAATGAAAAATTTCCTTGCTAATAGCACAATTTCCCAGGAAGTTATTCCTACTTCTCTTTTCTGATTGAAGTCTACCGACAGGTAAGTAGAAGCTGTTCTAAGCCTCTGTGTAGTTTGTGGTTATTATTTAAAGTCTCAAATTGAACACTAGGTGGCGCTTAAGTGCCAACTCAAGTATTCATCCTCTAGAACCCGATTTTTGATACTTACTTTCTTGCTTTGGCATCTATCTGCCTGATTATTTACTCGTTTAAAACTTCACCAATGAGGATCACTGGATAATCACAATTAATTAGACAGTTGCCATTGGTCCTCTTAAGCGTGTGGTAACTTTATCCGCGAAGCTCCTAGGGCACTGAATGGCATGCTATTTCTTCACATGGTCTGGCCATGTCTTTCTCGTTTACCCAATGATTGGGGCAGAGTCAGCATTCTATAAATATCTGTTTAATGAGATAAAGTGTACAAAAGAACGAGCACACTAGGTATTAGAATGTCTAGCATATATTACATGCTCGGCATTGGCCTTTTCTGCTGCACTTCTCTTGTCCTCCTCCTCTTTCTTCTTTCTCTCAGTTGCTTCTTTTTCCCTGGAACAGAGCATGGAAGAAAATGTTTCAACCTCACTTTCAGAACAACTGTCATTCAAACAGCTGAGAAATGAGGGTCATATATTTTTAAGTCTATCAAACCATCCAACTTTTTGTTAAAATACTCACAGTCTTTCCTTACACATAGCACACTTATTGCCGTGGGTCTTGCCATCCGGGCCCCTCACAGGATCACTTTCTCGTGTGCAGAGAAGCTGCCCATTTTTCATTTGGCTTCTGTACTCATCGCATACATCCTGCAAAGGGCAGAGGGATACACTGGGAGTGCAGTGTTCACAGAGCACTTTCCTGGGGGTGAGAGTTGGATGATGTTTGACCAAGAGCCAGGCAGCGTAAACTATTAATATTGATGTCCGTGCTTGACGGAAACATGATTCACAAGAGTGCCCATGTCCCCTGCCTGGGAACCTGTAGAGGTGTTGCTTCACTTGCCAAGGAAGAATTGTGGTTGAATACAGCACTAAGGTTGATAACTGGATGGATGTAAAATGGGGTAGTATTCTTGTATTATTGAAATGATCTGCAGGTTCGTATCCTTGGAGCGGGAAGGCAGGGGGTCCAGCTTGAAATAACACAGCATAAGAAATATTTCACTGACCATTGCTGGCTTTAAAAATGGCCACAGACTAAGGATGCTTGTGGCCTTTAGAAACTGGAAAAGGCCAAAAACAAATCCACTGCCTGGAACCTCCAAACGGGAGTACAACCTGTCCCCCTAGTGTGAGGGAGAGTACTCAGAACTCCTGAGCTCCTGACGTCTAAGGTAATAACTGTGTTGTTGTAACCTGCTGTTTTTATTGCTCCTGAAATAGAGGACTATAAATTCATGTACTTGAGGAACTGTATTGACCAGAGTTTTGGGAAATTAATAGCTATGTATAAAAGTGTGCACAAAATGTTAACCTGAAAGACTGATTTAACTGAAGATTTCTACACTGCACAAGTTACGATGGATTTTGACCTTCTAAGGGCACAATCTTGGCTGACCATACTGACACTCTATTTACATAATTGTGACAGCCACATGTTGCCCTTTGGAAAGAACAGTTGTATCCAAACTTAGTTAACGACTTACCTTTTCCGATCCTGAGCCAGTCCCATTTGATCTGAAGTAAGAATCCTTATTTTTTTCCTCTGCTTCTCTTTGCCTAGGTGGACAAAAAAAAAAAAGTCATGCTTACCCTCTTCACACAGAGCATTAGGAGGGACCTGAGTCCTTGTGTGTCTAGAACTTCTGCTTTTATGGGAAATCTCTGCACTTCATTGAGAGGATTGGTCAGCTGCACTATGAAGGCCATGCATGAAGTTTCCTCATCGCAAGGGAGACCAACTCAGGTAACTACGGACTCCCTGAATTGTGTCCAAACTTAACTTGTCATAACTTCCCGTTCTTCAGTCTTCTTTCACATCTCCCCACATCACAGAATCTGTTGCTTCTTCCTATTGTTAATCCTACTTCAGACATTGAACGCAAATTTTAGGTCTCTAGGTTTAGCTATCTCAGGGCCTCCATTTTCTTACCTTATGCTATGGTTTTTAAGCCCTAAGTTCTCTGACTTCTTAGGACAATCTATTATAATCTCATTTCTTCAAGTATAGAGTCCAAGACAGAAAGAAGAGCCACAGAGGAGGCATCCTAGGGTCACACTGGTTATTCATGTGTTACCTTTCTTATAAAATATTCATGCAACAGATCTCTACATTTTTATGTGCTTTTATCATCAAATGAGATATTTAAAAAATTTAAACCCTCTGAGAATCCAAATATTTTTTATTCTACAAGTTGCGATACAGGACCAGCCATATGATTTTTCATGAGCAAACCAGGTGACCCTGAGGTAGGTAGACCAGGATCTGCTTACTTCTCTTTCAAAATTCACTTGACTTTTCACACAAAACAAAGCATGTGTATACCTGTATAAAGTACAACATATGAACACACATATGATGAACATATGATGCAACCCGCTCTTGAACAGAGGCTGAAAAAGCCTTCTCACGCAAAACCCTATTGTCCTAATCTGCCATTTTGTCCTAGAATTTTAATAATTTTAAATGAATACAAAGCAGGTATTCAGAAGGAATAAATTCTGATTTTAGCTCTGAAACTAACTGCCCCCCCCCCAACCCTCACCTTAGGAAACGGCTTCAGTTTCTCTCATTTGGCAAAATGTAGCATTTACATTAAATGATCTTGCCTAGCTGTGCTCCCCTAAGCCAGTGTGGTTTTGCTTTGGGGGAGCTGGAATGTTTATAAAGAATAGATCTATTCTTTATAATCATGTAAACACTCAATAGCAGAGTTAAGAGCATTGTGACAAATTTTAGAACTAAACATGCTCTTTAAGGTCACCTAGAATGGTCTGACTTTACACACAGGACTAACAGCACTTGTTATTGCTACAATAATGCAAATCAAGAGCTTGAGGTGGGTGTTAAAGCTTTCCAATGAAGTATCATTTATCAAGGGAACATAAGAAACGGACACCAGATCATGCACTGTGTCCCATAAACATAATTAGACCATCTTTCAAACTGCGCCAGCTGATTATTAAATAATCACTGACATAAAGCAGTCTAAAATTCAGGCTAAGATGTAGTTTAAGAAATGACTATCATAAACGTACTTAAGTGCCACCATATTATGAAGGAGAGAAGAGCAGGAAGCCGCCGCTTGGTGCGCTGCCTTTGCTAGTATCTATTCCTCAGGGGGTGCAAGAAGAAGAGATAATAGGTGGGAATTAATCAGTGAATAATTCCCATGGAGGGAGCCACAGCAAGTGAGAGACGGCCACTAATGCAGGGGTAATATGGGACTCTGTGTTAGGTACGTGTGGCAAGAACTCACAGCTTTTCTCTACACATGGCGCACTTGTTGTTGTACGATTTGCCGTCAGCGTCACGCACAGGGTCGCTCTCTCGAGTACAACTGAGTTGTCCATTTTTCATACTTTCCCGATATTCAGCGCAAGGATCCTGAAAAAGAGAGAGAAAACAGGTCCCCCATATACCTGCGTCCTCTATTGTGTTATTAAAACTCAGATTGTTGAACAGATTTAATATGAAGGACTGCTGCCCACAGAGAAAGAGGGCAGATGGTCATGGCTTCTGACACTGCTGCCAAGGCTCTCCAGGGCAAATGATCAAGTTGTCTGGAGTTGAACAGCCCAGATTAAACTACAAACCAAGTCTCTCGTGCCATCTGTTCTGGCATGCAAATTTGACCAAAACACAGCTTCACTCATTCATTTAGATGTCATTTATAGCTTCTTTTCAAAATAAGTGCAGAGTTGAAAAGCTTCATGAAACCCATCATGCCTCAAGTATTTATATTCTGGCCTTTTATGGGGGGGAAAAAAAGGAATGTCTGATGTGCAAATGGAAGCAAATGGGAAATGCCGAGGGAAAGCATAGTTACACAAAACGCCAGGGATGATAGGCTCCAATTATTAGGAAAAGATAGACAAGTTCACAAGTTGATCCCTTCAGAATGAGAACTAACGGAAAAAAAAAATCTTTTTGTTGTTTTTCCCTCCCATATTATCAAAGGTAAAATTGGGCTTGTGTCAAAGCTGGGGGCAAAGAATTGCTTCTGCTACCCCAAGACGGTGAGGTTCCTAAGGAGGTGGAATCTGAGCCTGTGAGGATGACACTCTAAACCGTCCCAGGAGATGTACCAGACAAGAGCTGACTGCTTTGCTTCACACCGTATCCCCCTAAGAGCACTGCTGATGAGAGAAACTGGAGTTCCACAAGCTGTAACCTACTCTATGCGTCCTAATTCAAGTGTTACTACAAAACAGTGGCTCCAGTAAAGAACCACTGAGGCAAGAAAGAATAATGGAAGAACGTGAAGGCTGTGTGATGCTGATGAAAATGATTGCTACTGACCTGCAAGCTAGATGACTACACCAGGGACCAGGAGACTGGGAAAAGACCCTCATATGGCTAATTATTTCCAGAGGTAAAAAAAAAAAAAAATCAAAACGAGCCCAGGAAGCTAAGAACTGCTAGAACGTCTCACAGCTTATCCTGCACACCCTTAAAGGAAATTTTTCTTCCAAGGATACTTCCGGCAGCCCTGACTACATTCGCCCTCACCAGAGGCTGTGTCGCTGTTGGTCGTAGCAGTCCCACTCAGATTATGGAACCCTGGGGTTGTTCTCACCTCTTCTTTCCCTCCTCCACCACCACTAGAATTGCGTCCTGCAGCATTTCTCTGGCTTTCCTCTTCTTTTTTCTTTCTTTCTTCATCTTCTTTCTGGCTGGAAATTAGAAAGTGAGAGAGAGGGAACAATAGCTTAAAGAGAATGGAGTTTCTCATCACACAACCATATTACATGTGCAGATTTCACATCTCCCCAACTTGTACTGTATTGCAGGTCCTCTTCCCTGAAAAGGAAAGGACAAACTGCATGGAGCCCTTTGTCTGGAAAGCTCTTTGGCAACCAACGTACACGTGACTATCAAATAAGACAAAGTGAGTGATTCATTAACATTTTATAAATGTTCATTGGGGATTTCAGGATGTGATTTCTTAGAGGAAAAATACATTTAAGAGATCCAAAAACAACTATTTTCTCTACCAAATGTATTCTTACTCCTTAACTGCCACTTTTCTCAAAGAGAAGATCATTGGAAACCCCTCCCGTCACCCCCTCCCCGTTAGCCAGTAGCCACATGCATTGATCTCACTCTCACCGATCTCCCACCTTCATCTACTGACCTTCTGTCCAACTTCCCTTGCTCTAGTTTCCTCTAACTAGATTACTACAAATTAATACTTGCCCCCAAGATGCTGAATTTTAGTCCTTTTCTTATTTCACCCTCTTATTACTGAAAAATGAATATTCCTAAAGGGACCTGTTTATGACACTTATGTTCCTAACTGAACAATTGAGCAGCTTTAGAATAGACCCCAATATGCTTGTTGTGGCACTCAAAGCTGGTAAAGTTCTAACTTCCATGCCTTTTTTACTATTGTACATGATACAGTCTCTCAACTTCTATCTTCACCTATGCTGCCTCCCTCTTCTCATGGCTTCTTTTCATGTCCGTATCTTATCTAAATTATAATGTCCATTTTTATTTCATATATTATCCAAATTATAAGCTCTGGTTTCTCTAGAGCATTAATCATATTACATACATTATTTTCATTTAACATTTCTTCTTTGTGTTTTATGAGTATATATGGCTATTCCATAGCAATACTATAAATGTAAGAATATTGAGAAGAGTATTACACTCCTCTCTTTATAATTGGATATATTCAGCAAAGCACTTAAATATGTTGGGTATAGGTGCAAACTACATAAGATGCTACTTTTCATTTCTAAAAAGACACTTTTGAACGTGTAAGTAAAGGAGTTAGAGTGACAGAAAAACTGCACGTTTCCCAGTGAGAATTTCAGGACAATCCAGAGAACAAATCCACTTGATAGTAAAGGATTTAAATATTATCAACAAAGATGTTGTCATCTACTGGTAGGCTGTGTCCCAGGACTAAAGAGTGTCATGTCCGAATAATCCGTTCTCTGTTTCTAAAACTGTGAGTCTTGATCTAAAGAAAGATTCACCTTAAAACGCTTCACAATCACTTGTTCCTTGTATATAAACAAGGATAGAACCACCACAATCCGTATTGTCCCTCCAACTATTTGCCTCCCATCTCTACCAGCCCGCAGCAGGAGTTGGCTTTGTGCACTCACAAGACTGCCTTACACATGGCACACTTGTTGCCATGGGTCTTTCCATCAGGACCACGCACAGGATCATTTTCTCTGGTGCAGAAAAGCTTTCCATTTTGTAAGAGGCTCCGAAATTCATTGCATGCATCCTGAAAGGAGCAGAGATGAGATATTTTCTTGAAAGTCACTTTTCAGAGTTTCAACCAAGTGTTATACATGAAAAAAAATGACCTCAAGATTATTGATTATTTGCTGGCAATTATATTATTCAACTCCTACCAAGCATATAGATACAGATAGACAGGATATATATGTATGTATACATATATGTATTATCCCCCTCTCTCTCTCTAATCCAGATTTACTTCCTAAACACCTGCAAAGGCCAGGTCTAAGTCAGACCAAAACTGGACTCTCACATCAGTGAAAAAGGCCCAAGCACCTGAACCAGCATCTGCCATCTCCCAGGTGCATTAGCTGGACTTGGAAACAAGCCGGGACTTCAATCCAGACACTCCGATATGGAATGTGAGCACTCCAAACTGAAACTTAATCACTCAGCCAAGCACCTGCTTTCCCTCTAGAACCTGAATTTTCACTTTAAAATATGGGAATAGAGTACACAGGTGTTTGAAAACTGGGATATGAACAGAATTCTTCCAATGATCAGTTCTGGAATATAAAATTTTATGAAAACAGTCATGCCCATGCATTTGTGTAGAAGGGTATGTTAAAATGTACTTAAAACGACAAATGAAAATGAATAGGACACATCTGTGCTTTGTGTACAAAATTTAAAACCCATGCATGGTTTTCTGTTATACAGGTTTTTCACGAGTGCTTTGAAGGTCCCTGTGCAATCCAGTGCTGCATCAGAGCCTCCACAGCACATCAGAGTGGCGGTGATGGTGATGGGGACTGTCTGGCCATGCATCCCTGAACTACATGAACCTCGTTTCCCCTCACCCCAAGCCCTGCAATAATCCCTAAATTGTTAGGAAGAACTTGCAAACCCTCATCCTTTCACTGCAAGACTAACCGCCCTCAGACCCCCTACCTTGCTGGCTTCTCTTTTAGCCTTTGCTCTGGCTTTGGCTTCTTTTTCTTTGGCTTCTTGCTGGCTATAAGAGGTGGAATACAAAGGAAAAGTTCATTTATGGCACCCAATATATTATAATAAAGGAGGAATTACACAGAAATATGCCTGTTCTGACTCAGTTTGGAGGGAGAAGGTAAACACATACCTCTTTACATCATTCTTATTTTTAATCTTTTTTTTAAAGGTATGCAAACCACGTAACAGCAAATACATTATTTACTTTGTTTTCTTTTGAAAAATAAATACGCTTCAGATCAGCTCAGCTCTGGTCATTGTGGCAATGAATATATTTATTAGAAGGTAACAAATGGTCAATTTATTCATTTGTACCCAAGATCACTCATTTAGATTATTCATGACAGTGATCCATGTAGGCAGAGAACACAAGCTCCAGTCCTTTCGTGTCATTAGCTCTGAGACAATTTATCTTTAGCATGTGCGCCTCCCCTGATGGTGGTTCAGTTGCATTTCAGGACACTTGATCACTAGGAAAAAAAGGCATTGGTATACTAAGTATATGGCTTTATAATAGTAAATTCCTGAAGTTACTATAAAGATAGTCTCGAGTATCTGTATTATGAAGGACATCTTCAAGGACATCCTTCTTGCCCCCTGGAGATGCACTGCCCACAGTCAGCGGCAGCAGTGGCTGCAGCTCTACTCACAAGAAGGCCTCACACATGGAGCAGATGTTGCCGTGGATCTTCCCATCCAGGCCCTCAATGGGGTCATTCTCTCGGGTGCAGGGTAGACGTCCATTTCTCACATAGTTCCGGTATTCACTGCACAGCTCCTGCCAAATTAGGGAGGAACTGAGAATCAACTAACTACATATTGGAAACCTTTCACATTATCTTTTTGGAATCTATGACATAATGCCCATAATAGTAAGTCTTTAAAACAGGTGACACAGAAGGTTGGTATTAGCCAGGATGCTTTAATAAACCAGGTCACACGTTATTTAGAGCATAAGGTTGCTATTGTACATTTCATTGGAAAATATTTTAATAACATTCTAACCTAGGCACTGTGAAAGTAACAAAGAATAATTTATGATGTCTTAAATTGGTCAAAGAATTTGCCGTAGGAAGAATAATGCCACCCTATCTCCAAAATATCTGCAGGTATTTGGGACCCATGAGTATATTTTTAGGTGAAATGGGTTTTGCAGATATAATTCAAGTCAAAGACTTGGTATATGCAGACTACCATAAATTGTTCCAATGGCCTCAATGTAGTCACAAGGGTCAAGCCTTAAAACTAAAACAGTGCAGCACAAGAGAAAGAGGAAAGATGTGACCATAGCAAAAAGGGGAGAATCAATGTTGTTGGTTATGAAAATGGAGGGAAGGAACCAAGAACCAAGAATATTGGTAGCCTCCAGAAGTAAGGAGAAAATTTTTCAGAGGCCCTGGAAAGGAATATAGTCCTACCAGTCCTTTGATTTTATTCTAGTGAGATTCGTATAATATTCTAAACTATAAATCATAACACAAATTTGTTATTTTAAGCCCTCACAGGTTACAGCAACCACCACCCCCCAAAATTAATACAAAGTTGATACTTTCTTAAGAGAAACCCAGAGAAGCAATTTTAACAAGAATAAATTATTTTAAAAATTAAAGAAATTCATTGACATAATAAATGATGGACTTACTAAAGACTTTTGGAAAGTCAAAGAGAGAATGAATATCTTCCATCTGCTGATTGACTTCCCAAGTGATTACAATGGCCAGAGATGGACTGGTCCAAAACTGAGAGCCAGGAACTCCTTATGGGTTTCCTGTATGGATGCAGGTACCCAAGTCTTGAGCCATCCATCACTGCTTTCCCAGGCCACAAGCAGAGAACTTGGATCGGGAAGCGGAGCAGCTAGGACATGAACCACTGCCCAGATGGGATGCCAGTGGAGAATTAGCATGTTAGGCCACCAAGCCAGTCCCCAAAGGAGAAAATTCTTCAGAGAACAAGTGACACTCTTTCTGAACCATGAAAAGTGTCAAAACTGCAGTATGTAGAAGGAATACCCTCTGAGTATTCCTTTCATCATCATAGAGAAGGTGAACTTCATTATGTGTCAAAGAATTGGTGAATTATCCAAAAGGACAGTGAGATTAGAAATAGTATTAAATGAACATTTCTTCATGAGTATTCCATGAATCACTATGCTATTACATATAGGTTTCTTGAGACTTCATTTTATATATATATATATACACATATATCACAGTAAATGTATTATACATATATATATATATACACATATATCACAGTAAATGTATTATACATATATATATAAATGTAAGTGTTTATGTGTCTGAGCTTCAGTTTTTAATGTTTTTAATGTTGTTGAGCCAACAAGCTACAAGGCCACAGACCAATGTTTACATGTCTAAGAAGCAGCCAGGTGGTGGTCAGTAGAACTATTACATGAAGAACAATGAATAGAATAATAGGAATTACATCAAGAGATAACAAAGACCTAGCGACTGCAATACACTAGAAGGACTTTGGCTCTTACTATGAGTGAGGTGAGAAGCCGTTAGGCGACATGACATCTTTAAAACTTTTAAATGATTACTTTGACTTAACAGTTGAGAGTAGACTGTAGGGAGCAAAAGTAAAAACAGAGAGAGCAGTTAGAAATAAGTTCTTCCAAAATAAAAAGGAGAAAGGAAAAGAGTAATGAAGGCCTGCGGCACAGCCTCCAAGACTATTAAAAAGCAGAATGTCATACAATTCAAAGTGCATCATGGGTCTCAAAGCCAGAACTTGTGCTTAATTATCACCATTATCATATCTGTGCTAGATGATTTTCTATGGATAATTAGATGAGCAAATCCATTTCTTCTTATCTAAACCTCCAATTCTACTTAATTAAAACACAGATAAATATATGTACTTCAAATGGCTACTGCAAAGGTAAGTCACAAAGGTTTTTATACCGTGAGGGTCACAGCGTTATCACTATCCCTGTCATTATCATGTGACATGTTATTTTACAAAAAGCAACCCAAGGCTTAGAGATGTGCTTAAGTAATTTCCTGAGTCTCAGAGAATTAACTGGACCCAAACCCTAAATTTTTCTTTAAACTTCATATTCAATTTTGCAGCGGCTGAATATTAGCTTCTATTGATTGCCATTTAGATATAACAAGGTGTCCTTTTTGAGTAATATAATTCACATGGCAAGTAGGCAGAGGGAGATTTCTCCTATGTCTGATGTGTAACCTACTAAAAAGATTTGTTGTGAATTAACTGATTAAGGAAAATGGATCGCTTTCATTTGCAAAGTTAGCAAGACGAGTGGGATTTGAAGGGAAAAAGTATTACCAAGGGAGATTGCTCACTGAACACTCGGGAATGTGCGCTTCTGGTAACGGTAGACAACTACCTGTACTGCTTCTCTCTTCACTTTCTCAGCTTCAACTTTTTCCTTTCCGTCTTTGTTCGCTTTTTTCTTCTCCTCTTCTTCCAGTTTGCTGCAACAGAAAAAAATAAGATTGAAGTTGAGCAGAAATTTTTTTCAATCTATGTTTTAAGAAAAGATGTGTATTTTCTAGACAAAAGGTCTGATTCAGTGTCCAGTATAAAAGTCTCCAGTTCAAGAAGGTTTACTGCTTTGATCAGGAATGGAAAACAAGCCAGCAATTTACATTATCTCCTCTTCCAAAACAATAGTAGAAAAAGCATGCGCTTTTATCAGAACGAGGCCCTTAGGTGATCTTATTTTTGTGTAGTTGTTACTTTAATCACTAAACTATAAGAATCCACAATTCTGATTTCCTTTCAATCGTTAAAGGTTTTGCCTAGCCAAATAATACATCAATAGTGACAGCAAGAGATGATGCCAGGATAGGTGACTGGGCCCATCCTCACATAAATCATGTTTCACCACCAGGTACATTTTTCAAATGTCATTTCAATAGAAATAATGTTGCAATTTGAGGTTTTGCATTATAGTAGTGATAAAACAGCAATTTTTAAAAGGTTAATCTCAAGGCTAGTATCCTGCTATGATTGAACTTTCTGCTGACATGTATCTCAGAACTTTCCATGTTAGCACAGCACCAACACACAGAGCAGGTGAAGGGAAATTTTGATGTCTTGAATATCGGGTTAACGTTTATTCTACTCTCCTGCTCTGCCAAATTTCTTTTAAAGGAACTATGTGCGTGCACTTAAGGTTGGACTAAGATCTGTGAAAGCTGACATTACATAATATCTGCATAAAAATGTGAACAGTTACTAGTGAACATTTTTTTAAAAGCTGAATCGCAGAAGGGGATGAATCTCAGAAGGGGATCAGGAGACTAAGAATTGAAGGTAGTAAAAATCGGGTTTTATATTATCCCATATGATTGAGTTCTGCCCAAAATTTTAGCAACTACATGGCAAAGCCAAGGCCCTACCACCCTAGCATGGCATCACAAGGTCACGCGTTGGTGATGTTAATAACTCTAGTACAATGAGTCTGCCTCTTGTGGATTTCACCTTACGCTAAATCAATGTATAGTAATATTCCTGAAAAAAAAAAGAATATTTCTCTAGTCCACTTCCTCTTCAAGTTATTTTATCTTGAAAAGCAGAGCATGGGTTTGGGGGAGATTTTCTATCCTCTGGTCTACTTCCCAAATGGTTGCAGCAGTGTTTCTGGGAGCAGGACAAAAACAGGCTGCTGATTTCCACCCAGGTCTCCCACCCAAGTGGCAGGGACCACGCATTTGGGCCAACTTCTGCTGCCTTCACAGATGCTTTGGCAGGAAGTCGGATCATTAGAGGAGCAGCCAGGAGTTGAACTGGCACTCTCAACAGGGGATGACAGTGTTGTAAGGCACAGTTTAGTCCACTGTGACACAAGGCTAAGCCTATTAGACTTACTTCAACATCTCTTATCTACTAGCCTCACGGGTCTCCTTCCAGCTGACCTCCATTTTTCACTCACAGCTGAGTATATTCACAGAATCATAAATGTGAGATTTTTAAGATCATCTAATTCAAATCATGAAACTGTTACACATGAAGGTTACCAAGGACTAAAAACATCTACATTAAATTACGTCTCCCTTTTTAACCACAAGATAAGGCGATAACTGAATATAAAATTACACTGTCACAATATGATTCAGTGTTACTTTTCTACATCCATCTAGTATACAGTCCATGCAGCACTGCACAATACATGTGTGTGAGGAGGGAGGTCAGTGGAAGAGCTGGGCATGGAGACTCACAACACGCTGGCACACATGGCACACTTGTTTCCATGCGTTTTGCCATCAGGGCCCCGGACGGGATCACTCTCCCTGGTGCATATGAGCATCCCATTCTTCACTCGGTCTCGGAATTCGCTGCAGAGTTCCTGGAAAATGAAGAAAATATTTTCCCATAACTGCTTTCTACCTTTCCTATTCGAAAGCATAAAGAATACAGAGTAAAAACCAAACTGATAACATTGCAACCATAAATTGGGATTTATAAAGCATTCATTAAGAGCCCTAAATTTTCCTGTAAACAGTTACAGGAAATGGTCTTCCAGAGGGCATTTACAACCAAGGTGCAAAAGAGGCTGAAAAGTTTTTAAAGATCCCTAAAAACCATGTGTAAGCTTTTGTGTGCGTGTGTGTTACATACTGCAGCGTACAGGCTGTAAAAGATGAAAGATGAGGATTGAATGGGCTTGGAAGAGGAAACTTGGGGAATTGAGAATGCTGCTGGCTTGTGGTTTATCTTTAGAACACTGAGAAAGAAGAGAAAAAGTAAACAAGCTTAAATTAAGAAATAAAAAGCAGAGCAGATATTGAGTCTAGTATTTGAAGCATCCATGTCCCACTTCACATCACAGTGCGTGGGTTCAATCCCTGGCTCCTGCTCTTGAATAGTTTGCTGCTCACACAGGCCTGGGAGGCAGTGGTGAAGGCTAGAGTTACTGGGCTCCTGTGTTCTACAAGGAAGGCCTGGATGGAGTTCTTAGGTCCTAGCATCATCTTGGCTGGTGTGGGCAGTCGAAGAGAGAACGAGCAGATAGGAGTGAACTAAATTTCTCTTTCTCTTTCTCTCTTTCCTTCTCTCCCTCTCTCTCTCCCTCCTTCCTTCTCTCTCTCTCTCTCTCTCTCACACACACACACATACACACACACATATATGTAAGGTAAGTTTTACAAAAATGTTTATACATTTCTTTTAAACATATTTGAAAAGCAGGAAAGCGAGAACATTCGAGAGACACCTGATTATTTTGATCCGTTGGTTCACTCCCAAATATTTGGCACTAACCAAGTCTAGGCTAAGCTAAAGCAGGGATCCAGGTTTTATCTTCAGCATATTTCATATGGAAAGCTGGAACCCAAGTACTCGAACCATCATCTACTGCATCCCAGGTGTGTCACCAGGTGACAGGGGAGGTGGCACACAGTGCAGACAGCACTCAAACCAGATCTCCAAAATGGGATGGCAGCATCACAAGAGGAGCTTAACACACTGCACCACAATGCTCAATAAGAAGTGTTCTTAAAAAAGAAACAAAGATATATCTATGTGGAAAATGGTAAAAGTAACTGACATCTTCTCTGCTCTAGGGCAAGGTGACTATGTTACAATCATTGGGAAAATGTAAAAGGACTTGGAAATTGAACAAATAATGGAGGATAAAACATTGCAAATTACCAACAAAAATAATTAAAGTTTCAGAAATAGTTACAGAAAAAATGAATTAAAGTTAAATGTCTATTGTCTATCAGCTTTATCCAAATAATTATTAGGTGTGTACTTCTGCAGCCTCTGCTTATAGAATCAATACAGGTAAATCACATATTTGGCTGTTACTCAAGACCCATGTATGTGAGTCTGCCATCTACATGGAATGCCCAGATGACGCTCTTGGCTTCTGCTTGGCCCAACACTATCCACCGAGGCCATTTGGACAGTCAATGAGCAAACAGAAGATTTCTGTCTCCCTTCTGATTTCCAAACACATAAATAAATCATATATATATATACACACACACACAGTATAAAAGTAATCCAACATCTACACACTGATAAATTTGACTCCACCATGTACAAAATCATAAAAACATAGGAGGTAGACTGAAAGTAATGAAAAAGTCAAAGAATCTACATATGATACTACTTCAAAGGTCTGTGGAAAGTGGGATTAAAAATGCTTGTACAATAAAAGATTGAAATCCATGTATAATATTTCCATGCACCTGATAGATATTACCATTGAGTTTTTGAAGACCGTTCATAGGCATGGATTCCGATTTTATTTTGTATCAGAACAAATTTCTCTTTTAGCTCCTTTCATTCCTCTAACTGTCTGAAGCACTCTTATAATGATGCTAATCAAGAGTAAGAGAACTGGTAACTTCCCCGTAGCTAAGTGGGTGATGAAAATCAAATATGACTGTACACACATAGGTAAGATTACATTTTGTAGTGTGGAATGATTGAAATCCTGTATCTTGTATTTGAAATAAACTGAAGTTAGTGAACCAAACATACTGATGTCAATATTCTGAATTCAACAATCGAAATCTAATAAGGGTTAAATACGGGAGGAATGGCTTACCGAGTTAACATGCCACATTCTATGAACTGAATCTCAAAATCACAAAGTAAAATTGGTACACTGAAAACTTTCAGAAAAGGTCTGTTTAATCAGTTTAAATGCTTTTCTGTTGTTATTCATTTTGGGCATGAAAATTAAACAGGGAACATTTTTGCCAACAAGATAACTAGAATGCTATTGTAAAGACAAAAAAAAAAAAGCAGCATAGCTTCAACATTCCTGAAATAATTACCTTTGCAGCTTCTCTTTTGGCCTTCGCTCTTGCACTTTCTTGTTGTTTGCTATAAGAAATAGGAAATGTAAGGGAGAGGAGGGGTGGGGGAAGAGACAAAAGAAACAGATCTTAATCCAGTAGAACAGAAGCTGAGCGTTCAGATCATTCGTTGTTTTTGACTGTTCTCAAGGAACCCCCAAAATCCAGCAACGCACTTCGTAATTTTATTAGACGGTAAACCCGCATGTTTCACCTCACCCCGAGCAGGATAAAGTCCCTGAATTAATGAGTCATATGTACTACGCTAATACTGTATTACCTGCTGATCCTTCGCATCTATGATCATTCTTGATAACATGGTGAGATGCGACTTGGGGGGAACTGAACAGTACAGTGGTTAATTGTTTTGGAGTTAAGATTTCAGAAGGAGAATAGCAGATGTCTGTGTGCCCTCCTCAACTTTAACAAGAGGGTGATGGAGGAAGGAAGAGGGAGGGGGGAATAAGTGAGTTGATGAGCATAAAATAAAAATCGTAGTGCAGTATTAAGCACGTAAGAAAGTGATCAGTATAGGTGACGTAAAGGATTGCTGTCAAGGTCAGCCACTCAAAGCTCAATCTTCCAAAAATAGGCATATGATTGAAATGAACCGAGAGCGATGCCTTTTATTATTTTGGATAACCATGGCATTGTATGTGGACTAGATACATACCATAATTGGATATATGACACAAACAATTACATTTAGATAAAAAAGTTTACATCATTTGTAAAAATGTTTTACCATGTTCCAGTCAATGTAAGAATTGTTAATCAACAAAAACTTTAAAAGAACACTTTCATGCTACATTGTACAAAAACGTATAAAATAGTTGCTAAGAAAAAAATGAGTTTCAAGAAAAGCAAAACTTTTATTAATATCTCTATAAAATATGGGGTGATGGAATTCCTTTTGATAGCATAATCTTTACAGGAGAAATGAAAATATATTTAATCTTGTGGATATTTTTCATGTTTCTTCGCATAAAAACTAATTAAATTTTATCATGAGTGACAAAAAAGTTTAAGAAGCATTTTCTTTCCTGGTGAGAAATTATCTGAGGCACCACAGCTGACCACTAGGTGGCAGAAAGGAACTCAACTACATACAAATGTATCCACCAGAAGTTGATAAACAGCTATCATTTTCTTTATGTGTGTGGGGCCTTCCTATTCTTTCATCTATACACTGAGTTCCCAGTCCTTACTTTTCATCTGGAATTTGTGACAATACAGATGTCATTCAGGTGGTTATTGGGAAGATTAGATATGATTTGATAGCAAAGTTCTTAGGAAACATCATTTATGTGCCTTCCTTAAATGTTGGTTATGATAATTGTGTGATCATCTTTCTAACTTCCCATCTAACAGCTTTCCGGTGTTCTATGGGTTAACTTTGCGGGAGACAAGATATTTGAATATTTTGTTCTCTACATTAGAAGACTATGTAAATGCATTCTTTAAATTCCTAAATAAAAATGAATTGGGTTTCCTTTTTGATAAAAAGAAAAAATCAAAGCTTAGCAAAATCACAGACGCTTGTTTGAGAGGCGTCCTTGTCATCGATCCTGTAAGTGCATATCTACTTCCTAAATAAAAAAAACTCATCATTCTTCAATCCTTCCCTACCACATTACAAGGTCAGTTTTGACGCTGAACCCAGTTTTCTCTACATCTCTTATCCTTTTCAATTATCTTCCTTACAATCGTACAGAATGGCATGAAGAAGAAATGGTGAAACACTAAAAGGAGAAAAGTCTGATAAAATGTCTCCTGTGTGGAGACATTCGCATATATCACCATCTATTATTTCAGATCCTAAGTTTTCAGAAAGCTAGAAGCAAATTAGTATGATTTCCATGGATAATTTCCTTGTGTGTGTGAAAGATTCAGGATTACTTCTAAATTACCATAGGGGATATTATTTTGAAGTTCTTAAAAATAATATTTTAATAGACATACGTATGGATTCAATATTATATTTTCACACGCTTTTTTACATACATGGCAGAATGAACAAGTCAGGTAAATTAACATGTCAGTCACCTTACATGCTTATGCTTTGTGATAAGACCATTTAAAATCTGCTCCTGTAGCAGTTTTGAGATGTACAACACAGTATCATTAGACACCATGCTGTGCAACAGTCCCCTAAATCTTCTTTCTCCTGTCCAGCTGCAGCTGTAGTGTTGATCAATATCTTTTCACTCCCGATCCCCAGCCAGGCTCTGTCTACACCTATGGTCTCTCTCTTTTTACTTTCCATATATCCATGAGATCATGAAGTGTGTGTGTGCATGCCTGACTAATCTGAAAGCTTTCCAATTGCTTTTTTCTTAATGTGTTTTTTTTTTCCCTATGTATTTGAACCTGTCAGTCAGAACCAAAGGCTACATTAAGGAAGAAAATACAGTCATTGCAATTGTCTGAGAACCACCTATGGTGGTCCTAGTGCGCACGTTTTTGCAGCTGTACTCACAAGAAGACCTCGCACATAGAGCAGGTGTTGCCATGCATCTTGCCATCCGGGCCCTGGATGGGGTCATTCTCTCGGGTGCAAAGGAGCCGACCGTTCGTCCAGGACTTGCGGTATTCATTACACAATTCCTGTGACATCATGGAGGGAAGTTGGAAGAGGTGAACATAGGACCGATCAGACAAAAAAAAAAAAAAAAAAAAAAAAGAGAGAGAGAGAGAGAGAAAAGGTCTAAATTCGTATCTCTTTTTTTCTTAAGTGGGAATCAGCTCCCAGTTTATTTTAGAAGAGTTCATGGTTGTGAAGGCATAGCTATTTTTAAGTGATAAAAGCTGCAGGCCCTCAATGAAGAAGTAGTTACACCTGTACATGTACACAGGCAGACACAAACTGTACAGATGTTTCCTTTGCTCTCAGGGAATTCACGTGTCCCCTGCGAGCTGTCTATGGGTGTCCAGGCACATGGACCTCTTGGTTGTTGCAGAAGGTCCTCTTACCACAAAAGTTGTATTCTCAGATTGTCTTTTATTTCTTGATTCACTTTCCTTCTTTTTCTTTTCTTCTGCTTGGCTAAAAGAGGACAGTAAAAAAAAAGAAACAAATAAGAATTGTAGACTCTCCAGATCTGGAATTACGCCAAATGTAATTAAAACAAACGTTTGCTTTTTCTGTGCTTACCCCTGTTTTCAAACTATGGAATCTTCAAAACTTCATATAGTGAAACTACTAGTACAGACCCAATTTAAAGAATGATAGAATTCACAACTTTTCCAAAGAAATAATTAGATATAAGTGATTTGAAACTTAGTCTAGGGTGATTTTCTAAAAATGCCAGCGTTCTTTACTCTATGATAATTCTCCAGCTTTTGCTCCAACGGGCAGTGTCCTCTCTACTTATGTCATCCGTGACACTGAATGCTAAGTCATCCTAGCAGAAATCCTAGACACTGAGCAAGACCGACCAGCACTGAGCTGGACCCGTTCTTCCTCGGCTGCATTGGCAGGTGCACTGCCCTCACTTTCAACTATGGAGACAGCCGGAAACTTTTTCCTAAAGGTTTGCACATTTAGAAACTACTTGAGTTTTTCAAGCCTGAGGTCCTCCCACTTGCACAAGTGCCCAAGTCTTTATAAACGATAAGGTTTTCACACATTTCTCCAATTAAATAGTCTTTCTAGATACACTTTAATTCTTTCATTTTGTTGGAGTGGTCATTTCATCGTGGTACACAGAAATGAAGTGGACAATACCAACTGCCCCTTGCTGTCCCGGCTGCAGCTGTACTCACAAGAAGGCCTCGCACATGGAGCAGATGTTGCCATGCATCTTCCCATCTGGGCCTTGGATGGGGTCATTTTCTCTGGTGCAAGGGAGCTTTCCATTCCTCACCAAGCTTCGGTATTCACTGCAAAGCTCCTGCCAAGACACAGAAGACAAGTGGATACAGTCTTTTATTTCTAATCAAAGCAGAAGATTCAAGCATCGACACTGGCAAAAAAAAAAAAACAAAAAAAAACAAACAAACCAACGTTCTCTCTCTCTTTAAACCAAGAGAGCCTTTTTAAACCAAATTCTCTTTAAACCAATTCTTTCTCAAATGTAAAATTCAGTTCTACAACAAATATTGCCATTTGCTAAGAGACAAATAAGACGTAAAGCCATAATAGAAGAGGTAGACAACCGAATTCTACAATAATCTGAACAGAATAAAATAAGTGCAAATGTAAAGGTTCAAGAATATCTGAGACATTAAGGACTTGGACAATAATTCTGACTTTGGACATGAAGACAGACGTCAACAGTAATTTAGGTGAGATAGTAAAGAGTGTCCAGGATTTTCCAGGGACTAAGAAGAGGATTGTCAAGTGTGTACACTACATTGTGCAAGTAAAACCAGCCAAGTAAAACAGGTGGGTAACAATAGGGTTCATAGAGGCATATGAATTTCTAAGTCGGAGTAAGACCCATGTAAGAAAGCTAAGGAGACTAAAGCATACCCCTGTTGTTGATAGTAAGCTATTTGTGTGTTTAAACAAAGCAGCATTATGGTCTGATTTATACTCTGAAACATGATTTGTGTTCATTTTAGATACACAATGGAAAGGATAGAAGCTGCTGGGGAATTAGAAGACTTCATCATTAGAATAACACGATGCAGAACAGTTTTAGGAGGGGTGTGCAGAGAAATCTTCAATACCTTAGTGAGGAGTAACTAATCTTTGTGTTCTACCTAGTAAGGTATGAGTCCACACTGACCGTTTCCTCTCTGGTTCTAAGCTTTCCTTGTTGTTCTCTATCTATTCTAATTTTTGTTTGTTTTTTAAACTTTTCTGCACCTAAACTGTTGACATATGCTTTGTTACAGTTATAAGCCAGCTTAGACTATCCTAAAATCTGCCAAATTCAGCAAAATTATGCTTCAACACTATAAACTGCTAAATACTAAAATGAAACTAGACACAAGACAGCTGAATAGTACCCTATAGCCATTTTAAGGTGTATAGAAGCCTTTTATATACAAACTAAAATTGAAATGTCAATGAAGTAGTCACAGGATGTGGTTAAGAACTTGGCATTTTTTTTAACATATTGGTTACTCAATACCATGTCAATTAATTCCATAATGCTGTAAATTGTTGTTGATGTTATGCTGGGGCTTTTAATTGATTGGGATGATATTCTGCCAGCTCTGCCTTCAGACCAGAGATGGTCTCCCCAACAAGCCAATGAAATCATCTGGACAGTAAGATGCTGGACTCTATGCTTGGTATGTGCTTGCAATGAAAGAATCTTGACTGAATTTGAACTGTAATACTGCACCAAGGTGGAGGAATCCACCGTGGGGGGAGGTTATGGGGAGGGATTGGGAGAATCCCAGAGCCTATGAAACTGTGTCACATAATGCAATGTAATTAATAATAAAAAAGAATAATTGAATAGCAAAAAAAAAAAACACAAGAATAACATGATGATAACTGATCTAAGGCTTTGGAAATAAATGCAATATTTCACAGGTTAAAAAATCATGCATTTTCAGAAAAATCACATGTAGAAAACATAAATGTAGAATTTCTCTGGGAAGTGGTCAGCCAATGCTAACATAGTGCCCAGGTGGCAAAACCAGAATTAAAACTCAATTTTTTGAAGTCCAAATAACTTCTTTGTATTTTAGGTGGTTAGTCTTTGAAGTAGGAAGAAGAGACCAATTTTCCAGAGCACAAATTTCAATGTGAATTCCACATACAAGAGTTAAGATGTTCTGGGGACTCTGCAAGGCAGAACTCCACCCTCAGTTTAGGCTCTTTGCAGTATGCTCAAATTATGGTGCCAAGGAGGATTTATTGAATGGGCCCCACTCACGGCATAGGAGGGTGCTTTTCCAGTTTCTCTTTTATTTCTTGCTTGTGCTCCAACCCTTTTCTTTTCTTTAGCTTCTGCTTGACTGAATGAGAGAGAAAATGAATTGAATGTATTAGGACCACACAAATGCAGTATTCTCTCCAGACCCCTGCAGTGGTAATCTGTCCTCTCTCCTTAGAAAGGTATGACTGTCCCCTCCTCACAGCTTATCAAGAAAACAGCCTCCAGTAAGGCATGATATCTTGACTTCTTCATAGTCTGTTTATCGTTAAAAACATCAACATTGATAGGCAAAATTTGCTTTTTCTAAGTTATCCTTTCCTGTTGTAAGAAAAGGGGCATCATCAAAAAGAAACGTATCAAAATTGAAACCATATTGACAGTGGAAACGGGCTGGAAATGACCTTACAAAGCACACTGACTTGTTTCTCAAAAAATGTGAGAGGCAGAGAGGGCCCTGGTTATCCTCTCTTGATATGACCATCATCACAATCTTCTCCCTCAAGTCTATGTTGTGTTTACTTCATCAGGCATTCACCACACTGCATTTAAGTACAAATATATCGATTATTTATGATTGGTGAATCTAAAGGGCAAAACTTGAGGCCAATGTGGAAAGGTCAATAATTTCATACACTGATAAATCACCTACTTAAATTACTTTGTGTAATGGAATTGCATGGTATGCAGACTTTACTATTTGCAGCCAATCAAAACACAAAGGAGAGAGTTTTATTGTCATTCTTGTCGTTTTAGCATACTGATCACGACACCTGCCACCCAGTCTGGCTCCTGATTTCAGTGTCCTGGGAGGCCATGGTGATGACTCAAGTAATTGTGTTTCTCTCACCCACATGAGACCAAGATTGAGTTAATGTCTTCCAGATTTGATCCCAACTCAGACTGGGCTGTTGCAGACATTTCCAGGTTTACAACAAGTTATCCGGATGTTGTTTTTTTTCCCCATTCCTCTCTTTCCCTTTTAACCCTTCTTTTTTAAAAAAAAAAAAATCTAAGCTACAGATTGTAAATCAGACACTTAATCTGAATTCAACAGAAAGTCAGACTATATCCTGAAAGGGACTGCCAATTCTAGCTTACTGAGAAATGTTACATTATATAAAGTAACAGTTACTGGAATTTTCATGGAATTTATGATTTGTCATGGTAAGTCTGCTTACATTCGATTTCCATGTCACCTGCTAACTGCAAACTCTAACCTCAATCGAAGATGAGCTGCCTAACAAGTGGTAAAACAGATTCACAAATGAAGCTTCAGCACGTCATGCTTACCGGGACGTTTCTGAGAATGCGTGTTTAAGCAAACCCCCAGCTCTATCACTTGCTCTCTGTTTTACTCAGCTTCCTTCTCCATTTTTATTATTTATTTGCAAGAGTTATACACACACACACACACACACACACAGAGAGAGAGAGAGAGAGAGAGAGAGAGAGACAGAGAGACAGAGAGAAAGAGAGAAAGAGAGAAAGAGAGAAAGAGAGATCCTCCATCTGCTGTTCACTCCTTTTCATCTGCTGATGTACAACAGCCAGTGATGGGCCAGGCCAGGGCCAGGAGGTGGGAGCTTATTCCAGCTCTCCCATAGTAGATAGTAGAAGCCCAAACACTTGGGCCACCTTTTCCTACTTTTTGCAGGCCATTATCAGGAAGCTGGATAGGAAACAGAGCCACTGAAATACATGGATTAGTGCTCATCTGAGGCGCCAATGTACCAAACTGGCTTTACTTGCTAGGCCACACTGTGGGCCTCTCCCTTCCTTGTTTTGAGCTAGTTTCCCCATCTATGACAGCAGTCAGTTCGATTAGATTATCTACAGAGTATAATCTTTCTCCAACAATCTACACTCACAAGAAGGCAAGGCACATGGAACACAAGTTGCCATGCATTTTTCCATCGGGGCCACGGACAGGATCATTTTCTCTCGTGCAGAAAAGTATCCCTTTCTTTGCACGATCTTGAAATTCACTGCAGAGTTTCTGAACAAAGAAAAGAGACCATTAAATAACATTGCCTATTCCCCATAATAAATTTTAAACAGTCTTTATCAAAGAAAATGGGAGAGATGAATTTAGGATGGAAAAATTCCTAGGAATTTTGTGACAGATATCTCCTTACAATATTCATTCATTTAATTTTTCAGCAAATGTACCGACATAAGAAAGAATGTGATTTACATCGTATATCAGCTAATGCAAAAGTTGAAGTCATTGCAATATACAGAGAACATAACACAGATTTCAATTAAGTACATGCAAGGACAAAGGAAAGAAAGATTCTTGGAAATTCAGAGAACTTACACCTATAGTCTATCTGGAAGAATAAGATGTGTCAAAAATCAAAACATTCCCAGGAGTTATTATGTCATGAGAAGTTATATCAGCATTGAAAGTTATTCTTTTGAAACAGTCTGTCATTTCCATTAGGATAACAGTTGAAGAATCCATAGGGTGAAAAAAAAAGAAAAGTTTGGGAAGTAAGCTTTGAAAATGGGTCAAAGCTAAGCTACTAAACTTTGACAGAAATTTGAGTTTTATTCTTAGATAATAGAAAGATGAAAAAGATTCTTAAGAGAGAATGACAGAACCACATCTTTGTTTTAGAAAGATTCCCAATCAGATGAATTGGAAGATTTAAGTGACTAAGGATTGAAGTTAGAGAGTATAACTGGCAATCGGGGAGGTGGCAGAGAGAAAAAGACAAAGAAGGAAAAGGGGGAAAGAGTAGTAACAGGAGCAGCAGTAATATCTGCGAAACAAATGGAATCTTTTTATACTCATTTTGAAAAATGAAGTAGAATACTACACAGTTTCAAAGGAAACATGTTAAAAATTTTACAATGATACTGCTTTTATAAAACACGCTCTCCGACAACTACCACATTTGAAGAAAACATATCAACTTTGAAGTCAGATAATCAGCTAGCTGCTACGTCACCTTAATCTAGGAGTGTAGAAATATTTTATGAATGTGACTAACTTCTGCCAAACAGCTAGATATTTTAATGTTGCAATTATTTTTCTCGCTTTCACAAAATTGTAACCACAAGGTTAATTTCTGGAAGGTCGTTTAGTAGTGGCAGAAATATTAACCAATATTGAAAATGCGTACTAGAATAAGACAACATGCACAAAAGTCTATCAAACTAACCCTCACCTCTATTTCTTTTCTAGCTTTAACATTTTCTTCAGCTTCTCTCCGATTTTTGTCCGTCTTGTTTTTTTCTTCTGTAAATTGCCGCATGCTAGAAAAGAAAAACAAAGCAGTAGAGATGTTTCAAGTCTTCATGCTATCAAAACTTCACTAAGCAGAGATGGAAAAGCAGCTAAGTTTTCCTGAGTTCTGTACAACCACATTCAAATCAGCTTAACTCTCCCATAAAACTCCTTTCAATTAGTCTTTTTATGTGTATAATTTCTTTTACATAGAATGATCTTTTCCTCATCTCTCCTTTTAAACTTCTATGTTTTTCCAAAAGGCAATCTAGTCCCCTAAGAGAAATAAACTCTACATCTGTTGCATTGAGATGTGAATATTCATTCTGTTTTACAATATATACATGGTGCACATGTCTGTGGTTTATTTTTGTGAGACTTAACCTTCTGGAGAGTAAGCGTTTTCATTCACATTTTCACTCATTCTTTCATTCATTCATTTGTCAGTGACCCTAAGGGCCAGGTCTCAGGAGCACTGGGCAAATGCCGACACATAGCCTGTTTTCCTGGTACTTACAGCTTACTAAGGTATTTGGAGAGTCAACATGGAGTCATAGAAATAATTATTATAATTACCAATTGTGATGACTGCTGTAAAACAAAATTACCCGGGATTATGAAGATTGAATTTCACTGAAGGACTTTATGGAGGCTTACCCAAGGAAGGATACCCTGAAATGCAGTTTACAAGAGGAGGGGACGGTAGCTGGCCAAGATGGAAGAATTGTAAGTAAGGTAATATATAGTAAATGTCTTTTAGATTTCAAGGTTCTGAAAGAAAGCGTGATAAAGCCGTTTCAGAGACATCTTCCTAAACATCATAATTTATTATGTTGTAGAATTTAAATTTCTCTCGAGACCATATGTCCCAGATGGAAACATGTGAGCAATCCAATTACCGTCTGAACAAGAGCTTTTTTTTTAAGATTATTAAAGGCAGATTATTGAAAGGCAGAGTGAATGAGAGACACATAAGGAGGGAGGGAGGGAAGGAAAGAGTGAGAGAGAGGGAGGAAAGGAGAGAGCAAGTGAGTGAGTGAGCTAGTAAGCTAGGGACTGAGCTGCCTGCAATAGCTGATCTGAAGCCAAGAGTAGGATCTGTATGCAAGTCCCCTGTGTTGGTGACAAGAATCCAACAGCTTGGGTCATGATCCACTACTTCTCTGGTACATTAGCAGGAAACTGGCCTTGAACCACAGAGTGGCCAAGACTCAAACCAGGCACCTGACATGGGCTAGGGGTATCCAAAGCAGCAGCTTACCAAGCTGCTGGAACATGAATTTTTTTGAGAGTATTCTACAGAATTCTGTCATTATGAGCTAATTACTGAAGAAAACCCACCAAAGCCTTAGTACCATCTTCTCTCCTTGTTCCATACTGACTAGTTCAAAAAGAGGCTCACAGAGGTCGCAGGAGGAAATAAGAAGTTCTTGTCAATCTTCCAGCTAGAAAGCAGAATCTATCTGTACTCAGAATTAGACATCCATCCTTAGTGTTAACTCACGAGACAGTGATATGACTTCTGGAAGACACTGTTTTATCCCCATCTTTCCTTTTCCACCTATTCAGTGACTAGAGAAAGTGATTCTATACTCACAAAATTTCCGCACACAGAGCGCATTTGTTGCCGTGCATCCTGCCGTCAGGGCCGCGGACTGGGTCACTCTCTCGTGTGCAGAAAAGTCTTCCGTTCCTCACAAGTTTCTCATATTCCTTGCAAAGATCCTAGAAAACATTTTATAATTATTTCCTTACTCTCAAACCCAGAAACTGTTATGCATTGACTTATAACAATAAGATTTTTTTATGCCCAGACGTACTGATGAAAACATCTAAGATATTGGTGAGAAATAGTAAGAAATAGTGATTCTGCTGCCACATCACTCCAAACTTGTATCTATCATGTGCTGTATTTATTAAAAGGCTCCAAGGGTGAATAAGGTTGGACAAATACATACTATAACCAAAAGTGCCTAGCTCTTACTAGTTTTCAGATTCATGTGGGGAAAAAAAAAATCTTTCATGAGGTTCCAATAAAGAGACAACAGAAATGGAACAACCAGGACAAAACAAAGCAAAAAGCAGTTTGAAAGGCAGAAGACAGGTTTTGTGAGATGAAATGTTTTTAAATTACTTAGCAGGGATCAGGAACAATCTAAAATAATTGGCAAGGAGAAAGAAACAAGATGGCACGCAGCAGCACGAAGTGAGATATTTATTTTCTCTGTGAGCCTTTTGGAAATTTTTGTGTCCTTTGTCTGCTTTATCTATGAACATTAGTGACACTGCCTGAGAAAGTAAATCTGATTTCCTTTCATTTTCCTTTCATTTCTACCTTACAAAGACAAATCATCAAGACTCATATTTACTTAGAAAACCTCAAAAAAATGTTGTAAATATCAAAAAAAATGCAGGAGATTTTTCTCAAATTTCTTGAAACTTTGGCTCAGTATTTTCAGATTTCTTTATACTCTGAAAATTCTTCTATTTGATGAGGGTTACGTTTAACATAAAAATAGAATTCAAATTACCCCTAGGCCAGAAAATTTTCTCTTCTATTTTATGACACTGATTTTCCCATGTCAGCAAGAAACTATCAATACAAAAAGTGTGGCTAGGGTTGGGGAGGCTGGTGTGGTCATACAGGGGGTAAACCCACTGAATTCAGTGCCTACATCCCATATAGGGACTGGTTCAAGTCCTGGCTGTTTTACCTCCCAGCCAATGCACTTGGGAAGATAATGGAGGATGGTTCAAGTGTTTGAGCCCCTAAACACTCAGGGGAGACCAAGCAGAGGTTTCTGGATCCTGGCACCTCTCTGCTGTTTTAGTCGCTTAAGGAGTAGACCAGTAGATGCAAGACCTCTGTCTCTCTCAAATTAATAATATATCTTTAAAAAATTTTTTTTAAAAAGTGTGACTGGGAGTCAGGTGACCAAGGCCACTATACTGTAACTCATTGGGAGATCATAGCAAAGACCAATCTCCTTGAGGATCTCAATCTTAGAGCCTATACAGTGAAGTTTCTGAATGAAGGCATGCATAGTAGGTTCTTTTCTAGATCGTGTTCTCTGATTATTTTCACTAATCCAAGTTTCATTAGGATACTTTAAAAGAGATTCCCAATTGCCTCGTAATAAAAAGGTAGTTGTGTTTGGAGGAACAATGGGTGTGCTCCCAACTGCCTGGCTGTAAGAATCTAGGAACACAGAAGCACAGGACTGTCCCCCGATAATCACAGTTGGCCGTAAATTAATGCTTAATGAGTCTCATTACAGAAACAATGGTAATTTTGGTTTATAAGCTGTGATTCATCCCAAGAGATTCTGAAGAAACACTTTTGTAAGCAACTTGCTGACAGGTTAATTAGGGGTCACATATTGAGCCATTACTATTCAGTAGTTTTGCTCCACATAATTAAGCTTAATGACCCCTCCACAATAATGACCCCCGTCACAGAGAGGAAGAGGGAGCTATCCCAGACCTGATCAAAAACAAGGAAGAGAAAGCTCTATATTTATGGAGTAATAAAATGGTATCACATGATGGCCCCACATTTTAGGTTGGAATTTGTCAGCTACCAAACAATTGCTGTTCAGCACTTCGTTGTGTATTGAGCAAACTATTGACAGTTCAGCATATTTGACTTTTCCAAAGTGAAAACCCGAATGCTAAATGTGAGAATGAGAACTTAACTTCATTGAACAGTTAGGAAGTGGAGTCCAGCTCTTAACTACCAACAATTATACCTTCTTTTTCCCACAGGAAAAGACAAGCTGCATATGTGACAATAATAATAATATGCTTGAGTTGGTATGCAAGCATGCAAGCATAGGTTCTCATTCGACAGACAGGTAAAACAAACCTCCAAACTTCCTGACAAGGAAACTGAGGCTCAGGAAGGGCATGCTTTATTCAGGATCACACACCCAGAGAAGGAGAGAATTGAGGTGTTGGGACTGTCTGAGAAAAGACTAGCCATCGAGCAAACTATGTCACCCATTCAAGTAGGTGTTAGTTACCTTTGCGCTTGAGAAATCCAGGCTGTGTCACCCATAGTGCTTAGTCACTAATAATGTTCAATTGTAAAAGGAATATCCTTTTTGAAATATTTATTTATGAGCGGCAGAGGAGCCTTTTACTTGTTCACTCCTCACATGCCCAGAAGGGTGAGGGCATACAGAAGGCAACCCAGGCCTCCCATTCGGGCATCAGGAACACAATTACTTGAGTTGTCGCTGCTCTGCCTAGGTCTGCATTAGCAAGAAGGCCAGAGCCCGAGACTAGAGCCATTTTAAATCCAACCACTGCTATGTGAGTTACAAACATCTTAACTACAAGGGGAAATACCAGCTACTAGGAGAGGTAGTTTTACTTGACTGAAATTAGCTTGTCAAATGATTTGAAAAGAACTTCATTTTTAAAAAAATTTATTTTTGTTGCAAAGTCAAATATAGAGAGAGGAGGAGAGATAGAATGATCTTCTGTCCGCTGATTAATTTTAAGAGTATTTTTTTTTAATCAAGTTCTCAGCGTAAGAAAGTTTTATTTAGGCAGGAACAAGCTCTTTATAAATTCAGATATTTCTAAATGTAAGAGCCATAATGGAAAACTGAGTAAGTCCAACTTGTGTTAATGGAATTTATAGGTAATACTCCAGTGGATATACTAGAATCTTTTCAAAGTTATTCCTGTCTAATTTACAATATTTTGCAATTTATTCAAAATTGAATCAAAGCAAAAATGGGACTAAACTAAACCAGAGAGAATACAGATGGAAACTGAGCAGAGTTCAGTTTACATAAACTTTCAGTCTTACAGCAGCTTTTGAGAAAAAGCTGGAGAAGCAAAGTTAGAATCTGTACATTTTGATTGTCATGTGAACTGTAAGTCTGAATCTGATGGCCTATCTAGGAATAGTTAGTTTGTGGACTTTTTTTAAAGTAGAAAATCCATTCAAAAACACTGGTCAATGACATTACATTATTTCAAACGTTCACAATGAAGTTTTCTGATATTCATTGCCACAAAAAGCAATTTTCTTGTTGTTGGCGAGTCATTTACCTTTTCTGCTTCTCGTTGAATTCTGGCTTCACCTTCTCGCTTGGCATTTTCTTCAGCTTCCTTTAAACTATTAAGAAGAGCAAAAAGATGGACAATGTATAGCTTGATTTTATTTTCTGTGTCCAGTTCTGTGCTACGCACTTTCCTATCCTCTGCCACAACTTGTTGAAACTCATCAACTTACAGGAGACAAGCATTTTCCTGTCTTGAATGCCTGAGCTGAGACACTGGCAGAGATAAAGCAGGGTGTGACTCACTGACAGTCAGTCAGAAGCTTTGTTCTGAAAACTGGATGCTGTGATATCTTGATTGACAAACAGAAGAAAATTTCCTTTAACAGGCAGAACCAGGGCTTTAAAACAATGCTGTGATGACGGAGAGAGAAGATACGAAGCCCTGGAGATATTTCCATCCACACCCTTGAACATATACATATTTATTTTTAAGACAGAGACACGGAGATAGGCAGAGAGATTTCCGATCTACTTCATTTACTCCCTGAATACCTGCAAAACATCTATGACTGGGCCAAGCTGAAGTCAGGAGCCAAAACTCAACTCAGGACTCCTATATAGGTGTCAGAACCTCAAATATATGAGCTATTACCTGCTGCCTGCAACTGTGCACATTAGCAGGAAGCTCAGATCCAGGAACTAGAACATGTGGCCTCTTACCTATTCTAACACCTGCCTGTGACTGGTTAGGTCTTTGCCTCGCATGTACCAGGATCCCATAAAGGCAGCTGTTCCACTTCCCTTCTAGCTCCCTGCTGGTAGCCTAGCAAAGCAGTAGAAGATGGCCAAGGCCTTGGGACTCTGCACCCATGTGGGAGACCCAGAAAAAGCTCCTGGCTTCTGGCTTCAGATTGGCTCAGCTTTGGCCTTTGGGGTCACTTCAGGAGTGAACCAGCAGACAGATCTTCCTCTTTCTTTTCTTCTTTCTGTGTATCTGCCTTACCAATAAGAATAAATAAATCTTTTTTAAAAAAAATGTAATGGATTTGCCTTTTTGAAAAGTATAGAGCTAACTTCGACCCAAACTTCTAAGCCCTTTTACGTCAGTTACCAGATTACAATCTCCAGTGGAGTCACACATGGCCATCTCAGCTCTACTGAGGCAGGAACTATGAGTCAGAGGTCAAATTCTCTTTTTAAACTACTATTTGAAAAGCAACAGAAAACCACAGCATTAACGCAGGTTTGAACACTGAAAGGGCATGCCTCCCAGATAAGAAAGTGGAAATCAGGTGGATTTCCTGTCTGAATACCTGTTATAATGACTGTTTTATAAACCTGACAGGACATGCTCCTGAATCCTGTGATGGCTAACTGTAATTCTGGAGACAGGGATGGAGTTTATCAATCTGTTAAATCTTTTTCTATCCTGATCTCAAAGATCCAGTGGTGTGAATACAACACATTAATGTTTGTTGACTTGTGGATTAGTCTACACCTTGTTACACAGCCAGAATAGGAACAGTGAATAGGATCTTGCATATGAGTTTTCCACACCAACAGCAGTGCCAGGCACTCAGAGAGCAATTAATCCAACAGTTCTTCCCTCTCAGAATATTCCTTTATGCAAATAATTGATTCAAACATACAGCACTTTCATTATTTTCAATAGACAATGATTGTGCAGATTCTCTACATAAGCCCAAATGTCACAATACTGCCCAACAAATGACCCAGATGATTCTAGATTAAAATGCCTTCTAATTGAGAAATAATCACACTTCACACTGTGTGATTTCAAGGAATTATAATCTTAAAAAAAAACTTAAAAGTTTCAAATCAACATTTCTCCTTTTAAGAACTTGTAGCTCAGAAAAAGAAATCCTTCTGAGAGTACTTTTATTAAGACCCCTGATTACATCATTCATGAAAAGGGCTTCTGTATCTATGGAATGGTCCTGAGGACAGCAGTCAAGTGCATCCTTGCAGGTCCAGTTGGGGGTGATGATACTCACAAGAGCTCCGCACACATGGCACACTTATTGCCATGTGTCCTCCCATCAGGACCCAGAACTGGGTCATTTTCCCTTGTGCAGCCAAGTCGTCCGTCCTTCACATATGCCCGAAAATCACTGCAAACATCCTAAAGAACAGGCAGAAGAACCTGGCATCCACATCATGATTGTAATGATTACAACACTGTCTTCCCAAAGTTTACATAACTTAGCACATCTGACACTGTGACGGTGCGCTTTGACCACCTATAAGAGTCACAGAGGTGCGAGCCTTGTAGACGCAGTTTAATAAGCATTCTACAATTCATATGATTAAGAATGAAGCTCCCTTACTTATTCATTTATTCATCAGCCTATCATGCTCTAGAATTCAGGTAGGGCATCATTTTTGCCTTCAGTTGACCACAATCTCTCAGGTAACACAGAAAAACAGACATTGAAAGTAGGATGTGCTACGCTGCTTCCTGGAGCATAAAGGCAGCAGACCTTGGAAATTAGGAAAACTTATCAGCTAGAAAAAGGGTAACATGTGTAAGACACGGTCTTCCTTCTATGACCATCATAAACTCACAGACTTTTAGCATAGAATGAAGCCACTTAGTTCAAATTTCATTTAGGCTAAGTACTTTGCCCAAGATCTCCTCAAATTGAGTAACCGTGTTGAGGTTTACTTTTAGGTTAAATCAGTTTCCTATTGATTTCTTTGTTTAAACAAAGACACTTTAATTCACTATATATATATATATATATATATATATATATATATAGTGAATATATATATATATATATAAGAAAAATATCATTACATCTTCACAAATGAGTCTTCTTTATAGTGCAAAATCAAACCAGAACTCAAATATCTAAGCACCGAAGTAACTTGGTCTAGGTTTTGGAACTGTCAATTGCTTTTCCATTTAACTTTCATTATTCCATTTCAAGTGAAGGAAGACTTCTTTCCTTCTTGGACCAGTGCTGTAATGCAGTAGGTTAAGCCATTGCTTTTGACACCAGCATTCCACATTAAAGTGCTGGTCAAGTCCCAGCTACTCTACTTCCCATCCAGCTCTCTGCTAATGTGTCTGGGAAGGCAAAAGATGATGGCTCAAGTCCGTCTGTCCTGCCACCCATGTGGGAGAGCAGGATAGGGTTCTTGGCTCTCGGCTTCAGCCCAGACAACCCTGGTTGTCACAGCTAGTTGGTGAGTGAACCAGAGGGAGGATGAATTTCTATCATAAATAAATAAATAAGTAAATAAATATGTATATAAATATATAATGTGTATATACATATTTATGTGTATACACACATACATATATATACACACAAATTGTTTCCCTCTAGGCATTCCACCAAAGAAAGAAATGGAAAGCCTCTGGTTTATCTTTGCCCTTAGCCAATGTTTATCCTTACCTGCTTCGGATTATTGTTCTCACATTCCCCTTCATTCCTTATGCCAACTTGGGACCTGGTTTTCCTGCAATCAAAAGTTAATAGGCACAGCATTACAGAA
This sequence comes from Ochotona curzoniae, assembly GCF_017591425.1. Classification (NCBI taxonomy): domain Eukaryota; kingdom Metazoa; phylum Chordata; class Mammalia; order Lagomorpha; family Ochotonidae; genus Ochotona; species Ochotona curzoniae. The sequence goes on from NW_024464918.1 coordinate 22,015,869, forward strand.
CTTTCCACTACTGAAACCTGGTATCTCTCCACTGTGTTGCAATTCTCTTTCACTCCCTAAAAACAGAAGTCATACTGCACTCTTTACTTACTTTTCCTAATGAAAGCCTATGGTTAAGACATGAAGTCTACAATAAAGAGTCAGGTTTGGAAGGCTGGTAAGACTCAAACTTGTATATGATACTGCCCAAAATAATATTCTTTTTGTTTTCGGGGGGTGGGGTGGATTCACATGAGCAAATAGGGAAATGAACGCTTGTAACTAGGATTTTGGCACCTCCAAGGAATTTCGCTATCCTTGCTTTTCTCATTTTAAATAAACAAATTCACGTTTGTATTTTCTAGCATCTTACTCTTTATATGGATTACACTGGCTAACACTTTATTTTTCTCGGATAGTACATAAAGTTCTGACAGCTTCTCAGTCTGGTAGGGCTTCAAAGCATGTGTGAAAATGTGAGAAGAGTGCTGTCTCATTTCTAAAAAGATAAAGTGACTCACAATGACAACATCTGCCTAACAATAAAACTACAATAAAAACAATGTAAAGGAAAAGCTGAGTATTAGCACAATGTTTCCACGGCTGCATTGCAAGCATGGGATCCCTTATGAGCAGTTCACTTCCTGGGTGCTGCTCCACTTCCCATCCAACTCCCTGCTTGTGGTATGGGAAAACAGCAGAGGACAGCCCAAAGCCTTGGGCTCTGCACCCACGTGGGGGAGCTGGATAAAGCTCCTGGCGCCTGGCTTCAGATCAGTTCAGTCCTGACTTCTGTGGCCATTTGTAGAGTGAGCCAACAGATGGAAGTTCTTTTGGGAAATTGATTAGAGAAGATAATACTTGTGAATAAAAGATCATACATAGATGTGCATATGTACATATATACATCTACACAGAATACATATGCATGTGTATAATGCAGATGTATGTGAACATATAGGTATGTGTGTGTTTACATATAATCTCCCTATCTTGCCTACTTCACAGAAACACTTCTACTCATATGATAAATTGCACACAAAATTACTCTGTAAGAAAGAGTGCCATACTATATAACTTTCTTCTTATCAGTAGCAAAAAAATGTGGTATTAATAGTTTATAGATGGCTAACTCCTACAAAATAAATTACCTTAAATACTGTAAGGAAAACAGCTTCGTGTAATTGTGTAAGAATATGCTCTAAGGAGCATGCCTGCTTCTGGGAATACTTACGCATTTTTGGCACACAGCTCACATCTGTTGCTGTATGTCTTCCCATCTGTGCCACAAACAGCTGTATCACCGTCAGTGCAGATAAAACCCCCATCTCCTTCTCCTTTCCTGAATTCATCACAATTCAGCTGCAGGAGACATGATTAAGGAACATCAAAATGTAAGAGAGAAAATACTGCTTAGGTATTATAAATAAGTTAACATCTTAAGCCCACAGTAATATAAATTACTGGAGGGAAAAAACATATTAAGATAAATGAACTAATATAATCATAGGTTAAAACCTGGTTGAAGTATAGAGACAGAGTTAGGTTTTACAAGAAAAGATTGGGGTGGTGGGGAGCTCAATTGGCTAATCCTCTCCCTTGAAGTGATGGGATCTGATATGGGTGCCACTTTGTGTCCCAGCTGCTCCACTTGCCTTCCAGCTCCCCGCTTATGGCCTAGGAGAGCCTTGAAAACCTGCATCCTTGTAGGAGACCCAAAAGAAGCTCCTGGCTCCTGGCTACAGAATGGCTCAGCTCCGGTCATGCAGTCACTTGGGGAGTGAATCACCAATGAAAGATCTTTGTCTTTTCTTCTCTCTGTAAATTTTCCTTTCCAATAAAAAAAATAGAATCAAATCTTTTTTTTTTTTAAAGACAATTTTGAGGTGATTGCAGCCATTTGCTGTTGAGTGAGGAAGGGCAAATTTCCTCTCTGCTATTTAGTCTACCGTTTATTTATCAAAGCCTGCTCCCCTTCTCCATGAAGTGCTACTGAGGCACAGTAGATAATGGATGTGAAAGCTCTCTGATAACTATAAACCATAGTAAGTTTCCTATTGTTGCAGACTAAGATAATAATCAAAAGTCAGATTTCTGGGTTCACAATTCTGACGTGGCCACTTACTGCCTAATTTGGCAGACAACTTAATTCCTTTGTGTCTTCGTGTCCTCTGCAGAATCAACATGATTTGCCAACCCTCTCACAACCATAGCAAAAGCTGTGTGTAGGAGCTAGAACCATGCCTCACACTTCATAACATTTGCCTATTGTTATTTCAACTATCTCTTGCACTGAAAACCAAGTCAAGAAAACTGAAAAATCTTCTAGGGATAATGATGGAAATTCTGAAATCTCTACTAATGATAAGAGATACATTTGGGCACAAGACTGGTAAGAAAAACAAATGCAACAGGTAATAACTGATTTGCTACCCACTCACTTCACCTCTTTAAACCTCACTTTCCTCATCTAAAAAATGGTCATTCACACCCTACCTACATCCAGACTTGTGGCAAGGATCTCATGAATACTTACGAAATATTTGGCAGCTAATTATTTTGACATACACTAGCCAAAGATGACACAGAGTTAACTTGAATCTAATGCCTGCCCAAAACCAAAACAAGGAAAATTCTTTCCTTAGGAGATCACATTACAAAATAAATTTTTGATGTTACTATTTTCATACTAAAATATGTCAATGGTATACATGGAACATTTAGATTATAGATCTGTGGTGATCGAATATGACTCATAAATAAAAAATAAAAACTGGATGGATTTTTATTTTTTATTTTATTTCTGAACCAGATCAGATTGAAAAAGGAAAAAGAACTGACACCAGAAAGGAAAGGAACTTCCTACTGTGTACCAGGCTTTGCACTTGACTGTGAGGGGAGCTGAGGGAAGGACAGTCCAGGCCCAAGAGAACCTCCACTGCAAAGGGTGGCTGGAGCACAAAGAAAAGGCAAAATAATTTTTGATTTTTCTCTGAAAAAATCTTTTGGGAAGACAACTGAAGTATGAGAAAATAACAGTTCGAAGAAATTTGTTTGGGTCAGTCACTGCTATTCTCCCATCGCCAGAACATCAACAGCGACATACTAGGTCACGGGTGTTGTCAGAGTAACACAGCAGGCCCAAAGCTCAGCTGGGAGGTAATGCAGGTGCAAGCATTTGTTACTCCACCACCCTCTCCAAACTGCAAGGGGGTGGTGAATCACAACCTACAGAAAATACCTCTTATTAAAATGAACAGTCTGGAAGCTCATACTGGATTCCTTGCCAGCATTCTTTAGAGTTAAGACTTTTATACATACTATTTTCAGAAACTTATAAAGGGGAAAATATAAGCTTAATTCACTAGACTTTTTATAGAAAACACCAATCAAGAAACAAAAACTAGATATTTTCTTAGAATTACATGGAGCAGTTTTAAAATAGAATATTTCTTGGGCCACAAAGAAAGTCTTAAGTTTCAAATTATCAATGTTAGATGGATTATGTTTTCTCATCAAAATTTATTAAAATTGAAAGAATTAAAAATAGAACAATGTGAAAAGCTGACATATCAATAAATAATACTGGGGATTAAAACACTTAGGAAAAAATCAAAGATTTTGAGTACAAATACAGGGATACAGAAAACTTAAATATTTTTAAAATTAGGAGTGGGCTGAGGTACAGCGGCTAAGTTGCCTCTTAGGACATCCACATCCATGGCTGAAGAGTCTGATTTGAGTTCTGGCTATTCTGCTTCCCATTCAGCTTCCTGCTAATGTGCACATGATGATGGCTCAAGTACTTGGGTCCTGGCCACTCAGGTAGGAGACCCAGGCTGAGTTCTGGGCCCCTGGGTTTGGGTCTGATCCAGCTGTAGTAGGCATCCTGGGAATAAACAAGTAGATGGAGATCTACCACGTGCTATACATAATTGTATGTGCTATGCTTTTGCATGACTGGCAAAACAACAGGCTTGGTGATGGTATCACCGTAAACATGTGAGTAATGCGTTGTGCTGCATTATGACAGCAACAACATCAGTAGGTGAAAGGAATTTTTCATCCCCATTAAAACCTTTTGGAACTGTTGTATAAGCTTGTTTTTCCTTGGTTGAAACATTACTATGTGCACATGTCTATGTTTAAATATTTATCATAAAAATTTCTTATATTTTGCTGCCATTGTGAATTAATACTTAAATTTCAAATTGTTTATTGCTGGCATACAGAAACTGTGTTATTAGTCTTACATAAGATGTTGCTATGTTACATGAGATGATGTTGCTAAATTTATTCTTTAGGTCTAGTGATTTTTTTTTTGATTTCTTAGAATTATCTATGCATGATATCACAGTTTTACAATTACAGACTATTTCCTTCACATTGAATAATTAATTAGCTTTGCTTTATTGTATTGGCCAGAAACTCTAGTGCAAAGATGAATAGAAATGGTTACGGTAATCGGCTCTTTTTCCGTCCTTAATCTTCAGGGAAAAATATTTACCTTAAGTGTGATTAGCTGTAGACTTTTCATCAATACTTTTTATTAGACCAAGACTCTCACATGAGTAGCACTGACCCAGTCACTCTGAGCTGGTAAGAAGCTGCAGTCAAGAGCCAGAGCAAGGACTTGAATCCAGGTATTCTGCTGTGTAATACGGGCCTCTTAATCAGCACCTCAACCATTCAGCTAAATATCTGCCCCATCAGAGTAGGCTGAGAAGTGTCTTCTCTGTTTCCTAAGCAAATCTAAAAACGATTGGTGTAAAAAAAAGGATTGCAGGGCCTATTGAACTGTATCATAAAATGATAATAAATATAGAAAAGAAGGATTGATATTAGTTCTATCAGTGAAGTCATCGAGGGCTGATTTTTTAAAATTTAATTTACTCACTATAGATTTATTCTGATTTTCTGTTGCCTTTGGAGCCAGTATTTTGTAGCTTGTTTATTTCTAAGAATTTTTCAATTTTATCCATGTTACCTAATTTGTTATGTTGGCACTGTTCACAATGTTCATATATAGATTTTACAATTATTCTGAAGCATTTCATTCCAGATTTTGCTAATTATTGTTTTCTCATTTTTTCTTGTTCTTAGGTAAGTAAACGTTTTGTAAGCTTTCTCATTTTTAAATGAATCAACTTGGTTTAATTATTTTCTGTTTGGGATAGCATTCAATTTTGTTCTAGTTGTATTATGACCTCTTTGCTTACTTTGCATTTACCTTGCTCTCCTTTTTGTAAGTTTCTTAAGGTGGGAATTTAAATGGTTTGAGAGACTGGCACTGTAGTGCAGTGGGTTACGCTACGGTTTGTAATGACAGCATCCCCTATCACCTCACATACTCGAACACCAGCTCTCCTGCTTCCCATCCCGTGTCCTGCCAATACGCTTGGGAAGGCAGTGGAAGATGAAACAAACACTTGGACCTTTGCCACCCAAGTGGGGGAAACACGGGCATTGTTGTCATAGTTGGGGAGTTTGGAAGGATGTGTGAGCCAGTGCATGAAAGATCTGTCCCTTCTTCTGTTTTCATATGTTCATTTATACCCGTAATTTTAGTGACTTCTCTAGTAATTACAATATGCACTTTATCACAAACTCTACTAGATGAAATACATAAATCTGATAAAATACAGAAATTCTATATATCCTGTTTTGTGTATTATTGTCAAATGTGCTATATCTACGCACAAAATGAACGAACATTACACCTACTGCCTTATAGAATGTCTTTAGGGGAAATTAGGAGAAAATTTAAAAAACTTATTTGTAGACTATATCAACCCATATTTTCAATATTTCTGACACTTCTTTTTGTAGTTCCAAACTACTGTTAATCAAAAGTTAATAAACCAGTTAATAAAGTCTCTCACATTATTAATATGGAAATATCTTTATTTTGCCTTAATTTTTGTAGGATACTTTTGGAGCACACAGTATCTTAGCTAACTTCTTTTTTGTTTTTTAATCTTCCAACACTTCAAAAGCATTCATTCCATTGCTGCCGCGTGATCATTAGATGAGAAATCAATCTACATAAAGTTTAAAAGTCATTTTTTCTTATAACCTCAAAACTTTGCGTTTTTTAAAAAGATTTATTTATTTTTAATTGGAAATGCGGATATACAGAGAGGAGAGACAGAGAGGAAGATCTTCCGTCTAATGGTTCACTCCCCAAGTGACCACAGCGGCTGGAGAAGAGCCAATCCGAAGCCAGGAGCCTCTTCCAGGTCTCCCACGCGGGTGCAGGGTCCCAAAGTCTTGGGCCGTCCTCGACTGCTTTCCCAGGCCACAGGCAGGATGCTGGATAGGAAGCAGGGCAGCCGAGATTAGAACCGGCGCCCATATGGGATCCTGGCGTGTTCAAGAGGATGACCTTAACTGCTTTGCTATCGCGCCAGGCCCTTGTTTGCATTTTGATTTTAAAACTTTCTGCTGTCGATTGTGTATCTTTTTGTATTTATCCCATTTGGGACTTGTTGGGCTTCTTAAATTATCATAGTTTAAAAATTAAATCTGAGGGCTTGGCACAGTAGCCTAGTGGTTAAAGTCCTCGCCTTGAACATGCCAGGATCCCATTTGTGTGCCAGTTCATATCCTAGCTGCTCCATTCCCAACCAGCTCCCTGCTTGTGGCCTGGGGAAACAGTAGAGAATGGCCCAAATCATTGGATCCCTGCACACGAGTGGGATACCTGTAAGAGGCTCCTGGCTCCTGGTTTTGGATCAGATGAGTTCTGGCTGTTGTGGCCATTTGGGGAGTGAACCATTGGACGGAAGATCTTTGTCTCGGCTTCTCTTTGTAAATATTTCTACTAAAAAAATAATTAAATCTGTAAAAAATTATATTTGTTACACTTTTGGCCATTGCCCCTTCGCATAATTTGCCTATTTCCTTTCCTCTATCCTGTTTCTGATATTGCCATCACAGCCTGCTCGTATGCACGCTGTTGGTACACATGCTCTTAAACTACAGTCTGTGATTTTGTTCGTTTCCCATCGGCTCTTTCTGTCTGTACTTTCATTATTTTTATTACTTTGTGTTTGCTGATTCTTTTCTATGCAGTCATACGCCCACTTGTGGATTTCTCACTTCAGTTATGCTCTTTACTTCCAGAATTTTTATTCACTTCTTTTTGATGATTTATTTTAATTAAAAGTTTCTATTTGATCATTCATTGCCACATAACTCTCATTTCTTGAACATTTTCAAATTTAAATTGTTAACATTTTTAATAGCTATTTCAAGTCCTTATAAAATCTATCAGCTGCAAATACCCAAAGAATATATCTATTTGCATATTCTTCCTTGAACTTAGCTCATACACTCTTGCTACTTCTTAATTTTTAAAATGAGAATAGTACATAAATATATTGTGCATTATTACAAAGTATATTGTATATTTTAGAAACAATATTTTGTAGATACTCAGAATTATGACTTCTCCTTAATGACCATTTTATCTGATTTTTTTTTTTTTTTTGCTGGGCTAATGCTTTGAAATCTCACTCTCCTATAATTTGGAGCTGCCAGTTTGTGTCCTTAAAAATCTGTGCTCTGAAAAGACTTATAACTTATACGTTCCAGCTCCCTAGATTTTTTTTCCTTTGTCTTGGTTGCTTGGTTGTCAGCCGATGGCTTTATTAAGTATCTACTCAAAAAATCTCAAGCAAATAAGGCAATTTCTGCAGATGAACATTTGTGTTTGGTAGAATACATAAAATTCAGGCCATTTTTTCACATCCACATTTGCTTTTCATCAGGATATTCTTCATCTTTTAAATGCATGTGCATGACTCAATATTCAACCAATAGTTTGCAAATTTTTTAGATCCTCTTCAGGCTTGGTTACTCATTTGAGAAGACTTGGTAAGAAACTGTACTTGATACAAGCATGATGACGATCTTAGGTTGTTTCCCTTATTCTCAGTTAAGATTCTTTCTATTGAAATCATTGCTGACTGTGACTGGCACCACTTATCTGAAATTAAGTAACTCGCTTCAGTGGTGGCTGCCTAGTTGCTCATGCTTCCAGTCTTCCCTGCACAGGCAATCCCTGACACCTGACCTAGAGGTAATATGGGCAAATCCTTATGCATGACCATCCCTGACTCCAATTCATCTTATCTGGAGTTTTGCAGTTTTAGAGTTTTAAAATGACTCTTTTTGTAAGATTTACTTAGCTTTACATTGGTTTTTTGGGGAGAGGATTTGCTGCCCTTCTAGTTCAGCAATAGCCTGAAGTGCTAAGGTTCATAATAATTTTATATAGATTTTCAAACCACATAAGAATAATTGAAAAGTACATACTCACTTCACTAAAGGACATAATCATACATTTTCTAAATAAAATATTAGTACCCCCCCATATATTAGTACCCAAATTAACAGTGTATTTAAAATGTATGATGATTAAGTATGATGTATCCTAAAATAATAGTTTAAAATAGTGAAAATATTAAAAGGTTAATCATATTATTAGACTAAAAGGGAAATCAGGTATTTTAATAACTGCAGAAAAGTTGGCAAATGAAAACTAACATATATTCAGCAAACTAAGTATGGAAAGAGTCTTGTGAAACTTACCAAAGTTTATAGGTTCAATAAAACTCTCCATGAAAAACATTTCCTTAATGAAAAAACTTTGGAAGTATTCCTTTTAGGGGCCGGCATTTTAGTTTTACAGTTTAAACTACCTGCTTGCCTGCCTGCAGTGCTCGCATCCCACATGGCACTGGTTCCAGTCCCTGTGGTTCCATATCAACTGCCTATTAACACATCTGGGCAAGTACAAGATGGCACAAATCCTTCGGATCCAGTGCCCACGTAGCAGACCCAGCAGAAGCTCCTCGCTTTAGCCTGGCCTTGTCCTAACTATTGCAGCCATTTGGGGAGAGAACAGTGGATCCAAGAGATATCTCTCTCTCTCTCTCTCTGGCTTTCTCTTTTCTGTGTAATTCTTTTTAAAAAAAATAAACTAAACATTTAAAAATAATTCCTTTTAATAGAGAAAACAGAAGAACAGGAGGGAGTTTTGATATTTTTTTTTATCATCACTACTAATACGTAAGGTACTGTACCTTAGTTCAAAAGAAACAGTGCTACAGAAATAAAGAAGTGTTGATGTTAAAAGGAAATCATAAGAATCTCATTACTTGCAGGTTATGAAATCATCTGCCAAGAAAAAAGCAACGGAATCAACAAGCCACCAGAATTAACGCAAAGTATCAGAAAGTAGCTTAATAGGACAAGCAGAAATCAAAAGAATTTCTCTATAGGAACAGAAACCAGACAGTAATATAAAAACATTCAAACCAGGAATAAAACTCTACATTTTAGGCATTATCAAATATTCCAAAAATGTGAAAAAATATTTTACAAATCTCATAAATAATGCGAATTAATAAAATAATAAGTGTTCTTAAGTTTGGTCAGCTAATATTTAGGAGATCGTTTTACCAATATCACTTTATAAATACTTCATCTCTCTAATAAAACTGGGTTTCCAAATTCAAGTTGAATTTTAGTAACCTCAATGTTTTTTGTTTCTCATATGTCAACAGAAACTCTATGTATGAAGCCAATTTTAATAACATCTTGTAAGATAAGGGAGGCATGCCTTACTACTTACTAAGGCAATTTAACCCATCTGAAAGAACAGGAAAACTATACACACATATATAGTTTGACATACGCTGATTAGTTTCTAAAACTGGCTTTCAAAATCACAAGAAATATTAAATGAACGAATTAAGCATTTTAAAAACAAAAGATCAATATGGAGACCAGAGTGATAAACAAATGGTGTAAAGGAGTCCAATTTGAACTTTACTTAAGACAGTCCCAACAAGGCTTGCTGATGGTGTGAAAACTCGGACTTGGGGGATAAAGAATGATGCACTGATGAAAAAGTTGGTGAGAAAGAGAAGATGTCTCTAGAAAGAAAATTCTTGACTAAGTAAAGCACTTGATCCTCAGAGTTGATTTCTGAAGGGTTGATTTTTGATGAGAGAAATCTAAGGAGAGAAAGTGAGTATATTCTTCTCTTTGATAGTAGAGCATAAAATGACAATATAATTGCAAGAATCCATCAAACAAAAACAAGTACCAACCTCGATATATATTACTGGAAAAGTACACAGTAAGATATTAACTCCTTTAGCTCACAGGTTGTTGTTTCCTAGGCAGAAATCATATACCTGTGTGTATTTTACCTAGAGGTAATAGTCATTACTCAGATATAAAACATGATGTAGGTATAATATTTTAAAAATTCCTTAGTGTTATTTCTTAAAAATCCTACTTGGTTAAAATCTAGTGAATTTGTTTTCCACCATGGAAAGTTTTTACTTGCAATATTTTAAAATATTCAATTTGCTAAGTCTGGAATGTGGTGCATGTGTGAGAATATTTTCCATTTGGGTATATTTTATATTTTTAAGCATCACCTATTTGTTGGTTTTTAGAGAAAAGGGGAAGAGGAGAAGAAGAAATCGCTTGGAATGTGAGAAACCAAAGTAGAATTAAAAGTTGCCACTGAACTTTTCTAATCCTCATAGGTTTCTAGAGCATATAGAAGTAGCTTCCTTTAATTACACATAAAGGATGGGCAGTTATTGGTCCGTTGGGTGGGGACCATTGTTATTGTGTTAAAAGTGAGACTGGTTAAGCCAAAGTAAAGAATTTGGTCTGTGTTTACTTCGGAGGCTGAGGTTCTCAGACATACCTGCGTAATACGGCCAAGGAAGATGGCAGCTTGGTTAGAACACAGGTAATTGTCATAAGTAATTAGGGTGTGTCTGCACTGACTGATCATTTTAATTATGTGTCAGGATGAGGAGAGAAAGAAAGAAGGAAGAAACTAGAAGAGAAACCACACAGGACTGGAGTGCCGGGAGCAGCTGACAGAAGGGCTGTTGACTGCCTCAGTTAGCTAAGCAGTCATGAGATAATTTAGGTGAGAAATTTCCACCAATCTGGATCCGCAGTTTTTATTTTCTTGACTTTTTAAAAAAACATTTTTGTGTTAATTAAATACTTATAAAGTTAAATGATTATGTGGTGGGCTAAGACTGAGCAGTTTCTGCATTTCCTCTAACTTAATATTTACATTTTTATAAATATTGTTCTTCAAAAAGATATTTGTCCTCCAAGTCCCAAGTGAAAAATATTAGATGTAGGGAACCAATTCTAGCTGGATTCAGAAAACCCTTGAGATATTAGAAAAGAGATGCAGTAGGAAGCAAAGGGAGGAGAGAGTTACTAGACTTAGTGCCGACAACACAAAATTACACTGAAGACAACTTGTGATAGTTCCTCATCTGATCTATAGTCCATGTAACAGATGGAAAATTGACACTAGGAGACACACAAAATGCTCAAGTTGCATAGACAATAATAATTCTAATTAGATCTTTCTTCTGTGTCCCAGGAAAGCTTACTGGAGGTAGGACAAGAAGAATGAGAATTGGCCATGAAAAATAGACTGACCCACCTCTAAGCATCTGTCAGTGCCCAAAATATTTTCAGGGAGTCAGCTCATGGGTTGGGCCAAGGGACAAGATATACCAGATATTTAGCCCACCCCTGGACTAAGCCAAGTCCCCTCCCTTGAAAGTAGCTTGCTGCAAAACAGGCATAACCCTGAGATTGGGAAATAGATAACTCCACATAGAATAAAACATCACTCCAAAAGCAAAAATGACAGCTTGGTGCCAGATAGCTCACCTCTGCTGAGGCTGTGGCTCTTGTTAAACGGCTGGCATTTCTCTGAGACACCACTTCTTTTTCTCTGGAAGAGAAGAAAGAATACATGATAAGTTAAACATTGTTTGAGTAGCTTTTAAAGATAAGAGTTTATGTAATAAGCAATTTTGACCCTTTCCTAGACAAGTCTGGCATGTCAGCAGTAGATATATAACTAGAAATAGGCATGGTAGCACAAACATTCCTGCAGTACTGAAACATATCTCAAACATGGAATATAATTGACAAAAATCTTTACCGTTACCTGAAAACCTTTAATACATCCAACACTCAGATGGTTACTGATTCTAAAAGCTGCCCGTGCTATTGTGTATATATAGCCTTTCAAAGACCATATTTACAGTAAGAAAAATCTATCTTCCTGTATTAGTCTTGATTCCAACCCCCATGAGGCAAATCAATGGCCATTTCCACATCTCTGCCTTCGGCATACTGAACATAGCTTGTATGTCCATCACTCTTTCCTAAGAAACAAAGCTTATTCCAACATAATTTATGTAGGCAACAACAACAACAACAAAACAATAAATGACTTGGTCTAGAGTAAATGTTTTGTGAGTCTCAAGTATTTCACTTTTGCTGAATATTATTTTTCAATACATGTACTATAAGCATAATTTTAGCTTTCTTACTAAATCATCTGATGTAAAAAAAAGGGAATAGGAAAGTTTTATTCAACTGTGTCTGGGCTTCTCCCATCCTCAACCTGGCTCTGGCTTACACTTCATATTCCCACAGTCTCTTCATTAGAAGCAGTTAATACAATCAGAGATTCATTATCCCAATATTATTGAACATGTCAAATTAAATCACCTCACACATACCAACCCACCCAGTACTTAAAAAGCCAATTATTGCAACTTGTTTTAAAGGAATAAGATTAGATTTGCCTAGGGATTGGGCTGAAACTTTTGGCAGTGCTCATACACTTGGGGTGACCTCTCCATCCAAAACCAAAGTAGGATAGTCTACTTGAAGATCTGCAACTGATAACTCAAGCTGCGTTTACCTTTGAGGTATTAATGGAGAGAAGTGGAGTTGACCAGTATGTTTCTAGGATACTAGTTATGAGATGCAAGGTGTTGAAAGTTACAGCAGGTTGGTGCACTTCATCCTGGCCTAATCCCAGATGTCTGAAGACACTGGCAACTCGCACAAGCAGAAAGTGTTTTGCTGCAGCCCTGCTGCTGGGTGGCTGCCAGAGAAGAGTGTGGCATACTTCTCAGAGGAGCTCCGCAGCACAACAACAGAATCAGGTTCCAACAGGTCTAAGGAATCTGACTTTCATTCTTATTTACTATTATTTTTTTGAATCTCCAGAGTCAGGAAGGCCAAAGGTCTTTCTCAAAAGACCACAGACTGCTGTATTAGGTATGATGAATTTTCAAAAAAGTTTCACAGAAAATGCCTAATGAGACAAAAACTATGAATGGATTTAAAATTTCTCATAACAAAATAAACATTTTTTAACGATTTCTTTTCATTTATATGGAAGACAATTTGAGAGAGAAAGAAGAAAAACCAGATCTTTCACCTACTGGTCCACTACCCAAAATTGGCACAACAGCTGGGGCTAGCCAGGCCAAATCCAGGAGACAGGAATTTCATCCAGGTCTCCCACATGGGTGACAGGGAACTAATCGTGTGGGCCATCTTTTGCTGCTTTACAAGATAGATTAGCAGGGGACCGGATCAGAAGCAAAGATTCAAATTGACACTTCAATATGGGATGCCAATATGGTTATGCAGTGGCATAACCCACCGTGCCACATACTGATCCCAACAGTTTTATATGTTACATGAACTTTTTGGAATGATCCTGTATTAATCTTGAGCTTTTCAGATGCTGCTCAAATCCTATGCTAGAAGTTATTCAAAATCTCTATAAATGGTAGTAATTATCCAAATTTATCTGATGGAAAGTGTCAAAATTCTTGAAAACATTTTTATTTTACTATTTAGATTTAGAAAATGCATTTGAAAGAAAAAAAATACATTTATTAGTTTGGAACTCAAATAGTTGAAGAAACACTACTCACAGTATCATCTTGCACGTGACACATTTGTTGATGAATGTTATCCAATCAGGGCTTTGAAAAAGTTTTTCATCTTGGGGACAGAACAACTTCCCATTTTTCATCAGTACTCGAAACTTATTGCATGTTTCCTGAGGATGAGATAAAAAAGATGTTGTGTTTCCTGAAACTTAATTGAAAGAAGTCTTCCTTCCAAGAATTTCCTTGAGTAATACTTATTTTGCAGCCACTATCCCCTTTGTACAGAAAACACTCAATTGATACAAATAACACAAACAAAAATAATGACTTAGGATTGTCTGATGGAGATGGCCAACTTAGCTAATACACTGTCATCTGCAAATGGGTGAAACAGAAGGAAACGATAAGTGAGCTGTAGCCAGAGATCTGAAGCTATATTCCCTAGTACTCATTTATGCTCTCAGTAGCCAATCTCTCAAAGGCTCCATTACACTTTCTGAAGCAGAGTATATTTTGGTGGTCATCCTGCAATGGATTGTGACATCTGCACTCTACACAAGACTTTCAGTAAAAGTCCCAGATCCTCTGCTTCAGATCTAGCTTCTTGTTCATGCATCCTGATGGATCAATGGCCTGGGTTCCAACTGTCACCTCTATGAGACCCACATGGAATTCTGACTTCAGGCTTCAGCCTGGCCCAGCCCTGGCAGTTTGGGGCTACTGTGTAATGAACCAGCAGTTGGAAGGAATCTCTCTCTCTCCCTCTTTAACACCAGGCATCATTGCCACCAAATGTCACTACCAGCAGAAATCAAACTTGGTAAATCTACAGAAATATTATGCTGATTTTTCAAAACTTTCCTATTTACGTTGTCTCTTCTATTACAAAAAAAAATGGGGGTACGTCTTCTGAAATAACTCTTGTTGGATTCTGTATATTGCTGAAGGCATGCTATGCTCTACTTGTACTATCTTCCTTTCTGTAAATGCCAATGACTGCATCCTACCAAGTTTAGGGAGGGCAGAGGACACAATTTTGAATAACAGAATTGATGGAAAAGGCCAGTTCTGTGATGTTGAAATTTTGATTCCTGTATTGTCATTCATTCAATCATATGTTATTGAAAGCCTGATAAAAGTCATTCAATTTTTAGGAGCTTAAAATCAGGTTGTATTTGTGTTGCCTGTTAAGAGCGATCTTACATCTACTTGTCCACAGGATTGGAAATGGAGAAGATAGGTCCCAAACCAGGCACCCATAGGAGATGATGGTACCACAGTCAGATCTTAGTTCTTTGTGCTACAGCATCAACAGAATCTATGCGTTTTTGTTTGATTTGATTTTGCTAAAGTAACACTAAACAAGAACACTGCTTCAGGGTTTTATTTTTGTTTGTTTGTTGATGCTTTTATCAGCAAATAAATAAAGCCTTTGTTGTCACAAATAGTACCGTGTCCAAAGAAGTAATTCTCCTATATATGTATTTTGTCTTCCTATATACTTATAGTGATCATTACACCAGTCAAAAATGACTACTAAGAGATGACTGTACTGGGCCTGGTGCTATGGCTCAGTGGCTACATCTTCACTCTGCAAGCACCAGGATACCCTGTGGGCACTAATTAACATCCCGACTGCTCCATTTCCCATGCAGCCTCCTGTTTATGACCTGGGAAAGCAGCAGAGGATGGCTCAAAGTCTTGGGACCCAGTACCTACATGGGAGAAATGAAGCAAGCACTTGGCTCCTGGCTTTGCATCAGCACAGCTCTGGTCACTAATGAACTAGTAAATATGATCTGCCTTTCCAATAAAAACGAACAAACTTTTCAAGGATCCATTGATATAGCAGCAAATATGACAGAAGTATCCTCTCAAATACTGCTTGTAGAAGAATTTGGAATAAGGTGCCTATTCTAGCCTCCTAAAGATAGTAAGAAGTTGGGCCCAGCGCAGTAGCCTAGCATCTAACATCCTTGCCTTGCACATGCCAGAATCCTGTATGGGCATGGGTTCTAATCCCGGCAGACCCACTTCCCATCCAGCTCCCTATCTGTGGCTTGGGAAAGCAGTTGAGGATGGCCCAAAGCCTTGAAACCCTGCACCCACATGGGAGACCCAGCAGAAGCTCCTGGCTCCTAGGTTCAGATCAACTGAGCTCCAGCCATTGCAGTCACTTGGGGAGTGAGTCATTGGATGGAAGATCTTTCTTTCTGTCTCTCCTTCTTTTTGTATATCTGACTTTCCAATTTAAAAAAAAAAAAAACTTGGGCCCGGCGCAGTGGCGCAAGTGGTTAAAGGTCCTCGCCTTGCACGCCCGGGATCCCATATGGGCGCCGGTTCTAATCCCGGCAGCCCCGCTTCCCTTCCAGCTCCCTGCCTGTGGCCCGGGAAAGCAGTCGAGGACGGCCCAAAGCTCTGGGAACCTGCACCCGCGTGGGAGACCCGGAAGAGGCTCCTGGCTTCGGATCGGCATAGTATCGACCCGTTGCGCTCACTTGGGGAGTGAATCATCGGACGGAAGATCTTCCTCTCTGTCTCTCCTCTCTGTATATCCGCCTTTCCAATGAAAAAATAATAAAAATAAATCTTTAAAAAAAAAAAACTTTAAAAATGATAGTAAGAAGTTGGTAGCACTTGAATGAAGAAAGGTGAAACATAATGAAATAATGTATTTTAAAAGTTCTTACTAAAGTTGACTTGCTAGAATAGGAAGTGATGATGTTATTACAGTAGCACAGTGGTAATTTCTGGCAGTAAACTAATGACTTGAAGTCTAGAATTTTATGCAATTGTGTAAATTACTGCTTTGCTTGCCAGATCTGACTCTATGAAGTCCTAAAAAGTTTCTAATAGAATCTGAGAGTAGCTTCCTGTCTTTGTACAAGAAATATACCCATCCCAACGTAGGTCTCAAGAATATATAAAAGGAAGGATTTGTGGCAATATTGCAATGAAGCTCTAATTTATTTTGAATGGTTAATTATGAGACAGTAGCATCAATCCCAGTAATTCCTGAATCAGACTTGCCCAATATCATAATTAGATGATTGTTAAATGCCTAGAAAGACCCTCTTTTCTCCCCCTTTTTTAAACAAATGAGCATAAAGCTCAGATAGGAGGTTAAAAAACTGGTTCACTGCATTTAATTAGTTAAGATGAGACCCAGTGCTCTTGGTTGTGAAATGGTCCAATATATCCTCTTCAAAAAGAAGAAAAAGGAAAAATATTGAAAGCAACAGCTAGAATTTTGTCTTTGGGCAAAATGGAGTCCTGTCTTAACGATTATAACAAAGAAGACTAAAACAGGAGCAGAGCTCTACCAAAAATTTATTACTTGTCAGAAACTGGTTACGTGCAGCATAATTTCCAGCCCTGGGCTTGTTTTTCTTTCCTTTTGTTATTGCTGCTACTGTTCTTCACATATCTTGGAAACCATGGAGCCTCCAGGGTGAAATTCCTTCCAGCCGCCCCACTGACTGTAACCTAGTCCTTTGTCTATCTGGGACATGATGGTTAACATTTTCTGAGAGCTGGCATTGCCCAATTTCTGAGCCAGAACCCCGAACCGTTTTCTTTGGGATTCATAACAAGGTTTCTGTGATGGAAAATAGAATATAATTAAGGTTCTTTCAGATATTAAGTGCTTCTCCATGCTATTCTGGTTCATGTTAATAAGTCCAATATGCTTTTAGGGTGCTATAAAGAATCTACTGAACTTGAGAAAAAAATCCAGGGGTATAAGACTAGTTCAATAGTTTTATTTTTCACAGGCTATCCAAAACCTATGATTTCCCATACATGATCCAAAGACTATTTCCAAAGAAATGGTTATTTTGTAATCTTGTCCTTTATGCCAATAATAAACGGGAATGGCTAAACTAATATATTTTAAAACACTTGCTCAGTAGATTAGTTAACAATTTTTTAAAAATCAGTGCAATATGTATGCCATCTTCCAGAAGTCAGCACTGAATTACCATGGACTATGTAAAAGAAGATTGTGATGCCATGTACAGTGCCATTTATAAAACATCCTTCTATGCTTCAGTGTGAAATAACTAACAGATCATGTTCTTTGGTTCCCTTCAATCCAGCTTGGCTCTACATTAGCAGAGTTTCTGCATCTTTCCTTAATAAAAAAAAATTACAGGAAATATGAAAACTATGAAGATATCTTCTAAAAATTTCCCATTAAAAAGGTTTTGTTTTTAAAAATTTTGAAATAATATACACAGAGAAAGTATTTTAGTCATACCTCAAGAGTTGTGGTGTAAACAAAATGTCATGCATTTATTATCATGATGTTCATGATCTGTGAGATATGTAACAATTTTGCTATATACCTGGTACTGCTTTTGAGTGTCAGAGAGAAACTAGGCATCCTTACTAATTTTTCAAACAGATGATAAATGTAGTTTTGATAGAAATTATTTTATTTCTCAAATAAAACACTATTCAGAATTGCTAAAGTCCCTCTGTTACAGCAGGTGCCTCTGCCTGGTCTGGCGTGAGTTACAAACTCCTTCATGGCTCACTCTCTGGCAGCTTTCAGATTCTTGGTCTGATACTATCTCCCCATGGAGAATTTCCTGAACTGCGCCGTGAAGAAGTCCAACACAATAGGTCAACTGGCTAATCCTCTGCCTTCAAGTGCCAGCATCCCATATAGGTACCAGTTCATGTCCTGACACTCTACTTCCCATTTGTCTCCCTGTCCACGGCCTGGGAAAGCAGTGAAGGGTGGCTGAAAGCCTTGGGACACTGCACCTGTGTCAGAGACCCTGAAGAAGCTCCTGGTTCCTGGCTGCAGACAGGCTCAGTTCAAGCTGTTGCAGCCATTTGATAATGAACCAGAGGACAGAAAGTCTTTCTCTTCATTGTAAATTTGTCTTCCAAAAAAAATGTTAAAAAAAGCTACTACTTCCATTTCCTGGAATTTCTACCCAATGTCCTACTATTTTGCTTAGCATTAATTAATAGCAATTGTGCTAATGTAATATATCATATATATGTAACATATATGCTACTAATTTTCTTGTAATTTGTCATGGTTTTGTTTACTTTAGAATATCTCTAGTATATCAAAGAGGGTTAGATGTAATAGATACTAAAAAAATAACTACTGTATAAAAAACATACACTGACTACATACAACACAGACGGCCCCAAAAGTCATTTTGGTTTCCTATGTGGTGTTTACGGCTTCCTCTGTGTTATGATAGCTTGATGCAGATGTTAAACAGAGCAACAGTAGTTTGTCAATCGATTTATTCATTTCTGTTTGCTCTCATTGATGTCAAAGCACTCCTAAGCATACTGGTAGTTTCTTGCTGACATCTGTCACCATCGTGTGTGTGTGTGTGTACACGTGCATGTGAGAGAGAGAGAGAGAGAGAGAGAGAGAAAGTGACAGAGATTCAGCTCTTGATTTATAGAGATCAGCTTCTGTGTTTTTAACCAAAGCTTTATACCTATCAGAATACAGCTATGTTATCCAAGTGAAGGTGTTGTCCACAACAAGTTTTTTTTCTTCAGAGTCTGGAATGAATTTAATGAACAGAAAAAGCAGGACTAACCTGATTTTCATCCTCACTGGCAGCATCTGGACAAAAATACAGAAACCAAAGTTGAAGGAATATAAAAGAGTCCATAATTCACTTATTCAATGCAGTGTCTTGATTGTCTTGATAACAATATATTGTAAAGCTAAAATGATTTTTCAATATCTTGAAATTTATCATAGTAAATGAGAGTGCTGTACTAGAAGACATGTCTATGCATTCACAAAGATCCAATCATGTAGGAACTTCCAATTGCCTTGAGAAAAAACACTCATGTATTTTCTGACTGCCCCCAAACATGGAATTTGCAAATGTCAGAGGAAAGTATAATAGGCTCCATATACCTGCCTAATACACAATATCAATTATAACTCATAACTTATATATAGATAAAATTGAGTGTTCAAGTTACAGCAACTCTTCTTGTTACAAAAAAAATAGAGAGCTGGCAAAAATTAAGACAAAATTATGGACTGTTACACTATGTCATTAACATACTCTTCTGCACCTACACATTTAGGGCCTCATTTGTGTATAATGGACTCACTTACTCTGAGATTCTTTTAAAAAATGTAAATGCTTTTGAGCAGAGTAAGTCTTGGTAATCTGTTTTCCCCTCAAAGTTTAAAGAGCTAACACAAAACCCCACTAAACTCGCTTTTTAGGAGAAGTACTTTCAATTCATTTAGGATTTAAAAACAGACAAAAATTAAGCTAAATAGCACTACTGCTTTAAAATAAGAAGAGGTATTGAATATTTTAAAATATTTTAGTTATGCATGTAGCAATAAAATACTACAGAAAATGTAATAAAAACATATAACAGGTTTAAAATACTACAGAAAATATATAACATGTAAGTTTAAAAATACATATCTGACTATATATACATATATATATACACACACGTACGTACATGCAATATGAATGGATACGCTTAGTGAGGGTAAGAGAAAAAAATCTGTTTCAGAACTAATATAGAATCACCGAAAGAATTTCTCATGGATAAAAAAATTCAGATAGTCTCAAATTAGATCATTTGCCATTTCTAAAGACAGTAACATTATAAAGCCACTTGTATAAATCCCCCAAAACTGTGTCTGGCATAATATCTCAGGATTACACATACTTGTATAAATATATTTTGTTGAGGAGTGAGGAGAAAGGTTTTTTCCCCATGGCTTTGAGGTATGTGGCAAGAGACTTGGATTACATGCAAATTGCTCACCTTGGATGAGGCAAAGAGCCAGGGTCAGAAGCATGGGCACTGTGGCTGTTTTCATGGTGAAGGTGATGTAAGTTGGCTACAAGTCTGCTCCTTGCATTGCACAGCTGGTGCTCCCAGACTGAACTCGTAGAGATGCAGCTCACTTTTTTATATACTGACATACTTATGACGTGGTGATATAACCAGTTGGTCAGGCTCATGTTTATCATACGACATCATAACCTTCTATCCTTTACAGTGAAGTTGGCAGATTTGAGTAGAAAAGGTCTATTTTTAAGTGTTTTCATATCTCCCACAGAAAGCAGGAGATCCGATCCCAGGATCCTAAAAGAAGTTGAAAATACGCTACGTGTGCACAAGAACTGAATTCCTCAGCCACATCAGACATATGACCTCATACACAGATTCCAAACCTTGCTTCCATTGTAAGTGAGAGAGGAGGACAGAGAAGATGAATTGGTTGGCCTGCCAGTCTGGCACAAATTTAAGCACTTCCACATCTAGAGACGGCTGCTGATACTAACAGAACCCAGAGTCCCTGTTCCTGTTCCATCTGTGGATGTTCTAAAGCATCAGAGCTCAGTGTAACAAACTCATACATATGCTACAGTTGAATGACATCAAGAGAGAACCTAGCAAAATCCCAGACTAAATCCATGGGACAGACGGAGACTGCTCCCAAGAGCAGAGTTTGGACAGAAGAGGCCGAGCCAGTACTTGTATGACAAGTTTTGTCTTCCTCCCTCTCCACACACTGCTTCACTCTTAGATAGTAGGCAGGGCAAGTTTTTGAAAATAAAGCTTTCTCAAAACTACTTCAAAAAAATTCTAAGTTGCAAGGATATTTTAAATCCTAAAACTAACCTTTAAATTCTAACCAAACAACATAAACATTAGAGACTCAATTTAGCTTTCCTTAGCCCAAGTATATCTACTGTTCAAAAAAATTTGATTTGTTTTTTTTCCCCTAAATTAACTCTATTCCAGTGTTGTCCCATGGTTTAGACTCACAAGGAAAGAAATAAACTATAACAAAACCTGTGTAGCAACCTTTTCATTCCTAGGGCTTCCTCCATTCTCTTAGCCATCATTCTTGTCTCCAGGCCTATTTCACCCTATCAGCTTGTAAAAGCTCCTGAAGAACAATACCAAGAGGACTGGGGCCAGAGCTAAAATCCATTGATTCAACTGCTTCCAGGGTCACCACATCCACAGGTATAAACATCTGGACTTTACATAATTGAATACACTTTCATGATTATCCCTTCAGAATAATGCTAATATTGTGAGAACCAATGAAGTGAGAATGTGTCCTTTTTTTCCCAGAAAATAATTTATTTCTTACAGAAATGTAATCATTTAAAGCTGGCATTGTGGGTAAAGCTATATCCTGCAACACAGGCATCCTATTTGGGGGTTAGTTTGTATCCCTGATGCTGTATTGCCCATCCAGATCCCTGCCTAGGAAAGCAGCAGAGGATGGCCCAAGTACTTGAGGACCTGCCACTCCTGTGAGAGACCCAGAGGAAGTTGCTGTGTCCTGGGTTTGGCCTGGCCAACCCTGGCTATTGGGTCCATCTGGGGAGTGAACCAGTGGCTGGAAAATCTTTCTCTGTCTCTTCATCTGTGTATAACTCTGGCTTTCAGTAAATAAATGTTTTATGAATAAATAGAGAAAATACAGAATCACTGTCTATTACTTACTGAGAAAAAAGGAATGATAGAAGCACTCAGGAAATGTTGTCATCTAAAAAAGATTTATTTACGTATTTGAAAGAGCTTAGAGTTTGAGTTGTTAGTGAGAATGAATCTTCCATCTACTGGTTCACCCAGATGGACACATCTGTCAGCATTTTGCCAGGAGCTCCAATCAGGTCTCCCGCATGGGAGGCAGGGGCTCAAATGTGGGCTTTCTTCCACTTATTTCCCAGATAATTAGTAGGAAGTTAGATCAGAAACAAACTGGCACCCACGTAGGATGCCAGCATCTCAGACGGCAACTTTTCCCAATATTCCATGATGCTGCTGGGAAACATATTTCCAATCTTGTCTTTTCAACTACACAGCATAATGGAAAAGAATTTGATGATGAAGCATGGCAGGTTTAGTTCATCTTTCTTCCTGTTCTTTCTCTTTCCTTCCTCTCTTCCTCCCTCTCTCCCTCCCTTCCTTTCAGCCATCCATCCTTTCCTTCCTTCCTTTCCTTTCCCACATCCCTTTCCTTTAAATTAGAGAAAAAGAGAAAGTGAGAACAAAAGCTTGAGAGAAAGAGAGACAGAGAGGGGTTCACTTCTCAGTTACTCACAATGGTGGAAACTGGGTCAGCATGAAGTCAGCAGCCAACAGGTAGGAACTCAATCACCCAGATCTCCCATGTAAGCGACAGGAATAAACACTACCACTGTTAACTTCCAGATCTTTATGAACTGAGAACAGAACTGGGACTTGAATCCAGGGACGAAGAAATATGAGCATCTCAATTGTGTCTTGACTCCTATAACCAAACACTGACCCAAGGATCCCAATCTTGACACACTGATTACTATTTATGTTGATTTGAACGATTCACTTATTTTCCCCAAGCCTCAGTCAGCTAATATATAAAACAGATATGATTATATCTACACTATACAATTTTATAGAAGTAATTCATGTATGTATGTGTATTTGTATGTGTTTGCCATGTTCACAACAATACCAATCACTTCTCGGCCTTTTGGCTAAGATCAAGTGTAGAACAATACCAAATAAGTAATAAATTTCATAGTTAATGACAACTGAGCTTTTGATTTTATGCCCTTACAATGACATGGCTAACCTGGATAATTAATGCAAGGAAAGTTAACATTTCTAGAACATGGATCATAAAAGTTCTTCACAATAAAATAATGTCTTCATTATGTTATGAAATAAAATTAAAGCAGGAAAACAGACTCTAGCTTTTTCATTTCATAATTGTATCCTAAATTAGAATGCCTAAAACAAATCAGCACAGTAATTGTGAAAAAAAACTATCAAGTCATTGCTGTATTTCAGCCATTAATTATACCTTCTCTCTATAAAAATCACATCTAAATTCTGATATCCAAGTATTAATTTTGAAAGCTTTATTTATTTATTTATTTATTGGAAAATCAGATATACAGAGAGGAGAGACAGATCTTCCATCTGTTGATGCACTCCCCAAGGGGCCACAATGGCTGGAGCTATGCTGATCCCAAGCCAGGAGCCCTGAGCCTCCTCTGAATCTCCCACGTGGATGCAGGGTCCCAAGGCTTTGGGCGATCCTTGATTACTTTCCCAGGGTACAGGAAGGAAGCTGGATGGGAAGCAGGGCTGCCAGGACTAGAACTTGTGTCCATATGGAATCCTGAAGCATGTAAGGCGAGGACTTTAGCCACTAGGCTACTGCATTTCTTAAATGTTCATCAGTCCTTTCAAAACATATGGACTGAGTTCCCATCATACATTCCATTATTGGTGGCATGAAATTTAAATACCTAACAATAGAATTGGTGACTGTGTAAAATGCTCTGATAACCCCAAATCTAACCCAGATGGGTAGTATTCCCAGGAGTGGAAATGCTGCTAGGGTGGAACATAAGAACCAACAGATGACTGCCTCTCTCAAGAATCTCAGCTATGAGGAAAGTTTGAAGGAGTCAATTTCCTGATTACTGGCAAAGAACTCTGACACCCAGAACCTACTGAAATGATGAATAAGAGGTGTGGAACTGATAACCTTCTCCTAGAGGAGAAGGTGGCCGAAAGAAGAGTTACTGAGCACCCCTGGCGCTGGGAGTTTCTGTCCACTGGCTCCTGTCATTCGTGCTTTTCCTCCATTTCGCTCAAGGAATGTTGTAAATCCAGAGGTGACTCATCACACACTCTAGTAAGCAGCTGCTATTTTTGAAAACTGCCACAGATACCAAATTCAGATGAATGGAGTCAAGCATCTGTCACAGAGTTTTTGGTCAGAATTAGGTGAACAGAGTACTCAGAAACTCAAAATTCTATTTTTATTGTGACCTCTTTCAGTTATCCATCAAATATCCAAATCCCCTTTCTTCTCATCAGAGAGGAGCAAGGCTACCTAACTGAAGCCAAAAATGTAAAATCCTACACGTTTAACAAGCAGCCCAGAATCTGAATTCACATAGTAGATATTCACAAAGAGGAAACAAATGACACAATGACAAAGTAAGCAAAATTTTTGTAGCTCAGCAATGCTACTGAAGAAAAAGAGTACTTCCAAAATCCAGTTTGGGTTCTTTTTTTTCTAAGCACAGATCTTGATAATGATTAACAAATATAGTCCTTTTCTATTACATTACTTTCCACAGCTTTGAAAAATTATTATTCATTATATGTCTTGACTTATTTATGCAATACCCTATGGTAGCATAATAGGCGCTATTTTCCTCTCACTCTCCATTTACTTGACAGACATATGCACAAACACACACACACATGCATGTGCACACACTCAGGCAAACACACACACACATACCGTACATTTATAATTGCTGGGATAAAGAACAGGTGTGTTTCGACTATCTATGACTGAAAAGTGTACAGACTACCTCTGCCTTATGATAGCTTGACTTACACTTTTTGGCTTATGATGGTCGCAAAAATATGCCAATACCACCATTCTTTTACTTTCAATAGTCAATGAACTACATGAGATAGTCAACATCTAATTCTAAGAGAGCCTACGGGCTGGTGTTGTGGCATAGTGGGTACAGCCACTCCCTGCACTGCCTGCATTATTTCTGAGTACTGGTTCATGTCCAGGCTACTCCATTTCTGATACCAATCCCCTTCTAATGGCTTGAAAATAAACAGTGTTAACTCGAGCACTTGGGTTCCCATCACTCACATGGAAGACCTGCAAGAAGCTCCTGACTCTATTTTAGCATGGCTCAGCCAGTAGACAGATCTGTCTCATTCCATTTCTGTATCCCTCTCTCTGTAGCTCTTTCAAATAAATAAATAAATAAATAAATAAAAACATTTTAAAAAACATTTTCTGCATGACATGATTTTGTCCTATTCGGACTCATACAAGCACTCTGAGCACATTTAAGGTAGATTCAGCTAAACTATTGTGGAGATTATGCATATCAATGCATCTGTTATTTATAACATATTACATTTATTTTAGGTCTAATCAGGACATATTCTCATTGTCAACAGAACAATACTTGTGCATCGGTAACAGAGGATAAAGTAATTCCATTTTGGGGACCAGCTCTGTGGCACAGTAGTTAAGGCCACTGCCTGCAGTGCCAGTATCCCTCATGAGTACAGGTTCAAGTTCCAGCTGTTCAATTCTGATCCAACTCCCTGCGAATGTGCCTAGGACAGCAGCAGAAGACAATCTAAAGGATAAGCACTAGTGGATGACCTGCAGCCACGTGGGAGACCTGCGTGACGTTCCTGGCTTCTGCTTCAAACTGGACAAGCTCTGGCATGGAGGCCAATTCAGGAGTGATCCAGAGGATAATAAAGCTCTCTGTATGTCTCCTCTATCTTGCTCTATCTCTATTTTCCACAAAGTTTTAATATTTTTCATTCTTATGTTGTGCATTTTTATTTCCCTTCACCATAATTTTAATGGTCCCCCTATCAACTATGCCTATTCTCTTATAAAAGACATTAACAGGAAAATAGTCTTGCCCCATCTTCTTATCTCCAAATGTTCCATTCCCGTCATGAGAATTCCTTTCTGTTTGTCTGGATAGACTAAGAAAATATAGAGATAAGCATCAGATTTTATCTAAGAATAGAATGGGATGGGCACTGTTTATTTACTGAGTATGTAGACTGCTAATTATAGATTTAATTGTTGCTTTTATTAGATTAGAACTAAGAAAACAGGAAAGATTTAGTGTCAAATGTATTAGGTTATATAGATGAGGCTAGAGGATTTGATTCTTTAAAATAACTTCAAGCTCACAAAAAAGGGCCCAGTGTGATAGCATAGAGATTAAAGTCCTCGCCTTGCATGCCTGGGATCCCACATAGGTGCCAGTTCTAATCCCTGCTGTCCCACTTCCCATCCAGCTCCCTGCTTGTGGTCTGGAAATGCAGTCGAGGACGGCCCAAGACTTTGGGATCCTGCACCCGTGTGGGAGACCGGGAGGAGTTTCCTGGCTTCGGATTGGCTCAGCTCAAGCTGATGCGTGCGGCCACTTGGGGAGTGAACCATCGGATGGAAGATCTTCCTCTCTGTCTCTCCTCACTGTATATCCACCTTTCCAATACAAAATAAATTAATCTTAAAAAAAAAAAAAAACTTCAGTCTCATAAAGATGCTGTGGTTTAGAATCACTCTTTGATAAATCTATACTGTCACTCATCCAGAAACTTGGTGCATTCAGTCTATGGGGTACTACAGGTCCTTAAAAATTATAAAAAAAAATAATTCTGAAGTAATGAAGAGCACATGGAATTTTTCAAAAGAACATTGCACATTTTATATGTGTAATATACATATAAATATCAGTACACAGTTTGCAAGCACAAAATTGTTAGGTTGACAAAAGTAGAGAAGATCATCTATAAAAACTGCAAATAAATATAAAATTCACTTACATTTTTGTACAACAAAAGGCCACAGAAATAAAAAAAAGTATCATTTTTTTTTCTTATAGATAACCAAAATGAGATTGGATAAAATTTTCAAATATGTATATAGTTGAATACATATATATGTGTATATATACATATTTGAAAAGTGGAGCCACAGAGTTACTGACAGTAGGGAGAGATAGAGAGGAGAGAGAGAAAAAAAAGAGAGCTTTTCCATCCATACTTTCACTCCCAAGATAATTGCAATGGCTTGGTTTGGGTCAGGCCGAAGTCAGGAGCACTGAGTTCCATTTGCTTTTTCCACGGGAGGCAGGGTGGAGTTAGGCCCAGGCAGTTCAGCCATCTTATGTGTTCCCACACATATTAGCAGCAAGCTAGATCTGAAATGGAGCAGCTGGGACTTGAACTCAAACCAGCATCACAGGAGGCAATTCAAACTGCTTTCTCACAAGGCTGGATACACAGATGAGATTCTGTATCTTTCTTATCTCTAGTAAATTTATCCCAGGCACTCAACTATCCCCACTGAGTTGTGTTTCTTTCATTTTTAAGCCCCAGTTCCCCAAAATAAATGTATTTAGAGACCTAGATATTCTAAGGCTGATGACAATGAAATGTGACTGTTTGGGTGGGCCAGAACCTGAGCTGACTGCTGCCCACATAACCAAGGGACAATTGGACACATGGAAGAGACAGCAGGGAAGGGTGAAAACAGAGGAAGGGGAGGAGGAGAGGAAGCAGGAGGAAGGCAGCTATACAAACAGGCTTCAGAAGAAATAAAATCTATGAGTGTTGGATAGGAAGCTAGCCTCCTGAACAGTTAACATACATTTCTGCAGTTTAGCCTCCTGCATGTGGTATTTTATTATGAGAGCCTTACCAAAGAACATGCATATATACACTACATGTATTGACACAGGCATATACCTGATCATAGCTGAAACGTATGGACACTAGAATGGCATTGTGCCGAATGAGTAAAGCCACTGCCTGCAAAGCCAGCATCCCATATGGGTGCTGGTTTGGACCTGGTTGTTGCCCTGGAGAAGCAGTGGAGGATGGCAGAAGAGTGTGGGTCTCTGCATCTGCCCAGGAGACCCTGAAGAGGCTCCCAGCTTCCATTAAGACTGGGCCTCATTTGGCAAGCAAATCAGCAGATGGAAGATCTCTCCTCATCTTTCCATCTAACTGTGCCTTTCAAATAAATACAAAATAAGCTTTTGCAAAAAAAGCATCGATACAAAGATACAGTTGAAGATTCTATGGTAAATAGGTTGATCCCTCTTCAAGTATCACACCCAACCGATAAAACTGTGGAACAGTGTCAAAGAGAAATGAAGCTGTACATTTGCTAAGAGTGGCAAGATAGGTTGCTATAGCAGGGGAAAGAAATGGCGGCATGGTTCAGCAGGGGAACAGCTTAGTTTTGCTGAATGCGAGGACATGCTGTAGGACAGGCACAGAAAGGAGCTGGAAGGAAAGTCAGTTACTGTGCCTGCTGGCCTTCTGGGTTTGCTGCTGAGCCCTGTGGAACTTTGACTCTCACCTTCCCGCAGAGAATTTGGGGGGAGCTCATCCTCAAGGAGTGGCCTTCGTTCCTGCAAAAAGACAGTTCTGATTTGCAGAATTACCTCTCAAAGGTGCAGAGAAAGGATTGAGAGTGTAAACTTTCTAAAATAAAAGTTTTTGAGTAATAGCAGGTGAGAAGGGTCTGGAGCCAGGGTCTGGCTTGAACAAATCATTCTTTTCCCAGCTTTCTCAGGCAGGAAGTGAAGTGTTCATGAGGGTGGGTGTGTCATGGCAGGGCCATGTTCCTCAGCTGTGAGAATGAGAAACTCTTCTGTGTTTGTGCAACTCTCAGTGTTGAGGGGTGGGGTGGACAAGATTGTGTCTGCTGACAGTGTGCAGTTCTCACAGGCCAACGTTAAGGCCTCGGTTAACAAGAGGGCTCAGAGGAACCTCATTACAGTTTGGGGTAAAATAATTTCCCCCGTGACATAAGGTAGAAAATAGGCTAACATTAATAAATTTTCAGGATGAAATACACATATTCGCATTATTTGTTTCTCTGATCGGTTTCCTTATACAGATCTTATCTTTCTCACTCCAAAAGGTCCTTGACTGTCAATTTTGGCACCTTTCAATCATGATGGAGTATAGTAAGCCAGGTTCCCAGACTGTCCTTGAGCTCACAGTTTCATTTCTTCATCTTTAAAGAAGATTCCTTTGTGAAAGAACATTTCCGTTCTTCGCAAGACTATCTCCTTGTTTCTAAGATTCAACTTGGACATTTCCTTTCCTGAAATCCCTTCCCTGACCCTTTCATACAGGGTCTGTTTATACTGTGATACTGTCCATGTCCAGATGCTGTACTTCAGCACAGGCTTGCGACTGTCCATATTCTCTCTCCAGTCCCACTCTTCTCTCTCTCTCCCTCTCTCTTCCTCTTTCATATATATATGAAATGAATATTCATATGTAAATGAATGAAGGAATGAGTAAAAAAAATGGTACCTGGAATTGGAACTCAGTTATATTACTTATAACAAATTTCCACCTGAATCATTTAAGACAAAAAGGCTATTAGAAAGAGAAGGTAGCAGACACTTAAAGATGCTCAGGAAGCCACATCAGCCCATCTTTTTTTTTTCCTTAGCACAGGCAGACAACTAGAAATGACAGACCTAAAAGGATCTTGTCAGAAAATAGGTGGCACAGAAAAAAAAAAAATAGGTGGCACCCCAATTCCAGGAAACCTCACCCTACTCCTAGAGTTCTCCTCCCTTTCTCATGAATATCCCACCTCTCATTAAATAAAGGAGAAACTTCCTCACACACTTGGGGCAGATCTTGTTACCTGGAGCCTGCCTGCTACCCTACTCTTGGAGATGTGCTTTCATTTACAATAAATACTGCTTGATTAAGCATAATTGAATCCTGACACATCCTAGAATTTTTTTGTGGTGATGTCAAGAACCCGGACTCATTTTTTAGAGATCATGTGACTTCGAAATGGCCTAGCTGAAATTCACAGCTAGATCTCAAGACTTAAAAATTAGTAATGCACTAAGTGAAATAGTCCTGACCGTGGTGTCACACTGCAACCTTGATTCATTAGAAAAAAAAATAGAGGAAGAAGGGGATGAGTAGTAAGAATAGAGAATGCTCAGGCATGAAACCAAATTACTAAAATAATTTTAAAAGTTAAAAATATGAGCCTAAATTCAAGAAATTCACTTGCCTGACATCTATGTTAGTTTCCAATCAATGTTAAAATTTGTCAACAAAACAGACACAATCTCTGACCTCCAAGGGACTGCAATCTAGTAGAAGTGGGATGGCAGGGGGAGGGAAAATAAGCAAAATAGTTTGCCTGATTGAACATGAAAAAAAAAAACAACCTTTAAAAAATGTCGGTAGAGAAAAGTTACAGCAAAACAGAGGGGAACTACTTAAAAGAGGGGGAAGCTATTATTTGTTGGTGAAAATCCAGCTATAGTCAAAGCAATAATAGTTTTAACATATAAAAGCAAGAAATCATCACCCTACAAGAGAGTGAATTACAACCAAAAAGGTTAAAGCAAAATCCAAGGGAGAAATTTGCAGCAATTTTGATAGGCCAAGAAGTAGATGAATGTATAATCCATGACAAAGAACAACTTAGCATTCATCACCAAAATAATTTGAAAGCACAATTTTTAATTGTTTTGATGGGGTATGCAATATAAATAATCTTTTTGTCTGCCTGAAATCTTATTTAAGCCATTTTCACCTGTATAATTTAATAATTTTTCTCCTTTGTCCAATAGTTACACATAACCAGGAAAAGAAATAATTTGTGTAAGCCAATACATATAAGTAGAGTAGGCAATATATATATATATATATCACAGAGAAAAAAGTTAATTTGAATGCTTAATAATGAACAGCCTCATCATCTGAAAAATTTAGATAATTTGAATGAATCATTCCTTAAGTAATTATGAGAACTAAAGTTTTGCTCTGGTGATATTTTCAATTTGACATTTTAATTTTACCAACAAATCACACACTATGTACTTTTCTATGTTACTACTTAATTAACTAACTTTGAGGAACAGAGGTTTAAATTAAAATTAAATATGAAAATCAATTTTGAATATAAAAATTATTTCATATTTAGAAGATTTTTTAAATTGGAGTGTTACTTCCCATGTGTCATTAGTATATTCCACCATTAAATTTTTACCTTACAGCTCCTTAATTTTTAGAAAGTTTTTAAACGGGAAACAGATTATTAAACATCTATTTTCTACTTATCTGGAAGACAGAGAAAGAGCAAGTTGTCATCCACTGGCTAACTCCTCACATGAATTCTGCCTTTCTGTTGCTCCACTTTGCAATACATAAAAAGATTAAATGTATATTTAAAGATATAAAAAATCAACACCCAATGACTTAAAATTGTTTTCTTAACTGAAAGCAAAAAATTTACATAGTGCATAAGGTAAACGTAATATATGTGTCATTCAACTTAACATTATTAGGCATGAGTCTGTGAGCACCAGGGACAGGGGTCCAGCAGCACCTGGGCCCACCTGCATAATGGGTGTTGGGGCCATGAGCCCCAGAGGCTGGAGGTCTGATGGGGCCTGGATCCCTTCACCTATGTCATTGGGCCCTTGTTAATGGCAGGCCCAGAAACACATGGAGCAGATGGAAGCTCATTGGAGCCTAAAGAGGACATCTAGTGCCATGGCAGAGGACAGAGAACAGAGCAAATCAGACATCTACCCCAGCCAAACAATGACAACAAAAATTGTAAATTGAATTTACAGTTTCCTTTCGAGACTATGTCAGCCAATAGACATTGGCAGGATTCCCTCATCCTTTGATCAGTGCAATCAGCAGCATTTCAGATCTATCGAAACCACTTGGGCAGAAGTCTTGGGGTTGATATTGGGCGGCTGTCCCTAACCCCGGGTACTGGGATGGTTGGAAGTCTGGGTATGACTTCTCCTCTTGTCTGTATCTTTCCCCCAGATACAGGAAGAAGAAATAGAAGTAGTAGAAACAATGATTATACCCACTTTCCCCTAATTCTCAATCCTTCCTACCCTGAACAACAATAAAAACATCATTAAAAATAAACTAAAAAAAATAAATATATACATAAATAAATCCCCCTCCCAAACAAAACTTGAAAGAATTATTAGGCATGCTAAAAAGCCAGAAAATATGACTCATGTGAACAATCCAATAATAAATCAGAACTAACTCAAAAGTGTTATGGACCTTAGAATGATCAGAGAAGGAAAACAAAAAGTTATTGAGACTGTGTTTTATACATTTGAAATACAAAACAAATTGCACTTGAGTATGAAATGATAATATGCTAAATGTTATTAACTATAAATCTTACCTTAGAGACATAATGAATTCAAGGATATACAACAGAAACTATCTAAAACAAAACAGAGAACTAAAACATCAGCAAGCTGTCAGACAACATTTTAAAAGGACTTACTTTATTTTCATTGGAAAGTTAGATATACACAGAGGAGGGAAGACAGAGAGGAAAATCTTCCATCCACTGATTTATTCCCCATGTGACCACAATGGCCAGAATTGAGTTGATCCGAAGCCAGGAGCCCACAGCCTCTTTTGGGTCTACCAAGGCTTTAGGCCATCCTCAACTGCCTTCCCAGGCCACAAGCAGGGAGCTGGATGGGAAGCGGGGCCACCAGGATTAGAACAGGTGCCCATATGGGATTCTGGCACATGCAAGGTGAAGACTTTAGCACCTAGGCCACTACATCAGGCTCTGTCACAGGCAACATCTGTTAGACTACTATAAATGCAGAGTATCTGAAGGTGGGCCTAGAGTAACAAATCTATAAGCAATAGCATCCAAATGTTTCAAAATATAAAATCACAGACACAAGAAAGTCAATGACCCCAGTATACCACACAAATAACACACATACACTCACACCCACAAAATAATGCATCATTGTCAAACTGGTCAAAAAAAGACAAGTCTTAACAGCAGTTTTGAGGTGGGAGCAGGTTTCACTACAAAACAGTAATAAGCATTAGATAAACAGAATACTTGTTTTTGCATAAAAATATAAATTAAAAGCAAGTCAAGCTACATTTTTAAAAGATTGGATATAAAAACTGTCCACTAAAATTCTCTGTCCAGTGATTAATCTACTAAAAATGAAGGTGACATAAACACTTTTCCACAGGTAAAAGTTAAAACAATCACTTACTGTATTTCAGAAGAAAGCTAAAGAAAACTTTTCAGCAGAAGGAGAAAAAATATATACCAGATAAAAATATGAGTTCATACAGGAAAAAAATGACCGGTAACATTAACTACATGAATACATACATGTAAAATTTTTATTAACCAATTTCCTTTTTAAAATAAACACTTTATATTATCAGAATAGCCAAAAATTTATAGCTAGTCAACTAATAGACACACCATATACACCACTCAGCAGATATTTTTAATTCACACAAAAGAAACAGAAATGAGAAAAAAAGAAACAAAAATAAAGCTATACGGGCCTGGTAAGGTGGCCTAACGGCTAGGGTTCTCACCTTGGATGCACCAGCATCCCATATGGACGCCGGTTCTAGTCCCAGCAGCCCAGCTTTCCATCCAGCTCCCTGCTTGTGGCCTGGGAAAGCAGTCGAGGACGGCCCAAAGACTGGGACCCTGCACCCATGTGGGAGACCTGGAAGAGGCTCCTGGATCCTGTCTTGGAATTGGCATAGCACTGGCCATTGGTCACTTGGGGAGTGAATCATTGGATGGAAGATCTTCCTCCCTCCTCCTCTCTGTATATCTGACTTTGTGATGAAGATAAAATCTTTTTTATTTATTTTTTTTAAAGATTTATTTTTTATTATTTTTTTATTGGAAAGGCGGATATACAGAGAGGAGAGACAGAGAGGAAGATCTTCCGTCCGATGATTCACTCCCCAAGTGAGCGCAACGGGCCGATACTATGCCGAACCGAAGCCAGGAGCCTCTTCCAGGTCTCCCACGCGGGTGCAGGTTCCCAAAGCCTTGGGCCGTCCTCGACTGCTTTCCCAGGCCACGGGCAGGGAGCTGGAAGGGAAGCGGGGCTGCCGGGATTAGAACCGGCGCCCATATGGGATCCCGGGCGTGCAAGGTGAGGACCTTTAACCACTTGCGCCACTGCGCCAGGCCCGATAAAATCTTTTTTAAAAAGCTATACAAAAAATCAGATGGAAAAACCCAAACTTAATCTTAATAGTAATCTATATGATAATTTGTGTTTTAAATAAATCACATGTATATTAAATAAAAACACGTTTGATGCAATTGTATTATATTAAATATATGTGTAGTACCTATAAATATGTAAATTAAAAGCCAGAGTTGGGCTGATTAGAAAGAAAAAGCAAGATCTATTTACTGCTACAAGGCAACAGTTTAAAGACGTAAGAGAATTAAAAGAATGGCAAAAGAAATATAAAGCTAGCAATAGTGAAAATAAAGGCTGAGTGGCTCTATTAATATCAGATGAAATAAATTTCAAAGCAAATAAAAGCACTACAGATACAATGAATCATTTATTTTATCAAGACAAAATCAATTCACCATCAGGCCATTCCAATTTCAAATGGTTTGTCCCTAATTAATTAGTAGACAAGAAATATAAACCCTGAATAATATTTTCTATTGATTTTTGTTAATCGAAAACAATCACATAATTCATAGTCACATGGAAATCACAGAATCTGTGTATAACTCACTTTAATCTTCAAATAATATCTCTTAGCATTTAAAATATGTAGGGAGGACTTGAAGTTCTTCTAGATCAAACAGGAAAAAAAAAAAGTTTTTCTCCATGGAAACTAAGAAATCAAAGCCAGACTCTAATTCAGGTATGACACAATTGAAAGGAACAGCTTTCAAATAAATAATGAGAAATGCACTCCTATACCTTCTACAACACAGATGAATCCCAACAGCACTATTCTGAATCAAAGAAGCCAAATGTAAAATAGCAATAATTTATGACTCCATTTATATAACATTTTTAAATTACAAAATTTTAGAGGAAACTCAAATTAGCAATTGCCATGGGCTGCAGATCATCAGGGACTTCACTGAAGAAGTGCACACTGGAGTGTTGGGAGTGTTGGGAGCATTTCAATTTCTCAGTTGTT
Source organism: Ochotona curzoniae (assembly GCF_017591425.1). Classification (NCBI taxonomy): domain Eukaryota; kingdom Metazoa; phylum Chordata; class Mammalia; order Lagomorpha; family Ochotonidae; genus Ochotona; species Ochotona curzoniae. The sequence goes on from NW_024464918.1 coordinate 22,051,202, forward strand.
TTGTTGGTTACAAAAGTGTTTATGTCTACAAAAGCTTACAATGACTAGACATCCAAAATTGTGAATTTTGCTTTTATGAAACTTATGCCAATAAGCCCGACTTGAGAAAAAAAAAAAGAACTTATTCATCAATATCATACTAGTTTTAAGGCATTTCTGTTATAAAATACATATGTTTATGTGTCTGTGTGTGAGAGACAGACAGAAATATATTTACCACCCAAATCCTAACATTTGTTATCTCTGACTGGTGGATATGATTGCATATGAGTATATTGTTTCTTTTTATTTTCTTGACCTAAATTTTCTGCACAAAGTAGACATCATTTTAAGAATAAGAATATTATTTTTAATAAAACATATTTTTAGGACTGGTTATGACACTGATATTTATCCAACATCTCTCTTCTCCATCCCTCAAAACCAGTGTTGGTCAACATCCTCCAGAGAAACACAACTAAAATAGAACTATGTAATAAGGGAATCTTAGGAAATTGGCTCACAGAAGCACAGCTATTGAAGAGTTTCACAGTTGGAACAGCAGAGAAGTACACAGCATCCCCAATCCTAGGTCAAATTGTCAGACAACAGTTCCAAGTCCCAGAGTCCATAAAGAACAGAACTTTCAGTCTGGTGTCTAGGAGCATAATGGAACCCCACCCAAATAGATGGTACCCACCCACACTGAGAATGGGTCTTCCCCATGCAGTTCTCAGGTCCTGCACCTGCCAATCTCTCTGGATCCACACTGGCAGACACATCCAGCAGGAATGATCTCTAGCTATCCCTCGACTGGCATCAAGCTCACATCCTAACATGAAGATATGAAGGCTAAAGCAAGAAGAATGATTTTTCCTAATTATTAAAAACTTTAAACAAGTTACAAATGACCTTAACACCACCTTTTCCTGAGCTACGGGATTCACCTTTCATAATTCATCTTTCTAAAGCTCTTATAAGAACTTTAGAATTTTTCTGGATCATTCCCTAGTAGTAGATCTAACACAATGCCTGGAGAGGGAAATCAGTTCGCCATTCTCTACCATGGAAGATCCATTAACATACTGGAAATGTGCGTCCTGCTGGTATTTTTACTTTAGGAAAATCATGGTATGGTAAGAAGATCATCTACTTGACAGGACTGTTGGGCAGACTGGGATGGCTGAGAGAGAATACTGAAGTAACTGATTATTGCCAACATATCAAGTCGGGTGTTACAAAGAGTATTTGAGAGTCACAACTAAGGACAACGTAGAAGGTAATCGTTGAGCAACTGCTGTGTGAATACAGCAATCTACTTAAACTACATGTCTCAGTTTCTTCACAACTACACTGAAAATTATAATAGAAATTGTCATGAAGATTAAATGAGCTAATTCATGTAAATCCTTCAGATGTTATCTGACACACGGGGAGTGCTCAATATTCATTATTAGTAAAAGTCTCTTACTGTTAGTCTGTTGGTTACACTGATTACAAATAGTAATGGGTGTACTCATCTCTAGGTTTCTTATTGTAGTGAATATTTTGTGCCAAAAAAAGTATGCTAAATTTTTGAAGAGCAAGAAACCTCCGGATTAGAGAAGCGCCTCTTGTGCTCCTTCCTTTGGATGGCTTATTGTCATCCAGGCAGTAAGCACTTTCTAAGAAATTGGGTCACCCTAATGAGTGGCCACTAACAGGTTATTTGAGCCATTAAAAAAAAAGACACCTTTGCATACAGAATAGAAAAATCAAACAGCTCATTCTAACCTCTTAACGGTTCAAACATTTTCTCTCCTTTACAAGAGAGGAAATTGTTCATCTTCCATTGGAGGGAAAACCAGTTTCTTTCTGTTACCTGTCCTTCCTATATCTATTACAAGCAAGGTCATAAATGTAGTCAGAATAATATTTGATGTGGGATTGCAGAGTCTGTTTTCTCTGTATGCCTTACTTTTAGCTGAGATCATGAGAACAGAGTGCTTCCCTAACTTATTCATAAGGCATTACATCATGAAGAAACTGAAAACAGATAAAAAAGGTAGGCAAACTGTTGTAATCAAATATATTAGTACATGTAACAAAAACATCATCTTTGTAGTTATCTGTACCTGACATATAATGAGGTAATTGGTGCCTTCTTTTGAACAAAATACTCAATACACCAAGCTGAGTGAAAAGATGAAAAGAAAATAAGATTTGGAATCAAGTATCTGGACTCCCCAGCTCGCCCATATTATATCAGACATGTTTATTTACATCTCTGAACCCATCTTCTCATTTATGAAATATTAATGCTGCCTACCTATCAGTCTTGTTGTGAAGATACAATGAGTTAAGAGAGTGAAGGGAAAGCTAAAACATGGTTCCTCTTATACCCACCTGCTGTGGTCCAAATTATTATCATATGCACCAGGTTCTCATTCTGTCTTTCTCAAATGGACTCAGCAGGTTAGCCAAGCACATTTCAAACTCAAAAAAATGTAGAGACAAGTAGGAGGGAAGAAATAACTGATCCTTTTCTTTCTGCCACTAGATTAATTACTATAACTTTTAAAAAAAAACTAAAGTGAGTCCTTAAAAAACATAATTTGTTGCCACCTGGGTGTGGTTGTACTATAAGATGTCACGCACTGAGGGTGGCTGGTGGCAGCACCAGGCCAAATCCATTGTGGGTGTGGAGACATAACCAGAATGCAAGTATCGTTCCACCCTGTTGTGATGTTGCCTAATTAGATGGTGTGTGGAAAACAATCCTTGGGAGTCAAAGTAATCTGTCATCTTAGAGTTGTGATGCAATGACAACATGGCAGCCTACTTAGGGTGGCTATGCCAAATATGCCATGACATTTGTTTTACGAGAGGCAAGTATAGAGGTCTAACATACACATAGAAGTCTACCGTTGATTTCTTGTCTACTTGGCTTGCATGTCTGAGATCAACAAAAGTATTTACATAACTAAAAGTTTTGATTCCCATACCCATCTCTAGAGACAAAAAACCAATATTAACTTTAGAGAAAAATAGCTGCCTTTTCTCAAATCTCACTTTCTCCCTCCATTTCTCCTTAAGACGGACATAGGGATAAGCCCAATGGGAAAATGTAAGCAGAAACAGGGCAACCCGTTAAGTCACTCCGACAATAACACATACTTGCCTTTCTTGAGTGTTGCTTTTTGAGAGAGCTGAAAATTAAACAAATTAGGTGTAGACTATTACTAGTCACAAACTTATTCTAGCCTGTGAACTAGACAGAACTTTTACATATTCCAAACATTGTCTTGTTTTCATTTTATCAATGGCACCTGACAACTGGAAAGTACTGATTTAAGGACAAATATCTAGAAAGTGGCAGAGTTGCAACTCACTCCAGTCTTGTGCCTGAGGTTCCTTTGCGTACTTTTGCCAAATAGTTTCTTTTTCACTCTCTCACTCTTGTATGATTTGGGGGATTGATTATTCTTTCATCACCCTGTATTCCAGGGAACACATTTAGATTCATCTTGGATACAGCAGCTTATGTTTAAGTTACAGTTTACATTTTTATTAGCTTAACTATCTTCCACTGGCACTCAACCGTAGGCAGTTTTGCCCCTACAGGGGATATGTGGCAATGTCTGGAGATGTGTTTGCTTGTTGCAACTGAAGAAGTACTATGGCAACTAGAGGAGAGCAGGCGGGGATGCTGATGAACCTTCCACAATGCACAAAACACCCCCTCAACAAAGAACCACACAGTTCAAGAGGCCAATGCAGAGGATCAGAAACACTGTTGCTCGAGGTTTAATAACCAGATTTATGTTCAACATTGCTAAATTATCTTGGTGACTAGATAACTGATGTTAACAAAGGGGATAACAGTCTGACAAAAAAAAAGTCAAGAAACACTTACTCTTGAGTAATCTACTAGATTGGTCTGTTACATGCCCAATTTAAAAAAAATACAAATACTCTCCTCATTTCAGAATGCACAAAAAAAAAATCTCAAATCCAGGCTGGACAAAGGTAGAGTCACTTTAAACATATGAAGTATCATACTGGCCTTTTTCTTAGTCTATCTAGCCCCTCCTCTATGTTTTCCAATTATTACTTTGTCATGAGGTACTTCCAAGGCTGAACTCCTCTGACAGCTAACTTACAGAACCTTTCTTCCAAAGATTATACTTTGTTTCTTACCAATGCTAACACTTTACCAACCCCACCCAAAGGCTCACAGGTTGTCACAGTTTAAAGTTTTATCTGTATTTCTGACTCTTCACTGTTAGAATCATAGTCCAGCTCATTATTGTGATTACTTTAAAACTTACTGTAAAACGGATTTGTTTCCCACTTGATTGCTGTTTATAGCCCTTGCCCATATTCCCACTGAACCATATCACTTTTATTTTTTACTGGATCAACTCTGTTCTTGCTGGAGTATTATGCTTTTAAGAGAAATGAAAACTATGTTGAGGCTGGCATCGTGGCATGATGTGTGAAGGCTGCAGTGTGTGACTGCGGCTTCCTCTATGGAAGTTAGCTCCTGTGGCGACCACACCACTTTCAATCCAGCCCCCTGACAATGGCTTGGGAAAGCAGCAGAAGACAGCCCAAGTGTTTGGGCCTCAGTCACTCACGTGGGAAGAGAGGAAGAAAGGAAAAAGAAAGCAAGGATTCTATTAATATATTTTTGGAATTATATTTAAGAACTATACTGAACCTATTCTATTTATAACACACTAATGTAATAATTGATGAGAAAAAAATAGGTTTTAAAAAAATAATAAAAAAATAAAAATCTACACTAACTTCAACTCTGTTCCTTCAAAATCCTCTGGTCTTTTCTCTAAAGACCCACAGTATTTTCATCATCATGTAACTCATTCTTAAAGAATAGAATATACTAATAACAGTATCAAAAGAGCTCACAAAGAGAAACACAGCAACTGAGCTATCCTTCTCTTCTAACACTTAGCACCCACAGAACTTTTAAAACTATCCGTTTATCTCCAGCATCTTACAGAGTAGGCCATGCAAAGTAGTGTATCCATTTTCACTTATGCAAATGAAAAAGTTATCAACAATTTAGATATAAAAATTATGCCAGATGTGGATACTTTCTCCTTGTTATCTCTTCCCCCTTATGGCACCATTGCTCTAAGGTATGCTTGCACCTTAAAAAGTAATTAAAACAATTAATTTAAAATGTTTTAAAATAAATTAAGATCTAGTTATTTGTTTTTGGAAAGTCAGATATACAGAGAGAATGAGACATAAAGACAAAGATCTTCATTTTACTGATTCACTCCCCAAGTGGCCACAATGGCCAGAGCTGAGCCGATTCAAGCCAGGAGCCAGGAGCATCTTCTGGGTCTTCCATGTGGGTGCAGGGACCCAAGGCTTTCAACCATCCTCTACTGCTTTCCCAGACTATAAGCAGGGAACTAGGTGGGAAGTGGAGCAGCCAGGATACAAACTGGCACCCATATGGGATCCTGGCGGATCCAAGGCAAGAATTTAGTCACTAGGCTATCGCACCAGGCCTTATGCTTATATCTTTAATCACATTGTGCTATGAAGTACTGCATATTCCTCACCGAACTGTCAATTCAAACTTGCTGCCTATTTTCCTCTTTTTAAAAATCTGCTTTTCATTTTTCAGTATCTCTATAAAAATAATTTTGTATTCAATCAGTCAGTCGCTATTAAGCATCCATTTTGAGGTTTTATAGAACTGACAAGAGTTAAATTGGGTTATAAACCTTGCCCTTAAGGATGTTACAATCTAACAAGACATATCGCCAGTATAGCTGGCTGAATTTTGAAATAGAAAGTTACATCTACCAAAAGATAAAATCTCATGAGAATTTGCACTGGAGAATTTCAACATCATCTGAAAGATCATAAATGATTAGAGCCACAATTGTAGTACAACAGGTTCAGCCACTCTTATAACATGGCTTCCCATAACTGAGTGCTGGTTTGAGTCCCACCTACTTTGCTTCTACCCCATCTTTCTGCTCATGTGTCTGGGAAGGCAGTGGATGATGATCCAAGTACTGGGGTCCTGCCACCCACGTGGAAGACTTCAATGGAATTCCTAGGTCCAAACTCTAAACTCGTCCAGCCTTGGCCATTATGGAAATTGGGAAATGAATACGTGGAGTGAAGAGCTCTCTCTTGTCATTCTGTCTTTCGAGTAAATCTTTTTTTAAAAATCTGAAGATTCAGTATTAAAAACAAAATATTGATGCGGGATTAGATTCAACAAGAGTTTTGAGACTTGTGTGATCAGGATAAGTAGATAAGTGGGTGAGCTCAGGAAGATCTCTGGGGGAAAGGTGATAGTGCAGACTTCATTTTGACCAAGATGAACAAAAATAATGAGATATGATTAAGAAAGGAAGTTGGGTTCAAAATGTGAAGAACTTGATGCCTGGATCATATACAAGGCACTGGTTTATTTCTCATATTTCTACCTGAATTTTTATAAAATCAGCATTTTTTATTATGGGGTCAGTGTTGTGGCACAGTGAGTTAAGCTTTCACCTGTGCCATCCCACATATCAGGCTGCCAGTATGTCAGGACTCTCTGCTAACTAACGCACCCAAAAACGCAGTGAATGATGGTCTAAGCGTCTGGATCCTAGCCACACATATAAGTGACCAAGGTCGAGTTGCTAGCTCCTTATTTTGGCTTGATCCAGAACTGATTATTATAGTAATTTATGCAGTGAACAAGTAGATGAGAAAGCTCTCTTTTCTCTTTATGTAACTCTTTTAAAGAAATAAATGTATTTTTTTTAACATTTATTTATTTTTATCGGGAAGGCAAATTTACAGAGGGAAGCAGAGACAGAAAGATCTTCCATCTGCTGGCTCACTCCCCAAGTGGCCTCAATGGCCAGAGATAAATCAATCTGAAACCAGGAGCCAGAAGTTTTTTCCAGGTCTTCAACATGGGTGCAGGGTCCCAAGGCTTTGGGGACATCCTTGACTGCTTTCCCAGGCCACAGACAGGGAGCTGGATGGGATTAGAACCGGCACCCATATGTGATCCCTGTGAGTACAAGGTTAGGAATTTAGCCACCGTGCTGGGCCTAAAACACACCACGTTGTTGGTAGTGATAGTGATAATGATGATGCTTTCCTTGCACACCTGAGTAAAGTTTAGAGCATAGAGAAAACTTCTCTCTTTAAATTAAGTAAGCCCTTACAAAAATCAAATGTTTATTCAGCTCACATATATTTTTCCATAAGTATCTGAACATGTGTTAGCTTAGGCCCACAACTATTCAGCCTGTCTGTCTAATCTTTCAATAAGTTTTACCTTTTTTTTTTTTTTCTGTACCACTGCTGCTAACTGAACCAAGCCCCCATCCATCCTCTTTCCTTATGGACTGTTGCTGTCTCATCCCCATCAATTTATTTGCTGCCATTTTGACTTCCATACCAATTTATTTTTCACACTTATTTCCTCATTACATTCCAGTATCTATGGCCCTCTTCATGTTCCTCCAGCATGTCATAATTTTTTTTAACCTTTAAAAGTTATTTTAATTTTTTAGATGATGTGGGAATTATTGAGGGTTAGGGAAAAGTGGGTGTGATCACTATTTTCTATTTTTTCTTCCTGTTTTTTGGGGGAGGAGGGACACAAGGGGAGAAGCCATACCCAACCTCCCAACTACCCCAGTACGTGTAGAACTGCCACCCAATATAAACCTAGGGTCCTGATGTGGTTGCACGCTCTGAGGTGAGGAGTCTGTGATTCTGCCCAGGTGGTTTCCATAGTTCTGAAATGATGTCAGTCTCACTAATCCAAGGATGAGGGAATCCTTTTTTTTTTTTTTTTTTAATTCTTTATTTTATGACACAGTTTAACAGGCATTGGACCCTTTTAATGTCTATTGGGTGACATAGTTGATCATTGAGTTTCTGTTCACCCAGATATTTGCTGGCATTGTTTGGCTAGAAGTTGTCCAATTTGTTCAGCTCTCCTGCTATGGTACCCTCTACAGGCCCCAGTTGGCTGCTGTATCCTCTATGCGCATCTAGGCAAGCTGTCCACTACATCTTTTCTATTAAGTAGGACCAGTTCTTGCAAGGTCCCAGGATAGGCAACCCTGACCCTACTGAACTTGTCACTCCCAGGGCTCATGGGCTGGGCACTCACTGCACAGACAGGCCCAAAGACCTGGGCCAGAGACCCAGATCATGCTGAACCTCCTACCCCCAGGCTTCATGGACCTGGCACCTACTGTGCATGCGGGCCCAAGGGCCTGGCCTAGGCAACCCTGGTCCCTCTGGACACCTGCCCCCAGAGCTCATGGACCAGGCATCCACCATACAGGTGGGCCGCTCCAGATCACCTACCCCTGGGGCTCACAAACCTGGCACCCACTGTGTGTTGGGGGGGAGGCGAGCGGGGAACAAAGACCTGGGCCAGGCAATCTGGCCCCGCTGGAACCCCCCACACCCAGGAGCTCACAGACCTGGCACCTACTGTAAGGGTCCCAGAACCCACTAGACTCCCTGCCCATGGGACCCACAAACCCAGGACTTGAGCCAGGGGGCCTGGGCCCAGTTGGACACCCCACACCCGGGGTTCACCCACCTGGCACCCATTGCCCCATGATTGGCCTGGCTCACCTCACTTTGGCATCTACCAGCAGGTGCTACAGCTTGGTTCGGTCCAACCTACCCCCAGTTCTGGCTTCTACACCCTGTCCTGGTTCTCTGCCAGTGGATGTTATGAACTGGCACAAACTAGCCCACTCCAGGACCTGACTCACATGTATGCTGGAGGGTCCTGTAACCTGGCCTGATTTGGGCTGCTCCTTGCCTTGTTTTTTGTCCTCACCTGCAGATACTGCATCCTGACAAAGGAGTACTCCTATCTCCTCTATCAGGTCTCCTCCCAGTGGCAGATGTTGCACACACCAATGGGTCCTTGGTTCAGGTTGGCTTTGTCCACCTGCCAAGCTTATTTCTACTTTAGCATCTTTTACTGAATGTTCATTAGGCCTGTCCTTCAAAGTCCCTCCTGTAGATTTGTGAGTGCATAAAATATTTATATTTAGCTGCACATCAACTTAATATTTTTCCAGTGATATATTCTTTTTTAAATTGTTTTTATTTTTGATGACTTTTACATAGTTGATTACAAAGCAAAGAGTCAAGGGCTATAGGAAGGTAGATGACATCATTATTTCCATTCTCTGTTTTTCCTTCCTGCATCTGGGGAAAGGAGGGAGATAAGGGGAGAAGCCACACCCAGCATCTCAATCTCCTCTATAACCTGGGATGGAGGACAACTACCTGATGCCATTCCAAGGTCCCCAATGTCAGGCAAGCTCTGAGGGTCCTGCTCAAGAGGTTTTGATTATTCAACAGTTCTGAATTACTGCCAATCTTGCCACTCCAAGCACGATGAAATCTCTCCAGAGATACATTCTTATATAATCAAATGTAAAACAGATTCTCCCAACACTTCCTTGCATCATCATGTCCATTTTCTATTATATGTTTATCTTCTGTAGTACACTTACTATCTAATGTCCAGTTTTCCCAACCTATTTACTTCTTTACTATTTTATTTTCTAGCTAGAATATACACTCCATATGGGAAGGTCCGAGAATACCAAATACTATGTTTTCTTTCTCAATTTTACTTTTTAAAATGTATTTTATTATTATTATTATTGCCATTATTATTGTGTCAGTCTTGAGAATTTCACTTAGTTTCCTTTTACTAGAGCAAATGCAAAAACAATTCCTAATGTAAATGCTATAAATAACATCTATATTCATTTTTGTCATTTGGCATACTGATGATTTTGATTTTTACTTAGATCTTATCATATCACATCCCAATATCTTTTCATAAACATTAACAATCAAAACTTAAAATAAGAATCTGTGCCAATTTCTTAAATACTTAACATTTATGATGACTACTTTCATGAATAACAGCTATCATTTGTTTTCTGATTATTCTATGCTGGGCATTATAAAAAGTATTTTTATGTTAACCAGTCAACATAGGAACCCATTTTATAGGTGAGAACAGCATAGAAGAGAGACAAAATAATTTGAGATTTTACAACTTGCTGTTGTTAACACTGGGATTCAATTCCATTCATATAGATCCATATCCATTTTCTTCTATGCCATATTTCTCTGCTTTAATTATTATTTCTCATGATACGATTCCAAGGACACAGGAATTCCGCCCTGCACCCCTTCTCCCCACCTAAAACTGTTTTCCCCTATATTATTACGATAGGATAATCCTTCATCAACTGTCACTAATTCCAACATTCTGCTACTTAAATTTGTCATGACATTGTAGGTATAGACAATGGTAGAAAGCTCAGTGCCCTATTGTCAAGATATATTTAACCGTTTCATTGGGAGTCCAACTTTTATTAAGAAGCAGAGTTGCATGTTGTAGTATATGTTCACTTCCAGTATGCTAATCTCCATTATACAGTTCCTCTAGAAAAACATATGTACGTACATTTTTATATATTAATCTTGTATATGAAAGTTACCTTATATCAGAGAGAACACATGATAATTGTCCTCTTAGAACTGGCTTATTTCATTAAGCATAATGATCTCTAGTTAGAACCGTTTGGTTGCAAATGCTAAAATTTCATTCTTTGTAATGGATGAGTAGTATTCCATGGAGTAGTTGTACCATGATTTCTGTATCTGTTCCTCTTTTGATGGGTGACTAGGTTGTTTCCATCTCTTTGCTAGTGAATTGTGCTACTGTAAAAACAGGATAACTGGTTGCTTTCTCGTATGCAGATTTCACATCCTATTACCAAGAGTGGGATAGCTGGGTCATATGGTTTATCAACTTTCACTAGTCTTAGCATTCTCCATACAGACTTCCATAGTGACTGCACCAGGCTACACATTCACCAACAGTGGGTAGGGTACCTTTCTTCCCACATCCACACCAGCATGTGTTGTTAGATTTTCAAATGTAGGCCAACTTCACTGGACTTAGATGGATTTTATTTGTATTTATTTGGCTTTTGTTTGTATTGCTCTGATAGCTGGGGAGCCTGAGCATGGTTTTTCATGTCTATAAGCCATTTGGATTTTTTTTTAATCTCTGAGCATTTTTCATCCAAACTGCATTCTGCCACTTACTCTCAAATTTCTCAAACTTTATTGAAGAAATTTCCTCATACAAGAAAGAAAACCCAAAGAATGGGAGAAAATCTTTGCAAATCACACAACAGATAGGGACTAATATCCAGGATTTACAAAGAGCATGGTTTTTCATTTTTTCACAGGGTTTTTTGTTTTGCTGTCATCAAGTTTCTGAAGTTCTTTGTAAATCCTGGATATTAGTCCCTATCTGTTGTGTGATTTGCAAAGATTTTCTCCCATTCTTTGGGTTTTCTTTCTTGTATGAGGAAATTTCTTCAATAAAGTTTGAGAAATTTGAGAGTAAGTGGCAGAATGCAGTTTGGATGAAAAATGCATACTCTCAGCCATCTAACTACTTACTTGTTTCAATGAGATTCAGTACCACACTGAAGATCATTAAATGCTTTATGACTGTGAAAATTTATAGAATACAGGTTCTCATCCCATTTTTTTGTCATTCTCATTGAACTGGCCCATTCTATTCACTATTGCAAATTATCCTCTTCATAGAATGGTTTAAAAATCCCAGTACCACTCATCATTCACTGTTTATACCCACCTTTGTCCCAGAAAATGTGAACAAACGAGACTGGCACAGGAAAGGAACTTTAGAGGCACAGGATGACAGACTGCTGAGGAGAAACAATAGTACTAATGGCTACTCTGGTTGAGCACTACCTGTGTTCCAGGAACTCTGAGCATTTTGCATGCTTTGTCTCCTTCGGTTTTCATAACAGTCATATGAGGTAACTATCATTATCAACATTTCCAGGCTGGGACTTGGAGATAAATCACAGTGAATTGAGGAACCTTACCCACGTTTTTGCAGATAGAAATAAAGCACCAATATTTCAATATGACTTCCTGACCTCACAGACTACTCTTAAACACTACATGTACAGATTGCCAAACAAAGCAGGCAAGAGTTTTGCATATAAGTTTCATTTTAAGCCCATTTACCAATGGCTTTTTAAAATTATAATATTGGCCATTCAACTTTGTAAGTCACACAGGAGGAATGTTGGACGTAGGAGGGCTTAGAAGTCAGTGAGGGCATCCCAAGTTGGAACACTGTTTCTGACCTTACATAACAGGTGCATAAAATGTTCCCCAACCAGACATACCACATTAATGCTCTCACTGGATTACACACTCAAGGTTATCGTTCCCAATATTGTTATGGTATCATGGCAACTGGTTCAAGTAGAATTCCTGCATTTTAACTCTTGAGAAACAGTAGAAAGAGTTTTTCTCTCTTAGAACTTAAAACTTCTTTAGAGTTCAGATAGCCAAGTTGTTTTCACTGAGTGCATTAACTCCTTCTGGCATTACAATAATAGGCAGCAAGTTCAATAAAAATTAGAGACTTTGTGCAGAGTGATAAAAACCAGATGTAAAAAGATAACATGATACAGAATGTCCTTTAGATAAAGCTCCAGACAGATGAGAGAAATCTATAGTTATAGAAATTCTAACAACAGTAACCTAATACACATCCTATAACCAAGTCTACTCCTGATTATATTCCCAGCACAAATGGATTATCACTAAAAGACAGGTACTAGACTGCCCAATATTTGAAACACCCCAAATCAGAATTCAAGTTTATCTCATAAGTTCAGAGAGGGGTAGTTCTTGGGAAATGAAGGGACTGGAGGAAGCATGAAAAAAATCTGATTAAACAATAACACTTAGTTTTTGAAACATAGTTTGAAATCTGTGCTCTGCAAATTTATGTGTATTACAATTCAATTAAAAACTTTTACAAATAATAAATTAGGACAGATTATTACTTGAGGGTGGAAGACAGAATAAGGACTTGAGGTAAGAGACCTAGAAGGATAACTTCTATGGTAGATGAGCAAATTACAATTCTAAATCTTCTTTCAGTTCATAATACTTTTAAAGTATATATGAAATAACATGAAAATTCAGAAATACAAAACATTTTCAACAAATAAGATGCAGAGTAAACTGACAAAATAAAATAGATCAGGTAAAAGAAATAGTGTAGTTTATGGGAATTTGATAAAATGTTTAAACTCCTAAACTCAAAACACATTCCTCCAAGTTCATTAATTATTACTGAAAGCTTCTGATGGGTCTTTCTCTAATGTACAGGTCTAGAAAACACAATTATTATAGGGTTATCACAAGACATTAAATTGTCCAAATTTCTGTCTGTAAGCTTAGTATAAACCATCCTAGCCCCCCTAAAAAATAGCATGAAATTTTGACATGGTCACAGTAACATATAATTGGAACAAATAAAGTATTCACTATATTGTGCTTTAATGCTCTGAACAGAACACATCTATATGCTGTGTTCAGTGGTTGATTCCATGTTCTTATAGTGTGATTAATGAAATAATGCAAGACTGAAAGAAGTTGACTAGAACAAAAGAGTCTGCAAAATGTCTTGCCAGACCTTAGGAAACAACAGACGATGAGGTTGTAACCACAGGAGATTACCTGGAAATACTAAAAGGTTGCTTTTGCAAAGAGATGCTGATTTCCTTGATCTGTTTAGCTGCAGAATATAGACTAAGATCCATGGATACAAGTTACATAGAAACCAATTTCAGCTCTGAACAAAGAAACCAATAATTTAATATGGTCTAACCTGCCTCAGTGGATAATGCAGTGCCTACTTCTGTAAAAATATTAGAGATGGAATTCAGATATACATGAAAAACAAATTAATAATGCTTAAAATCCTTTTATCTAGGATTTTTATTTCTATAATAGGATGATGGAATTCTTGTTGCTTAGATTAAATTTTAAAAGACATGATTTCTCACACTGTCCAACTCTCTCTACTAGAAGAAACAATTTTGAACAGTTATTTTTACCTTTATTATTAGCAAACTGGAAAAAATGCAGCTTTTCACATTTATTGAAGTGATAACTAAGATGTACCAATAGAAGCATTTTGAAAACGAACGTATGTGCACTTGTTATTGCTCATATTACTTGAGAAGTTTTACTTGCATGGGGAGAAGACAGAAGAGCTATAAAACAATTATATGTATGAATTTATCAAAATATCTTAAAAGAAACATGATTCAGATGGAATGTAGGTGGAAGTATCTTAAGATGTTGTCTGAACAGGGCCTACCTCAGTAGCCTAGATGCTAAATCCTTGCCTTGAGTCCGCTGGGATCCCATATGGGTGCCAGTTCATGATCTGGCTGCTCTACTTCCCATCAGCTCCCTCCCTGTAACTTGGAAAAGCAGTAGAGGACAGCCCAAAGCCTTGGGACACTGTGTCTGTGTGGGAGATCCAGAAAGGGCTCCTGGCTCCTGGCTTTGGATCAGCTCAGTTTTGGCCCTTGCATCCCTTGGGCAGTGAACCAGCAGATGGAAGATCTTTCTGTCTCTCCTTCTCTCTGTATATCTGCCTTTCCAATAAAAAAGAAATCTTTAACAATAACAGCAACAACAACAACAAAAATGTTGTCTGAAGGAGGAGAAAAATAACCAGCCACGGTGGGAGGGACACTCACTGAGGCATCACTGAAGGGTTCAGGAGGTTTTTGGGACTCTGAGAACTTCTGGGTCTACCTTAGAGATACACAGCCAACTTGACCAAACATAGCGGGAGAATCATTTAAACAATTGGGATCAGAACTTTTAATGAGTACAGAATTAATGAGCACAAAGTTATAAAAGTTCCATCTGTGAGCTAATATTTTACAGAAAACATTATTAACCAGTAATGACTAAGATTTCTCAGCAATTGAGAATTAAGCTCTACATGCCATTTGGCTTATCACTATCCAGAGGAAAAAAAAATATTCTAAAAATATACATGCACAAATTTTGCTCCTGAATTTAAAAATTATATATAATGTAACTTTTGGTGAAATATGTGTGATATACAGTTACATCCTCTAGCTTTTTGCTTGTTAGCACTATTAAAACATCCTGAAATTGTTTTTCCTATAGCTTTTCATGGTTGAATTTTACTTTAGTAAACTGTCCAGGCAGCCACACCCTAGTCTCGTCATCATACAGAATTCCTCCACCCCCAAGATGCAAAACTGAAAATCTCCCTTCTGATGATATCATTTCCATCTTTCCCACTCCATCACTCCTACTCAACTGATTCCTCTTATTAATCATACTCAACACTTCCTTCTTCCCTTTCCTATTAAAAGCTAAATGTTACCTTTAAGTTTTACTGTTTATTTCAAAAATTCTATGCTCCGCCATAATAGGTATTGCATTACCTACAGCACAATGAGATACTGAACTTAGACAACATCTCCTTGCAAAATTCCAACCCTGCTCAATGAAGATCAATGAAGGTCACATGCAATCCTCGCTTATATTTAGGTAAAATTTCGCTGGTTTCAGACATGCCTAATCTGAATTCCAATTCTTCCCTTCCTCTGTGACACAAGGCCATTTATTTGTCTTTTCTTGGCCTTAGTTATATATATGTGTGTGTGTGAATATATATATGTAAATATATATATGCACATGTATATTCACAGACATATATACACATATACATACATATTGAAGTTCTAGATGTAGTTTATACATCTCAATTACATATCTGTCATATATATAAATATAATCTTAGTTCTATATTATAAACAAATTGCTCTGTCCCTAGTCAGAGAATACTACCTGACCACAAAAAATTCAAATGTAAAATAAAAATCTATTGAGTTAAGTTAGCATTAACTCTCTAAATTTCATGACTAAGGCCATTAATTTCATAGGGTTTTTTTTTATTTAAAGCAGATCCACAATTTCAGCCAACTTTCCTTTCCCACTTGATTCAAGAAATGACTACAATTTTCTAGAAATAATCTTCCACTTATCTGTTTCCACCTTCTCCCACACCTCCAAGGTATTTCCTTATCAAATTTCATTATGCTATTCTCAACACATCAGTATGTTTTTTGTTTAACCCACAAACATGTTTTATCTCTCATCACTTACCTCATTTCCTCCATCTTTCATCTTGCCAAGTCCCTTTAAAAGAAGTTTCTACCTTATGATTTTTGCTTCCTTACCTACTATTCATTCATTTTTTTCTTCATAATAAATCTCATTTAGCTTTTCTTCCACGATTCGATTGAAGGAATATTGAGCATAGCCATTTAAAAATAAATTATCTTCGGGCCCAGCATGGTAGCCTAGTGACTAGGGTCCTTGCCTTGCACAAGCCAGAATCCCATGTGGGAACCAGTTCTAATCCTGGCTGGTCCGCTTCCCATCCAGCTCCCTGCCTGTGGCCTGGGAAAGTAATCGAGGATGGCCCAAAGACTTGGGACCTTGCACTGACATGGGGAACCTGGAAGAGGCTCCAGGCTGCTAGCTTTGGATCAGCTCGGCTCTGGCCATTGTGGCTACTTGGGGGGGTGAATCAAGAGACGGATCTGTCTCTGTCTCTCCTCCTCTCTGTATTCCTGACTTTCCAATAAAAACAAATAAATCTTTAAAAAAAAAACCCAAATAGATCATTTTTCAGCCATAATCTCTCATCCACCTTGAAAATCACTGTTTATTTCAACTGAACTCTCTTCCTTTTATTTCATACAAAACATGATTTCTTAATCTTATTTTTGAAAACCTCCTATTCTTTTTTGGCTACCTTTTCAGTCTGTTATACTTGGTGATTTAATTTCTCACTAATTAAGCTTCAGCTATGCAACTAAAACCTTGAAAAATTTTATTTATTTGAAGGGCAGGGTTATAGATGGAGACAGAAAGAGACAGAAAAGAGGTCTTCCAGAACAGCTTCTTCTGGATTTCTCATCTGGGTGCAGGTATCCAGGTACTTGACCCATCTTCCACTGCATTCCCAGGAACATTAGCAGGGATCTGGATCGTAAGCGGAGCAGTCTGTGCCCACCTGACATGCCAGCACCACAGGCAGGAGTTTTACCTACTATCCTGCCATGCTGGCCCTTACCCCAAGTCCCTCTTCCCCATATTAACCTCCCTCTTCACTCAAACTTCTCTATGCCAGTGATCATGACATATTCCAAATCAAACACTATTCCTCCTCACACCAGGCCTCCTTCTCCCCTATGTTCTCCTATGCTCAGAGCTTTTTCAACCCCAACTAGAATTTTAAAAGTCACTCTTAACATCTTTTTTTTTCAGCCACATACAGATGGTAGCAACTTCTTATCAATCCTGTCCATAAGATCCCAAGCCAATACCTGTGTTGTTATCGTTGCTATTGCTCACCTGCTTGCTGACTTGCTTTTATTCTTTTAAAATATAGAATTCTTGAATTTCTTTACACAAATCTGACCTCCACCTCCAATTCATCCTGCTACAATTAAGGACATTACCATTCTCCAAATGGATCAGCACAAAACTGAATTGTCTTGATTTTCCATTTCCCTCAACTATTCACTCAATCCACCAAGTTTATTGAAGATCCACCTCTAGTCTAAGTGAATTGAGGCAGCATTTCCCTTACCTATCCTGTAATGCTCAGAATAGGCTACCACAGTGTCTCATCTGAGTTTTGGAATCCTGACTATCCTAATTTTACTCCTAACACCTACCTCCCTTTCAATTTGTTTTGTATAAATAGTCATTACTTCAAACAGGGAGCATGTTTAAATAGACATTTTAGAAACATCACCATAATCATTATAAAATAACAAAAGACGTGATATGTCCAATATGCCAGAGTTGTTCTAGTGTTGTACACATTTTGACTTATTTTATCATTACAATATGCCAATAAGACCTGAGGCTCAGAAAATTGTAGGTTGCTAATGGTTAATGACCTAAATGAAATCAGCTCATATTTCTTCTTAGTAACAATTTAAACTATTCACCATTATAAATGATTCCCCATTATATTTACAGTTAAACATAAATTACTGTGGCCTACAATGCCCTAACTCATCCTTGCCTAACTCTTCAACTTCATTATGCACTGCTCTCACTTACACTAATTTGGTTCTGATTGAACTTTCTTTCTGTTTCTAACACATACAAAACTCTTAACTCAGACATATTGCTCCCACTAGTTCCTGTGACTGGAAATCTCTACTATGGCTATGATGCAGTGGGTTAAGATGCTGCCTGTGATGCTAGCATCCCATACAAACACCAGTACAAGCTTTGGCTACTCCAGTTCTGACCCAGTTTCCTGCTAATGTGCCTGGTAAAGCAGCATACGATGCCTTTATGTATACAGAGGTATGGGCCTCTGTATATATGTGGGACACCCAGATGAAGCTATTGGATTCCGGTTTTGGCTCACACAGCCTTGGATATTGCAGTTATTTGGGAAATGAGGCAGTAGATGCAAGATACTTGTGTGTGTGTGTGTGTGTGTGTGTGTGTGTGTGTGTGTGTGTGTGGTGTCTGTCTGTCTCTGCAATTTTGCTTTTCAAATAAAATAAATCTTTAAATGAAAGGAATTCAGTCCTGCCAGAGAAATAGCCACAGAAGAGTGGGAAATGTGGACAGATGATGATTTTAAATGTCATCCCATTATCCTAACAACATCTTTTTCCTGATAGCCATGGATGTTTTGCACCATCTGTAGAAAAAGCAAAAGAAATTTGGCAGGAGATTAACAAGAAGAGTGAGTAAACTGGCAAGGAAAGAAAACGGAGAAACTATTGACAGGATACAGCGAAAGAATTCAGAATCTGGAATAATGGTAGCTTGATCTGTGAATTTAGGTATAGGGACTAGGTTACTAAATTACACAAATTTAACTTGGGAGACAACATGCTCTTTTGTGAGTAGCATGAGAGAGCCATGAACCTTCTGAGGAACTACCTGTGAATTTCTAAAAATTAAGTATCATTTCTTAAGAAATTAGTGCATGGTGTTCTACCTGTAACTACTAAGGAAAAAACTAAGTTAAACCTATAAATTTTATTAACTCAGTCAACATGATTCCAACTGGGCAATTAAATTAATGAAAATTCTGTTTTCTTGGAAGAATAATCTCAGTGTCAAGATGCTTAAACAACTTTCTAGGAGCTGTTACTTGTTTCCACAGTAAGCCTCAAAACTGAAAAGTTCCAAGACTTTCAAAGCTAAAAAATATAGAAGAAGGTTTTTTAGTTCCATGCCTCATTTTACAAATGAAGAAACTAAAGGGAAGGGAACTTACTCAAGATTGCAGGACAAACATTTTACATGTGGCATTAAGGTAGATATTTATTAAACTCTTACCTCATATTAAGTACTATGTAACTGAGCCAGTAAATAAATTCCAGGCTTCCAGACTCTTAGCTATGGGTTCCTGTGCTATATGTGCATCCAATTATTTAACAACAAAATAATTCAGCAAGAAGAAAAATTCAACTCATCTCACTATAACTGCCAGTATTAGAATCCTGAGCCAAAACCTAAAACTACTAAATCAGAAGGACTATAAAAACTGCATTTTAACAAACTTCTTAGGCAATTAAGAAAATGTTTGAAAAGCAGAGGAACAGAAAAAAGAAGGAGATAGAGATGGAAAGATAGAGATCTTCCATTCATTGGTTCACTTCAATATTTATTCATTTGTTTGTTTTAAAGGCAGAATGCTAGGAGGTGACTGGGCAGGGGGAGATAAGGAGACAGGGAGGGAGAGAGATTGACTGATTTTCTACTCACTATTTTACTCCCCAAATGGCCACAACAACCAAGGCTGGGCTTGGTCAAAGCCAAGAGCTAGCAGCTAGACCTGCAGAAACTCCATCCTGGTACTTGGGCCATTGTGCTTGCTTCCCAGATGCACTAATGGGAAGAGCTGGTTTAGAAGTGGAGTACCTGGGACCCCAACTGGCACTCAGATACAGGATGCAGCAGCACAAATGGTAGCTTGACCCCTGCACCACAATTCCCAGCTCCCAAGTCATCCTTGTTGACATGAAATGTAAGAAGCACGATGCACAGAGTGGACAGAAAGAGCAAGGGTTTATATTTTTTAATTTTAATTTTATTTTAACATTTATTACAATGGTGAGAGGGCTAGCAGACCCATGTTCCTCTGATTTGGTTCAAGAGGTTTGCAGTTTATGGGAAAGTAGGTGAGATAAATGTTTGTTCTCCCTCCTGTGTCTGGTGGAGGTAGGGTGTATCAGAGAACGCTGGTAGAGTGCTCTACTCCCTTTTGTCAGACTACATCAGTGCCAGGGAATGGTTTAGACTTTTTTTCATGAAATTTAGAAAGGCAAACAGTGATTACCAACCTAACATACTCTCAAAATTAGGAGAGAATTCAATCTTCTAGCTCAAAGATCTCAGAATCGTACCAACTGATTGAACATGGGTAGTTATGAACTGGAGTGTACCATTTACAAGCACTTTTTCATATAATGTCTCAATTGGTCAAAACAGAAATCTGTGAAGAATACCAGTGAAATTAACTTTTTTCCCAACCAAAAAGATTAGTTTACAGAGCTCAGGTGGTCTTCAGCAGGTCATACAACTAAGAGACCAAGCTAAGTTCTCTTTTACTATGCTAAAGTTTCTCTTCTGTCAAATAAAGGAGTATAATTTGTGAAAATTAAAATTCCCTTTATGAATAGTGAGACATGTCCTGGTTAGTGGATATCTATGTGGTTTAATTCACTGTTGAGTAAACTCAACATTTCCTTTAAGGAAGCAGAGGAGAAATGAAGGCGAGCCCAGTGGACACAGGTATTGAAACATCTTTAAGAGAAAAAATTATTTGATCGCCCAAATAATTTGTATGTACTTGTGTGGATCTTTTTTGCGCAGACACTTCTTTGAAGGTGTCTGGATGATGCCATGGGTCAACATGACACACACTCCTCTTTTGTGGGGACACTGCATCTGCATTCCTTCAGCAAGAAGGAACATGCTATTAGTATCTTACATTAAGTTTAGCACTTTCAGTTTTAAAAGCAGCCTCAAAGGGGTAGTTCATCATAGCATGGTTTATTCTTGGTTGCCATGTTCTTTTACTAGCTGTTGAAGCATCTGGGATCCAAATTTCAGTCCATCTCTACCTACTCTGCTTCATTTGTGTTTCTATTTGGTCCCAATGTTATTCATCGGAACAATTCTCAGTCCCTTGAGTCTCTGGTTTTGCATTGCTTTGTCCCAAATCTCCCTGTAGCCCATAGGCCAGCCCCAGAATGCAAGATGGAGCCCAACTCTTTGCTGGTAGAATTCTCTGCTGCCATGTACTTTATTGGCTCCCCGATGTCCTCTTAACTACCCTCATAATGCTCAGCCTCCTCCCTGATAAATCACTTCCCTAAAATTTAGTTCCTAACTCCCCTGATGTTAATACCTTAATGACAACAGCAATTATTTTGCTGTGCCTGGAGGCATGTTAAGATCTTTCTATGAAATATTTTCTAGCATTGCTGTACACAAAAATAGTGTTGCTTTTCTTTAATAGGTAAGTGAATGAGACTCCAGGAGATTAAGAATATACTTAGATAGCCAATAAGTAGATTCGAACTCATGTATAATAAACTTTAAAATTTGTGCCCTAAAACAGTCATCTAGACAGGCTAGATTAATAGTCATCTGCTTTCACCATACCCTTATGATACATATTGCACTATGTTGGCTTAAAATGTCTAAGTGCACTATCTGCAGCTGAGTCCTTGCTTACCACTGACCGGTCCCAGTAGGAGGATGCAGTTCCATATTTCAGCCTCTCCCAGTTATTATATTCTGCTGAATTCTGCTCTGCCCAGAATTATCCCAAAATATGACTCATAATGTTTGGTCCATCCTAAACCCTGTGGGATTTACATCACAATGATCTTAAATCCCACTCTCTAGGATGACTGAGACACAGATAATTACTTTGATTAGTCTGGGGTTAATATAGCTAGCCAATGGCAGAACTAGCACCGGAACCAGGTTTCCTGAACCAAATACTAAAGCACTATACATTAAATTCCCCTGAACTGTTTTCCATCAAGGCAAAGGATATGGAAAGTGAACGTGCACATACAGTGCACACACACACACACACTCACATGCAATTTCATCCCATGACTGTATTGAAGAACATATATATTCAATTCTATGTAACTGCTGGAGACTAAGATGTTGTCAGTATCCTCACTTACTCTGTACTGAATTAAGACTATATACTAGAACAGCAGCCTGTTTAGCCAAAGAGGCAGTCACATTTGATGATCCAGAGCCTACAACTCAGTGGACTGGTACATCACTAAATAATTGAAGAGAGGAAAAAAATTAAGTAACAGTGAAGTAAGATCCCTGGGTGGTACTGGACAGGAATAGGGAGGAAAGATTTTAATAGAATTGAAAAATTTCCTGCGGTAAAATAGGTTTTCCTCCAAAATTAGCTAGTGTTCCCAAACTGTTTTCTGTTGAGCCATTTCAATATTTGACATGTGCTCAGAGTACCAGAAACAATCAACACCTCTTGATAAGAACTCAGTAAATACACAGAGTTGTGATGAACCCTCAGAAATTTTAACAGAAAAATTATACCAGGACAAGAAGCATCCAGAGATCATTCATTCTGTACCCTTGTGGGGAGGCCAATCTTCTTCTAATCAGCTCATGAAGGGGGTACAGAACACTTGATTTTATGGTTTCTGAGGGCCCTCTATCCTAACTCGTTCATTTTATGAATGATGTGACTACTACACAGAAATAATAAGGGACATGCCAAATGCTTCATGGCGAGTCACTTCAAAGTTGAGGCACACACACTCAATGCATTAGGAGCTACGCAACTAAAGTTTCCTTGGTATAAACTCATTAAAATTATACAATAAATTGATCATTTATGAACTAGAACAAGTGAAATTAGGTTATAGGATAGTTTTGTGTTTCAGGAACTCTGAACCTTTTGAGTGAAGGTGATAGTGAAAAATCAATGCACCCCATTGGATGCAATTCTACTTTCAATTTCTTTTGAGTGCAAAATAATAATTTAACTAATTAGCCAAATGTAGAACCAATTCTTAAAATAAAGGTAGGTTAGATGATAGCAATTTAAAAGCATTGTGTATGTTGAGATTATGGTCCTAAACAGCGAAGTCCTGAATTATGAACCCAGAGGGGTCAGCTTAAATGCCAGCTCAGATCTGCCCAGTTCTGCAATCCAAAATCAGTCAATCAGCCTTTCTAAGCTCCAGTTTTTCTGTGGATATGAAAGTTCTAAGAAGTCCCCAATCAGCTTTAGGATAAGATATTATTGTATTTTAAAATACCTAATATTCTGGTTAATATATATTAGTTCATAATTACAGAAAACCCAGGTACTATACATGTTATATGTGTGTATATAAATACATATTTATGTTCATATGTATATGTATGTATATATATATGCATAAATGTATGGATATGTACATACATATGTATATTTATATTTGAGGAAACTTCAGAAAATTCATGGAAATGCTCATATAGAAATTTACACATGTATTTCAAAAAATTTGTCACCCAAATTAATTTGTCTTTAATTTTTCAAAGACTAATTTAAATAAAAAGCAAAGTGATAGAGAAACGAAAAGGAAAAAATCTTCTGTGTTGAATCACTTTTAAAATGTATGCATTATCTAGGACTGATCCAGGCCAAAGCCAGCAAGCTGGTCCTGCATGCAGATCTCCTGTGTGGACAGCAGGTCCAAGATGCATCAGCAGGAAGCTGGATCAGAAGCAGAGCAACCAAGAGTGGAGCTCACATTCTTAAATGGGATATAAACGTTCCATGTGATGGGGCCAGTGTGGTAGCTTAGTGACTAAGGTCCTTGCCTTGTACACATGGGGACCCCAGACGGGTGCCGGTTCTAGTACTGGTGGCCCTGCTTCCCATCAAGCGCCCTGCCTATGGCCTGGGAAGATAGCTGAGGATGACCCAAAACCTTAGGACCCTGCACCTGCATGGGAAACCAGGAAGAGGTTCCAGGCTCCTGACTATAGATCAACTCAGCTCCAGTCATTGCGGCCACTTGGGGAGTGAATCAACGGACAGAAGAGCTCTGTCTCTCTTCCTCTCTGAATATCTGACTTATCAATAAAAATAAATGAAAAAAATATTTTTAAATGTTCCATGTGATGGCTTAACTTGCTATGCCATGATGCTGGCTGCTAAATTTATGTTTTGGCTTCATTTCCTATGAAATTTTTGAAGTATCATTGTATTATTGCTTTGGTTCACTGCACTTAGTGAAATTCAACTGTATTCTTTTACAGAAATTCTTGCATAGGGTGTGCCAGGCCTGCCCTAATTTTACTTGCTAAGAACAGTCATTTCCTTTGTCTTCTTCATACATGCATCTGCCAGTGTTCACACACTTCTCAAGGGTACAGTAGCTAATGTTTTGTATTCTGTTTTGTGACTTAATTTTACGAACTTTATTTAAAACATACATTTTTTTTCATTTTTGTGTGATTTTTTTTCTGAAACCACCAGACTTTTCTAACTTTAAAAATGCACATTTTCCCTTACAAGATTCAAGTACCATCTCTGAATATAAAACCTGTAAACTAGAAGTATTTAAACAGAGAATGCGGTCATTTTACTGAGTTTTTAATTTACAGATAAGCCAGGAGCCTGCAGCTATAATACTTTGGATGTATACAATGTCTAGTGTAAATTAGGGTTCAGAAATGGAAGAAGAGCTGGCTCTGTGGCTCAACAGGCTAATCCTCTACCTTCAAGTGCCAGCATCCCATATGGATGCCAGTTCATATCCCAGTTACTCTCTACTTTTGATCCAGCTCCCTGTTTATGGTCTGCTAAAGCAGCAAGAATGTTAGAATATCTTGAGACCCTGCACCCACACAGGGGACCTGCAAGAAGCTCCTGGCTCCTGGCTTCAAATTGACTCACCCTCGGTCATTGTGGCCATTTGGGGAGTGAATCAGGAACTGGAAAACCTTCTCTGCCTCTCGTTCTCTGTTTGTCTGTCTTTGCGATAAAAACAAATAGTTTATACAGACACACACATACACACACAAAGACAATTTAAAATCCTGTCCTGGGATCAGCCTTGTGTTGGATAAGAAAAAAAGGGATGGAGGAAACAACATTTAACAACATTTTCATGCTGAAATACTACTGGCACTGAAAGTAGATAGAGAATTACTACCTAGAAATCTGTGGCAAAGATCCAATTCTGGAGGATGAGGAAGGGAAAGCAAGTGGATGCATAGAATCATGCCGTGTAAGTCTTTCCTTACCTAACCAAATCACCTCTTTTATGCAAAAAAAATGTATCTTTTTACTTCTAGAACATATCATTTGCCATATCTAATTTGATACAATTACACTGCTAGGGAAGCAAATGCTTGAGTTCCTTTTCTCATTTTATAACCACGTATCTACTTTGGTGAGATTAAATATTTTGCTTTGGTTTCCCTGAATAGGAACTGCCTAAGTCCAGATAGAGTTAAGAATTCTTTTTTCTAGGACCCCATGCAATAGCATATTGGCTAAACTCCTTGCCTTGTAGGCACTGGGATCCGTATGGGTACCAGTTCATGTTTCAGAAGCCACACTTTCCTTCTAGCTCCCGTCTTACAGCCTGGGAAAGCAGTAGTTGATCCAAAGCCTTGGGACCCTGCATCCACATGGAAGACCTGAAGGAAGTTCCTGGCCCTGGGTTTTGGATCGCACAGCTCTGGCCATTTGGCCACTGGAGAATGTATCAGAGGAAGAAAGATCTTTCTCTCTGTATCTCCTACTCTCTGTAGATCTACCTGCCTTTCCAATAAAAATACATCATTTAAAAAGAAAAAAAATTCTAGAGTATTAATTCTTATTTTCCAGAACAGTCTCAACCATTTCATTTCTTTTTAATGTTTTTTAAGAGTTATATTCCATAAGTATAAAGTTGTTTATTCATTTATTTAGCCTTCGAAAAACATCCAGGATGTTTATTCTTCAACATCTTATAAAATTTCAGGGACCCTTTTATAAAGAACTTCTATGTTAACATGGCCTGACTTCAAGAAATGTGTCACAATTACAGGGGCTTAATCAACCAGGGATTTATTTACCCTCTGTAACAGGAAGTACAGAGGTGGAGCCGGCCTCAAGACCAGGTGACTCAGTGGTAGGGTTTGCATCAGCCTCAGGCTGATGGCCAAATAGCTAAAGCATTTCCAGGCATCAGGTTATAGCAGGAAAAAAAAAACCAACTCTTCAGGGACAGCTGTAGAAGGGAGGAACATATCATGACAGATGGCCCATTGAACTCTATTGAGCTAATCAGGTAATTCCTGAGCTAAGGAAACAGAATTTTCCTTACATCAGTCAGAACAACGTTGAAGCTTCAGTTGAGGAGTAAATATACAGAAAAGATGAATAGAGAATAAAACTAACCTTCTTTTAGAAGAATGGGATACATGCTGAATAGGAAAATAACAGGGTTCACTAGAAGTCAACATAGGGCATAAATGATATAAGGACAGAACTATAGGAAAGAATTTTCAAATGAATATTCTAAAATTAAATGATACAATTTTCTTTATAAATTCCTTTAAAGTGGGAACCAGCATTTGATACTTAATGAAAATGTATTATCATCATAGTTTATTGATTTGATAGAGAATAATCATTTGTAAAAGATGAAAGAATACAGTGTATTTTTAGTAATTCATTCACAAAGTTTGTTAGTCCACTTCGTAAATATCCACTGGGCAAGTACTACAAACTTGGTTGATTTCGAAGTATTGGGTATGCCAAGTTAAATGAATATTTATATGTCAGCAGATGGAAGAAACAGATAGGTAAGTTATTTCAACATAACATAATTCATCCTTTATTCTATATAATAGTATGCAAATACATGCACACTTTCATCCTCGCAATACCTGAATAGAGAATACTATTGAACCAGCTACATATACAGACCTCAAATTCCAGTAGAACATGGAATCAAATGAAGACATGATAGGCATGGCTAGTTTCCCAGGTGCAGCTGTAAAGATCAGCAGGACTGATAGCTAACTACAAGTTATTTATGATATGACAGACCAAGTTTATAAAGAATATCTTAGGAGTTAAAAATGAGACCTGAAACTTTGCTAGTTAATAATAAGTTGGACAATATATATTGCTGCACTACTGTTCATAGCAATCATTTGACTCGGGTAAAAAAAAAATGTGTTGGGAGTAAGGGGAATAAAAGGAACAAAGGAAGAGAAAAAATTCAGCTTTGAATTATTCTAACCAAACCATCATCTGCATAACACATTGTAATTTTCATCTATTCCAATTTATTTCACTTATGTGAGTGATTCTGAATAGGGAATTTGTTATTGTGCACTACTCCATAGCATAAGCAGCAGGTGCTTTTATCTCCTCAGAATTCGGACACCGCTATCTAATCTAGGACATAATGCACGGTCAAAAAGGGTAAGGTAGTGGCAGAGCAGGACATACTTGCTTCCAGTGTAACGCTCTTACTAACACACAGGCCTAGAAAGGGAGGAGGACTTTGATCATAACAGGTAGGCAGAGAAATACCTGGGGTTGGCGATAGTAGAGGAAGATTGAAAAATTAAATTTACATTTATGAAAGTGTTTTCCCTATCATTTCTTCTCACTTCCTCCTCTGAAAATTAAGTTGTGCAGCATTTTCAAACTTGGTAAAGAAACACAAAAGACCAGGGCCCAGCGGGATAGCGTAGTGGTTAAAGTCCTTGCCTTGCATGCGCTGGGATTCTACATGGGCACCAGTTCTAATCCTGGCTGCTCCACTTCCCAGCCAGCTTCCTGCTTGTGGCCTAGGAAAGCAGTTGAGGATGGCCAAAAGCCTTGGGATTCTGTACCCACATGGGAGAACCCCAAGAGCTCTTGGCTCCTGGCTTCGGATTGGCTCAGCTCCAGCCATCGCAGCCACTTGGGGAGTGACCCATTGAACAGAAAATCTTCCTCTCTGTCTCTCCTCTGCCTTTCTAATAAAAATAAACTTAAAAATCTTAAAAAAGAAACACAAAAGACCAAAGGAGTGACGTTTCCAAAAGCACACACCTTCAAGGAGTAGAATTAGGATACCAGCTCAAGAGGGCAGGTTGAGGCTGCCCCTGGCCTTGTCCCTGCGTTCTTTCAACCCCTTCCTCAACATCGCTGATGGCTGATCTTCCTGCAGAAAGCTCTGATGAGGTCATTATGAGACTCCACATATTTTTAAAGTATCTCTGGAACTTTGACTCCAGCTATTACTGATTTCTGCTGTGCTAGATCCAATTCCTACCAGCCTTTGAGAAATAACTGTTAAATATGCATAATTTTTGCCAAGTTAGTTGATAAGGAGTTTGCTCATGGTGAAACTATTTTCACCAAAGAAATGAGCAAAATTATAAACAAAGACTTTATTATTTTAGAAGTTCTGTCAGCACACCACTTATGCATACCTTATGCCATTTACCTAAATCCTCACTTTTCATTCAAGCTGAATCACCTTCTCTCCCTGAAAAAGGCATGCTATTCCTTTGTGCCAGAACACTGTTTACCTCTCCTGTTTACTGCTCCAAGGAGATTTTTTTTTCCAAGTTGCAGTTTTTGTACTATTTTCTTCCCAACATTCACTGACCTTTAACCTTCCTCCCAGAAAAGTTGAGATATTCCATATCTGCCACCACATTACACACCTTATTTCCCATTCCTGAGACAGTAACACTATTTATTGCCCTACTTCTTGTCATCTTATGTTTCTGGGTTACAAGCTACATGAGTGCAGGAACTCCATCTTCCTCTCTATTTTAAGCCTCGCTTTCTGTTTTTGACAACTAGAAAAATGCAGTGTTTGGCAAAGGAGTAAATTATTAGAATTAAGATCTCGGGAAAGGGAAAATGTCTGAAAATGGGATCCATAATCTCTTTTGATCCAGAGGTAGATCATCAGAAATTGAGTAACTCATATGAAACTGGAAACTAACTTAAAGTTAAAAGAATAAAGTTAAAATCAGGATCTTGAAAGAATTATCTCAGTTTATTTCTAGTTCCAGGTCAAGTATGGCAAACAACTTGTCCACGTAACACTACTTCCCCTTGCAAGGGTCATGAGAAACTTCCTATTGATTTCTGCACTTCTATCCATGGAACCCAGGAGGTTTGTAGGCCAAGCCCGCTGTCATCAATCAAAGTTGGCATTTGAATTGGAACTCATTTGCCTATCTAGACAAAGTCATACATGATGACTGCTATCTTCCTCCCAGAAACTTTTCTGCCCTAGTTTTCATGGGCAGAACTTTTCTGTTCTGCTGGATCCTTTTTTTTTTTTTAAGATTTACTTTATTTTCATGAGAAAATCAGATATATAGAGAGGAGAAGCAGAGAGGAAGTGGGTGCAGGGTCCCAAGGCTTTGGGTTGTCCTCTACTGCTTTCCCAGGTCACAAGCAGGGAGCTGGATGGGAAGCGGGGCTGCAGGGATTAGAACTGGCACCCATATGGTATCCTGGGTGTGCAAAGCAAGGATTTAACCAGTAGGCTAGGCTACAGTGTTGGGCCATGCTAGATCCATTTTGATGTCAGAAGGGAAGAAAAAGCAGGAAGAGAAATTGATGAAATCATGTGAGGGGGATTTTCAGAAATATTACAGGTGGTTGGGAAGACAAGCCTATTCTTAAATTCTGTCTCCTTCCTTTTCTTTACTTGAGCTTTTTAACAATCTTCCTTGGGACTGTCTTCCCACCTGCCCGTCTCATGCTGTTTAACCCACTCTTCTCTACCTCATGCTCCATCTTCTGGTTCTCTCTTCCTTGTCCTCATCCATCCTCTTTCTTTTTAAACTTTTCTTCCTTCACTACTTTTCTCCTGCTTTTTAACAGGTCCCATTTTCTCTGAATTTTATTTTACGTTTTTTTCTATCTAATGTCTACACATCTCTGTGTCTAATAAATTCTAGAATAGTTATCTTTGTCTTGAACACTATTCTCCTCTTCCCTTTTCCATGGTTCTCTTTCTACTAATAATTCAGGTTTCAGTTATAAGTTTCTTCCTATCACACATCCCCCTGACATACAACTGTCTAAAAGGACAGGAAGTAATTACTACCTAACACCTCTTTATTGCTAACAGACTTTGCAACTAATATCCCAATATTTTAATTCATCCAAAAGCAATAGGTGGATCATACATGGGGAGACCCTTGTAACATTGCAAATTATTTTCCAACTTGATTTATCAAATTTTCCATTCCTCCTGAAGGGATAAATTCATTAGACATAGCTCTCTAAATTAAAAGTGAACAGCAATGGCAACAACAAAAATGTACATATTGCTCTAAGTATTACTCATGTTCAAAAGCATTGAACTTAGTCTGCTTTTACAGACTTATAATGGCAAACTTCTTTTATAAATGAGCGTAGGCTAATTGGGGCATTTATATTCCAATTGCCATATTAATGCTTGTAATACCTTAGAAAAATTATGCTCTTCTAGGGACTTTGCCTGGTTTTCTTAACGCATATCTATAGAGATAATGCTGTATTTGGTTTTTTTTTTTTTTTTTTAGGTGAAACACAAGGATTCTGAATTGGAGTGCAATAATGTGCACCACTAGGAAGAGGCAGCCAGTCACAGCAGAGGCGTTCTGCAGAGGGTGGGGAAGTTTGGTTAACCTTATTTAGCAGGGAGGCATCAGCATTTCCTGGAAGTCTGTCATCCCAGTGACTAAACAGGTACAAAAAAAAAAACTCTTCAAACTAACAAGCAAAATGAAAGAAACTCAGCAAATAACTGACAAAGAGCCCCAAGTGTCACACCAGAAAAAGATGGAGATATCAGACACAGAAAGACCAAGGGTTCGCCATGGTCAAGTAAGACCAGTGAGTGGTAAATCAGTCCTGACATGCCCCACCTCCACACCACAACCTTTCTGTAACTGATAAACAGTGGTTTCACTAAATTTTACTAAAATTCAACATTAAATGAAACTTGCTTTTGTTCGCAAATAAATTATTAGTCACTGTAAAATACTTTAAATCTACTAGTTTTAAAAAACAGAAGGCTCAGGGCAAGTGCTGTGACATAGTGCATTAAGCCACTGACTGCATTGCTGGCATCTCATCTGAGCACTGATTCATAAGCTACATGCTTCACTTCCCATCCAGTTCCCTGTCAATGTGGCAGAGAAAGCAGCAGAAGAGACCAAGCGCTTGGGCTCCTCCATCAACGTGGGAGACCCTGAAGAAGCTCTTGGTTTCTGGCTTCACCCTGGCCCAGCTCCGACTGTGGTAGCCAGCCATCTGGGGGTGAGTCAGAAATTGAAGTCTCCACTATGTCTGTCTGTCTCTCTCTCTCTCTCAGTCTCTGCATCTCTCCTGCATCTCCAATGAGCACACAATACTTGTCAAGATAACTCATCCAGATTTATTTATTTATTCTAAATCATGCTGTGGATCCCTCTGCTAGAACAGTTCACCTGCAGCTTCCTGGTGACTTTCTCTTTTGGTTCAATTGGACACAAAGAGGGCTTTGCCTCTCCAAATTGGTAGCCATGATCTTTCCTTCCAGAGTATAATTTAATGTCAAATTTTGACAGGGTAGAAACATACAGGGTAAAAGCATACTGGAAGACATTAATATTCTTGCCTGTAAATCAGACAGTATCTTTTTGCAGCTACCCATCCTTTTTAATCCTCACTACAATCTTTTGAAGATGCTGCACTAAGTTTCATTGCAATGACAGCATGCAATCGTCACTCTCACATCTGTAGGAAACATGGGCACCAAGAACAACAGAGGTGACAAAAGTCTACTCCCAGGTCTGACCCTGCACAGGCTCCTGTCACAGGAAGGGGCATTTCGCTTCTAGCTCAAGCAGCAACAGGGTGGTAGACACATGGCCTGCACTGGGGGCCACTGAAGGATCTGGACCAACAGGATGGGTGCAAATGACCCAAAGCAGGCAGTAACACCAACCTAACTCTACCTTTTGAACAAAGGAATTGATGTCCAGACAAGAAAAGCAGACTCCAAGCATAGTGTTTTATTTTATTTATTTATTTCTTTTAATTAACTGCCTCCCATTACTTGCTTTACATTTCTCAACTGTTTAGACCTTCTGGGGTGGCAAAAAGCCTTGCAGATTTAAAATTGTAATACAAGAATTGTATCCTTCATTAGTTTTTCTTTGTTTGTTTGTTTGTTTTCTTCCTAAAATACGCTTTGCTGAAGGGAAGGAATGAGTACTCACTGGTGGAATGAGAAACAAACACTTTATTCCACTTCCTGAAAGCATCCAAGTTACAGGGTTTCATTCACAAACTATCATAATCTATATACCCTCTGTAATGGCTTTTTTTTTTTTTTGCCCCTGAAAAATATGAACACTCTTCTGGAGTCACTTGCTATGGAGAGAAGATGGGCGGTTGTCTGAAAAAGCTGTTGAGAACAGGTATTTGGGAGAAGCTGTGATTTTATCTAGTAAAACATTATGGTTTATGAAAGCATTGATCAAAAGCACTTCTGTGGTTGCGACATTGCCTTATCCCCTTGCCCCTCCCCATTGACAGAGGCCCTGTCATATCCTGGAGGATGCTTGGGTGATTTCTTTGGCTTCCCAGTCTGTGGATACAACATCAACATAATCATACCTGTATGTTCACTAAGCTATAAATTGTAGAGTGATGATAGACTTGCTTGCCATCCTAATAAGGGATTACTGCGCATATGAACGTGGTGAGAAATAGGGGAGAAATGTCTACCCACTGTGTAATAGCAACCTTGTGGTTTTCCTAGTCAATACCACAGACTTAAGGCTATTTGTTTTGCCACCAAATCTGTTTGTATCTACCTTGAGGTCGACTGTAGAAACCACAAAGTGATATGCTTTCCTTCAATATTAAAATGGCCTAAAGCAGTAAAAATGTAGAGGTTTATTTCTAAGTCATTGAGTTTAAAATCTTGTTCGATTTATAAAACAAGTTTTTAAAATTACTTTTAAGTAGGCTCTGAAACATTTAACATTTTTAAACATTAGTCAAATCTCTAATTGAAAATGCATTTGCAAATTTAATTTTCAAGTATTATAATGTATGAATTAATCAGCACATTTTGAGAATTGATAAACATTTTAAAATTTATGTTTAATTTTAGATGAAGGGGTTAACATCGTTGATCAGACTGGGATGGATCAAGGCTTAGGAAAAAGGTGGTATGATCATTGTTTCCAAATTTTTTATCTCTCCTTCTTGTTTAGCGGGTGGGGGTGGGGGATAAGGGCAAATGCCATACCCAGTCTCGCAACCACTCAAGTACCCAGGAAAGGAGAATGTCCATCCAATATCAAGCCAGAGTTCCAATGTGGCACATACGCCAAGGGTTCTGCCCAGGTGGATTCAATAGTTCTGAAATGTTGATCTTGCCAGTCCCAGGATGTGGGACCCCTTTCAATATCCATTGGCTAACACAGTTGACCTCGGTCTCCATTTGCCCCAATATTTGCTGTCATCATTTGGCTGGGGCAGTTGTCCAGTTTTTTCTGTCCTCCTTCCTTTGGGACAGTACAGATGTCCCCTGCAGGGCTCAATGGGCTGCCATATCCTCCATGTGAATCTGGGCAGCTGTCCACTACTGTCTTTTCATTGAGGAGGACCTGTTCTCACAGGTGGACCAGAGACCCTAGTCAGGCAACCCAGGCCCCACTAGCCCTGCTGCCCCTGAGGCTCACAGACACAGTATCCAGTGTAGAGGTGGGCCAAAGACCCAGGCCAGGAGACCAGGGCAACTGCTGGATGCCCCCACACCTGGGACTCACAGACCCGGCTCCCAACACACATATAGGCCAAGCACCCAGGCAGGGCAAACCAGGTCCCATTGGTCCCATGTCCCCAGGGCACATGAACCTGGCCTCCACTGTGAAGACGAGCCTAGGACACAGGCCAGGCAACTTCCTGCCAGACCCACCACCCCTAGGGCTCAAGAACTGGCATCCACCATGCAAGCGAGACAAGGACCCAGGTCAGGTGCTCAGGGAACTGCTGGACTTCCCCAACCCCAAGGCTCACAGACCAGGCAACCCAGCCCCTGCTAGAACCCCTTCCAGACTCAAGGGCTTAGCACCTGTCTCCCTCTGACTTTCATGGCTCACCTCACTTCAGCATCCATCAGCAGGTGCTGCAGCCTGGCTCAGGTCAACCTGCCCTCAGTTTCAGCTATGCTAGTGGGTGCTGCAGCCCAGCCAAGACCATCCAGCCCCCAGTCCTGGCCCTGATATGAACTGGCAAGAACCAATGAAATTTTGCAAGCCATATAAAATGACAGACTTCTCCAAGATGTTATAATACTGACACTGACAGCAATCAAAAGACATAAATATCTAAAGATATAAATATAAAATAATTATTTAATAAATAATTTCAACTTTATTTGCAAACTTGTTATTTCAATTAACTAAATTCCCTTATTATAAATAAATGAAATTACAAATATTCATAGGAACATAATTTCTTAATGAGTTTAAATTAGTACACTATAAATGGTATTATTTAAAATGTAGAATTACTTAATTTTAAATATATTTGTATATGTATGTTAAACTGTGTCTACATTTCGGATGATAGACTTGTTTGTCACCTGAAGTTTCCTCGTATTTCTTTAAATGCTCAGTAAGAGCATGGCAGCCAAAACGAAAATAGCCCAAATTTTAAACATATATAGATGTTTAACCAAAAGCAGACAATGCAATCACTAGTCTGTCTCTCCTCTCCGTAAAATCTGCCATTCCAATAAATAAATCTGAAAAAAATGTTTTCATTTTTTAAATAGTTGAATACTGGAATCAACTGCATTGTCCATCAGCAGTTTAATGGATAAACTTGTTGTGATATATCCATTACAACAAAATACTATTTAGCTATAAATTATGGGAGAAACCTGAAATAATTGTGAATTAAAGATCATATACAGTGTGGTTTTAATTGCATAAAATTTTGTGAAAATTGTCAGAATGAAAAGTAAAATTGATTTTATCAAGTCATAAGGAAAAATAAATAGGAGCCGAAAAGATGTGAAGAGGAAGTAATTTTTTAAATGAAACATAGGATTTCATATATAGAAGAACCAAGCCTATACCAAGAGGTTGCTAGAACTGATCATGGAATTCAGTAAATCTTACTTCTACATTTCCTACTTTATATGACTTTCATTTGCTTCTCTTGCCCAATTTCCCTGACTAAAATATCCTGTACGTTCAGTAACAGCAGAGAGAGCAACATACTTGGTTCTAAACCTTGGTAGAAATGCTTTCAGCTTTCCCCATTCAAAGATATTTGCTGTGGGGTGGTCATACAGAATTTGTTAGGTTCAGATATGTTCCTTCTATGATAGGTTTGCTCCAGTTTCTGTCACCAAAGGATATTTGCATTTTATCAAATGTACTTTCTGAATTTTTTGAGATTACTGATCTCCTTAATTATGTTGATATGATGAATTATGCTTGTTAATTTCGAATATTGACCCACCCCTGAGATAAATCCTACTTGGTCTAGGTGAGCATTTATGTGTTGCTGGATTTAATTTGCAAGTATTTTGTCAAAAATTCTTGCATCTGTGTTCATCAGGGATATTGGTCTATCATCATTTTTCTTGTTATCTCCCTGACTTTGGAATAAAGGTAATGCGGATCTCAGAATGAGTTCAGAAGGTTTCCGAGTTTTTCAATTGTTTGATCTTCAAGAAGAATTATGTTAGTTCTTCCTTAGTAATTTGGTACAAGTCAGCAGTGAAGCTACACTTTCCTTTGTTGGGAGAGTCTTACTGAAAGAATGCCACAGTTGTTATTGACCTATTCAGTATTTAAATGCCTTTTTGATTCAATTTTTAAGTTACATCATACATATTATAATACATCATAAAAATTGGCTTCACTTTCCAATTAAAAGTTTTCAAGGAGCATTCATGTTCACCTTGGACAAGCTCTAACTAGATCCTCACTGCCCAGTGATGAACTTGGCTTTAAGATTAAGCAAAATAAACTATCTTTATTACTTCTCACTATCCCCAATGGGATAATGTGGCACAAATCTTATAATAGCCTAGAAGAACACAGATTAAGTAGACTTTGACAAGTTAAAAAAACCAAAACACACACAGTATGGCTGAGTGCAGAAGATGAGAAGAAATGTACAACACATATAAAAGTTAAGATTATGCAAAGTTTGGGAATTGAAGAAGTGGAATTTATTCTGGTTGGACACTCCATTACTAAGCTACATTACTTCAATTGCTGTTTACTGGTCTTTTCCTTCATTTTATTATTACATGAATATCCTTAAACCTAAAGTCCTCATATCTATAATGACAGTCTCGAAAAGACCACATCAATCTCCATTTATCTATCATAAATGATTGCTGTACACAGAAGATGGTCTTCTGATATTTTTACTTATTTTGTTTATCATTATTATTTTCTTGCTCAAAAACAAATGTCTCATTTATTAGATGTTAGAAATCTTAAGAGATCACGTATAATGAAGAATCATACCTTGCTTTCAAGTTGTTCACCAAATGCATTCATCTTGTCATGCCAGATTCTTTTTTTTTCCTTTAACTCTGACTATACCTAAATTAACCACACCCTATTAGCTCAGATTTTTCAGTATCCTTGTGATACAGCATCTTCGATTTATTACCATTGGATTATTTTAATTCATATCCCCATTATTCCCCCATTAAGCTCAATTCAATTCTCTCTATACCAATCCTTGGGCTTCTAGACTCTTTTCATTACAGTACAGGATCATTGCAATAATCTATTTGACATGCAAGTTCTATCATTTCATTGTTCTCTCAGTAACAGGGAATCATGGAGATGGTTAGGAGGGCAAAGTTCATGATCATTAATTTTGTATAAATATTCATTTAATCTGCCCCAGCAGACTTAACCAGTTCCCTTTCTGGTAACTGCCCTTCAATACACCCTATGCTGTCACACTCCAGACTTCTTTGCAGACCTCTTTATCCTCCTAAATACTGTTTTTACATTACCTGTGATGAGGATGCCATCTGTCTCTCTATGCATTTGACAAATCTTGTTTAACCACTCAAATGCTTTCTCTTGGTCCCTATTCTGAATGTCTGAAGCAGGAACATCTCTCTTCTCATGCCTATGAAACTGTGTTTTCTGTAACATGACATTAGTCAGAATGACACTTTCTTCACTAGAATTAGTTCCACAAAGTTCACTATGCTCTTCTGAACTTGATATAACAATATATGATGTCCAATGTAGAGAGAAAGATACAAATACAGACATATCCATGTAACAATCAAATGCTTTGCTCAAAGGCTAGTAAGGAATGCATACTATATCAAAGAAAGATACCCAATAAAATAGTCAATCAAAAAAATGTGTCATGTGCCATATTTAGACGTGCAAAGTATACATTATAGCTAGAAGGTTGGGTTTAGGGCATTGAAGGTGTTTGTTAATCAAAGATGACATACGGTTTTATTTTTTTACCTTAAAATATTGTGACGGTTATGGTATTGAGAAGTGCGAATTTTAAGGATTAATTAGGTTAAAGGAGCAAAACCCTCATTTTCATGTAAGTAGGTTAAATGTCACAAGTGTCAGTGCTCTCAGTTCAACCCCATCTTGTCTTTTCTATCCTGTATATGTTTCTCTGCTCTCACGTCATGCTTTGATGCAGCACAAAACGTTCGCCAAATTCTGGCTCTGCATTCTTGGAGATCTTAGTCCCTAGAACCCTATGCCAAATAAGATTCTGATGTTTATAAATTTCCCAGTGTTTGGTATTCTGTTGCAGCAGCAGCAAACTGAGTAAGACAAACATTACTTGACAACTTTGCCAAGTATGAATTACAGGGCAAGAATGGGTCTCGAAGCAAGGTTGAAAAGCAATTATATCAGACAACTAAGTACAGTCGGTACGGAAATGAAAGGGATGGAAATATTGGTCAACCAGAAGGTAAACTTACAGGACTGAGTAACTAACTGAATGCAAAAGATGGGAAGACAGGAAGTTGCACTGTGTCTATTGCATACAGTAGCAGTTGAAAGGAAAGGGAATGCTTTAAGCGAAATATCATTCACTCTTGATTTTGGATGTGCTGAATGAGAGATTTCAGAGGCAAATCTAGGAAACAAGTTCAAGGCACCAAACACTACATACACAGTATTGGCGTAAGAAATAAGCTAAGCATTTTTCCACAATCAATTCAACATAGAGCAAAAATGATGGTTTTGCAAAAACTAAAGAAATGAAGGTGAGAGAGGAAAACAGGGTGGTATGCAAGTATAGCTATCTTCTTACGATTGTATATAGGAAATATGTGAAATCTATTCTTTTTATACTGACAAAAGATAAACACACAAAACATAATGAATTAAAATCATATTGAATACTTACAAATCCTCAGGATAAATATTATGAGAATAGAACAATTAAAATGAGGAGACAACAATAAAGTTAAAGTAAATCTGATGAAATTCCATGGTGCAGGTTAAGCCAGAGCTAGACACAGAACGGTAAATTAGTTCTTGCAGATGAGAGAGACTTGTTCTTTCTCCAGGGGCTTATTGTTGATCTACATATTTGTCAGAGTTAGAGATAAGGAACTAAATAGAATTGTAACCACAAATGTGATATAATGGAGAACTACAGTGCTGGCTGGGTCAGGAGCAAAAAAAAATAAAGACATTCTTTATGACTACTCATGTGGAAACTTGGAAAGTAAACTTCTGTATCCTATATCTACTATCCACTTATTGAAGCTAAATGTTAGAAAACCTTACCCAACTCACAGAGACACTTAGGCAATACAGCCTATTGAAGAACTGTACTGTTAACATCAGGAAGTAATCATTAGATTTTTGCTGAACTTCCTTTACTTTTGACTCAATCTACTATAATAGCAAAGGTACGTAGTGAGTTACTACTATTAATAATCTTGTTCTTTCATTTAATTGCTGTAATTATTTTGTAAAAGCAATTTTAACAAGCCTCATCTTCTCAACAATACATGTGTTGAGCAGTCCTTCAAAGAAGCTGGAGAATAAATATTTTCATGCCTTATGATAGTTTTGATTTTTTTTTTTACATATCTTGTGTTTTAAAGAATTCATTTTCCCTGCAAAGAATGTCCTGCAAAGAACATGAGTATTTCTTTCCAATTAAGAAACAATGGCACAACTTAAGTTTGTGGTTCACTCATTTTCCAGTAAGTTAAGCCTGACTGATCATTATCAAGCAATCTGTGTAAGTAAGGAAAAAGAACAGATGAACCACTGGAGTCAAGTGCCTCATCTGCCCTGTTTTAGCTCATGTCCTCCTTTGCATCACATCACAATGGGACCAGACCTGTGTGCCCTGTGTGTACAGCCCTCCACTCTCTATGTCTTGGTCACACAGGAATCATTCAGGCTTGTGCTACCCACACCCCGGAGCCAAGCTGGTCTTGATCAAGAGAAAGGTAAGGCATTGTGTTCAGGTGAGTCTGAGTGCTGCTCCAAGCCTGGCTTCTCCCCAGAGCAAACTAAAAATGGGAATGTAAGCCCTCCCATGGATCGATTCCCTGTGGAACTTAGGATAAGCAATTCTGCCTTTCTTTCATCTATGGCTAGCTTTTCACTATAACTGCGATTGGTCTAGATGGCCTCTTAGATTGTTCCACCTCTGGAATCCAGTGATTTTAGTGCTTACAAGCTTAAGTGCCACACGGACACAAGTCCCATGCCTGCTACTTACTACATCTGTGAGTGGGAAAGTAATTTAAAGTCTCAGCTCCTATTTTTGTCATTTTTAAAATGGGAAAAACAAAAAAATCTCTTTATAGAGTGACTATGTATGTTCATAGACTGCTGCTGGTATAGTAACTGACATATAGGAATTGCTCGGTAAGTACCAACCAGTGATAATGTAATTATCAGTTCTCCAGGGTCACACCTACAAAACATGTGGGTCAATCCAATATCCTAAAGTCATCCACAAAATTGATTATACTTCTACATACTGGATGTAACCAGGTTCATTTACATGTTTCACAGCCCCCCTTAAAATACCACCTGGGAGTCCTCCTCTATCTTCTCTGCCTCTCACAAACAGGTCAAATCCCCAGATTCCAACCCTTCCTTCTCTACCCTGTCCTAATGAGAGCATTTAGGTTTTGTTCAGACACAAGCCTGTGATAAATTCTTTCACTGGATTCTCTGTGAAGACTTTATCACAAATTTGTAGCAGATGACGTTACAAATAGCCTTTGTACAGATATAGATGCTGGCAGCCAAGTGGAACTGTCTACCTCAACCTGAAAGACTGGGCTTTCATTTCATATTCCATGAACCATGTGTTACCTTTTAGTCTTTTATGCTTCAAACTCCAACTTCATTTTCCACCCATAGTTCTCTGATGCCATGCCATCTAGTTATAATTTATATATTCTCTCTGTGCCATGGAACTTTCCATTCACATCCTATGAGGAGCGCTGGCCTCATTATCTACTAAATCCCCAATTTCTATTGCAAAATCCTTTCAAAGGCAACTTTCCTCTGAAGGATTAGATTGTTGGCACATATCATTTCTACACTGGTTCCATAAGAAGTAACTTTACATTTGTTTGTCACTCAAACCAGAAAATTTCCTCATCTGTCATTACCAAACTAGATGCAAAAGAAACTCCAGAAATCTACCAGAAGAGGTAATATTTATTAAGCACTATTTTTACTGTTGGCCAAAGACCATATCAAACAATTTTCCTGCATTTTTATGAAATCTAGAAACAATATGGCAAAGTAGCTACTTTGCATTTAAAGGGCGAAACCACAAAACAAAACTGAGGAATGAGGTCCGACCTGATGGCTAAATCCTCGCCTTGCATACAACGGGATTACATATGGGTGCTAGTTCATATCCCAGCTGCTCCACTTCCCAGTCAGCTCCCTGTTAGTAGCCTGGGAAAGCAATAGAGGATGGTAAAAAGCCTTGGGACCCTGCACCCACATGGGAGACCTGGAAGAAACTCCTGGCTCCTGGCTTTGGATCAGCTCAGCTCTGGCAGTTGTGGCCACTTGAGGAGTTGAATCCATAGATGGAAGATCTGTCTCTCCTCTCTGTAAATCTGCCTTAAATAAAAGTAAAGAAATCTTCTTAAAAACAAAACCTGAGGAATGATAAGTTAATGTAATTTGTCTATGGTAATACTAGCAAGTTAGTACCAAAATTCAAACACAGATCTCTTTGGCTATGAAACCTATACAGCATAAAGAGAAAAAATGATAAGTTCCCATGCCTAATTCTAACAGAAGTTAATGTTATGAGGAATCATAGGAGTGGCATTCATAGGAGGGATGATGACATTAAAAGAAAAACCAGGAATCTTTTATTGAGGGACATGAGAAATGTATGCAATTGAGACTTGATGGAGCAAAATTAAAGTACTTTATAGACCAAAACGCAGGGTAGCAAAGACAGCAAACCATAGCATAAATAGAACATCTC
The DNA here is from genome assembly GCF_017591425.1 of Ochotona curzoniae. NCBI lineage: Eukaryota > Metazoa > Chordata > Mammalia > Lagomorpha > Ochotonidae > Ochotona > Ochotona curzoniae. The sequence continues at coordinate 22,092,714 of NW_024464918.1, forward strand.
TGGATTTTTTCATAGAGCCAAGTTTATCCAGAAAAATATGTTTTGAAAGGAATACTAGGGCTGGCATTGTGGCACACATTAAGCCAACCCTGACCTCTTGAAACACCAATATTCAATATGAGAAGACTGGCTTGAGTTCTAGATGTTCTATTTCATTATCCATTTCCCTGCCAGTGCACCACAAAAGGCAACAGACAATGACCCAAGTTCTTGCACTGCAGCAACTCACATGCAAGACAGAGATGGAATCCTTGGTTCCTGATTTCAGTCTTGCCCAGCTCTGGATAATGCACTTAGGGAATGAATCTATTCTAACTTGTATGAGGTGGGATCTCATTGTAGCTTTTATTGCTATTTCTTCCTTTCCAATCTGTATTTCTTACATTTCCTTTTTTGGCTAAAGGCTCTTCCTACAACTTCCAGAACTATATTAAATAGCACTGGTGACCCTGGAAATCCTTGTCTGGTTCTGAATCTTTGTGAAATCACAATTCTTCCTGATGCTGGCTATGGGTTTGTCACATACTGCCTTGATTTTGTTGAGGAATCTACCTTCTGTACCTAATCTGCTTAAGATTATTTATCATGAAAGGATATGATATGTATCAGAAGCTTTCTTTGCATCACTTGGTCCAGGTGAATGGTCTTTCTGATGTGTGGCTGGATTAAATTAGCTAGTCTTTTGTTGAGGAAATTTGCATCTATGCTTATCTGGGTTATTGGTCTATTCCCTTTCTTACATCTTTGTCTGATTTTGAAATTAATGTGATCCTGACTTGACAGCAAGCATTTGAGGTTTGATCCCTTTAAATTGTCTTGAGTAGTTTGAGAAGAATTGGAATTAGTTCCTTTTTAAAGGTTTGGTAGAATTCAGCATTGAAGCCATCTGGCCCCAGGCTTTTCCTTTTTGGGAGAGTCTTTATCACTGGTTCAGTCTCATTTTGCTTAATGGTCTATTTATGTTTACTCTGTCTTCATTACTCAATTTTGGTAAATTGTATATGTCTGGAAATTTGTCCATTTTTTCTGTACTTTCAGGTTTGTTGGTATATGGCTAGTGGTTTCTATTCCTTTCTGAGGATTCTTTTATTTAGTTTTTAAAGATTTATTTTCACTGGAAAGGTAGATTTACAGAGAGAAGGAGATACAGAGAAAGATCTGTCTGCTGGTTCACTCCCCAAGTGGCTACAATGGCCAGACCTGAACTGATCTAAATCCAGCAGCCAAAAGGTTCTTCCAGGTCTCCCACATGGGTGAAGGGTTCCAAGGCCTTAGGTCATTTTCCATTGCTTTTTCATGTCACAGGTAGGGAGTTGGATGGGAAGTGAAGCAGTTGGCATATGAACTGGTACCCATATTGGATCCTGTATCATGTAAGCCAAGGATTTAGCTACTGAGCCATCGCACCCAGCCAGATTCTTTTATTTTTGTGGTACTCATTAACATAACATCTCCTTTTTAAATTTCTGATTGTATTAATTTGAGTCTGTTGTTGTTGTTGTTAGACTGGCCAGCAGTGTCTATTTTTTTTTCAAAAATAAATAAATAAAAGCCAGCTCTGTGCTATACCAGACTATACTATAGTAATAATATGGGACAAAGGGGGAGGTGGGTGGGTGGCAGTAGTTAGAGAGAATGGGGAGGGTGTGTATTTTTGCTGGTGAGGTGTTTCATGGAGGCATCAAATAGATGGGTATTTGCCCTTCACCCCAGACATTCTTTCTTCTGCTTCATCAAGTCCATTGATAAGGCTTTCCACTGTATTTTATATTTGACATACTGAATTCCTCATTTCTAATATTTCATGTTGATGTCTCTTCAATATCTCTACCACTTGTCAAAATTTTTCATCCATGTCACATTCAGATTTCTATTTACTTGTTTCTCCATGTTTTGATAACCTCATGCTTATTCTTTTTAAGGCATTTCATGAATCTCTTCAAATTCAAATACTAATATTGAAGCATTGTTGTGTTCCTTTTGAGGAGTCATATTGTCTTTCTTGTTCATGTTTCTTTTATGTCTACACTTATTTTTAGGCATTTGTGTAAACACTCACTGGTTTACTCATCTGATGGCTTTTACCTTTCAACCATGACTTATGGCTTAGTTGATTGTCTGCTTATTCAGTGGATCTCCAAAGCTGTGTGCTGCATGAGGTTAGGAAGCTCTGGTCAATGCTTGAGGGTGGAATAAGAGTCCAGGGTTACATTCATGCTGGGCATAGGCAATTACTAATTTTAGTGGCAAGATATGATCACATGTGCTGGCGTAATAACAGCTTTACCTCTTCTCTTCCAAGGTGATCAGTGCCAGAGGTCAGTTCACAGAGATTACAACCCCTACTCTTCTACCCACAAAGGTGCATACACCAAACAAAATCGGTGCGGTCCTTGGTATAGAGTACAAACCTCCCTACAATGACCAACCCTGTACAATAGGGTCAAAGCCTTTGAAGTCAGATACAATTAGAAACTTAATTAGGAGGGGCCCAAAATGCCTGTATTCAGCCTGAAATGCCTGTATCCCATGCGTGCACTCTTTGAGTTCCAGCTACTTCACTTCTGATCCAGAAACCTGCTCATGCACATGGGAAAGCAGTCAAAGATGGCTCCCAGGCTTGGGCCCACGCCGCCCATGTGGGAGACTCAAATAGAGTCTCAGGCTCTTTATTTTGACTTAGCTCAGCCCTAGCCCTTGTGGCCATTTGGGGAGTGAACAAATTGATGGAAGATCTTTCCTTAGCTCTGTCTTTCCCTTCCACTATAACTCTGCCCTTCAAAAATTTTTCATAAGATTTATTTTATTTTATTGAAAGGCTGTTACAAAGAGGAGAGACAAAATGATACTTCTACCCACTGGTTCGATTCCCAAAATGACCGTAACAATCAGAGCTGAGGCAACTGAAGCCAGGAGCCAGGAGCTTCCTCTGGGTCTCCCAGGCAGGTGCAGGGGCCCAAAGGACTTGAGTCTTTCTCCACTGCCTTCTCAGATCATAAGCAGAGAGCTGCATCAGAAGTGTAGCAGTCAGGACTCTAACCAGCACTTAGCCTACTGCAACGTGGCACTGGTCCCAAACAAATAACTCTTTCAAAACCATACAGGACAAAGAAAGAATCCTGTCTTAAGATGAGAAAAGTGGTTTACATCATAAAACATCACTGTCATCATGAAATTGAGTTTAAAAAATTAAAGCTACCTCAACTCTGTTGCATTACATTTAATCTCTTAAAAATGAATCACATTCCTAAGGTTTTCTTAATATTACTCAACAAAACTCAACTAAAGCTGAGGGACTTGGATAAAACCCTGCTCTTCAAGTCTGGCTAGTCACCTTGACCCACTGGGGCTATGTCCAGACCACACACTTGAACCAAAGAAGTCAAATATAAGCAATCTGCTGACTTCTTGAAGTTAAGACTTTGGCAGGGAAAAAAAAAAAAAAAAAAAAAAAAACTCAGTCTCTGGTCCAGACAAAAGAAACTAAACTTTAACTTTCACCATCCACAAATGTTCCACCCCCTTCCTGCCTCCCCCTCATCCATTTTGCTCTCTAAGAGTCCATTGTCAATTCCATTTCTATTCTTGTTCTGAGAATGAATTCAGTTTATGCTCAATGACACTCATTTAGCACTGGAAGCTGGAATGTATTCATGGGATATGAACAAATCTTTAACCAAGAGATCAAAATTAAGTTAGACTCAAGCTCAGAGGAACTGGCAAAGGAACCTGACTGAACCTCAGCTTTCCTATGCCCACCCTCACCTTACAAGGAAACTGTGGAACTCAGGTGGGTGATTGCTCTATGTCAACTACTTATAATCTGGAAAATGGCCAAAATAAGTCTTATTTCAGTGGCAATACTCCACTAAAAAGCTTTTATGAGGAGCATCTACTACAGTGATTAAGATATCACATATCCTACTATGAAGTGCCTTCATTTGAATATAGGTTCCACTTCTGATTCCAGCTTTCTGCTAATGCATACCCTAGGAGACAGCAGATGGTGCCCCAAGCACTTGAGACCCAACCAACCATGTAGGAGACCCCGATTGAGCCGCTACCCTCTAGCTTGAGCCTGGCTTCAACCTGGATTTTGCTAATATTTGGGAAATGAAATAGCAGCTGGGAGATCTCTCTATATGTCTCTTGCCTTTCACATGACTAAAATCAACATCATTAAAAATATAAATGCTAAAAAGCTTTTAGTGCATAGGTGCCAAGTCCACAAATGTTAGATACTACTTGCTAATGAAATGATGCTACTGCTGATAAAGATCATAATTACCAACAACTGCTAACAAATCCCTAATCATTTAAGGACAGATACTTAACAAAATCATATACTCAAGATTATTTTTAGCCATTATTTATTTCTCTTCAGATCCTAATACAAAAAGTTGGTCCTGGAAGAACAAATGGACTGATGAGTGTGTTCCCAGATGTGGGCATATCTAAGAAATAACAATCATTTACATACACAGAAAAAAGAGCATTTAGTTTCTGAAAGGAGTGTGCCACTTCCCCAGCCATGTTTAGAACCAGCTACTGGCAGCAGTTTCAAACTGCTTTCCCTAGATCTCTGTATTAATTCTAGGCAGAACTAAGTAAGGTTTAACCTGACAGCAGCTTTTGGAAGTTAGTGCCTGAGATAAATCCCTTGGTCTAAATAAAACTAATCAATATTGTTAGAGTCACAAGTCTGATAAAGATGCATCCTACCAGAGATCCTTACTCACCAGGAAGAAATTAAATAAATTACCGGGATCCAAGAGGCCACTCCCTGCAACGACTATCAAAAAATCCTATACTTTGTACAGCATGACACTTGTCACACTTCAAGCTATCAAAATCTTAGGTTTTACAGCAGAGTTCAAGCAAAACGGATTGTGCATAAGTAGAGAATACCATTTTAAAACTTCCTTCCCCAATTCTCATCTCTTATCATCTATCTCTCAAAACAAGATGAGAAACTCAACAACATACATTGCTCCTATTCTCCCCAAACTGAGTGCCTCGGAATGTAGCTTTCTACTCCTTCATTTTCCTAAAATAAGCCATTTACTTCCTTAGATGTCTGCTCACCTAATGCTTATTTCTACTATGGAAACAAAGATATTTATGATTATAATCATCCACAACTGCTTGCATTTTCCCAGTCTCTTGAACATTATACTTAATAAACCCCTAACACACAGATGTTCCATTCATCACTGCTTATTTCTGGCCCAGATAACCTGCTCCTTTTCCCTGCCCTCCCTTCTTCCTTTCTTCCTTCATTTTCTTTTAAAAGCTACATTTTCAGGAGATTCTGATGGCCATGATGAAAATCAAATTCTTTTATTCTTTGGTCCAATGCTTATCCTCTCCACAATATGCAGAGAAAACGATCATCAAATCCTTATTTGAAGACTACTCATGACAGGAAGCAAAAAAAAGTGTTGTTTTTTATTAGTTCTCTAATTCACTATAGTTTTATTCTTTTGTTGTAGGTTTAATCCTCGTGGGACCTAGAAACACAATTAAAATCCCTTTTTTACATCCCAAGTTTTTTTCTTTGATTTGGCTCTTTGAGGATTAAATAATCATTTTGGGGCAGGGACAAAAGTAGTTTATTTAATAACTCAATGTGTCATCAAGGGACCAAATTATTATTTTTTTTATTATTTTTCATGATATGGTCCCATAGGTACATGGATTCCCCTAAGCATCCCCTCCATCCTCCCCACTGGTTTTCTCCATGTTATCACAACAGTGTAGTCCTTCAGCAACAGTCGCAGGTCCAACATTGTGCTATTTAAGTGTATCATGTCGTCGTAGCTAGAGATAATGGTAGATACATCGCAGTATGCATTTTACTCCTGAATAAAAGGAGGACTCCCAAAGAAACTCTTTAATATACCCTGACAATGAGATACCAGACTAAACAACGCAGCCTTTTCCAAATTGCATTGCAGTGGCCAATACTGTCAGGATGTATCTTACAAAAAAAAAAAAAAGCATTAAGTTGTCAAATTAACATGCTTTTTTGTCAAAACCATAGGTTATGTTTACACATAGCAAGTACATGTTGTACAGGCAAAGGCAAGATTATGGCAATTCTCATGCAAGACTTCCATGAGAAAAAGTTTGCATGAAAGAACTGACTATACCACTAAACACTTTCTTGAAATTATCCAGCAATTCCTTCTTGTTCATGTGATGCAATACCATTTGAAATTTCTTAGAAAAGCAAGGAAAAGTGAGTATTTTGTGTTTAAGCCATTCCCAGTCATCAAAGGTCAGCCCTAGGTCACACCCAGTCAGAGGATTTGTCAATTACTCATCATCTTGAGGGAAGGGCCAGGTCTGTCTACTCCCACTATAATTTACTTGGTTCTCAAAAGCAGCAATAGAAGATTTCACCCTTCACTTAACAAAGGCTCAGCAGATGTCAGATGAAAGAGAATCACAAGTTGAGGAGGTCCACACCTACGCTTTCCAGACACATGAGGATCCAAACTGATTTTTATTTACACAATTGGTAACCTATAAGAAACTTTTTTGAAAGTACATGTTATACCTTCCTGTCGCATCAAATATTTCTAATTTCTCATAAGTTATTCTGGCAGAACTGCAAACAGTAACATATTTTGCTAATCTTAGCTCAGATACAAGTTTGTATTTCCATGTTTCACATGCATAATACGCATTTTCATTGACTGATATTATCATATTTAGTACATAACATATTGAGAGTACACCTGCAGGTTCTAAAAACTTTCTCAACTTTGTAACCTTAGGTTTCTTTCAATACTTACTATTATGGATTTTTATTAGGAATATTGACCAAAAAGGCATATTTTGGCAATAATTTGGGGAAAATTATAATGCTATACTAATTTATGATACCAGTAGGTATTAGAATTAGAAACAAATGATGCATTAGACTACATATTTTATTATAAATTTAATACTGAATTATTGTGTATTTTTTACTCACAAGCATGTATATATTTAAAATTTTTTTTCAAAATTTAGAAAGTGTGCACAATTTTTTGTTTCCAAACATAAAAGTTACCTAAATGGAAAGAAATCCTAAAAGAAGACTTAACTTTTTTTTCAAAGATCATACAAAACTCTTAAGATTTCCATTATACCTTATGGCAAGTAGAATTTTAAGGACCCCCAAGAACACCTTATTGCATTGACCTGACCAATTCAGAAGAGCCCAGAGAAAGAATCAGAGATCAGATACAAGTTAAGTTATGAAGATTCAAACAAGCAGCAGACACATTCCTGCATGCCTAGAAGAAGTGCATGACAATATTTTGAAGAAAATCACCTCCCAGAAAACCACAGGTAATGGCTGCTGTCTAAGGACCTCAGTTCAATGGACACAGGGAGTTGAATCCTCCCAACCATCAGTGCACTTGGAAGACCAAGAGCCTCAGAGAAGACTGGACCATCACTTGACATCTTTAGCTTCTTCTGGTGATACTGTACTGTTGGTCTGATAAACCACGCCAACCCATCCTGGCCAGGATGACACCATTTAGTGTTTGCTTTGTTTTAAGGCAATCTTAAATGGTAGCAATTTGTTTTACAGAGATAGAAACTAAGTAAGACATTACTCAAAATATTAATAAGAAACTTGATGAAAACTACCATTACAGAGATAAGGAATATTAAAAACATTAAGAGTAAAGAAATGAAGGGTGTCATCATTCTAAATGAATGTAATATTTAACTTCTGTTCAAAGTAATGAAAGATGGAGTTTCATTCTTCAGATTAAACAAAAACAGTGGCAATGAAAATAATCTTAAAAATAGTCTGTCTATAAATGTAAATAGAATTTATTTTAGATGAACATACATGTTTGGCTAATGACACTTAACATCATTTTAGGAGATAATGATTGAAAATACAGATTTTCTTTCCATAAGTTTGTACACAAAATCAGGTAGAATATGATATGTGCACTAATAAAAATAAATAAAAATCTAATGAGTATACAAAAGTTAAAGAATTTCAACTGTGAAAAAATAATGGGCAAAAATAGATGATATAAATTTATCTAATTAAAGACAAAGTGTTTTCAAATATATTTTAAAACAAATTTAGGGGAGGGGAGGACATTGGCGCCAATGGCTAGGCGGCTGGTTATGATATTTGTGTACCTGATCGGAAGTCCCAGGTTTGCTCTCTGACCCCAGCTCCTGATCCCTACTTCCTGCAAACTGTGAGGAAGCGCTGATGGACAGCTCAAGGAAACCCCGCCTCCCACAGGGCAGACCTATATTGAGTTCCCCACTCTGGCTCTGACCCTAGGGAAGCGCTGGCTGCTGTGAACACTTGGGGGAATTACCAATAGATTGGGATAATCTATGCACCCATGCTTTTACCTCTCAATTTTTTTTAATTGAAATTTAGTGACACTACTTTAAAAAGTATCTTTAAAACAAAATGACTAACTTAAAAGGCTGAGGAAATAAAAAAGCATGATGGGTTTTTTTAAAAAGCTGTTAGTATCAATTTCAAAGATGAAATTAAGCAAAATATACAATCAAGAACATTTCAGAAGTTTATTTTAGAACATTTCAGAAGTTTATTTTAGATATAAATAAAATACACAAAAATTATTAAGGGATCTGTAAAGAAAATGTTATGCATATTTAAACAATACCCGAGACAAATAAGGCACTAATACAGCAAAATCTGTTACAGATGAAACAAATGTATGATAAAGGCAGACCACTGAAAAATATTTAAGGGCCTGGGGAGGTAGCCTAGTGCCTAAAGTCCTTGCCTTGTACCCAATGGGATCCCATATGGGCTCCAGTTCCAGCTGCTCTATTTTCTTTCTAACTCCCTGTTTGTGGCCTGGGAAAGCAGTGTAGGATGGCCCAAGGCCTTGAAACCCTGCATCTGTGTGGGAGACCTAAAGGAAGCTCCTGGCTCCTGGGTTTGGATCAGCTAAGCTCCAGCTGTTGTGACCACTTGAGCAGTAAACCAGTAGACAGAAGACCTTTCTGTCTATATCTCCTTCTCTCTGTATATCTGCCTTTCCAATAAAAATATTTTTTAAATATTCAAAATTGAATATTAAATATTTCAAAGCATAATTTACAGAACCATTTAGAGCAAAAGTAAAATAAAAACACATGCCAAAAAAAAAAAAAGAAATTCACTTATAAAATTGCTATTGTATGAGTGGGTATTTGCCATAGAGGTTATCTTTGTGACACCTGAATCTGTTATTGGAGCGCCTGGTTCAACTCCTTCTGCATTTCATTCCAGTTTTCAGCTGGTAAGTACTCCAAAAGTCAACAAGTGATGCCTCACTATCCTCTTGGGAGATCCTGAATGCATTTATGGCTTTTAGACCTAGCCAAGCTATTGTGGATATTTCAGGAGTGAACCAGCAGGTGGAAGGTACCTGATTCTTTTATCTTTCAACCCTTCACACAAAATGAAAATAAAGTTAATATGTTTATATCTAATTAGAAATTATAAGCATAAAAATTAGTAAGAGCCCAACTTTTTTTTTTTTTGCAGTTACTCTAGCTTTACTTATTCAAAAGGCAAAGTAACAATGAGAAAGAAAGGTATCTTCTATCCAATGGTTCATACCCCAAATGCCTGCAACACCCACAGCCCAGCTAGGTCAATCCCAAGAGCCAAACTCTCCACATGAGTGCATGGACTCAAGTATTTGAGCCATCACATATGCAATCTATAATTGTAAGTTCCATTTACTCTGTGTGTGTGTGTGTGTGTGTGTGCATGAAAACTTATCTCAGTATCACAGGCTCCAGCTAGAACTCATTCAGTTTTTGTTTTTGTATTTTTGCTTATGGTTTCTCCTAAGATTTCCCCAAAGAGTAGTACCATATACTGCATCAATTAAGTAGTACAGTAGACCCAATCTGCTGAGCTTTTCTGAGCTTCTCAATTGCAAAGAAAGGTTGCTTTGTTTTAACTCGAATTTTAAGAGAAATAAGCACTGTATCTGAAATAATCCCTGGAAAATCAGAGGACAGAAATATTTAGCAGTCTCAGTTTTATTTCTCCAAGTATAAATCTAGAGGTTTGAAACTCTATGCCACTATTTCAGAAAGTAATAGGCATTATATTTCAGTTAAATCAGATTTTTCTTTAACTGTTTTCATTACTGCTTAAACTCTTCATCTCTTTTTTCTTTAGAATTTTTTAGGAGGAATAATTCTTGTGCTTTTACTTATGCACATGTTCACTCTATTACACACACACACTTCACTCGTCATTATTTAAAAAACAGCACAGTCATGCTTACCTAACAGGTGACAAAGGGGAAAACCATGAAGTAGATTACAAGAGAAAAGCTTGCAAAGTGGGTAGACGCCCCGATACTTAACTACTTGGGTTTGAACCTGGAACATCTACACGAATTTTGTGAACTTGGGCAAATTCCCTAACTTCTTTCAGCATTATACATGTAATATAAAAGACCTTCATATTATCATAAGTAAGACACACTAGTATCTACAAGGTGAGTAGCACATGAGTTAGCATATCTGATCACTTAGAGATGTCACTGACACACACTTTTCACTAAGTATTGTTTGTTACTACTGCACAGATTTGCTGAATGTGTTCATGGTTAAGTATTATTCACACATCCCAGGTCTTGCCAGGATACAACAATAAAGTGAATTCATATTTCCTTCCACTACTCGAATGTATAGGGATAATAATTCCCTGGTATAAGTCAGCCACCCTGCACAGGTGTCCCAGGAAACTGTTGTTCTGCTGGTGTCATTAGGAGATAGTTCATCTCTTTCTCTTGACCTCAGTGCCTTATTTTGCCTCTAGTCCAGTATCTCCATTACTGATGCCACTTGGATATCATTAGTTAGAGATGGAGTTAGACCAGAGTTCCCCATTGTAATTCTCTCCTGGTACCACCTGGAAAAGGCAGTTTTCCAAAACTGTCCTGCTTTTGGTAGTCAAAGTATCCCCGAAGAAAAGGGTTTTAATTTGACTAGCATTGACTGAAGCTTTATGGATACTGAGAATAACCTCACAGGGCTTTTTGCTTGGCTTGCTCCTCCTAAGAGCTATCTTAAATGTCCTCTCTTCAAGGAGACCTTCCCAGATCATTTTCTTTACCATATGTGCCTGTTGTATTTTTTTTTCTCCTCCCCTATTTCCTTCTCTTTACCCTTCCCCTTTCTCTTTTCATTCTTAACCATGATATGAAATTATCTGTTCTTGTTTTAGCAGATGCTGTTGTAGAAAGAATTGTTTCCAAATCCTTAGATCCCAGAAAACAGAGTATAGCTAGCTGTAGCACAGCAATAAATACGTCACATGAAAGAATCAGAGAATAAATGAACAAATCAAGGCACACAACTAGATCTGTTCTAGGGTGTAGAAAACTTTGATCATGTTTCTGGTTTCAACCTGTACATGGCTTCCTTAGGCCAGTTCCTCCCTGATTCTCTAAGCAAGATAAGCTCTCTAGTAAGATGAGCTTGCTGCACTTGATTTATCTGAGTTCCATTGTTTATTTTTCTTCCCTTTTGATTGTCAGGAGGGAATTTTGTCAATTTCATCTTACTGTGTCCCCCACCTGCTAGAATTGCACATGTCATGTAATTTATGCTTAATAAACCTTTATTGAATAAAATAGATTTACACAGAATTCAAATATAACTAAATATGCAAAATAATGTTATTAAGAAATAGATGTCTTAGTGAACATACATCAAAAAATTTGAAATTTTGTTTAAAATATTGTAAAGGAAAGTTGAATTTGCCCGAGAAACCGGAATTTTTTTCTTGACTATATTTCTCAATCATAGGATATTCTGGTCTCATTATTGCTGAATACCAGGGGTTCTTTCACTGCAATTAGAAGAACGATTCTGAAAGCCACTCAGCAGTAATGCACCATTTAACCCATAGGGTACTAATGCTTTCCATGAACAAACACAATGACTAAGAAAATAGTTTCCCCATGTGTACTTTCCCATGATTCTGTAAGGTGGTGGGGGGATATTATAATAGTCAATGTGTTTATTGTTATATATTGTGTCATCAGGAAAAAAACTGCATTCAAAGTGACTTATTCAACCAAGTCAACCTGCCTATGAGTCCTCAGTCTTCAGGAATGTGAAGATGATAGCACATTCCTATGGAAATTCCCATAACCAGAGCAGATAAAAGAACTACTCAGCTGTTTTAGCACTTCAGGTTTAAATTTTAAGTTTCATATATGTCTACATAAAAACAAAGGTTATCACTTAATGAAATTTTAAAAAAGCCACAGTGTTTAAATAATTAAATATAATTATGGCAAAATTGCTCAGTTTAAAAGTAGACTTTGCATCTGTTGAGACAGAAATAATTGTATTTTATAATGTTGCAGTTTCCTTATTTGTGGAGCAGTAAAGGAAAACCACAATAGCGGCCACCGAGGCCACCGATTGCCTTAACACTGAGGGAAGCTAGTGGTCATGACCACAATTCTAATCATAGGGCAGCATTGTGTTGTATATTGCTTTAGAAAGAATTCCTGAAACTCCGATCTAAACTTTACAAAAGCACTGTACTATTATTGGCTATCCCCAAAGCATAAAAATCAACTAATCAGGGCACAAGAAATAAGACAATTTGCCAGTAACAGCATTTATAATATTAAACCCCAGTTGGCTCTTTGATGTTATTGCAATCTATGTGTATCATGCCCGCCTGGACTTATAGAGCACTGTGGCACTGAGTGCCTGAGTAGGATTAAAATCACACTCAACATTAACACTGGACTACCTGGCTAGCTCGGAAGTAAAGAACAGATACAAGGATAATAGTCTCTTCACAAATAATTATGTTAAAACAGTTACTTTCGGTCTTTTCCTTTAAGGTAAATTATGTGAATTAAATGTATTTTCAAAAAGAAGCTTGGATATTTTCAGAGGAAACATTAATTTCAGGGAAAGATCAGATCATTTAAATCAACCTAAAAGAGTATCGGATTAAGCCAAATAGGGGAAAAAGAGAGTTGAACATTGGCCAAGTCCTGTCATTGACTTCCGTATGTCAATATCACATAACAAGGTGAATTATATCCTGTGGGCTCACAGTGGATCAGGTCAAGTAGCAGCGACAGTGCATGTACTCTGCAAGCAACACAGAGATCAAGTTGTATCTCAACAGGAAGATTTTCTGTTTCCTAAACAAGTCCCTTCATTGCTGTGCCTTCTAAGCAAACCTTTACTGTTCAGGTTTCACGAAATCGGGGTGCTTTTAAAACAAATTCTAATACAAACCTCAAGACTTCTGTCTCAATTCAAAATCATATTAATAGTAATACTTATGCTTTTTTAGGGCTTAAAATGAACCAGAATTTGCAATAACAGTATAGTGATTTGCTAATCTAATCAGCCCAGTCTAAGAGGCAGCCATCGTTAGCATGATCTCATTATGAAGACGCAGACTCTGAGTCCCTGTAACTTTCCACAGGATCACAAGCTATTTACCAAACACAGTTGTATTGAAACCAGCAGGTCTAGACATTGGTGTCAGTGATCTAAACGACATCTATCTTGACAGAAGATTAATTTTAGAACTATTCCTGAAGAACTGATGTCTCCAAACTGACCTTGCCAGCTTGTGAGAGCACACTCTATTTAGCCATCATCGCTTTCAGAAAGTCAGTGTTCACCAACTAAATGAATAGTTCTGTAATTCAGAGGCTAGCACTGTGGCACGGTGGGTTAAGATCTCACATACAGAGCCAGTATCCCATATGGGCTAAAGTTCAAGCCCTGGCTGCTCCATTTCTGATCCTGCTCCTTGCTAAGGCATCTTGGAGCAGCAGCAGATGGCTCAGGTGCTGCAGACACGTGGAGGAAACCCTGGGCTCCTAGCTTTGGCCTGACATAGAACCAGCAGTTTCAGGCATTTGGAGAGTAAATCAGCAGAGAATAAATCCCTCTCATTTTCTTTGCCTTTCTCCATTCTCTCTCCTTCCCTGTGTGTTCTGTAACTCTTCCAAATAAATAAATACATCTTTGCAAAAGGATAATTCTACAATTAAAATTCTAGCTGTGGATTACCTTTATTCACAGATCTCCAATGAATTCTCTTAATATTTTCCATAGGCTTTTGTGTTGCGTTTTGGTAAAAACTTGTCTCATTAAATTAGAATTATTGCTAAGGTTTTAAGAGCAAGCTGTACCAGGTACAATTACCAGCCTTACCCAGCAGTCTTAACTCAATGGTCCTGCATTCTCCTTGCCTGGCATTTCTCTGATACCTGCCACTGTTTCCATGCCCCCTCAACCCAACAGACCTGCATCCTTCTCCATTTACAGTTATGGCCCCATCCGTACAAAAAACCATTTTCCTTGATGACCTTAGCACAAAGAACACAGAGTAACATTTCCTAGGTAAGCACTAGTCTATGCCAAAGAAAATGATAATAAAGTTAGGAAATAAAATTCAACAGGTTTCTAAGGGCGAAGGTTTTACTTCTTAGCCATTAAAAGTATCAAGAATGTAATCAAACAATAAACATTTCCAAATCACTTTACATACATTACTCTATCCTAGTAAGAAGGGTCTTATTTTTGTTTCCATTTTTTGTTTTATAGAAATTCTAACTTACACAAGTATGTAGTTAGTAGTAGAAATGGATTGTGGTCCCAGATTTGCCTCATCTCACAGACATTGCCATTTACCATTCTGCCTAACTCCCAATCCCCCCTTCCTGGGAGCAGTCCCACTGCCACCAGAAATACATACGTCATATTCTTTCTGTCCCTTTCTTAATGAGCTCTTCCTCAGCTTCATGTTTGTTTTGCTTCATTTCTTAGTTGACTACAGAACTTCCGCACTAGAAATTTCCTGAACTAGTATGTCCCTTCTACTTCTACGAGAATCTAGGAAGAAAATAATAGAGAACTGATTTCTGCCTTGAACTCAAAGAATTCTCTACCATGCCCCAGAAGAGTGGTCTCAAGATACAATATATCTCATCCCAACTATGCATGAGATCTGCTGGCATGCATGAGGACCAGGACTGTGCAGGCTGGCCGGGCTGGGCTACAGTACCTGTGGGTTCATACAAGATACAGTGCTGAGGCAGAACTGACCATGCTGCACCACCAATATGTGCACTGGCTGCAGCAGGTAATAAGCTGCACTTGACCCTGCTCTGGCTGGTGCATGTAAGAGTGTCTGAGCTTGGGCCCAGCGCTGTAGCCTAGTGGCTAAAGTCCTCACCTTGCATGCACTGCGATCACAAATGGGTGCTGGTTCGTGTCCCGGCTGCTCTGCTTCCCATTCATCTCCCTGCTTGTTGTCTGGAAAAGCAGTTGAGAATGGTGCAAAGCCTTGGGACCCTGCACCCACGTGGGAGACCTGGAAGAAGTTCCAGGCTCCTGGCTTCAGAACAGCTCAGCTCTGGCTGTTGAGGCCACTTGGGGAGTGAATCAGTGGACAGAAGATCTTCCCCATCTCTCCTTCTCTCTATATATATGACTTTCCAATAAAAATAAATAAATCTTAAAAAAAAAAAAGAGAGAGAGATTGAGGTCACCCCAGACAAGGTTACTTGAAAGACTTACTACTGACAGGAGCACTGGACTCAAACCCTGGCCACAGGGAAAAATCACAGGATATGTAGTCCAACCTTGGAGCACATGTATCGGGACCGGGCCTCCTCAGCTGTTGATGCCGGTGTAGGGGACAACATGTCCAGTTGTACATGGGGGGCGTGACAACCAGCTCATCTAGGCCAGCAAGGGGATTTCAACACACATATGCCTACAGTAGGTTTTACTGGTAGTAATAATGGGGGGAGAGTAGCTTTCATTGTCACTTCTGCTTTTCTCCATAGTGGCTAAATGTCATATTTACTGCCTTACCTCTCACATATGTACTGCTGAATAGATAATACTGCCATCATTTTGCAGATGATGAAATACAAACTGATGCACACTGAGTAGTTTAGTCTAATGTCACCAAACCCGTAAACGGATGTTTGAACACTGGTCTCTTTCTGACTCCAAAGGCCTTGATGTGAACCTCTGTCCTACACTGTATTTTGTCCTGCCCCATTAAAAGTTCATTAATATTTCAGCATGGATATAGCACTGATACAGTACAAACACATGCACATAAAATAATCATATCTATACACTGTGCAATTCCACACCTACACGTACTTTCTCACAGTGTCTTTCAAGTTTCAATTAGCATTGTCCTGACAGTGCAAGCTGTATGAATTCCACTCAGTGTTAACAGTCTGATGCAATTCAGGGGAGGTCTTATTGTTGTGCCCAAACTCTTTGTGGCTTTTTATAGTTTACACTTGTATCTGGTTCTCACTCGATGCTTCGTCCAGTCATGAAAGTACAGTTATGCTGTTTTTCAGAAGAGACACGGCCTCTGATTATCATCCAACCTGAAGTTAGGAATTAGCAAAGCAAAGGACAGTGAATGGAATCTTGGCTCGAATTCCAAAGACTGGGCTTTTCTACCTCATTTCCTACTTACTGCTTTCATGGGTTGCACGAATTCCTTGCTCATCCGGTATTATCATCTTCACTGTGAGCTTGCTAACACCTGCCAACTGCAGGGTGAAACATTTTCCCAGATAAATTTTTCCAACCAGTGTTATTATCAGAATGCTTGTTTTGGTGAGCCCTTCATTTTTCTTCTTTTACTTCCCAGTGGAATGCCTGGATACAGTCCAAGGTAAAACGACCTCGATGGCTCTGTGCCCTATACTTTTGAGTCCTCTAATGAGGGGGTCTATGTGGTTGAAAGTATTTGATCCCCAAAGGCAGGCCTCTTCATTTTCTCAGTAACCCCAGGGCTGAGAGCTCAACAAGCCTGCACAGTGCCTGAGATAGCCCCTGACTCCCATACCACAGCACTCCTGTTAGTCACCTCTATTTTCTAAGTGGACGAGATAGAAGGATCAAAGGCCTCTTCATCTGAACGCTGCATCTGTTTCTTAACCTATGCCTTATTCAGTCATACACTCTCAAATAAACGGGACATCCAACAGTGACACCAAGATATGACACCAAGATTTAGTGTTAACTCCTACAAATTCCTACTTATAACTTTATAAATAGCTATCCTTCCAATCCAGCTGAAAAAAGAGTCACATCTTGGTTGTATACACAATTCCACATTGTGGCAATGCCAAGGCTGCTGACTAAGCCAGATCCCATACATTACATTTTATGTCCCATAAGCCAAATCAAAATTACAGCCTACCTCTACTGTTGCAACCACCTCTGAACTATAATGTGACACATTTCTGTTGGTTATGAGATAATTTCCAAAGATTAACCAAAGGAATATTAGAAAGCCTAATCATTTCTCATCATTATCCATCTCAACATCATCCTGTACATTCCCACACCTCTTAAAACCAAAAATCCTTACAAAACCTACTTAGGTTTTACTCACAGAATGTTACCAGAGGAATTCTTACCTAATTCAAGAGGATTGTTGGTTCATGAACACTCCACAAATAGTGTTCTGTAAAATATTTTAAAATATTTATTTATTTATTTGAAAAGCAGAGCGACAGACAGAGGGAGACACAGAGAAATAGACAGACCTACCACCTGCTGGTTCATTCCTCAAGTGGCTGTAACAGCCAGTTCTGGCCCAGACCAATGCTAGGAGGCAGGAACTCCATCCAGGTCTGTCACACAGGTGGCAGATGCCCAAGTCCTTAAGCCATGTCCATGGCCTTCCCTGGAGCATCAACAGAAAACTGGATTGAAAGCACAATAGAGAGAACTCCAACTGGTACTCTGATATGAGATGGCAGTGCTGCAAGCAGTGGCTTAGCCAGCTGTACCACAAAGCTAGCCCCTGGCAAAGGAGTTTGTTCAAATGCAGAAGAGTGCTCATAATGAAGGGGGCCATCACCCAAAGTAAATGAAATGATCCTTAGGGGAATCTGCAGGGTCTATGCTAAAGTTAAATCTTACCAGAAATTAGGATTGTTTTACTCAGAATCAAGCAATGAACCTTAACTCTGTTGATTTTTTTTTGTAAATTTAGACTACTGAGATTATGGCTCTATCTTTAAAACTAAGTTAAAATTTAAAATAAGCTTTTTTAGATCCCTAAGCTATTTATGAAGAAAGTAATTTCCAAAAGGGGCTGAGATGCCCAGCATCTCCTTCGAGCTTCTGCACCAGCTAGGATCAGATTATAGTTTTGTACCACATCTCAACGCTTTCAAATGATTTATTACAGAAAATCTACTTTTTTTTCTTTCCCCTTGGTTTATTTCTTTCCCCTTGGTTTATTTCATCACCAACTAATACTTTCAACCAAATGTGAAAATACATAGATCACTGCCAACTTCAAGTCTTCATTAATCTACTGTTACACATACAGTTAGTTACTCTGTAACACTGTGGTATAGCTGTCTAAAGGCTTGTTCTCAATCCTGTACTTACGACACGACAGGCCAGCAGCAGCATGCAGAGTACCATCACTCTGCAGACAGGACTTCGAGCACCACCGCTCTGCATGTCTGGTGTGCAGAAAGTGATTACCCACTCTTCAGATTCACAAAAATCTTTCCCATAGCAAGTCGGAACTTGACCTGTGTTGAGTCCTTACCAAGCAGGAAGCTACCATTTCCAAGTACGATGCTTTGGTACCTGCATATTAACATCAACAGGAACTGAATTTCTCTGAGAGAAATCATTACTGGACTTGGAAGTAACTTTATCCTCAGGGCAGAAAGCCCATCATGCTGAGCATGTTGCATAACTCAATCAACCCAACAACTACAGCAGAAAAAAATAAGACTATCGTGGTTTGAACATAAATTGAAACCCACGTAGAAGTCTAAACTCCAAAGTTTTATGTTAGTGGTCAACGGCTGGTAAATTAAGGGTGGAGACTTGAGCCAACTACAGTGTCCAGAGATAAGCTCCATGGAAGATGCTCAGGTTGGTGGGGGTCTGACCTTAGGACGCAGCTTTTGCAAGAAGGTTGGTCATAAAAGCCAAGCTGGACTTTGCTGCTTTCTCTCTACTATTTGGTTCCTCTGCGACTCTCCATCCACATGCATTGTGCTAGCCTCATCAGCTGTGAGCTCATGGGATCTCCCAGCCTTAGACTGTAAACCCCAAGATGATGAGTGGAAATCAATCTTCTCCCCACCCCCCACCGATAAATAGCTTCTATCAGGCATTTTTAAAGTAACAAAAACCAACTAACACACAGAGGTGTTTCCACAAGTTTGTGGGACACACCATTAAGGGTTAACATTTGTGCAAAAAGGATTTCAAATCCAGACACAGTATTTTCACAACGAGCATTTTCTATAAACTTTTTAATGATATCTCATGTGTGATTGCATTGCATGTGTGTATAGCTTCCTTTGTTTCATCATTAATTTTCTCATTTGTTTTTCAAAGAAACTTTGAGGAACACATAATCACTTTTCTGAAATTCTTTTGATATCTTCCTGCCCATTTGTATACCTAAAATAACACCATTCCTCATATTACATTTGCTTATTTTCCTATCTTGGCGAAAACCAGATATTACTATTTATTATTCATCAGACACAAACCTACACAGTTGTTCTTTTGATCTTTATAACAACCCTGTGAAACAAGTACTATTACTATTCACTCAGAAGAAATGGAAAAAGGGCAAGTATATGGGTTTTTAATTCAATAAGGTTGAGATGTTTATGAGATATACATTCATGAGTATCTAGGAATCCACTGCACATGATCCTGGAATTCAGAGGAAAAGCGATGCTAGATGCACTCTGTGGGTGGAACCTGAGGCAAAAGAACTAGCCGACATCTGCTAGGAGTGCACAATGCAAGAAAGGGGCCAGAGCACTGGATAGCTCTAAATGCATTTGCTAGTCAGTTCTCATAAATATATATGCTGGATCCTTTATAACTGAGCTGTAACAGAACAGCCTCCTTTATGGAGAAATACAAACCCATATTCCACAACCTCTGCTCTGCAAAGAGGATAGAGACAAATTTTGGTAAAACAATGTTAGTGACTGGGAAGGGCAGTGATTGGAAGCCCGTGAGTAGGAACAGTCTATCTGTGGGGCACTGCAAACAGCATCAACAACGACAGACAGGGGAAATGTCCCATCTCTCTGTAAACATTTGAGGGGTTCTCATGGGAGGCCGTGAAGATACCTGTCCTCTGTATTACAGGAGCTGAAATGAGATCATACGGGAGAGACCTACAGCTTCTTTAAAAAAATTCCCATGGCCAGAGCTCTCAGGGTGGAAATGCCTGCCTGGTATCAGCTGCTAGTAGGAAAAGATGAGATGCCACTGGAGGGATAGACAGGATGGATCCTCTCATACCCAGGAGAAACATCCACGGCCTTTCCCACGGTTGTGAGGAAGGATGTGAAGACAGAATGGACATTTTTCCTGGTTGGGCAAGAACCATGGGACAATAGCTGTATGGTTCTCATAGAGCTCTCCGTCTTGACAGTGATGTGGTGATGACAAGGACAGGCATGAGTGTCACAGACAACAATGGTATTCAAGCACAATTAGTCTCTGAGTACTGAAGATCAATAATTAAGTGTAGTCCCAAGATAGGGAGACAGTGCTGAGCCTCCCCTGAAGCCTAGAATTCACCAAAAACAAGTCAAGACATAGAAATGTCCTGGTTAGAATGACGTCAAAGTGATAAACGAGCTCTTACCTATGTAAGAATCTCCTTTGCAACATCCCCGATAAACGCTTAGTCCAGTTTACACACCTTCAATAAAGAGGAACTCTTCCCCAAGATTGTTTCTGGAGATTCAGAAGTTCTCCTTGCTACTCACAAAATGCAAAAATAGCAGCTTCCGTTGTGTTCTTTCTCACTCTTTCCCTAGTACTCGGGTGAATATTTTCCATGCATTGAACAATTAACTCCTTGTCCTAATTTTATGGGACATGTCTTACCAGTTTCATTTGGAAACATGTGAAATTAAGCATAATACTATTAACAAGGTAGTCAAGATCACACAAAATATTAGCAACATCTTTAAATAATAGGATTCTGATAAATTGCAAATCATGCACTAATCTGTAAAATGTCATGGAAGCGACTGTTCCATTATTCACTCGCATTTTTCAGGGATTTTCTTAAGAAAAAACTTACATACCTACTTTTGCCACTTCTGACACACTTAAAATCACAAAATTGATATACAGTATCTTACCGTTATTTACTATTATTTCAGTTATATTTGGAAACTTTAATTGAAAAAAACAATCCATATTTCTTAAAGTGTGTGCTGTTCTGAATGGCCTGATGAGTTCTCCTGCCATCTTGCTGTGTTCCATGCAGGATACGAATCATCCCTAATGCAGCCATGTTGTGTATACCACTCAACCAACTGTCACTAAGGTTTTATAATCTATTGTTGTCTGAAGTTGATGATGTCCCTTCTAACATAATGCTGGAAAGTACAGTGTCCTAATACTACGTGATCATACAATTCCCTCAGTTCATCTAATTGCACAGACATCATATCATCTGCTACCATCACAAGAAAAAATAATGGTCAGTATGAACTAAACACTGAGTGAGACAGAGGAGAGACAGAAATATAGCCACAAAACTTTTATTATGGTCTTATTTTAGATACCCCACAATTCAACTACTTAAGGATTATGATCTAAAAATTTCCCATTCTGGCATTCCATCCAGCGTCAATATCCACTGAAAGGTGTCATGTGCTACTGGTTATTAAGTAGTTATAATATTATAGCAGGAAAACAAGTTCCATTCTATTGAGAAGCAAGTGAATGAAAACGCGTAATACAGTTTGACATGGCAATAAGTCTTATAAACAGATGAGACGGTGATGAAGGTGGTGAGGAAGAACATCAGATATAATTTTATCTTTTTACAAAAAGGCTTGAATGACAAAGTGAAAGTTGAATTAAGACAACAACGAAGATGAAAGAATGAGAGGCAGGCATGCAAAGACCTAAAGGAGAAACATTCTCAGCAGAGAGAACAGGGGGACAAGCCGTAAGGCAAGAATGGGTCTGGCATACGTGAAGAACAGAGAGAAAGCATGTGTGGCTACATCAGAATAAAAGTTACCCAAGACAGGCCAGGGCCTAAGCATTAAACACTGGCAATTGTTGTTAGTCTAGATTGTATTGCCAAGTGTGAGGAAACATCGAATGATTTAGATACATTGATATATAACTGTCCTGTGTTTTAATGCCTTATTCTGAGGAACTGAAATTCTGGATGATCCTCCTTTTCTTGTGATATCTCTATTAAAATCGGAAAACCTGACACTGATTAATGTTCTGCTTAGAAGTATATGTGGTGGATATTAATAATCTACTCATTAGTCTATAGTGACAGGCCTAGGGTGGTCTACAGGGAATCAGAAATCCTATCATGTGAGTGAAAGAAAAGGAAGTAGGAAGGATAAATGTTCACAGAGACTGTCAATCTTCTTAGACACTTAAAAACTAGCCTTGGAAAAGATCTATCTATATGATCTTCATGATAACCAGGTAAATAGGGCCAAGCTGAGATGACCGTTTCCCACCATTTTATAAGTAATCACTAGCATTCTGGAAAGGAATGCAATAGAGCCATGAGCAAGGATTAGCTTTTCTGACTGAGAAAGCAATTAGAGAAACTGTGTAATTTTACATACATTTGTCACATCTGAACTAGTACTAAAACGTAAGTGTCTGGCTTCCTGATACAGTACTCCACTGTCTCCTTGTGACATAGGGAATTTTGTGACTTGTGCAAGTCAGCTGAGGACCCACCCAGACAGCTCTCCACAAACTATCCAGGCAATCAACCCACACATACCAATGACTATCCGCTCAAGTATTCAGAGACTCTGCATGCTTTGTCTAGTGTGGAGAGAATACCTACATTCTCAACTTAGCATACATGCACTTCGGTTAGTTTTCATTATAAACTTTAGAGTTGGCTGACATACCTGGGCAGGAAATTCTCTATGAATATATCTTAGCTAGACAAACAAACAAAAAAAGCAACTACACTGTGAACTGAATGTTCATAACAGGGAGAGAGAAAGATAGAGTAGGAAGATAAATTTTTGTTGTTAATTTTCCTGGGAGCCCCCAACAAACAGTATCTCTCATGTGTAGGTTTTTCCAAGCCAACAAAAATGGAAGAATACATTTTCACAGTTCTGATACAGTATCATTGAGTAGAAGAGTCCCACAAAGATACAGGAAGAAGCTTTTTCCAGAAGATGAAGCACAAGGTCAAAGTCTTACCCACACTTTGGCACTGAGGTTTTTGTCTTGACCTTACTCCAGCTATGTTGTTCCAAACTCATTGCCCCTCAGTTCCTTTCCTCTTACTTAACCGTTCTCGTTTATTTCTTTAATATTTCCCATCTCTATCACTACTTCGCAATACTCTGAGAACAGACACCGTGTCTTTTATCTACATCCACAGTACCACACTGCATTTCTCATAATAAATGTTCAATATGCCTTCCTAACTGAACCAAAATATAATTATTACAATTATATCAATGCGTGTCAAAGAGGTTGCTAATGCTTTCCATATTATATTTTATTTAATACTTATAGCAATTGACTCATGTGGATGTCTTTATCCCCTTTTTTACAGGGAAGGAAACCGAAGCTTTGAAAAATTAAATAACTTGCCCAAGGTCACATAATTAGTAAGTAGCAGAATTTGGACTCAATCCACATTGTTCTGATGCAAACAGAGTGATTTACACACTAATCTAGGCTGCCTCCCTCCATTGACTATTTCATTACAGAATTGGAAGAGAAGAGCTGGAATTATGACACAGAGTTAGACAAGCAGCCACTTGCATTAAGGAAGCTGGACCAGTTGAACTGCCAAGTAGAGTCCACATTCTTGATGTGTACCTGGGTATTAGAGAATGGGCAGGTACCTGTGGGAATGAACTCGATTCAAACCTTAAGCTAGTTCTCATCCCCTTTTAATACTAGACAAACAAACTGAAGAGGAGCTGCCCTGAGCTCAGGTGTTCTGCTTGCTAATCCTATTCTCCTTGAGAGAAAAGAAGTGGTAGGAGACGATCTCTACAAGTCATTGCCGGGCTTGGCAGACAGAAAGCTGAGTCAGAGGGAGAGTGGGCTGAAATTATGGAAAGGTAAATAGGCAGCCTAACCCAGGGTGGTGCAGATCTTTTGTTATCCGGCCTTTCCCAGGATGCCCTCACAACAGTGAGAGTTGAGATTCAATGGGGATGTGTACTGGTGAAAACATAATATACCAATGCCACTTTGGAAGTCCTTGGTCTCACAGTTGTTGTAAAAGTTACTGAAATGATGAAGTGAAAGCCTCTAAAGGAGTGTGGCATAGTAGAACAAGACTCTAGTTCCAGACTCATGATAGTGTATGTTTTTACTTTAAGACTGGAATGAATTTTAAAAATCACATAGATGGATAATGATGAGTATGCTTTTGTTTCTGGAATTTTCTTCACTCCCAGGTTCTTCTCTCATTCAATCTACTAAGCCGTCTCCATCACTGTCTTTAAGATCACTTGCTCACGTTTTAGTTTAGCAATGCAGATATTATGATGCAGCTATTAAAATAAGATTTCAAGGAAATGTGTGGTGAAGGACATTTTATTATCTCCAGGACAAATGGTAGATTTGGAAGGTTGGGAAACATAGCTAGGAGAGACCTAAAGGTTAACAGGAGAAAGAGTGAGAGGACATAGCTGGAGGAATACTGAGCGTAATACTGGGGCAGGCCAGAGTCAAAAAGAAAGATGAAGTGTAAGTAGCACTGATTCAGATTCATAAGCCTCTGGAAGGTATAGAAGTAAAAAACCAGTTCTTGTCTAAATCCGTAGGGAGAAAATAAACCATTAATATCACAGAATCCACAATCCCACTACAAACCTACCAAATCACATTAAAGTTTCTGAATTTGATATGTACTGAATAGTCATTCGATTTTACAAGATCATCTACAGATAGGGAGAGCTCACTACATGTCCAACAGTAATGGCACTCTCTGTTGTCTCTACAAGCCATATTCTTTCTCTGTTAAATACTGCCTTGTCTGATATTGGCATAGGCATCCAAGAGTTCTTGAAGTTGATGCCTTTATGAAACATTTTTCATTCTTATTAAAAATCATTTATATATTTATTTGAAAGGCATGGAGGATACAGATCCAGAGGGCACATGCACAGGAAACAGCTTCCGTCTCCTCCAGCCACTGGCTCACTTCCCCAGTGGGCAGGGTGGGACAAACCCAGGATCAGGAACTGAACCCAGACAGCACATGTGGGTGGTAAGGGCCCAAGTGTGAGCCACCACGGATGCCTGCTGTGCATCCACTTAGCTGGATGCCGGAACTGGGATCGAGAGCTGGAAATCAAGCCCAAGGCGGTCTGTCTTGACAACTAGGCTAAATATTCTTCCTACATTTTTCCAACTTTTACTTTCAACCTCCTTGTATCTTTAAGTCTAAATTAGTATGTCCTGAAAGGGTCTCTTATAACCTACAGATGAGAATCTGTGTCGGCGTAGACACTTTAGAAAATACTGTGGCAGCCCCACTTCTGGATGTATATCCAAGAGGGGTAAAATCAAGACCTGGAGTTCTCTGCACTTCCGTGTTCACCGCAGCACTGTTCACACTCATCGAGACATGGACTCGGCCTAAATGTCCACTAAGAAACCAGTGGATAGGGCCCGGCGCGGTGGCGCAGTGGTTAAGGTCCTCGCCTTGCACACCCGGGATCCCATATGCCGGTTCTAATCCCGGCAGCCCCGCTTCCCTTCCAGCTCCCTGCCTGTGGCCCGGGAAAGCAGTCGAGGACGGCCCAAAGCTTTGGGACCCTGCACCCACGTGGGAGACCCGGAAGAGGCTCCTGACTTTGGATTGGCATAGCATCGGCCATTGCACTCACTTGGGGAGTGAATCATCGGATGGAAGATCTTCCTCTCTGTCTCTCCTCTCTGTATATCCGCCTTTCCAATAAAAAAATAATAAAAATAAATCTTAAAAAAAAAAGAAACCAGTGGATACAGAAAACGTGGCACAAACAGAATGATGTATTACTCATTTAAACAGAACTTTTAAAATTTAACAAGAAGGAAGTCTTACTATTTATGATAGTATGAACACATTTGGAGGCCATTATGCTAGGCACAGATAGACACAAATACGTATGTTTTCACAGCCTGTGGAATCTTAAAGGTTAAATTCATAGAATTATATGGTAGAATATACCAGAGATAGGAGGAAGAAAAAAATTCGATGGATGGGGAGAGCAAAGATATTAACCAAACAGTTCAAGTTTCACTTAGAAAGAATAATGTCTAGTAATTTATTGGACAGTATGATGAAAATAGTTAGTAGCAATAGATTATAGACTTTAAAAATTGAGAGCCCAGCACGGTAGCCTAGCAGCTAACGCCCTTGCCTTGCATACACTGGGATCCCATATGGGCATCAGTTCATGACCCGGCTACCACACTTCCCATGTAGCTCCCTGCCTGTGGCATGGGGAAGCAGTTGAGGACGGCCCAAGGCCTTGGGACCCTGCACCCGCATGCGAGACCTGAAAGAAACTCCTGGCAATTTTTTTTTAAAAAGATCGTATTTCAGATATTCTCACCAGAATAAAAGACAAATACATCATTTTAACTAGCTTCATTATTCCGCATGTTATGAGATTATCTTCTGATATTTTCCCCAACCACTAAAAAAAAACATAAAAACCATTTTGTCCCCTAGGTTGTACAGAAACATGCAGGAGCGTGAGTGAATCTGAGGGCACAGTTTGCTGCCAATATGAGCTTCAAAAATATCTCAGCCTCTTCTGTGCGGCGCTGTGATCACGCGGACATACCTCTCGGCCTGCTGCATGGATACAAAATAAAGTCACACACTGAGCTTTAGTGACCTATCTCAAGGTCATGAGTAACAGCTCTGTATGTTATGATGTCTTAAAAACAGAAAACGTTGGATTTAACAAAGTGTGCTAGGAAGGGAAGAATCGGGAGGGAAAAAGAAAGGCAGCAGAATGGGTGAAAATACTAAAATCTGACTAAATTCTCCTAAAAGGATACCAGGCCATCAAGAACACCAGTGTTGACCAGCACTTACTCTTGACATCTAAATGTTTGTCTACTAGGCTGTACTTTTATTTGGGATTATTACTTTAAAGAGTTTTTCTGGAGTTTTTCATTCAAGTGCATTTTTGTATATGGGAAGAAGATTTGGGGAAAAGGAGCAGGGATTTAAAGAACTCAAACAAAGATCTTTTAGCGCCCTCTTGTGTCCCTTGATAGTTATCTCAACAGCCAACGCCACTGAAAAATATTTTAAAACCATTGAATGAAGTCTAAAGCCACAGAAGTTCTCAGAAGAAACGAGCTGGGGCAGGAGTATTGCACTGCCCATGCTATGCTGCTCTGCCGTACCCACTCACATCTTCCACAAACAAGAGGTTCTTAAAAGGGGAAAAAAACATTTCTTTTCTCTCCCTTTATCGGAAGGCTGCCATTCTTTGAAAGAAATTGGTTCTCCTTTTTATTTTTCCTTAGCTCAATATCTCTTTTCATAGTTCAAGCAGTGAACAGTTCTCACATCAGGCCCAGACAGGATTCTCCGACTTGGACCTTCCTTAGCTGTCAATAACACCAGGCACATCAATTGCCCTTCTTCCACGTGCTTCTGCAGCTTCGTATAAACGTGCTTGTTTTTATCTATGTTTAAAATTTAGGCAAAAGCATTTTGCTTCAAAAATTACAGGTAGGGGCACAAGGAAGAAAAGAATAGAACTCATCAGGACTACACATCGTTGTGTGTCAAAACACACTATCAAAAAGTGAAAAAGACCCTTCACCAAATAGATGGAACTATTTACAAATCATATTCAGTGAATTCACTTTATTATTATTCATGGTACTCAGGTCCCAAACTCACTGCAAACAAGGAATTAGCAAAAAACCGAAATACTGTCCCTACAGAAATGTAACACATATGTTACAGTCTGCATGGGTTCCACTTCCAAGCTTTCAGCTTTATAAAAGTGCAAAAGAAATATGCCTTCAGTAGAAACCATACTCCTAATTTTTAACTTTAGTCTTTTTCTGGATCAGTAAGATGCAACCATATTCATACATTGCAGGGGGAGCGACAGCAAACCACAACTCCCGACACAATACACTCCGTGATGTCGCTCAACAATGTTTTATTAGTTAGATGTAGTAAATAAATGTTCATGTACTTTTTAACCTCTGATGGACTTATCAGCATGTAAGCCCACTGTAAAGCTGAGAAACACGCACACACACGTATGTTTACATACCTTATAAATCTAGGGGGAGAATATGCAATCATAAATTATTAACTAAATCATAAAATAATCCATATGGGTAGATTCTAGTATTTTACTTCATGGAGGGCAAAACAAGTTCTTAAGAGGTAAGGGATTTCATGAACAGGTCCCAAAGTTGGGATTCAAAGGCCATCCTTTGACCCCGGAGCGGGAGCTTCTCACAGTGCTCTGCACTGCCCCCTGCTGTCTTCATCGATCTATGACAGGATGAAAGCTGAAAGCGGACCAGGTACACCTTAGTCAGCAGGGGATGGTTTAAAGTTTACCTCTGGGAACCAAGTGTTTTCATACTCTGCATTTCTTCACGAACAAATAAACAGATGAGCATTTTAATTAAAATTAAATTAAAAGTTAAAAATGAGCAACGACCTTAAAGAGACAATTCTCCAAAGAGCATACAAATGTTCAACAAGTACATTTTTTAAAATATTCAAAATTGCCAGTCATTAACGAAAGAAAGATCAAAGTCCCAATGGCATACCATTTTGTACACAGGGAGAGCATCAGAATGACCGCAGCTTTTTAATAAAGAAGTTTCGGTAAAGATGTTGAGAAATACGACCACCATCGAAAATATTTTAGTAGTTCCTGAAAAAGTTCAACATAGACTTACCATATAACCCATTGACTGTACTTACTGTAGTCCCAGAAGAATTAGAATAGATATTTAAAAAATAAAACCCTGTAGCACTGTTCACTACAGCCAAAAGAAACAGCACATATGTCCATCCGTGGATAAATGGATAGAAAATGCAATCAAAAGGCTCATTTAAAAAGGGGAGATGTGAAATATATTTTTTCAATTTTTTTGACATTGATATGTGTGAAAGGTCTTTCAAAAGTTCATTGAAATTCATAATATTAAAAAATTGAATCAATTTTTTTAAAAAGCTGCACCAAAATAAGCTTATTTTAATTCCATCTTTCTGAAGTACCACAGGGTACAATGAAATTTTTTTAGCCACAAAAATCAAATACAGTTTTCCATTAGTGTCCATTGAGGGCTTGGCTTTAGGAATCCCAAAATCCACACATGCTCAGCTCTTTCATAATAAATAGTATGATATTTTCAAATGTTATAGTGTGTGTGTGTATATATATATACTCTCCCTTAAATTATCTAAGTATTGCATGAATTCTGATACAAGATAAATGCTGTGTAGTTACGCCTTGGTCCTGACGCGATAGCCTGGCAGCTAAAGTCCTCGCCTTGCAAGTGCAGGGTTCACATATGGGCGCCAGTTCTAATCCTGGCAGCCCTGCTTCCCATTCAGCTCCTTGCTTGTAGTCCTGGAAAGCAGTCGAGGATGGCCCAAACCCTGGGACCCTGCACCTGCATGGGAGACCTGGAAAAGACTCTGGGTTCCTGGCTTCGGATTG
The DNA here is from genome assembly GCF_017591425.1 of Ochotona curzoniae. NCBI lineage: Eukaryota > Metazoa > Chordata > Mammalia > Lagomorpha > Ochotonidae > Ochotona > Ochotona curzoniae. The sequence continues at coordinate 22,122,473 of NW_024464918.1, forward strand.
ATGCAACACTGGCCATAGCAGCCACTTGGGGAGTGTATCAGCAGACGAAAGATCTTCCCATCTCTCCTCCTCTCTGTATATCTGACTTTCCAACAAAAAAATAAAATAGACCTTTAAAAATTTTTAAATGTTACTCCTTGTATTGGACTGTTTAGGGAGTAATGACAAGGAAAAATAAAGGCCCGTACATGTTCGGTACAGATGTAATTTTTTCCTAACATTTCTTATCAGTGATTGGTTAAATACCAGTAGGGAAAACTCATGAATTTGGAAAGCCAACTGTAAATGCTAAACAATTTAAAACATTATGCTAAGTGAGAAAATCTAGACACAAAATGTCAAATAATGTACATTTCCAGTTGTATGAAATGTGCAGAATAGGTAAATCTACAAACAGAAAGTTCACCATTTATCCACAAGAGGGCGATCAAGAGTAGAGTGTAATTTGTCTTGCTGCTTCCTCTTAACCTGCCTTTCAAAATGACATTCCATGCAGTATTACCCTTATTAACAATTGCATTTTCCTGCAGGAATAGGATTTTATACCCTAAAGTAGATAAAAATGCTGTAAACCAGTATCGATAGTTTCTGTAAGTAGTTCAAACTATGTGTGAAACAAGCGTTTAATAAGTGAGGAAAGAAAAGGAAGAAAAAGTCTTTGTGAGCACTGATCATAATGAGCAACTTTCCACAACTAGCCCACGTCTCACTCCAAAAAGCACATTTCACATCCTCATGTTCACAGTTCAGCCATTTCACTGCCAGAAGGAAAACAAACTACAACAATCTGAAACCAACCTGTGTTAAATTATAAGGTTTTTTTGTTAGTTTTATTCTAACTCAACTCATGACAATTCGACATTGTTGTGGCTTTTCTCCTCAACCTTAAAGTTGCTCAATTTTAAGACACATTATGAGCCCCTGGGCTCTGCTTCTGACCTATTTGGGACAGTTGGCAAGTGAGCAGAAGACAGCCAATTAGAGGAAGGAAGTGGTGACATCTATGATAAACACAGGCATTTCATCAGGTGAGAGGATCAAATACAGGACTGAAAGACATGGGAGGAGAAATGAAGAGTCACTCTGGCTCAATGGGTTTTTGGTTTTTGTAAAGCATCAACTTGGGTTTCGGTGGAACAGTAAAGGATTAAAACAAAAGTTTGGAGTGGTTGCAGAGAATGGGAGACGTACGGATTGCGGAAAGCTAAGAAAAGGTGGGTTATGTATTACATCCCTGTGTATTGTCACCAAGAGACTCAACCAAAGATGTGACTCACTTTTGATTGCTTTGAATACAGATCTTGGCTCCCTGGACACAGATCTCACCGAGGACTTCCAGCAGCTGCAGTTCCTAGGCATACTCAGGTTGCAACACTATTGGAGGCGCGCGCGCACACACACACACACACACACACGCACACACACACAGAGCTTGAACAATACTTCTCTCTTTTGCTCCCCCTTGCTTCAAAGCAGAAACTGTCCAACAGACCATTTTAAATCTACTCATAAAGCAATATCAAGCAAAATATACTCCTTTCCTGTTTTACAGCATACAGCACAAATTGCCTTGTATGCCTGTTGTTCTTGACAGTTTTCAAAAGTCTCTTCCATCTTCCCTGAGCTTAACAATGTCCCTAGAAAGCAAACATGGATGACTGTCATGGTTTTACAAGATGAGAGGAAACCAAGTTCCTAAAAGTAGCATGGTTTGCACAAGGCCAGCCTGTCTGTAAGTGCCAGAACTAGATTTTAACTTTGGTCTCTTACTGCAAGTCTACTGGGCCACATCAAACGTGTCCCCACACTGCTTAATTGTCTAACTGTGCTTTAATTGTAGGTGGATAGTTGGTCTTTTTATGACTTTTATATTACTGCAGTGCCCTTTTCTCTATGCCCTCTCCCTCTCAGCTGTTGGGACTCATCACCGTCTGCTTTGTTTTTCCATTGCATCAAAGCAGGATATACTTACTCAGTTTCTATTTATCAGTACATAGGAAAATGATATACTCATGAATTAGATCTTGATAAGATGTAGTTAGTTTCTTCACAAAAAAAGAAGGGATTGGGAGCTGTGTATGAGAGAATACGCAACCACAAAATATCTGTTACGACAAGCTCCAAGCTTCCTTTTGGATTGTGTCCATGTTGCTGAAATCCAACTCTAAGCAAGTGGTACAGGTCTGGGCACTTAATCAACGTCAGAAAGCCCTTGTAAGGCTAAATGTAGGACATTCCAGTTCTTACTGTGAGAGAGAAGCCCAGCTTTCACTGGGGGGAAAAATCCACTCCCAAACCATGCATGGAAAGCATCATTAGACTTCAATTCAGAATTGCATGGGAACCAACATATGGCTTCCCCTCACACACGGGCAAGCAGTAACCCAATATTAAATCTCTATGAAGCCTGAGCACAATCCTTGTCTCCCTGTCCAAGACGGCACTCTAAAGGTGACCCCAAGCTATCTTACAGAAAGAAACTGAGAATCAGACACTCCCTTCCATGTTCGCTAACTTCTAAACACTGTGCTGCTAGTCTCTCCGCTTTCATCAAACCATGACGCTTCCACTTAGGAAAGTCACCTCTTGGGGATCATGCAGACCAGCAACCGACAGAGGACTGCAGGTGACAAAACTCTGCTTTTCTACTAAACATCTAAAAAAGTGATCAGGTGGGCATCATCTGTAGATGGCTTTAGGGAGCCAGTTTATCATCTCTTCAAAATTCTGAGAGAGAAAAGAAAATTATTGGCGTGCCACCACCTACCATCTCAAATTTTAAAAAATGTAGGGAGTGGTGGGCAGGAAGAAAGGAGGGGACAGAGAAAAGGTGGGAATGAGGGAAGTTGAGAAAAATGGAGGAAACTGAATGAATGAATTGCTGTTAATAAGCACCAAAGAGGTTGAATGACATCAAAGTAAAAAGATCTTTTTCTCTTCAATTCTTTAATATGGTAATAGGCACTGTATTGCTCTAATAAGGAAATTAGTCCTAAACTAAACACAAGTTTGGTTTTCTGTGAAAGTACAGTTTGGGCTGTGATCATTGTGGTCCAATGTTCAAGATCTCATCTACAGACAATGTCCGAAACGCTGACACTTCTCAGTTACATTCTCCGCCCATTTCTCATTGAGATTTAGTCCTCCCTTTGCCCTAATTCCTCATTGCTCATTCATTCCCTCTAGTTTAATCTAAGCATCAGATTAATCTTCTAAAATAAAGTTCTGATGCCACTTCTAAAACCAAATACATCTTTGGGCATTCATGGAAGGGAAGCACTTTCCATATTTCAAAGTTGAAGCTAATGCAAACAGGAGGATAGGGCCAATGAGTTGATGACAGGAAAAGAAGAAGGAGTCAGGGAGAGTATGTACGATCAAAGTGGCCCTTAACTTTTGCCCATGATCAATGGGGAAACTGAAGGAACAATCATCTTCAACAGTCAAGACTTAGAAATATGGCTGGCATACAACTTGGATCTTCACAGATCTGTCTTAGTGACAACACCATTTCTGAAAGTCCTTGTAAGGAAATGCTCAAATTCTATTTCTGTATGAATGGAATCAAAAATGAAAGATCCAAGTTGTGCAGATATTCTGCAAAAATCTTAAACATGAAAAAGGTTTGTCTTCTTCAGTATTCCTCGAAGTTTATAATCCCAAATGTGATTAGAGAATATACTGTATTAACTGTTTGGGGCAGGAAAATACACTTAGAAGCTTTGGTAATACATATAACTGAACAACAACTCTGAAGAGGAAGATGGCTAGGACAGAAATAAAGAATGACAATTCTAACAATAAAAATGATATGGAGGATAAACTGGTTCAACCAGAAATTATAAGCAAAGGAGGAGAATGAAGACAAAGCCAGCTATGAATTGGGAAAGAGATAAGGGAATCAAAGTTCTCATATTCAAATATGGAAGAATTTTAGAATGGATATTACGAAAACCATGTTGATAATCAGAGAGTAGATCAACATCTCTAAAAACAAGGTGAACAAATAATTTACAAAGATGAAAGAGAGCAATGACAAGAACATTCTAAAACTAAAGCTGATGGTTTATAATAGGATGGTCATTATAGTTATGTAAAAGTAACATGTACCTTTTTATAGTAATTCTTTATTCAAGTATTTTCACATTTTCATCACATAAAACCAGGTATATTTATTTGCTAATGATATTATTATACATGAAGAAAAAAATCTCACTGGCCCCATTGTCATATTTTAGAAATATGCTTCCAATTCTAATTTTTCTCATCTTTTTCCTATTGATCATAAAATATGACTGAATTTAGATAGATTTAGTATGGTTTATTTTGTTAATAATATGTTGAAGTTGTCTTTCAAATAACTAGAATGAAAATTATTGTATGAAAAGCACCAGGATTTTTTTTGAATGACAACTTTATCACTTTCATCACTGATTCCAAAGTCCCGATTTGAAGTCTTTTGCATTTCCATTTACTAGTTAAGCTAAGAATATAAGAGCAGTTTGGAGAGCACCCACAGGATAATATCCTATTCAACTTCAGTATTGAATTGTAATATTTATTGCATATTTGTATATGCACTACATGTTGAATTGCTCATGAACCACAAAATTAGAATTCTGAACTTCGTCCTTTTTGTACAATCATATTTTAAATAAAAACTATAACAGCTTAAAAAATAATTGAGGGACTGATGTTGCGGTATAGCGAGTAAACACTGCTTTCACAACGTACGTTTATGTCCCAGCTGCTCCACTGCTGGTCCAGCTCCCTGCTGCTGGCCTGGGGGAAACGGCACAAGATGACTCATGCGTTGGTCCCCTGTAAACTCCCATGGGAGATGCCATCTAAGGAGTGATTCAGCAGATCAGGGTTCTCTCTCTCTTCCTCATTCCCTCACTCACTATTTCCATATTTCCCTTGCTCCCCCTCTCCCTCCTCTAACTCTGCCTTATAAAAATAAATCTTCTTTTAAAAAATAATTCTGCTCTTATTGTCCTATTTTGTGGGTATTTTAACAAAATTTTTCAAACTTAAGTCAAAGGTGTAAAAAGAAAAATTGCAGAAAGTAAGCAAGCATAAAACGGCTTCATATTCTGAACCGTGGTGGGAATTGCTTTTCATGGCCCCGTTCAACCACACCCACACTGGGTGGCAGCAGCCAGACCTGTGAAGGCTAGGGCTGACTCTACCCTTTATCCAAAGATTGGCCCCAACCAGTATGAGTGCATCCACATAATCCTATCTCTTACACCACACTGATGGTGTCACCCATCCGTCAGCATGGGACACTCCCTTGGCCCCAGTCAAACAGAGCAGGCAAGGACAATAAATGGATCAAATCCAGGAAAAAGCAGCAATATTTTTTTCTAGGGTCAAGGTCAAAGGAAGATTAAAGATCACTCTTGCTGAAAAATGTCAGTCATGAACTTGTGACCAGAAAGATGGCAGTTCTCTCTCTGCTTCAGAAAGGCAGCCAGGGGATTAAGAGAAAATATCGAAGACAAAGTTGAAAGAAATTGGATGAAAGTTTTCAACGAGCTATTTCCAAAGCCCAGGTTATTTCTGAACTTTTCTTATAGTAGAGGTAAAATTTTTCTATATTTACTCACTTAGATATTTTCTTATGTAACTTGAAGCAGTTTGAGGTTGATTTTTTTGTGTAACAAACAAAATATCCCACTTAAACTATCTATACTATAAAGTTGAAACTCAAAATTTGGCATATGTTCATACTCGGGTAACAACTAACCTTCTGTGGTTTCGTTACATCCATCACCACTCTTCAGCCCAGCATTGCCCAATGACACTTTCCATAATGCTACGACTCACTAGTTCAATACCACCCATTAGTTATGTACAACCGAGCACCGAAAATGTAACTAGGATGTCTGATATTAACTAATGTGTTTAATTAATGTTTTTTAAGTTCTTCATTTATTTTTAAAAGCAGAGTTAGAGAAGAAAAGACAGAGATAGAGTCATCTTTCATTCATTGGTTCACTCCCTAAATGGCTACAACAACTAAGGCTGGGCCAGGCTGGAGCCAGGAGCTTTACACAGGTCTCCCATGTGGGTGGCAGGGGTCCATGTATTTGAATCATCTGCTGCTGCTTTCCCAGGCACATTAGAAGGAAGCTGCCTTCAGTTTTGGTTCATTTATATTTTCTGCTATAGATTGAACTCAAAAATTAAAATCTGACCAAATCACTTCTCCAGTTCAAATTGTAGAAAAAGTCCTTCATTTCAGTCTCTCTTCAAATCATTGAATGATGCTTTCTTTACATCAAGGTCCTGATTTCCTGAACTATGTATGTTTATTTTGTTGTATACTCTTCCTTCTTTGTCTATCTCCTTCTTGTCTGATCATAACATTCTATACAGTAAACATGATGAAGTGTAACTCCTTCACTTGTGGTGTCACAGTGGCATGGATCCTGCCTATCCAATCCAAAATTGTATCCCTTGTGCATAATGCGGTTCCTAGTATTTTGCAGGTCAGAAAGTATCTATTAATCAATGAATAAATGAAGGAATGAATAGTAAGTCTATGAACATATGTCATGCTGGAACCCAATTAGATGCAATCTTACCACTGGTTTCATCATCAGACAAAAATGAGTTTAGGTCCTAGCTCTGCCTCTTGTAAGTGGAACGATGTTAAGTTAGTGAATTAACAAGGTCACACCTTAGTTTGTTTTATTTTGTTACTGTTGCTGTTGTTTTTAAAACAATCTACAAAATGATGATAATTATATCCATCCTGACCTATATTTCAGGGTTGAGTAACTGGGAGGAATATGTCAGTTCCCACATGGGAATGAGCCTTAAGAATGGGAATTAATCTTAATTAATTCTATGGATCTACTTAATCAAGACAGAGCAGGATATCTGATGTTAAAGACAGACATTTGGCTTTCTGTGCTTTTTTCCTTTCTAAATAATCCCCAGGCCCTGGGCTGCCAGGGTTGCTGCTGATGACAGCTGTCCACAGCTAAGTCATAAACAACCTGGTGAAAGATGCTTGTGGAGGATAAAGGGTGGTGTGACCAGATGAACTCAAGCCCTAGTGGTTCACAACATATAGTTACCTGTCCTCTATGGTAATACATTGGAACCCGAGCCTTGCCCAGGCTCAGCAGAATCATTGGATCAAGAGTTAAGAAATATATGAGCACCAAGAAATTACTTCTTAAGTCATAGGATGCCAAGTCCAAAAGGAATTCCAATTCCCAGCTAACCTTTCTTTCAGAAAAATGCAGAAATTTGAGTCCAAGAAGAAGAAAACAGAAGTGCTCAAGATCATACCGCATTAGCTTGCCAAGAGTAAGCCATGAATTCCCAACTCCTCTATTATCCTCAAGGCAATACCAACACTACTTTTCTTTTAATTAGATACAATTTATATATAGCAAAATATTAAGATATATTTAATTTTACCCTTTCAGTATGAAGTTTTGTGAATCTGGCCAACTACCGACCATTTTGTATAATCAAGATCATATTTTTTATACAAAATGTCCATCTTTCAAAATAAATTCCTTTGTACTCATTTATAGTAAACTTCTCATTCCCTGCTCAATGGCTATAACTAGGAATCAACTTACTCCCTAATACTTTCTTTTTCAACAAACTGGAACTATACGTCACCCAGCAGCTTCAGTCTGGCACCTCTCAGAACAATATTTTGAAATTCATTCATGCTGTTGTATGTGTCATCAATTCATATCTGATGTTGTTGAATGGTATTACTGTGTGGCTACACCAGTTTGTTGATTATCAACTCAGACATTGGGACAGTTTTCATCTTGAGGTTATTATCAGTAAACACGTATAGTTTTGCATGAACAGACATTGATTTCACTTTATATTTCTCAGAGTAGGGTTTCTGAGGCATATTCTTAAAGATATATTTAATTAAAAAGAAAATGCCAAACTGGGCTCATATTTTACATTCCCACAAATAATGCATCAGACTTTCAGTTATCTACCCACTCTTTGGCACTTGCTATTTTGTTCTGTTTTGATATTCCATATTTGGCAATAGATGAATCATGATATTTAATCATCCTCATTTTTCTGATGGTCAATGATACAAGAATATTTTTACATCTACTTAATTGTCATCTACCCATCTCCTTTAAGTAAGCATTTGTCTTATTTTAATTGAGCATTTTGCCTTTTTTAATTATATTTTTATATTACATTTGAAAAGAGTACATGTTCCAGAAATTTGAGAATTTAAAGTTTTACATCTAGGTTTGTGGCACATAAATTTTACATATGGTTTAAGGTATCAGTTGAAATGTAATTCCTTTCTTTTTGCATATGGATTCCAATTACTTCATATCAAATGATGGATCAGAACATCTTTTCTCCATGGATTAGCTACGCACCCTCAGGGATGATCAATTGACCATAAAATGTGTATATATTTCTGGACATTATTTTGTTCCATTAAATGCTTACCTTCCTTCAATATAGCATTGGTTTTATTTCTGAGCTTTATTTTGTGGTATAAAGTAGAGAGATTGAAAATCTCATACATTATAGGTAAGAATAGAACATAGGAAAATAGTGTGGAAGCTTCTTATGCAGTTAAGCATACACTTAACGTAATGACTCAGCAATATCACTTTTAAATAACACGTAAGTTGTGAATTAATGATAATGAGCTCAAAGTAAAATCTGCTAAGAGTGACTTTTCAGATTTTCTATTTGATTGTTTTTTACAAGATGGCTCTAGTTATTTCCCTTTTATTTAACTGTTAGTATCACCATGCAAGTTTCCAAACAAAATTCTGCTGTAATTGTAGCTAGAATTGTGTTTAGTTTTTACATCACCTGGGAAGAAGTGTTATTTTCTAAATCAGAAACACAATGAACCTCACTTATTCAGGTCATTTTCAATTCTTTCAGCAAAAGTCTTTTAGCATGTATTCTGTTACACATATTTCCACACATTTGTTATATATTTACATAAATACCTTCTGATTTTGGTGCTATTAGAAATAGTATAATTTAAATGAATTTACAGTTGTCCCATACAATACACACACAGAAATGCAATACTGTTGTCCACAGTTTCACTTCCTATAACTTCAGTTACCTGTGGTCAACCACAGTAAAACAAAACAAAACAAAAAAAGTTGTGGAAATTCCAGACCCAATCTACTATTTTTTTTTTTTAAATTGTACACCATTCTAAGCAATGCAATGAAATCCACTGTCCTACTGCATCCCACCTGGGATGTGAATTGTCTTTGTTCAGAGTATTCATACTTTATGCACTACCACCTAGCAGTCATCTTCATTTTTAGCTTTACTATCATGGTTACACAGTGCTTCTGCTCTAGTAATCTTAATGGCCTCAAAGCACAAGAATAGAAATGCTTGTGACTCAGATATGACAAAGAGAAGCCATAAATGCTTCTTTAAAGTGAGAAGGTGAATGATCTCGGTTGAATAAAGAAAAATAATATTAGACTGTGTGTGTCTAGTTATAATTGCTCTATTCTATTAGTTATTGTAATATACCAACTTTTTAACTTTATAATATATACCTATATATCATATATTTATATATATTTATAATATTGTATCAAATATATTCTCAATATCAGTTATTTATATTAACATATGATTTATTACATATTTATAATATATCTATATAATACTGACATTATATCTTCATATGACTATATATGATATATAGCACACACATATGGTTATTATACACTCTATATATGTGTATTTATGTATAAATATATATCTAAATATCTATATTACATGTAAATCTTTACATGCAAATCACATATTATATATTTACATATATAAATATTTACATGATATATATGTATATATATCATACATCATATATATATGTGAAAAACCTAGTACACCTAGTTTGGCACTTTCTGCAGTTTCAGGCACCCACTGAAAGCCTTGAAATGTATACTTCTTAATTATCCTTATTAATTTTCTATTCTGCTGCTTGTTCTACCAAACAATGAGACTAGTTTTGAAATTTCTATTATTGTCAATTTGATATTCCTTTTTTCTTACCTGTAAATTTGTGCTTTATAAACTTGAGGAACTAGTGTTACCTGCATATACATTGAAGAATATCATGTGCTCTAAATTAACTGACCTCTGGGATTTTGCCATGTCCTTTTTCTCTAAGTTTCTATTAATACTATTTGTTCTGACACTACTACAACAAATCTAACATTCTTCTGACTAGATTCTTTTTATTTTATTTATTAATTTGAGAGACACAGAAATATATAATGCTGTCATCCACTGATTTACTTCCCAAATGCAAGCAAACAGCCATGAGTGGCCAAAACCAGAAGCTAGAAACTCAACCCAGGTCTCCCATGTGGGTGGTTGGTAGGAACTCAACCACTGCAGCCATCATTATTCCTCCCAGGGTCTGCATTGTCAGGAAGCTGGAACCAGGAGCCAGGAGCAGCTATTGGACTCCTGTGTGAATGCAGACACCCTAATAGGGAGGATTGAACACTAAGTCTAATGCTTCATAATGTTTTTCACATTTGTTCACTCTTTTCTAGGTCTTCTTAGTGTGAATTTCTTATATACATATACCCAATGCTCTTAAATTGCATATATATATATTTAATATGATGTTAGCAAAATTCACAGATTTCCTAGATTATTTTTTTTTGCTTCCCATATTTATTGTCTCATTTGGGATTAACTCACGATTGTTATTGATCTATGTTATAACCATTGTTGACTGAATAGATAAGATTTCTTTAACAATTTTTCTGTAACTTCTGGTAATTGATACTTTTCAAACTGATTCTGTACCCATTATCTCACTTAGTCCCACAAACCTTTGAGGTTTGAATATTAAACTTTTATCTGGCACAGATGAATTATATGGGACTAGCACTGAAATATTTACACTCTTATTTTAAGGTTACTGTTTTCATCACTCATGCAAAGTCATTATCTCCATGAGATTAACACACATTTTCTTCAATGTTCTCTCCGTCCCAACTCCACTCCATACTAAGTGCCAAGCTGAAATGTAATCAAGTCCCTCTTCTGCCTTTTTCTCAGCCATAGCTCCAGCTGCTAGAGAAACAAAAGTCACTGGACTTGGCCACACTGCTTGTTTACACTTCATTCTCTGGCTTGGTCTTTGGCTCTCTCTCCAGTGGGTCTCTGAAAACAATTCTGCCACTGGCTGCAGTTATCCATTCACACATTTAACGAGTACTGAACACTCCCTGTTTACTCAGCACTCTCTACTTGTTGGTCATAGTTGTAGGTAAAGTATATGTAAGCACAAATGAGGCATGGCCAATGCCTGAGAAGCCAGCGGCTTAATGGATGTGATAATTACATAAATAATAATTTGTGATTCAACATAATGCAAGCTATAATAATAGAGATGTGTGTTGAATGTCCCAAAGGAAAAGTGATTAATTATGCCTTAGATGAGGTCAGGGATGTGGTTAGGAAGTAATATTTGAACAATGAGTTGATGGAGGTTGACTATTCCTATCAAAACAAACAGCTTGATAAAATAGTAAAGAACTGGAAGTATGTTCTATAAGGTAAGAGAGTAAGTTACATAGTTAGAGAAAGGTGAGGGCTGATAATGCAAAATATCACCATTCATTGGACACACACTGTATTAAGCTCTTTTGAACATACCCTCACTTATACTCATGTATTCTATGAGGTTAATGCCCTTATTATACTTTCATTAATCCTGGGAAGCTAAAGTCTGGACAAGTTGCCAACTGCACCCATAATAACCAAGAAGGATATTAAATTATTTTCCAAACACCAAGGCTGACTTGACATAAACAACCAGGTAAAGTGAGGCAAGTGAGGACTCCACAACCCACAGTCTATTACACTGTGCTAACTTTAAGGTAACTCTGAAGATACTGATTGTGACTGAAATATGAAAGAGCTTATGTTTATGCAGTAAAGAGCCATAGAAATTACTAGAGGAGGACAGTGACAATGAATATAAACCTGAGTATGTTTTCAAGGAATAAAAATGGTAGCAATGTGGATTACAGTCTGGAATGGGGAGAGGCACAAGTCAAGAAGACCTTAGATTACTCGTGCAGTAGTCAGAACAAAGACCCAGCTTATAATGCTTACAAAAGAGCAAAGAGAATTTGATAAATGTTAAGCATATTTGATGGAAGGCTTTATAGGAAATTGTGAAATAATAGATCCTGTAGTTTGAAATAGATAAAGAAAATTGGCTTTTCTAAATGGTAACTGGATGTACTGCAAAGGCCTTATATGAAATTCTAAAAGGTAAGTTAAGAACAACCAGGAACTTCAGGCTACTAGTTTTAATTCCTGTTAATGTTTTACTCCTGTTCCCAAACATTGTCTATTCCCTCACCCCTCCCTTTCCCCTACTTCCCTTCCATTATTACCTCTTCCTGGCCTGTTCATTAATGAAAAAACTTTTTATTAAGGGATAGGCATTTATCCTGCAGGTTAAGACACCAAATAACCTGTCAGATGTCGAGATCTGACTCCTGGCTTTGGCTCCTGATTCTAGCTTCCAGCCTGGAAGACAGCAGTCATGCTCAAGTAACTGAGTTCCCCCCACAATGGAGACCTAGATGCTTGGCTCCTGGCTTCAACTTGCCCAGTGCAAACCCTGGCAGAGATACAGCGAGTGAGCCAGCTGCAGTCATAAATGTGTGCACTCTCACTTTGTATCTCTTTCTTAAATTCAATTGGCTTGCTTTAATTTTCTTTCCTATAACAGTAAAGAATTTAATGGTTCATTTTTAGAAATATGTTCTGTTCTTCTGTGCCTTAACAGATGTCATTCCCCGGTCTTATGTGACTTCAACACCTTGTTTGCATAGCTAACATAACCAATTTCTAAGGGCAAAAAGATACCTCCTTTTCACCATGCAATGGTAAGCACTTCCTTCTAATCTTCAGAAATTTGTTCACAACTCCACTAACATTTCTCATATTTGCATTGCGCTTATTTGCTTACATGTTTGCCTTTTCAGCAAAGCTGAGATAGATATCGGTGCTTTTGTATTTTCTTGTTTCCAGTGTCTAGTAAAATTCTTAGCAAATAGTAGAAGCCCAAAGGTTCAGTGAGTAAGCAATTAATAAATGAATCTGTGACATGAAGATTGACTATGTTATATGCTACATGTAGAAAGGTGATTAGAGTGGCAAAAGATACTGCCACTCCTTAGCATGTGGACAACATGGGAATATCAACTCTATCTGAAGTTCTATGCATCCTTTCCAGGGCTGTTCTAAAACCTAAAATGGAAAGAGAGGACTTCGTGATTTCCTTATGCAGTCTACATGAGAAAAGCATATCCCAGATGTGATATGACTCATGCCCAGTCCCATATTCCACTATCTGATTCTAGATTTTATGTAAGGAAATAGTTACGAAGACTTCTCCAGGTAAGGTTTCCAGATTCAGCAAACAAAGCACAGTTATATTTTTACTTAAAAAACTGACCTTTAAACATGTCTTGTGAAGTATTTGCTTATATTTAAGAACTACACATTACTTACTTAAGAGGTAATTAGATACCACACACTTTACACTGTATCACTAACTCTAATTCATTGTCTTCCAAGGAGCAAGAAGTTACTGTGTTGCCTGCATGCTTGTTTGACAGGCTCCAGTGAGCTAAAGCACAGATGAATGTGGTGGACCAGAACTTCACATAGAAGCCAATGATATAAAAGAGGACACACAGGGATGAATCTGTGGACAAACAGGCTTGGTGACTGCAGTGTTCCTTGCTTGGCCCAGGCTTTAAACCAGTAATAACTGCCCAGAATACACCAATACAACATAATACATAAGAGCACAAATGCAACCTGTTCACATGTTCTCACTCTGCCTCATTGATGATTTATGCCTATGAACAAATAACTTCTCTCCAACTTTGAATTTCCTTATACAAAATGGGGATGATAGTGGTAATCTTCCAATAGCTTTGCTAATATTTAATTTGGTACCAGGTCAGAGTAGGCAACCTATCATTAATAGTTCTAAAATTGCTTGAATGACTAACTCCCTTCTCAGGGACAACAAAGTGGATAGGATAGGATAGGATAGCATAGCATAGCATAGCATAGAATAGAATAGAACAGAATAGGTTTAGAACAATCCTTTATTTCTTCCTTAATGTGCTCAAGGCACCATGTTGATTGCATATATTTCCTCATTCAACATTTCTAACAAATTTGAAAGATATCATTATGTCCCCCTTTACAGACACTGGATTCAAGGTACAGAGTAATCAGGAAATATTTTAAGTCACAGATTCACACAACTTGTTAGAGGCAAGCACAAAACTCAAATGGAATTCTACAAGACCTGAAAGCTTGTGCATTTAACTACTAAAGGACTCACTGAAATCTCCCCAAAGTGACCACCATTCCAAACTATACTTCCTTCTTTTCCTGAAAAAAAAATGGTAACTTTCCATTAAGTACAGAAATCTCCATAAGCATTAAAGCACTCCTTATACCTTTTATTTCTACACCTTTCTACCAAGCAGCAACAGTGTTCTACTTGAAGGATGTTATCTTATTTTCCTTGCCTGGATAAGACCCTCTTTCATTATCTCTATTTCTCTTCTATGTAAGATCAAACTCCTTTGTTTAGATCAGTAGAGGATGCACTTCATTTCCTTAGCTGTTACTAATAAGACACACAATAAATACTACTTACAGTCCACCAGGCATTTTATCTGTTAGATCTGAGATTCTTAACCCATGGCAGATAAATATGCAGAGAGTTATATTATGTCCCAGTTTCACAGGTGAGGACAAGGAGCTTCAGCATGTAAGCAAGCTTTTGCTAGCATCACAAGGATCGTAACTTCTAAACCATTCGAGAACTCCAGGCTGCGCTTTACAACTGTATTCATTTATTCAGTTCATGCCTTTTGGGAATCTTCTGCTCACAATCCACCATCCTATAAATGGGAGTTCAACTAGTCAACAGAATAGTTCAGAATCCTTACCTCCTGATTTTAATACCTCCTTGGAAAAGAAGCATTAAATAATCAACCAAAAATACTTATATGATAGGAGCAAGTATTTTGTTTAGCAGTTAAGATGCCTGCATCCCACACTAGAATATTTAGATTCAACTTCCAGCTCATGTCCTGACTCCCATTTCCCACTAACTTAGACACTAGGAGGTGCTGATAATGGATCAAGTAACTGGGCACTGGCCACCCACAAGGAAGAATGTGTTGGGTTCATAGTTCCCACCTTTGGCTTAGCCTTGTCAATGACGTTGCAGGTATTGGAGGAATGAGCCAGCAGATGATAGAAGATCTCCATTCCTCTCCTCTCTTATCCTCCTCCTCCTTTCTTTCTTTCTTTCTTTCTTCCTCTCTTCCTCTCGCTCTCTCCTCCACCCCATGATTGAAAAATATGCAAGTGTTAGAAAGAATATAGAATATAAAAGATTATTCAGCTCAATTAGAAGGTTAAAGAAGTTTTCACCCAAAAAGAGACATTCTAGCTGAGACGTAAAACCAGGAGGAACAAATTAACAGAGCAAAGGGAATTAAATTAAAAAAAAAAAAAAAAAAAAACAGCAAGCAGAGAAATGAAGGGCCAGGGCCTTCAAGGCATTTAATCGGGACCACATAAAAAAAAATCAATAAAGTTCAAATGAAACTTATTTAGGTTCTGTTTGCACACACCATCTAGTTGACACCTCTAAGAAGCCAATATGGTTCTATCTTAAGATCAAATTTAGTGCCTCCACTTGGCCATACAGAGCTGCTGTGGTACATTTAAAAAGTCTGCTACCTTACAGCATATCATCAGCTATTAACTTCTCCCAGGCAAACATAGCTACATATTGGAATCCATGCCATTGATAAAAGAAGGTACACAGATGTGACTTCTCAGCTAGCTCCTTGGAGAACCAGAGTGCTGGGTCATAAAGAAAGGCTCTAAAGGCAGAAATCTAACTCTGAAGTTTTCTAATGTGGATGACCACCACTAGATTACAACATTTTGTATAGCAGAGACAGGGACAATCTTATTGGGAATACTGAACAGGCCTTGTAAAGAAATTCCACACTGGGTGCAAACAGATTTCTACCGGTTTCCTTTCTAGCAATAGTTTGGTACCTTGTGATGAATCCTAATTGGGGACAAAGAAAACTCTTCCTGAGACACTAGACTACAAGCCTTCTTATCACGCCTCAGTTTTGTTGTTATAATATGGTCCTCTGGTGCAAGGTGTTACATCTTAGTCAGGCTACCAGTTGACTAACCTTACTACAATGTCCTCATTCAAATGGGTGGAATTTAGAGCACTCTACAATATCCAGTGCCATCTAGACTTCAAATTTGATCCTCTTATTTGCAACCAAAAGTAGTCATTTATACCCCAAGGTACATGGCAGTATCACTAACCCAGCATTCCATTTCATGAAGTATAAATGAGTTTAATCCAATTAACTATGTTTCATGGCCTTTTCAGGTGGAAACACAGACTTCAAGGGAGACTATGTAAAAGGTTTAGGGACCACTTCAATGGGAGACAGAAGCTAGACTCAACTCTCAAAATCCCAAATGACTGTTCTCTTTCCTTTCATCCTTTCTTTACTGTTCTCCTTCTTTCTTACTTTAAGTTTGCTACATGCCACCACATATGTAATATATTTTCAGCTCTGAAAAACATAATCTTATCCTCAAGAAGCTCACACCCTATCGGCACAAATATTTAAAATAAGCACCCATCAGACTCATCAAAAAAATCACGTTATTTGTTGTGCAAGAATAAAAATAAATTTCCTAAGAAAGTAAGGCTGAGAGCAGCGCCAAGTAGTAGGCTCCTTACAGACTCAAAAACTAATCAAACATTGTACCCTTAAGAGATGTCCAAACTAGGAATTGGCCAACATAACCATCAACAGATAAAGAGAATGTTTCCATATATGTTATACCTTTCATCCTTAAGAAGTTGTCATTTGTGACAACCTGGATGAATCCAGAGGACACACAAGAAAACTATCTCAATTACATGTGCAATCTAAATCTAATAGAAATCTCTACAGAGATCGGTGGTTTCTAGAAACTTGTTGGTGATGGGAAAGATTTTAGTTACATGAAAGAAAATTTCACCTAGACAAGAGAAATAACCTCAAGATAATACTTGTGTAACATGATACTACAGATAATAAAAATGCATTGTGCACTTTAAAATTATTAGAAAGCAAATCTATGGTAGAAAAAAAACCTTCTCTGTGTAACTTTAGCGGTAACCATTCTGCCCTATTCCAGATAGCTTGTTGGTTCATCTTGAGCCCTGTAGGACCCCTGACAATTGTTTAATTAAGTAGGTCAGTTGGGTCAAGGATCCTATGGGGTACATGATGAACCAACAAACTACCTAGGATATGGGTTATTTCTACACGAGACTGATAGAAGTCAGAATGCTCCCAGTGGAAATAATGGAAGGGCTAGTCCAGGAACATGAAGTTTGATAAAAGGCAAGAGTATGTGAAAGGACATGCCCATGAGGAGTCAAGTACTTATCTCAGAGCACGAGGAAAGCAGCCAAGGGTACAGAGATGAGAGCGGGCACACCTTGCCAACCTGATTTATGGCTGTTCGTGGCACAAAAGAGTAACTCTGTCTGATACCATCTAATTGCCCATGTTGGTAATGGAGCTACTTGTAAAAGTATTATTCCAATGCCATTTCTAAAGGAGAACACACTTGAAAACCAAGAGAATTTTTTTCTTTTCCAATATATATAAAAAAAAAAAAACTTGGTTGGAACGATCAGAAAGGGCTCGTTAGTAGAGATCCAAGAGCGAGGTATGCTGACATCTTGTGCAACAACCTACATGCCACAGTAGATGAGGTCATCTGTATATGCTTATAAATGGAGCAAAGCTTCAGGGGCAGCTGAGCAATTTATCTGCGCCAATACCCAGTGATCCAAGAATGGCTGTCTCAGTACTTCGGCTGACACTTGTCCTGGCAATGTGTGCCTTAATCCTGACCTGCCATGCAGGTAAGTGCTCCTGATCACAGTGCGTGGACTGGGTAGCAGACAGCAGTGAAGGGAAGAAGTTGACAATAATCCAGAACATGGAAGCCTTTGGACACCACAGAAAGAACAGATCAAGGACTGCCACTAAGATTTTTCTTAAAATTTATTTCAGCTATTGACTCAATCCTATGTGAATGTATGAAGACTTTATATGAAGTTTGGAATGCACACATAAATATGCATTCCTATGATACAGTGACACTACTAAGTTGCTAGTTCCTTGAGGGCTGGAGTCCATGTTACTTTTTCATGATTGTAACAAATAATTTTCAGTTGTGAAAAATACGTATTGTAGAATAAGACTCCTATGCCTGCTTGCACCTCTAACCAGAAACATGACTTCAGGCATGCTATTTAACTTGTTTAGCCCTCACATGTAAAAGAACACATTAACAATTAACTTTCTTAGAAAGGTATCATGAAAATTAAATAGAAGAAACAAGGCAAAATAGTACCTGGTCGATAATAAGTACCCAGTAAATATTAATTCTAAGTGTTAACAGTTACAAACGTCTAAATTCTCACAGAAATCCAATTAAGTGAACACTTAGTTTTATCACTTGTGCTTTTACAGGTTCATTAACTGAGGTTACACAGGTAAAGTGACAGGAGCATAGATACAAGAAGAAGTATTGCTAGATTCTTTTTAGTTAAAGCTGAGCATGTATTTTATCATATCTGCTTAATCACACAGAGAAGACAGAAGGTAGTGTATTTTTGTTGCTGTTGTTTTTGTTTTGTCTTGTTTGTTGCCATTGTTGGTAATGGATTGTTGGTAAAAGATTGTGGGTTTTAACTTATAGCTATTTGGAATGATGGGTCCGAAAACAAGGAGAATGCAAATTTGATAAGAGTCCTTTGAATGATTTGATAGAACGTACTTCCTTGGACCACAGTCAGTCTGCTGATGTAACACAGAGCCTGGCATTCCCAACAGGATTACTCCAGCCTTGTTACTTGCTCACTTTATTCCTAACACCTAGTGATACGAAAGGTGAGGTTTTTATGCCATAGATCAACTCTCTGTTCAACTTCTCACAAACTCTGAAAACATGGCTCAATTAGTTCACTACTTAGAAGGCCCATTTATTCATCTGTTAAATGGAAAAATTATTCACCTCATGGTTATAATCACTTTATAATACAAAAACTGTACTGAGATCAGCAATAATCCTTGTTCAGAATTTCAAAATCCCATTGACTCAGAAATTCAGACCACTATGCAATGAAAGTAAAGGGTATTCCATATCATATTTGAAAACAACATTTTGCAAATGTTGGATTTAGTTTGAAATTCAGTGACGCAGAAAGAGCGAGAACATGTGCATGCCTGCACACGAGAGAGCTTGAGAGAAGCGCTTTTTCTACCTTCTAGCTCAGTCCCTAAATGCCCCTAAGAGTGGGACAGGGTCACAAAAAGCCAGGAGCCCAGAACTGCATCCAGGTCCCCCATATGGATGGAAAGGCTCTGAGCATCCAAGTCACTGTTTGCCGTCTCAC
This sequence comes from Ochotona curzoniae, assembly GCF_017591425.1. Taxonomy (NCBI): domain Eukaryota; kingdom Metazoa; phylum Chordata; class Mammalia; order Lagomorpha; family Ochotonidae; genus Ochotona; species Ochotona curzoniae. The sequence continues at coordinate 22,142,067 of NW_024464918.1, forward strand.
TGGAAGCACATCCATTGGTAGCTGTGGAGCAGGTACCCAAATGCAGACACTCCTTGGTACATCCTGTGTCCTAAGTACAGTACCAAACACCCATCCTGACTTAAAAACAAAGAACCAGTATCTCCTAAACCACTCAAGGAGAAAGTGCATTATAAAGCATTATTAACAATAATACAGTAAACCCTTATTGTGAGTATACTTTAGGTCTGTACTGTGGTAGGTGACATATATACACAATAGATATATAAAGGAATATTGCAATGGGAAAATGTAGATGAAAACAGAGCAGAAAATAGCCTGCCATGCAAACAATCAACAGCTTCGCATTTAGTCACCGTCTTTAGAGAACACAGGCTTGGATGTAGTTTTATAAAATATGAGCAACATGCTCTATGGAGTTAAAACAAATCCAGGTACAAATCCTAGCACAGCCCCTTTCTAAATGAGTGACTTTAGATGAGTCATTTTATTTCCCTAAGTATCTGTAGTTTCTCTCAAATCTGTGAAACCAAATGGGAGCTGAACACGGATTAAAGCAAGTGATGAAAGCTCTAAGCTAATTCTTGCACAGCAGGTATCCCACAAATCCAGGTTGTGTGTCCTTCTTGCTGTGATGAAAACAAACCTATCCTAGGCACTGTCTGGCCATGAATATGACAGTCAAGTTTATATTTTTTTAAACCTGAACTCAGCAAAAACTATATTAGCACAATACTGGCAGCAAAATGAATCCTTCATTAGTATGATTACTGGTCACAATTAAATGCAATGATTTGGATTATAGATTCCAGATTACGTTCCTGTCAAATCTTTCGTTATGGCATAGCAAACAATAAAATGCTTGCAGAATGAAATGACAATTTTTTTTTTGCTACTAGTCTGTTTTAGGATGACACAAGCGGACAGTCCCATACAGAAAAGCTAGTTGCACATTCCTCCTCCAAAGCCATGGAAGCATACTGTCTAAGAAACAGAATTTCTTGCCAAAACTGATGGTAAAGCTACCAGATAAAATATGAGAAATCCAGATACTCTTCAGGAAAGCAATGAACTGATCACTTAGTGGATTAAGTAAATACTGAATATTTCCTGGATCACTCTTCTATTACTAAAGTATCTGTTGTTTACCTGAAATTTAAATTTAACTGAGCATCCTATATTTTTATTTACCAAATCCAGCATCATTAGTTGTCATGCTACAACAGAATTTTAAAAAGACCAATGTCCTACCTCATCCCATCACCAGGCTCCAGAGCAGAGGGCACAAATAGTTGGTGTCACAGCGTCATTCATCTCTTCACCTGAAAAATAAAGACCATGAAAGACAGTCCAAAGCATGTCCGGGACGCTTATACAGCATCACTCTTACCTGCTGGATCCTGGGCCCTCATTCTAAATGGCACCTAATTAAGACTTAAGTATGACAAGCCTGCTCTTACAAAACACATCTCTTGTTCTTTATGAGCTCATCCGCAAATCAAATATTTCTGTTTCTCACTCCAGTGAGCTAAAAAGTACAGGTGGCAGTGTTCATGGGGAAAACTGCGGATGTGTAAAGTTACTAATTATGAAACTATTAGGGGATACATAAGTTACAGAATTTCTCATCACAACAATTATATATTATAAATCCTAAATAATTATATATAGTAAAACATTATACTTGTCCATTTTACCAGGGCAGTGCAAATGATTTAACTTTTCTATCAAAGACTATCTTCAAAGACTGCCTAAAAATCCAACACTTACTACCAGATGGACATGGCTTTGAATTACCTTTGTCCCTAACTCCAGAATTTGGATGTTTTCGTTTTTATTTTCACCAGTTTGTATATTAACCATATTCCTGGCTTCTTGTAATAGTCTTAAGATTACATAAACATTATAAACCAAATTCATCTCTTTTTGGCCCAGAGTTGTGATATGAATCATCCTATTTCAACATCATGGCGTTCTGGTTTATTTCTCTAACCCCTTTTAATCTCGGTTTACAGTTTCTTTGTTCTTGCTTGACTATCACTGCACATTCTAACTGAAACAACCAGCCTCCTAGATCTGAGGTTTCAGAGAAGGCCCAGTCCTCAGTCAGGCTCCCAGCAACATTCCATCACCTGCTCCTCCCACTGTTCCTCCTCACTGTGAGGCTCTGAGAAGCCACACCTCGAGGTCCCAGTGGAACTTAAACAGCCACATCACCACTTCCTGTAGACCAGCTCTGGCTGACTCAAGAGCTTGTGAAGGATGCATGAGGAGGGAAGGAGGGAAGGGACGAGACGTGGACCATTATGGCATGATGCTCATAATGGACAACTCAGAAAAGCTGCCTTCTATGTTTATACATAAGTCATCACAAGCTTTTGCACAACATCCAATTGTTTCATTTTTACTTCATTATAAAAGAATGATTACAAAATCAATCCTAAAAAACATTATTTTACTACACAGAAAATATTTAACAAGCTATTATTCATTAAATAATCAATCATGCATTAATTACCATTACTTTCACCTAATACTGATTCAATTGTTTTTGTTCTTAGTGCTGATTTAATTGGTTTTTTTTTTTTTTTGCTTATTTGTTAAAGGGCAGTGAAAGGGATCAGGGCAACTCAGCCAATCTACAAACAAAGGGCCTTTACAGAAAAACTGCCCTTTATCTTTAAAAAACTGTTTTCTTTCCCTAAATGTAAGTGCCAATATAAGGTAGAAATTTTAAGCCATTTTGGGTGGGTTCACATTTGTCTCCCTTTAGAAAATACCCTGTATAATTTCTGCTTTCCGTGGTGAGAAAATAAAATGTGTCATTTCATGTGTTGTAACAGTTCCAGACGCATGGTAAACATTTGTACCTCCATGATAGCCATCTGTTCCAAGATATTGTCAAACCATTTCTTAATGAAACCATGACTTACATTAGGGCAAGCTTCAGGGAAAAGGTGGGCACATAGCAGGATATTTGGAGACATTGTGGGCTCAATTATACCATTGTATGATTTTAGCTGTGTTTCATTGCCTTAAGTTGCTAAAGCTGCTTTTACCATAACATGATTGATCAGTTTGAGGTGTTATACCAGTTACAGGAATCATTTCACATTTGCAGAAAAACACCAGGGGAATTCTATGAAACATCAGAGAGGTGATTGAGTGTCCATACAATGGGGTGAGGCAGCAATGAGGTGACCAGACATTCTGCCAGGCCTTGCCTCGCAACCAGAAACTCCTCATGGCCTTGCTAACCGAGGAGCGGTGCTCATCACAGACCCATGCCATCCGACCCAACTGTATGGCTTCCCACAACCACTCCCACCGACTTGCCTCAGTGAACAGTCCAAGACCTCCGAGCTTCCCAGCCGATGTCACTTCACAGGCCTCGTCCACAGCCATCACCTCGTAGCCTTCCCAGACAGCCTGCAGAGGGCTGACCGGGTCCACGAGCCTGAAACCCCTCAGGTCCCAGTAAGGGCCATCCACCCACATCCCCACAATACGTTACAGCTGCCACCTTGTGGGCATCGAGTCTTAAGCCCAGTTTCTTCTGTCTCAGAGCCGTGAGCTGTCGAGGAAAGTGACAAGGCTGTTGGGGACAAAAGTGTTTGACAAGGACGACAGGCACCTGCAGGCTCCGTTTGGGAGTCATCTTGCATTTTTAGATTGTAAACCCCCGCTGCAAAATCTTTAGAAAAGCCCTCTCTGCCTGTGAGCAGCTACTGGTGCTTGATGCAGATGAAGCTGGTGAGGCCAACGCCACCGTGCAGAACTGTCCGGTTCCTGAAGCCCAGTGTTCGGGGACCACAGCCCGAGTGCTCCTCATCGATTTTGTCCTCTCAGACTTGCACACCGCTTCACTGGCCTTGGCGATGGCAGCTGCTGTAGGCCTCGCATGGAGAAGAAGGTTTCCCGGGCGAAACCATCGCACTACAGCACCCCCTGCAGGCGGCCCGTGGTCCCGTCGCCTTCCAGGGGCAGAGAAGCCGCTTACACACTGCGCATGCGCACCAGGCACGCCACCGCGTCCTTCACGTCCCTCACGCAGCCTGGCGGAAGGCGGCGCCTCAGTGGAGACAACGCTGCCGAACGGAACCGGTCTAACGCTGAGGAACAGGCCCAAAGACTGTGGCAGGGTAGCTGTGCTTTCCAAACAGCTTTTTTAAGTCTCAGGTTTAATTTTTTTTTTTTTTTTGTCGTTAAGTTAGGATAATAATTTGGTTTACCTCATGGAGTTGTTGGAAGGGCGAATCCAAAACAACGCAAGGAGGTTGTCTGTCATAGGTGTGTGCTCAACATTCGTCCTTGTTTTCATATTTACTTTGTAGACAAAGGAATTACATTACAAAGCAGACGCGAGCAGGGCCGGCTCAGAGGCCTGACAGACTAATGCTCTGTTAGCACCGGCCATACCGCGCAGGCTCCGGTTCTAATCCCGGTCGCCCAGCTTCCCATCCAGCTCCCTGCTTGTGGCCTGGGAAAGCAGTCGAGGACAGTCCAGAGCATTGGGACCCTGCACCCGCATGGGAGACAAGCTCCAGGCTCCTGGCTTTGGGCTGACCCAGCTCTGACCATTGCAGCCATTTAGGGAGTAAACTGACAGGTGGAAACTCTCTTATCCTGACGTTCCAAATAAAATAAATACATCTTAACAAAATAAATAAATAAAATAAAGGTGACATGGAAAAGCCAGGCTTTCTATGTCTCTGTCCTGCTCCATATGTTAAGCATCTGTTTTCCACTGAGATCTGTGAGCTTTTACTTTTGCCATCCACAAAATGGAGGCAGTGCCTACCTGGATACACATGTGCCAGTTGTTTATTTATTTGAATAAATGAAACAACTGGCACGTGAGACTTCAACCAAGTGGGCATTAATTAAATGTTCAACAAACACAACCACAGCAGGCTGCACAGTGAGTGGGTGTACCTTTGCCTTAGGGACTTCCTGAATGGAAGATACAATTTCCCTTGTGATTGTTATGCAAAATCACCACTGAAACTGTTTTGTTTTTCAGATGACAAACCTGAGGACAAACCAGATAAGAAGCCAGATGACTCAGGCAAAAACCCAGAGCCAGATTTCCCCAAATTCCTAAACATCCTGGGCACGGAAATCATTGAAAATGCATTTGACTTCATCCTGCGCTCCATGAGAAGGGGAACGTAAGCACTGAGTCCTTGCTTATGTCTAGTTCCTGATTGGTAATTAATACAATGCATTAAAATGTTTGTGAAACGGTTTGTGACACATGACCATATAGTATTTTTTTTCAATCAAAAAAATCTTGCTCTATTTATTTATTCTTAATAAATTCCCCTGAACTCTTTGCGAGGGAGAGCACATGACTATCCAATTATTCCATAATACGTATCTAATAATCTCAGGATCAGAGAGAGATTGGGAAGAGCTGGGACACAAAGCTAAATGCTAGTCCTGGTTACCTGTTGGTTTTGGTATATGTGCTGCCGAAGGGGGCACCACCTGTTGGTTTTGGACAAGGGCTCTGAGGACACATCCGGTCAAACACTGAGATTTCTGTAGTTGAGGCAAGGGGCAGTGATGGTGGGGATTGAGTCATGCGTCTCTGGCTGTTTTTTAGCAGGGTTATCAGAGACCGCACCCAATCTCTCTGTTCAGATAACCTAGGTCTCAGCAGAAGCCTTTGCTTTGATCACAAGGGATCCCACAGTGAGACGTGACCCCTCCAGGAGCATTCCCATGGTTCTCAGCCTCCTTCCCAGCCCCAAGAACAAGGTCCCAGCACAACTTAGGCCAGCCCCTGTAGCTCTGAATTTATATCACAGCCTCGCTGTACTCCATGTTAATCTCCCAAATACGTTTCTTAAGAACAAATTCACTTTTTAAAACTTACAAATGCTTTCCGCTTCCTCCCATCTAGGAGGAAGTGGAACTAACTCTAACTCCTTCATAGATCCCCCAGTGAGGCCTTTCACTCACCTGATTCACAGTCCTCTGCAGAAACATGTAAAGAAAGGCTCCTCCATCTTGTGTCTTCCTGAGAACAGTGTTCTGGGCATGCGTTTTAACAAGTTCCCCAGGTGATTCTAATGCACAGCAAATTCTTGAAAGCCTACCCTTGATCAGGTGTTTTGAGTTACATTGATGTTGCTTAAAACTTCTACACAGTCTTTAAATTTGTGCTTGTTTAATTTTGTGCTTGTTTTAGTGGGTGGGAATTTTAAAAGATTTTTTCCTAACTACTATTAGTCATTTTCAGAAAAGGACTTGCTTGTAATATTGGCTCTGTCGCTTCTCGGCCTCTTGGCCAGGATCAAGTTCAGTAACTATTGCTCTGCCTCAGTCATTACAAATCACCTGCCTGGAGAAAGAGTCTTCTCCACAGTCAAAACTCTTCCTTTTTGTTGTGACATTTCCTATTGTGGTTGTTTTGCAGCTACCAGCTTCCGCCCCGCTGTTCATGTCAGCAAGAAGGAAACAATAAGGCTGAGAATAATACTCATTACATATAAAGTATGGTTTAGATCGCAGTTGACTCAGTATTGTTTTGGTAATTCGTAGTAAAGACAGGAATTGGAGCAGTAATCGTTTTCTCAGTCCTTACTTGGGATGTTTCACACATGTAAAAATGGCTCCTTTTTCTTGGTCCTCACCCTGAGAGTTGCCTATCTGATGTGTTAAAAATGTGGCATTTGCTCCAGGCTCAGAACAGGGCCTTGACCTGACTGTGCTGCTTCTTACTCCTAGTGTGATGCTGAATGATCCTTGTGCTGCAGCTGGTTGCAGTCCTCTCAAGCTCCCAGCCTTCGTTCTCATTTCTGGCTGAAATATTCTTTCCTTTCTTGTGTCTGTGGCTTGGGCCTGCAGCACATCCAGAAGGCACCTCCCCAGACAGTTGTTGTATGACTGTCCATATTAATACTGTCCCCTTCCAGCCACATCTATTATTCTCCATCACTTCACCTGGCCATAGTTTCATTATAACATTTGTTGCCATCTGAAATTGTTTATCCTTAATCATGAAGCCAGATGAAAGTAGAGACTGCATGTCTGCATTTCATTGTGATAGCACAGTGCATAGCCCATACTATCAGATACCCAGGAAATAATTGTTGGATTGAATTAGTAAAGGAAAGAGATCCTAGAGATCAGATCTGAAGCTCCACTGCCCAGTTTGAATGAAGATCCTAAAAGATCTTTGCTCTGACTCAGGAAAATAAATTTGGCTGGTAATAGCATCAGAACCCAAAAGAGCTGTGATGCTTGTCCAGGTGAAGACCATAAGCATAATGGAGGACGGGGCATGGGAGACCATCAAAATATATTACTGGCCACTGTATATGTGCAAAGTAGGGACAGGCACATTAAGGAGATTTCCAGACCAGAAATTTCCTTCTCAAATAATTTTTTAGTCTATAGTTTAAATGGAATAAACCAGTGCAATTATAATGAAGAACTCCCCTTAGGCTAAATGTTAGCCAAATATCAAAAAAATTATTGCTAGTGAATGGAGCTGTGCCTGTGTGCTTAGGCAGGTGTTTATGGGGAAAGTGAGGTGGAATTGGGGCCTGGAATGAGATTTGATTAAAAAGAATGAGAGGAATGGTAGAAATTCATTTTTTTAAATGGAAATTGTTTTATTTACTTCAATATCATGTATCGTACACATAATAAATGCAAAATAAGTGCTGCCGTGGCAGTGAGTAGGCCAGGTTGCTGCCCCCACTGCCTTGTGCTTTGACCGTAGAGCTGTGCCGACTGGATCCTGCTTAACACTGTTCCTGAACACAGATGTATGCTTACTTAACTCGGTGCACTTGCGGAGGTAGGGAGTGTTAATCCTTGTCAATATCCTTGCCTCCACCTCCCCACACGTGCCTGGAGTTCTCTGACGTATATATCTAGCCCTCTCCCAAGCTGAGGAGGAAATCTGTTTATTTGACTGTGTCATGTGCTTGTTTCTTAAATATCATTATTTTTTAATGTTCCAAATGCCTCGTTTCTTACACTGCATCCTCCACGTTGGGAACGTTTCATATAGCCTATTGAGTTTCAGAGTGATGTCTCTGTTACGCTTCTCCTCCCAAGCTTCATAATGAAATAACTGTTTGCTTAAAAACAAAACAAAAAGATTTCTGTTTAGTTTTGGTCAGTACTTACAAGTCAGTGTCTAAAATCCAAGTCCATCCCCTGGCTTAAGAGTCTGCCCCTTCTTGTTCCGGCAGTCCGCTCACCGTTCACTCAGAATTCATAACCTTGCAATCTCCGCATGTCACCATCTTCGTCCACTTGCTAAATACTCTAATCTTAATTATTTTTCCTATACCATTCATTTTCTTCAATTTCACTGATTAGTTTCCATAAACAAGCTGTTCATCATGTCTCTCCTGAGTTTTTAAATTATATTGATGACCATTGTCACTGTGGTCTCTTCTTCATTGTCTAACTCCTGCCTAAGCAACTTATTAAAAACACAGATTTAGTTATATTATTGACATGTTTGAGATCTCGTGCGTGAATTCTCAGTGCCTGAAAGCAGAAGAAATGCAGTAGGTCTTTCTCTAATGCAGATGTGTCTTTCACTTCTATCTTTGACTCCTCCGGGCGCTTGACAAACACTTAACTGTCCCCAGTGAGAGATTTTGTATTCAGACAAACTCGTATCACAACCCCCAGACTTATGCATGTGCTTTCTGTCATTATTTCCTGTCCTGCAAAGCCATCCTTATTCTGTCAACCTAGCAGATCCGACCATTTCTTAAAGTTTTTAAATAGTTATCTGAAGAAGTCACAACCGCTCTGTAGTTAGAAAATTATTTGGGGCCTGGCGCGATAGCCTAGCGGTTAAAGTCCTTGTCTTGAACGCATCAGGAGCCCATACACAGGTGCTGGTTCTAATCCCAGTGGCCCTGCTTCCCATCCAACTCCCTGCCAATGGCCTGGGAAAGCAGTCGAGGATGGCCCAAAACTTTGGGACCCTGCACCCATGTGGGAGACCCAGAAGAAGCTTCTGGCTCCTGGCTTCTGATTGGTTCAGATCCAGCCGTTGCGATTGCTTTGGGAGTGAACCATTGGATGGAAGAGCTTCCTTGCTGTCTCTTCTCCTCTCTGCCTTTGCAATAAAAGTAAATCTTAAAAAAATACAATCCTAAAATAAACTTAAAAAAAAAAAGAAAAATCAGTGTTTGAAGTTCTGTAATTCACAGTGCTTTGTAGAAATGCTCAGAAGTTTTCGCGTTTTTATTTTTTTGTTTATTTATTTTAAAGATTTATTTATTTATTGGAAAGTCAGATATACAGAGAGGAGGAGAGACAGTAAGAAAGATCTTCCATCTGATGATTCACTCCCCAAGTGAGCGCTACGGCCGATGCTATGCCAATCCAAAGCCAGGAGCCAGGAACTTCTTCCAGGTCTTCCACGCGGGTGCAGGGTCCCAAGGCTTTGGGCCGTCCTCGACTGCTCTCCCAGGCCACAAGCAGGGAGCTGGATGGAAGTGGAGCTGCCGGGATTAGAACTGGCACCCATATGGATTCTGGCGTGTTCAAGGCGAGGACTTTAGCCACTAGGCCACGCCGCTGGGCCCTTCGCATTTTAAAAAACTATTTGTACTTGAATGTATTCGTTTTCTCCAGCAGATTATTATTATTATTATTTGCATACTGCATTTTAGTCATCTTTTACCTTCCTTCGAATCTGCCCTGGTACCCACTGCTTGAGCAGTGCAGTGTTGCAGGGGGTTGGTAATTCCTGGAGAGTTATGTTTCACAGGTCACTTTAAAAGGTGTCAGCAGTGATTTGGGTAAGTGACTTGATCTTTACTCTCACAATTTTTTTCAAATATAAATATAGATAAAAATGTATTAGGAAACATGCATATTAATTCATTCCAAATGCCAGGCACCGTTCTAAGTTCTGGAGATGTTTTTACCAACAAATAACTTTTGAAAGTTAATACATGAAGATAAACTCAAGTAATAGTTTTATTGGTGGGTTCAAAAAGATAATTATGCATAAATGGCTTGCCAGGTGTGACTACTGTAGACAGCGGCTCTGATTTCCTCCTGACGCAGGGGACCCTGAGGAAGACTGTGATTCAGTGTCGTTCAGCACCTTGGTAATCATTCTTGACACTTCTGTTCACTCTAAATCATAATTTATTATTTTTTCTTTTCAAGAGGATATGTGGAATTTGATGATAATCCATAAGAACATTCATCAAAGTGACCTGCCAAGGTGATTTTAATTTACAATTTACAACTAAATTAATAATTTATTAGAGCCTACAAAAAGGATTTTCTGGTTTTATTTAATGATTTTTAGTGTGTAGGCTTACATTCAAGGAAGAGAAGGACATTTAAACATTCTTTCTTTGTTCTTACTGTATTCTGTTTTGTTAAAGATTAATTTTAACTGTATGTAGTTTTATTAAAAGTTGCCAGATTAATAATTGTGTAATGATATCAATAACCTCTGATAGGAGATTTGGTTCCTGTCACAATTCTGCTAAGAAGTTCTGCATGAACTTCTTTCTTTTTTCACCTGTTGTTCTGCATCACTTAGAACCACACAGATCAAATCCTACCTCTTTGTGCTTTAAGTCATTTGGCTTTTTCAAGTGTAAATTTTCTTGCACACAAACACACACACACAAAAAGTCAAAGAATAACAGATAGGAACGTAATTCCTGAACACTTCATTCCTGCACAAATTTATTAAATGAAGAAAAGTGTACAGTGGACATGCTAGATTTACTGAGTCAGAACTGTGCAGGAAGGAACTAGTAAAACTAAAAAGAAACTTCTTGTAGTGAAAAATTTCAATGAAATATATGAATCATTTTATCCTTACGTTTATGCATTTTCCATTCATCCTTGCTTCTGATTCTTTTCTTGTATGCCTTGAGCTTCTGTGTCTATTGTTGTTCATCCAGTTCATCAATTGTATATTATATTTGATTTCATTATAAATCTTTCACATTTAAAAACGCAGAAGCAAATGTTTGAAAGAAAAAGGTCTTGCATCTTTTGCCTGAAGCCCGCTCTCGGTGGTGATCGCTTCCCTGTCTTTGGCTTGTGTTTCCAAGGACACAGCTGTGTGACTCCTGGACAGTCCAAGGTCAGTCGAGTCCTGCTGTGCACGTCTTCCCGTCCAGCCCTGCAGGAGAGCGCACAGAGCAGCTTCCGCAAGCTCTCAGGCATCCGTCTCTGGCTTCAGCTGAACTGCAATCATGTTAAATACCCCAACTTTGTCATTTTGCTTCTAGAAAGAATAAATGTGTCTTCTTTGAGGTCACATATCCTAATTAACAGAGAGAGATTGTGTGAGCAAAACTAGTTTTTCCTGAGCATTTTGGGAATTCTTAAGAGTATAAACACACACATACTCTCTAACTTACTCACTGTTAGCCTGGACAACCAAAGAGTGATTCGAAATGGAAGACTAAAACCTAGATAAAGTAATAAGGACAGTAAGTGACACATTTGGTCTGGACTCCAAAAAGCAAATTCTTAATTCTTGAAAATATAGAAAATTTCAGAATTTAAGAAGTTTATGCATCTTTTTTGGAAAGTCTTTCAAACAATGTATGACCCCACTCTTCTGAACTAATAAATTTAAAACTTTTTTTCTGAAGATTTTTACTGTTCTCATATTATTCTCATAATAGCATTATACGGGTCTAGCGCGATAGCCTAGCAGCTAAAGTTCTTGCCTTACAAGCACCAGGATCCCATATGGGCGCTGACTCATATCCTGGCAACCTGCTTCCCATCCAGCTCCCTGCTTGTGGCCTGGGAAAGCAGATGAGGAAGGGCCAAAGCCTTGGGACCCTGCACCCACGTATGAGACCTGGAAGAAGCTCCTGGCTCCTGGCTTCAGATCGGCACAACTCCAGCCATTGTGGCCACTCGGGAATTGAATCATCAGACGGAGGATCCTCCTCTCTGTAGATCTAACTTCCCAATAAAAACAAAGTAAATACTTAAATAAAAAAGAAGAATCTTTGTCATCCCTCTTCTACATTGTAGTGATTGGGTTCTCAGCAGCCCTGCCTCTGGTTCTTGTCTGGTCACCAAAAGTAAAATTTAACTGATTGACAGCTAACTAATGTGGGCAAAAGAACACAAAAGCAGTGATAGAGCAAAATGTCCGTTAAGGCCACGTGCTAGTCTAGAAAAACAAAAGCTGTGAGCTCCCAGGAGTCCTGGGTCACAGACACCGATCCTGAAAACAACTCCAATTTGAATAAATATTTTGTTTGTTGTCTTCTTGTTTTTTTCTCTTCACCAGAATAGGTGTGCATCCAAGACAATAGAACTTTAGAGCTAAGAATGAATGCCACCTATATTCATAAATGTCTGTTACCTTTTGTAATAATTCAATCTGTTATGTATTTTCTCAGAAGTATGGTAATTTCAAACATCACTTTTATGCTTTTATCCAGGTTAACTAAGGCGTCTATTACAATCAGGATCTGACATGCAGACGGCTTCTTGCTGCAAAATGTGGGTGCCAAAAGTTCCTTTTCGGCTTTATAAGATGATAATTTGTGCCTAGAGGGTACCTACACTCATTGTACTTATATCAATCAACAGACTGCTTAGGTGTGAAAAACTTGCCCTCCAAGAATGTCTGCCTTTGCATTCTCCTGTGTGTTACGAATTTTCAAATCACTCTTTCACGTCAGGTGGGATGGGGGGAAAGTCGCAAATCAGTGCTGGATTTGGTGCACTGCTGTGCAGTAGCCTTCTCAGATCTCAGCAGTCTGTACAGACCTGGACGCTTTCCCATTCGCGTCACCAGCATGTTTCCTCTGCTAACCCTTCGTTGCCTTCTCTCCCTCCTCTCCAGTAAGACCCGGGTCTGCAGTCAGTGAGGTTTTACAAGTCAAGTCTTTTTCATCTGCCTGGTGTCTTTTTTGTATGATCCTTTCACACGATCATTTCACTATGATCTGTCGTATCACGATGTGACTGAAGTGAATTAAGAAAGCATCAGTTTCTTCATATGACAGGTGAAAAGGAAGATAATTGACATCATGTTGAATATGGTAAAGTCAATAGAAGCAACTAGTTTGTCAAGCCTTCAGCATAGTATTTCCCCCATGAAACCATCAGGACACAATCCACACCATCACTCGTCTGTCTTTACTGCTAAATCCCTGCCATGACTTGAATACTTGCTAGAAATTGCATGTTGTATTTTATAAAAATTCCAACTAGGAAAAGTATCTTTTTAAGTGAAAATCAAATCATAACAGTTCCTTCTGCCATTTCTCAACATGTTGTGAGCCAATAGCTACATTTTTAAATTTCTTAGTATTGATGGCTTCGATTCTGTTATCTGTTTCCCATCCTTCTCTTACTTCTTATTCCTTTTTCTCTTTCCATTCCAGGCACATTGGGATCCTTGAGGGCCTGTTTTGTTCATGGGGCCTTGAATTTGCTCTTCCCTGTGTCTAAAATATTCTCCTGGAACATAACTGCTTGGCTTGCTTCCACACTTCTATGTCTTTTTCTCAACTGTCGCCAGTGAGGCCTTCATTTATCACTTCACTTAAGATTACATGTTCTAGCCCAGTAATTCCTGTTTCCTTTGATTGCTTTATTTCTTAGGCATAACATTCATTTTTTAACAGTGTTAAAAACTTAATTTATTTTGTTCCTTTTTATTCCTACTTCTATTAGGAGTTTGAACTATCACAAGCAGTTGTGCCCGTCTTGCGCTGTGTTCCTAGCACAATGGTGACTCTTTAAAACAGTGTCTAGTAGAAAGTAGCTACTCATATGTATTATTTTTGCATTAAGCAAAGAAATTTAAATCAGGGAATATTGGTAAATTTTACTTAATGGTAAGACAATATTGAAAAGCACAGTCCTGAGAACGTTAGCTAGGATAAAGAGCCATTCTCACCCGCTCCAGAGCTCTGGGAAGACTTCTTAGCAGAATATCTGAAACATGTGTTGACAGATGATAAAAAGATTTGAAGACATGCAAAAGAAGATGGAAGGATGATTCAGCCATGGGAAAGCAGAAACCAAAGCTCAGACTGCGCCAATGCTTGGCATTCAGGGAGGGCCCTAGAGCCCTTCACACCTACATACCATTGTTAAGGAGCAGGTAACAATAGGGCACTTCCCAGGCTTGTCCTTTCATAAATGCTATGTTTAATCCTCACTCCAAATACAAGAATTCAATGTTAGTTCAATATTAACCTTTTTTGACATGTTTTAGGTGAGACCCTAAAGTGTGAGAAATATGCCCAAGATCTACCAGGTCATTAGTGATGCAATCTGAACCTGAGGAAATATCTGTGTGACTCTAAAGCTCTTGATTTGACTACTTCTTAAGTCTTGTATAGGATTTCTTCTTACTGCTTTTTAAATTATTTCTGAGAGAAAGAACTATTTGCTGATATATAAAAATATGTGATATGAACTACTTTCCTGTTTTCTTCAAACTTCCTTTTCAAAAATTTTATAAAAGGAGTGAGCTCTTGGCTCAGGGATTAGGACGTACTGGGGTGTCTCCATGTCCCACGTTGCAGTGCTTGGTTCTAGCCTTGGCTCTGATTGAGATACAGCTTCCTGCTGGTATGCACCCTGAGGGGCAGCAAATGATGGCTCAGATGCTCAGATTCTTGCCACCCGTGTGGGAGACCCAGCCTGGGTTCTCTGCTGACTGTGGCCTGGACTGTCCCTAGCTGTTACAGGTGTTTAGAAGTGAACAAGCAGAAAGAACTCTTTTTTCACTTTCCCTAACAAATAAAATAAATATACATATATGTGTGTGTTATAAAGCAAATATATATACAGATAAATATGAATATATACATACATGTGTTATATTTTATAGTATCATATGTAATAAATATGTATATATATTGCATGGATACATAAAATGTACCTTCTGTTTATCATGTGGGGAAAGTGAGGGAAACAGGGAAATATGTATATAATTATGAAATTAGCAGTCTGCCATTCTAGCATCATTATCCCCAAACTAGTCTTATGAGCAGTCAATCTGTTTGAACAGGTCCAGATTTATGCACATACAGGGAAGGAGGCACACTTCCCTTTGCACCTTGCTTTTCCTATTTAACATTATCTGCTGGTGTGTATTTTAGGTGAATCAATAGAAACTACTGGAAAGGCACCCACTAGCTCACCATTTAAGGTATCACAGTATTTTTTCTATTGATGTACATTCATATCATCTCTATTCTTTTATCTCTTCAAAGGATGCTGCAATTGAAATAATCACACATGTAAACTTAGACGCTTATGTTTTTATTACTTTGGAAGAGATTTCCCGTCTTGTGCCACTTTTAAAAAAAGGAAACTGTTCCTGTTATATTTATACCCACCTTATTGCCAGTTTCTGCAGAGATTTTTTTTTTTTTAAGACTGGTGCATTAACAAACAGGAGTTTGAAGTTAGAAAAAGAAAAAAGTAAGACACGGAAGGGGAATCAAAGCAAAGGATAGAGCTTTAGACACATTTAACCTGTTAAATAAAAATAAAACACAGTTTTGTGCTGGAAAAAAAGATCTCCAGAAATTAAATTGATAGGTCAGAAATTGACCTGCCTGTTCTACTTGCCTCGGATACTGGGAAAAGGTTGACAATATCATAGGCTTCACTCACTTATGTGGGTCCTAACCTACATTGGGAAAGCAATTATTGGATCTACCTTCCAACTTAGGTAAAGTGATAGGGAAATCAGGGATACCTTTGAGTTTTTATGTCAGGGCAATCTGCTCAATAATGTGGGTGGAGAGATAGTATATTGTACTTAATACGAGAACTTTATGTTAAATGAGACAGTCTCATTTCTTTAAATAATAGCATCTATTGGAGTATAAGTAGTGTATGTGGTATCATATTACCTACTCATTAATCAAGAATTTCAGAAAAATGCATGATTATATTTTGAAAAACATACTCAAAAAGGAAGAAACATGGTTCTCCTTGAACCATGGTCACAATGAGGACTGCTTAAGGAAATGAAATGAGCTGAGATATTTAAAAAAAAAAAACTGACAAGGAGATTAAATAGGATAAAATTCAGAGATATGGCAGTTTTATGAAAATCATTTGCCAAACTTGTTGCTGATATCCTGTGTTCAGCAGTGGAAGGAGACCAAAGTGACTGAAAAGTTAATGAGAGCAAAGGAGAGTCAAACAAGAAAACAAGTCTTTCAGGACCTCATTGGTCATGGTCAGAATTTTCTTCTTAATCCTGAGAACAGTGGACACCCAGCAAAGAGTTTTAAGAATTAGAATGAATGTAATCACTTTTGGGTTTTGAAAAGGTGAATTAGTTGCTGTACAGAGCAGACTGCAGGTCCACAGCAAAGCAGGATGATGTCTTAGATTCTTGCCTGGGCAAGAGAGTGTCAATGCAGATGGTGCAATGCTGAGGGATTCAAGAGAAAACTGCAGATGATAGGACATGATGATGAGTTGGATATGATGCACAAAGGAGAGGAAATATCAAACATGACTCCTCCTCCGAGTCTGACTAATGCAAGTGAATGTGTGATAATCCCATTCAGAGCATTGGAGAACAAAGGACCCAAAACTTCCCAAGGTTTCCCTAGGCAAATAGGATTGAAAACAAAAACAAAAATAAAACAAACACACAGAAACGGGGCTTTTGACCACGACACAAAACATATGGGTTTACCTCTTTCTGTCTGTTCAGCCCCGGCTCACGTCCTTCAGATCCAGCTCACAGAGGTGCTACCACGTAATTGATTCTTCAGTTCTCTGAAGAACCCAAGTTTTCCATAGTCTAAGCATAGACTCACGTGGAATACCTTCTATCTACATTATTTGGTTCAGATTGGTGTTTCAACCACAAGTCCCAATTTAAAGGACCCAAAATAGAGAGCTTTTACCATTATTAGCATTCTTTAAATACCATTCATTCCCTTTGCTTTTTGTCATTATTTATAATTATTTAACCGTGTTTATTACATGGTATCTGTATCTCCCTATTTACTAAAATGTCTATGGAGATGGGCCATGTCCGTTTTGCTTATCTCTATAAACTCAGTATCTAACCAGGTGATACTACAGTCGTATTTAATCATTAAGTCATTTATTGAATCAACAGGTATATAAAAACAGCAAGTGTCCAATCACTGCAATAGTTTATTACCATCATCTGTACTATTATCTAATTGGTATGTAAGTTCTGTTTTGATAGAGACACAGCCATCTGTGAAAACACAATCACTTCTTAAAAATGTCTGAAATGGTGGTTAGCATATAGGTTGTTATCAGAAAGAAGGGACGTCAAATAACTGAGTGTAGTTGTGAGTGACCATTGGAAAAGTAATCTATGTAAGGTGCTATTTCTTCCTTGATATTTCTAATAACCTATGAGTGCCCCCTTCTGTCATACAACTGCCTCAAAAGCTTGAGAATTTTTCACTTAATTTTTTTATCCAAAATAAAAAATATTTTTACAGACTTACTTACATGTCTGTATTATTTATTTTAAGCATGGAGACCAAAAATACTGTGATTCAAATATTGTCTTTTCTGATTCTAAACCACATAATGCAAATGGATTTCTAGCCAGCTCAGGCAGAACAATCATTCCCTAGATTTCTAATTCCGTCATCTTTGGGAACTGAGCTTTCCTGACCTAAGTCACCTCAGGAATAAACTGACTCTCCAATGGAAATTTGTCAGTAACTATCAAAATTTTACATATCATATAATTCTTGATCTTGTACTTTTAAGATTTTTTGAAGTGGTGAAAATATAGAAAACAAGTAAATGTTTACTGGGGTACTTTTCATAGTAAAAATTAGTGAAGCAACTATTCACAGGTTAAATAAGGCAAAGTTCATTCACATATTTGTGTGTGTGTTTGTATTTATGTAGAAGTACATGAAAATCACACTAAATTATTGATAGATGTTTTCTATGATTTCCAGAAATTATAAATGAAAATCATTATGGATCTTCAAAGGTTCAAATAAATTGTGTATTATGAGAAAACTACTCACAACTCCTGACACCAGCTTCTTACAAATGCATACTCAGGGAGGTAGCAGTGATGGTCCAAGTGTTTGTGTATGAGACCTGAAATGAGTTCCCATCTTCTGGCATTAGCCTGGCTCAGCTTCAGTCATTGCAGACATTGGAACAGTGAACTAGTACATGGTGATTCCTCTCTCTCCCCATTTTTCTCCCCCATGGTATGTCTGTGTGTCTCTCACAGTTTTTTTTTTTTAAAGATTTATTTTATTTTTATTACAACGTCAGATATACAGAGAGGAGGAGAGATAGAGAGGAAGTGGAGCTGCCGGGATTAGAACCAGCAACCATATGGGATCCTGGTGCATTCAAGGCGAGGCCCTCAGCCACTAGGCCATGCCGCCAGGCCCAACTCTCACAGTTTTAAAAAGATTAATTTTTCTATAGAGTTGGGAAGATAGATTTAAAATTTTGGAAACACTATCAGATACGCAAAAATTTTTGCATAGAGACAAAGGGGAAAGAATAATAATGTCTTATTAGTAGGCTAAGAAAATCTTCATAATACCAAGATCTCTAAACTTTGCGAGCCAAAGGAAAAATTACCTTCTAAATTGAGCCCCAAGACCAAAAACAAAAAATTGAAAATCTTTTCATTGCTTTATTCATCCTTTCCAGAAGTAGATGATCTTAGCCTGTTTAGTGTACAGTTAGAGAAAATGAGTATCAGGGAGAATGGGAGCATCATCCTCAGTCTACTTCCACCTTCTCTCTCTTTCTTCTCTGATGTCACACCAAATGTGAAAGGGCTTCCTGAAAGACAGAAGGATAAGAGATGTATAAAGAAAAAAGCAGTTTGCATGTTATTATCACGTTTCAAAACTATTCACTTCTATCACTCTTCTTCGCCCTCATTTTATTGGTAAGAAAAAGACTTAAGAGTAGGTGGTCCCAACCAGAATCACAAAGTTGATAGATGATGCTCTATCTAGAACACTTTCAAAAATTCTTTCTGGAAATGTAGAAATTGTATGTTGAAAATCTGGGTTGCACAAGTGTTATAGGAATACAGTCATCTAGAGGGAAATGTATTTTAACAAATGAGAATATGATGAGGTGAGCATGCAGGTAACTACGCCCTCATTCCTAGTATATGAGCCCCCACAAGTTGTAAATACCAGCAGTTTCTTCACAGCCTCAGAAGCCTCTGGTCCAAGCTCATTCACACACTTCCTTAGCCCTTCAACAAGGTGCTCAACAGAAATACCCAGAGTTTTCAGAAGAAGCTTCAGTGGGTCCATGAGGGGAAGAATGTTGTCCAGGGGTAATGGTAGCACCTTGTCAATAGGGACAGGCAGCTTATTAAAAAGGAAGGCAGTAGCTGCAAAACAAAAGAGAGACCAGTGAGAGAACCTTAGCTAGCTCCTGTCTGACTACACCCTCTGCCTTGTCCACTAAAAGCACCATTTATTCCAGAAAACTTGTGTCTCTGGGCCTGTGCAATGCTGCTCCACATCCCTGGAGTGTTCTTTCTCTAGATAGCTACATGTCTTTCTTCTCACAGTTTTTATCTCTTCAAATGTTACCTCCTCAGAGAAAAGCTATTGCCACTACACCTAAAATAACACCATCCATCACCATCTAACTTTTTTATCATCACCTAAAATATTAAATCTTTATCCTTCTTATTGCCTTCATCTCTTTCATGTGGGTTCCATGGAAAGAAGGAATTTATGTTGTGTTCACTACTGCAATTCATGTCAATAGAATTAACCCTTGACTACAGTAAGCACTGATAAGTAGATACTGTTGGTCAGATGAGTACCAAAGTCCATTGTATATGACTATTTCAACAGCTTACAGCTTTAAACTGAAGAGCGATGGCATAATTATGAGTCTCCTGGGGCTGGCATTGTGCCATAGTAGGCTAATCCTGCCTGCAGTGTTGGCATCCATTTGGGTGCTGGTTCGAGTCTCAGCTGTTCCACTTCCAATCCAACTCTGTCTGTGGCTTGGGAATGCCCTGCCACACTATGGACAGAGTTCTCTAGAAACACCAAAGAAGGGATAACTAAATCTGTCATGGGAAAGTATTGCAGGGTTATCGCCAGAAGTGTTGTTAGAGCTATCTCTTGAGGCCGCTATCAAGGTCACAAGGTAAAAGAAAAAGTGTAGCATTTTAAGAGCAATAGTCATGAAAGCACTGAGAAGTTAAGGTGGAAAATGATACCTAGAAAGGTGAGCCTTCTGCCCAGAGAGCTTGGAGTGCATCACTCCAACTGGGTATGCTCTAGGTGTGGAAGATAAAGGAGGTGAGGATGCAAAGGTTGGGTGAAGCCCTGGCATCTCATACCAGACTCCAGAACTGCTTCCTGGGGCAATGGGAAACAAAGGCTTTAATATAGGAATATTACATTTTATGGTTTTGGCTTTAGAAAGATAATTTTTATATAGAAGAGGAATGACAAGAAAAGAATAAAAACTGGAAAAATATGTCTGCTAAAAAATTTTTCCAAAAACTATGTGAGCAATTATGTATAAATGCTCGTTTACATGAGCATACGTATCCTCCTGCTGAGTAAGATCTGCCATCATTAATCTTTCTTTTTTTTAATAAAGATTTATTTACTTGAAAGGCAAAGTTGATAGAGAGAGAGAAAACAAAAACAGTCTTTTATCCACTGGTTCATTCCCAAATTACTGCAGTGGGTGGGGCCGTGCCAGGCTGAATCAAGAGCTTAGAATTCCATTCTTGTCTCCTACCTGGCAGTGGTGGCTGCATCCCAGATACATAAGCAATCTTCTGCTGGTTTGCCGGACACATTCGCAGAAAGCTGGATCAAAAGTGGAGCTGGAACTTCAGCTGACACTCCTATGGGATGCTGGTGTCATAGACAGCAGCTTAACCCACTGCACCATAGTACCACAGCACGGGCCCCAGTGATTCGTTTTCATTTTGAAACTTTCTGTTTCCACACTCCAATTATAAAAGGGAGACCATGAACCTGGCCTCTCTTTTTATTTCCCCCAAGAATTTCTCCTTTTCTGTTGCCAGTTTTGCCTAAGGATATGTGTCCCAGCATACTGAACAAGAATGAAACATCTAGAACTGGTAATGTTAAAAATTCCTGCAAAAAAGTTGCAAAAAATCACCAGCCAGAGTTGCCATTGTAAATGTGGCCTGCATCTGGTTTCTCATGATCCATCTTCATATTTCTTATTTCAGACATTTTGGTGAATGCTTTGTCTACATATTTGCATCTTTCTGAAAAGGATATGAAAGTATTCCGTCCTTTGAGCACTAACCGCCATGAAAGCATTTTTTCATGCACCCAAATGCTTCTCCCTACTAGTTGCAGTGGATTCTTCCTGGATCAGTTCCTGTTTTTCATTTAGGCACCATCTTCTATATCTTAATTCTGAAATTAAACTCACTCCCCCTCATGACACCCACAGTGCTCTATTCGCATATCTTAGTATATATTTGCAGTAGTATAATACTGTAGTGACTTCTGTAAAAATCTTACCAGCCCTAATAACTACTGTCTCCTTGCTATAACATTTATGGCTGACTTATGTCTCAATATTCTAATACTTATTCAGTGTTCAAAAAAAGTATAGCTACTCAAGAAACATCCATTGAGAAAGTGAATGATAAATGCGGCATCTTAGGAGAAATCGCCTAGCAAATCAACCTGGCGCTGGATAACTGGAGACAGAAACAAAAATGATTCCAAATAGTTTTAGAAAGCCTAAGAGAAATTACTAAGTCAGATTTTGACTCAAGATTAAAGGAACTTAGTGGTGATCAATATCCGGTAGTGAAATATACTTTACTGGCCTTGAACGGGAATTGGCTAACTTCCCATGCAGGTGTAGGGAAAGTTCTTGTGTTAGATTAGGACTTGAATGGCAGGGGGATTCTAAAATATACTCTAACAGTACCATTTTTGTGATCTTTAAACTTCTCCCAGCATACTCCCACTGTTAGTCAGTCTGTACTTACTGGTGGTGTTCTACTCACAGAAAAGCAAAGAAAGGACAGATATGCCCAGATACTCACCAGAGTAACTACAAATGGTGATGGTCACCAGCAGGAAGACAGTTACCAGCTTCATGACAGATACCTCTGGTATTTTCCCAGAATTGAAAATTCAACCAGAAAACCTGGTGAATCCGCCAAGTCAGTGGTCCCACCTACCGTTTAACGTGTGGCAGCTTCTTTTGTACACACACTTATTTATACAACTACTGAAGTCCTGACTTTCAATCACAACACTTGACCCACCCAACCAGAAAGAACTCGAAGCTCACGAAGCTCACGAAGCTCACGAAGCTCACATTTCCTCCCTAAACACATTGGAAGGTTTTCTGCTTTGCCTCATGTTCCCATGAGAAACAAAACCCTTAATGAAAGCATTCTCAAGTAACTCTTATGCAAACCTTAGCACAGAAAGGAAGTAGAAGGTAATGGGCCCTAAGAATCCTTCTAAAAGACATGAAGATTTTACATAGCAATTAAAAAGGGTATCAGGGCTTTCCCCCACCTACTTCTCTGTGTTCGTCAGTTTTCTGTCTAAAGTTTGGAGCATTATAGTATCTAGCAATCTATCCAGTATGGAATCAGTCTTAAAGGCATTTAAACCCTAGTGTAATAGTCAGCCTGACACCATTTAGTGACCTATTGCTTTGGAATTAACCTACTTCCTCACTCTGGCCCGCCTGGCCTAGAAGTGGTAGCAGCTTCCAGAATCTTGTAACCTCAATATTGCTTCAATTCCCCTCTTGTTTGCTTTAAATGTGATTCTAACACTTGTTATAGTTTATGTTAAATTCTTCTTATCTGATCACTAGATTTTTTTTTTACTCTTTTATGGTATACCTCCTTAAATAGTATATAGAACAGTAGAGATAAACCTTTCAATTTTCACAAATAGACTTCTGTCTTGTAAGTGCCAAGTTATGAGTCCTTGAGAGAAAGGTGCACAACCTGTTCAGGAGAAACCCATTACACCTGCACAAACTCTTCTCCTGATAACACCCGAAGTGTTGGGTGTTGTCTGCAGTTTCTCTGCTGGTCCTAGAGGATGAGTTTTTTCCCCATGAGTCCTCAGATCTCTCATTGAATGAGATTGGCATTTGCATAACATAATTGGCAAGGGAAAACACAGATTCATATAGGGTAAATTCTGATCATGGAAGTTTGGAAAGGGACTTAATATATTTAAAAATTCAGACCCATCAGTGTTCAAGAAGACTTTGAGCCATACACTGCCAGTCCAACCCCTTTCAGCAGCAGTCTCTTAATGACTTTTTGGAAACGGGGTGCACTACAACTGAAATAACCATCATCAAGCCCCTTTCATTTTCGTGTGGTTCTTTCAGATGTGTGGGGCAAGAATGACAGGAATCTAATATCTTTGGTTTATATCTTTGCTATCTACTTCAGTAATTAGCTTGTTAAATTTGAAAGTAGCTTCTTGCATCTTTACCAGCCAAACAAGCCAGGCCTTGGCCTTGACTTTGTCTGGTCTTGTTTTGTACATATGAGCTCCACACCCTCTTGATAACTACCAAACTGCACGTTCGTCATGTGGGTGCAACTCAAAGAATACCAAAAGTTCATGGTGCACTTTGCCAAAGTTATAGGTCCTTAATTAATGCCTTGGCTGTAAATCATTTCCTGCTTTCCAAATCTTTACACTTACCCTGAGTGATTCTTTTGAACAACAGTACAGGGTGGGGAGGCATTTTTACCAAGGTATGTGAGCCCTGGCAAGCCTGATGTTTACTCAACACTGTCTCCAGCTTCCCCAAACCTTCCTAGTGGAGAGGCTGCTCTTTTCTTCTTTAACCTCCTTGTTGTTAGTTTGGAGATTAAGAGCCTCGGTCCTGGAGCCAGCCTGTCTGGATTCATGCCCCAGCTCCTCCACTGAGAAAGTTACTCTAGCTCTTTGGGCTTCAGGTGTGTCAACTATTTTATAAGTTGGGCTAACAAAACTTGCTTGCTTACCAGATTATTCTGAAGAGCAGTGACTCAACAGGCACAAAATGCTTACAAAAATTAGGACCTCTGAGTCAGTGTTAGCAATGACTTAACATACACAAAATACTTAAAAAATTTAGAGCCT
This sequence comes from Ochotona curzoniae, assembly GCF_017591425.1. Classification (NCBI taxonomy): domain Eukaryota; kingdom Metazoa; phylum Chordata; class Mammalia; order Lagomorpha; family Ochotonidae; genus Ochotona; species Ochotona curzoniae. The sequence continues at coordinate 22,166,159 of NW_024464918.1, forward strand.
CTGAGTCAGTGTTCAGCATGTGGAAGATACTGTTTTTATCATCATTTTCTGTTTTTATCCTTCCAGGCTCCAACCCGTAACCTCATCATGGCAACCACCATGATCAAGTTCATGAGCAACCACTTCTCAGTTAATTGTAAGTAATATTTGGGAGTTTTTGTTCATTTATTTGCTTAGAAAGCAGAGGAAAAGATAGAGATGATGGAGATAGAGATAAGGAGAAAGAGAATGCAGCTGGTACTATGGCACAATGGGCTAAGTTTCTACCTATGGCAGTGGCATCCCATATGGGCTCTGGTTCAACTCCTGGCTTCTCTACTTCCGATCTAGCCCCCTGCTTACAGCCTGGGAACCCAACAGAGAGTGGCTCAATTCTTTGTACCCCTGTACCCAATTCGGAGACCGGGATGAGGCTCCAGAATCCTGGCTTCAGATCAGATCAGCTCTGGCCATTGCATCTATTTGGGGAGAGAACTAGAGGATGGAAGATTCTCTCTCTCCTTCTCTCTGTGACTTTACCTTTTATATAGAAATAAAATAAATCCTTGAAAAAATAACAAACAAAAGCAAAGACTAAATGGACACTTTCATCCTCTGTTTCAACCCTCAAATGCCCTCAACAGCCAGACTGGACCAGGTCAAAGCCAGAGGCCAAGGGCTCCATCCAAGTCTCCAGTGTGGGTGGCAGGGATAAAGTAATTGGAGTCATCACTGTTTTTTGTCTATACTCAGAAAGGGAGGTGGTGAACTGTACCCATTAGACAAATTATGGAGATTTTTTAATAAAGTTTTAAATTTGACGCAACTTTGGAGTTACAGGAAAAGATCTGAATATGGTTTTTTTCTTTTAAAGTCAGCATGAGCAGCAGTAACCTTTGTCTCACAAATCATTCCAAACACTGTAAGTTTTGAAAACACAATTGTGAAAAATTTACTGGCACTGTACAAATAAGAATATGATACATGTATAATATATGTATATATTATATATATATACACACATATACATGTAAGATTACTATCACAGTCAGTGTAGCCTGCTTAGACCCAAACTCATCACTGAGGCCATCTGTAACATGCGCCTCTCAGTTACCCATTCCTGCATGACTGAAGATTCTCAGAGCTGGTTGCTGGAAATAAGCACGGTGATTTTTTTTCTCATGATTTTTTAAAATGACAAATTTCATCTGCTTTATCAATCAGAGCTGAGTGGTACACTGGTGTTTGTGTTTGATTTTGGCGGAGCTCAACAAGCTATCACAAAGTGCCTTGGTAGTCTGAGTTCCCAGAAAGTGTGTTCCATGATATGAAGGTGGAAGCCACTGATGTCTAATACTGAGCCTAAAAAGACACATAGTATCAAGACCTTGTGTGGATGGCTCAGTTGGCTAATTCGCCACCTACAAGTGCTTGCCTTCATTATGGAAGCCAGCTCCTGTCCTGCCTGACCCATTTTTGATCCAGCTCACTTTCCAATGAAAATAAGTAGATCTTAAAAAAAAAAAAAAGGCAAACAGTATCTCACTGCCACATTCAATTGTTCAAGCTTGTAACCAGCCCTGGTTCAGAAGGAGAGGGAAACAATTTACTTATAGAAACTCACAGTAAAAATTGTGTCCAAGTTTATGAGAGGCAGTTGATAAATACGGGAGCTTCAGTGTGGAGATGAGATGAATTAGGAGCCCTTACAATATTGCTGGAGTATCTTGAGGGCTATCATTGAAGCAACTTGCATATTGGAGTAGAATTCCCAAACGCTTTGAATGTAATGAGAAATGGCCAGAGAGGATAATTCAGTAATTTTACATTGTGCTCATATATAAAGATTAATGTCCAATTTACTCTAGAATTTCTTGTGATGGAGAAGACTGATCATCTTCATCACCCTCTGCAATTCTACCATCCAGTGATTAGAAAATCTCCCTTAATCTAAAACTTAATTCAAAAGGAAAGTTCCTAAGATTGTGAAAAACAAACCACTTTGAAATTGATTAAGCTTCTTACATGTTGTTTTTGAGAGTCTGTCATAAACAGAAACACCCAGCTCAGTAAATGTTGATACATTAATGATTTTCCCAATTGTGTCTTCATTTATAAGGTTTTGATCATCATATAAATGAAGCAATAATAATCTAAATTCAAGGCAGATGTACTGAAGCTACTAGAGCCTCAACACCAAGTAAAATGTGTCTCCTGTGAAATCCTGACTCATAATGCCTCGAGTCTATTTAAAAGATCAAAGCTCTCACAGGTCCTGAGATCTGTACCTTCAAGTTAGCAAACTGGAGTAACCTCCCGCTTCATTTATTATTTTATTTTTTAGGGTGAAATAAGAAGTTCAAAGTACACACATACGTAGATCACACACACAGACACAAATGGGGATTTTTTTTTAAAGATTTATTTATTTTTAATTGGTAGGGCAGATATACAGAGAGGAGAGACAGAGAGGAAGATCTTCCATCCGATGATTCACTCCCCAAGTGAGTGCAACGGCTGGAGCTGTGCCAATCTGGAGCCAGGAGCCTCTTCCAGGTCTCCCACGTGGGTGCAGGGTCCCAAAGCTTTGGGCCATCCTCGACTGCATTCCCAGGCTACCGGAGGGAGCTGGATGGGAAGTGGGGCCGCCGGGATTAGAACCGGTGCCCATATTGGATCCCGGCGCATTCAAGGCAAGGACTTCAGCTGCTATAGTGCTGGGCTCAAATGGAGATTTTTCAAAAGTTGGTGTGAAACAAGAATCAATTTCAAAATGGTACACAAGAGCCCTCTTGTGGCCAATTAAGAAGACACAGCCCAACTTCTGCATGGTGATTATCTTCTTGTGCTGGATTCAGTTCAAAAAGAAAAGAATGAATTGCAAAATTAGAGAAAAGTGAGGGAAAGCACTGCTTCAATTTTTATTTTACATCATTGATGGTAGTTCAGCTAGATGAAACATTGAGTTAGAACAGGTTTCAAAGCGTTTAAGCAGTTTGGTGATACACAGGTGAAAGAGCGCTGAGAAAGGCAAAGCACATTGTCTGACGTCCCTGGAACACTTCGGAGCTTCTAATGTTTAGACATTTTTACAGCATCCCCTACTATCTCACAGTATGAGAGGAACTTCAGGATCCATGTGCAATGCCCGGATTTTAACACATAAAAAAGGCATCCCAGTGAGCATAGGCTTCATTAATATTGAGTTTTCGCTGCACTTCTTAGATGATGGGTGTCAAAATGAGACCTGTCAGAAGCTGCTGTGGGAAGCATTTTCAAAAGACAGAGCTAGGTTTAATCCCCGTGGAGAAACTTAGAAAGCAGCACTAATAGCAGGAGGTTCTGATCACTCTAGGATACCCAAGGTCAGTGATTATCCCTTTCCCTACCACAGGTGGGGTGCTCCACAGACCCCCGCAAAGTGATGCCTCACTTCAAAGCAACAGTGGTACTGCTCAGCATGGAACAGGGCAGAACTGCCAGCCCTTCTGAAGTAGATACCTGTTTGTGTCCATTGATGTTCTCCAGGCTGCATTACTTTTTTAACTTAGCCAGGATTGAGCTCTGATACCTTGTAATCAATACTCAGATGAACAGAATGATATTGACTTGCATATGTTAATTGGACAAGCATGGTACTGACTTAGTGACATAGAAACACTTACTGACTACAAGTTTATTTTCATTTTTAAAAACAGATACGATTCTATGTTGTGGGGTAGATATTTGAGGCAGCACTTAAGGTCCTACTTGGGGAACCATCATCCCGTATCAGAGTCCCTGAGTTCAAGTTCAAACTCTACTTCCAATTCAACTCCCTGATGATACAAAACCTGAGAGGCAGCAGGTGATGGTTCAAGATAGAGAGAAATGGACTGAGTTCTGGGCTCCTGGCTTCAGACTGGCACAGTCCCAGCTACTGTTGGCATTTGGGGAGTTAACAAGAGGATAGGAAATTTCCCTTTCCCAAATAAATAAACTAAATACACTTTTAAGAAAAATTCTAATTTATATGCATTTATCATGACCAACATGATCTTGTGAAGAACATATCATTGTAGAACATTAAGATACTGCTAATTAACATCTCACATAGTTATCTTCCTGTGGTTCTTAAAAAACATGCAGCAAGAATGGGTGTTACATGTTCTCATCGCAGAAAGTTAGCTCTACTGAATTTTCAACATGTTGATAATGACCATAATTATTATGCTGTGCAATATCCTTTCACCTTTTCTCTTTGAAAGATTAAAGTCTGACTACTCCAAATTGGCACCACTTTTATCCATTAAACCTCTGCCCTGAAAATTCTTCTCTATCATGGTATTTTGTTGTATGGTGGGAGACAAGTAAATAGGCACCTAGGAATTTAACAAAGTAATTTATTATTAAGGTTTTTGGCATACCTCTGGGATGTGTAATCATGGCCATTTGGTCATTTGTGGTGAGGTAACAGAAGAGGCTTTGCACACTACAAATAGTTCTCACAGGATGTTAACAGCAGTGTGTAAATTCATATTCATGATTCATATTGATTTGCTTATTTTTAATTTAAAATCTTATGCATATTTATGACATGTGAATAACAGTAATGTACATATATATGTATGTGTATATATACTTTTAAAATAATCGAGTTTCACTAATACATAAAAGCACGTACATAATTACTCCAGAAGAAAACATGACAATATTAAAAATATTTGTATATAGGCAATGAAATTATGGATAAATTCTAAAGGAAGAACTTACATTTTTAACATTTATTTCTTTTTATTCGAAAAGCAGAGTTTACAGAGAGAGAAGGAGAGGGAGAGGAAGATCTTCCATCTCCTTGTTTACTCTCAAAATGGTGCAATAGCTGGAGCTGAGCTGATTCAAAGCCAGAGGCCAGGAGGTTCTTGTGGGTCTCTTATGTAGGTGCAGGGTCCCAAGGACTTGGGCTGTTCTCTGATGCTTTCCCAGGCTGTAAGAAGGGAGCTGGATGGGAAGTGGAGTAGCCAGGACACAAACCAGTGCCTATATGGGATACTGGTGCCAATAAGGCAGAGGATGATCCCCTTGAGTCTCCATACCGGGCCCCAGGAAGCATTTACTTTTTATACTTGTTTTGTTAGCTCAAATTGTCTAGCATGCATGTATTTTATAGTTTAAAATTTAATCTGTCTTAAGAGGTTTTCAACGTTGTCTTTAAACACTTTATAAACTGTTTCCTTTGATAACAGTTTGTATTAACAGCCAGTGTTTTTCAAAATTTTCATGTGAATTATGAGATATTAACACTTTTGTTGACCCCAGTTTGTTTCTTAAAATGAATCATGTCTAGGTTTCAGTTAGTAAATGTGTCAATGTTTTGCAAATATACCCAGGAAATGTAAAATGTTAATAGGAAAGGCTGTGTTGGAAATATCCATGAACTCTCTACTATTTAAAGAAGAGATTTAGTTATTTTTTATTTAAATTAGTTCCAGAGAGAGAAAAGACACAGAGAGAGGCCTTTCATCCACTGGTTCACTCTCCATATGGTCACGACAGCCAGATCTAGACTGGTCTGAAACCTGGAGCTATGAGCTGCAAGCAGAGGCTTAGCTTGCTGGCACTGACCCCTTCCAGTCTATATTTTTAATTTCTCTGCAACTTTAAAGCTGTCCTAGAAGAAAATACAGCAAGATCCAGTAAAAACATTTAAGTAACTGTTCAATGAACTGATATTGGTGCCAATTAAGGAAATGTCAGTAAAAAGAGATCAGGGCCAGCTCTGTGCCATAATAGAAGCTGCCTCTAGTGCCAGCATCCCATATGGGCACCTGCAGTGATGCCATCTTACTGAGCAATGGTTGGAGTTCCAGCTGCTCCACTTCCAATCCAGTTCCCTGCTCATGTGTCTGGGAAAGTAACTAAGGATGACTCAGGTGCTTGCACTCTTGTGCCTACATGTGAGACCCAGGAGAAGTCTGGGTTCCTGGCTTTGGACTGACCCAGAGCTGGACATTGTAGACATGTGAGGAGTGCACCAGCAAATGGAAAATCTCCCTCTCTCTCTGCCTCTGCTTCTCTCTGTAAACCTACCTTTCAAATAAATAAATAAGTAAGATATTAGAGTTGAGATTTGGTGAGTAGGTTCAACCTGAATCAGTTACTATCTCAGGGAACAACAGAATAGAGGCCACAGTGTGGCTGAGTGGCAGAACCAAATCACAAATCCAGGTCATGTAGCTCTTTAGGGACTTTCAATTCATAGCCTATAGCTTATCAGAGAGATTATCTCAGGAACACAGAAGAAGATTCAAGGCGGAGAACCAAGTTGTGGAAGAGGAATAGGAAGATGCGGATAAAAGGTCAACTGGTAGGTAAAACATGACCGATTAGATCAAAGGCCTAGGAAAAGTCAGGGCCAAAGATGACTGAAATAATGAAGATGCTCTCAAGAGAATTGGAAAAGTTTGGGAAAGGAAGATTGACTGGAAAGGTGATCAGAGTTGTTCAGTGAAGTATGTTTGAAATGATATTCAAGACAGTCAATGGAAATATTCTGAGTAGAGTGAAACCAGGAGGAGTCTAGAGACATGCAATGCATTTGAGATGTGAGAACGACTAAGAACTATTATTTCATTAATAAAATATAACAAGTTCTGCTGAGCAGAAACCAGAATCTTCTCCAACAGTTTCCATTTTCTTCGTAGATTCTTCCTCTTGCTCAGGTGATTTCAACACCTGGCCTGGATTTCCTTATTTTAATATGGTTATTTATGAGCTGATCTTTTAGCCCCAGGTATCTGGCACTGCCTTTAGCTGTAGACTTCTTCTTTAGTTTCCACACATCAAAAGCAACGTTTTGTTTTCTCCCAGCAAACAATTGCATTTCTCAGTTGGCATGCTTCCTCCTCTGTTGTTTGAACATTTAGTTAATAATTGCTGGAGGGGTTCACTGCCAAGCTTGGAGAACAGTGAAGAAGTGAATGTGAGACTGGGATCTGTCAACAAGGAAAGGTGGCAGGGAGTTGCACACGTCTGTTTTGGACCCAACACTAATGGTCTTCAACATCAATGGCTTGCCCTTTAAGAAAATTTAATATCACAACGGTTTCAGAAGTTCTCTGTAAATTAAGTGTAAAATACAGATTATACCAATATGAAGAAAGAAAAAGGGAAGGTTAGTTAGCCCTAATTTAACATGAGTTAATATATGCCAGCACTAGAAGTAGTAGCCATTTATTAAACTTTAGTGTCATGGTCTGACATATGAGCTTTACTTGAATTTTCATTGTTTATTCCTCGTGACCATTCCTTGAAGCAGAGACAGGTCCACAGTGTGTGACTCTGAATTCCAGATGCCACAAAAATCTGGAAATCACAAGTTTTTATTATTTTATAACTCATTGAGAACAAAATTTGTAGAGAATATTTAAAACTCTTTCCTTAAATGATTTATTTCGCTGAATAATCACTGGTGTGTTTGAGAAGAAGGAGCTGCTCCAGATGCTGCTTTTCCAAAATAAAATAAAAATCTGAATTTCCAAAATTTCTGGCCCCACAGGTGCTGGATGAAAGGTTGTGGACACTGAATTATAATGTGAAGTTTAGCTCAAAATCACATGGCAGACAATCAGGCCCAACCTCAGTTATTTGGGCATTCAGAGAGGAAACCAACACAAGGTAATCCACTTGGTGTGTATGTGTGTGTGTGTTTCAATAAAAAGCCAAATTTGTCAGATGGAATTAAAAGGACCTAAACAAAATGGGACCATTCTGAAGGAGAAACACTTGAAGCAATATCCCATGAGAAATAGTGGTTAGAATGGGCTAACCCACAGAAGGGATTTGGATGCACAGTAGTCATCTTTCACAAATATTTGAATGAGGGTAATAGAGACAATATAGCTATTGGTTCTGAGATCAAGGACCAGGAATTGGATGAAAAATATGTAAAAGGAGCTGCTGTTTCTTACCTTTTGAAGTGTTTAAACCTGCAGATAGTTGGGATTTAAACATCAGAGTGAACATTCAGATGATTCTTATCCTGCCCACTCCTAGGACAAAGATAGATAGTTAATGTAGAGAACCATTCCAAACACACCAAAAGCATATTGAAATGGCCAGCTCATATTGATCCTGCCTTAAAACTGTGTGATTAAAAATATAATTCACGGGCCCGGCATGATGGCCTGGTGGCAAAAGTCCTCGCCTTGCACACGCCAGAATCCTATATGGGCGCCAGTTCTAATCCTGGTAGCCCTGCTTCCCATCCAGCTCCCTGCTTGTGGCCTGGGAAAGCAGTCCAGGATGGCCCGAGGCCTCTGGACTCAGCACCCACGTGAGAGATCTGGAGGAAGTTCCTGGATCCTGGCTTCGGATCGGCGCAGCTCCGGCCATTGTGGTCACTTGGGGAGTGAATCATTGGACAGAAGATCTTCGTCTCTGTCTCTCCTCCTCCTTTCTGTTTATCTGACTTTGCAATAAAAATAAATCTTAAAAAGAATATATCAGTCACATTTGCTAAGGCTACTTTTTATGATGATGATGTGGCCAAACAGCCAGTTAACAAAGACCATCTAAGCTCAGTTCCTGAGACAGGGATATGGTCATCTCTACTACCTTCTTGGACCAGTAAAGAACGAACCAAGAAATAGAACAGGCAAACTCCTGGTGCGCTTGGAGTACCATCCTCTGATCACAGTGGTCAGAAGATAGGTCGGGGAAGATTTTTCTACAAAGTTAAAACACTAAGTAATAGCAAAGAAAGGACATCATGAGAGAGCAAGCGGCTCTCTAGGGTGCATAAAAATAATGAAAACTGAGCCATTTATGAGGAGACAGAGGCAAGAAGGGGCAAGCAAGCATTGTATATTTCAAGAGAGCATCACATTGGTCAAAACATCCAATAAGGTACCTGGTAAAGGACAAACTAAAAAGAATAGGATCCCAAAATTTACAACTATAAGGACAAATGGTTTTTTGAAAAGAGGGATACTACATTGCAAATAAATGGGATAAAGGATATTTTTGATCAGTGAGAATGAGTACAGTGCCCGTAAGTCCATGTTCAAAAAAATGAATATTGAAACCTACCAAATAATGCACAGAAATTAATCTGCAATGAATTATAGAGGTTGAGGAGTTACATAGAGCGTCTTCATGATCCTGGGGCAGGCAAGTTTTCTTAAATGAGTTACATAAAGACACTAACATTAAAATAAAATACTGCTAAATTCGACTCAATTAAAATTAACAACATTTCTTCAGCATATTAAGAGGTAAAAATGTAAGCCACACAAGACACTTGTAATACATGTATCTCAGTGATATATGTATTATATATATATGTATATAAGTGATACATTTGTCAGCAAAGTAGAGAACTTTCAAAACACCAAACAAGTTGCCAGTAATAACATTAAATTCGTAATTCTGGCTTTCTAATATTTTGTGCCAGTATTCCAACTGTGTCATTGAATTCAGTTACACACACATACACGAAGGATCGTCTAAGTTCGTGGAACCACATCTCATGAAAATAGTATACTTGGATTTCAGAATTCTTTGCACCAAAATAAACTTTATCTTTAAAAATTATCTATTTATTTGAAAATCAGAGCAACACAGAGAGGAAAGACAGAAAGAGGAATATCTTCCATCTGCTGCTTTGCTCTCCAAAATAGTTGGCAGTAGCTAGAGCTGGGCCAGGTTAAAGCCAGGAGTCAGGAGCTTCATCTGAGTCTTTCATCTGGATGTAGGAGTCCAAGTTCCTGAGTCTTCTGCTGCTGCTTTCCCAGGTGCATTAACAAGGAGTTAACCTGGAAGTGAAGCAGCCAGAACTCAAACTGGTGCCTGTACGGTATGCCAAGACTACAGACAGTGGCTTACCTGCTGTACAACAGTGCCAACCCCTACAATAAACTTTTCATTCCATTTTCCACAAGCTTTCTGGAAAGGCCTCATAGATTTACAAATATCAAATTTAAAAGATAAGTGTATTTTTATGCAAAACATTTTGAAGTCCATGAATATATTTCTGTAATACACATTTTCCATAAATATTTTGAAGTCCCCTTTTGTGCATACATGTGTGTGTATGTATGTATGTATATATGCACTTTTTGATCATTAACCTGGAAAAAATCCGAAATCTCTTTTTGTCAGCTTCCTTACTTGCAAAATTTGAATAATTGTGCTATAGATCAAAGAATGCGTGAATTAAAATACAAGAGTAGCTAATGCATAGAAACTTTGGAGATTTTCAGTAGTAGTGGTTCCAGTGATGATGATGATGATACAATTAATGCAATAATTTTTATATGGTAACTTGACAAACTTACTAGAAGACAAAACAGGAAGGAAAAATCATTACAAATTTCCACAAACATCCAGATATTTGAGCTGCACTTTAGATGATGAGCAAAATCAAAATCACAGGGCTTCATAGAGAAGTCATGAAATTCCCTGAATAACAAAAAATAAGATTGAAAAGTAAAATGCAGCTATGTCAAAGAGGTCCTCAAATGTTGGACTAAATAACATGGACTCCACATTTCTGGTTCCTGTCACTTTTTTTACTATGTAAACTTTGGATACAAGATGTGAAAATCAACAGATGTCCAACCAACATCCCCATTCCAGCAAGTGTTATCAACACCCATTTACTGGCTCTCTTGATTTTTATCATCATTCTTTGTTCAGGTGAATAATTGGTCCTTGAGCCAAAGGGAAATAGGTTATGTATAGTATGTTTGCCTGAATTCCCAAAGATATCCATGTGTAGGTATGTACACACTGGGGTAAAGAAGGGGGGCGAGATTGACATAAGAAAAGGAAATGTAAACACGTTAAATGTGACTAACAGTCTGGTGCAGGGACAGGACTCCTACAGTTATATCTTTCACCCAGAGCAAACAATATTCATTTGGTCAAGATATTTATCACATGAGGCATAATATACAAAGATGATTGAAAATTTTCATAGAAAACAAAATTTTAAAATATGCTTATTTTTGTTCCAACAATTTTGAAATCAGTCCATGTATCGTTTTTTCAAGTAATTTTCTAAGACTACTGTTCTTCTAGAACAAGGATGATATCACTATCCGGCATTCATAATTTTAGAGGAAATGGGGAGTAGTATTTTATTTTACTTTTTCATTGGAGAGTCAGATATACAGAAAGGAAGAGAGACAGAGATGAAACTTTTTTGTCCACTGATTCACTCCCCAAGAGGCCACAATGGCCTGTTCTGAGCCGATCCGAAGCCAGAAGCCAGGAGCTTCTTCCAGGTCTCCCAGGGGGAGGGAGGTTGGGCACAAGGTCCCAAGGCCTTGGGCCATCCTGGACTGCTTTCCCAGGCCACAAGCAAGGAGCTGGATGGGAAGTGGATGAAGAAGCTGGATGGGAAGCCAGGATTAGAACCGGCGCCCATATGGGATCCTGGAGTGTGCAGGGCAAGGACTTTATTGATTGATTGATTGATTGATTGATTGATTGACTGATTTCTGATATAGTTTAGTTGGGGGTGGTCTCTTACTCCCTCCCCTTCCCCAAATCGCCTCCCCTCCCCTTGTTCTCCCCTCTAGGTCCATAATGTCTGTCCATCGCGAATTTTCCCAAACCCGTCATGCTTCCACTGGAGTGTCTCCCAGCCATGGAGGAGAATAGCTTTTTGTTGTAGGTTAATTCTTTGTGTGTGTGTGTGTGTGTGTGTGTGTGTGTGTGTGTGTGTGTGTGTAGGTTAATTCTTGTATCCTGGGACCCTAATGTAGCTAAGTGAGGATTAGGCCTTTGTTGTTTATGGGCAGTACCAATAACAGTTGTAAGTGGACACTGACTATCTTAGGTGGTTATAAACAATCCACCTCTTGTGGATGGTTGATTAATGAATTATATCACAAGTTCTTGTTACATTAGGTACAAATAAGTATGAAGTAACACTGATTAACATAGTGTAAGATTCACATATGAAGGCAAAGACTAGTCACTACACTATCACATCAGGCCTGGGAAATGGCATTTTATGCAGTGTTTATAATTTCTAGGTTTGTTTTTACACAGTGCATCCATTAATTTGAGATGTATTTTTGTAGTTGAGCACATTAGTGTTATTTCACAGTTCAAATGGCAGTTTTACATTTGGAGGCAAGCCTGTCTTTTCCATGTTTTTCATTTCTCTCCTTTATTTTGCTACCTTCAAAGGGTCATTTCCCATCACAGTGTTAAAGCCAACTTCCAAACAGAATTTTAGTCTAGCATTATACTGATCTATAAATGAGAAAAAAAGTAAGTTTGTGTGAGGTCCACAGGGTATTACTATAGTGAAATATTCTTTAACTACGGATTAGGTTTAGTATATTATGAGATCAGCAGTACTAACGGTCATCACTTACAAAGTCACATTTTGTTTCTGAACAGTTGTAGTTATCTCTTTATGGAGACATACATTCCAAGCAGTAATGATTTTTTTTAAAACTTTAGGTTCACAGAGAATTCAGATTTTGACATCAGAAAGGCCTAAACAAGAATGCTGTTAACTGCTGCTCTCATTGCCCAGTATCCAGAGAGAGCCTTCAACATGATTGTGGTCAATTTTTTTTCTCTCCATGTTGTATGTGTGACCCCCCCAAAAAAATCGTCTCTCAAATATTAATTCCGTTGTCAGTGGTTATTAGAAATTCCTACTGGCAACAAAATTATTATCTAAATAACTGCTTGAAATGAAAGCATCTTTACTGATTGAACTATTGTCCCTAATCTTAGAGTGAACTACATAAGAGCAAAAGTAATTTTCACTGCCCCAGCACTCACTTGAGAATATTTCATAGTAGGGACTTAATGCATATTTGGCTTATGCAATAGTTGAATGAATCAAAGATTGAATGAATCAATGAATATCTGCTCTAAAGGAGTCACTGCAGACACAGAAATGAATAATGTGTAAACATTGATTTTCCAGAAAATTGCATATAAGAATGTCAAAATTATATTGTATATATTATAAATAAATAAATAGGTTTTTGAGAAATATGCACTTAGTACCTAATATTGATGAGGCACTTTGCAAGAAACTGTAGTATACAGAGTAACCGCATTTGTTTTCTGAAGCCTGAAGAAATATTATATAATAATCACACAGGTTGCTGTAGAATATAATTTTAAGTGCTATGAATAGTATCATAATATGGTAAGAGGATCTGACATCAGTATGGAAGAAAGTGAAGAAACACTTAAAAATATGATAAAAATGCCACTTAACTTGGGTTGATTTTTTCCTACTTTACTAATGGGGACCTGAGAAATTACCACTGTGGCTTGTCAGATTGAGCTAAGAACCTGGTGAGGATAAAGCAAGAGAAGCAGAAAGGAGCCCAATCTGCTCTACACAGATCTACACGTAGCCTAAACTGCTCCTGAGGAGTTTGAACAATGTGAAGCAGAAAAATGAGGGCCATATTTGCATTCTTGAAAGATCACTTGACTATTTCATGAACAATCTGAAGCCAGGAGCCTGGAGCTTCTTCTGGGTCTTTCAGGTGGGTGCAAGGTCCCAAGGCTTCAGGCCATCCTGGACTGCTTTCCCAGGCCACAAGCAGGGAGCTGGATGGGAAGCAGAGCTACTGGGGTTAGGACCGGCACCCATATGGGATCCCGGCCTGTGCAAGGTGAGGACTTTAGCCACCAGGCCACTGCACTGGGCCCCCAAAACTCCCAAATCTTTTTAAAAAGGGTAATAATCACCCCTCCCCCATGAATTTTGCTTTAGAAGATTTTCTTACTGTAGGAGACAATAAACAAACCTACTCTATTCACAAAGGGAGATATTGTTTCATCTTCCAAACCTGTTCATTACATAAACATCTTTGAGGAGAGACAGTCTGAAACAGAAGGGATCAGGGTCCCAATCTAGAAGACAAGGCAGAAGCATGATACCCAAGGGAGAATTCTCTCCCGTATTCTTGAATGAGAAATAAGCCATTTGGGTGAAAAACTTCGAGCATTTCAGTTTTCAGGTGAGTGAACTGAGCTACAGCAGAAATGAACCAACTTTCTGAGAAAACTGAGTTGTACAGTGCTCCAGCCAGCACCGTCCAGCTCCAGAGCACAGTGTTAAGGAAATGAGCCATCCCCATCTGTATCCTGTCCCCTGTCCACCTCCTGGAGTTTTGTGAGTAGGTGACTTAAAAAGAAAGAAAAGAGAAAAAAGAATGTGAAAGGAAGAGTCAAAGTAAAGGAAGAAAGTGGAGGGTTTTTAGAAATCCAGACTTATTAATCTATTTAGAACGACGGAGAGAGGAGACTGAGGATTGACAAAGAGCCTTCCTATAGCCACAGAAAGACTTGGGGATCAAACTAATAGATTGAACACCAGGTCTGTTTTTCCAAACAGAATTGTAGGTCCACACTGTTCCAATTGATCTTCTTACACAGGTGGCATTCCTCAAACCTGGAGCCCAGAATATGATGTAGTCAATTAATAACCAAGCACACCTGTTACACTGCGCAGGTGGTGCCTGTGTTGCCATTTGTTTATAAGACTCCTCCAGCTCTAGGACTTTGGAGAGAATTGGTAACATCAGTGCAGTTTTATCAGCTTCTTGTACAGAACTTCAGTCATGAAGCTAACAATCGTCTTTCTTCTGGGTGCCTTGGCCCTGCTGAGTTTATCTGGTAAGTGTCTTTGCATATTGTTCAAATCTGAGTAAAACTTTTTGATCTATTGTGCTGAGCATAATACATTCTGTATTGGTAACATAATGTACTGTTAGACATGTTTTTGGTACCACTGAAGTGAAATAAGCCCAATAGATTTGTAGCAATAGTGATCCATTTTATCTACTCATATCAATTAATACAGACAGATTCCTACAGTGAGTGCCTGATTACCAGGTATTCACTGAGATTCAAGTAGATTCTGAAATCGAAAAGAACCCCAAAACATCAGGTTTTAACTATTCTCCAGACGTACTGGTGCTTCATGACTTGCCATTGCATTTAGCTAGGAAGAACTACCTCATCATCAAATATCTCATACACTATTGATATCTAAAGCAAGTCACATCAGCGTTTCCTCCAAGTGCTATTTTTACGGGGGAATGCACAGTGACTTTTGAGTTCCTGTAAATTCAAAAAGTGTGAGGGCCAGCATGATGGTTCAGTAGGCTAATCCTCTGCCCTGTGGCACCAGCATCTCATGGGCAGCGGTTCGTGACCTGGCTGCTCCACTTCCCATGTAGCTTCTCTACTTACAGCCTGGGAAAACATCAGAGGACGACCCTAAGCACATATGGGAGACCCCGAAGAAGCTTGTGACTTTCAGCTTTGAATCAACTCTGACCGTTGTGGCCCTTTAGGGACTGAGCCAACAGATGGAATGCCTTCTCTCTGTAAAAAATCTGACTTTCAAATAAAAATAAACAAATCCTCTCTGTATATCCGCCTTTCCAATAAAAAAAAATAATAAAAATCAATCTTTAAAAAAAAAAAACAAATCTTTTTTTAAAAAAAGTGTGAGGGAAGGTCTGTAGACAGCCAGTGTAACAGATCTATAGAAAAATAAGGTTTTGGAAACTGAGGGTAGCTAAGCAAAAGAGTTCAATTTCTTTTAATTAATTTGGAAGGTAGGGGAGTACAAAATGGGGAGAGAGAGATTTGTCATCCACAAAAGCCCATAGTATTTGGGGTCAGGCCCAAGGCTCATACCAAAAGGCTAGAATTCCACTGAGGTTTCCCATTTTTGGTGTCAGGCACCCAAGTAATTGAAACATCACCTGCTACCTCCTGGGGTACATATCAGCAGAAGCTGAATTGGAGGCGAGCAGCTGGGTCTTGAACCAGACACTCTGATATGAAATGTGGGCCTCCCAAATAGATATTTCACCGCTGTGCCAAATGCACATCCTAAGAGCCCCATTTTTTGAGCATGTAATTTCAAAAGTCTTTTTCCAAACAAAGGACTCAGTAGTGCTAGTTGTATCTTTCACAACTACACTTTCATCTGTTAACTGACATAAAGACTCAAACTTCACAAAAATATTGAAGACCCCATAATTTTCATAATGTCAATGAGTGTTCAGAAAATATTTGGTCAGTTTGTGATACATTTCAAACAATGTGTACATAATGTATATTTGACTTATGTTTTCTAGATAAAACCAGAGCTGACTCCCAGGGAAGAATGGTAAAGAGAATTTTGTAATTTCTTATTTATTAGGCTGGAATTGCTTGATGTAACAAAGTGAAGTCTCACTGCTACTGTTTAATTTAGACTAAGGACAAGAAATATAATTTGCTGAGCAGGCTTAAGCTGCTAGATACAAATGGTAATAGCAAGTGCCACTCATGGGCTTAGATTGAAGGAAAAATTCACGGACACACAGGGAAGTTCCATGTAATTGTGTAACACTTTTTGTGTGAACTAGTACTAACTGGAAGGATTGGTATTTTGGATGGAAATACCCAAAGACATATTAACTTATGGCCAGTTTGATTATGTTAACCCAAGATGCAACTCTAATTTATAATGAACAACAGAAAATAAACTAGGTTCTTCCTCTAGAAAAATATTTTTACTCTAATTTATCCATATTCTCCTTTGTTTAAAAAAAGTTCAGTAAATTTGGAGATCAGAGAAAGTAGTGTCTCCTTATGGCATTTATATCCAGTTAGTGATAACTGATAAACCAAAATCTGTGTGTGAATAACTCATTATTTTTCTGTAAATGCTGTGAAGAAATTCTGGTACCATTAGGAACCTAGGGAAGGTGCTCTTAATGGTAAGAGTTATTTTAATCCATGAAAGACAGCTAATTGTTTGCAAGCAAACTGGTAGGTAGATGTACTAGAATGAAGTATCTCAGAGCTAAAGCCCAGAAACCAGAATGACGGAAATCTGGGTGTGAATTCTGGATCCACAAGTTTATTATAGATGTGTGGTCTTTGGTGACTTGAATAGTTTGTACCTCCATTATCTGAACAATTATGTAAGAATAATAAATGCAGAGGATAGTTATGAAGTAGGTTAGTGAACAAATGCTTGAAAGTTTTGAGAAAGGGGTGAATGTTTCAAATGTTGATCATTA
The DNA here is from genome assembly GCF_017591425.1 of Ochotona curzoniae. Taxonomy (NCBI): domain Eukaryota; kingdom Metazoa; phylum Chordata; class Mammalia; order Lagomorpha; family Ochotonidae; genus Ochotona; species Ochotona curzoniae. Next base: position 22,183,198 of record NW_024464918.1, read on the forward strand.
AAATTTTTAAGTGGCTAATGTATAAAAACACTTAGGACAGTGTCTCTCCCGTAGTAGTCATTTGATAATGTTCCTGAGATAGAGGAAACAGAGTGCAAAGGTCCCTACAATGAAAAACACCTGGTGCCTTTGAGCGTGTAAGTGGACTGGGTGCACAAGGAAGAGCATACTCCAAGGTACAGGTGACCTTCAGGAAGCCTACACCTGCAGGAACCATAAACTTGAACATTGTCTATTCAACATCCACATACCTCACAATAGCCTTATGAGTAGGTGAGAAGATATCATCATTCCTGATTTGGAGACAAAGTCACTAAGGCTCAGGGAGTGGGCCAAAAGACTGGCAGTGTCACACCCGGCTAGCAAGAAGTATCCTTCAAACTAGGCTTTCTGACTCCAGATCTTTGGTCATTCTCTTGGGGCACTCTGAAATTAAAGCCATATTTAGTAATTTTGCTAGAAACCCAAAGAATGGGGAATGATGGAAAATAATTCTGTTTAACTCCATTTTTTAGGCCAATTGTAACAGTGAAGGTATTGGATGCCCTAGGAATTACAACCCTGTCTGTGGTTCTGATGGAAATACTTATTCCAATGAATGTATGCTATGTGTTGAAAACCAGTGAGTACAAACTTGAATTTCTGTTTAAAATGTTTAAGTTACTTGTCTTCAATCTTTTATATATCTCATCACTTTATAACCCTAATCAAAATATAAATGTAAAGGTCTTACCATGAAAGAATCAAAATATCTACTTTTTTCTAAAAATAATTTTTTCCTTTTTTGGGAGGGGGCATATAACTGATAGGATCATACGATTTAAGAGGCTTTATTGTGGCACAGTGAGTTAAGCCACTATGTGCAACAACAGTGTCTCTTACGGGTACTGGTTTCAGTCCTGGCTACTCAACTTCAATCCAGTCCCTGCTTATGTACTTGGGAAAGCAGTGAAAGATGGCTCAAGTACTCAGGCCATGTGGGACACGTAGTGGCTTGACTCACTGTGCCACAACTCATGGGAAGAAACTTTCAATTTCATTTAATACCTAAACACATGACATATACAAAGTATTTTATTGTGTAAGTCTCTTCTGCTTCTTTGCATGTATGATAAAGAGAAAATATGCATAAACATGCACTAGATAGCTTCTCTACATTTTGGCAAACAAGGTGTAAATATTACAAGACTGAGACAGAGATGCAGATCTCTTTTTATTGAAATGGGTGAAAAGAATGCCTTTTACACATGGCTCTGAATTTTGGCAACCCTGAAAGAGCATTCCAGGTAAATAAAGGTTTCAGAAAATTAAATCGAAACATTCCACAAGTAACCCAGAAAATAGTTATTCTGGGGTCATTAGATACTAAAAACTTTGACTCAGGCTCAAGTGACTGCATATATTTTTATTATTCTACTGTATAAATTTCCTTCTTTATTATACAAACCCTTTCCTGTTGTTTTAAACCATTTCAAGCAATTCAAAGAGTTCAGTAATGATTGTAGAAATAAATACAAGTCTCCACAATGTCTGATATCCTGACACTTCAGGTTCAAAACGTTAGGTGTTATGCTTTTTGGTAACTTTCCACAATAAAGACTCGTAAAAGAAATTTGAAACCAAATGTTAATTTTCTCATGGCCTGTGTTGTTGACATTAAGGTCACACATCAGATTGCCATTCAAGGGGAGGAGAAAGCAATAGATCAACTTTGAAACTTGGGAAACCTGCAAGTATCAAGCCTTAAAGTTTAATACTTAAGCTAAAATATTGGGGGAAATATGAGCATAAGGTTGGACACACAATCTCTTTAGCCTGTGAAAGCTAGATCATGGTGGTGGGTGTTTGGTATCACAGGTAAGACTCCATTTGGGGTACTGATATCTCATATTGGGACTGGCTGGAATGAAGTCCCAGCTGTGTTCCCCAATCTGGCTTTCTGATAATGTGTGTCCTGGGAGGTAATGGCTGAAGTAACTGTGTCCCTGCCAAGCAGAAGGCAGAGCCAAACTGAGTTCCTGCCTCCTGGCTTCCAGAATGTTTTAGGCATTTGTGGAATGAAATAGCAGGTAGGGAATCTCTTTCTGTAGATTTCTGTCTCAGAATGTCTGCCTATGAACACGCAAACATTCACACATATCACTACGACTACCACCACAACCAGTTTCTGCTTATGACATAAAATGTAACCTTTATTTCTACATATATTTCTCAGATAAAACAAAGTCACATCTAAAGACAAAATATAACATATTCCCAGATGTACTCTATTATATCAAAATTATAAAATTATGTTAAAATCCCCAGACAAATGCACTGCACAGCAACTAGGAATACACTCTAACCCTGATTGTCAGGGTTTGATATAAATAGCTGAATCATGCATCATCATGCAGATAGTATTTGGTTATTATGTATTTGGAAGATGTATTTAACAAGGACTTTTATGTGTTGGGCATCTTAGGGAATATGTAGCGGATGAGTCTTTTCTATACATCTCGTTGTCCAGTGGAGCTTTCTGTAATGGTGGAAATGTTCTGTTTCTATGCCATCCAGTTTGTAGCCAGTAGCATTTAAATGTGCTAATACAATGGAGAAATGAATGCTTTACATTTAAATAGCTGCAATAAGAGCACAGCCTTATTAAAAAAAAGTGTCAATTCTTTTGGGCTTTGTTTAAAAGTTTGTGCTTATATATAATTTGCAAACCAGTGTTATAAGTGGTAGATAATTATGAAACAAGAAAACATTACCAACTCTTAAAAAGCCAACAATGTTCAGATAAGTGCATTTTTAAAAATATACGGGGCCAGCCTTGAGGCAGAGCAGGTTAGGTCTGTGTTTACTGAACCAATATGCCATGCTGGAGTGCTAGCTAAAGTCTCAGCTACTCTGCTTCTAGGCCAGCTTACTTGGAATGCATCTGAGACGCAGCAGATGATGGCCTTTTTGTGCCACTGTCAACCATGTAGGAGCCCATGATAGAGTCCCTAGCCTGGCCCACATCTGGCTGTTAGGACCATTTGGAGAGTCAATCAGTAGATGTAGAAAATCTCTCTCTCTCTCTCTCTCTCTCTCTCTCTCTCTCTCTCTCTCTCTCTCTCTCATGCTCTCACTCTCTTCCCTCTCTTCCTTCTCTCTCTTTTGTTATGCCTTTCAAATAAACAAATATTGTTTAAATGTGGAAAGCATATAGATTATCTCAGGTATTAGAGAAATGGAAGAATTTTCCAAGCCAATATAGGCAAGGAAATGATGGTTGGGGAAAAAAGAAAACTTTGTAAACTGTCTAATGAGGAACATTAGAAGAATTAGAGCTATTTGCATAAAGAAGAAGGAGAAAAGAAAATGGGAAAGCAGGTTTGGGTGAGGAACAGAGAGAATTTGTGCTAAAGGGGAGAGTGCTTAGAACTGGCAGGTTGTACAGGTTAGAGAAATCATTTCCTTTTGTAAGACCTCTCAAGTTCTAAGGATCAATCCATTAGAAGGTTCTGTACTAACCCAGACACCATATAAGATGGATACCCATTGGTTAAAGCAGTGGCATCAGAAGCTAAAGAAATAAGGATTAGAATTGACCCCGGAGGGTCTCTGTCCTGCTGCACTTCTTACCCCTTACTCTCTAAGGACATTTTTCTTTTCTGTAGAGTCTCTAGTGTGTGTTATAGCAATCAGTGACTTAACAGTTTAAAGTGAACGAGCAAAAGGCAGAAAAATGAATCTCAACACCCTCTACTTTAAATAAAACTGATTTTTTCCCCCATTTCTTTGTCACTAAAGTTTAAGCTGATTTTGTCTTCAATTTCTCTTACAGGAAGCGCCAGACACCCGTCCTCATTCGAAAGTCTGGGCCTTGCTGAGAACCCAGAGTTCTGAAATCCCCTAAGGTCACCAGAATGCCAGACTGGCCTGGTTACCGAATAAATGCATGCATCTGAATAGCACTTGCTGTGGCAACATGATTTTTCCTTAAAGGTGTGTTTGAATATGTTAGGTACGGGAGAGGTGTGTCAAGTGTGCCCAGGTCAAGAGAGTTGGATTAGACTAAGTGTTACAAAATACAGCAAACGAGCAGTTCCTCATAAGGCTTCCCTTATTAGAGCTTTTCCTTCCCCATCTACCTCTCATGCTGGGGCTTTTTTCCAAAGCAGTGTAGTTACAGATATTAACTAACTGATGAGACACATTAAACTTGTAAATCCTTTTTAAATAATTAACTTGCAACTAATTCCAGTAATGATGTTGGAAATTAGACTACCATTTTAAGTTAGAATTGGAAAAGTTTCAGCCCTGGAGCATGGTCCCATCACATTTTATGAATTGAAGGAGTTCCTTTAGGATTGCTCAGGATTTAATTGAACATCTGTTGTGCTTAGCATAGGTCCACATACACAGATATAAATCTGGCAGCACAGAGTTTAGTCCTTGAGATGTTTCTATAAATAACAGTGTAGATTTTTAGGTCAGACATAATCAGTGAGGTCTAAATCACTGAGATAACTTTAACAGCTATATATATATTTTTTTCAAACAATGCTACTTAGCAGTCTCTGGATTTGTCCTTCCCCGTTCATGACTTAGCTGAGTAGTGCTGCTATGGGGTTCCAGGTATCACCTGGTAGTAGCCTGAGGTTTGCATAGAGGATTCCTTTCAGTCTTGCCTTAGAGATCTGCCTCATAGCATCTGACACACTTGTGCTGAACTAACCAATTGAGGAGAAAAAAATTAACTTGAAAACTTATCTCTCCTACCAACTCCATGTTCAGTGGATGACCTGACAAAGAAAAAATGACTGTGGACCAAGGGAAGTGATAGTGAGAACTTTATGTAATTCACTTTGCTTTGCAAATGAACCACATGAACCTTTAAGGTTATCGTTATCTTGTTAGTAAATTCAGTACAGAGTTAAGGCAACTAAGTTAGCAAACAAAGTAGCAGAACTGATCTTTTAATCCAGGGCTAACTCCAAGGTTTTTACTTCCAAACCACAATTACCCTCCTTGGATTACTACCTGTCTTTTCTAAAGATGACATCCTCCTACTCAAAGGGCCAATGTATTTACATTTAGGAATAGTAAATAAGATAAAAATAAGGAAGTCTTCTAGAACAAAAAATATAACTACGAGAAATAGAGCAGGGAAAACATCTTCAACTTCTGAGGTCCCAGAGAGCCAGCCTCAAGTGGACATCAAAAGCACGCAGAGCTCAACATGTATCGAACTGCTTGATTACAGTGAGAAACAAATCACACATTGAACCAGAAATAACCATTCCAAAGCTGTTCACACTTGGAACACAATTGCCTGACACCCCAGTAAATTCAGGCTAATTGTGATACTAAAGTTTGTCTTGAAGTTTAAATCTGGCCGCTAGAGGGTGCCGTCATCTACCGAGTGACTTAACTAGCTCCTCCAGCTTTCACCAATCGCTAACACAAGTTATGAATCCAACATGGCATCCAGCATCCTATCAGGGATGCTAGAGGACACATGAAGGGCATTCCTAATCTTACGAAAAAATGCTGTGCTAAACAGAATTTAAATCCTTAAATTATAATGTCTAATCAAACTATTCTGTAAGTTGGACAGAAGTTTTGCAAATTATCAGCAGAAACATGACATAAGTTCAGATTGCTTGCCCTTGACAGTCCTGCTCTCTTTTTTGATCCAGCAGGAAGTGTGTGGATTACTATGCCCATGTCTGGAGGTTATGTTTTACAAGAGCTGACATTCAAACTGGAGTGTGCTGAGAGAAGGGAGACTGATAAGAATTTGAAAATTTGTCTGTGATGAGTGGTTGAAAGTAGGAGATTTGGCTGAAAGGAAAACCCTCAGAACTTGGTGAGTGCTTTGAAATAATTTAAGGGAAAAGCCTGTTAGCACCATAAAAAACAAAATTTCTCGTTTTTGTACTTCTGTGTTATAGGCTCAAAGATGATGCCTAACACCTAGAAGATGCTCAAGTAATATTCTCTTTATTACATAAATGAACAAGGAAATAAAATGCATATATTCTGGTTGGTCCCAAAGAGTAGAATTGAAACTAATTGGACAGGTATTAAAGAGAGACTGTGTGTCATTGGGAAAATGAACACCATAATGCACAAGATTGAAGAGTTTGATTTAGGGTATTTGTGCTTGACCTGGCTCTACCACTATGTGTCTAGCCCTGGCAGAAGTCAAGTCAGGTAGACAGACATGAAGGACTGTGAGAGGGAGGCATAAAACCCTCATACCAAAGAGGGACCAGGGACCATATTGTCTGCTGGAATGCACCCAAGACCAATCAGTTGGTAGTTTAACTTGGGTTGAAGTATTTTGATAAAATGCAAACTGAGCCAAACCAAAAAAAGTCTAGTTTATAACTCAAGTGCAGTAAGATCAAACTTGACATTGGACCAACCCAGCTTCATTAAGATGTTGATGATAATTAGCATTACGGTTTGACCCAACCCACATCCAGTGGGCATTCCCAGTGCATGCTGGAAAGCCACCTGTGCAGAGTTCAAGGTAAGCAATTCCTAGATGTCAATAAAAAATGTCAATCATGAGTGTCATGGCCACATCACCAATCAACCCCCTTATCCACTCTTCAGGAATAAAATTCCAGACCAGGGAAGAAGATGGCCACGTGCTCTCTTCATTTGCTCCCTTAGAACTTGTTTCAGTAAACTATTCCTTACTACCCCTAATTTTGTCTCTCTGTATTATGATTAATTATACACTGTGCTAAAAGGAATCATGGTAAGCCAACCACTGGAAATAGGAATTTCCTAGTTTCTTCCTCTCTGGTGTGGGGTCAGGAAGAGTTCCCTCACAGAGCAATTAGCTCAATGCTTGACATGTGTCCAAGTTCATTTCCTAGTGTCCATGACAATTTACGAGCCCACTCACAACAGTGAGAGTGGAGGTGAGGCTTTATTTAACTAAGAAAAACAGAGAACTATGGACAGTGACAATACAGTCAGTGATGCTGATGGAAACAGAGACCAAGCCACTGAGATCTTACAGTCTAGGGGTATTTGTGTCTTAGCATGTTATCTACAAGGAACAAAGATAAAAATTCTACTCTGGAGGCCAGGGGTAATCTTAATGGAATCCTTCCTTGATTGTTATCTTTTCATCATTGACAAGTATTTGTTACAAGAGGTTTCAATCCTGTGTATGTGCTGGCAAGGAGCTGCAGAACTGAGTCAATCTGGCCTGCTTCTAGTTCGTGGCTCCCTCTTAAGTGCTCAAGATGTATTATCTATTATTGTTATTTTTCATCTTGTAACCCTTTGAGATCACTAAAAAGGCAACTGAATGGAGGCCAGCTCCAGCTGAGTTCAGAGCTCAAGAAGGGGGCAAAGAGTCGGTGAAAAGAAAAGACACGGACATGGTCCGTAACAGCTGAAGAAGCTGTCCTTTTCATTTATTCAGACACATCACAAGGCTCTGAACAAATGTTTGATTTTACTATCTTTTACTTTAGAACTAAGCTGGCATGCACAGATGTTCGATTAATTAATTTTTTACTTCATGGTCAACCAGGTTCTCTTAAAGATAATTCTGTAAGTTAATACAATCAGTTGCTTCAAAGTAAGCCATTTATTCATTCTTCAGTAGTAGCCACTAGATGACAGCCAGGACTGCAAGGCCAAGGCACATGTGATTACCTACTAATCAGTAGTACATTCTTACTACATTTCTATTTCCACAACTTGTCCATCATTTAATGCGAGAAATATGTCACAAGAGAAAAACATAAAAATCCATGACAAAAGTTTCAATGCCCCTACAACCGCAGGCTCTATAACCCCATAAACAATCAAACAATAATTAAAAGCATATCTCTTTAATTCCTCTAGCCAAAAATTATATAAGAGGCTAAAACAGATACATTTCCTATGCTCCAAAGAAATTGCAAGGACAGGCTAGCCTTTAAGATCACAGTAACTGTATTTATCCCCATAGCAATTCAGCTCATACTCCCATCACTTTCATTAATTTTTAGGATACTTATCAAGGCCCTTTCCCAGAAGGCACACTACATGCCTGGGTCAGGTTTTGAGGCAAAGGTTAGGCACACAATAAGGTGTCCAAAAATGGCATGGGTTTAGATGTGCTTCTGTGTGTAAATTGTTAAAGGCTCACTCACCAAGACATGTTCAGCAACATTAACTCCCAAGCTCAAATCGGTTGCAAAAATCATCTCACAGGGGTAAACAACAATGCCTTAATAGATTACAGAATTCCTAATGGGGTGGTTAAGTGTCTATGCAAAAGGGGGTGAAACTGCATTGGGGAGCTTGGAGAGACATCCGCTAATGACAATGTTCTACACGCTAGGCCTTGCCATACAGCTGGAAGCTCCTTGTGGCCTTGCCAACAGGAGAGCTGTTCTCTTCACACCTCTGTGTCATCCACACCCACTGCACAGACTCCAGCAAATTTCCTTTGTATTCACTGCTTGCTTAAAGAGAGTTCATTTAATCCAAAATACGGCATATATGAATAGTGATTACAGAAAAGAGTAATATCGATTCTGTGGCTTTTAAACAACTCAAGAGGCACAAAAAGCCAAAAAACACAACCAACAAAAAAGTTTGTTGCATATCAAGTCTAAAGCTTCTTACTTGAGTTGAATGTTGTTTGTGGTTAATGTTTAATAGATGTGTTAAAACAAATAAATAGAAATGAAAGTTACAATGTGGATACACAAAGCCGACTAGAGATGACAATAGCTTAAGTTTTATATTATCTAATTTCATCAAAGCTTTATTCCTGAACAAAACAGTTAGCTTATCTTATCTGCATTTTTCAATGAAATCAAAGCGAGTAGCAATGGAAAAATTAGACAACTCTGTTTGCTGTAAAGAAGAAAATTTGATAGCCAATCATAGAAAAGATCTAAGTAGATCCTTCTTCATGACTTGTGCTGTAATTGCTATAAAATTGAGATGTCTCACCATTTTTTAGTTTCAAGATTCCTAGTTCTCAAATTGTTCTTTTGTAGTCACTCTTAAAATCCTGATTTAAATTGATTTTTGTATTCTGATAGATTCTAATAGATTGCTTATTATATTCATTCCATTTGTACTTGTGCATGGGGAGTATAGACTTAGGTGATTTTTATTGCTTTTATATTATTCCCTATTGAAGAAACTGAGTTTAAAAAAAATTGGGGACTAGAAGTCACCAGGGACAAGTTATTACAAATAAACAGAAAAGTAAACTCAAGTAGAAAAAGATAAAATAAGAAAGGCAACTGTGAAAGTTGGAGGGGAAAGGTAGTGTTATATGTATCATTTAAAAAGCATTAAAGAGCCATTGTTGTGGTAGGTTCAAGTCCTGGCTACTCGGCTGTAATCCAACTTTCTGCTGATGGAAGCAGCAAATGATAGCTCAAGTACCTAGATCCCTACAACCCAGGTGGGAGATCTGAATCGAGTTCCCATTTCCTGGCTTTGCCTGCCTATATCCCATGCTGATGTGACCATTTGGGAATGAACATGCAGAGGTTGAGAGCCAGGAGTTTCTTGCTGGTATCCTACATGGGTGCAGGGGCCCAGGGAGTTGGGCTACACTCTGCTGCTTTCCCAGGTGTAAGCAGGAAGCTGGGTGGGAACTAGAATAGCCAGGACATGAATTGCCACCCATATGTGATACCTGCACCACAGGGCACAGGGCTAGTGTGCTGTGTCACTTGGTCAGCCTCAAAATTTTTTTATATGTTGAAATAACTGATTTTCTTTAAAACTTGTAACCATGTTGGGGGTGGGGGGAGTATGGCATTCTAGACATATTCAAAAGAATAACTGAATAGAAATAAGCTTGAAACCATATAAATGTAAATTAGAAGGTGGAAGTTGTTAGTTCACTCCCCCAAATGGCTGCAGTAGTAAGATCTGAATCGATAAAGCCGAGCAAGGAATTCCATCCTGGTCTCTTTGCAGGGGCTTAAAGCGCTTAGGCCATCTTCCACTATTTCTCAGATGGATTAAATGGGAGCTGGATCAGAAGCAGAGTAACTAGGACTCAATGGCCACTCTGATAATTGAATGCTGGCATTGCAAGTAGTGGCTTAATTCACTGTGCCACAATTCCAGTCCTGTATCAGCTTTCTAAGAGGCACAACCATTTAAAGGCGAGTCCAAATAAGTTTACAGTTTTGTTGGACATAAAATACAAAATTATGAACTCTGTGCCTTAAAGGTCAATGTCAGACAACTCTATACCAATCAAGGGAAATTCATGCAGCAAAAATTTCTCCTTTTGCCTGTGACTTTAATTAAAAACATTTTGTTTCATGAAGACAAATTATGGGACTAACTGGAGATTTAGACGTGTGGAAAGAGCACACGTACAAAAGTCTATGTTTTCTATTGCTGTTTTGCATTCTAACAAAGAGGCAATGAAGGGCGCAGAGTCAGACCAAATGACAGGGCTGTATGGAACTGCATTGCATCCCCCCACATGGCACTCAGTTTCCCTGTCTGCAAGGAAAACAGGGAGAAAGGAAAAATAACTTAAAAATAACTATCAGTTTTGTAACCACAGTCTCTAACTGTGCTTTGCCTGTATGAATTAAGGAACCCCAACCTACTTACACCGAAAGGCTACATTCTTGCTAAATATATTTGCTGGCTGCCCTCTACATGTTCTGATTTCATAGTTCTCTGAAAGTCCCCAAGGGATTTATTATGTCAACGCAGGAATCAGTGCGACAGCCCCTGGCCTTGGCACCCCAAAGCCTGCGTTTCATCATGGCTACTAAACCTATAGACCCTACTGCTTCCAGACATGCCTTCCCCGTGTTCTACAGTACCTTCCACCACCCGTCTTTATAATCTTTGTAAGGCAGACAAAAGCTCTTTCTCCTCTATGTTAATCTATTTTAGTGAGGTGAACACAATTGCCTTTTAGGAGTGTTATGTCAGGAGAGCTTGGGCCTCAGGGTGTGAAAGTGTCCGGTAGCAGGCACTTTCTGTGTCTTAAAGTATGACATACCTGACACTCGTGGTGTGATTGGGTAAAGGTGGTTCCAAATTCAAGGCCACTGTGTACCTGGAAGTATTGTTTTCATCTCTTTTCCATTCTTGGCCCCTATTTTCAGTTCTTTGACTCTCTACCATACATATTGCCGTGAAGTGGGTACATTCGTGAGAGTGATAACAATTTATGAAAAAAGATCCCCTATTTCATTTGGGGCATGTTGTGATTCACGTGAGGAGGTTAAAACACAGTGGTGCAATTTCACAGAATCAGGATATAGGGTGTGAAGTTTCATTTCTCAGACTTTCGCGTCAGATCATTTGCCCTTAACATCCTATGTGAAGTCTCTCCCAGGAGGAAGAAAGACACTAATATTCATTCCAACTGTTGTTTCAGGGGACAAGGGACAAAAAGCCAATCACTGGCTTAGTCTACTCAAGGTCATAGGGATCAATCCTAAATGTAAAACTTTTTTCAAGATGCAAAGCTTAAGTGAGATTGCATGAGCAAAATGACTCTTGTCCTCCCATTCACAAATAGTTTACAAATATCTTGCTTCTCAAATGCTCTTTGGGTCATTTTTAATGTTCTGTTAGTGAACTAATATCATGACTTGTGTTCATTTTACCTGAGGGTCCGGATTTTAGTATTTTGGAACTCATATTTCAGTAAGATTTGTAGAGGTTTATTTGAATATAGATAGTATTTTATTTAAGACTGTAAAACTTACTAGAAGAAGAAATTCTTGCTAAGAAAAGGGAAGGAATTTGGATGTGGAATAAAAGAAAAGAAATTTGGAAGAATTCCTATGAATAAACCTGCATCCCTACAGGTTAACTTCTCTGGGTTTGGCGTCTGCATCTTCCATTGTCTTTATGCAGAACTAAACTCATTCGGCCCAGAGGTCCATTTTGATGCTTCAGGAAAGATTTTCAGTTTGTGATAGCAGAGTTTCAGTAAGAGGCAGTGAGATGTGGAATGACATAAAGATCTCAGACATTTCTCCCACAAGATTTTGCTCTCCTAGGTAGGGTAAAAGAAGCTATTAAACTCAAAACTGTTTCATTGTACTTTTTCCTAGCATGGAAAGTGTTGGCGAAGTTTAGGCTCCCAATTTCACACTTCAGATCACCTGTAACAAATAAATCAAATAGTAATGAAAGGTAAATACAGGGTATAAATATTTTAAAAAGCTGTTTTTGTATATATGTGAGATAGACCATGAAACTGGAGAACTTTTCCTAGTCCCACTGCACTTGGCACATCTCTCAGAAGAAAAGAAGTACTCAGCCATTTGAGACACAATAATAGAAGGGTCCCGAGGTGGGACATGTTAGGGACAATTCCCTAAAACTTAGAAGCCCTAAACGAAAGAGTGGGACTCTCAAGGGTTTCATATGAAAGAGGAAAGGAATTATATAATAGAGCAGCTGAAAATCACAGGGTCACTTCTACATGCCAGGCATGCGCCTGGGTCTTCACAAGCATAATTCACTTAAATCTCCATTTAGTAGGCAAGGGCAATCATTACCTAGGTGTACGGTTAAGGACAGTCAGAGAGAAAGCATGGCTACAAGGTCACATGGTTAGGATGCAGCAGGATCAGGAATGTCAGGAAGGAAGAGGCCAAGCGTGTTGGAGTAGAGTTGGGAGGCTCATAAGCGAGGAAGGATGTGTGTCCTTGGCAGCCCACTTCTTCCCACCCCTGGGGATTTTCTAAATGAAAAGTCCCTCACTTGCCCTTCTCAGTCAAGCTGCTTTCACTGCAGCAGTAAAAGCTCAGTGATGATTTGCCCTGTGTCCTGATCAGTTGTTAATGTCTAATTCTTAAGTGCATAAAACCTGGGCAGCAGGGAGGAGAGTCCCCAAGTTGTTGAAAATCTCCTGTTTTTCCTGCCTTTTCCTAAATCCAGAGATCCCAGACCTTTTCTCACCAGAGAAGGTAGAAGCTGCGACGTGGCAGTCTATCTCACACGTAAAAATAGCTGTCTACTTAGCTTTGGTACTTTTCTCTGCAGTCCCCGAATCCAATTCATCAGCAAGTCGTCACACATCACCTCCAAAATGTACTGGAAACAGTTCAATTTTCTGTGTTTCTACTGGGACCACTCTAATCTAACCACTATAATCTCTGTCCTTGCTGACAACAGCACGCTAGCATCTGCCATTGCCTACCTCAAATCCATTGCCCAAAATGCTTTACACAAAATTGCAACTCCTCACTAGCTCTCCATTGTTTTTTCCTTTTTTTTTTTAATTCAAACTCCATTTACCCAACAGTTGGCTGCCAGGTACAGTATCATGTGACCCCTTCCCACCTTTCAAACTTCTCATGCCAATTTCAGGATTGAGAAATGATAACTGCATTGGTCTTCAAAAACATTTCCCATTTCTGGCATATCCAATCCTCAGAGTTCCTCTTTCTACCTGAAACCCTTCTCTCTGTTATTATATGGTTGGCATAACCCAAATTTCATTTTACAACTTAAATGCCACCTCACAGAATTGCCCCTTCTCTCCCTGTCCCCAATCATTATTCAGCCTCTCAGTTTTCAGCTAACTCATAGCACTTGTAAAAGTGTGCTGCTGTTTGATTGGTTTATTTATTCGTTCTTTGACTGCCCCATGCATTCAACTGCAAGTTCCCGAAGAGCAGGAACCACATCTGGTTTGCTCACTCTAGGATGCGTGCACTTACTGAACCACCTGATTCATATTCTTACTTTTCCTCCTCTAATGAGATACTTTGACTCCCTAAACCTGATAAAAAATATATTGCTTTCAGTAAAGTTACAATAAAACATGCATACATCTTGAAGCTAACCTAGATTATTTATAAATACTATGATTGTAAAATTTTGGAAATGATGGAAAACTTTTCATTTCTTTGATGATCTGGGTTGTTGGTGACCTAATTCTAAGTGTTGTCTGGCAACAACTGCCATAATCTGAAATGAAGGAGCTAGTTCTCATTCCAGCATCAGAAAAAATTTTTATATTTTCACATGAATCTTACCTAATTATCTGTAAAGGAACAATGTACATGACAAGCATTATATCTTTTTTTTTTCTATTGTAATTTTTAGCCTGTTTTTAAAAAAATCTATCTCACACATCCTGGCAGCTAGCTGACTTTTAACAAACCCTAATCCTCTAAATATATGAACAAAGAGAAATGGAGGGAAAAAGTTGTGTTGTTCTATACATTGAAGAAAAAGGAGACAGATTCTTTTGAGGAAACATGTATGTGGTACACGATGTGCTGGGTTCAAGGCATTATGCTAGGCATTAGAATTAAACAAAAATGAATTAATATACTGTCTTCTTGGACATCTTAGGGCCTCCAGTCATACTCTTCCCTCTACCTGAAGCCACTTGTTTCCACTGTACGCCTATAATCATTCCAGTATTATCTTCCTTGGGTTCCCAAATTAGGCTTTACATTTCCTTTGTCTGTTAGAGAGCTCCCTGTATTTTTTCTGTTGCAATAATTACATAGGCTTTCTTTCCTTTTATAAACTGCAAATTCCGTGAGGGAGGTGCTCAGGTTATCTGATTCAGTAAGCTAAGTTCCTGGTACTGAGGACCAGCACATAGTAGCAGCTAGAAAGAAGTGTTTATTAGGATAATATATCAATAAATGAATACACAAACATCATTTGTGACCTCAGAGTGCTTTTAATCAAATAGAAAAGAAAAAGAGAAACCTGTCATAGTTGTAAGTGTAGAAATAGGATGGGACTGAGGACTAAAGGAAACTCCATTTTAATGCCCATCTTGGTATCAGTGAAAATATTGCAAGGAAATGATGGATAAATCTTGAAGACTGGAGAGTTGGGTTAGGGATTTGAGGGAAGCAAGTGATCAAAAAACAGAAGTGTCTGATCTGTGCATGGAGTAAGATGCTTAGTCACACGAGTCTAGGGTTCAAGGCAACATAGGTACATGGTGTTCATGAGAGAATTCTCGTTCACTGAGACTATGCGTATACAGTGGAGTCAGGATAGTTCCTTCTCCTTAGGGCACTCAAGAAGACACATTCAATGTGCTTTTTTAGACATACAACATGTTAACATCTTACAGACTAGATGAGATGAACAATGTTTATTTCTAATCCCATTCTTATTGCCCATTTGAGGGGGAAAGAATTGGGAAATTTGCTTCTCTCAGAGATAAAAGTCTTCAAAATCCTTCATCGTCTGTTAAGAGCTGGTCCACAGCCAGAACAGCCAAATTCTTAGAATAAACTTGAATGGTATCCTATAGATACAAAAATAATTATCACTTATTGCATGCCTTCTATGTCTTAATATTTTGCACCCATCAACTTTAATGTTAAAAACAACTCAATGAGATTACTGCTATGAGTTTGTACAGGTAAAGGCACTGAAACATAGAGAAATTAAACAACTTGCCCAAGGTCACTCACTTAGACAACCAGCAGTGAAGCCTGGATTCAAGCCTGGCCATCTGACTCCAGAGCCCACACTCTGCAGCTTCTTGCCATTATGCTGTGGTTTCTCCTGAAATTTTAATGCTGTATTTTGGAGCCAAGATCCATGCCCTATGCATTTTCAGACATCTCACAGAATTCAGAAGTCGACACTGGAAAGGCCTCAGGAAAGAGCCCAGTCTAATTGCCATTAATAGATAAGATTATCAATAGATAAGAAGCTCTTAGTAGGAAGTTGGTGTTTCCCAAAGAGCACCACACATACCACTGAGAGTATGTGCTGGATGAATTCAAATATGCACGTATAGTGTTTTCATGCTAACAGCTATTTTACCAAAAAACAAACAAAAAAATCCCCTTGCTTGTGTCTTAAATAAGGTAATTAAAATAAATTTTGGTTTTTAATGATGAGAAATATCAGATACAGATATCTGCACAGTTTTCTAATTTATCTGGGTAGGATTTGATGTAAAACTCATTTTTATTTATGTTGCAGTTTATTCATCTGCAAATATTTACCTCATATGGCTCTTGTCACAAATAAACATCCAAAAATCTCTGCCCTTTCATACCTTCCATTTTTAAAATCATTTATATTATTTGAAAGTTAGAGACAGAGGGAGAGAAGGGCCTAGGGAAATGAAAACAGGATGCAGGCTTTCCTTGGACGGGACCGGAGGCAGTGTCAAGGGCTGGGCAAGAGCTGAAGCCCTTGGCTGGGCTACCTGTTTATCTTCAGCTTAGTTTTCTTAGAGTGTGTCCCTGGTATTAACAGCAGCCTCCAGCATGAAGTCCTCTCATGTGTTAATAATGAGTAGTGACTACTTATCTCTAACATTTGTTGAACTCTTACTAGACCCTACACATGATTCCCATGCTTTATGGGCATCATCCCATTACAGTCTCAAAGTGAATCATGAGGTCCTGTGATTACCTTCAGTTTACAGATGAAGAAACGAGGGTACAGGGAAGTTAATGAATGGGTCCTCAACCATACCTCTGCCCAATGCTGGTACCAGAAGCAGGGACAAGATCATCTCTGAAACCTTTATGAATCCCATTTCAGCCTATACAACTCTGTGAATTTAGTGTAAGGATAAACTCCATTCTCTGGAGGGATATAGTAAGGGGTAGCTGTTAGAGGAGGCAAGGGGACTACTGATGGTGCACAGTTTTAATTCTGGCTGTGCTGTTTACTAGCAAGGACAGTCTTGGAAGTTTACGTAATTCTTCCAAGAGTCACATCTTCAGATGCCAAACTTTGAGCACATTCAACCTTGTATGGATTCCATATCTATGCCACCACCTTCACTATTGCATGCATCATCATCATCACAGCCATCACATGGTTAGGGCTCTCTGCTTTAACATTTTACTTCCACCCGAAATTGCCATATTCTTCTCTTGTATCCTTAGATTAGTTGTACTACTACAATGTTACCATGCCAAGAGCTTTTAGTGCATTATCTTAATCTTTACAATGACTGGAAGAAATACGTAGCAATGCCATCTATAATTTATCATCCAAAACAATTGACATAGACACAGCACTGCTGATTTCACTTCCCCTTTCCCACCTACCACTCTGATGTCCAGCTGGTGTGGTAACTCTAAAAGGACATGCAGAAAAATGGCATGCATGGGATTGCCCGCCGCTATCTGGACGTTTTGGGAGCCTGACATTAAAAACATTTGGAACTGTCCACCCTTTGGTGCTGCTGAGGTCCGTGCTTATTTGAAGAAACCTGCATTCTGCTATCCCAATTTCTGTTTCCTCAGAGGAGGAATGCTTGCAGATCCTCTTAAGAGAGGGAGCTGGAAAAATAGCGAAACCAAGATTTACCTGAGAACAAGCCAGGAGCACTAAAAGAAGAGAAAGAGAGAGAGGGAGAGAGAGAGAGAGAGAGAGAGAGAGAGAGAGAGAGATTGACTCCTAATCTTCTGTAAAGTCCAGTCACTAACTTTGCTTTTTAGCAACTCTGAATGCTGTTGAGCAAAGCATGTTTTAGAAAGGACAGATTTGGAGCCATACTAACCTGCTGTCGCACAACATAATTTTTTTTACATTTGTTATCTTTTGTGATAGCAAATTAATACGTTTTGGTGAAAATCCGTAATACAGCTAAGCTGTTTTATACATTTCAAAATCCATTCCACTTCTGTTTAAATATTGTCTTCCGTGTTTATCCACCCTGGCCGCATCTTTGACGATCTCGGTCTGCAGTCCAGGATCAGAGACCAGGAGCATCATCTCTCTGAGCGCCAGCAGTCAACTTCATTTCCCTCCTGCCCCTCCAGCTCGCTTCTCCCATCTCCCTAATAGCCCACCGCTTACCATTGGTTATTGCCATGACAACCAGCAGCTGCCAGGCCGGAGGCCTTTACCGCAGCAGGGGTGGGGCTGTGGGGGGAGGGGTGAGGAGAAGGGGAGGAGCCAGAGGAGGTGTCTGCTGCAAGTTCCTGGCTGCTTCTGAGCTCACCCCATCCTCCGAGAGGGAGGAGGCCCAAATGGTGATGCTGCCGCTGGTGCTGCTGCCTCCTCCGCCGCTGCCGCTGCTGCCGCCACCGCCTCCTCTGCTGCTGATACTCTAGCGGAGCTGGAAGGGTGGTTCCCATTCGCAGCCTCGCCAACCAGAGAGCGAGGGGGAAAAAAAGCCAGCAGGCTCTGCTGATGTTGGGTTCGGAGGCTGCATCCGAGTCGGTCACAGGGAAAATGGGTTCAGTTTGCATCTCTCCCTCCTTTCAGCAGCTTCTCGGGGTCTCAGCATGGTAAGTCGGAGACAGTGGGGCTCCCTTATTGGTTTGGCTTGTTATTAAATGACTTATGTATACGTTTGTGGCCTGGACTTGAACAATGACTCCCATCGCTTAGTCTGAATGAGGAGGAGGGGGATGGGGATGTGGAGACCGAGAAGGGGATGGAGGGAGAGGAAGGTTGCCAGGAAGAGAGAAGTGAGAAGGCATCTACCTCTGTGTGTGTGTGTGTGTGTGTGTATTTAATGGTGTTCCGATTTTATCTTGAACTGGTTCAGACTACAAACGGAGCCACTCGATTTCTTTCCTCCCAAGCTTAGCAACAGAAGGGAGGGGGAGGGTGATGGAGGTGGTGGAGGTGGTGGTGGGGGGGGGGGGTTGGAAAAAGAGCTAACCAGGAGGAAAGGATGGCATTGAAGGCAATCATTTCATCTGTAGCTCTCACATATAGGGCTGGGCCTTCCTCAAATCCACCTTTGGTGCCTTGTAAGCTTCTCAGCTTGATTGTAAGGTGATTTTATTTTATTCCTTGCTAGGAAAAGGTGGCTCCAGAATTCAACATTGTATTTCATGTTTAAAGGTACTGTTGTTGAGAAACCATTTGCCAATCCAGAGTTTCTTTGGGGAGCATAGATTTAATTGTGTACAATCACCTAGACACCATATGAATATGCACATCATCCATACACATGTTCCTTAGCACAGAGATTGCATTTATGAAGTGTGTTTATATGCAATGTGCTTGGCCATCATTTTTATGGGGTATGAATGTCCCTGCATATTTGGGAGTAATTACATATTTTTGAAACTATGTTTCTGGCTTGTATTATTATGCATAGGTTTCATCTGGATTAGTGTGGGATTTATTCTGGTTATTGTCCCTTAGTTTCCTTGTGACCAATTAGGACAGATGTTCATCATTGCATCTGTATCATACACATAGATGTCAATTTCATAGCTGGCCTCTTTATTTTTAATTGAGTTTGAGGGAAATGATTTTGAGGGCCCTGAATTTACAGCGGTAGTAAAGGGAGGTGGCTTGTGATATTTAGCATCCAGCATCTTGAATGTTTAAAGAAATCACTTATCTTGAAATTTTACTTCATCCTTTCAATGTCTCTGTCTTGTGTCCCAGGGAGCACATCTGAGCTGGGAGAGGAAATGTGTTCTTTTGATTTTAGAGTGCTGCTATTTGCTGTTCATGCCTTCAGTGTCCAGGCACCATTTTATAATGTGTGTCTGCTTCTGTAAGTGGTGAAGTAGGAAAGTAGGATTGTTTGGAATATTTAGGTGTCTCCACCTACACTAGCCTGGCCGTTTCCGAATTGGCCTGCTAAGACAATGAAATGAATCAAGAGTGTAAACAAGGGTTAGCAGGATGAATGTGGGGACTTTGAGCTGTAATGGAAGTGATGATAGTTTACAAATGTGGACTAGGATCTGCTTGGTGTTTCATTATGTGAAGGCTTGAAGGTAGCTCCAGGGGACCAAGAATGCCTGCAATGAGCTGTGTATGTAGTTCAAGTACTACCCAGAATAATGGATGTCGTTGAATTAAAGCTACAACAACCCTTGCAGGTAAAAGTGAATTAGTAATGTTATGTTCCTTCTGTGAATTTTTTTTTTTTAAATACAGCAGTCTCTTTTCTAGTATCGTGGACAGGGCAAACTTCTTTATATCATAATTGTTTTACTTTCATCTTCCATCTTATTTTATACACTCTTCCCCTCTGCTTGCAATTTTAAATATCTTTGTATCAGGCTGAACAGCTTAACTTTTCTTAAAATACTTGCCTCATTTGGTATATACATGGGAAGCTTCACTCATGGCTTTATTTCGTATGTTCATAACTGGCCATAGATCATGTAGATTCATAACTGTAAACGCATGCTCCCTGTGCCTAATTGTAAAGACTACATTAAGTAGGGCAAGAAAAACTGGACATGTGTGTCATATCAACATTTTTATAATACACTGTGTCCTGAGTCTTTTAGTGATAACTTTTGGCTTTCAAATCTAAAATTTCAGATATATGTTTACTAAACATACAAAAAGTGAAGAGGAATGAAGCAGAGGTCCTGGTCTTTGATGTCTTTTGTCTGAGTATAGATTTGCAGGCAAAGTTGGTATGGTTTGATCAGAGGCACATCATAATGCTCCCTGGGTTTACAAGCCAGCATTAGCAGTTCCCTTTAGGCCAAACATGGTGAAAGTATAGGTCTAGATTTTGAACCCCCTAACTTAAGATCTTCTTAGATGTATGACCTCTGTTGAGGACCACATAAAAAGCATGTCTTAAAGATGGCAAATTGGACTCTGAGGAGAGATAAAGTAGGATTATTTTGTTTGGAGAAAATTGAGAGGCGACAATCATTTGTTTCAGACAACCAGAGAATTTTGCATTCATTACATTACAATCAACATTGCTGATTGGCTTGTTTGTTTTAAGAAACCACAATGTGGCCCGTGAAGATTAGACACGTAGAGCTTGCTCACAGCATTTGTGTAGTAGCAGTGTTCTCAGAAGGGCAGTGTCCTTTTCTCATTCAACCCTCTAGCAGGACTATCTGTAGGACTGTGTTTGAGATGAACTGGACTCATGTTCCTAGGAATTCTTCTAGAGAACACTGTCTACTGAAGAGTGTGTTTTGATTGTTTAGCTTCAGACACTTCTAGACTTGTAACAGTAAGTTAGCATATTGTAATAGGCTTGTAAAAGTCAAAATTTGGATACTTTTTTTAAAAGATTTATTTATTTTTATTGGAAACAGATTTACAGACAGAAGGAGATAGACAAAGATCTTCCATCTGTTGGTTCACTCTCCAAATGGCTACAATGGCTGGAGTTGAGTCAATGCAAAACCAGGAGCAAAGAGCCCTCTCTGGGCCTCCTTTATGGATGCAGGACCATACTCCACTGCTTCCCCAGGCCACAGGCAGGGAGTTGGATGGGAATTAGAGCAGCCAGGACATGAACCAGTGCCCATATGAGATACTGACACTTATAGGCAGAGGGTTAACCAGTTGAACTATGGTGATGATCCTGGAATTTGGATACTTCATAAAAAAACAGACTGTTCATCTGCCTACAGAAATTATGTATAATCTCAACAGGGAACTAAACACAGGCCTGTTCATAAGCATGCCTCTTTCTTAGCAACTTTATAGTATGTGATATCAAATTAGAATTAACTCCCCTTTTATGGCTAATTCTGAAAAATGTGGTTTGTTATTTAGTGAAGATATAGAAAAAGTAAAAAACTACTAAGTAGATGTGAGAAAGATTATATGTGAAAAATAGATGCAGGTGATTATGTACATATGCTGCTTAAATGTACTGTTTGAGTAAAATGTAATAAATGCCTTTCACTCATACACTGTATGGAAAATGTCATTCTTGGGATATTGTAGTTACATAGTTTGACTGATATGCAAGATTGTAGTCAAACTTGTTTTAATTAAAACACACATTATTTAATTTGTTTCTTTATAATAGTATGTTTCTTATTTTTCCAAGTGATCTAAGAACACACTTCAAATTTATATAAAGGCGACAAGTCTCTTTCAAGGCTAGGAAATTATTAGTAAAATAAAGGCTGCTTTCTACATTTCTTATTGGTTGACATAAAGGTTATTAATTTTTTTTCCACAATGGTTAAAGCCTAGAAAACAATAAAATTTATTATTGAAGTGTCAGTGTAACTCAATAATGTAATTTTAAAGATTTATTTATTTGAAAGGCAGAATTACACACCCACACAAACATACACACACACCTTCCATTTCCTGGTTCACTCCCCCAATGGTAGCAACAGGCAAGCCTGGGACATGCTAAAAACAGAAGCCAGGAGCTTCACTTGGGTCTCTCATGTGAATACATGGGCCCAACAACTTGGGCAATCTTCTGCTGCTTTTCCGGATCATTAGAAGGGACCTGGGTTGGAAAAGAGCAGCGGGGCTCAAACCAGCATCTGTATGAGAAGTCCAGTTACAATTCCCATTGCCTATACATCATTTTGTCAAGTGAAAATTTGTTTATAAGCTGAATGAACTGATCAATTGAGTAATAACTATTTGCAGTGCTCTTGTATGCTTCACAGAATTTACATATGCCAGTAAAGTAGAATTTCCTTGGAGGATAGAAGACATATATTTGTGAAAGAAACACTGACAAAAACAACGTAATTATAATTAGTATCATTATGCCTTATAATAATATCCTTTATACTTCTCGAAGTATATTTTATATTAGAAATATTTCTATCATATCAGTAAAGCTAGTATCATCAAATTATTTTGAATAGATAGATCCAGGGAGATTAGACTTGTCTGAACTTTTGTTTGATAAGGGCCTATTAGGGCCTGCCTGAATCCCAAGTTTCATGTGCCCAAATCTATCACATATAGAAAATATAATAAAATGTTTTGTTAAACCTGTTCTGTTTGATTCATATTTATTTGTATTTTCATTTGAGTTTTTCAGGTATAATGTTTTAGTTTTTGATTTTGCTGAATTACAAAATAGACTAAGAATATGTTTCAAATATTGGCTATTTAAGTAAAGGACTTTATTTTTAGAGAAAATCTGGGCTTATCCAAATTGCATAAGTGTATATATGTTCTTGAATAAAAGGGCTTTGTTGGACTAAGATGTGCTTATCTTATGGCAAAACACTGTTTTTATTTTTAGTGACATGGAGGCTTGGAGGTAGCATTGTTTTAGATTCTTAGCACCAAATAAGATGCTTGTAGGTCCTGAGTCTTGATAATTTCTACATCCTCCTACCTTTCTGAGCTGACTATCGGTCCTCCTATGCATTTTTTAAAATACAAATACTAACTCATAAAAATTGTACAAAATAAATTCTACAACATCCTGGAAAAGTACTTCTATACTTTTTTTAAATGTCAAAAGTGAAATACTTTTTCTCCCCAAATATTCTTCCTTCCTTCCTTCCTTCCTTCCTTCCTTCCTTCCTTCCTTCCTTCCTTCCTTCCTTCCTTCCTCTCTCTCTTTCTCTTTCTCTTTCTCTTTCTCTTTCTCTTTCTCTTTCTCTCTCTCTCTCTCTCTTTCTCTCTCTCTTTCTCTCTCTCTTTCTTCTCCAGGAACAGACTTTGACTACCTGGTTATTCAGACCTGGCCAAATAATACATTGTGCCATCTGAATGATTGTAATTCCCCATTTCAGTAAAAAAAAGTCTTTAATTAGTAGTTAGCATACAGTAGGGAGATCTATCACATTAAAGACATTCTGTTTTAAATATTCTTCGATAATACAATTAAATTTTGCCTTTTCAAAGATTTTTTTTCATATGGTTTCAAAGAAATATTTAAAAAGTAGATACAGACACACACAGCCTATCATCCAGCCTTTTGAAATATTTCCTTTTAGATTTTTTCTGTATGCATATGGAAGCACATGTAGATACAATTTCACAAATAGATCACATTCAAAGCATTGTTCTACATTTCCTTTGCATATGGTGGCTATCTTTTCATGTTGATAAATTTGTGCTACATTTTTAATCTCTATATGCATTTTTTGACAATTTAAGCTATTTTCCCCCCTGTAGAGAGGCTTTACACTTTGCTTTTACATACTTCTTATGACATGGGTATATTTTTCTTGATTTACAGCAGCTGTGAGCCAGCATTATTTTCAGGAAATATAAGCTCTGTTATCCTGACCCACCACTGTATCTTGTATGTACAAGGGGGGTATCACATTACCCTTGGTATTCTCTTATATGCTGATAATGAATGAGTTTTAAGTTCAAGGTAGCAAAATTTCTGCTTGAATCACTGAGAATTTCTCCAAGTGCATGGGTCAAAAGCCATTTAAAAAAGCAAAAATATCTTTAGGTTCATTATATTTTCTTTTGTTATGGTACCAGTGCATTTTCATTCATTCTGTGTCCAACTAGACTCTGTTATGAAAACGTACTTAACCAAAATACATTTGCTGTCCTATTGCTTCCTTAGTTTTGAGCTCATGTTTCTGCTATATACTTTAAATGCACATATAGTAATTTTTGAATAAAAACCTGGTCATCTGATTCTTCCCACTTTTAAATTAACGATGATTAGGTTTGTCCTCTATGTCTAAACCTTAAAAACTCCTTGGAGAGTATTTCCTAGCTGTGTCTTGCTTTTTACTTGCTGTTTTTTCTTGATAGCACATAATAAAAGTTGTGGCTACATAGGTACTTATTTGCTTTTGTGTCTCCCCTATACTTTTCTAGAATGTAAGCTCTGTGAGGGGAAGAAATAAAATTGTGTTGTTCATCAATTAGTGTTGGTGCTGTGGTACAGCGTGTTTGCTCAAGAAAGACTGGCTGGCTGATTGAATCAGTGGTGGCAGTTCTGCTCACAGACCTCTGGTTCAAGGTTGCAGAAGAGACTTCTGTTAATAGTTCTAACAACTGTGATTCTCAAATCTTCTTAATTTGGCTGCAAAAACAGAATGGATTTCATTCATATGTGTGTATTCTCAGGATGTTAGCAAGATTTTAATTGAGGAAAATCAAATCACTAAAGACAAAAAAAAGCTCAGCATTTGAGGTTATTTATTATACACTATGATGCAAGATAGTGCAGTTGCTCCTTTTACTCCCTTTAAAGAACTAAATAGTAAAGTAGAAATCATTAAGGACATAGTTAATTATTACTGTTATAAAATTATGTAATTTATAGACTTAGTTTGATATTCTAGAAATCTATTTGCTAATTCATTAAGCATAAATCAGGATTATATCCCATAAGCAAACAAAAAGAGAAAAGCTGCTTACTCCTAAGATATGTTAAGGTAAAATCCTACTTTCAAGAAAGTTTTGAAATCAAATTTAGAAAAGTGACTTGGAAGAAAGAGGTGTACTTGGCAGACACAGAAACATCAGACTACCAGGGACAGCTTCTCTGTGAGTGCCAAGGCTACTGATATGAAGGTTCACCAGAAAGAAAAAGGCTTTGTTGCCTTTCTTTGTTTAGCATCTTTGTTGTCTCTTTGGAATGCACTATAATTCTTGAAATTCGGGACTCCAAATTTAAAACGTACAGAAAGAACCAGATCTAAGTTTAGCTGACACTCTCTGGTCAGAAAAGAAGTCAAGAAGGGAATTTTGTTGAGATTATTATAACTTTTAAAAAGCCTGTGAACACTGCCTTAAAAAACAGATTGTCACCAAACCTTCTGCTCCAAACTGGAAATTTTCCCCTGGAAAATTTGCCCAGTACAACTACATGAAAAATCTACATCAAGCAAATGTTTCTCATCCCCTTTCCTTCTTTCTTTCCTTCCTTCCTTCCTTCCTACCTACCTTCCTTCCTTCCTTCCTTTCTTCCTTCCTTCCTTCCTTTCTTCCTTCTTTCCTTCCTTCCTCCTCTCTTTCTTTCTTTCTTTTCTTTCTTTCTTTGCTTTCTTGTCATGGAGAGACACCTTCCAAAGTAAGTTGGATCCCACTTTAAGGAATGAAAAGAAAATGAATTGATATTGTATTTTTAATACTGACAACCAATCTGGAGAATTTTATTTTTAAAAATCCATGCCAGGAATTCACCTGAAAAGTTAAAAACTGCTAATTGGCACTGAAAATATAGAAAGATTTCAGTGTTTTGAAGATATAAATGGCCTCAAACTTGCTTTATCATGAATAGCCTAGGTAGTTTAGACACCTTTGAACTATCAGTGTTTCCCCATTCTCTGCTAAGCTCTAGCTACTTAGACCAAAAGGAAGGAATTGCTCTGACTTTCCTAGCTCAATCCTTGTCTCCTATGTCTTTTAAGGAGCAATTTAAATGGTAAATAACTAAACATAAGCTGCATTTTGTATTTTAAGAAATACATGATTTAGCATTTGAATTCTTCCTCCTGTTTTTTAAAAAGTACTTCACTTAATGAAAAATCTATAAAAATGTAGAATGTAACAGTACTTTTGGTTCATATGCCTAAGCATTAGCAATCTTTAGAAACAAGTCCCAGGTCTTTAAAAATAAAGCCACAACAAACTCTTTTCATTAACTAATGGTACATAGAAGACATGTTTTATCCATCTTTCTCTCTTTGTGGCTAGGTTAGATCCACAGGGTACAACAATACACTGTGAAATAAGAAAGCTAAATACCAACCTGCCACAAGGGAAATAGATTCTATCATCGCCATTTGACCTTCAGGATTTTATTCTTTGTACATTTAAAAGATCCCAATGTCTAGATTCATGCCAGAAATATACCTTATTCATATGAATGACCTTATCTGGGCAATTTGATTGTGTAAGCTCTCTAACATCTTATAAGTGTGATATAAGCTATTATGGTTTTCTCCTGTAACTGTGATTAGGGTCTTTGAAATGGACTCTAAATCGTTTAGCCAAAGTAGAAAAGAGATGAGATTGGTACTTCTCATTAGTCAGTGGTCATTTGCTTACTGAGTTTTCACTATTATTTGTGTAGCTTGAACACAATAACTATTTATTTTGCATGATACTCTTGCTTTGAAACATTGATCTTTAACTGGATTGTCAGCTGTACCCTAAAGATCAATTAGTTCCAAGTTCACATGGTGCCGTCGCTAGCTTCAATTTTGATATGCTTCAATGCTGTTTGACTAATAAAGGCACTCATGGGAAGTAGATATGAGAGAGAAGAAAAGCATTTTGCTAAGAAGATAGACTTAAAAAAAAAAGATGCAGTCTCCTCTGGGTCAATATGAAATATTTAAGAAAATATTTATTTATTTGAAAGGTGGAACTACAGAGAGAGGGAGAAGTTTACACCCCAAATGGTCACAACAGCTGGGACTCAGCAGGCCAAAGCCAGGAACTCCTTTGCAGGATCCCAAAGACTTAGGCCATCCTCTGCTGCTTTCCCAGGCCATAATCAGGGAATCAGATGGGAAGTGGAGCAGCCAGGATACCTGTTGCCTGTATGAAATGCCAGCACGTGAAGATTGAGGATTAGTTGCTGAGCCACAGCACTGGCCTCAAATGAAAATATTTTGAACCTCACTCTTACTCTTTAGATGAAATGATTTATTCCAATAGTGAATAGGATGATTATCCTTTTGGTAGCAATTATATGTAATATATTTATATAAACATTAGAAAATGTAATAGGTTACTTTTTTGCTTAACTTATTCAGAATGGAGCAAAATAGTTGGTGTTCTTCCAGCTCTCAGGTGCCTATCATTCTGAATACTTTTCGCCTGTGTTGGTTTTTGACACCCTCACTACATGTGGTTAAAGAGCTGTTTTCCCTCCAATTTTGTAAGAAGAAAGTAAAGGTATGTTAGGCTAGAATTCTTAGAGTCATTATGTGACCAGTTATTAGAGCTGCAAATGTAGTCAGGTCTATCTGATTTTTACAACGAAGTTAAAAAACTGCAACCTTGTGGGTTGGACCTTGTGCAAGGTTGTATTTGCCAACACGATGAAAATGTTAAAATTTTATAATTTTGATGTTTCAAGAGACACCAGAATATCTGCCACCTGTTAGAAAATAAGGAAATCTCGCACAGCAGCTCACATTTCCCCATGACGGGCACATCTGGAGTGGAACAGTGTGTCCTGTTCTGGATGCATTTGTGCTCCACTGTGTCTCCTCTGAACACTGGCCCTCCTCGTGGGTGCTTGTGGTTCTGTAGGTCAGCATTCAGGCTCCGTTAACAAAGAAACTAAAAGGGAAATGTTCGGAGTAATAAAAGGGATAAAGACAAGCATTAGATCAAAATGAAGTAGCTCTATGAAAGTTAATGCTTTGGGTCTGGTTGATGGGCATTAAAGATCCTGTCTCAAAATAGCTTGATCTCAGTGATGGAAAATTTCTTTAAAAACCATTAAGTTTTTTTTAAAAAACCATTAAAAAACCAAAATTTGCATTTGGATAGTGCAGATTCTATTGTCATTCGTCTCTCGAGGTTTTATTTCCTTGTAGATACTAGAATCTGTGGTAACAAGTCAGAGCTCTCATTTTAACCCTAAGTAGCTCAATTATAATACTTTTTTATGGAAACATCTCTAACCAGGTTTCTTATACGGCAGACAGAAATCCACATGAACTCTTAAATTCTTTGCATTTTCCTTTTGGGAGATAGGCAGTTATCACCCTTTTGAAAAACTTCACTTACGCTTTTGTTCCATCTAAAGATTAGATAAAATAACATCTTTCCATGCATGAGTCCAGCAGCCCGGGCAGTGGTGGTGGGGGTATTAATCATGACGACCAGGAAGATGACTCCCACTTTTGAGAGTAGGGTCTGAAATGGCTCTGTTTCAGGGATGACTGTGTGTGCTTCAGAGAATAAATCTGATTTAACATGCCTGCTGTGTGGTGGGTGGAAACCTGAACCCTTTACAAGCATAGCATCTTTAAGGTTTGGCTTATGATACCCCTCCTTTTATCTCCTTAGTTGAAGAATCTGAGATTGGTTAAAGACTATGCCCAGGTACAACCAGTTGATGCAGAAATGATGTGCTGAATTTTTGCTAGTACCTATTTTTAAACTAAGTATATTGGATAAATATCAGGACTCTATTCTCCAAAGGCTTTTAGAGTTGTAGGGAGGTGGGCGTGTAAGCAAAAGGTTAATGGTGAAACTTTGGAATCTGGGCTGGCTCATCTGGCTAATCCTCCACATTGCAGTGGTAGCTTGCAATCAGCACTGGGTCCTGTCCCAGGTTGTTTCACTTCACATCTAGCTCCCTGCTTGTGGCCTGGGAAAGCAGTTGAGGACAGCCCAAAGGCTTGGGACCCTGCATCCATGTGAATGACCCGTGAGAAACTCCTGGCTCTTGCCTTCAAATCAGCTCAGCTTAGTGTGTTGCGGCCATTTAGGAATTGAACCAGCAGATGGAAGATCTTTGTCTATCTTTCTCTATATACATCTGCGTTTCTGATAAAAATAAAATAAATCTTTTAAAAAAAAAATTAACATCAGTGGGGTATTATGACTTTCCTTTTCAGCCACCAAAAGACTTGACCTCAAAAATTTTTAATACATAATATGTGCCAGTAAAATATAGAATCTTATTTATGTCAAACCATATTATTTACTTAATAATAATCATGGAATATGGATGATTTTATAGTGCCCTTTTCCTGTTGCTGTGCATTCTACATCATAATGTCCTATAATACATGGTATGCTTTGCTACTACCTGACCCAATCTATGTCTGTGGTAAATGTTAAGATAGCTCAAACGTTTCACTTCTTAGGTAGATTACTAATCCAACACGGGAGTTTTTCCTAGAATCCCATGTGAAATTGCTTAACTATGAACTAGAGAAATATTTTAATATTGCATATTAAAATAGAATCCTAGAATGTTTTTCCAACTCAATGCAGATGAGTACACTTTATGTTTGTGAGCTCGATTTTAATATAAAGAAAAATATTAAGCTTAAAATGATCTAACAGCTAGAATGTTTTCTTATTAGTTAGGTGCATGTAGGGGGACAAGAAAGTATATGGGAGGTCTAGAAAGATGAGTAGAACTCAGTGCTAGAAGTACAGCATAGGGTAAGCATTTAGGCACTAAATTATGCTGAGAGACCCATCAGAACACAGGAACCTTTACAAGTTGGGTATTGAACAGGTGAAAAATCTATACAAAAAGACTTGGTTAGGCACATCAATTAAGGCTTGAGCATGAAGAAAAACAGGAAATTCATGAAGATGGAAATCAGGCACTAAAAGTGTGGGAGAGGTATTATAACCTGCCTCACTTTAAAGTTATAAAAGAAAGTTACTGTTACAATGTATCAAACCACAAATGGTCATTAATAGGGAATAAGTTGAGTATGGATTTTTAAAATAAAGCAAAACCAAACCACACAGTTACCTTAGCAGTGTGAATGCCTTGGTATGTTTGAAATTTCAACATCCTTGAGGTTTTTATCACTTGTGATATTTTGAAAGCAGATTTTAAAATTGAAATAAGGAATGACTGCTAAAGCCTTAAAGGAAAATGATGATTTCCTGAAAGTTTTCCCTACCTCCATTTGAACCCTTCCTTGTATATGAATATAATGAGGGTCTATACACAGTTAGGCATTAAAAAACATGTTAGATACACTGATCACAGTTACAGTCAAGGGGCTGTCATTGTTATGTATTTTTTTCTGTATTAGATACAGAAAAATGGCTCAGAAAGCAAAGGAGTATACAAGAGGTCACAGAGCATTTAATGGGAATATTGATCTTGGTTCGCTTGCCTTCACCAGGTGTTTTCCTTCTTTGGGCTATGATTATCAGTAAGAGCATGTAAGTATTAAGCAATCTGTAAACTCTCTTGGTATCTAGTCACATGCCTCTGAGGCAGACCCTGTAAAACCATTACAAATCCTTTAAACTCTGTTGCTCCTGAAGTGGAAAGGGCATCTCAGGCTAGATTATCTCATTAAAGCTTCATCCAAGTCATGAACATACATGTTTACCACTCTGAGACCACTGGTCACATGGTTTGCCAGTTCGTTGACAAAATAAATAGTCCCCATGATATTGGCTTTTTGTTATTCTTTTACTATATGTTTGTGTGCGAGAAAGAGATAGATATAGATATGCTATCATTAAGTTTAGAAAGCACGTCATTAAATCTGAATTATACATCACAAATCTATAGTCTGTGAGTGTTGTAAGGCTAATTAGTGAGATTCATGCATAACAATATGGGATTTACTTTTTTGCTGCTTCAGTGCAGATAGTGCGTAAGTGCTT
The DNA here is from genome assembly GCF_017591425.1 of Ochotona curzoniae. Classification (NCBI taxonomy): domain Eukaryota; kingdom Metazoa; phylum Chordata; class Mammalia; order Lagomorpha; family Ochotonidae; genus Ochotona; species Ochotona curzoniae. The sequence goes on from NW_024464918.1 coordinate 22,214,095, forward strand.
GTGTTCAAGTTCAAGGTGAATGACTCCTTGACAGAAATGTTGTCCAGAGGCTTTTTGGCTTATTTAAAGGGATACATAGATTATATTAAAGGCCTCTTTTCAATTCACACGAATCTGTTTTAAGTGGCGCTCCAAGGCAGCAGCATTTTCTGTCCTGCAAAATATTTGCTCTTGCATATTCAGAAGGTCACTGTCTAGATTTCCTTTTTTAGAGTCCACATTGGAAGTTAGCTCTACCGTGTGTGATGTTTTAATCAAAGTCTGAATAGCTTCTGCTCACAAAAACATCAAGCAAAAGGCTCAAGAATAAATTCCCCTCCCTTTCCAATATGTATTGTTGTTCTATACAGTCAGAATATCTCCTGGTAGTCGAAAAAGCTCCTGACTTGACTAGGATGAGTCTTTTTTTCTCAACATCGTTTTGATATTTGTTTTACTTATACTGAACATATTTCTTAGTTTGACTTATTGTGACAGTGCAGAAGCGCAAATTTAAATTCACAAGCCTAGTTTTTTTTGTCCAGCTTCCAACTAACTGTGGACACTGAGCAGGTATCCTTGACAGGATTTTTTCATTTTGATTGTTTATATTTATTGTTTATTAACAGAGAGATAGAGGAGAGTGGTTTCAATCCACCAGTTCCCTCCCCTAACATCTGGGTCAACCTCGCAGCCTGGAATTCCATCTGGTCTCCCAGGTGGGTGGTGGGAACTCAGGTATTTGAACCATCACCTGCACCATCCCAGGATGTATATAATCAAGAAGCTAGATGGGAAGCAGAGACAGGACTTAATCCTAGAAACACTAGTCTAGGGTCTGGGCATCGTAGGTGGTCACCTACATGGTGTTTCCTAATAGGAAAGAATAAAGAATTCTCAGGCTTCTTCTTCTTTTTTTTAATTTTAAAAGAGGTTAAATATATTCTGTCCCTTTAAAACATCATTAAAAGGAAAAAAAATGAACTATATATGGAAACTATATTAAAATCATTATTATTGAATAATTTATATATATGTATATATGTGTGTATATATATGTGTATGTATATATATATGTTTATATATATATATAAACAGTTTGTTAGAATTTCACTTCCAGATGTGTGGGCATATTCCCAAGCTGATTGAAGAGATTCTTTTCTAGTAATTAAAGTCTTTTGATTTGACTTCTGCCAGTGTTAGTAGTTACCGTTGTTTATGGACCTTATCTACTCTCGCATTAGCCTGAAGTCTCCTTGGGGGAATTGAGGTGGGAGCCAGGAGGAGAAAGGGAGGGAGAAGCACAAGTGAAGGGCTGGTTGGGACCCAGGAAGGAGTGTGGCAATTACAGATGGCTCAGAGTGTGTGTCACCTTAGCCTCCAAGTCTGTCATATCCAGCTTCAAAACGTGAAACATCACGTTGCCTTAACGGCCTGGAATAGTGATGTTAGGGTAAAAGAGCATCACAGAAGTGATTTACCTGCAAGCTTTAAAAACTATCACAGATATACATTTTAATGACACGCAGAGATATTTAGGATACACTAAGACATAGATTTGAAAATGTTTTGTCTAAACTATGTATATAATAGTTTTAAAAGACTTGAAGAAAACAAAAAAATATAAAAGCATCATTATGTGGTATAAGTAGTCATTTTTGTTTTCCTTTTTGTTTACCTATCTTTCCTAAGGTTTCTTTTTTTTTTTTTTTAATGTTAGGGAGTATACAAGTGTTTGACTTGGTTAAAAAGAAGATAAGCAAAACTGAACAGCACTTAGTTATCTTCATCTGGCATTTGCAGTGGATATTAGTGGTAAGAGAAGGCAGGCCCCATAATTTTTCACTGTTAGAGTGAATGATCATATTATACCTTGGTCTTTCAATTTTAAAATGAATTAAGTAATTACTAGCTACGAATACCAGCAGGGTGTGAAAATCCTTGGATTTGGGCAAGCCAGCATTCCTATCCTGCCACCAGGAAAGCTGTTGATGATACTGTAGGAAAAGTCCCATCATTCGGTCAACCACACCAAAATAATGGTGTCATCACCATGAATAGAAAAAAAAAACAGCAATTTTGACATTCTAGCTACTAGTAGTTATGACAATTAATATTAGGGTCCTTTTAGGGGAAAATGTGACCAATTGGTTTGTGTTCATAAATCTTTTCTGATTTTCCAAAATTAATTATGATAAACTGTGTTATCATCAATTAAGTGTTTTACAGTAAGCATACTATCATCCTTCTTAGTCATTCTCATTGGTTTTGATGTATCTATGATAAGCTTGAATTGCTCTTTCCATAAATTATAGACCAGATAGAGTCACAGTTTTTCATTGCTTAATTCAATGTTGCTAAGATATTTTGGGTTCTACTCCCAGCCTGCCCATGTTCAATATGCCCTTTCCTCAAAGTGCTTCTCTTGTGTTGCACAGCCCTGACTCCCAGCATCTAGAATCCAACCAACAGACACAGCTATCGCTGGCCGAATAGTCCAGCACCCTCGGGCCTCCTTTTGTCTGAATTCCTGTCATGCTCACAATCACTACTGTATTGTTCAGTACATAATTGTTCTCCTTGTTTCAGAAATTCTTATTTGAACATCTGGATTCCACATCTAGACTGAAAGACCCCTGAAGAATTTGCAGTCCTCCTCCTGCTCCCACAGTGGAAGGGAAAGCCCCATCTGAGGACTGGGGTCTAATGAGTTAGGTGTTCTGTGCTAGGTATTCTGCCAATGAACTCCCTGAAGCCTCATGATTATTCTGTTAACTTAATATTAATATTCTCTCATGTCATCAAAGGAGATTGGAACTCAGGCGATGTTTGTGTCCCTGGAGGCACACAGCTGGTTACTCTCTGCACAGTCTGTGTTTGGGTGTCTAAGTGTCTAAATGTTTTCCATTCCTCCATGATGTCTAACTGGCGTGATCCAAGGTGACTTTAACATGGCAGATGATTTAGAATTTTATTTAATTTTCTACTCTACCATAATCTTGCTCTTAAAAAAAAATAATTGGAATGAAAATTTATGGAAGAAAACATTAAATCTTACCAGTCCTTGATTTTTTTCTAATGGTCCTCTCCACTCCTGCCATTTTCCATCTTCTTGGTATATTCCCTATGGCCTTGCTTCCGTTTATTGAAATGATATTAAGCCTCCAAGTCCCTAATTCGTAAAATGATCCTTCTGTCCCAGGAGCTAAGGTAAGCTGTTTCTGTTCCTTTTGTGAAAGAATCCTGCTTCTGTTTGACTCCTCTTCATCTTGAAATTGAAATATTCACTACATTGTAGAGGACTCCAGAGATAAAATACAACATAGAAGAATCAGTGATTGCATATTTAATTTCCTGCAGTGCTTCTCAGATGTAGAGTAAGTTGACACCAGCACCAGGCAGCAGAATGGGATGTGTACAGAGATAATGCTGAATAGGAAAAGGTTCTCCTTCCACTGTATTAACTTCATCAGAAGTCAGAGAAGAAAGTCTCGCAGGCTCCTCATGTGAACCAGGAATTGTCTTCCTTCTTCTCTTGCCCCCTATTTCTCTTTGTTAGTGAGATGATCTGTGTCTGTGTTCCAATTATTGCCATCTGAAAAATTCATAGAGGAATTTCAAATGCAAAAATAAAGAAACTGAACATATCAACTCAGGATTTTCTAACTGCCTTTGTTACGTCAGGGGAGACCTGCCTGTTAGTGGTCTGTGTTGGAAACTGTGATATTCTGAGGTTGTTCGTTCTTGTCACAGACATTCCAGAGGCAGTGTTTAGGGTTAGAGAAGTTAATATGTATACACCAGACCTTAAAATGATTTTCATTCTCATATTCTACAAGCAGAAGTTCAAAGGGCAAAATTGTTCCAAAATTGTTTCTATAAATTTTGCATTTCTATCAGAAGTTTTAAAAAAGATCTACCTACCCTTTCATCTAGCAATTATGTTGTAAGGGGAGTGAGCCAGCAAATGGAAGATCTTTGTCTCTGTCTCTCCTTTTGCCTGTATGTCTGCCTTTCCAATAATTGAGAGAGAGAGAGAGAGAGAGAGAGAGAGAGAGAGAGAGAAAGGAAGAAAGAAAGAAAAAGAAAGAAAGAAAGAGAAAGGAAGGAAGGAAGGAAGGAAGGAAGGAAGGAAGGAAGGAAGGAAGAAAGAAAGAAAAAGAAAGAAAGGAAGGAAGGAAGGAGGGAAGGAAGGAAGGAAGGAAGGAATCTTAAAAAAAAAAACAGTGAAAGAAGTTAAACGCAAAGGGTCTGGCATCAAAATGCCTGGGTTTCAATCTCAGCCTCTTGATTTATTAGCTGTGTGACCAGAGTCAAATTATTTAATCTGCCTGTGTTCCAAATTCCTTATGTATAGAAGCAAACTGAAAATACAGTTAAGACACTATAGGTGTTTATTCAATGTATGGATAATTAACACAGGATATTATATAATGCTTAACATTAGGAATGCCACATGGTCAAAAGTATAATTCAGGTATTTTGGTGCATTTGTCAGACAACTGCACTTTTGTCAATTCTTGCTGTATAACTTGTGAGAGCACCTTAGGAGATTTTGAGAATCTGTTATTTTAAAGAACTCTGCATAAAAAGTAGATCAGGAGCAACACTCTAAGAGGGAAGATTCACTCTGTATCCTCATTTAACTCTCCAGTGACTCGCACTCCCCTCCAGCCTCCCTAACACAGAGATGAGGTTACAGCTATAAGAAGAATGTAAAGAACACTTCTGCAAGTTCAAAAAAACCAAACTGCGCTTTATTAAATCTTGATACCCAAGTACATTTTTCTGTCAGTTTCATTTTTCCAGGAAGTTATTTAAGTACTTTGGTATGGGCTTCTAGTTGTGGTTTGGAGTCCCAGTGTTTCCCACAGACCTACGCGTTTGAGCTCTGGCTCCCAGGGTGGTGCTGTTTGGGGGTGATGGAACCCTGCAGGGGAGACACCTGACGTGAGGTTTGTGAGTTATGTGCAGTTGTGTGTGTGGATCCAACCTCTTCCTGCTTCCTGACTCATGGTGCATCTGGTGCCCTCTGCAGAGTCAGAGCCCTTTCGGTTTGCACTGGGCCTCCATGAGGCTCACAGGTTTGACACGAGCCAAACTAAACTTTTGCTCATAAAGCTAGGCTTCTGTGAGTATTTTCTTATAGTGACAAGAGGTAACTAGCCAACTTCGTCTGTGGCTGTCGCACTTTTCATAGTACAAAGCTGTCCCTCTATCGGCGAAGGTCAGCCAGGCCAGCATGGGTTCTAAGTTCCACCCACTCTCATCTTCTGAAGACCTCGTTTTAAATTGTAGCTCTCATTCTCCTAACTCACCCGTTTCATCCTGTCAACTACATCATTCACATCAGCAGAGGATATGAAGACATTCTTATTTCTCAAATCTTTTTTTTAAAAAAAAGAGCCTTTGACTTAAGTGTCGCTGTCAATCCTTCACACCCATGTCTGTTAAACATTGTCTCTTGACGCAGTCTTCTTAACTTCTCTGGGTGGGTTTGCTTTGTCATCACTCCATTGAGATTCCGCCTGTCAAATCTCATCATCTATATCCTCATGTAGGTTGGTAGTGGAGGAAGTGGTCAGAGCACCTTACTGAATCCGTCTGGGCTATATGTAACCTCGTATGGTCAACCTGTTTTACTTTTGTTGTCACTGTTGGTTAATGTTTTCATGCATTTTGGTATATTTCTGTGTTTCCTAGCAGAGTTTTCAATACATCTGCGTTCAATTCTGTTGAAATCTTTCTTTGTGAGTTACTATTGCGATGTTTCAAATATTTGAAAGTGATATGTGATTATCCTTTTAAGGATCTGATAGTCTGGGGCCAATGTGGTGGCATAGCAAGCTAATCCTCTATACCTGCAAGTAGCAACATCCCGTAATGGACACTGGCTTGTGTCCAGGTTGCTCCACTTTTTTTGAAATATAAATTCATTTTATTTTTGATGATGTTTACATAGTTGAACACATATGAACCACTGAGTAGGGTGGGAAGTGTCAAGGTAGGGGGGAAAGTAGATGAGACAATTGATTCAAGGTTTTTTTTTTTTTTTTCTTCATATATCTGGGGAAAGGGGAGAAGGAAGGGGAGAGGGCCGTACCCAGCATAAGCTGCTTCACTTCTGCTTATGACCTGGAAAAGCAATCAAGGATGGCCCAAGACCTTGGGCCCCTGCACCCGTTTGGGGGGCTGGGAACATGCTCCTGGCTCTTAGCTTCAGTTCTGCTCTGGCCTTTGAGGCCATCTGGGGACTGTACCAGTTGATGAAGGAAGGTATCCCTCTCTGTCTCTCCTCTCTGTAAAAATATGTCTTTCAAATAAACAATATATAAATGTTTGAAAATATGAAATAAAAATGAAAAACGATTTGATAATCAATTTTCAGCTGGTTTTTCTATGATGAGTATTAGAATTAAACACTCAGTGAATAACCTGAGGCTTATTGTGTTGTTGCATAAACTATAGATTATTTAAGATATTCTTCAATATTTTTTGTTCTGTTTAACATTGTGTTTGTATTTTTAGTAGATTTTTATTTCTTTTAGAAGTTAGCTTTTGGGGACAGTCCAATCTCATATTGGATTTCCAGCTTGAGCCATAGCTATTTGGCTTATGATCCAGATTCCTGCTAATGCCCCTGGGAAGGCAACAGAAGGTGACCCAAATGCTTGGACCCCTATCACCCAAGTGGGGAACAAGGATCTGGAAGTTGAGGCCGCTTGAGCCGTAAGCTAGAGGATAGAGGACTGATCTCACTCCCTTTTCTCTCCCTCTTTCTCTTTCTCTTTTTCCCTCCCCCCACGCTCTCCTTTCCTCCCACTTATCTTATTATGCCTTTCACATAAATAAACCTATTGGAAATTGCCTTTGGTATGCATCTTAAGAATTCCTAAGCCTTTTCATTACCAACAGAAATTTACTAGCATTATTTAATTGCTGCATTTTTATGGACTTTCCTACAAATGTTTGATAACGTTTTAAAATTGGAAACTAGTGGACAACACTCTGATTGCACTTGAATTGGAGGAATCAAACTTGGAGGACTTTTCTTGTTTTCTGACCCCATATTTCTTCATGTGTTGAAGTAGACATGTGTCAGCTCCTTTTAGGATCAGCAGCATTCATTCGCAGGGATCCTCTTCCTTCTTAGCACAGTTTGCTTTAATCAAATGGCTTGAATTAAGTGAAAATTGGGCAGCCTTTATAGAGCACCTGTAAAAATGCAACAGCAACCAGCGGTTTCCTGAACACAGGAGGTGTTTCGTAATTATTTGCTTTTCTTGTCTTCCCTTATTTCCCTGGTTTCTGTACTTCTAGTGTTTTGCTCTGCATTGCTTACCTGTGTTAACAGATGGCAAATCTAGAAACAGCAGCTACTGAATGGGAAGGGTAGCGCTCAGGCCATTTATTTTAACAAATGTGTGCATCCCCGTGCTTGTTGGTGGGAAACTGTCTCCCTCCTTTTCCCCTCCAATGGGAAAGAGTTCCCACAGCAACTGTTTCTAGAAGATTTATTAGGTCTTATTTATAAAGCTCTTTGTTTGTCTCAAACAAAAATGATAAACATAGCATAGCATGCAAGCAGACATTAAACAATGCCTTGTAACCATGAGGGTTCTCCTGAAGAAAGACTTGCTAAGTAATTTACAAGGTATAGCATGCAGTGAATTTAAGAAAAAAAGATTGGGTCCGGTGGCATGGCCTAGCAGCTGAAGTCCTGGCCTTGAACACGCAGGGATCTCATATGGGTGCCGGTTCTAATCCCGGCAGCTCCTCTTCCCATCCAGCTCCCTGCTTGTGGCCTGGGAAAGCAGTCAAGGAAGAAGTTCCTGGATCTTGGCTTCGGATCGGCATAGCATCGGCCGTTGCACTCACTTGGGGAGTGAATCATCGGATGGAAGATCTTCCTCTCTGTCTCTCCTCCTCTCTGTATTTCTGACTTTCCAATAAATAAATAAATCTTTTTTTTTTTTAAAGTTAGTATGCAGTTTGCAAGTGTGTGTGCCTGGATAAGGATGTAGGGCAGAATCATTTTTGTCTTTTTTGTTGTTGTTGCTTTGTTTTGTTTTGTTTTTACTGACTTAATTTATTTCTCTGACAACGATGACACAAATGCAAAATTATCTTTGTTAGAATTTTTTTTCTTCAACATTTAGGTCAATGCATGAATAGGGAGCACTTTGTAAACAGTAATTTTTTTTTTCATTTAATTCACTGAAGTCTTAACAGTAATTCTTTTTTTTTTTTTTTTAAGATTTGTTTATTAGAAAGGCATGATAACAGAGAAAGAGAGAAGGAGAGAGAAAGCTCTTCCATTATCTAGTTCGCTCTCCAAACAGCCACAAAAGCCAGGACTGGGCCAGGCACAGTTGGGAAACCAGAACTCAAAGCAAGTAGGTACAGGGTCCAAGGATTTAGGTCATGTTTCACTATTCTTCCAGGTGCTTTGCTGGGAATTGGATTGAAAGTGGAGCATTTGGGACTTGAATTGGTGTTTGTAGCAGAGTCCAGCAGTATGGTTGGTGGCTTAATCCACTCGGCCACAATACTGTTTAAATATTTGAAAGACATTTAAACATTCATTATTGGTTTCTTTCCTTTTCACTTACGTACTACTGTATTGTTTATTATACTTTTAGTGGATGTTTGTTCTTGCTGCTCTATAAGCTCCAATTAAATCCAAACTCAGTTTATTTTGCAAACCTTACCTTGAAGTACAGCTGGTTCCATCTGGAAACATGTCCCAAAACACATTGTGGCCAGCCTTTTCCTATCAGTTTACAAGCTGATGGCAACATCTCAATGAGAAAGATTTTGAGTTTCAGTAGGAAAGGGAATAGAATTCATCTGACAAACAGCCACTGTTTAGGTTACTCTGATTTGAGCTGTACAGGACTGATCCTTGTGTTGCTAATGGCCCTTTACAACAGCATGCGATCTACAGGCAGATACTTCAAGGAAATATTTCCTACGTGAAAGAATACTTCACAAAGTCAAAGTTATAGGTGATAATATGACAGTTTTTTATTCTTTTTGTATCTGGAGGATAAAAGTTCAGAGTCAAATTCTTTTCCAAATAGTCTCTTTGACTTGAAAGGGACCCAGAAGTCTATTTCCTTAAAAGCTGTCCTGATTCTTTTCTCAGGAAATATGACTTTTATTTTTATGAGAAGATGGGAAATCATTTAATACAAATGTCTGTGTTATTCATCTGCTTGTAACAGAGACTGGATGTCTCTCACAGCAGATATTGATTTTCCTATAGTTCTGGAAATCACAAGTTCAGAGTCAAGATGATGACAAGATCAGAATCTGGTGACGGCTCTTCCTATCTTTCTTTTTTTTTTTTTTTTAAGATTTATATATTTGTTTGAACGTTGGACATACAGAGAGACACAGGGGCGGGTATTGATCTTTCTGCTGGTTTGCTCCCCAGATGACTACAATTGCCAGGGTTGGGCCAAAGGCAGAAGCCAGGATCTAAGAGTTTTTTGCAGATTTCTCACATGGGTAGCAGGATCCAAACACTTGAGCCATCATTTGTTGCTTTTCTCAGGCCATTACAGGGAGCTGGATTGGAAGTTTAGCAGCTGGAACATGAATTGGAGGCCATATGGCATGCCGGTGTTGTAGGTGGCAACTCTACCTGCTAAGCTCTACCATGCCAGCTACACAGGGTATTAGAGCTTCAAATATGAATTTTTAGGGGAATGAAAACAAAACCATAACTGTCAGGAACCTTTAATTGCTTCAATTCCATGTACTAACTGAAATCTTTATCAGCGCTGCAGGTGGATTATGTGTGTATAACATGACAGCATGCATGGAGTCCTCTTTGGAAAATGCTTGCCTTTACTCCTCTTTTCTTATTGGCTGCCATAATTTAGAGCACCCTTAATCTTTTTTTTTTTTTTTCAAAGATTCACATATTTTATTCAAAACACAGATTGTGAGAGAGTTCTTCTATTCCCTGACTAGCTCCCCCAAGTGGCAGCAACTGCCACAATTGAGGTGACCCAAAGCCAGAAGCTACTTTCAGGTCTCCCACTAGGGTAGAGGGACTAAGGTCTTGAGCCATCCTCAGCTGATCCACATGTTGCTGGCCCCTTTCACCAAGCTTTCACCACGTCAGAGATGAGAGCTTCTAAATTAAAAAAAAAAAAAAAAATCTTACGACTTTCACTGTCTTGGTGAGACTGGTGAACAAAGGCACACTCTCACCCAGAGGCCTTTAGCACACATCCTGACGACACAGACACCCACTGGGGACTGCAGCCCTGGGGAAGAATGAAGCTGTTTACCACACAAAACCACTCCCCACTCCTGCTCATTTGTGCTCAGCCCTTTCAGGGCGCTTCTCCCAAGTGAGTTACTTATTTTCTGTCCCTTCATCTTCACTCAAATTTTTCACTATATATATGACCTTTTGTGAGGGAGATTTTAGATCTGGGCAATGATTTTAGATCCGCTTGAATGATAAGGAGTTTTAATAACCTGAATTTTAAACAATAGCAACCTTTCATGCAAACTTTACTGAGTGTTTATCACCCAGAAGTCACTAGGCTAGGTGGTTTTCATCATATTCTGATTTAATCTTATAGACAACCCTAAGATGGAAGTTTTATTCTTCTGTTTGTAGATAGAAAAACTGAGATTCAAAATGAATAAACAGAAGAAACAACTTAATAAACTTGGAACATAATATTAACCCAATGTCAAGGCTAGGCCTCTTACCTAATGATACAACATGTAAGTTGTTTTTTCTTCATTAGCCATCTGTACAGAAGCCAAAGTCTGTCATAAACAAAAATGGCAGCGTATATATGAAACATTTCCTAGGTTCCATTTGATTCTTCATAATCCAGCTTGCAACATAAAGTTCAAGACAATGGTAACTGGGGCAGGGTCCTGCTCCTTCGGTTAATAGGAAGCCCTGACATATTCACAGCTGACAAAATGCTGGGTGAAGTAGAAATGTCTTCCTCCAAGGAAAGGAGAGGATGGATGAGAGAGGAAATAGCTTTGGCAAGAAAGGAGCTCAGTTGAGGTCAGAGGGTAAAGTCCTAGCTCTGTCATGTATAGATAGGTTGACTAGAGAAATGTCTCAAAAGGACAATTTCCTTCTCCATGAAATGGCGATAGAAATGATTCTCACCTACCAGGAGAATGAAATGGGATAATGCATGAGTAGTGCTGAAGACCACACCTGGTGCATGGTAAATATTTAACGAATAGTAGTGACTCTTAATGTTCAGACCCACAACAACCAACATTCTGTCCATATTTTAGCAAATAAGGTCATGGGTTTAGAGTTTAAACTGGGGCATATGTTTTAGGTGTCACATACCCATTATGTGAATTTAGGAATGTTTTCATCCTTTTTGAGTCTTAGTTTCCTCGTAAGTGGAAATGATAAGTGGATTGTAGTGATATCATACTGCATAATTGCAGCAGCACCAGATATTTATGTGGTAATGCCAATGTGCCAGAATTATTCTATGGAATTTAACTGTATTATTTCACACAGTCTTTATAATGACTCTTTTAGGTATCACTGTGTTACAATTATTCCCCTTTCACATTTGAGAACGAAATATACATTACATAACCAAATTTCCAAGTTTTATACAACCAGTATGTTTTAGAGCCAGTATTTGAACCCTGATATTCTGCATTCTTTAACATCAGGCAGTACTTCTTTCCTTTGTTGGGTAAGTTTGTAGAAACTTTAGCAGCGTCTTCAGTGCAGTGTCAGCATTTGGTAAATATTTTCAATTACCATTATAAATAAGAAGGGATGTGAAAAGAAAACAACCTTTCAGAAGATGCACCTTGAGAAGCTTATGTCAGCAAGTAATTAAGTAAATCCAGGCCTTGAGGGAATATTTGTATTGAGACAGTCTAGACTAAATACAAGAGCGTCTGTAAAGATACTAAGGCAGGAAGAAACCAGGCAAATAGGGAGAATTCAGTTTAGCTGCAGCATAGCACTAGGGAACTACTGTGCAATAATGAACCATGAACTTGAACTGACTGGCTGGGTCAAATTCTAGGGTGGTTTAAACAAAATATAAGAGACCAGGCAAGAGGAAGTCCCTAATATTAAACCAGAAGAAATCATATCAGGCAGTAACACTGATGCCCCTGAAAGCCAGTTTTCAGGACACACAGGAAAGTAAATGAACTTGTGTGTTGAGATTCTGAGATAGACCAGGTTGCCACAAGAGTGTGTTGGGCAAAGACTGCAGTGACGTGCTTGACGATGACCAGAACTCCCCTGTTTCCAGAGCAGTGTCCAGTGTCAGAATTCTGTTCTTTACCTGGTTTAATTTACCTTCAGAATGGAAATGTCCGCTGGGGAGGTGGAAGTGCTGTTTTATGTATTTTTTTTCTTTGAAGGACATTTTATGTGCACTGTGGTTTTAGCTGAGAAGGTGACAGTAGTTGTTTTTCCTGTGCTTGACTGCCTGGATGAGTTGGCGGATTGGCTTAATGCTGGTCAGCGTTGTCTAGTTTCATAATGGCATTGTTCAAGTTTACAGAAAAAACCTCTTCGTAGCAGAGCTCTGAACAATTCCACTGTTAGGGTTAACAGTATAGACCTGTATGGCGTGTGGGCAAGTAGGGGCATTTGTATCCACATGGAATGTTCTGCATATCCGAAGATCCAGCATTGTGTGATGATCGAGAACCTTGTGTGAATCATTGACTGCCATCCTGCTGAAGACTATTAGGAAATAAATTCAGTGTCTTACCTCAAAGCAATGATTTATGGGCACTGGCTTATTTGACAATTTCATTTTTTATTAGCTGAATCATTGGCTTAAATGTTGAAAGATGTAGGAATCATTCAACCAGTCACACTAAAATTAACCAGTGGATTACTAGGTCACTAAAATTACACCTGTATACAGTGGTAATGCAAGATTTTGTAATAGCTATGTTTAGCAAAACAAAAGCATGCATTTGTATTAATGGGTAGATAGAAGTATGAATATAAGATGGATACAGTAATAATATGATTGATGTTTTAGTGAGTACATTATTTAATTCTACAGTTATGATTCTGGCAAAAATGTCTTGGGTATTTTATATTTTCAGGTCCCAAGGTAAATGATGCATATATGTATAAATTAATTATGAAATTTGCTTTATATATTTATCATTTATGCTTTTTATATATGCATACACACATACATTTATATAAAAACACTGGTTTATAAGGCATAAAGGAGCTTAAGTTCAAGAAGTGCAGTTATCTATAGCAAATTCTTCTCCTGAGAAACTGGAGTTCTGTCTTCATGTTAGTGTTATTCCAATTTGTCTGCCTTGGATACAACTTAGCTCAACAAGCTTTTTCTGGAAGAATAGATGATGAACTACAGGTACTAGGCAGGTCTGAATGAAAGGTCGTTCGGCAGCTGTAGGAATTGCGTTAAGTCTTTCTATGCCTAGGTAGCTTGGATGCTCAAACATCTCCTGAGAAAATATGGCCAGTTTGCTGAATCTGCTACAAGCAAAAGTGCATTCCTTTCTAGCAAGGAATTTTGTATTTCTGGATTTTTTTCCAGTCTGAATCATGTGCTCTTAAAACTTCAAAATTTAATCTAATTTACACTCAATTTTTCAGAATTTCTAGTTCTCTTAAAAGTCCAGCTTTGGGGTCTAGTGAGCTGGCGAATCCTCTGTCTGCTGGTACCAGCATCCTGTATAGGTGCCAGTTTGTGCCCCAGCTCTTCCCCTTCCCATCCAGTGTTCTTTTGATGGGAGAGCAGTGGAGGATGATCTTAGGCCTGAGGCTCCTGGACCCATGTGGGAAGAAGCTCCTAGCTCCCAGCTTCAGAATAGCTGAATTCTGGATTGTTGGAGCCATTTAAGGAATGAACTAATGGATGGAAGATTTCTCTATCTGTAAAATCTGCCTTTAAATAAAATCAATATTTTTTAAAGTTCAGTTTTGACATACCTAATAGAAAAATATTATTGTTTAAATGTACTTACCTACATATCATATTATTATCTCATATTCTGATTTCTGTTCAGATCATACATTATATCATTGATGTATGAATTGTGATTTTTATCTCTATTACATTATTGAAACAGTAGTCTTCATCAAAATTCTGTGCACAATTTTGTGGATCAAGAATCTGAGGCTCAAATTTCAATAAACAATAGTAAATAAATAATTTAGCCAAGTCCAGGCACTAAAATTGATAGACTAAATCCTTTTATTTGTAATAGCATTATCTCAAGGCTGTTTATATGTTATTCTTAAAGACACAGCCAACAAAGTTGATTTTTAAATGTTTTTTAAAGATTTTTTTATTTGAAAGGCGTATTTACAGAGAGAAGAGAGAGAGAATCACTCCCCAAGTGGCCTGAGCCAATCTGAAACCAGGATCCAGGAGCTTCCTCTGGGTCTGTTACATGGGTGTGGAGGCCAAGGACTTAAGCCATCTTCTGCTGCTTTCCCGGGTCATAAGCAGGGAGTTGTATCTGAAGTGAAACAGCCAGGACATGAACTGGTAGCCATATGGGATGCTGGTGCTGCAGTTGGAGAATTAGCCTATTGACCCATTGCACCAGTCCCAATTCTTTAAGTTCCCAAGAAGTTGAAAAGTACTGATAAGAGGAGAATTTATGATTTGTAGGTTTAATAGCAGAAAGGAGAACTTGGATGGCTAATACTAAAAGCAGGGGAATACAAAAGGCTGTGAGAAAAGAGCTGAAACTTCTATGACTGGCTGGAGTGATTGGGAAAGATGGCTGTCTTTGTCCTCCTTGGTGAACAGTAAGGATGTAATTTGACACAGCAAGTGATCTAGTCATTACAGTAATGATGTAGAGATGACAAAAAATGGTGCTACTCCAGCATTCTTACTAAATCAAGGAGCGGTTAATTAGGCCAAATCCTATATACTTCCAAAATTTAAGAATCTCAAAGAACAAATCTTGCGTAGTTCACATCATTTTAAAGCAGTATAGTCTGCACTTTCCTGCAATGGTTAATATTTTATTGTTGGGCTATCCAGGTCACTGGTAAGTGTTAGGGAAATCTAAATTTCATCTCTTGAGATTTGTCTGTATTTTCCCTTAGGAGGCACTCAATGACAGTTGACAAACCTATCCTAAGTACTGAGGGGAGACTTTATTTCTCAATAAAGTCTCACGTTTAAACTGTGATGCTATCCATGTTTGAGTCAGGATCTATGTGCACTCACAGAGATCAGCAGGATTGAAAGATATCCATCCTTTAAGACTTTAAATTTTTGTGCCATTGCGATAACTTGCAGTGTAGAGGGAAATCTGATTAATTTTGTTATGTAATCATTACAAATGCAAATCATAAACACTTTCATTGTTTTTGTGAGATACTGACTATATAGCACTGCATCTTTGGCTTCAGAAACCAGTGGGTTTAATATATTTAAAATACCCAATAGGTTTTAGAGATTGTTTTGGATTTTTATTTAATTTTAACACAAGTGAGGTATCCTCGTTGGCAATGGTCTTGTCCTTCTTTGGTCTTTGAGCATCTTGGACAGTTTGAGAGTGAAGAATCTAAACGTGCTCTTAAAGATGTTATACAAATGATCACGTTATAGCTTGATGACTCCTTATCATTAGTGTTTGCTCCAAAAGGCTTGGGAAGATTTTTTCCCTGCCTTTTCCTTTCCTTTTTTACAGGAGAGAAAAGTTTCTGTTAACCATTCCAGATTTTCTCCATTCTTTTGTCAGCTACCCCCTTGGAAGGAGACCACTTTATTGTATTGGTTCATTTATTTATCTTTCTCTCTGAGAATCAAGAGTGGCTGGTTGCTTAACAAAGAAGATTGGGGGTGGGAGACTTGTAAAGAAATTGCTGAGTGCTGCAGCAAAGGGATATTGGATTCGGCCTTCTGATCAGCCTTGGGAAACTGCCAGCCTCCACAGAGAGCATAATTTTCGATTCTGTTTTCCAATTCTGAGTCTTTTGGACAAGAACACCATTAAGAGGTTAAGGGCTTCAAGGGCCTTCTGGTAGCTTCAGAGAATTCACTAGGAAACCAGAGCCAGCTCAAATGCAATACTCCATACTAAAAACAAGAGAAAGGAGACCAAAAAAAGAACAGAACAGAACAACCATACCCTGACTCCTTAGGTGCTCTTGTACATTTTCAAATTAAAACTAAGAGTAGAATTGGACTGTCCAATCAGGTAACCTTTCCATGAACTTTTTTGCAGTTAATAGAGATACAAAAGGATAAATTACTAACCCCTTCTTTCTGTCTTACCCCTTCTCAACCGTATACATTAGTGCACAGCAGAGACTTTGAAATACCAGGGCTGTTAACACTCCTTTGAGGTCAGAGTTTCATGCAGTATTTTGGTGTGAGAGATACAGAGATCCTGAATAAAATAAGGTTTTTCCTACACACAGACACACACATACTCAATTTTTATATCTTCAAATATGTTAACAATCCTTCTGCATAGAAGTTACTTCAACTTAAATGAGTAGAATAAGATCATTTCAGTGATGCATTTGAATGTGATGAAGAAATGATAGCACCTTCTGTCAGCTGTGTGAGGCCATGCAATTTGGGTAACCTCTCTGAGGTTTCCTTGTCCAAAAGCAAAAAAAATAAAGCAACAGAACAACCAAAAACTGGATGAATTTCTGGTTTGAGGGTTCATGAAGTGATGATGTAAACAATTCACATGGCAGCTCCTTTGTTGGTCAGAGCAAGTCCTTGATAAGGTTGAGTATCATAGCAATTATTCTTTGAAAGTTTTCTCAGAAGGAAAAAAAAATCTTGCAGATTAGGAAACAGTATATGGAGTTCTAGAGAGAGTGCATCAAAATTCAATGCCAGTTTAATTTCAAGTTTTCAATGCTCTAAGTCTGTAAGACATATGAAATACTTACTATGTGCCATGCATTGTCAGATAATTCTCTCAGCCGTTCATACTCACAATAATTAGTTGTCTTGCAACACCAAGATGGTGTGGGAAAAGCTAGCAGTAAGTTAAACAGGAAACATGTAGGGGAGGGAGGAACCAAGGTAAATAGAAGTCATCATTTCTTGAGGGACCAACTAATTTAATAAACAGCGGCTCTCATTGATATACACACAGTAATATTGATTGAGCATCAGCCATCTGCTTTCTGGACCATGCTGCTTAAATGCAACCCCATATATCACTTTCCTGACCCTATGTATTTATCCTTTGTTGTTATTGTTTGTTTTCTTTCACAAGATTGCAGATTTTATTAGAGCCACATTTCATTCGATTTTTTTCTCTAGACCTGGCAAACAGTAAATGTGCAATAAATGTTTCTTAACTGTTTGTGAAGGAAAGCAAACTTGTTCCTTGCCAAAGAAAGAGCAAGAACAAGCCAGTTTGTGAAAAGAAAAAGATATTATCATCATCCACAGACACTGTGGTTGGGAAGGGGCAGCCCCACATCCTAGTTGCCCTGAATAATTGCATCCGAGTTTTTAATGACTGCAGGGATATCTCTGGTTATCTTGGGTACCGTATGGATACCCATCAAAGTCCTTCCAAAAATCCACTAAAAAAAAAAAGTAAAAGTAAAAGTACAGTAAAAGTACAGTAGTATAAAAATACATACGACCTATAGGAATTGTGGGGAACCAAAAGACAAGGTCACTAATAAGACAATAGCAAAACAGCAGTACACCGGTAGCGTGGTTTTTTAGTAACAGAGCTGCTGTTTTTGTAAAACTCAGTGTGTGTAAATGAGATCTCAAGCTGGAATTTTTGCAATCTGGATAGTATTGTCACCTAGATTGTTACGGTGTGTTGACATGGAGGAGCAAGTGTAACTCCCCTCAAGTGCCGTTTCTTTTCAGCACTTTTGCTTATGTCTGCTTCCACTCCATTCACACTTCGATGTGATTGCTTTTACTGACCATTGCTTCTAACCTAGCAGCACTAATTCAATATTTAATTATAGCTCATAGGTTTTCCCTGGAGCTAGAAGGAAAATTCTTGTGCTTTGCTAAAGAAAAACTGTTTCCTTTAGTTAAACTCCAGAGTGAATAATGCCAATTTGTACCTGTATTCTGAATAATTATTTCCTTTCACCAAGTAACACATAGGTTAGCAAACCCTACAGACGATACAGGTAGTCCAAAGAGTTCTTAATATTCTGGTGAATTGATCAAGGAAATGAGCAAAATTCCTTTCATGTAGGAAAAACTATGCACTTACCACTTTTGCCTTATATATTGAACATGTTTAATGTGTTTGTTTTATATAATTTTGTGGACTGAAGTCATTCAAGGGAATAGACTGGTGGTATCCATGCCATTGTACACCCTAGGAAATAGCATGCTATGTTATTTTTGAAGAGTATATGTCTGGTAAAGTTGTTTTTGTTTTTTTGTTGTTGTTGTTTTTTGCAATTCAGTTATCATTGGAACTATTCAAAATATGCTTTAGGAAAATGGTTTAAATTTATACAAGGAGAAATGCTAAAATTATTTTTCTATTCAGACAAAAGAAAATAATTTTTTTATGAAGTGATTGTAATGCCTCCATTAGCTTAGCAGATTTGCATTTTTATGAATTGGGGTTTTTACAACAGGAAATATCTGTGACCCACCTTTGGGCCTGAAGGGATAAGAACTTTAAGAAGCCAAACCTATTGAGAGATTCAGGAGTTAGTGGTCTGGAAAATTCAGAGGATGCAGTAGCTGATCTGGTTGGGCCAGAGTGCCTGTGATTTATGATCATATTAAAATGCCTTTCTGTGTAGAAGAAACAGAGCAGATTTTGGACACGATGTTGTTTTTCACCAATCATTCATAAGAGTTGCTCTTCAAAATGGATTATAGAAATGATAAGACTCCTTTTTCTGTAGTTATCAATTATCAAACATGTACTACATTCTAAGCTTGTACTAGAGGCTAAGCATGTAAGCTTGGAGACAGAGTCTGATAATGGATCTTAAGTGTTAACTGTCTTTATGCCAGGGTATCTCAGGAAGATGCAAAGGAAAAAATTACAATTACTGTGACCTCATCACTCTACTTCTATGTCATCCCAAAGCTTTTGGAAGTGCAGATATGCCAAGCATCAGTGGTGAAAGGCCTGGTAATGTGGGTCAGGTTCTTTGGGACAAGTACCAGGTGGTAACCCAGGATAGGTCTCAGTAATTGACAAAAAATGGCATTTCATAAAAAGTGTCTTGTCCTTTTGGAGCAAAACTGTAACAAGACCTATTTATCACAACTCCCTAACATCCAGCAATGTGTATCTTGGCTTTATTTTCTGCTGATGATAAATAAATTTTTGTTATAGTAGAATTGGAATCAGTTCTCAATTCCTGCTTTTTTAAAATTTTAAGTTATTTTGCTTGAAAGTCAGTTACAGAGAGAACAAGAGACAGAGAGACATGGAGAGGTCTTCTATCCACTATTTCTTTCCCCAAATGGTTGCAATAGCCAGAGCTGGAATGGTCTGATGGTCAGAGCCAGGAACTTCATCCTGGTCTTCCATGTGAGTGAAGGAACCAGGACTTGAGCCATCCTCTGCTGCTTTCCCAGGCTCTTAGAAAAATACTGAATTGGAAGTGGAGCAACCAAGCCTAGAACAGAAATGGCCATATTGGATGCCAGCGCCAGTGCAGTCCCTGAATTCTTTTTTATAACTGTAATCAGTGTGTGTTTTGCACTCTGATTTCTATAATTTGCCATTAGATCTTAATGCTACCTCCATTCTCACTCTTCAAATTATTTTCCTTTGCACAACATTGTGCTGCAGTGTGTGTGTTAGCCATGATGGTATCTGGCATAAAATAGGATGACAGATTAGAAAATGAATCTCAAGAATAAGCATCATGCAACATGTGGCTGGAGCTGAGCCAATCAGAAGTTCAGGAACCACAAGCCTCTTCCAGGTCTCCCACGTGGGTACAGGAGCTCAAGGCTTTGGCCATCCTCTGTTATTTTCTCAGGCCATAAGTGGGGAGCCAGATTGGAAAAGGAGCTGCCAGAACTAGAACTTGGCAGGCATATGGGATTCTGGTGCCACAGGTGGAGGTTTGGCTTACTATGCCATTGTGTAACATTTCCAAACTCTGAGAACTTCAATCCTGAATTTAATGTTACTGTCTCAGCTGAGGAAATTCAAAATCTTAAAATCTTAGTGTTGTTTACTTGTGAGTGATTTTTTTTTCTTTTTTCATTTCTCGTCTGCACAAAAAAAAAAAAATAACTTGGTCTAAAACGAAATGCGTGGAAGATGATACATCCTCCCTTTCTTGTAGTGCGAATCCACAGGAGCAGAGTTCCTTCGGGGCTAAGACAGGGTACAAAAAACACTAATGAGAATCACATTCTTCAGCTCCCTACTTGATGTTGTTAGGAGATGTTATGACATGAAACTGGGAGGTATTTTCATTATGCCAGATCAGCCAATACTTAATTCTCAAAAATTAAAATTACAAATCGTAGTCAGAATTCCCATGATTACAGTATTTCTGAAAATATCCTCTGTGTGTTCTCTCTCTCTCTCTCTCAATTTATATTCTTGAATGGAGAGTGCTGGGCCTGAGATCACATAGTCAGCCCGTCAGTTCCCTGAAGAGATGAATGCTCTCTTCTGAGAGGCAAATGAACACTTCCAAGAACTTATTCACATGTGAGTAGTAATTATGGATACCTCAGATCTCACCCTATGATATTGTGTATTTTCCAGCAAACCTCCCTTTGTTGGGAATTCAGGTTAGAAATCTTGCCCAGCTGGTATGGGTGATGATTCACTCCAAATTGTTACCAGGTACCTGGATATTTCCAGCATTGAAATAATAACTCACATAAGATTTGTGAAAAGATGCAAATGAATTACATCAGAAATGCTTGAAACCTATGGTCCCTATTAACTGCACCTTTTGATAGTCTCTTAGTAGCAAATGTTCTTAAAATTAAACAGATTAACTTTTCCAGAAAGTTTCTGGCAATAGTTACAACAGATTTTCGTTTTGACTAATTAGGTAATAAAATGAACTGCTAATTACAGATGAGAAACAGTTCACTTTGTTTTTTAAGACAGGTTGAAGAGTGAGAGGTAGCAAAGAACAGTAGTTGACTGGAATTACCAGCTTTTCAATCTGTCCTGTGGCTCAGAGAGATTTGCATGGAGTAACGGTGATTTGGACTCCAAACCAGGAGTAAAATCAACACATTCTTGCCTTTTGATTTTATATTCATTCTAGGTCACTGTGCCGTTTTGTTGTTTCCTAGAAATGCAACTGAATTACCAAAAGCAATTGACTAGACAGTACAACAGCTAACGATCATTAAATGCTATGTAACAGACTTTCCATGGTGGCCAGTTATTAACTAAGGCACATCGTTAGGAAAGCAGTCATTCTCTTAGGGGAAACTCTTGAGGGATGATACCTGTAATCATAAGCAACATTTGAAGTGTGTGCGACCATTTGAAAAATTATTTCAATACCCAGAAATTTGTCAGATTTGAGATTCAAATAAAGGAGCTGAAAGAGTTGCAGCAATTTGGGCAGGCTCACACTTGACAGAAACAGGAGAAAACACACTGAAATGGAGACAGCTCAGAAGGCAGGATCTCAGAGAAGCCTTCCTTCTGGAGGCTGGCCCAGCGTAGGCAGGACCACAGGAAATACTGGTTTGGGACATTGCCACTCTTATTCTTTGTGTGCAATATTGCAAAACTCCTTAAAAGTCTTTGTTGTAGTAGTAGAGGATCTCCTTATATTTGCATATGCGAGGACCCACAGTGTGCCTTAATTTCTCCCCTTTACACAGAAGATAAATCAGCCTCTGTACTCATTAGAGACAGAGGTAGTTTTTTAGCAGCTTGTTATAATCTGCATGCAATTTGTAAATCTTGCCCCAAATGATTATTTTTTGTTCTTGGAAAGCAGTCACTTTTGTCAAATATTCTTATGTAGAAAGATGAAAGGGTAATGATAAATGGAAAGATAAGTTTATCAAGAATAGCTGGAAGGAAGTAGGAATTGTGGCATAATTTATTAAGCCGCCGCCTAAGATGCTACCAAGAGAAAATTTCTGGCTCCCACCTAGCCTTAGCCTTGGCTTCTATGACCATCATGAGGAGTGCCTTAGAATATAGTCTCTGTGTGTGTCATTCTGCCTTTCAAATAAATGTTAAGCAAAGCAAAACAAAAAACAGAGAAGTGAAAGAGCATAAGGGAACAGAATACAAATTTCCAGCATGAAAAAATAATAATTAGGAAAGGCAAGAGCAAGGTGGTACTGTAGCAGTAGAAACATGGTCAAGACAAACCTTTTGGTTCTTTCCTTCCTGGTTGTATACAGACCCAGCATGGACTGAAGTTGCCCATTTCAACATTCTGAGAGCTACTCACATATCTAAGGAAAGCAATATCATGGTTTTCCCTTTTCCCATGTTTACGAAATAAGCATTACTTGTAACAACCGCCTATGGGTTGCTTTGTTTATCAAGGGGGATGAAGTGATCCCTCTCTCTCTCCTTCAGAGCTTCAAAGTTAGGATGCTCTTCCAGAGCTGACTGCATTCCTGCTCCTGACTGGCTGCAGCCCAGCTCTGGCTGAGGAAAGTGCTCCAGGATTCCACCAGCAAATGGGATCTCCCACCTCTTTACCACCTCCTCACCTCTCAAATTTGACCAGAAATTTTAAATCTTTACCTACACCATGCTTAATTATAACCATTTTCTTCATAACCCGTTTCTTAAGTTTCATAATAACCTTCATCTTAGATAGTTTCTTGAGAATCCTAGCAAACAATTGATGATAGAATGTTACAAAGTCAAATGGCAAGAGGATTTCACATCCTTGGAAAGAAAGTCAGGCAGATTTGGGTTCAACCCCTGAGCTCATGAAAATAAGTTCAGTACTTTGGGAAAAACTATTTAACCTCTCTGAATCTTCATTTTCTCACTCAGAGTAAGAATAATATTATCTGTTTCTTGTGATGCATAAATAGTTATATAGACAAGGCTCCTAACACCTAGGAAATGCACAATACACAAGTGTCATTGTTACCAATATTAGAATTCATATTATCTTTTGCTATTATCTGGAAAATACAATACACTTTTCGGTTTTCACTGGAAACACCGGACAGCTAGACAGGGAGAAACAGCCATGTTTGGTGGAGGCCTCTTAGTTCACTGTGTTGTTACTTAGCAGCTCTGAATAGAACTTCACAGCCCAGCAGCCCTACAAATACATGGTAAATGACTTTAAGACTTACTCCAGCAGGATGGGGGAAGGGCACAGATGCAGCAATAATTGCAAATGAAGCCACTTATCTTTTTTATTGTTATTTTGGGGACGTTATGGAAAAATGCTGTCACATGACCTGATTTAGATGCCATTTATTCAAGGTTTTACACAGAGTCCGTTAAAGGTGTGGAGAATAATTCACTACACATGAACCAGAAGCCTTAAGTCATAGGAATGGGGGGTACACATCAGGAGTTTTAGTCAACCACCTTTCCTGGAAGGAAACTCTCGACGGGGATGAGATCACCCATGCAGAGTAGAATTTAACTTGCTACTGCTTGGCAATATTTAGGTTTTTAAACCCACATAGTCCAACATGTGCCAAAATTTTCTGTGCTGTTGTTTTGTATGCACAACACAAGGATCCTAATTGAAATGCTGAGCAGTTTGTTTCTCACAGGCTCAAATTCTTGATACATTTTCTGAATACCAAATACCCCAAAACAATGCTGCCACACGGGGAGATGCACAAATCAATGTGATGTCGGATTGCTGCCATGACACTAAGAACAGCCACTTTCCAAATCACCCTCAGCCCAGATGGCTTGAAACAAAACAATTTTTGAAATCTGGGTGACCTATTTTTTAAAAACTATTGCAATTTTCTTGGGGGGAATAATCTAGATTAAAAAGAAGCTATTTCTTTGTTCACTGGGATTCTAAATCTGAAGCTCTTTACATAGATATATGCAATCAGGAATTTTAAGTGCCTGTTACCCAAAGAACTACTCCAAACAGTCTCCCCTTGAGTTTCAGTCCAGAGGACTATGCAGAATTTGTTGCTTAAACCAGGACCTTTTTAGCGTACTGTTAATAGTGGCACCAGGACAACAGGTATGAATCTAGCTTGCTTTGAGCAAATGAAATATTACTTACTGCTTTACTGGAACTCTAAATTGTTTAATATTTCCAAAAGGATTTTATCCAGCTTTGAAGATTTCTTTCTAAAAATTCCAAGCAGGGCCTCTTAGGACCAAGTAAATTTCCACAGCTTGGATGACTCCTGTTACCGTAGTCAATCCTTTCTTTCTTTCTTTTCTTTTTTTTTAAGATTTATTTTATTTTTTATTGTAAAGTCAGATATACAGAGAGAAGGAGAGACAGACAGAAAGCTCTTCTATCTTTTGATTCACTCTCCAAACGGCCACAACAGCTGAAGCTGTGCCGATCTGAAGCCAGGAGCCTAGAACGTCCTCTGGGTCTCCCACACAGGTGCAAGGTCCCAAGGTTTTGGGGCCATCCTCGACTACTTTCCCAGGCCACAAACAGGGAGCTGGTTGAGAAGCAGAGCTGCTGGGATTAGAACTTGTACCCGTATGGGATCCTGGTGTGTGCAAAGGGAGGACTTTGGCCACTAGGCTACCACTCTGGGCCCACCCTGGTCCATTTTAAGTGGAATCAACATGATCCCTGTTTCCATATCGATTTTGCCCATCTGACCTGGGAAACTCCCCCTGATTTCCAACACATTCATTTTGCTCTGGTCTTGCAGTTTTGCCTTGATTGATGTGTTAAAGACAAAAAAGCAAAAACAACCCAACACAAAAACCAAAAAAACCCTCAAAGACACTTGTTAAAAGGTAAGAAGACTTTGTTCAGACCATTAGGATAGTTTTAGGGATCTCTTGCAATAGAGATTTAGTTGAATTCCAAGTCCAGCATGGGCATGTGGGAATTTAAAGCCAAGGAGCATGATGGGTTGATGTCAGTGGAAAGGAAAAAGGAGTAAAGGATGGGTAAAGGAGATTCTGGTTGTAATGGCCTACCATAATTCTACCTAAAGATAGGCCTGGGTGATAAGATACCTCCTATGGAATGACAGAGGAATCTGTTCAGATACTGAAGGCTATCAGATAACAGGGATCATCTGATGAAGAGGGTCAGGTGTTCTAGCCCAGCTCAGTAGGTTTCCTTGCTAAACAGAGTTTTACCCCTTTGCAGTTACGATGCTTTAGAGTGCTGCACAAAACTCAGTGAGCTTTCTGTCTTTGTGGCTTCAGCTTCCCAACCAGTTCTGTTATTGGCACCTGAGTCTCTTCTTTCAGGTTCCAAAGTGTCTCAAGCCTGCTCCCATCGTGTCCTCCAGAAGTTAGGAGACAAGCTGGGCAGGACTGGCTAATGACTTTGTAAATAAGGAAACAATATGGAAGGGTTACATTTCTTTAATGAGGTCACAATCTTCCACAAAAGAGTTGATAAACTCTTAAATCAGAGACATCCAGATATACTATGTGAGAAAAAATTTTGCACACTCACCCTTATTCTGCTTCCCTTCCTTTCTGTTTTTTTTCCCTGTATATCAAATTAGTGATGAAAAAAGGAAAATAAAATGATTAGGCTGCTGACACAACTCTTTAAAAATCAGTTCAAGCTTTTTCAACTAGGTAATACTATGTAAATGAGCCTGGAGTTTTTCCTCTATGTAATCGCTCTCTTTAACCTGCATTTGAGTTTGAGCTGAACATCCTCGTAGCGTAGTTAACTCAAGGTATTTAGTAAATCACTCTGCTCCCTAATTTCTTCTTGTACCATTGGTAATAGTTCTTCACAAATTTTAGATGGAGTTTTGAAGGAAAATGTGTAAGAGTCTTAGTGTAATGCCAGGCATAATAAGTGCAAAGCACTTTGTATGTTTTTTTCTTGTTATTGAAGAAGAGTAAGGAAGATATGAAAAGATACATCTTGCCTCATTATATCAGGCTACAGGTGTGATTAGCAATAAGCAGAAAATGAAAAAATAATGGAGGAAAAAAGGTTTGACACGTTTCCATGAGGCCAACAATTGTGAGCATTTGGTATATTAGATGAAAACAGAAAACTACCTTGCATTGTAAGTAATCCAGAATGAAGAATTGAGCTAGGTGCCTTATACCTCTGGATTAGCTTGGTGTTTAGCAAATAGTTACGTATTCAGCAATATGTAAATTTATGAATAGAAAAGACATTTATTTAATTAGCATCTTATGTAGCACTGGAGCCCTAACTTCTTGCAGAGTGCCTGGTAACTCTAAGTTCTCAATTAAGTGTCCGGTTAAGTGGATTGTTCTTTATAATGAATAGCACTTTTGGATATTTAATTGAATTTGTAGTCCTTTTGGAAGAAAAAAAAAATGCTTTTTCATAGGCAGTGAGAAAATATCAGATTATTTTACCCTGTATCTTCCAGATATGTTAGACAGCCTTTCATCTGTGTCTTAGATTATTTATTATGTCTGTTATTTATTTTAAAGAGTTGGTATGCTTGGGTTTACTCTTGCTAGATTACCATGAGGAGATATATCTATTGTTAAGGCTGGTGGATAAGACAGAATGAGTACGCCATGTGGCATTCTTTCCTGTAATGTCTAATGATGGTTTTTACTGACTGCATAATGAATTAGACATGAAACAGAGCTGTAATTGCTAAAAATAACTATGCCAAAGGCATACAAGAGTAAGACAGATTTGTCTTATGAATATTAAGGAGGAATTTCAGTGTTCTATATATTTGATCAATGATTAGTCATTTTTAAAAACACCTATGACTAGACATTCAGCATTAGGGAAAAAAAGAAATTGTTTTGATGAACAAAGTGACCAATTTGTATCCTATGACATTTCCCCAAATTAATATTAAAATTCCAAAGGAAAATGATAATAGAATGTCCCACCTAGAATATACAAAGTATTTGTGTTAAGTCTTCTTTTATTATGTTTCAGTAGTTGTTTTGTGTACCAAAAGAAAAGTTTGTGTTAAGAATTATTTTTTCATGACTTTTGTGTTATTTTGAAGTCTTCAAGTTAACATATGTTGTGGGAGGCTACTAATTTGTTAAAAAGAGCTCTTTTTCATTTCATAAAGATGAAATCTGATTTTCACAGATTAAATGCAAAAAATATGACCAGTATTTTCTCAATGATTTATATAAATCAGAATGTGGAGATTAAAATCATGATAGTATATGCCAGTTTATAAGTGTTTATAAAGTGATAGAATACTACATGCCATATAATTCAACATGTTTATGAAAATGAACATTAATCTGTATTTTGTGTTTTTGATTATGCAAAGTGTGTGAAATTTTTCTCTAAAGTCTGACATTAAAATGCGATTAACCAAGTAGTTAAAATGAGATAGAACCCAAGTAGTTTAGAAAAACCAACCCCAGGAAACAAAATTTATGAACTTAAAATTCAATGATTTTCTTCAGTTGTAATATAGTGCTAATGATGCATGATTAAATCTTTCAAAATTAAAAATGTGATCTCATAACATTCTTATGTTTTCTTCTCCCACAGCTGCTTTGTTGAAGCTGTGTAGTTCTGCTAATTTTGTAAATGTAATGCCACTTCTCCTGCAGTGAAAACCCCAAATGCGCCTGCAGAAGAATGTAATATGAGAATGCAAATAGACATGAGCTATATTTTATAGCTTAATTTTAAGTAAATAATTCTTTAAGAAAATTAGGGTTTAATCAAGAGAGCAGTAAATTATAGTTGTCTTGTTTCAACAGACAACACAATTTGAAATACTCTGTGTCAGGTGCTTTGATTTTTTTTTTCCTTATTCATCTAGCAAGACCAAAACCTCTTCTCCTTTGCCTGATATTATTCTGTGTGTTCCTTTCATTGGCGCTACTTTACTGTATTAGTCATGTATGTAAAACTCTCAGGTCAAATAGTCTTCATGTGGAGTCAACATGATGACATAACAGGCTAATTTTCTGCCTTTGTTGCCAGCATCCCCTATGGGTGATGGTTCGAATCCCAACTGTTCCTCTTCCCATCCAGCTCTCTGCTTATGGGCTGAGAAGGCAGTGGAGGATGCCCCAGGTTCCTGGATCCACACACTCACTTAAGGAATTTCCCATGTACGTTACACATAAACTGAAATAAAAAGACACAAAGAAGATGAAAGAGAGGAAAAGAAAAAGAACAGAATAAAAGAGCAAGAAGACAAATCTGAACCTGATAGAAGTTTATCAGAACATCCTTGGCAGATTGTCCAGGTGTTTATAAAACTCTCATAGTGAGAATGGTATGCAGAAGCAAGCACTGAGGTTAGCCATTTGCAGCAAAGTTGAACAGAAAGTAAAAACAAGAAATTGGTTGATCTTGTAAAATGTTATGTCAACCAGAAATGGTTCAGTTCCCTGACTTAAAATATGTTTCACCACTAAAGGCTTTTAGATTATAACACAGGATAAATAGGCATGATGGTGGAGGGAAATATGATGTTCCATAGTTATTTTGAAATATTTAGCATCTTCGGGATGACTGCTTCCATTAGTGTCAACTTGTCAGGAAATAAATAGGCAGGTGATATTTATTTCCTCCCACACCGTAGAATGGACAAAAATCTGACTTAAAAATAATATCACTCGATGTCATGATGGGATGTCTTTTACTTTGAGTTTTTTTTTAAACTCCTCTGTTTATGAATTTATTTCTCTTTATATTATTAGTTGACTTTGGTTTTATGTTTTTTGAAGCTACATCGTAATAAATACAAATAAATTTGGAATTGATGCTTTTTTCAAGGAGAAACTGAATTTTATTACTATGAAGTTATAATCTGTTTTCCCTGCTTTTAGTGCAGTCAACCTCTAAAATTTTTTTAAACTTTATTTTCAGGTGTAATATGGCCAAATAAATGTGCATTTTTATTTTTCATACAATTAAAGTGTATGTGACTATTTAGAGAGAACATAATTTTAGCTGCTATGTTCCCTCGGGATTTTTATTGGTGTGCCAGCTTTAATCTTATAGTTGGTATTTGGAGTTAATGCAAATGTAATGTTTGGATTTAAATAACTACCTAGTCCTTCTGCTGGTTCACTCCTCCAAATGACTGTAACAGCTGGAACTGAGCCCATCTGAGTCTATGAGCTTCTTTCCAGGTCTCCTGTGTATGTGCATGGGCCTAGGATTGGGTCATCCTCTGCTTCTTTCCCAGGCACATTATCAGGAGAGTTGAATCGAAGTGGAACAGCTGGGACTTGAACTAGCGCCCATATGGAATGCTAGTGCTGCAGGTGGAGTTTTAGCCTGTTAAGCCTTCTCACCAGCCTCAACACAATTGCTCTATAGGACCTTTGCAATGATCATTGTAAATGGAGTCTGTTTCTGCTGTCTCTTGGGTCCACTGGTCTTCACGCATGCAGTCTTAGGCCATATGTTTTGTTTTACCTTTCATGTGCTGAACAGGATACTTTACTAACTGTTGGTAGAAATAATTTATTTTCCTTAACCCACCCCCATTTGACTCCCTTTGCTTTCTCCAGGCCCGCGCATGTCAGCAGCCTATGGTTACCTGCATCAAAATCCAGGGTCTCTGGTTTTCCTGGGGCATCTAGGCCTTTAAAGACTGCAGTCATGTTTTCTCATTTCCTTGTCCCTTACCTTGTCTCTAGATTTTGGCACTCTGAAGTCCCAGACCAAGACCGGGAGAGCTTACCTGGGTTCCATTGCAGGCCACCTCTAGCCAACACTAGTCTATTTAAAACTCAGTGCAACCTCTCACCCTCTCCTGGATCAGCAGACAGCATGGGAGCAGAAGCCTCCCGCTGCACCATGTTCTTGGCTGTGCTCCTCTCCCTCTTCCAGACTCTGCAATGCAATTTGCTCTTGAGCACTTTTTTAAATTTGCAGGGTTTTTCCCCCTAGTCCCTTAAATTGTCTATTTCCTTGGATTATGTTAGGCAAATTGATGCCTCAAGAATTGTACACAGCACATAGTGAATGTTTATGTAGTTTAGCTTTATTATTTTCCCCAACATTGTGGCTCTTTATTAAAAATGCTTCATATAAAAACAATGGAACCTTAATATAAATGAAGAGTCACATTTGCAAAAGGCTTCCTAGTTGGTAAATCATCAAGTATTAAGCGAACTAAACACTTTTGTATTAGTATAATAAAAGTCTACCAATTTTTCAATCCCTGAATTGGAAAAAAACAAAAACAAAAAAACAAAATCCTAAACCATCTGTATATCATTCCTGGCCTGATTTCTACTTTATTAATTTACCATTTAAATATTGAAGATGACTTAGAAAAAAAAAAAAAAGCCTGGTTTTGACAGATCCTTTGCCTCTATCTTATCCTTGTCTTCTCATATATTCCCATAAATTGGCAGCTGTATTCTTTCAGGGAAGCTGCCTTACTAGAATTGCTTGGATTTCTGAAGTCAGCATTACAATGAAAATTTCTTCCAATCCCTAGTGTTTTTGAAATGGTTATTATTCAGGCTTTACTTGAGAAGGAGAATGGGAGCAGTCTGTGTTTAAAGTGAAATGCGTGCGTGCCCTTCCATTTCACTTTTAAGCATTTAGTCACTGGCATTATTTCCATCTGAGTGGAAGGGGAGGGTGCCCAGTAACTGTTGTTTATGGTGTCTAAATTGAGATGGATGAGAAAGCAACCGAGCGAAACATCCAATTCCTGGTTTTAAAGTAGTCCGTCCCCTTTGCTTCATTTACTGGTATTGGCAAAGCCATTTTATAATGTGAGAAAACCCCAC
Organism: Ochotona curzoniae; assembly: GCF_017591425.1. Classification (NCBI taxonomy): domain Eukaryota; kingdom Metazoa; phylum Chordata; class Mammalia; order Lagomorpha; family Ochotonidae; genus Ochotona; species Ochotona curzoniae. Next base: position 22,244,863 of record NW_024464918.1, read on the forward strand.
AGAGGTGAGAATGCAGCCCTGTGTAAGTGAGGAGATTCAAAATTTGTTCCCTGGCCTTTTATTATTATTATTATTATTAATTAGTTTATTTTTTAAAAAATGATCTTACTTAGTTGATTAGGGTACAAAGGGTCAAGGGCTACCTATTTTTCTCACTTTCCAGCAGATTTCATGTGGTAATAGAGGAATCGATAAGAAAAATAAGATTGTTTTTCACAAAAATACTTTTTTAAAAAAGAACTTGGAATGTTTAAAATGATGGATAAAAAGACACAGTGTTGAGTAGGCTGAGAAGGGTTGGTTGTTGAGACACCACTGAAGATGCTGGCAGCCTGCGTCGAAGAGCCTGGTCCTGCGTCCCAGCTCGCCTTCTGATCCCAATTTCCTGCTGAGGTGTACGCTGGAAGGTAGCAGGCAATGGCTCAAAGGGTTAGGTTCCCGCTACACCCTAAGAGTGACTTCTAGGTTCTCTCTTTTGGCCTGATCTAGCCCCGGATGTTACAAGCATTTAGGGAGTAAACCAGCTGATGGGTGCTCTCTCGTGTTCCTTTGTTCTCCTTTCTCTCTCTGTTTCTTTCTTTTGTGTGTGTGTATGTGCCTATATAAGAAATTAATATTTTTTTAAAAAGAAGGTACTTTCTAGTAAGTTCTTTTCATTTTACAAATGAGGAAATTGAATCTAGAGTATAGATTGATTCATCACAAATAAATTGGCTGAATCCCTTCCCTGAGTTGAGGAGAACCCAAGGGAACCTTATTCTGATGGGCCCATGCAATTATTTCCTGAAATAGCAGGGAACTATGCCATCTGTGAATGGATATCAACTGGAGCCAAGGCAGGCAGGCCGGGATGGGAGAGGCGGCTGGAGGCATGGGACTGATGGGAAGTGTAAAGCAAAGGACAAAAGACTGGGTCTGTAATATTAGAACTAATTTCAAGGCATATAATTCATAAAATACCAATATCAACACCACAAATTCCACCATTGAATAAGAACTTAGTATGGACCACACATTGTGTTGTACATCCACTGCCTTATTCACTGTTTTCAAAAACCCTTGAGATCAATGATAATACTATCCCGTTTTTATCACAAGGAAATAGAGGCTTTATAAAATTCAGTTGTCCTCACATCCCGTGTCTGTCCCTTTAAGCTGTCCACACGCTTCTTAATGTGCCATGCTCCCAAATGTGTACTTTAACCTTTCTTTCCTGTGCCTGGTTAAAACACTGGGAAGAACAAACTGCACATCACTGCACTAAGCTGTAGAACACCCACTTTCAATCCAAGTACCCAATGCACAGTAAATAGCTGTGGAAAGTACTATTAGCTGAGTAAAGCATAGTGTTTTATTTCACCCTTGTGGACTGAAGATTACATCATTATGACAGTAGGAAACCACAGACTCTGAATGTGACAGATGCTCCCCCTTGTACCAGGAGTGGACATTTACTTTCTTTAGCAGTCACAATCATGCTTGCTTTTGCCCTCAAGGCCCTGTTCGCAGAGTTCCCATGAAAATAAAAATTTGAGAAGTTATTTTTTTTAAAGGCAGATGCTTTCGAGTATCTATTGTTGCAAAGTGTTATTTATGTTATTTTGTCTACATTAGAAAATAATGTTCTGAAAGATTTAATAGGGGAAGGCTTTTGGCTGAAATAAGAAATAGTATAAAGCTTTATTTCTCCCTTGCTTTATTCAGAGTACTCATTTATTACCTAGACACTTTGCCACGTGGAATATATCTAACTGTATATAAAATATTGTTACTGAGCATTTGCATAATACAATTAAGTTTTTAGAGCTTTTCTGATTGCATTTATCATTTTATATTCTTGGCAGAAAATTGGTGAATTTTGAATTCATTGTTCTATAACAGTATTTAGTTGAATGCCATTAAATTGTGAGCATTCAGGGGCAAAACTCGAAATGTCATTCATATAGCCTTATATAAATTACTTTAACATATGTTGCCTTCGTGGAACCTACAACAACTTTGAGAATGAGATAAAATGGATATTAAAGTCTGCATTTCACAGAAAAGAACCTGAAGCCTCAACAGTTAATTAGCTTGTTTCTGAAATGGCAAGTCAGATCAGCGTTCAGGTCATCAGCTTTTGTTTTTTCTTCTTCTTCTTCTTCATCACACTTAGCTGAGTACACTATCTATAATTTTTGAATTTAAGTATTTTACTTTTTGATATGTAACATCTTTGATGGAAGTGATAATCTGTATCTTCATATGTGGAGCACTCTTAATATTTGTAAAAACCAAAAAAAGAAAAAAAAGCCTTCGATTTTGTTTAGCATTTTAAATTCTCCCTATCACCATAGAGATATGCAAACTGGAGCCAGTATGATGGCGCATCAAGCTAATCTGCTACCCTATGGTGTTGGCATCCCATATGGGCACAGTTTGTGCCCCGGCTGCTGCACTACCATTCCAGCTCTCTGTGGCCTGGAAAAATGTCGGAGAATGGCCCAAGTCTTTGGGAACCTGAACCCACGTGGAAGACCCAGAGGAAGATCCTGGCTCCTGGCTTTAGAGCATCTCAGCTCTGGCTGTTGAGGCCATTTCGGGGGTGAGCCAGTAGATGGAAGACCTTCTCTCTATCTCTCCTCTCTTTAAAATCTGCCTTTCAAATAAAAATAAATAAATCTAAAGAGAAAAAGTGAACTGGATTGCAACAAAAAAATAATTTAGCCAAGTTCAGGAAAGTAACTGGCAGAAAAATTCACAAGGGCACTTGCGTTTCCTGACTATTTCCTTAAACGCTCTTGCTAATTTTATGAAACCGCCGTTGTAGATAAATCCATTGGATTCTGAATGATGCAAAAACCAAATAGAATCTCAATGTCTTTAAATAACTTGTAGCCTAATAGAGAGGTGAGGTTTGCATATCAGCAATTAAAATGCAATGCAGATGATAAAAGACTTTTAAAACAATAACAGGATAAAGGAACATAGGCTAGAATATTTTCATTTTCTGTTTTATTTGTGGTGACTTCAAATGTCATTAATGTGTGAAATATATTATTAAGTTTTTTGAAATATATGTCAGTATATGTTTTTACATGAAGATTTTAATAGATTTATATGCTTATGTGTATACACATACATGTAGAAATGGTACAAGTGTAAAGATGCACATACGTATTTTTTAGCAATGTGTGCTTTCGTTTCCCTACACAAATACATGCATGGAAGCCTTGAACAGTCTCGTTAGACACTGAGATTGTCTCAGCTCCAATAATATACGTTCACACAATATGATTATAATTATAAATATCACACATCGGGCAGCCCCATAGATCTGAATTATTTATGTTATTCATTTACTAGCTCTAGTTGCCACAGGGAAAGTCTTTGATGCCTTTAAAATATCTCCTTTAATCTCTTTTCTGAACCCTTTTTTTTTTTTTTCAATTTGGGTGGCAGAGAAGGAGAGTGCAGGAGAGAGCATGGCCACCCACTGTATCCTGTACTTCACTCCCCAAACATACATAATGGCCAGGGCTGGATCAGGCCCGAGTCAGGAGTAAGGAATTTACTCCGTGTCTCCCAAGTGAGCAGGAATGTGGTTACTCCAACCAGCGTCTGTGTTAGGAGTAAGCTGGGGTCAGTGAGAGGAACTGGAGATCAAAACCATGATGCAGACATCACAGCTACAAGGTTAATTGCCTGTCCCCAAATCCCTCCTTTTTGGCTAAAAGGTGACTCTTAAAAAGAAGAAAAAGTGACCCTTAGATAGCCCTACTTGCATCAGTACCTCTTTCTTCTGGGTGTGTGAGGAATGACTTTCACTAGAAACAAAAGGCACTACAGAGGTAGATAGATTGGATTCCCTTTCTCAGTCGCTGCCTTTCTAAGCAGTGAGGCCACCAGGCCATGCTGGGCAGCTGCCTATACTCATGCCAGAAGTGACCTTGGATACAGACTTGAATCAGAGCGCCCACGGTTGAACCTTGTAGGCCATAACATTTCACATGGTTGCATGTCATTCACAAATACGTTTCTTTAAGACATAATCCATTACATTTTTGCACTTGGATTTACTAACCTCTTTATGGGAGTTGGTGAGTGTCATTTAAAAAAATTATCTCAGTTTTTGGAACTTCAAAATGAGGGGAGGGAGAGTTGATGTTGGAATTAAAGGAACAGGGCCTGGCACGGTGGCCTAGCAGCTGAAGTCCTCACCTTGAACGCGCCAGGATCCCATATGGGCGCCGGTTCTAATCCCGGAAGCTCCACTTCCCATCCAGCTCCCTGCCTGTGGCCTGGGAAAGCAGTCCAGGATAGCCCAAAGCTTTGGGACCCTGCACCCATGTGGGAGACCCCGAAGAAGTTCCTGGATCCTGGCTTCGGATCGGCATAGCATCGGCCATTGCACTCACTTTGGGAGTGAATCATCAGGTGGAAGATCTTCCTCTCTGTCTCTCCTCCTCTCTGTATTTCTGACTTTCTAATAAATAAATAAATCTTAAAAAAAAAAGAAATTAAAGGAACAGAATTTAAAATTATGGATAAAAATAGCGAGATTAGAGAACTTCATATTCTATACACTGATTAGCAAACTAATTACACTTAAAATATGTGATGGTAATAGTAGTTCCAACCTATTCCTCCTCCCACTTGAGATTGGCTGTTAATCAGGTCAGCGTCTTGAACTGTGATGTCCACCAGAATCACACAGGCGTTTGCTGCAAGTAAAAATTCCCAGTCCTCACTTCTGATCTCTGAATTCAGAATTTGTAAGGGTACAGCCTGCTTCTAGTACTTTTAGCAACTTACGGTGATATCCATTCTCTTACAGGCTGCAAATGTGAGACCTGAAGCCTTTTGTTGAGGGAAATTTGAGTTTTTCTTTGATCTATGATTGCTTGTTTGTTTACTTCAAGCTGCCACTATTCTTCAATTGTCACTTGAACCCTAAATCCTAACTTTGTTGAGAATTTTGGCCTATATTTCTAGTTTTTTAAATTATTTTTATGTTTTATTATCATTATTATCTTTTTTTGATACAGTTTCGTAGACTCCTGGTATTTCCCTTATCCCAGCCCCAGTTCTCACTCCCTCCAGAGAATTTTGGCATATATTTCTAAATGTTTATTTAAAATTATTATTTTTTATTTATTCATTGGAAAGGGAGAGAATGCTCCCATGTGCTGCTTGTCTTTCCAAAACACTTAAGCAAGCAGGTCTGTGTCAGGCTAACATCCGGAGCAGGAAGTAGGAAACTCAGTGATTGGCAGGAAATCAGTTCCTTGAGCTGTCACTGCCATTTCCAGGATCTGAATCAGCACAAACCTGGAAGCAGAGCTGGAGATGATGCCCAGGTTTTCCACTGTGGGATGTGGATGCCCTAAAAGGCTTTTTAACTAGCAGGTCAAATACTCACCACTTGATTTGCAAAGCGTTTTCATATGACTCACTCACTCATTGCACACTTCCAAGCAAGTGTCCTAAGGAAATCCTTTTAAAATTTTGGTAAGTATATGATATGAATTTAAATCACCCTCCCCTTTGACTTAAATTTTAGCAATACAGCCTGAGTTCTGTCCCATGAAAGCATTTGATATAGATCATGACTCCTTTCTAACTTCTTTCTTCAACTCCTTGTAACTAAGAAGTTTTTTTTACTTTTTCTGACCTGATTTACATACCACTCATTAATTCATCACATATTGAGTGTCAGTATACTGTTAGGAATCAAACCAATAGTTAGTCAAACATTTTAGAGGAGTGGCAATGATGGAAAATGGATATATGTAATGTATGTGGATATGTCACTCTATGTGTGTATGCAGAATTTGTCACCAAGAAGGATGTGCTGGGGCCCAGCACAGTAGCCTAATGGATAAAATCCTCGCTTTGCATACCTGGGATCCCATATGGGCACCAGTTTATATCCTAACAGTTCCACTTCCCATCCTGCTCCCTGCTTGTGGCCTGGGAAAATAGTAGGACAGCCCAAAGCCTTCGGACCCTGCACCCAATTGGGAGACCCGGAAGAAGCTTCTGGTTCCTGGTTTCTGATTAGCTTAACTCTGGTCTTTGTGGCCTCTTGGGGAGTGAACCAGTGGACAAAAAAAAATATTTATCTCCATCTCTCTGTAAATCTGCCTTTCCAATAAAAATAAATAATTTTTTTTAAAATGCAAAATTGAAATAAAAAAAGGGTGTGCCAACGGCTGCACCTTACATTCCAGTGAATATCATCATCATAGAAATTAAGAGAATTTCATGCAATCTTCAAGGGGCCCTGTCACTCAGACAGTAGAGTATGCATCCAGTATGTCAAAAAAGATGATGTTGAATGGGACTTGGATGGTTTTTTTTCCATAATGGCACATTGATTAGAGCATGTATTAGAAAAATATTGCTAACACATCACAATTTTGGTTTTTCAAATACGTCTGCTTAGATTGAAGTTAAAACAGATGGACTTTACAGAGACAATATGAGTTGATTTAAAGAAAAATTGAATAATATTAAGGTGCCATGTAGATATAATGAAAATTATTATAAGAGTGACAGAGAAATGCCTCAAGTTTCAGAATCACTGTATGTATTAGTGCTGGTTGCACAACTGACATGGGCCCTTGGCATCGTGAACAGAGCAGGTTCATCTTTGATCCACCTGGGACTGGATAGTTTGTTTGTGCTTGCTGAAGACTCAACACCACGTCTGACATGTAGGATTACTTAATTCATATATATTAGATAACAGTTACCTCTCAACCCTCTCCTTTAACCCCTTATCTGATTCTCTGGATAAATCATTAAACTTCTCTGAGTTTTATAATTTGAAAAATGAAGATAGTAAATAGATCATACTTTCTAGCAGAAATGGTAGACTCCGTATCAATTTCCAATCATGCTATATGGCACAAAGTGGGTGTTCGGTACAGGATCTTTGCTATTTGTTTTTTTAGAAAACATCAATTGTACTAGAGTACAGAAAGTGTTAAGAAAAAGCATCTGTGGATACTCATGATCAGGAATGTCAACCCATAGATAGCATGGCAAGGAGGGATAACACAATTAGGGAAATAATCCATTAGTGAATACCTGAGCCAGAGTTCTCATGAGCCTTCACTGTGAGTGTTGATCAAAAAGAGTTGTTAGCCAGCCCTTAAAATATAGTTGGTATCCTCACATCATTCCTGAAATTCAAATCATAAGGAGGATGGGGAAAAAAAGAGCCAGCATCGCTTGGAACCCACCTTTTCAATCAGTTACTAAGGTATTTCACTTTGAAAGTCTCCTTGTTAATGTCTTTTAAGATTTTCCACTAGATCTCAATTCTGTTTTTTAATAACCACCTCATAATACATTCCATTATAGATACTGAAATTTAGATAATTTTCATTGCTTTGTTCCTAAAGGCAGTATTATGCTGGTGACGTTATTTAAAAAAATAATCTCACCCAAGAGCTAGCATATATTATGTCACAAATTCCCAGGAACAGATTGTTTCCAGCAAAGGTATATATACTTGCCATTGTTAAATATGTTACCAGATTGCCTTGCAGGAAGACTGTACTCAGTTATAACCCTACTACAATGTAGGCATGTTTCCCTCCATGCACACTGAAATAGTACGTTAAGGGACTTTTTAAATCTGGTAAATTAAAAAAAAAAATCAAACTGGATTTTTAAACTGCAACTCTTTGATTCCAAAGGAGGTTGGACCTCTGCTCTAAATTGTTTGTTTGTTTGTTTCTTGGGTCAAACTGAAACAACAACCTCCAAGCCTCAGCCTTTAGCCTAAGGATGAAAGGAAATCACAGCCTTCCACACTACCACGGGTAGTCCTGCTCAGTTACTATGCTGACCTGAGATAGGAAACTCAAAGTGGAGAGGCTACTGGCCACAGGTCACACTGCTCCACAAATATTCTTTCTGTAATGAGTGACCCGGCACTGTCTCTCAACTAAGTGTTTCTTTAATTGACTTTGTGACTTCAGCAATCCATTGCTTTGGGTAAAGAAGATAAGTGACTTTATTAGAATTTGGGGCAGCAAACTCAGCTTGATCAATACAGGCTTTCAGACATTCACAACAGGCTTATCTGATGCAAAAGACATTCCAGGAAACCAAGCAATCACAGAACAATTATCCTTAAAATCAAAGCAGATTCTCTCTTGGCTGCACGAGTGAACATATTCCAAAGAGATTTCACTTGCGTGTCCTGGTTATGGGAGATGACAAGATAGATTTTTCCTGTCTGCTTTGTGTGCAGATATTTGCCTGTTCCTTGTTGTTCACACTCCATGATGGTGCTAGTGCTATTTTCTCTCTAGCTCTTTCAAATAAATGCTGTGTCCTTTAGAGACGTGAACAACCCAAGCTCCAGCACAGACAGGAAATGAGCTTCTCTGGAGAAGCATCCTGGCTCTAACTCCACAGCCATTGTTTTTTTCAAAATCAGAGTAATCAGTAGTATTAGGCACACATAATTCTGTATATCTCAGATATTCGGGAGTGAAGGGAGTGAATCCTGTCGGGCTTCATTGTTCAGAATGGACGGTACTGATTACTGAAGAGAATTCAGCATGTTTTCCATGAAGAAGCTGATTAGGTGATTTAGTTCTCTAACACAATGGCTCATTCCTTCCTTGGTTGTCTGTCTCTTGCCTTCCTGTTTGTCTAATGTTGGAGGCTCATCGGTTTGTCTTTTCAAAATTCCCAGTAGGAAAAGGCAAGACGAAGGAGAAGTATATTATTTCTATTTGAGAGAAGAAAAGTATAGGATACCCGGGGATTCTAGCACTAAATCCACCTTAAAGCATGCCAAAATATTTTCCTGTGTAGTCACTTTATTTCTATCATCCTTCATGCTTTGAAATATGAGGGTGTTTTGTGCACATTAAAACAATTGTTATGAGCAAATTCAGTCCCTTTTAAGTTTTCTTAATGTTATTTTTCAGAGATGTTTTGCAAGGCACAGAAATGCAACTGGAACTGACATAGGCGTAATGTAATTTATTTTCTCATAAATTCATTGTCTTGAGTACAGAAATGGTGCTTTACTCTAGCATGTCTTGTTCATATCAACAAAGCCTCCGCCGTGCTGTCCGTCTCCCTCCCTTGGAGCTTCTTCTGACCTCGTTGTGTGAGTTTCTCCCATGGGCAGATCTGACCTCGCCTTTCATCAACCCTAGAAAATTAGTTCCATCAGAAGTCTTGGATTTTCGTTCACTGATGCAACTTGTGCCTAACCTAGAACCAGTTGCTTTGGATCACAGGCCAACCTTTGAGCCAAACAAGGAGGAGAAACGGGAGAAAGGCAGTTGACTGAGTACAAGAGGGATATTTCCTCTGAGCAGAGTATGTTATCAGAAGGAAATGGAGATGGTAAGAATGTAAAATGAGGGCCTGATACAATGGCCTTAGTGGCTAAATCCTCGCCTTGCATGTACCAGGCTCCCATATGGGCATCAGTTTGTGCCCCAGCTACTCCATTGCCCATCCATCTCCTTGCTTGTGACCTGGGAAAGCAGTAGACGATGGCCTGAAGCCTTGGAACCCTGCACCCTCATGGGACACTCAGAGGATGCTGCTGGCTGATGGCTTCAGATTGGTTTAGCTCCAATCATGGCTACCTGGGAAGTAAGTTAGCAGACAGAAGATCTTTTTGTTTCTCTTTCTCTCTGTAACTTTGCCTTTCCAATAAAAATAATCAAATCTTAAGAAAAAGAATGCAAAATGGGTGATCATTTGTGTAATAGTCCATTCAGCCTTCTATAACAGAATACATTGGTTCTTCATATCTGTGGACTTCATATTCGTTTGGCCAAGCAACTGCAGATTGACAATACTTTCCTTAAAAAGATTGTATTCATACTGTACATAACAGGCTTTTTTTCTTACCTTGTATCTGAATAGTACAATTGTTTACGTAGCATTTATATATATTAGAAACTATAAGTAACCTAGAGGTGATTTAAAGATTATGGGAGAATGTGCAGCAGGTATATGTAATTATTACACATAAAATACAAGGAACTTGAGCTGGTGGATTTTGTTATCTGTAGGAGTAGGGCAGACCCCGAGACGAATCCCCACTAACCCCAGATACCAAGGACAGCTCTGTCTTACACTGAGTAACTTAGAGACAACAAAATTTATTGCTCATGGCTCTGGAGGCTACAAAGCCCTAAATCACGGCACCAACAGATTTCAGGTCTGCTGAAGACCTATTTCCCTCGGATGGCGACTGCTTGCTGTGTCCTGCAGTGGGGGCAGTAGTGAACAAGTTCCTTCAGGTCTCGCTCGTAAGGAAAGGCAGTAATTTTATTCATGGAGGTGGAACTCTCCTGGAGTTGCCACTGCTTAATAGCATCACTGTAAAGCTTAGGTTTAAAAATGTGAGTCTGGGGAAGATAGAAGCAAGTCATATAATAGTATATTATTTTCAACACCAGTGAACTACAACTGTTGTTAATAAGAACATTAATTCCTTACTTTTCAAGTAGATGCTATTTTCTATCTTAATTGCATTAATTGAGAAGGCAATGATAAAGAGTTAAGAGTTGGGTGAATAGATAATAAGTAATCAAACCTTAAATAACACAGATCGTGATAAATATGATTGAAGCCTCTTTGTGAGGAATTTTTGTTGTTGAAGACACCAACAGTATTCAGTGTTGCTGCCAACAATAAGCAATATTCATTTCTACAGGTCACATAATATAATATATTCATTGCTGTACAATCACTTTGTTGGAACACATTTGAATAGCCTTACTGAAGTCATGGAGCATGTTAGTGTCAGTTAACCTCATATAAAATAGGAAGTATTTAATTTAAAAAATATTTTAAGAGTAGGAAATGGAAAGAAAGCTTCTGTGTGCTAGTTCGCTTCTCAAGTGCCAGCTACAGCCATGGCTGGCTGGGCAGTAGCCAGAGCCAGGAACTCAATGCATTTTTCCCCAAGTTGAGGGAAGGAACACAATTACTTGAGCCGTCTGTGTTATCTCCTTTGGTCTGCAATGGGAGGAACTGTACTCGGGGGCTGGAGTTGGAAACTGAGTCCAGGTCCTCTGATATGGGAAAAGGGTATGTTAAGAGTCATCTTAACCATTAGGCTAAATGCTAATCTTCTAGAGCAACATTTCAAACATTGTTGAGACTCAATTTGTGCCTACTAAATTTTATCTGTCTGCATAAAGAAGGAATCTCAATATTCTGTTGGTAATTTCCAAATGATTTTTGAGGTAGGAAAATTAATACTGGTAACAGGTTGAAAATTAGGAACTCTCCATAGAACCTCCCATTTCCTTAAATCTTTGTTTCTCTTTTAAAATGGAAGCAAATATAATTCAGATTCTATACCCAATCTGTTTAGCTTTAGACCTAGAATGCAATGTTACTATGTATAGTCTAGTATTATCAGAAAAGATATTTCAATTCATATAGAACTTAAATATCAGCCTTTAGTCGAGCAGATGTGCTGATAATTAGATTCAAGTTTTATAAGCCAGGATATAGTAAATGAGAATAAATGAGGCAGCAAAGTCCTTGAGTGCTCATCGTCCCACTCCCCTCAACACACATGCGCACACACACACACACACACAAACACTGACTCACTTTACTTCTGTAACAGTAGGAGAAGAAAAGCAAGGCTTGCTGCGCTGATCAGTTCTAGGAAGAAACAAAAATAGCCAGGCCTGAGACCCGGGCCAGGGATACTGAGTTGGAGCAGTGCCATCCCCATGAAACAATGCCATAGAAAAGAATCCTATTCCTCTGGCTCTTTCTAGTAGACAGAGAGAAATGATGCAGCCAAGCTGCTAACTGAGAGAAGCGCTCAGTGCAGTGTCCATCATCAGCTTCCTGTAGCCGAGAGGAGAACGTCTAAAGCTTTGAGAGTTTTCTTTGTAGGATGAATGTGGAAGCAGATCAGGCAGTTGGTGCCGTTTTGCTTTGCTTTTGCTTCCTTTCAGCAGCTACAAAGGTTTTCCTTTATTTCAGCTTCGGCTTAAGAGCAGTCAATTGTGTTCGATCAAGGACAACTACTTGTAGCTGCCAGATTTTGCAGAGAAATTACTCCGGAAAACTGTTGTCCGTAGTTATCATGTCAGTAGCTTGGTTTGATTGAAGTTTGATCATGATTCCTCCTTGGAAGTTTGAGGACAAAAGGAGAAAATCGTTATCGTCCCATATCTGAAAATGGTCACAGACAAACAAATTCACGTTCTTCCAGGTGATTTTCTTATCCAGTGCCTCCAAGTTACTCACCTTCCAAGGAGGAATCTTAAGATGCATTGGTCATAATTTGATTAGTGCTGAGTCCATGTTTACACACTGGGGTCAAAAGATCATGACACAAAATTTAATTTCTCTGCCTGAAAAAGTCTTGACTTTGTGTTTTGTTTTCTTCATTTGACAATTATTTCCATTGTTACTTTTTGTCTTCTGAAGATGGACTCTGTCTACTACCAAAGGGTGAATCTGTACAATATAAGAGATAAGAGAAATTTGACAATAATTGAAGATACATTCAGGGAGGCCTCAGAGACCAAAGTACAGATCCAACTGTAAAACTGCCAATGGAAATTGCCAGGCACAGGCAGGGTAGCAGTGTGGAAGGGAGGCAAAAAGAGAGAATGCCAAAAAGTGGCTTTGACAAGCATAGCCTGTCGATTCTACTACATGATGATGGAGTCTGTAACAATCTTATTGACAACCTTCATTTTTTTCTGTACAGCTTCTCTGTCTCCCTGGAACTTCTGACCAAGTGTAATGGCTGCTTGTGGCGTAAGGAGTCCAATTGTGACTCTAGAGTTAGCCACATAATCAAGGTAGAAGACACTCAAAAAGAGAGAACACACTTCTGGTATTTCCCTAGAAAATGAACATCTTTTAAAGTCAAAGCTGAATATTAAAGAAATTTATAAAACCTCATGATATTTCCAGGGCAGACAATGGTGATTTCTGCATATGGAAAAAGACAAATCATAATTGAAACAAATAGAACTAAGATCTAGCTTGACTGTTCTGGGTTATCCATTGAGGTATATTAATTGACCATTCAATTCTTTAGCAAACTGGTTACTAAAAATGTTGCTTGAAGAATGTAATTTCGTTTACTTTCTTACTACATAAACATTTTATTAAAGTGTGCATACCAAGCATTAAGTATATAGATAGATAATTTTTCTGCCCTCTGAGTGTATCATAACCAGCAAAATTAAGAAAAATTAAAGGCAAAACATTGCCCTTCTGAGGATTGAGCCAGCAGATAGAAGATTTCCCTTTCACTCTAGAACAAAACATTGAGAAGGGGCAAGCACCACAGATATGCTTAATGGACTCAGTTTTTGAAAATGTGACTTGTCCAATCAGAAATCTGACGCCCAAAATTGGAGGCAAATGTGAGAATTTCTATCATCCAGTTAACCTTAGGTTTTTTTTAAAAAAAAAAAAACTTTGTAATTTCAACTTGGCAGCATCAAAACTGTAACTAAAAATGTTAAGCTTAAAAATTACTAGAAAATAAATTAATGCTTTTAAAAGAATAGAGGTAGGGAATTTTAATGCCAGAGTATTTTCTTTTTTTTTTTTCCCCTCAGGGTGTTTTTTTTTCCTTGACATTTTATGTTTCTTACTCTCTTGCCAAAGATAAAAAAAGGTTAATTTAGCTTATATCATTCTCATTGCAAAGAAGTACATTTGCAAATCTTTTTTCCAGCCTAATCCCACATATCACTCACATATATGTTTCACTCATTTTCTAAATGTTTTTCAAGATGTGAAAGGAAAAATTTTAATAATATGTAATTATGACATAGAGTAGGTGACATTGCCCCATGAGTACTCCCCATGATCTCGTCAGTTGCCAAACGTCTGGTGGTAATATGCATGGTTAAAGTGTATGGGGTTCTCCTATGTGCCAGTTACTTTCAAGTATGTTTTCATAGATTGGCTTCTATGTCTAAGTAAGTACTGTGTGAAGCAGAAATTAAAAACTGGACAAACATGAGCAGTGTAATATGTCCAGTATACTGTGTGAAAGTATACTGTAACTTTTTCCAGTAATTCTTAAGACAAATGCTTATTTTATGTTAACTCTAAAGATAGGAAATATGCACAAATTTGCTATTTCCATTACATAAAATTAGGATTTCAGATAGAATATTAAATTGATGTCACAAGTAATTTTTGTTTGATAATAAGATGAAATGATAACAAAGAATTGGTTTCTCAAAGAAAAAAATTGATCCATCTTCATATTTATCTTTTTAGGTTCCTTATCATTTGTATCAGTGTTGACAATTTTTTCTGCTGTTATGAAGTTTTGTCTGTGTCATTATAATCTAGAAACTTTTAAAAAGACAAACATTGGAGGTTTCACTCCACAAAAACAGGGAGTAGAGGGAGGGAGAAGGAGTAAAGGCAGGGGAGAGTTATTTTGCATGAAGCTTTTCCGTGGTTCTTGTCTTTCACCAATCCACTCAGACACTCTTTCTTTCACTCAGAATTCACTCACTGAATGCTATATAGTTTTTCTGCTAATCAGTATTTCAACACCATCCCCATTTTCACAAGGTTCCAATTTTAGCATGTGAAAGAAATCTGGATAAAAGTTAAACATGGTCGGGCCCGGCGCGGTGGCGCAAGTGGTTAAAGGTCCTCGCCTTGCACGCCCAGGATCCCATATGGGCACCGGTTCTAATCCCGGCAGCCCCGCTTCCCTTCCAGCTCCCTGCCTGTGGCCTGGGAAAGCAGTCGAGGACGGCCCAGGGCTTTGGGAACCTGCACCCGCGTGGGAGACCCGGAAGAGGCTCCTGGCTTCGGATCGGCATAGTATCGGCCCGTTGCGCTCACTTGGGGAGTGAATCATCGGACGGAAGATCTTCCTCTCTGTCTCTCTGTATATCCGCCTTTCCAATGAAAAAATAATAAAAATAAATCTTTAAAAAAAAAAAAAAGTTAAACATGGTCACAAGCTATGGTACATACTATTTTAGTAGAGAAGATAAATGTGGGCCAGAAATTAAACATAATGACAAGTTGTGACATGTTTTATTTAAAAAAGCAGCCTATGCTATGAAAACAGGCACTAGAAGGGATCTTGCCTGATCCTGAAGATTCTGAAAGAGTTCTCTCTTAGCTTCCTAGTGCTTCTAGAACCAGTAACCACAAACTGGGTGACTTTCAGCAGTAGAAAATGATTCTCTTGTGCTTATGAAAGACAGAAATCTGAAATCAGGTGTTTTTTTTAAAGGTTGGCTGCTTGTGGGATCTCACAAGGATCTGTTCCTTGTCTCTCTCCTGGCAATCCTTGGGTTCTATGGGAGTGTTAGACAAATCCTTCCAACCTCTGTCTTCATCTTTGTCCTTCTCCTTTATGTGTGTTGTGGTTTGTGTCAGAATCTCTTAGAAGGATATCAGTCATTAGATTAGGGCCTACCCAAATCTAGCAGGACTTTATCCTATTTATTATTATTATTATTATTATTATTATTACAACTGCAAAGACCATATTGCTAAGTAAGATGACATTTGTGAAGAATACAGGTTAACTGTTCCCTTATGTTGGTTATATTAAGATTTAGGGAAAAGAGAGCTTTGTGTGAAGAATGGGATGTGTAAAGGCCCTGGGGTCAGGGCGGGGGAGCATCCTTTTGAAGGCTTTAAAGAAAGTTTTAAGAAGGCTTTTAGATATAAACTCCTTCTTCAAGGCATGCACACCACACATCTGGTACCTTCATGCCAAGTCCACTGATGAAGTAATGTCCTCACACACCCAAGGTTGGAAAGTTTATGGCTGTGAGAAGTAGAAACAGAATTGGGAAGAAGATTTGGGCTAAACCCCAGCTCTGAGGCAACTTTCATCATCCTGATTCCAATTTCTCATCTGCATAGTGAGGAGAGTAATCACTGCCTTAGAGTATGGATGTGAAAATGAAATGTGGCAAAGTACCTTCCAGTAATTTGTAAACTTATGCAACGTATAAGGACAAAAGAACGTTACTTAGAATAGGGAAGATTCAGCATCCTTGGCCTTTTCTCCCTAACATAGTTCATCACATGCCACATAGTGACTGCAGGAGCTGGAGTGAGGGTGGGGGAGAGGATTATTAATAGCATTTCCTAATCTGTATACTGCGTGGGAAGCGGGAAGGTTAATACTAACAATAGCATTGAATCTGTGCACAGTGAAGAAAGTGGGAGAGGTAATATTCATAATTGGGATAACTGAATAAACGTCCATGGTTTAAGTTCCTTTTCGTTTTGTTTTGTTTTGTTTTGCTATCTTGGGTAACTGTGTTTCTTAAACCCTCTTTAAAATAAAAATCCACATATGTCTAGGGACTGGGAGAGTTTTAAAACAAACCTTGTCAGTTAACACATTGACAGATTTAACTGATCTTGGGAAGGCTGAGTGGAGTAGACCGAACGTGACGATAAATGAGGCAAAGGAGAAAGGAGGCCGGAATGGAGCTGCAAGGTCCCCACTCCAACAGAGTTCAGAGATGGGGGAACTGAAAGAACTTCCCTGTCACCCAGGACTTGGCATTTCTTCTGAGTGCCTTAACTTTTTCAGAAACTGATCAAACTCTCTAATTCATTGTAGCTGTGGTCCAAGCGGGGTTGTCCTTGCATCAGCAGACACAGTGGGTATCCCACCATGGAAAAGAAGCTGTGGAGAATGGCCTGCAGGCTCGCCCCAGGGAGAGAAGGAAGGGATTGCAACCATGTCCCCTAGAGGGTTGAAAGTACACCTTGTGTAATATTTTTGTAAGATTTTTTTGATCCCTAAATGAGGTGAAGCCTTTTGCCCTGTGTATCTTCCTAAAATATTTTTGTACACTTATGCAGCTATCTGAGGGTGCTTCAGAAAGTCACTGGGAAATAAAAATGAATGGAATTTTGAAATAATTGTATTTTGGTAAGAAAAAATATTTTGAAGTTCATGCATATCGAAAGTCTTTAAAAGTTTATGCAAATGTATATAATGATAAAATAATGCTTGAATTTCAAAAGAGTTTTGCACCAAAACAAACTTGTCTTTTATTTCAATTTTCTGGTTACTTTTTGAAGCATCCTCATATGTTCCTATAAAGAAAGGTATGAATACATATTTACTTAACTTTATACATAAATACCATTATTCTTTGTGTTTCATTCACCATCAACTCATTTTTTATAATTTATTTACTTATTTTACTTGAAAGTCTGAGTTACAGAGAAAAAGGGAGAGAGAGAGGGAATCTTCTGTTTGTTGCTTTATTCCCTAAGTGGCCACAGCAGCAAGAGCTGAACCTGTCTGAAGCTGGGAGTCAGGAGCTTCTTCTGGGTCTCCCACATAAGTACAGGGGCCAAAGGACTTGAGCCATCCTCTGCTGTTTTCACAGGCCACAAGCAGTGATCAGAATTGGAAATGGGGTAGCACGGTCACGAACTGGCGCCAGTATGGGATGCTATCCCTGCAGACAGAAGATTATCTGGCTATGCCATCACACCATCCCCATGCATCTCTGTCTTTTGACTAAATACTGTTTTGAAATACAACTAACCCTATTGACTCTTGTCAAATTGTCATGTAGTGATGTGTTATTTGCATATATCACTTTCTTAACCTGTAAGCTTTTACGTGGCTGTTGCATTGCATCTAGTTTTTCACTACTAGTGCTGAACAGATTTGGGGTTGATTTTCATAAGTTCCTTGTTAAATTCACCATTTAATATGTGATGTAATTTGTATATTTATCTTGTGATTTTTTTCTCACTGTCCTCCAATATAAACATAATGAAGGCAACGTGTTTTCTTTTACCCATAACTCTGTCTCCAACATTCCCAGACTGTTTACCCAATACATAGAAATTGAACAAATGAAAAATGAGCATGACAGCATCCCTCTTACCCTGTTTAATAGAAGTACAGCTCCCTGAGGGCAGGGACAGTTGCCTATATCTGCTTCCCCATCCTGTCTGACTTAGTGGAGTGCTCACATTGGGGGCCTCATACTCTCCAAGGACAATCAAGTGTACTGTTGAACACGTTGGTCAGATACATGCAACTCAGCACCTGTGGGTCCTTCAGTGCTGATGACACAGCATCCTGAAAAGGGTTCCCAGCAGCAGCTGCCATCTGCTCTCATCACTTCCCCTGAACCTACTCTGCCCTAAGCCACTCCTGTCACATAGCTAGATCTTTTCATTTCCTTCCAAGACAGTCTCTTCACTTACACCCTTAGGTTAATTCTTCTATACTTCCCGGAGTTGTCAGAGTGACATGTTCAAACCTATGTCTGATCAGGGCAGTGCTCTTCTCAGTCACTCCGGGGTCCCCCATCCACACTGGATACATTCCAAAGCTGATCACAAATGTTCTACACAGCACAGCCTGGTCTGCATCTACCATCCTCCCACTCACGTCTGTGCTCTGCCTGGCTGCTGCCCTTAATCACTTGTTTTCTGCAGCCTCCCTGACTCCCTGTGATTCCTGGAACTTAGACCCCTCTTTTCCCTCTTCCTCCACTCCCTTCCCCCACCACCAGGCTTTTACATGCATTACTCCCCTTCAGCCTTCTTTCTAACACCCTCCCTTATACATTAAATACTTTCCCACCTGGACACATCCTATCAGTCTTTCTCCTGTATCATCCATCCTAGTGTGTAGGTATTGTGTATGTACGGATTATGTCTTATTTGTATCTCTCACAATGAACACAAGCCAATAGTGTGCATCTCTGCCATTATATATGTTTATTGATGTACTGTCAATGCCAAGGACACCGCTGGCCAATAAAAGCATTGAATGCCTATTTGTTGACTAAACCTTTTATGCAACATGGACACATGCCCTTGACCTGCATCATGCTGCGTGATTTCCACCACCGTCCTACGATGGCACTATGACAATGATAAAGAGATAGACTGACCTTACAGTTAGGCAGTTTGGGTGAAATTCCCCAGTCCATGGCATTTACTGGCTCTGGACCAAAGGCCAGTTACTCTCATCTTTACCAAGTCTGTGTTACGCCTTCTGTAGAGACCAAAGGGACATATTCATGATCATTATTTACTACTATTTGTTGTATTTTATCAGATTGTGTATAAGGCAGCCAATTCAACATTACAAGTTTTTCAACCGTAGTCCTAGATATAGGAATCAAATCCCATCTTATTTAATCATCTTTCTCATGTGATCATTTAAAATTTAATAGCAATTTTGGGGCATACTGTTTGGAGGAGTGAAGTACTCTCTTGTTAATACTTTGTTTCAAATAGGAAAAATGTTAACACAAGATTATATGTGCCCAGAAAAATGGGATGTATAAGTCAGATGCCCTAAGGTGATTAAGTTAATTGGTGCCCAGAGTGTTCCTGCAATGAATGAGTCACAGCTTTGTGTTCAGTTTTTGTAAGGCTCTGGACAAGAGCTGTGCTTGTTGATCTTATGCCTTGATTTCTACACTACAACATTTGTTTATAAGTTGTCTGATAGGTTTAAAAACAGTAATAGCTCCAAAGAGAAAGGAAGAAAACTGCTCTCTTTCTGGTAATATAGGAGAGAGAAATACTGGGTGTGTGTTAGAAAGAAATGTCTTGAATCGGGCCAGTCTGATTTTTAAAGTTTCGCAGAGGAATTATCACGTCTTAAGATGGAATGACTCATCAGCATCCAAGTTGTGTGATGTGGGACAGATTTAAAAGTTTGTTGCATTCTTTTGCAGAATAGGAAAAACAGTACCTGTATCATAAGTTTGTTTTAATGAGGTAACCATGCGTGCACTTTCAAAGATTGTACATGGCACACAGAATCTGATAGTTATCATTTTTTTTTTTACACTCTAGAGTGCGGAAAAAAGAATGCCAAAAGAAATTTCACCATTACAATAGCAAAGCTCATCAATTTTTGTCTGTGAAGCGTATTTCCCCCTCAGTATTGTCTGTGATTTAACCTCAAGTTACAGAACCAACATATGTTTTTCCTGCAGTGTAAAAGTTTAGATGAGTGTAATATAAGATTTAAGAAGCAGCCCTTTCCAGATCCCCTCCTGCTCCTTTTCCTCCTCCTCCATTCCTCCCCCCACCAATCAAGTTAATCAAGAGTTTTGATGCATCTAAATTTCTTACAGAATACATAGTCAAGTCTTCCTTATTCTGTGGACCCTTTTCCATGGACTTTTTCCTCTCAGGTTTCTGTATTCAGCCACGCCTTCTCTTGGAGCATGCTCTCACCTCACCCTCCCTACTCTCACTGTCAACCCCCAGGGAACTAGGTCTCCTCCACTGAGTGCTAAGTAGTGTGCCTAGTTTGCTTCTCTGTAACAGCGCTCAATACATCTGCAGGCCTGCAGTTCATTATTTACATGTTGGACTCTCCCAGCGGGGAAGAGTTGTAAGAGTGGATTCATAAATCATACATTCAGAGGCTGAACTAAATAGACTTTTAACACCCACTCAGAGCATTAAAAAGATAATGCACATCGTTATCTCAGCACCAGGGCCAGCAGTAGTAAGTGGTCGCTCATACTACTAATGATTGTGATGGTTAGCAGTGGTGGTATTTGTAGGGGGTGAGGAAGCAGATGAGGTATAATGATTATCTTTATAGATGCTGTTAGGATCTATAATACCACAGCCTTGCATTTCAGGGCTTCGGAATAAAAGATTACTAAGTAGACAAAGATGAAATTCCAGCTCTCTGAAACTTCTCAGATTCTGAGATGCAGACGAGACAATTTTGAAGCTTTGTGGCTTTGGTCTTTGCTAGCAAAGTCATCTCCAGAGATAATTTAACACTCAAAATGAGAACTTGCAGTTTCTAGTTTCTGAGACAAGAAAGACAACGTGGAAGGAAATGAACTTCATAGGTGTTACACTGTTTACATTCAAAGTTGTGTTAATTAGGGTTTTAAGTACTTAAACATTAGCAATATACTGCAGGATTGAATCTGAAGTATTAATGCTGTGATTAACTCAGTGATTTTAGTAGTCAGATGTGTGAATGACTAAATTGTGAGGTTCTGGATTCAGACTTCTTTGCTTTGACCATAACCATTGCATGCTAGCTCTGTTCATGTATTTACTCTTTTTAAAAAAGACTTATTTATTTTTATTGGAAAGACAGATTTACAGAGAAAAGGAGAAATAGATCTTCTGTATACTAGTTCACTGCCCAAATGGCCACAGTGGCCAGGGCCATGTGAATCTAAAACCAGGAACCAGGAGCTTCCTCTGGGTCTCTCACATAGGTGCAAGGTCCCAAGGCGCTGGACCTTCCTGTACTGCTTTCCCAGGCCACAAGCAGGGAGCTGGATGGGAAATGAAGCAACTGGGATACAAACTAATGCCCATAAGGGATACCAGTGCTTGTAAGTACAATATCAGCAGTTGAGCTATCACATTGGGTCCCCAGCCATGTACTCTTGCAGCAAGCATTTCATTTTCAGTGTAAGACACTATGCTAAGTAGTTGGATAAGCAGTGAATAGGCAAAGGAAAATCCTTGCCACTACAGAGCAAATCAGGATAGAGACATTGAAGGGTGACGTTTAATATCGTAGGTAATGTTTTCATTTCCCTGAGTTATTCATGCCCTTGAGCACTGTAAGATATGCACAGGAAGGCTGTCAAGTGGGAAGAAAATGAGGGTTGATAGAAAATGGAACCCCGGTGATTTCCAGAAATTGGCTTATTCAAGTTCCAGCCTGATTGCCTAGTCCCTTGCTGCAAAGGAGCTGGAATACACTTTCAAGGAGTTCTTCCCGGGCCTTTTGCTTCCCAGGAAGTTGGGTTTTACAGCATATACAATTGTACTGTGACTTGCTGTGGTTAATGACAGTCTCTTTCAATGGTGGAGAGTCATGTCCAAAGCATTTCACATTTAGCAAAAAGGTTCCTCTGCTTGCAGTCACTCCAGCATTTCGTGATATGATGTCAGAAGTGTGACTGTTGGGTGCACCCTTGTTGCTTGCTTCTTTTGAGCCACCCTTACTGCATCTTTACTCCTGTGTCCTCTCTGAAAACTTCTATTTAGCTTTTGTTCCTCCAAAAAAGCATCCTCCTGTTAAGCTTATAGAGACTATACCATAATTAGAGACTATACAGTAGTTACTATAGAAATATTGGGATGGAGGAAGAAGAGCCTCGGACTAAATTAAAATCCATTATTTGCCATTCCAAGATGATTGCTATTTGAACAGCACTCTTTGCATATATAGGCAGATGCATTTTAAATGTCTTAAATCAGGTACCAGCATTGCACTACAGTAAGTAAAGCTACTATCTGCAATGACAGCATCCCCTGTCGGTACTGGTTTGAGTCTCAGTTGCTCCACTTCTGATCCAGCTCCCTGCTGATGCATCAGGGAAAGCAGCAAAGAATGGCACAGATGCTTGGGCCCTGCCACTTCTGTGAATGAAGTGGACCCAGTCCCAGCCCTTGTGGCATTTTGGAGAGTGAGCCAGTGTATGCAAGATCTCTCTCTCTCTCTCTAATTCTGACTTTCGAATAAAAAAATAAGTATTTTTACAGTTATTTGTGCATTTATTTGCAAAGCAGAGTTAGAGAAAGAGAGACAGCAAGATTTTCCATCTGCTTGTTCACTCCCCAAATGGTTACAACAACTGGAGCTGGGCCCATCCAAACTTAGGAGCCAAGGGTTTCTGTGCCGCCCATGTGGGTATAGGGACCTGAGAATGTGGGCTATATCTTGCTTCTTTCCCAGGCTCATTAGCAGGGAGCTGGATTGGAAGTGAAGCAGCCAGAACTCTAACTGATACCTATATGGGATGCTGACCCCACAGGCAGTGACTTCCTCTACACTTCCCTCCCGCTTGCTCTCCCATTTCTCTTTCTACCTTTCAAATAAATAAATAGAAGTAAGTAAAATTTCAAGGCCTTAAATTATGTAATACTGCTGATTATTTCCATAAATACTTGGAATTAGTTTTAAAATAAGATGTAGAATAAAACATAAAATAGGTAAATCAATAAGTAAGAAAAAGATGGCATTGCTGTTCCTCGAATGCAATTTCTCCAAATCAATAAATGGTACTGCTTTCCACAAAAATAATTTATTTAAAATTGAGCTGGAACATTGCAGATATATGTGGGCTTATAGTTTCTTTAATGGAGCTGTTTGCTCATGTTGTTTACTATCTTTGCTAATAACCACTCACAATTTTGCATAGCCTGTATTGCTTCTTCAAGTTTCTTTCTCCTTAACTGTAATATTTATAACGGTGTGGATTAAATAAAAAAAGAAAATATAAGCCATTTAGTGCAGTGCCTGGAATACATTAAACACATGTTCATGTTTTAAGCGCATGGCTGTGACCTTCAGTCCTACTGAGGATTGTGCTACACAACATTCTTTCAATGCCCCACCCACCAGGGAAAGGTGTCATTGCCTCCTTCACTACTTCTCGATGATCAGCATGTAATCTAGACTCTTTCCACATCATAAACAAGCTGGTGAGGAAAAAAAATAGAGGCTCCAGGACAAACACAACTTGGTTATCCAGCAACCTACTGCAAAATTGAGGAAGAAAATTGGTCCTCCTAGTAATTCAGTTCTCCCATCTACAAATGGAGAGTAGTAATTGCATATATTTCATAGTCCTGCTTCAAATCTGAAATGGGAGGATGCCCATGAAATACTATAAGATGCTCAGCATATGTGTACATTCTATAAATAGAAGATGTTTAAAGATGACAAAATGAGGATGGTGAGGTGCATAAGTTTGGAATGAGTCCAGATACCCCTTATTCCAGTACAAGCTTCATTTTCCATATGTGAACATTGGCAACAATTTCTCATTAGGATCTTCAACTTCAAGTCACTTTCTCTTCACTTCTGTCCATTGTATAACTGCAGAGTTAGCTTCCCTTGAAAACAAATTAGAACATGCTTCTGTTAAAAAAGTGTTTATCCAGGGCCAGCACCGTGACTTAGTAGGCTGGCTAAATCTTCACTTGCAGTGTTAACATCCCATACGGACACTGGCTGTTCTGCTTCCAATCCAGCTCACTGTTTATGGTCTGAGAAAGTGACAGAGGATGGTTCAAGTGCTTTGGTCCCTGAACCCACATGGGAGACTTGGATGAGGCTCCTAGCTCCTGGCTTTGAATTGCCTCAGCTCCAACCATTGCGGCCATTTGTGGAGTGAACCAGCAGATTGAAAATCTCTCTCTCTCTCTCTCTCTCTCTCTCTCTCTCTCTCTCTTTCTCTCTCTCTCTCTCTCTCTCTGTGTGTGTCTCATCATCTCTCAGTAACTCTGTCTCATATAAAAATAAAATAAATCTTTAGAAAATGTTTATCCAGAGACATGCCCTTAACTTAGCTGTTAAGATGCCTACATCCCATATCTGAGTACCTTGGTTCCGTAACCAACTCTGAATACAGATTTTATCTGCTAACTTTTTCTGCTAGCTTTAACTGCTAACTCCTGCTTCCTACTAATGCAAACCCTGGGAGTTAGCAGTGAAGACCCAGACAGTTGGGAGGTTTCACATATCTTCCAGGTTTGGATAGGCCTAATTCCTGCCACTCAAGTAATTCAAGGAACGATCAGTGAATGGGATGTTTTCACTTTCCACTATCGTGTGTGTGTGTGTGTGTGTGTGTGTGTGTATATATATATATCTCTGCAATAAGTAAATATTTTGAAAATATTCAAGCAATTATTTTTGTAAAGGGATTTTAAAAATTGTCTATATACCTTTTCTTTCAAATGTTTTATTTTCTTGCTTTCCTTTTATATGAAAGGTGACAAGAGGGAGACAGGCAGACAGAAACAGAGAGGTAGATTGATCTTCCATTTGCTGATTCACTCTTCAAGTGCCCACGGTAGCCAGGACAAGGCCAGGGTGAAGCCAGGAAACAGGAATTGAATCAGGATCTGCCAAGTAGGTGGCAGGGACTCAAGTGATTGAGCTTCCTAAGGGTGCACATTAGGAGGAAGCTAGATCAAAAGCAGAGCCAGGACTTGCACCCAGTCACCCCCAACAGGGGATGCAGCATCCCAAGCAACATCTTCACTGCTCCACTAAACACCTGTCACCAGTAATCATTAGACAAAGCACAACTGCAAACCCGCCATCTGGACAGTCACATATCATTTAATTTATTCTCATATTCTTTTTGAGTTTTCTGAAAACTTTACTTGAAATGCAGTGAGGAAGAGAAAAATCTATCAACTGCTGGTTTATTAGCTCAAATACCTACAAATAACTGGGGCTAAAGCAAGACGTAGTCAGCCCAAAACTTAATTTAGGTCCCTCCCCTTTGGGTGGCAGGGAACAAAGAACTTGAGTCATCATGTGCTGCCTTCCCAGATACAGAACATGGATTGGAAACAGAGCAAGTGGGACTCCAACTGCCCTCTGATATAGAATGCTGATATCACCACAGGCACCTTCACTGATGAATCAAATGCTTACCTTCGCTTTATTTTTCTAGCCATACCTCTGTTGCCTTCTTAAACCTTTCCCAAGAAGCACAGTGATCTACAGCTTATTTTTCGTATTCATCTTCTCTATCCTTTTTTTTTAATTTTCCTTATTCGCTCTTTGCATTTTAGTCTTAATCATCAAATTTGTATTTGGTGAGGTCGTCTGTTGGGCACTGTTATTCAGCAAGGACTTGGATAGACACAGTCTCACCTTCACAATACACTTCCTTTTGTTCTCCATCTCTCCAGCCCACCTCCGCCTTGTGTGTGTGTGTCCCTTTCCTTGAGCAGGTAGAACATGCAAGTTTGATAGATATCGTAACATTAAAATTTTTATAGTTTCTCTGGTGGAAAATCAAATGTAATTCTATATAACAGAACTGTATAGGGCATTCAAAACCAATTTGCTCAACTTTATATACATTTACTTAAGTAGTATTAGTCAATATAAATATTTATATTGAACATTTTCTGGCTCCTTAAAAATATGCATTTTTTCACCTCACATACATAGAAATTTCTGTTTGGATCTAACATTTTTTTGTAAAGGTGCCTTTGAAGTAGCTGTTTAAAAATTCGAGATCTGAACTCAGTCACCAAGGAAACAACAAGATAGACTATTTGTTTCATTTATACCTGAAATAGAAGGTCTTGCTACCAGTTACAAATATAATTCCATTAGGATCCCTTCCTCCACTAATTTGATTATTTTTAATTTTGCATTCGGTGTTTTTTACACATATTTATCAAATGTCTGCCTTAAACACAGGGCCCTGATGTATGTTTCTCGATCTAACTGACCTTGAGTACAAAATTGTTTTCTACTGTGTTTGAGATTTCTCCCCTGTGTACAATGAAGCTGACTTCTTACTCTATAACACCTCTGAAATAACTTTGAACCCAGAGAGAAAGGCAATAAAACAAGAATGAATGGCACATAGACTTCTCCATGAGCATCTTTGCAAAAGCCTTCGACATCTACACAAAGGAATACAGTGTAAAGAGGCTTTCCCAGTGCTGGATAGTGAAATTAAAGTGGGGCTTTAACACGTAATTCCCTGGTGACTTGTGATACCAAGTATCTTTTCTGTTGGCCATTTGTGTTTCATCCTTTGAGAAATTTCTGTTCTTATTCTTAATCCATTTTTTAGCTGGATTACTTATTTTATTCTTGAGTTTCTTGAGCCTCTCACATAATTCAGACAGTAATATTTTATCATATGTGGAGTTTTCAGATATTTTCTCTTATCCTGTCACTGACCTCCTTACTTGCTTGAATGTTTAACTTTCCTATGCAGATGCTTCTTAGCTTGATGTACTCCCGCTTGTCCATTTCACTTCTATTACCTGTGCTTCTGGGGTACTATCCAAGGAGTCTTGCAGTGTCTTCCCTGTTTCCTCCAATAATCGCACACTTTCAGGTCTTAGGCGGACATCTTCCACCCACTGTGAGTTGCTTTTTGTGTAAGGTTTAAGGTAGGGGGTTTTGTTTCATATTTCCACATACAGAAGATTTTGGAGAGACACCCCTTTTTCCAGAGTGTGATCTTAGCTCATTAATCAAAGATTAATTGGTTTTAGATGTGTGAATTAATCTGGGATCCCTGATTTGTTCCATTGGTTTATATGTCTGTTCTTACACTATACCAGGTTGTTTTAATTATAACTTTCCTGTAATATGTCTTAAAATCTGGTATTGCAATGCCTCCAGCTATATTTTTATTGCCTAATTAGCTGTTTGTATCTCTTGTGATTCCATATGGATTTCTGTGTTTTTTTTTTTTCCTGATCTGAGAAGAATGTTTTTGTATTTTGATTAGGATGACATTAAATCTGTAAATTGCTTTGGCTAGCATGGACATTTTGATGAGTTAATTTTTCCAACCTATAAACATGGAAGATATTTTGTGTCATTTATTTCTTAACTTTTTAAAAGTTTGATTTTAATTGGAAAGGCCGATTTACACAGAGAAAGAGACAAGAGACAAAGATCTTCCGTTAGCTGGTTCACTCCCCAAATGACCACAACAGCTGGAGCTGAGCCAATCTGAAGCCAGGTGCCTCCTCCAGGTAGGCTACCTGGGTACAGGGTCCCAAGGGTTTGGACCATCCTCCTTTGCCTTCTTAGGCTGCAAGTAGAGAACTGGATGGGAAGTGGAGCAGCCAAGACACAAAATGGCACCCATATGGGATATTGTAGCTTCCAGGCAGAGGATCGGCCAAACCCTCCTTTAAAAAAAAAAATAAAAACCTCATTCTACAGATATTTCATGTGCTTGATCAAATTTATCCCTAGGTATTTAATTTTTTGTAGCTATTGTGAATGGGGCCAATCTTACAATTTGTTTCTTAGGTGTAATGTTTTTGTTCATGTAAGATCTATTGACTTTGTGTGATGATTCTATAGTCTGCAAATCTTTCTTATGGGTTCCAATAATTTCTTACCAGAATCTGCTGGCTCTCTTATATGTAGGATCATATCTTATGCAAATGAGTAACTTGGCTTTCCCTATACACATTTGTATTCTTCATTTCTTTTTCTTGACTAATAACTCTAGTTTAAACTTCTAGAAACTGTAGTGAATAATAATGATGAGAATGGGCATGCTTCTCCAATTCTGAATCTTAGTGGAAATGCTTCTAGCTTTTTCCTTTTAACAAATTGTTCCTTCTATAAACAAATAATCCAAGGCTTGTTTTCTTTTTTGTCTTGAAAGGTTGTTGTATTTTATATGATTTCTTGGCATCTGTTGAGGTAATCCCGTGGTTTCTTAATGTGATACATCACATTTAATAGTTTATATATGTTGGACCATTCCTGCAAGCCAGGGATAAGTCCTACTTGGTCTAGATGAATGGTTTTTGTATATATTGTTGATTTGATTTGCTAGTACTTTTGCGTCTAGATTTATCAGGATTGTTGGTCTGCAATTATCTTTTTTTTTAAGATTTATTTATTTTTTTTTATTACAAAGTCAGATATACAGAGAGGAGGAGAGACAGAGAGGAAGATCTTCCATCCGATGATTCACTCCCCAAGTGAGTCGCAATGGCCGGTGCTGCGCCGATCCGAAGCCAGGAACCAGAAACTTCCTCTGGGTCTCCCACGCAGGTGCTGAGTCCCAAAGCTTTGGGTCGTTCTCAACTGCTTTCCCAGGCCACAAGCAGGGAGCTGGATGGGAAGTGGAGCTTCCGGGATTAGAACCAGCGCCCATATGGGATCCTGGCGCGTTCAAGGCGAGGACTTTAGTCGCTAGGCCATGGCGCCGGGCCCATCTGCAATTATCTTTTAAAGCTGTATCTTTTTCTGGTTTAGAGTTAAGGTGATGGTGGCCTCTCAGAGGAGTTTGGGAAAATGTCCTCTCCTTAAATTGTTTTGAATAGCTTGAGAAGATTTGGATTTCATTCTTTAAAAGTTTGATGGGGGTTGGTGTGGTGGTATAGCATGTTGGTCCTCTCCCTGCAGTGCCAACATCCTGTAAATGTGCCGGTTCACATCCCAGCTGCTCCACTTCCTACACAGTTCCCTGCTTGTGGTCTAGGAAGGCAGCAGAGGATAAAACAAGTCCTTGGGCCTCTGCACCCATGTGAGAGACCTATAAGGAGCACTTGGCTTCAGACTGGCCTAGCTTTAGCTGTTGTGGCTGTTCAAGGCTGTTCAAGGCGAGGACTCCAGCCACTAGGCTACTGCTCTGGGTCCTTGATTTCCGTTTTTATGTGTTACATTAAGCTGTTGTTTCTTCCCAGCTAATTTCCAGGCTTCTTGGTACCCTGGTCTTCATGGAGCAGCAGGTGATGGACCATATGGGTGGGCAGCAAGACTTCCCCTTAGTTCTGTTCTGAAATACTTCAGCAGGCGTGACACCCAGGTTTCTGACAAGTTGCAAGGAAGTCTGCAGAGTCTTGCATATTTTCCCATTGACATTTCCCCCTCTTTCCCTTCTTACTCTTTGGAAGAATGTAAAGATTTATAAGTCCAGAAACATATCACCCTCAACCCAAGCCCTGCTTTCTCTGATTATGCTGTCACCAACTTTACCTGGAAAGTTTCAAGAGTCTACTATCTAATCTCTCTGCCTCTGTTCTCTCTCCAGAATGACTAAATCACTTCTACTGCTCTGTAATGACCAGACTAGCATCTTCTAGAAATGACAGCATCTTCCCTATTGCTCACTACAAAAACATTCCAACATTCTAAGCTGGGAATTCTACATTTCCCACCATCTATAATGTCCATGAAATTCTTCTAGCTCTATATGGAGTGATGCTCCCCCTCCCCCAGAACAGTTACTGATTACTGTGTCTCAGCATTAGCCATTTCCTTAGCTCAGGATATTTCTGTTCCACCCTCTAAGACATGCTACCTACTACTCAAGCATTAGGCCATTGGCCTCTTCTCAAGGGTCTTCCTCATTCAGTCATTCAGAAAGAAAATTTTCTTCTGTATTAGCTAGCATCTATTTATTTTGAAACCATTATAAGATAAGTTTAGCTGACCATGATAGATAGGCAACAGATTTTTTTTTTCCCTTGAAAATCTCACTTTAAAAAACTACTCAACTTATTGTTCCTACACATCATGTGGAAAAACTCTAATAATAGTAAATGAATGAATGAATATGTGAATGGCTTAGTGCAATAATGCCTTGATATCTAATCCCGACTTCTGAGTTTAGCCATTGTATAATCATCTGCATTCATCTATTGGGTTTTTTTAAAGTGGAGGCTCTCAGCTCTCTGCAGTCACTAGACAGATCACTTCCTTTGACAACTATATCCTCTGTGGGCACAGCATCAGTGAGTGATGTGGAGGAGATGAAGATAGCCATGTAGGCAGACTGAGGCAAAAACAGCAGTCTAAGATGTGAAAGATGCGGAGCACTGATATGATCAGATTAGCCCTTTGGAAAAATCACTCTAGATTTATATGTGAAGTGGACAGGCGGAGAACCTGGAGACAGGAACGCCTCTGAAGGAAGCTCTTACAGCTACTTGGACTGGGAGTGGACAGCCGTTTGGCTCAGTCTGCCTGCCATTCTTTGTCAAACCATAATTGTTGTCTCTGCCTCTTCTCAGGGTTTCCAGGACAATGGTTGGGGAAACCTTCCCAAGGAGCACCCTGCAGTAGATGCTGAAACATCGCACCCCAGGATAAGAATCAGTAACATGGCAGCCCCTGTTTGAAAGGAACTAAAAACCAACAGACTCCATTTCGAAAGGAACAATGTCCAAGAAAGGGCGAAATAAGGGCGAGAAGCCCGAGGCACTCATCGTTGCCCTTCAAGCTGCCAACGAAGACCTCAGGACCAAGCTCACAGACATCCAAATAGAGCTGCACCAGGAGAAGTCCAAGGTGAGTGAGGCCACCCGAGGCTGTGGCCTTGGCTCTACTGCCAGCCCACGTCAGTGGACACCTGCTGTTTGCCCAAGAGAACAACAACCTTGGTATGCATGGAGATGCTCTTGTTTGTGGCAGGAAGGAACCAAGCATGTGATGCAGAATCACTTGGACCTGTTCCTCACTGGGAAACTGGTTTAGAAAGTCAGGTGTTAAAATGGAGAGTGACAGCCACTCACAGCAGCAGCTCCCAACACTTAGTATGACCCTGAGCAGTTCCAGCCTTGTCCTTTGTAGTCCTCCTACAGAATTCAGAGCAACTCTTCTAAAATAGCAGGTTGCATCACTCTGTTGCTCCACACCCTGAGTGGTTTTTTTGTCTCTCTCATAGGCCTTTCCTGATATCACCTCCCGGTGTTGCCTCCAGCTCTTCTCTGACACTGCACTCCTGTGCCCATGCACTCTCACTCTCTGTCCCTTGCTCACTGTCTTACTCACAGCAGTTTATACATTTACTTATTCACTTGTTTTGTGCTGATCTTTCCCCAGTTAAGTGTAACTGTTATGAAAACAGGGACTTGGTTTACTTAGCATCTCTACAGCCTAAACAATGTCCAGGACCTCTTGAACTCAATATACATTTGTTGAAAACATAGAGATAGGAATGAAAAGTGATTTATTCCTTATGCCCTCGTTTCTTCCCTAATAAAATACTACCACTAAATTGTAGGATTGAGATGAGGTATGAATTAGAGAAGTTCGTGGAGTACTTACAAGAATTAACTAAGAGCATTTATGTCAAGAGTTCAAAGTGCTCATTAGCACATAATAAACTATCGAAAACTTTTTAGTATTAGTATCTTTAGTATCTTAGTCTCTGGACTAAGGTCAGTTGTAGAAAAGCCTCCTTGTATTTCAAAGTCTCATTGCTTAAATGTATACATAAGCACATATCTCATCAGAAAAGTGGAAATATCAGATAGGATCATGACTGGGAAAGCACATAGAAATATTCAAGAAGCAAGAGAAATTTTTACTCCCTGCCAACTGGTATGATTGTGCCACCATAAAGTTACCTTTCATCCAGTTAACTCTGTGTAGGAAGAAAATATTCTACATCAGTAATCAATAGCTCACATACCAACAGACATTTTTATTCTGTTTTATCTATGTCTTTTTCCTTGACATCACGATTAAATTTTAATCTCTTATTTCCTCCCAAATCTCATTTTGCTCATTTTAACAATAATAATAGATTTTGGATCTGCCAAAGCTCATTGCCTCTATCTCAACTACGCCTTCATGTTGGGAAAAAAAAAAAAGACCCCAATGCAAGTTTATGTAAGAAATGTTTTTGTTGAAGCCAAAGGGAACATGATGTTAAAGAAAGCATTTTATTGGGAATCAAGATATCTGGGAGTTATTTGCCAGATGAAACTGAAGTGTCTGAATGTCTGTGTCTGGAATTCAGTTGACTGAATCTGCTTGTCCATTTATGTGACTCTTAAGCATCACAGGGCAATAGACTAACCTAGAGGAGCTTATTAAAAATCTAACTTCAGGTAGGAAAGCTAGGGTGGGGACCAAGACTTATCATTTTAACAGAATGTCTGGGCATCTCAGCTCCTGGTGATGAGCATTCCTTTGTATGATTCCTTCTAGGACTGACAATCTAGGAATATGGAATTGATTCTTGCTTGCCCTCAGACCATGTAGCATTTCGGGGTGGGGGGCATACTCCTTTAATTGGAGGAAGGACAGGATGACAAACTGCATTCACAAGAAGAGGTTTATCAGGTCAGAAGCTGGGAACTGTATGTCACTGCTGCTTTACACAGAATACATTCATGAGCTAGCAATGTGGCAGAGGGCCCCAAGGATCCCACCACTGCCAATTCCCCATACAATGGAACCTTTGAAAACGGGAAACGCTCACTCTCCCACCAGGCTCCCTGTTGATCTAGGGTGCGGGCAGGCTGCTCGGTAGTAACTGCCCCCTTTCTCTAACAAGAGACTGGCAACTTGCATTTTAGAGAAGAGCACACTGCCTTGCCCTCCCTCTGGGGCTGCCCCTACTTGCCTTCCTCTCCGTGACAGTTCATTATGATCCTGGGAGCTCAAACAAAGCCTCGCCACCTGTCGGTTGTCTTCCCCAAAGAGCAAGGCGAGTGGCAAGGGTAAATAGATCGTAAAGCAGTTTTATTATAAATAAATATGAGTTTGCTTTGGAAGGGCTAGCTTTTAGGAGAGTGTAAAGAAGGCCAAAATGTAATTTTTACACTCTTGGTTTTGATCTGAGTCTCTGATGATAAAAAAATGACAATTCAGCTACTAGAGAGTGGACAAGGTAAAGAATAGAAACTGTTAGGGGGCAATAAGGCATTACTTATTTTTCTAGCAGCATAAATAATCCTGTTGCCATTTACAAAACATCCAGTGTGTATTTAAAGTCGAGCCGTGAGTGCTTTGGGTTGAGTATATAAATAGCTACAACTTATTGAAAGTTTACTGTTTGTCACACAGTGCATAAAGTACATTTAATCCTGCCCCAGTCTCAGCTCTCCCACTTGGTGTGAGGATTCTGAGCAAATTTTTGAACTGAATTAACTTATATGACTGCCTGTAAATATTTCCCCATCAAACCTGTGGCTTAAGTACTGTTATAGCACTTACCGATATAGGATATGTAGGTTTGGTCAGAAAAAAAGATTTCTATCCAAAGTCTATCTTTGTTTTGGATCAGCACTCTGAGCTATGAAATCTATATTTTCCTCTGTTTGTCGCGCCTGTGGACTCTATATGAACACACCAATGATTGTCATAAGATGAGAAATCCTCCCACTGGATTCCCCACAGCTCTCTATTCTTCTACAGAGATAAGACAGGGTTGCAATGCACAGTGTGGGAGTAGTGACTGAGAAGGGAAAGGACAGGATTCAGAGGATAGAGGCATCAGGGCTGCAGGCCTAGGTGGCAAAGTGCAGAAGGAATCAGAGCTGCCACCCTGCATTTGAAAGTACTTTCCCCACTGAGCCTAACACTGGTCATTGCTGGGATATGACTTCACTGAGGAAGGCAAGGAGGTGACAACTGTTGTAACTCATTTGCTCCCAGTGACACTGAGTGGATGAGCCAAAATGACAACTCTTGGTCTTCTGTTAAGATGTGGTGATTATCAAGATAATCACGAGCGTCTTATTCCCCTCCCCTCTGTTGCCTTGGAGCACTCTCAGGAAGCTAGCCATCCCATCTGCTCTATCCCTGAGTAACTGTTTCTGGAGCCTTCCAGGTCAGGCGCCCACTGGGACTTGGATATTTCTTGCTGTCTGTACTGTGAGTTCTGTTTGGGGAAAGTGTAAGTAGGTGAAAGCAAGAAATGAAAAAGTATAATGCTTAGTGCTTCCCCAGGTGTGTAAGCCTCTTGGGAGCAACCCCCTAAAAGGGCAGCTGTTTCCTCTTTCACATCTCCTGTGCATGCGTTCCTTTGTCCCCATGAAGATTCCTGCCAGCTTACTGTGAGTTTAGATCTCCAAGAAGCAGATAATCCATGCAAAAGCTCGTGTTAGTTGGTCTTGCCTTGATAACCTTTCAGTCCCTTCCTAATCTTTGACTGGGCTGTCCAGTCTGTCAACCTGGCTCTCTAAGATCATGTGGAAGCTTAAGTCACAGCTATCTTTTATCTCAGCAGAATTTACCAAAGTGTTTTCCAAAGGCCACACTAAGTTTAGGATGGATAGAAGAGAAAGAGGTCTTTATAAAGTAGTCATGAATTCTTTCTTGTGTCATATTGTAACATTTCCCAGCAGGCTTCAGTTTTGCTAATGATATTTCCTTTTTTTTTTTTTTTAATAAAACCTCCTGGGTAGAAGGGATCTGGGAGCTCTTCATTCAAATCTGCTTAATGTGCCAGTGTCCCACGCTACACCCTACATTTTGTGCCTGCATGTACTCCAGGCATTTCCAAAATCAGATGCTTCTAATTCTAGGAAGCTGGGTAACTCTTATGAAAACTCAGTTTTCTCTTTGAACATGTCTTTTAATCAGGAAAAGAATTGTTGCTTTTAGTGGTGTAATGCTAATGTGAGTGTTTTCATGATAATAGGGTTCAGAAGTCGCTTCTCATCCAAGAGGGATATGTCTGTCTTAAGACCTTCATGGATGCCTGAAACCAGATGGGGCCAAGCACTATCTGTACATGAGCTTCTTCTTATGCATACCTAACCAGGAGAAAATTTAATTTACAAATTAATCACACTAAGAAATTAACAATAACTAACAAACTAGATCATGAGCAATATAATAAAAATTACAGGGATTTTTCCTCTTAAAAGTTCTTACTGTATTGTGGGCTGAAACAACTTCAACTTAAAATTTTGTTCTTTCATTTTTAAGTCAAGAACTTTAACCGTTTCAATTGAAGGAAGTACCTTCTGGCTTGTTTGTTGTATCCAGATTGTCAACATCTCTACCTTTGGGCTTCGGAAGCATGGTTAGGTCAACTAGGAGTTATGAGCATAAGCAGCGATACAGCATGTGATCCTCAAGAAGGACAGTGAGTGATTAATGGTCAGGCTAAGTACACAGCACGGATATACTGGACAAAGGAATGATTCATATGCTGAGCAAAACAGAGCTGGTTGGCATTAGATTTCATCATGCTATTTGAAAGAGTATGCAACTAGACATATGAATTATTTCTGAAATTTTCCATGAAATAATCTTGGATCAAAGTTTCCTAGGCTACTGAAAGTGTGGATAAGAAGGCGTACTATACTTATATTTATGCTGTTGGTGGTATTAATATAATACTATATTAATATTGTATAATGTCATGTTGGCATATTAAATATTCATCAATATTAATAATATACCAGGTATTAATAGTTATTGATTTACCATGTGTTCCAGCTTCTGTAAAAGGCAATATGATCCATTGTCTGAGTCCTCAAAAAGTATGTCTAAGAATGGTATCACCAGCCCTAGTTTGCAGTAGGAGAAAACTGGAACAATTTGCAAAAGCTTTCAAAGCAAATAGAGAGATTTGACACTGACCCAGAGCTGACTCCTGGTCCACACTAGATTTCAGTCAGGCCCAATTGACCAGGTACATCTTCGGTATAGACTGTTCTTTACTTTTCTCATCTGAAATGTGATTAAATAACTTACACCCATGTGATAGAGGTGCCCCAAATTTTCAATTTACTGATATACAAAAAAACCCTGCTTAAATATGTTTTTAACTCCTAATAGCCCTTTACAAGTAATATTCTGCGATGAAGTTGAAATTTCTTCCCCACGAAACATCTTTGTGAATCAAAATTGATTTCCTCGGAGTGGTGCCATGGCTCAACAGGCTAATCCTCCAACTTGTGTCATAAGCATCCCAGATGGGTCAAGGTTCATACCCCATCTTGCTCTGCTTCCCATCCAGCTTCCTACTATGGCTTGGGAAAGCAGTGGAGGATGGCCCAAGTCCTTGGGATCTTGTACCCTAATGGGAGACCTGAGAGAGGCTCCCAATTCCTGACTTTGGCCAAGCTCATCTCTAGCCACTGTTGCCATTTGGGAAATGAACCAACAAATGGTTCTGTCTCTCCTTCTCTCTGCAAAGCTGCATTTGCAATAAAAATAAAAGTTTTTTTTTTAAAGTACAGCTTTTTTGCTACACAAATTTTCTGTTTCAGAGCACTGTCATTTTCGTTTTCAGAAGCAGCTCCTCATATTTTCTTTTTTTTTTTTAAGATTTATTTATTTTTACTGGAAAGGTGGATATACAGAGAGGACGAGAGACAGAGAGGACGATCTTCTGTCCGATGATTCACTCCCCAAGAGGCCGCAAATGGCTGGAGCTGAGCCAACCTGAAGCCAGAAGCCAGGAGCTCTTCCGGGTCTCCCACATGGGTGCAGGGTCCCAAAGCTTTGGGCCGTTCTCAACTGCTTTCCCAGGCCACAAGCAGGGAGCTGGATGGGAAGCAGGGCTGCCAGGATTAAAACCAGCGCCCATATGGGATCCTGGGCGGCGCGTGCAAGGCCAGACTTTAACCACTATGCTATTGCGCCGAGCCCAACTCCTCATATTTTCATGCCTTCATTTTAAAATGTAAAACATTTATTTCCTCAGTGACACAATCTTCACTGTAAATAATTTTTAAAAAGGTGATTTCAGTATAACAAATGTTATTGGCTCTTTCCTTATCCAAATTTCAGTCATCACCTTTGGATTCCCCTTCATCGTGAAGCACTTCTCCCAAGCACTAAAAACAAAAGTCATCCCTAGAAATCCTGACAAAGTGCCAGTTCCCATGGCAACCCAAATAAGTGGACATGAGAAATGTTGGATTTCATTCAAGTCCTTTTTCTTTTCTTTGGTTTCTATGGATCCTTTTAAGGGTAGCCAAGAAGGCTACCCTTGTGTTTATATTTGTTTTTGTCTTCAGGCTAAACTTTGCTTTCTGTGTTCATGCATTTTTTTAGTTTTTTCTCTTTTTGTTAATATCCCCTCAAGTGTACATAGAAAAGACTAGTGTCTATAATTTGAAATGACAGAATGAAAGAGAAATACAGTGCACTGCAGAGAGTTTGACAGGTATTTTCAATCCCGTGTCCCTTAACCATTTCCAGGAGTAGTATTGCCTTACTTTTCAGAGTACTTTAGAGTTCAAGGTACTTTCACGGACATTATGTAAGGGAACTTTTAAGAAAATCCCACTACAGCATTTTTCAGCAACTTTCTTAGAAGTAGCCAAATCAAGAAATATAAATGCAAACCTCAAATTTCTCACTCTTTTTATTGTTACTACAATTTTTGTTGTTAGGAATAATTGCTAAAACTTCCCTCAATGATTTACAGTAGACTGTAATCGTGGTGGTGTTCCAAATGCCTGACATAGCTAGTATCTACTGTACTTAAAGCTAAGTCCTTATCATTTGAGCCCAAGTAACTTTCCCATTGTCTTAGATGGGAAAAAATAAATAACAAGTTGCTTAATCTTTACATAATAAGGCTCAAAATGGTACTCTCCAGGACAGGAGTTAGCAAACTTTTTTCCGACTAGAGAAAGATAGTACATATTTTAAGCTTTTTGAGCCAGATAGTCTCTATAAAATTACTCAACTCCGGTTTACATCAGAACAGTGATGAACAACCTATGAGTGTGACTATGTTCTAATGAACTATTCATTAAAATAGGGAGAAGGAGAGATTTTTTTTTTTTTTTATCAATGGACTGTAGTTTTTCCATCTCTGGCCCACAGGATACCCACCTGCATTTACAGTAGAGCAATGGAAAACTCAAGGTTGCCCCTACTGGTGCATCAAAGGAAAACACCAAGAGGCGAACCTGGGAGCCTTGTATGTTAGTAGATGTTTCTTTTTTTGTAGTTTTATACAGTAAATTAGAGGTTGCTCTGGTAACTGTGAATGACTAGGCTCCCTAAACTATGAAACAGGAGATATTATTCTTTTTTCTGTTCATGGGTTGTCCAGGAAAACATACTGACTTACACCCTTCAAGCTACATACCTTGTAGCTGCCTATTACATGCTGTGTTGGCAAGCGCCAGGTCCATAAACATAAACAAGACTCTTTGGTGGCCTTTTAGGAGCTTTCAGTCTGGACTAGAGTAGAAGGGGAGTTCATGAGAACAAAAAAGTGAGCCAACAAGAGTATGGTCCAAAAAAAAAAAAATTGGGATGGATTAGCGAAGAGATGTTACCAAATTGCACTGAGAAGACAGACCAGAGAAATAAACTCTGTAGGGCAGTGAGGGTGACAAAACAGAAAGGTATGACATCTAGTTTATCAATAAGACATGATAGTATGCCGAGAAGAGCTGAAGGAGGGGCAGTTCAGAAGAAGAAATTCTAGAATACAAAAACATTGTTAAAGAACAGCTGAATCCGTTACCTCTGTGGTAGAGGACAGGTGAGGGAGGGGAGAAGAGAGTGAAAAGGGGGAGTTGAAAGTGCAAGCACGCTTCTGAGAAACAGACGAGATGCTGAAAGGAGACTGGAAATGCAGAGATTTCATTCCACAGGAGATGGAATACTGGGTGGTTTTTGAGCAGGTACATATGTAAGACCAGAGCTGGGCTTTACCGAGAGGATTATCACCAGCAGTGTGTGGGAAGTTAATTTTACTAAATGAACCTCTCAGGACACAAAAGCAATGCTGCACAAGAGAAATATGAACCATGAGTGTAATCCATGTATGAATTCAGTTTATGTATTTTCATTTTATTTGAAAGGCAGACAGATCATCCATTCATTGGCTCACCATCCAAACACGTGCAAATGACAGGTCTGTACCAGACTGAACCTAGGAATCAGGAACTCCACCCAGGTGGGAGACCTGGGCAGCAGGGATCAAAGATTTTGAGTTGCCTCCCAGCTCCTGCAGTTACAGAAGGCTAGACTGAAAGCAGCTAGACTGAAAGCAGCGGAGCACAGACTCCGACTAGGCATTGTGATATGCCAAACACCCTTTCCATATTTTACATTCTCACCTCACAGTAAGTCTTCAACATCTGTATTGTACTTTACACTTACAGAAAATCTTGATTCAAACTGAGGATAATCAAAGTGTGCAGTGTGGTAGTACCTGCCTATGGGCTGGCACAGCTCTAGAGCAAGCGACAGGATGGTCATCAGGAGACGAGAGGTCAATCATGTGAGGGAGCCTGGCTGCTACCTCACGCTCTGAGCTCCTTTAGAATAACCTTGACAGGGATAATGATATTTGCAGACTGCTATGTGGACTTGGAAAATATTATTCTGGCTAAAGGTAGGTAACCCACTATGGTAAGTAAAATGTGAGACATTTTACATGGTAATTACAGTGGTTTCAATGGAGCGTTTGAATCTTAATTTCTATTTTCAGCTAAAAGGACTCAAGTATTTTCCCTGTTTATTTCCAGTTTCTCTGTCTTTCCTTGTCTCTGTCTCCCTCCTTCTTTCCATTCCTCCCTCTCTCTGTGTTAGTATATGTGAGAGAGAAGAGACCACAAGGACATAGAGTGAGACAGAGAGCAGAGGTGAAGCAGAAGGAGGGTGGGGGAACGATAGAACAGAAAGACTGGCAGCATTTGTGCTTTGTAACACTAGGGACTCACCCCAATCTACTGCATCCTTTATTACATAGATGACTCCAAGGAGCAGCAGGGATTTTTTTTTCCTTTTTTTTTCTTTTGACGTGTGTGTGCGTGTGTGTGTGTGTGTGTGTGTGTGTGTGTGTGTGTGTGTGTGTGTGTTAAATTTCCACATCAGTTTAGGGAAGAGAGTCTGTACTCATTGTGTTCATTCTTCTTTGTCTGTTCATTCAGTATTTTCTCTTTTGAAAATAGCAAATGAGAGAAATGATTTATAATATTATCCCAGGCACTGATTTATTAGCCTGACCACAGTATCTGACTCTGAGCTGTCATGAGATGCTCACAGGTATTAGTTGAGATCCAGTTAAGTCTGTGTAGCATAAAGCACTTTCTCAATGATCTATATTGAACTCCTTCTCATGGCAGACAGAAAACAATTAGTAATATTAATGTGCATACCAGCCACCTTGGGATTGGTAAAAGCACAGGTGCTCATTCGTAGGTCTGGAACAGGACCCGGGATTCTGCATTTCAGCAAGCTGGTGGACACTGCCTGTGCTGCTAGTCGGCACACAACAAACACTAAAACCACCAAACGTTTAAACAGTGTCATGTAAATAGTCTCCAGTATTTCCTCCTTTGACACAGCACATGCCTAGCTGAAAGGCCTGGGATGATGTTGCCTGGAAGTGCACAGGGGCCTGGGATTGGAACAGGCAGGAGGAATTGACTCATCCCAGCAGCCTGTGCTGCAGATGCTGCCTAGGAGTACCCCTTTCCTTTGAGGCTCATTTCTTTTTCATCCTCTGGCCTCTCTCCCTCCAGGTATCCAAGCTTGAAAGAGAGAAGACGCAAGAAGCAAAGAGGATTCGTGAGCTGGAGCAGCGCAAACACACGGTCCTGGTAACAGAACTCAAAACCAAGCTCCACGAGGAAAAGATGAAGGAGCTGCAAGCCGTGCGGGAGAACCTCATCAAGCAGCACGAGCAGGAGATGTCGAGGACAGTGAAGGTGCGGGACGGAGAGATCCAGAGACTCAAGTCAGCCTTGTGTGCTCTGCGGGATGGCAGCAGTGACAAAGTAAGGACAGCGCTCACCATTGAGGCCCGGGAGGAGGCCCGGAAACTGTTCGATGCGGAGCGCCTTAAGCTCTTACAGGAAATTGCTGATTTGAAAACCGCGAAGAAACAGGTGGATGAGGCTCTGAGCAATATGATCCAAGCAGATAAAATTAAGGCTGGGGACCTCAGGAGCGAGCATCAATCCCACCAAGAAGCCATCTCGAAGATCAAGTGGGAGTCGGAGCGGGATATTCGGAGGCTGGTTAGTAATCCCCGAAGGCCCAGGCCAAACCACTTTCTTTGCAGGTTTCAGAGCGCTGTTTGGGCTTGTTTGTCAGGTGTCGCCCTCTCAGTGCGCAGCCATGAACTGCACACCTTTTGTCTAGTGCCA
Source organism: Ochotona curzoniae (assembly GCF_017591425.1). Lineage (NCBI taxonomy): Eukaryota > Metazoa > Chordata > Mammalia > Lagomorpha > Ochotonidae > Ochotona > Ochotona curzoniae. Next base: position 22,286,170 of record NW_024464918.1, read on the forward strand.
TGTTCAAAATGCAAGCTACATTGAAAGGTAGATAGGGGGATTTATAATAAATAAGTACAGATCATAATTGGATTGCAAACATAAGATTTCAAATCATCTTTCTCATAAAAACTTGGTTCTTCCAGACCACAATACATGGAAAAAATACTATGTTCTTGGATCTGTGCAAAAATATGCTTCAAGTCAGCGTGCTTTACAGGTTTTTCATTTATAAAATGTTATTGAATGTTTTACAGTGGATAGGGAGATAGCTGCTGCTTTCCATGTGTCGAAACATTGTAACCAGTGGGAATATTCTGATTCACCAGTCATTTTTCCAGGAATGATGTCTGAAAACAGGACACAAGGACATATAATTCTTAGTCATTTAAAAAATAGGTCATTTTCCCAAAGTAAACATGGTCCCATCACAATAGAAACCACTGTAATGTTTAATTATTATAAGTCCTGCCTAATTAGCTTGTTTGCTTTTAACAATTTCCAAGACTTAGCTCAATCTCTAAAGTTTAGTCTTTCGTTTTACCTCATGGAAACAAAAGTTACATGAATTTTTTTTACTTGCTTAAAAATAAAACAAATGGAATAATTGTCTGAATGCTATAGCATACTAAGTTGAAATTGCCCAATTCTTTGAACAAAATACATTAACTGCACTTGGATGTGTAACATTAGCTAATCCTTAGCTTTAGCCTATGAAAGAAGCCAACACCTGTTAGAATGTAGTATGTACTTCACTAGACAAAAAAAAAAAGTTTCTTTGAAGAAACGGTAGGTTCCTTCATGTGTCAACCAATACTAAGTGATTGTTTTCTAAGAATTTCCATGATGTCCCTCACATGTTATCTCCAGGGTTTCAATTTGAAGTTAAAAATAGTTACCATGGAACACTTTGAAAAGCTAAACATGTATAATGTTCTTGTATTATAATACAATGTGGCTGTAAAGTGTTGCTGTCACCATACATCCCAAGTGTTTTACCCCTAATTCCTTCTACTGCTTCGTTTGAAAGTAAAAGCCAAGCACAGGGCAGACATTGGTTTCTGCCATGACTTTGGTTTTTGAAAAAATAATGACTGATGAAGAAAGAATCAAGACTGAACCCAGGAACGGTGCAAGTAAGTAATCAGAAAGAAGCTTTGCGCTAAATATTTTTGTTTCCTGACAGTTTTTAATGTAAATGCTACAAGTATGTGATCTTGTTGATTTGTAAACTGTTTCCATGATTTTCATTCTGCCAACACATAGCTGAAGTAGCCAGAAATGCCTCTTAGTGACCATTTGAAATCTAAGTCATTTATTTGAAAAGTGATTTAAAAATGAGGTACAAATGTCATAACATGGGCAACTGTTTCAGTAAAACAGATGCACTTGTCTTAAGTTTTTTTTCTTCTTATTCTGTCCCTGCCATGTCCTCTAGCTTCATTTTTATAGCTGGAAGGGAGAAAAACGGGAACTGTCTGTCTAGAAAGTTCCCTTAGAGAAATCTGGTATGTATCACTTCCTACCTATGAAGTAGAATTTTGGTTAATACTCAGTATTCTAGAATGAGAGACCATGTTGAAAACCACTGTGCAGTAGCACTACTCCAGTTCTAGCTGCTAGGCTACTCCACAGAAAACAAGCTTGGGAAATGCTACAAGAACATGGGCAATCTTGGAGCCAGGTGTGCATAGTATCTAAGAGAGGGTTCCCTAATATCGTAAACACGAATTAAAGATCAGACCTTGACACTTATTAGCAGATGAATACCAGCAGATTTTGTGTGGGTGTTTTAACTTTTATTTGAGAGGAAAAGAGAATCCAGCTACTTGAGTTATCACCACCTGCCTCTCAGGGTCTGTGTTAGTGGGAAGTTCAAATGAGCAGCTGGTGTCCAGAATTGAATTCAGGCACTCCAGTGTGATTTGCAGGCATCTTAAAGGTTAGGCTTTTTAACCTTTCATGTCAGTTGTCATCACCTACAAAACACTGACAATAGAATCTACTGAATAAGACTGCTCTAAGATGAGAAAGTATCTGATTTTCTCACTGTAGTGCTTTAAAGATGCTCATAGATGTGTACATTTCAGTTAGAATGATGGTGATGATCAAGGTGGTTATACGGGAGGTTACAGAATCAGATTAAACTAGGGAGGATACATCAGAATCAATTAGGAACACGTAGATGAGGAGCTGACTGTAGATGATAGCGCTGACAGATAAAGCATTGCTCCATTAAGAACGCTGAACTCAAGTCTAATGCAAAGAGATAGAAACTAGGGATGGCACTTTTATTGCGAAATTAGCAGGATACTAATGGTTGCCCACCAGGTTATCCAAGACACCACAACAGATAATTTAAAATTTAGTTCAGTGCCCTCCAAAAATTGACCTGAAATTTAGTCTTGTGACTTGGAGGCAAGAGCTCACAGTATTTGGAAAATATGAAACCATGTATCATACATAGTTTATGCCTCAAATATAATTTATGGCTCAAATATTTTTCTTGTCTAAAAAGCACAACAAAGAAATTTTTAAAATTTATTTTTATTTGGAAGGTAGAGCTATATATATATGTAGAGAGGGAAAGACAGAGCTCTCCCAACTACTTGTTCACTCTTCAGATGACTGCAGTGGCCAGAGATAGGCTGGTCTGAAGCCAGAAACCTGGAGCTTCCTCCAGGTCTCCTGCAGGAGTGCAGAGACTTAAGGGCTTGAGCCATCCACTCTGGCTGACACTGTTGTCTCAGGCCAACCAGCAAGGAGTTGGATCAGAAGTGAGCAGGCACTACAGGAAAAGAACTAGCCCTCTTCATCATCGCGCCAGCCCCACCAAGAAAGATTTATACAAAGTGATTAGTCATTTGTTAAGAGGTTCTTTCAGAAGAAGAAAATAGCATGTTTTTTTTCTGTATTAAATGTCTTTGCCTATCTGCATTTTGAATTTTTACATAGAATATGGTGAAATGAGATAAAATGTTAATCGATGACCAGGCTGTCTGTTTTACAATTACTTTATTAGTCCTCATCCAGGGATGGCAAAAGGTTTTGTATCAATGGAACTGTGATCCATTGGTATCTGATGTCTTTGTCTTTTCATTGAGAAATGCTTTTGAGGCCATGATAAGGCTTAGCAGGAATGTGTGTTGGAATCAATAAATATATCCCACAGGGGAAACAGTGGCTGATATAATTTAACCTGATATTTTCCATCCCTGTTCCAGTCCCAACCATCAGTTTCAGAGAGCAGTGGTGGAACAGTTGCTAAATAGTAGCTGCTATACAGTATGGATGAGATCTTAAAGAACCACAGGACGTGAACCTAATTCATGTCCAAATTCACTACTTGAATGTAAACATGTTAGTCTTTGGAAATGACTAGGTCGCTGGGAAGTCTACAGTTTCTTCAGTTATCAGTGTCCTGCTGATTGTGGCAGCTGTTAATTTGAATTGAGCATTAATGTTCCTTCTTTGTGTTAAACATTGTAGTGGCATATTTATGTCTGCCTGTATCTACACCAATAACCTATTTTTAAGTTTGCCTTTTCTTTCCAACCCCAGACCATTGCAGGGAATCTATTGAATGAAAACATGCATGCAGGATACAGCAGAGGAAAAAAATTGCTCTCCTTGACCTCTAATTTATCCCAATAGCCATTCATTTCATAACAGAACTCAACATATTCATGAATTTGTGCATTTGTCATATTTCTGGTTTTCTTAATATTTCATATATCAGAAGAAAGAAGTTATGTCATTATAAAAATGTATTTCTTCACAGATTTGTTAAATAAAAATGATCTGGATCTCATTTAATTCAGATGGATGAAATCAAAGCCAAGGACAGGATCATCTTCTCCCTGGAAAAGGAGCTGGAGACCCAGACAGGCTATGTGCAGAAACTCCAGCTGCAGAAGGAGGCTCTGGACGAACAACTCTTTCTTGTCAAGGAGGCTGAGTGTAACATGAGCAGTCCGAAACGAGAAATTCCGGGAAGGGCAGGAGACGGCTCTGAACATTGCGGCAGTCCTGTAAGTCTGTTCAAGTTGAGGCTCAGAACTCAAAAGCCATCTATTTTTAGCCTCCAAATTTTACTTTTCACTTAAGCTCTTTTCCTTTTACACAAGGAATCAATTTTACCTCCCACTATAACCAGCTAGTGTCTTGGGAAAATGGTGTTCTAAACTCAGAGACAACTGACTGTTCTGTGCTACGTTAGTAGATCACGTGAGAACTAGAGCTCTCTTTAAAACCCTCATAAAATTCTCTAGACAAGCAATACTTATCCAAGTTTATGTCTATTATAAGAATCATAAATTAGAAGAGAGCAAGCAATACCTGTCCAAATTCAAGCCAATTATAAGAATCATAAATTAGATGAAAATATATAAGCTCTTACCAAGACTGACAATTTTTCTTCTGTGAGCAATTGTGTTGGAAATTGGTAAATAAGGCTATTGTTTAAATGGATCAAAATGTGTAAATGTATGGGAAACGAAACTGCTTATACTGTTCATGTGAAAGCTTCTAGTTTTATTGAACTCGTCACTCATTTCCCTAGAATTAAAACAAATTCTTTACAGCAAATTCTTTACAAAAGTGCACAGATATAATGGGACATTTAATTAATACCTTAACTACAGCTGCACCTTTCAAATTATTATCTGTTAAACAATTAAAATGTATCATTTAAAAATAGAAATAGGTTCCAAAGTACTACTTAAAACCAAGAGATGAATAATTTATGAATTGGTATTCAAGATATATATATATCCTGGTGGGTGGTAGAAACAGTTCTGATCTAGGATGTAGCAGATGTAAATTGCGTTCAATCACTGACACCTGCAATGTAGCATAACTGAGGAGAAAACAGCATATATATGTCTTATTTATTCATGTTCTATGCATTATATAGGTATATATGTGTATATATGTAATATGTGTGTATATATGTATATATTTGATCTGTTAATTCTAGCCACAAAACCTGAAGCTGGCTATGGCTTCCCAGATTTGTACCTATTTTGTTGACTCTTCTATGGTATAATGGATCTGGGGTTATAATGTGTATAAAGCTGTTTATAAGCATTACTGTATTATCAAAAATATAAGATGATAATGGAACTGTAAGTGTATGTTCATAACAGTCCCATGGATGGGGAGATAAGTAAGCCAGGATTGGTGGGTATAAAGTGATTTGTGGCAATTTTGTCAGTTGCATTGGACAAAATACACCATGGAGGGAGGGCTATTCTACCAGCTACTGGTTTTTATACATGAAGGTAACCTATTGACCTTTTCTCACTCTTTTCTACGAAGATAGGCAGGAATTTAAAAGTGTATCCCCACTTCCTAGTCAGTGCCTGCGATGGTTAAGTATAATAGCAATAGGTCTGTGGAAGCTGTGGGAAGCAAGGTGCAGCCGTGACTTAAGGGTTGATCCTTGAACTCACATAATCACAACGTGACCTCGGGCTTAGAGCATTTGAAGCTGATTCAACCTTCTGCCGATGCTCCTATCATGAATCCGCAGGAAATCCATTTGCAGTTTCAACCGGGACTTCAATTATGAGTTAGGGGAAAGAAGTAAATAGCTACTCTTCTCTAAGAGAAAGTTTTGCTCTCAGATAAAGAATATTGAGATCTTAGAGCAGTGTTCCAAAATTGAAAAGGGTTACTAAAGAACTGGCTATTTTAATTTTCATCTGTAGGATTTACGAAGAAATCAGAAGAGAATAGCTGAATTGAATGCAACAATAAGAAAATTAGAAGACAGGAATACTTTGCTGGGAGATGAACGAAATGAATTGGTGAGTTACACTCAGAGTATTTCCCATTTATCTTCCTGTTCGGCATTGTGTTATGGAAGTGTCACATAACAGAAAAGGGTACACACATAATAAAGTTAAACTTTAATAAATATTCATAACATGGTACAAACCTCCAGAAAGATGAATGGCTAAGTGCAAAATTAGCCTGGCAGTGAGGATACACTTGTCCAACAGCAGAGTGCCTGGGTTTGGTTACCGTTCCAGCTCCTCTCTCCAGCTCCCTGTTGGTAAAGACCCTGGGAGGACACGGTGATGGCTCAGGTCGCTATCTTACTGCCACCAGCCTGAGACATCTGGATTGAGTTCTCAAGGTGTGGCTTTGGCCCCAGGCCCATCCTGGCCATTTTAAGAACAAAAGTGGGTACTTCTAAAACTCCTTCTAGATACTCTTGATTCACGCATTCAGATCCATCAATTTGGAAAAAGTTGAATAACAAGAACTCTAACTTGGAAACTCATTTCGTACAGGGTGACCATAAACTATATAAACAGGAGACTTCTCAGAGTGAAAGGTAGAACTACCAGCAATTACTTCTAAGCTCGAGGTGATGCGGGCAAAATCTGGTGAAATATTTGTCACAGCTGTCAGGTGTTACTGAGCGCTAGTGAGCGGAAGCTCAGGGATGCTGGTCGATATCATACAACACTAGGAAATCTCTAACCACAAAAATTATCTGGCCCCAAATGTAAAGGGTACTGAGGTTGTAAAGGCCTACCTTAGATTAAATGGGCAATTGACAATGTGTGGATGGATAGACACTCTTAATTGTGGGTGGGCCACAGCACAACCATACTCTGCCTAGATACTCTATTTTATTCTTAAAGAATTATTTTATTTTTATTGGAAAGTCAGATATACAGAGAGGAGAGATAGAGATGATCTTCCCTCTGCCGATTCACTCCCCAAGTGGCTGCAATGGCTGGAGCTGAACCAATATGAAATCAGGAGCCAGGAGCTTCTGGGTCTCCCATGGGAGGCTTTAGGCCATTCTCAACTGCTTTCCCAAACCACAAGCAGGGAGCTGGATGGGAAACAGGACTTCCAGGACATGAACCGGCACCCAAATGGGATCCTGGAGAGTGCAAAGTGAGGACTTTAGCCACTAGGCTACCGCGACAGGCCCCTGCCTAGATATTCTTAAGAATAAACATCAGTACAGTTTCAGAATTACATGGGACTTTTTTTTTTTTAAGATTTATTTATTTTTATTGGAAAGGTAGATATACAGAGAGAAGGAGAGACAGAGAGAAAGATCTTCCATCCAATGGTTCACTCCCCCAGTGGCTACAATGGCTGGAGTTGAGCCAATCCAAAGCCAGGAACCAGGAGCTCTTCTGGGCCTCCCACATGGGTTTCAGGGTCCCAAGGCTTTGGGCCATCCTCAACTGAATTCCCAGGCCACAAGCAAGGAGCTGGATGGGAAGCGGGGTCGCAGGGATTAGAACCATTGCCCATATGGGATCCCGGTGCGTACAAGGCAAGGACTTTAACCATTACGCTATTGCACCGGGCCCTACGTGGGATTTTCACCCACAATAAAGCGTACTGTGAGTTAGGGGGTCGCAGCAACATTTCTGAGGGACACAACAGTCTTAGAAGACAAATGTCTGGGCTTCAGTTCCTGGTTGTCTTACTTGTGACCTTGAAGGGGGTGGACTGACCCAGCGAGAGGTCATTGAAGGTCCAGAGAGCAGAGCTGCGCATGCTGGATAACTGATATAGAGGGAGCAGATCAGACAAGAACTTTGAATTCCCATGAGCATTTCCAGAAGCAGTATCTCTCCAGCACCTGCTCATGCTATAGTTTGATAACAGGTTATGAAGACTGAGGTGAAAACCAGCGGAGGAAATGGTAACCACTGTAAGTGAACAGTTACATGAAAGATTGTCATGTCAGCGATCAGCCCAGAGACACCTAGTGCAGAAGACAAGGGTGTGGACAGAGGGCACTCCCTCTCTCACCTCTCCCCCAATCCTGTCCACAAAAGACAAATTTTAATTTTTTTTCTTCCCAGTTAAAACGTGTGCGAGAAACGGAAAAGCAATGTAAACCTCTCCTGGAAAGGAACAAGTGCCTCGCCAAGAGAAATGATGAGCTGATGGTCTCTTTGCAGCGCATGGAAGAGAAACTAAAAGCTGTTACCAAGGAAAATTCAGAAATGGTTTGTATGCGACTCTGCAAAAATGGTGGCATGCTGGTAATGTCTGCACCCTGCCTTATATCACTGCAGCCGCCTGACTTTTTTTTTTCCCCCTGCTGATTCTCTACATACAATGCTATTTGGATTTCCCCTTATGTAAGCAAGGAAGCTTTAAGAAAGAAGGCAAGAGGAGGTTGCTGGCTTTGAAGCTTATACAGTTTCTAGATTTGCAGAACTGTAGAAGTGTTCCCAGGAATCTGCACGCTCCTTAAAAGCTCAGAAATTCCAGAGCGCCTCCCTGAAAGGTGCTCTTTACACACCTTGCCAGCAGGCATGCTTTGGTTCAAAGATCTTGCACAGTAGATACCATTATTATGTATGAATGAGTGATACGGTAATGTACTCCTTGATTTCTCATGCATTTAGGGAGGTCTTTAGATAATCCCAACAATTTCAAAGTCTTTCAGCAAATGAAATGTCCTCTGTGTGTGTGCGCGCGCATGCGTAGTACCCTGACTGCACAGTACTCAATGCTACCTGGAATTTCATACATAGTCTACAAATCTTTTTATGCCCTAAGTTAATGTTTGGTGTTTCTAAAATGTTTGCCAATATTTTCTTCTTTTTCAATCCAGAGAGAGAAAATAACTTCCCATCCACCCTTGAAGAAGTTAAAATCTCTGAATGACCTTGACCAAGCTAATGAAGAACAAGAGACAGAATTCCTAAAACTGCAGGTCATCGAGCAGCAGAACATTATTGATGAACTCACAAGGGTAGGTCTGGATCAATCTGGATCAATCTGTAAATGCTAATCTGTCTCTAAAATTCAGAAGCCAAAAACCAACATACTCTATGAGCTTTTAATTATGTTGGAGTAATTCCAGAGGCCCAAGTTCAAATGTGAGATGAAGTATTTTGCCTACAGAAACAGGATTGAATCCCGGTATTTTCTAGAGTTAGTGAAGAAATAAAAAGCTGGGAATTAGTTGCAGACAGAGACATTCTCTTCGTGAAGTGACTGGTTGAGTGTGGGAAGAGAAGGAAGGAGAGCACGTCTCCTGGGAGAGAGCCAGGAGGGAGATGGGGGTGCCTCTTGAAAGGAGAGGGGAAGAGATATCAAGGTATTTGGAAGGGTCTTGGGATTTTAAACATTCACGGACCCCTCCTTGTCTGGGGGAGAATCTGTGGGGAACATGTTCCCCGCTGGTGGTCTCTCAAACATTTAGGAAATGGCTGGGTGATTCTTGTACCACCCACTTGAAGGTGTGGCTAATATTTAATGGGCTTGCATGGTTCCACCTTGGAATAAATTTAAACAAGGATATAAGAGAACTTTATAATCGCTACAAAACATTAAGAAAGAAATAGAAGAAGACATAAACAATGGAAAATTCTACCATGTTTACTGGTGGGAAGAATAAATATCAAAATAGCCAGACTATCCAGAGCAATTTACAGCAATTTAAAGCAATTTACAGCAATCAAAATACCAATGACACCCCTCTAACATCTAGAAAAAAAACACTATGCTAAAATTTATATGGAAAGGAAAGAGAAGACCCTGAATGGTTAAACAACAAAACCAAAGCCAGAGGCATCAAAATACCAGATTTCAATAAATACTACATGAAAGCTATAATCAAAACATCCTGGTAGTGGCACCAAGATAGACATGTAGACCAATAGAGCAGAATAGAAATCCCACAAACAAATCCATACAACCACAATTAGCTAATCTTTGACAAAGCAGCTAAAATCTAATCCCTGGAGAAAGAACAAAATCTTCAAAAATGTTGCAAAAATAGACCAGTGGGGTTACATCAAGCTAAGAAACTGCATCACTGTAAAGGAAACCCTCAAAACCAGGAGCCAGAAGCCTTTCAAGGGTTCCCCGTGCTAGTACAGGGTCCCAAGCTCCTGGGCCATCTCTCTTTTCTTTCCCCAGACCACAAGCAGGGAGCTGAATGGGAAATGGGACAGCCAGATAATGAAGTGGTACCCAAATGGGTTGCTGGTGCCTGCAGGTGGAGGATTAGCCAGTTGAGCCATCACACCAGCCTCTTTCTGGAGGTTCTTAACCTGTTGATTTCCACCCTCATTTTGTTTCATTGTGATCAGGAAAAATCCATGGATGATTCCAATTACAAAAAAGTTTTGGCAAAGTTTACCTTATGGCCTAGTGTATGTTTTTAACCTAGAGAAGTTTGCATACACTGATGTAAAGAATATTTATTCTGCAGGTGTGGGATGAAATGTTCTGTAGATATCAATGTGGTCCATAGTTCAGTTGTTTATTTATTTATTGTCTGATTTGTTCATTGATGAAAGTGGGGTACTAGTTTATTGGAGTATGTCTCCTTTTAGATTAATTGTTAAAGTAGCCAGACACTCTGGATTAGGGACATACATGTGTTACTACAGTAACATATTCTTCTTGGATCGATCCATTATTACATAATGACTTTTTGAGTGTTTTAACGATTGACTGTGTGCGTATGTGTGCCACGGTCCGTTTTACCTGATATTCTAATGACTGCTCCTGCTCACTTGTTTTCTGTTAGTATAGAGTATCTTTGCCTTCCTACCTTTATTTCATGAAAGGTTCTTTCTTTTTGCTGTTATTTCAAGACCAAGAGTTAACAGCGAAAAGAATGAGCAATGGTGGGTTTTTGTCAGTAGTCTCTGAATTGGGGTGAGCAAGATGGTTCCTAGCAGTCAAGAGAATGAAAGAGTATAGCTTTTGTCTGTAATTTTTAAAAGTTCAATTAAAAAAATCCCTTTGTTGAGTTATGTATTGTATTGTGTATATTAGATAAGCAGGAGTAGTTAAGTACAGAGTATATATATTTTAAAAGAGATACATTGAGTTTGCATGATCAAAATATTTGTAGTTGTAAAGAAAGAAAAAAAAAACACCCTATACATCAGTGGCTTAATTCTGTTTTTTCAAAAGAAGTCTGAATCCATGTCTGTTATAATATCCCATAAACCTCCAGGATTTGTTAGCTCAGGTACAGTCCTGGCTTTGTAGCTTCTGAGATAAAGGTGTGAGCTTGTTACAGAATTAGGGGGGTCTTTAAGCATGCTGATTTGACTTTCAGAATAACATTTATTCCAGCTAATTTAATTCTGTGCAGTAAATACATCGAGCCTTTAGTGGGTAATGCCAAACTCCCAGGGTATCTACATTCACAGCAGGAGTGAATCAAGAAATTTATTATTTCTAGCTGTTGAATTTTACAGAAAATTGAAAACAACCAAAGAAACACTGGATTCAATCCAACCAGTTCTCTGTTTTCTGTTCCATTGTCAGGGGCTGCAGTTCAATTCAAGGATTCAAAACCAGTCAAAAAGACAAGTTTCTGTGCTTTACAAATTATTCAATGAAAAGAATAATGTTTTACATTATCTTAAAATGATACAGTTTCTACAACAAATTTGAAGTAACTTTGGGTCCTGGAAAATGGAAGAACTGTGCTTTGGGGGGAAGATAAAAAGCTATTTTCAGAGCTACTTGATTTTCAAGTATAATCAGAGGCAAAAAACAAAAACAAAGGAACAGTTTTATGATGAAAAAATTGGGCATTTATGAGACTTCACATACATGATTAAGGAAAATAAAATAATCTTTTTTTGAAAATACTTATCCAAAATTTGCCAAAATGTAACCTTCCCCCAACCTTACATAAAATAAATGGATGTGTAATACCTTAAGGGGAAAATAATACTGTCTTTTGTAAAAGTGATTAAACTGTCAGGAAATATATAACAACTCCAGATCTGAAAACTCAGTCTGTTTTACAGGACCGAGAAAAGCTCATTCGCAGGAGAAAACACAGAAGAAGTTCCAAGCCAATTAAGGTAATGAGAAAAATGGGGTTATCAGGCCTGCCTGTGCCACAGTCAAAAAGGTGAAGCTTGCCAGCAAATCTTCCTGCAAAAATGTGATACATCAAGAGCCTTATTTGCTAGAAGAGAATCTGTTCTTGTAAAGTCCAAAATGTTTGCAATGTAAATTTTAACCTGAAAGAATTTGCATTGAATGAATTTTCTGAATGTAGAAGCTACTAGCTCTGATGTTGAAAGATTGATCTGACAAGTTGGAGGGTTACACTCCAAGAACAAGAAAGAAAGAAATATGATTTGATGTATCTACCAAGTAATACTGCTGTCTGGTCCTGGACCTATAATTCATCATTGTGTTCTCAAAGACACTCTTAATCCTCCAATATTTGGATTAACTCTTTTTTAATATACAAAGTCTTGTTATTTAATTTGCATAGTTATTTGACTTTTTGTGGTTCTTACTTGGTGTATCATTTGATTTGAATATAGAATTAAATGACAAGTCATAAGATTTGTGTCTGGATTTTTGAAGTCTCTGAATTATGTTTTAAGTACAAGATAGAGTAAATTACATGAACTCATCATGGTTTAAAATGAAAGATAGTGTTTCTGTGAAAAGAGCCACATATTAATGAATCTCCCTTGAATGTTTCAAAAGTGGAATAATATGGTAGAAGCCGACATTGAAACCATTGTGCTCATGCCTGATATTTTTGTCACCAAAGAAGCACCAGAGAAGTCTTGCCTCCTCTGTGCATTGATGCATATGTCAGTTGGCAATGCTATGACTCGTCAGCTTTCTCCTCGTTTAGATGTGTCTCTATTGGTGCACTTTTCCTCTTTCTAGAGACCTGTTCTGGACCCCTTCATCGGCTATGATGAGGATTCCATGGATTCAGAGACATCATCCATGGCCTCTTTCAGAACAGACCGTACCCCAGCTACTCCCGATGATGACTTAGATGAAGTAAGCTGTTCTGTGTCTCTAGTCCTGACTATTATTGTGCCCAGATCTTTCCTTTCAAAGAAAGAGCACTTTACCTCTCATTTAATTATGAACAGCTCAAAGTAGTCTCATAGTAGAGGCGTTTTTGAGATCATTCTTGGTTTTCTTTCTTCTTGAAAGATAATAAAAATAACCGGCTGAGATACTCTTTACTATTCAGCTCTTACCTTGATTTTTCTTTTAATCAAGAAGTTGCTTTCCGAAATGTCTCATCTAGGGAAGATGTGAGCTAAAGGATATGTCCATGAGACTTTTGGATAAATCTCAGGCAACGCTTAGTAATCTGTGCTCGGTGGATCATTATCACAGTGAGCCAGGGGCCCCAGTTAAATGAAAATTCCTGGATCCTCCCACACAACTCTTGATTCAGGTCCTTGGGGGTCACCAACCTGGATTTTCTGTGATGATTGTTTAATACCTTGGAATTTTAAGATCTAAAACTGAAAAACAGTTTTGGTCACTTATCAGGGAATATCTATATATTACATTGAGATGAGAGAAGAACCTCCATGTAATAATTTAGATCCAAAATCTGGGGGAAAATCATTTAGATCTAAATTAATTGATACCCCAGGCCAAAATGAGTATCAGTTAGAAATATATAAATAAATAAGTACTTCTTTTATTAAATGCTTCCATATTTAGGCGATGTCCATCTTCATATTATCAAAGTAAATATGTCCACAGGTACACTTTATAATTAAAATTAGGGAGCAAGAGTTTACCCTAGTACTTAAAACCACTCATACTGCACATCCCAGTGTCTGGAATTCCTGGTTCCAGCTCCTTACTCCAGCTGTCAGTACAGAACACAGCAGGGATGGCTCAGGTCACTAACTTCCTGCCATCCATGTGGGAAGCATGGTTTGTGTTTCCAGCTTCCAGCTTCAGTATACTCACTCTGTCTCAATCCAATTAAAAAACTACATATAAATACAATAGGACAGAACATTAAATATATCTTTAATATCTCTTTGAAAAGCAGGCACATGTTCGTGTTTCATGTTGAACCTAGGTCTTGAACATAACACTGTTATTTTTTGACTTGTTTTCCTAACCTCCAGAGCTTAGCAGCTGAAGAGTCTGAGCTACGGTTTCGACAACTGACGAAAGAATACCAGGCCCTCCAAAGAGCATACGCCCTGCTGCAGGAGCAGACGGGAGGCATCATCGATGCTGAACGAGAAGCGAAGGTTCTCCTTTGGGAGAGGGCTTACCATCAGCATAAAAGTATCAGGAGGGAGCCTTCCCCGCTCCCTTCTCTCCTCTGTTGCTTTTGAAACCTTTTCTTTTTATGTCAGTAAACCTTGGATCTAAAGATGTTTCAACCAGCTTAGTATGCTTTCATTGCTTTCAAGAGAGTTGAGTATGTAGTTGTTACTATTCAAAAACTTAAAATTCCAAAGCTAGACAGTAATGGATTTTGATAATCTAGATTTTAAATTTCTTGCTTGGAAATAGAACTTTTATCTTGCAAAAGCAATGGTCGCCAGTTTCTTAATCAGTGCAAAGCGTTACACTGTGAGCTTTCCAATGATTTCCTCAGACAATATTATATTTAACCTTGTGTCTGTTCCCTAAGACACATGTCTTAGAAGAATTTGAAACTCAGGTTAATTGAATTGCCCAAGAACCCACAACCAGTAAATGGCAAACTGGGAATCCAGCTCCAATCATACAGGGCCAGATGTCCTTTCCATTATTAGCTGCCGCTCAGAAGCCTGTTAAAAACTAAAGAAAAGTTAAACATATCCACTACTACTATTCGCATTTATTAAATACTTGCTGTGTTCCACGAATTATACTGAACAATTCACATGTACTAGGATACTTCAGGAAGTTCATGAAAAAGTGAAGCTAGGAAGTAAGATATTCTGGTACAAAAAAAAAAGTCTAAGCATCAATTATTCCCCACAGACATCTTCCATGAGCTTTTTGAAGACTCCTCATGTTATCTATGCAATCCTAAAAGAAACCTTTGGGTTAAACACTCTTGTTATATACATTTTGTAGAAAAGATATCATATCTAAGGAGAAGCTAAATTTGGCTGAATTAGTTTAAATGTCTTACCTAAAATCACAAATCTAGAATATGAGCCTAGCTTTCTGACTTGAAAATCATATTCACTGTGCTGTAATTGACTCAAAGCTTAGTTTACTTGACATAAGCAGGAACAGGACCATATAATGACATTATCCCTTTTCTTTTTTTCTGAAGTTTCCCTCTTACACTAAGGAGAGTTGGAAGAAGTACTATTAATTGTTTAGTGGGAAAGGAGAAATATTATAGTTTTATGTGTTTAGGAGATTGCATAAAAATATACCTATGTGCACACATACACACACACAGTGAGTAAACGTTTTTTAAAAAAAGTAACACCATGGGGCCTGACACGCTAGCCTAGTGGCTAAAGTCCTTGCTTTTTATGTGCCAGTTTGTGTCCTGGCTGCTCCACTTCCCTTCCAGCTCTCTGCTTATGGCCTGGGAAAGCAGTAGAGGATGCCCAAAACCTTGGGACTTCCTCTGCATGGGACACCTGGAAGAAGCTCCTGGCTTAGCTCCAGCTGTTATGGCCACTTAGGGAGTGAACCAGTGGATGGAAGATCTTTCTCTCTGTCCTTCTCTCTATAACTCTGTCTTTCCAAATAAAATAATAATAATAATAATAATAATCAATAAATCTTTTTTTTTAAAAAAAGCATTGTAGTACAGGAGGTTAAAAACACCACTCAGGATACCTGCATCCCATGTTGGAAATCTAGATTCAGGTCCCACCTCCACTTCCAGTTCAGCTTGATGCTTATGCACATTCGAAGAGAGACTGGGGCAGCAGATGGTGACTTAAGTACTTGAATCCCCTGTGTGTGAGAGACCTGGATTGAGTTCTAAGCTCTCAGCTTCAGCCTAACCCAGTTGTAGATTTTGTGAGCATTGTAGGAGTGAACCAGCAGATGAAATCAACCAATCATTCTTCTTTTATGGTGTTCAAATAAGTAAGTATCAACAAATACTTAGCAAAAGCACCATAATTTGGAGTGGAGAGGCAAGCTCACATCAGATGTGGGACATACGCACATACTTTCATGTGTGTGCCAATAATGACTTGATATTAATAGGAAACCTAAGATGCTGAGCTAAGGAGCTTTAACATTAGCCTGTTAAAACTCCAGAGGGAGTTTTATTCAAGAATATAGATCTTGAAGGTAGTTTAATTTAGATCTTAGAGAAAGGTAGTTTAGAAAGATATTTTTGGTATAGAAAATCCTCTTCTTGCTCTCTTGCACTACTTGATTTCTAGGCAAGGAACATGGGGGAAAAAATGAAATGTTAACTGACAAATTGTTGTTCTGGAATGTTTGTCCCACTAGGCTCAAGAACAGCTCCAAGCAGAAGTGCAAAGGTATAAGGCCAAAATCGAAGATCTGGAGGCAACTCTGGCTCAGAAAGGACAGGTAGGTACCAGGATGCTAGTTCTTCTATGGATTCGGAAGATTCCAATCTGACTGTTGTAGCTCACCCTGTGCATGGGCCACATCCAGGACATGGCTTGGCTGTCCACAGTGACCTGTCCCAAGTGTATCAGGATGTTCCACCCTATGTTTCTGTCCCTGGTGTTTTTTTGTTTGTTTGTTTATTTTTTTTTCTGGCCAGAGTCTGGACCCCGTCACAACAATGAATGAGGCTGGGCAAGAGAGAGAATGCCAGAGGAAGAGGAGCTCTATGCCAATAGCCCAGAGTTGCCATCTAAGTGCTGAGACCAATCCCCACCCCTCCAGCTGCATTCTCTGCCTCTCTGCTATATTTATGGCTCTGCATTTTGATGTTCTCCATGCATATGTACCTAGCCTGTGCGCATTCTGGCCCTGTTCACTATTTTTTTTTTTTTGCTTGTGTGGTCACTTCTGAGTCCCCAGAAGGCTGGTCCTGGATTATTCATACAGGAAAGGGTAGAGGGTATGAGTGATGATGAGAAGGGAGTTCAGGAGTTCAGTTTCCCTGGCACCTTTGGCCCAAGGTCTTTGGAAGAGAGGAGCTGGCAGAGGTAGATGTCATTCTCAAAGTTGTTGGCAGGCAAACAAAAAGGGTGGAAATGTGAACAGCTCTGGCCAAGGGGTTTGACGACAGGTGCTCTTTCCCATCATTCTGAAATGCTGACTGCGCGATATTCTTTGTCAAACAGGATTCACACTGGGTAGAAGATAAGCAACTTTTCATTAAGAGAAACCAGGAGCTTTTAGAAAAGGTATGTTGGGCACAACATTCTAGTGGGGCAGAAGAGAAAGTGAGCGATCCAGGAGCAGCAGGGGGTGCTCTCAGGAGTGGCTTGGGGGTCCGGGGGAAAGGGAGGCTTCTGTGGCGCTGCTCTGTCCTCTGCTACATGCTCACCTGCATCCCCGTCACCATCACTTGTGTGGCACTCGTGTGCATGGCTCTGTGCTGGGTGTTGTGTAGACCTGAAAGATTTGATCCCTGAAGCACACTGATTTGTTTTCCAGATATATGTAAAGACATATATGTATATATGTATATATAGATGAGATAATGTGCCCATACACACACACACACACGCACACACACACACACACACGCACACAGCCACACATTCTATATAGTTGCCTGTAAACCCACTCCAAAGCAATGTAGAACCGCTTACTTTTTGTGCAAGGAAGGAACAGAATATGACTATCAAACCATGCTACAGCCTATTAGAGGTTCTCATTGGAGTGTGCCACTTTTAATCTCGAATGTTCATTTATTTATTTAGTTAGTTAGTTATTTTGGAGAAAGGGGGCTTTTTTCAAATGTTTTCAAAGCACGAAATAGCCTATCCAGGAAACTGCTCAACCAGCCAAGATGCAAAAGTATGGTGAAGGCCCAACAGTTGTGGTTAGTTTGGTTATCTGAGCATAGGCTTTTGATTTGAAGTACACATAGTAGAGAGCATTTTACATTATCTTTGACAAACATCTATAAAGAGACTTCTTTGACACTGGCCCTGGTATATGAACTATAACTTAAGAATTCTGCTCTAATAACTTCACTAACCACCAGAACCATCAGTCTTCCCAGGTGTTGCAGCATTGATCCAATGCACGATTGTGGGCAGTAGAATCTCCTTTATAAATCTATGTCAACTTTCAGAAACAATCGAAAGTTCATTAGACCACATACACCCAAAAAAACTTCAGTTGGACACAATAATTGTGACAGTTGGAGATTAACCTAAGGTTAACTGGAAAATAAAGTGGGAAATGATGCATCCACTCGAATTAATCTCAGAGACATCCAGTAGAAAGTTTTTAATCCATTTCTTTATAACAAAAAAATTCCCTTCTGTAGATTTTAATTTCCTTTATCTTTTTTTTTTCGAGAATTAAAAGAATCTTTTAGCTTTAGCTTCTAAGAGTAAATGCAGAACAGAAGCAACAAACTAAACATTATATTTCAAAAGTATATGCTTGAGAAAGTAAAATGCATTTATTTTTGAACACAGACACACACACACACATACCCCTCTTAAGGAAGACATTTAACTTAGTGGTTAAGACTCATACACCATATACAAGTTTCTGGATTCAGTAAATGCTCTGGCACCTGATTCTAACTTCCGGCGAGTGCAGACTTGGAAGGCAGCAGTGATGGCTTGAACTATCAATGCCCACGTAGGAGACACAGATTGAGTTCCCAGTTCCAGGCTTCAGCCTCGTGGGATATAGGGAAATGAAGTAGCAGGAAAAAGTGTTTTCTTTTCTTTTCTTCTTTCCTTTTCTTCTCTTTCTTCTTTCCTGCTCTTTTCTTTCTATTGGCTATCTAATCTGCCTTTCAAAACAAAGCAAAATCCTGAGTTTATATTTCTAAATCCAAGACTTTAAATAATTTCTGTACATAAGTACCAATACACACAACTAACATCAAAGGGAATTCAAAAGTAACCGAAGTTAATAAAAATGCTCTGATTTCCCCAAATCCAGAGATAAAAATCAGATAAGACCTATCTACAGAGAAAGCACATTCATACAGAACCTACTTAATCCCAATGCTTTGTCAGAAAGGGCTACAGGACAGCGTAGAAGAAAACCAGAGGAGGAGGTGTCACTTCTGGGGAAGAAAGTGTTAAGAATTGCTCCCATTGAAAAAAAGATAGAGGCGCCCCTTGTCAGCAAAGGGATGGGTGTGGAGTGTGCTTCAGATTAGTCTACTCACAGGGTAGGTCAGAGTTTCTCAATTCGAATGGATGCATAATTACATGTGAGTGTGTGAGACTGTGTGTGCAGAGATGACAGGAGCACTTCAAATTGGATCCCTAGGTGGTAGCCACATTAGGATTTTTTAATTTCAAAATAGAGAATGGCTTTATCCTAAGCAATTGAATGAAGCCAATCTTTCTCTATAATGAAAGCAGCTTTTCAAAAAGTATTTCTCTGACAGCAGAAAAGAGAGGGGTCAATTTTCCTTATTTACATCCTTAAATATGGTTCTGGTGCCCTGTCCTGCCCTTCGCCAGGGCACAGCGAGTATGATCACATTCGGTATTCACAGGAGCCCTAGACTTGATCCCCCGAACCAGTATTTCCGGCATGATTTCTCTGTGACTCAAAAAAGTGAACCCAAGAATAACTAGAAGGAAAGCCAGAGACTGATCTTGTTCATATCCACTGAGGTCTATTCTTCGTGGTCTGGATGATTTGTTCACCAAGTAAATGAACGCCATCTATGCTTGCTTTGCTCACTTGTAATTGCTTTTAACAGTACTTTTCCTAACCTGAGGATTTACTTTATTAGATAGAAAAGCAAGAGGCAGAAAATCACCGGTTACAGCAGGAACTACAGGATGCCCGAGACCAGAATGAGCTGCTGGAGTTTCGAAACCTAGAGCTAGAAGTAAGGAAATGATGGGGGGTCATCATCATACTTGTAATCCCGATGGTTAACATGCGCTGGGGCACGTCTTCGGGCCAGGGGTTAAGTTGAGCATTTGAATTCATTATTTTGTTTGGACCTCACTTCACCCTCAAAACTTTATAGCAGGGCTGCTGAGATTCAGCATCATGCCCATTTCCTGTGACAAGGCAGTGGGAAACGCTTCCTTCATCTCTGAACTTCTGGGTCAGATATTGCTCTTTTTAACACTGCTAGCTTTATAGATAAGACCAACATGTAACTTTGAAATCACTTGAATAGGCTACAAAGCACATCAACATTCCATTGCATTCACTTGTTAATAACTGTTCTCTTAAGAGTTACATTTCGAAATGTGTTATATATAAGCTATTTTAGAATTAAATTTGAGTTTATAAATGAATTTTATGGTGCATTTATACAATAGAGGTATTGGAAGCAAGGTAACTTTTTAAGAAATATTTTGTTTAGTATTTTGCAAGTGTTAGTTTTTGTTGTATCCTTTTTAGTCTGCAAAACATGTCAAATCAGGTTAGGATTATGTCGTACACAATATGGTGATATATTGGTGTATAAAAACGGAAGAAAATTCCCATTTTGTTTCTGTTAGTTTGCTAGTAGTTCCTTCACAAAGTTGTTTCAAATTAGGTAAGGATAAAGACTTAGCAACAATGCCTCAGTGCAGAGAAGTAAGTCATTGTTTTGACTTACATGTCTTACTCATGAAGTTTTGATGTCAGCTGTTAGCTGCCATAAAAGTTCATTGCAAAGTTACTCTTTATGATATCTGAAAGCTCCATTAAGTAAATTGCTTAAATTGGAATTCCATTTTTCTTCTGTGATAAAAATTTGAGAGACTGGATGACACCATCTTTAAAGTCTTCTGTAATTTGGGCTGATTTGCCAGTCCTTTTTGATTACATTTAAGCAGGAGTATATTAAGCTGTATTTTTGTCCCAGAGGACTTATTAAATGAACTGCTGAAACAGCAGAAAGAGACAACTGGTTTCATTGTTTGCTGTTTTATTTTTTAATCCCATGTATTCTTCATGGTATTTCAAGGAGAGAGAGAGACGATCCCCTCCATTTAATCTACAAATCCACCCATTCTCAGATGGTGTGAGTGCTCTGCAGATCTACTGTATGAAAGAAGGTGTCAAGGTAGGCAGCTATTTAATTGCTTATTTGTAGGAATTAGAAAATCTGGGAAATGGAAAAGGCATGGATGCAGGAACTGAAAATGGTCACTTCTACTGCCAAGTCAGTATCACATAAACAAAGCCAAGACATGTCAGAGGCATAAATGGTGACAGTAAATGGGCAGCCACAGTGATTGTAAAACAAAGTAACATAAAGGTAGGTGCACAGTGAAGATATTTATTAAGCAGCCCCTATTAGCTAGAGAACATAGGACATGAATTCAAGACTCCAAGAAAGGCAGTTCAGGTTTGCTAAATTCACAAAATGTGTCCACTGAGTCCGTTTGCAGTGCTGGTCTGTAACTGGAGTTGTAGAAGGCTTAATTGTGTAAATTCAGACTTGACAGAGACTATGGCACCATGCAATCCACTGTCTCTTTCAGTGTGTTTATTTAGGGATCATCTACCTTTGGGGATGGCTTAGAGTTTACAGTGTGTTGCTTAGGTAAAACATAATTCTATCTTTAGTGTCAGCTGATATACATTTTAAGTATGAAGTCAAGGTGACTCTATCAGAAAATGTGTTGTCCTTCCATGTGATGAAGTCAGCAAGCAAGGGTGCCTCTCCTCTCCCTGGTCCTCCCTCCTTGACTTTCTGCATGGCCCTCCCTGCTCCCTCTCTGAGCTGCCAAGTATGCTTCAGTTGCCTCCTCTCTACCCATGGCCGTTAAACTAGACCATCCTTTTCCTGGTGCCTGGGCTCTGCTACACTGCTGTTAGGACACGAGTAAGTGGACAGAAGGATGCTAACAAGATAAAAGGTGACGTGGAGTGTGTGTGGAGAGGAAGAGGCAATGAATGCTTTCTTGTCTTCTATTCTAAATCAGGTTCCCAGAGTTCAACCTTTCCTTTCCTAGGCTGAGTGGAAAATTTGTAAACCGAGGCAGTTTTTCAATTCAATATAAGTAAATGAAGAGCAATACACTTTGTCATTTCCTCAGATTTCTTTTTAAAAAGATTTATTTATTTTTAATGCAAAGTCAGATAGATAGAGAGGAGAGACAAAGAGGAAGATCTTCTGTCCAATGATTCACTCCAAGTGACTGCAACGGCTAGAGCTGAACCAGTCTGAAGCCAGGAGCCAGGAGCTCTTTTGGGTCTCCCATGCAGGTGCAGGGTCCCAAGACTTTGGGCCGTCCTCAAATGCTTTTTCGGGCCACAGGCAGGGAGCTGGATGGGAAGCGGGACCGCTGGAATTAGAACCAACGCCCACATGGGATCCCAGCGCATTCAAGGCGAGGACTTTAGCCACTAAGCCACAGTGCTGGCCCCCCCACCCACTTAGATATTTTTTTCTTAGGTGAATCACAGTCTGATCTGGTAGATGTTATAACATATCCAAGAAAACTCTTTTCGATGGAGGTGAGCTGCTTCAAGCTGACTTCAGGAATAGAATAAAAATGAGCTGCTTCCCACAATGTGAAATTAATGCTAAATACCTAACAAATGATGCAGCACTGTAGTTTTCTGTGTGGTAGCCAAAGTCAGCCAGTTCAGAAATCACTAGTGAGAATGAAATTGGCTGATTCTTTACATTTGTTCTCTATTAACTTTTCTCTATGCTTGAAAAAAGTTAATGAATGTATTACTGGTCCTTGCTATGTGATAGATTTTAATAGAACATAATCTTTAATTTTTACTATTAGCCTATGCAATATTAAGTAGTTTGCCTAAGGTCTTACAGCTTTATAAAATATGTGGTAGAGGCTTAACACCAAGGAAAAAGCTAAACAACATAGGCCCTAAAAAGTCTTCTCTAGCTTATTATGAACATGTCAATAGACTAGTAAGCCACCTTTGTGTCTTTGACTTGAGTACATGTCCTTGATTTTGTAGGATGTGAACATCCCTGATCTCATAAAACAGCTGGATATCTTGGGTGATAACGGGGTAAGTAATGAGTTAATTAAGTGTGGAATAAATAGGCGTTTGCCTGAGCAGAAGCGAGAAATACTTACCAGTGCTTCATGCACGAAGGAGCAGCCAGTGAGATACTGTGTTCACTCAGGGATGCAATTCCCTGGGGAGACGCTTCAGTTCATCAAATGCCTAAGGGACCACAGGAGCCTTGGAAGGTAGTGTCAGAAATGGAACCTGATAAAGTGCTTTTCAGGGGGCAAGTTTCAGGCTTGCATACGACCACATCTGCAGCGATACAAACTGATTATGACCTGACTGCTGCTCAGAGGCGTCTGGTATGAAGTTAATCAGTCATGCTGTTGCAAGTGCTGCTAAATGCTAGGGTTGTTGGAGGCCCTGTAAAAATGAAGCAGGAAGCTTTTCTTTCTCAAAACACCTTTCACACAGGGTCAAGGCATATTAATTCAGTGAGAGGAACACTAATTGTGATTCTGTGTGAATGACGCTTGCAGGTTGAAGGAGTCACCATTTTTTAACCTTGAAAAGTTATCACAGGAGAGAATAGGATCCGGGAAATCACATCAAAACTCCTGTAAAGAGAACTATCTGTCTTGTTTGGTTTCTGGTTTTGTCACAGCATGACTGTTAATAAGATAGGATTACAGTGATACAAAATTAAGTCAGTAGTAGGGAGATATGGGGAAAAAATCACATTATCAGTACTTTGTTGAAATTTTGAATGAATTCTTTCCTTTGAATTGTTTCTAAGCATAATAGGAATTTCTTAAGGTTGCATGCACGTACAGTGGTGGCTGCAACAGGCAGGCAGGCAGTATTTTCTATAATATACATATGTTTAGTCTCTTCACCTATTTCTCTCCTTTTCTATTTTTTATAGAATTTAAGAAATGAAGAACAAGTAGCCATCATTCAGGCCAGCACTGTGCTATCCCTGGCGGAGAAGGTAATGAGATTAATGAAATTCTGACATTTCAAATCATTTTTGTGTCTAACTTGACTCCTGAAGAAGACTGTAGAGAGGTGAATGACATTCCATTTACATGTGTCTTTGCATTATTTAATATGTCATCCATGCTCTATTGTTGAGGGTGATAGAGATAAAATGAAACCGTGCATGCAAAAGAAAACACCTGATTTTGGGGAGGGGGGAGGCATATAATTTTTGTTTATAATTTCTAATATATATATGTATATATAACTAGATATCTGGTTTGCATTATTCTAGTAATTGCTACTAATTTGTGAAACCATTGAAGAGAGGTTTGTGGATAAGTGGTCAACTGGAACAGGGTTAGTGTCACAGACTAGGGTGTACAGAAGTGCAGTTGTTGGCCTGGGTTTATACAAACCAATCATTCCCACCTCGTTCTGCCATTTGATGATGGCTCACTGCTGTATCACTCTCAAAGTGTAGTGTGGGAGGCCTAGAAGGAAAGCTTCACTCAGTGTGTGTTTGCCCTCTTGTGTCTCAACGAGGTAAATGGTGAAGAAGAAAGAAGAGGAAAGATCCCAGTGGAGGAGTCAGAGAGCTGATTGTATTCAGGGTGCCACAGAAACTAAGTCAAGTCATGTGTACACAGTTGGATAAAGTGAGAGTTTTACACATCATCTAAGATGCTCCTCTCACTAGGATATCCGTAAAAGGCTTGTTTGGAATTATGTAAAGACATAAGCAAGCAACCAGCTCTCTTCCATTTAAGATAAAGAAAATCTACAGGCGAAATAATACAGTTAAGTTACTCAAACAAATAATGATATAAAGAAAAATTGTGGAAAAATAATGATGTAAACAAAAAATAGAGAACAACATCAAAGAAGTGTTGCAATGATTCTTTTTGGGGGTAAAAATCTAAACAAACCTTGTGCTTTTGCTGTTGTTATCGTTTTCAAGAAGCATGCTTTGCTGACAACTGGGAGAATTTTTAATATCGACCAGCTATCAGATGACCAAAGGAACTAATGCTCATTTTGACAAATGTGAAAATAATTGTATGATTGTGTTTTTATAAAGACCGTATCCATTAGAAATATACATTGAAGTACCCATAATTACATGTTAAATGACAGAAAGTTTGAAATTTACTATTTTAAAAACATACTTCCTTTACAATTTAATGACATACGCAATCACTTTAGCATTCCTCTCTTGAACAAACTAATAATACCACATCTTCCTTAACAGGAGGTCCAGAATCCAGTCCCTATTTACTTCTGTGGCATCTTCCCATCTGTCCATCCAGCGACCTTCTTCCTCCCTACCTATATTAGATATGTCTCTAGCTTTCCCTTCCCCACTTAGTGCTTCTTACCACCACTTATCTGTTTATCTGCCTTATGTTGCCACTTATCTGGAGAATATTCCAAACTTCCCATTCTCCTTCCTCTTCACTCATTTCCCCACAGTAGACTTCCCCATGCACGGAGAAGCTTTGTATTCACTTGGACCCAGTTAGATGCCATTTCGTTATGCTTTCACAGTGACCTGTGCTTCTGCTCCCGCGGTCTTTAACAACTGCATTTCACCTGCCCATGTACTGTTGCCACGCCCCTCCATCCACCTACCACTCACACCCCAATTCCTGGAAGACAAATATGACCTCTACTTTTATCCTTATCTTTCCACATCAGAACAGCATATTTAATACATAGTCAAATATTTGCTGATGGGATCAATGAGTATATTTTTTCACAAGACACTCTTTCCAAAACACACAGGGAGACACAAAAGTAAAGAGGGCACTTTATGTGAGACCAATTATGTTCCATTTATTCAACATCAAATCTTATCTAGAATCAGGAATGTTTATAATTTTTTGTTGCAAGAAAAATTGCCTTTGTTAGAGCTACAAAGAAACCTAAGGCAGATTCTGTGAAAGATGAGGACTGGGGAGGTGAAGGAAAGGGAAAACAGCCTTGGGAACTGCAAATTCATTTAGACCGATGGGAAAATATTCCTCCATCCACCTCTGTGTGAGTCAAGTGCAGTGTGTACTTGTATAGTGCTTCTGAGCTGTGCATCGTTCTAACTGCTATCTAGCTGGGATAATTGTCCCCATTGTACAAGAGGGATTTAGCACAAAGGGAAAGATGGCAACTGCCCAGAGTCACACAGCTGAAGATGGATGGAGCCATGATTTACAATGGAGCAGTATGGTTTTAGAGCCGATGATCGTGACTGTTTTACCCGACCTCGCCTTGTGGGTTGGGATAAAACCAGAAAGCAGGCATGCAGAGCTCACAGTTCTGGGCTGTTAGGGTTTTGGCTAACAAGCCAGGACCTGTGCTTACCGCTTTTTGCAAGAAGAGATGCCGAAAGAAGAAGCATGTGGTGATGATCACTTGTCCAACACTGTGATAGAAAGCAAAAAACAGATGAGTAAGACAAGAACCTTCCCTTAAATGCCAACAGTCTATGTGGATATCTTTGGTGCAGGCTCTTAAAATTCACTGAGTAAACTCTTACTTCCCACCTTAAGATTCACAAAGAAAATGTTTTCCTTCCAAGGAATTCCAAATATCCATCCTGAATTTTCAGACTTCAAATCTGAATGGCATGCTATTGTATGGGATCATGATCTTTAGCCAGAATCTGAGTCTGCAGAAAATTCCAATAAACAAATTATATTGTGGCTCTATATTAATCATAATCGCCTTGTATGGGAACATGTTACAAGCCAAGCAAAGTATCTTATGTTCTTAGAATCACTCTACAGGCCCTGGTATTTTCATTTCACTTATGAGAAAGCCACTGACTAGATAGATTATAGGCGTGGGGGCCAACATACAAATCTGTGTCTAAACTTCATGCTTTAACCATTTTGATACATAGCTTTTTTACAAGCATATAATATTTGTAAAAGTTGTTTCTCAGTGAAAATGGCAGTGGGCAGGAGAGAGAGGGTTACTAAGTTTGAGAGTGTACCGTTGCGCTAGGAGTCAAGTTAACAAACCCATGGCTTTGGACTGAAATTTAATACTTGGGAAGCCGTATTGTACAAAGAATGGGAAGGTTAGCACCTCTTCAGTCTCAATGAGCATGATCGGATTTGATTCCTTCTCATAAGTATATCAAGCTTCTAGTGTGTATCAATGCTCAGTTCACCACAAACTCTAACTTAAGTATGTAGTAATTGAGTAACACTGGAGCATTCAGTGCATGGTGGACAGTGCCATGCAGGAATTATTTCCTGTAATCTTCATTTGCATATCAACCTGATTTTACAATAAGAAACTTGAGACCTAGAAAAATCAGGTAATCATTCAAGGCTACTCAGCCATGAAACACAAGAATTAGGTCTGAACCAACATTATCTCCCTGCCCAACCCACACACTTAATATGCCCAATTGCTTCCCTGAGATATAAGTTGACATTTAACTTGAGAGACAGTGTATTCCGTTAAAGCATGTATGTGGTCAGTTCACATAGTATTCAAACTCTAAACTCATTCATGGAATTACATTCATAATAACATCCATACATTGTAAAAGAACTATATTCTGAGCTTTATGAAAGATAAGATGTTTTGTGAAATTTAACATTTCTTCACTTAACAACAATAGTTCCTCAGTTCTTTGCTGGTTTCAATTTTACATGCTAAAAAATTAGCATTCCTGTGTTATCACCTGACCTTCTTCATACTCCTTGTGATTGCACTGCTATGGAATAGGGTGTCCTTTCTGGCCTTGACTTCCTTCTCCTTTGCCCCAAACATCTCTCTCATTCATTGAATTCCAGTCCATCAAGAAAAATCTCTCATGATGTCTTCTAGTGAGAGCAAAAATCTAGTTGATCCTGTGGTACCTAGCACAGTGCCTGACACACGGTAGGCATTAGGGAATACATTTTTGGATGGATGGATGGATGGACGGACGGAAGACTGTGGTCTAGTTTCTGAAGTTAGAGATAAAAACTGCACTGAGATTTCCCTTCATCTCTCAGTCTCTATGACGTGTAAAGTATGGAGACTGGGCACATCCATGTACAATGGACAGGATACACATGACATTAAATAATCGTTTTATGAACCCTTAGTGGATCCAGCAGATTGAAGGCGCAGAAGCAGCCCTGCACCAGAAGATGATGGAATTGGAAAGTGACATGGTGAGTACAAAGATGAAACAGCAAACAAAATTGAAGATGTACAGTGCAAATGAAATACAAACTGCCTTTGTCAGTTTAACTAGCATTCATGAAAGGTGTATTTTATGTAAATACCATGGGGCAAAATTGTCAGAAGTATCCAACAATTTCAATTATATTCTTCCAAAAGGCATGTAATTTTGTGATATTTCTAAAAGCTAAAGCTGAAGAGAATTTTTTCTTGCATTTTTCATTCTTAGCCAAAATAATTTTTCTGTGTAACTCTGATTTTTAAAGTATTCAAACCAAATCTCATCCATATCACCAGTTACAAAATATTAAGTATTGGCAAACATGTGAAAAACCTGGAATGTGTTGATAGAAATGCAAAACAGTAAAACTGCTATGCTAAACAATGTATATCAATTGCTAAAAAAAAAAAAAACACTTAAAATAGGATTACCACATGGCTCAGGATCCCATTTTTTATATATAACCATAAGAATCAACAGTAATCTAGAGGAGACATCTTTACATTGTATCCACAACAGCATTGTTTGCTGTAGCCAAAAGTACTCCAAAAGTGTGTTGATAGACGAATGAGTTAAGCAACATGTGGTGTGTACATAGGATAGAATGTTTATTCTATGGGTCAAGTTTGAGGATGTTTAGAGAAATAAGCTAGTCATGGGAAGATAAATGCTGTGTGATTCAACTCATGTGAAGTACTGAAGCAGCCACATTCGTGAAACAGAAATTAGGATTGCTTTCTGGTCACTAGGGGCTGAGAGGAGGAGGAAATGGGAGTCATTCTTTGACACTCTCCCATGAAAGTTGAAGTAATGCTCTAAGAAATGAATATTTGTAAATCTACAAATACGTGTCATTTTTCCTATGGTTGGATTAAGGAAAACATTGATCAGTTCAATTTCTATATCACTTTAATTAACTAAGCTGGCTTTTTCTGTTAATGATTGTGATCCTTTGTTGTAGGAACAATTCTGCAAAATAAAGGGCTATCTGGAGGAGGAACTGGACTACAGAAAGCAGGCTCTTGACCAAGCATACATGGTGGGTACAATAATCAGTACAGACTCTTACGATGTTTATAATTATATACTGTGACATAAATTGTCCCATTTATTTATCATGTCGTGTGCTTGAGTCAGCCACAACACAGAAGAAACTTATTCATTGGTTTCTAGTTCTAATTTCAGAACAACACGAGGAGTTCAGGAGTTTCATTAAAATATTGTTAGTGATAATATTTTATGTTTAATTATATTTTTCTTTAAAGTTTTTAAAAATATTTAGGTGAAAGATAAATTGGATGGTTTTATGTATTGATGAGAAGTCTTATTCAGTCAAATCCAGTCATTTGGGAATTTGCAGCAGAATAATGTGTCCAATCTTGTGAGAGATATTTGACCTGTTTCTCATGGTAGTCCTCTAAGCTACGTATCCTAATATTATTATTTCATGTATGTGAAGAAATCAAGGCTTGTGGAGGATAAGAACTTTGTCAGAGATAACTGAGGGTGGTGTGTTGTTCTGACTCCAGATGTTGGGCTGGATTGAGCTCCCACGCTGCAGCCCCCGGGGCGCGGCTGTGTTGGTCAAGACTGCACCTTCCACTGGTGGTAGATTCTGTGGCTGGAGGAGCCCATTTGATGCAGTCGCCTGCACCCAATTCGTGCTGCAGAATTCTCAGCACTCGACTGCAGCTCACATTGCTTCTTACTTTATGCCCAGTTCCATTCATTCACAGTGATGAATCAAATTTGAAGAAAAGGAAAAAGAAAAAAAAAAGAACTTAGAGGGATATTTCAAGGAATATAGAAGAGGTTTTTATAATGCTTTCCTGGAAACAGCTTGAGTCACTTTTGGGAAAAGATTGAAGCATTTATGCTCTGCTTATAATAAAGATGAATTAATCTTTCCTATCCAAACTGAGTAAGAGATTCTAAAATCGATATGGAAAAAAAAGAACGTGACTTTGTCACTAAATTAGAGAGCAAAGAATGGAGTTTTCTATTCCCTTCCTTCCCCTCTTCCTTACCTCTGTTACCTATATATCATAAATTGAAGCAGTGTATTAATGCAGATCCAAATGAAGAAAAGACCACTGAATACTCATTCAGAAAAACATACTTGATTAAAAAAATATTTGTTTATTTATTTGAAAGGCAAAGTGACATAGAGGGGGAGCAATCTTCCATCCTCAGATTCACTCCCCAGATAGCCTCAAAAATGGCTGGAATTGGGGCCAGGCCAAGAAATCCACCTGAGTCTACATTGTAGGAACAGGGACCCTATTACTTGAGACATCTTCCCAGTGCTTTTCTTAGGTCACTAGCAGAAACCTGGATGAACTGATCTCACGCAGCTTTAAGCACTGTGATGCAATGCTAGCCCCTAAGTTTTGCTTTTGAAAGCTGAGGTCGGCTTAGTCTGGGACAAGAACTAGGAAGTACCCTCAAACCAGGGAATGTTCAATCACTTCTGTCAAAGTTACAAAGAATAAGTTTGCAGTTTTGGCAACTATGCCTGAAAGCACATATAAATTTAAAAGTCTGATATGAAAGAAAATAGACCTTTCACTTAGAAAAGGAAATGTTCAAACAAAATATCGAAACAAGCCAATTATGGGACTCTGGTCACTTTTTGATCAATTTTTCTCAATTTTTGTTTCAAGAAAAAATATAGAGACCATAAGACCATCTTCAAGTACAGAGGTTTGTACAAGGTAGCATTTGGAGAATAAAATATATCTCCAATTTCAAGCATTTTTTGGTCCAACCTAGACTGTTTATTACTAAAGTGTGGTCATCATGATCAATGTGTTTAATCATCTGAAGGACTACAAGTGGAAAAGAAAGGAAATTTAGCTTCATCAACATTTGCGAATAGAAGGAGTTATAGTTATTATAACAAGCTAAAATTCTGACAATGAAAAGTATGTGAAATAAGCCAGGCACAGAAAGATAAAAATCATGTGTTTTCTCTGATACGTAGAAGCTGATGGAGAGTAAAAAAAAAAATTATGTAAGTGTCATATTGTTTGGTATTTAGTTATAAATATTGTCCTTATTGGATTATTCCACTTCCACAATAATATCCCTCCATCCTCACTTTCTAGTTATTGTCATGAATCTTACATCTTGTGATTTTTAATGTCCCTACTTTCGAGAAAAAGGTAGATACGTGTATGTGTTAATTTCTATGTATGAAGTGGATGCAGCAAAATGTTAAAAAGTAGTAAATTTTTAAAATACAGAAAGAAATGAAAAAGAACAAATGTCCCTCACTAGAGAAGCTGACTTGCGAGCTGAATGGCCGTTAGGGAATCTCATACAGGGAAAATTTTCACAAGGGTCATCTGGGTGGAAAAGCCTCAAAATGTCTTTTGTTGCTAAGATCATGTAAGACTAAAGTAACACACCCATGCAGACACACTTACACATACCTCCCCATGTGACACGTAAATGCTGAGTTCCAAAGTTAGACATCTCTAATTCTATTTGCCAGAGAATCCAGGAACTGGAAGCTACTTTGTACAATGCTCTGCAGCAGGAAACTGTTATCAAGTTTGGTGAGTTATTAAGTGAGAAACAGCAAGAGGAGCTGAGGACGGCAGTGGAAAAGTTACGGCGACAGATGCTGAGGAAGAGCAGAGAGTACGACTGTCAGATTCTCCAGGAGAGGATGGAGCTCTTGCAGCAAGCCCATCAGGTGAGGACTGGGCAGCCAGACCGCGCAGTCAGCTCTACGCCAAGGAGCCTTGGCACAGAGTCCTAACCACACACTAGGGAGTGCAGTGTGGAGGAGCGCAGGAGATGGAAGTGACTGTCAGAACCAGACGACTATGGTCACTCACGGGCAGACACAAAATGGTAATGACTCAACCTTGACAAAATGAGCCGCTCTTTTTAGAACTACCATGTCATGAAATATCACCTGAATCTCGTGGGTCCCTGTTACGGTGCCTAAGCAGGGAAGCAGGACACTCTCCACAGCAGCATCGTGATCCCCTCCTATTCAAGTCCATAACTGAGCCTGATCAAATCTGGAGCAGAAACCAAGGGCCTTTCTGTGTATTCCTCACACAGACAGCAGCATGAACAAAGCCTAGAAGCTGCCATTTATTTACTGTCATTCGCCATGTGCCAGGAACTAAACTAAGGGCTCTGCTTACATCTTTTCATTTACGATTCCCTATGAGCTAAGTAGTCTTATCATCCTGATTCTAGAGATGTCAAAACTGAAGACAAGGACACAAACTGATTTACCCAAGGTGATACATAGTAAACCACAGAGCCAGGATGACAATACCTTAAGACATGTCTGTAACTATTGCACTGTATTGTCATGTTCCTGCCTTATCTATGACTTAAAATATTCACCTAGGCCATCCAAGTTTAAACCAGGTATCCAATATTCATCCCAGCCAAACTTGTTAATTCCAACTCTTCATCCATATCATAGTTTGACAGGTGATTGCTGGGTCCTGGTCAAGAAACATGTTTAGTAGCAATCACAGATTTGAAAGTGTTAAGCTATAGTATTCAGAAGCTATAGCAAACAGCTCATACAAAATCTGCATTTTGTGTGTATAGTGAGAGTCCTATGTACATGAGAGATCTAGATGAGAAGAAAAGGGTTATTTTGTGACAATAATTAAACCAGCTTATGGGAACATGACATTTCACACTAACTCTTCAGCTATAGCCAAGATCTTTGTGAATCTTTCTAGACCAGCAAATTACTCTGCTATTTGATTTCATTTATTCCAGAGATGATAAATACATGTACATTTCTACCAGTGTTACTTCAGATTCCATCTTAAAAGTTTTTGAGTTCTAACCAATGAAAGAATTTTTATTCTTGATTAATAAATTCTAATATTATTACATTACTTCAGTTTTCTTCTATCGAGGGTCAAGGGTTTCCTCTGTACAAATTTCTAAAACTCAGGAGTATTCATTCAAAAATGGAACCACAGATGTGGTTATTTTTAAGGTGAGCTAATAGTTAGGTAAATGTATTTGTGAGTAAGACCTTGTCATCCCGTTTGAGCCTCTCTTCAACCTGTCATTACTTCAGTCCTGAGCAAGTTGGCTCTGTTGACCAAGTCTGTGGTGATAGGCATCTTACATTTTATAGCCTCAGAGACTTCCACTGAACAAATGATCATTAGAATATGCCTTTTCCAGTTAATCATCTTCCCTTTTAATCAATATTTCAGTTGCAGAGAATTGTTCCAGAAAGCAATGATCAGCATTTGTTATTTATAGTTATATAGACTAACTTCTAGAGCATACCATTAACTATTTATTATACATTTCTGGCTGAATGTTTGATGATGAGCTCATACAGGCACAGTTGTCTTTCTTGCCTTTTCCACTTCCTGTTGTGAGCAAGAGTCAGCACATTCCAAATCCCACAGGTTGGAAACGTTGAAGTCTTCTCTGCCCCTTGCCTCTGAGAATTTTAATATAACACCACACCCGATTGACATTTCCCCTGAGCTATTTTTGAAGCTGATCCTTTCTGTTCACACCTGTTATCCAGGCATGTGCATGACCTTTCATTATTGCGTCAGCTTCCATGCACTGCCAAATGTCCTCTGGGATATCATCTATGCATTTATTCAGCTAACATTTAAAAATAACAATTAAATGTTAGGTACTAGATAGTAGGCTAAATGCAGAGTTTTTTTCATGGACCTGCCCTCACCAACTTTCAAATCTACAGATGAAGACAAAGGAGATTAACACAAAGACAGTTCTGACATATCTTGATAAAGGGCATAGAAATATATGCAAGTTCAGTGGCCTAGTTTCGTGAAAGACTTCTCACATTTTTTTCTTCAGTTATCCAAGCATCTCACCATAGGTACTTCCCTCTTATCCTGGCAGAACATTGTTACCCAAAAGCTTCATAACCCCAGCTTCTAGCTGAGGCTACTCCTATGCATTTCTCTTCAGGTCCTTCGTTAGTGAACTACCATCCCCCAAAACCTGAGCTGAGGCTATCCATAGTATATTGTCCTCTCCATGAACAACTTCCCAGTATCCTTTGTACCATGATCTCCTACCTACAAGTTTTATGGGTTTTTTTTTTAAGATTTATTATTTGACAGACAGAGCTGCAGAGATGGGGTGGTGGGGAAAGTCAGAGAGACATAGAGAAATCTCCCATCCATTGGTTCACTCCCAAGATGTCTGGAACAATCGGAGCTGTGGCAGTCTAACACCAGGAACCAGTAGTTTCTTTTTGGGTCTCCCATGCGGGTGCAGGGGCTCAAAACCTTGGACCTTCTTCTGCTTTCTCCAGCACGTTAGCATGGAGTTTGATCAGAAATGGAGTTACCAGGACTTGAACCAGTGCCTAACTGGGATGCTGGTGCCACAGCTAGTGGTTTTACCTACTTTGCCCCAGTGCCAGCTATACCTGTCTCCTCTGCATTGATTCAACTGTACTCCTTTACACTCTAGCTTAGCTCCACCTTTCTCAGGATCCTCTCCCTGATGATCAAACTGGAACACTGATGAAATATGTGCAGATCACATCACATGGTACACTTATTCAGAGCCATGACTAAGGGCCTGCTTTGTATTAGATGCGGGGAAATATAGAGTAAATAAAGACATAATGACTGCTACTCTCATCTGCATTGCAAATGTAAAGCCACAAAGCTCTGACACAAATGAACAATGGCTGAAACATTTTTCAGAGAATGTCATTAAGGGTCATGTGAAATCATTGAAATGTATGAATCTTGATGTGTGTGTATGAATTTGGGAGTAGGACTAACTAGCTACTTTGGCCAGATAAGACCCCTCGGAAGATGTCTGAAATACAAAGCAACCACATACATGCCTTGGCAAATCGTACCTTTGAAGATAGGGATAGCAAGAGCTGTGTTACTAGATGGAAAATAAGTTTGGAAAATATGAGGAGCAAAGAAAGATACAGCATGGCAGGAGCACACAGAGTCGGGGGAGGTTTCTAGGAGGTAAAGTTGAGCGGGTTAAGAGAGAGAGAGCTCATATGAGGCCCTGCAAGAACTTGGATTTTATTCTGAGCACAGTTCAGTTAATCCTGCCTACCTCTCTTGCCCCACACACCCATTTAAGCCCAGGGGACTTCCATGGTCATTTTCCCATTTTAAGACTGGGGTACTATGCATAGGTCTAGGTTGGACAATGTAAGAAGCAGAAAGACCTGGTACTATCAAACCCCAGTTCTGATGAGGAGTGATGGTTAATTAGTGTGCTTGCTCGCAGTAGGGATGAAAAGGAGCAAATCGAAAGGGTATCTGTTTGGAATCTGACAAAGTTTCCTGTTGAATTTGATGGTAAGGGGATGGGGAAAATAAGGAACCAAGCATATAGTATACATTTGTTTAACAAATATATGTGGGCAGTTTCTTTAAGTTAACCACTGTACTGGGAGATTGGTGATGAATATTATTAATACAAGATGTTTAACATCATTTATCTTTCCTATTTTTCTCATTCCCTTTGTTTACATTTTTTCTTCCCATCTGGAGCTGATCGCATCTGAGATCAAGAGCCAGTTGATGCCTCTTGTTATGTTTTCTGTCACAACCAACACATTACTGATAAAGTAAGACAGCACCCAACAAGTATAGACTTGATAGCTTGAATGGATCCTGTGGTCATCTCACATATCGCCTAATTTTGTCGACACAGCATTTATCTACACATCCAGTAGCCTCACCAAAAAATAACTTGCAAACTCAAGGCAGATGGATTCACAAATTTATTCTTTTGTTTTGGAGTACCGGCAACCCTACAGATATATCTACCTATCCACTACACACATAAAAACACACCATCAGCATTCCAGTGCCACCCTTTCTCCAGTGTTCATTGTTGTATAATTTCAAGCTCAATGTTGATGGTCCTGCTCTGACCAAATATACCATCTCCTCCTGTGTAAACCTCAGCCCCTTTGCTTTAGAGCAGTTTCTCAGTCTTTGCACACTTGACAGTCGGGGGCCAGATAATTGCTTGTTTCTTAATAGGGTGAGGAAGAGCTTCCCTGTGCCTTGTGGAATGTTCGATAGCATTCCTGGCGTCTTCCCATTAGTTGCTTGCAGAACACAGCCACTGTTGGGACAATAAGAAATCAGATAGTGGTGATGAATGTACTACTCTGTGACTATGCTAAAATTGATTCATACACTTCAAATAAACAAATATATTCTTTAAAAAATGTTAAGATATTACCAAATGCATTTTGGGTGGTAGGAAGACAAAGTCATCCTCCATTTGAGAACCACTATTTTGGAGGAAATGAGTTACAGTTTTTAAGTTAAAGTATCATATATCCTAGTTTCCCTTTTTTCTTCCCACTTTGCATTATAAAAACCTCTATTTCTATATTATCACCCCATTTGGCTTCCCAGGTTTCCTTCTTAGATTCTAGTTCTCTATTTTCCTACTGTTCCCAGTGCAGGCATCAAATAATAAGCTGCATGGCATAATCTCTTGCATGATTAGAAAGAACCTTTTAGACTGTCCAAAGAAATGTGAAAGGAATTTTCTTCCTGATAAATACTGATCTATGTAATGTTGACTTCAAATTTGCACTATTTCAGTGAGTGGGATTTCATTGCCCAGTTAACAGGTAAGTCCAACAACAGCTCTGGAGGCCTTGCTCACCACAGGGTTACTACTCCTGTGTTTGCTGTAGGCTAGGGTTCATTCCCCCCGAGTATTTTTTTTGAATAATAATAATAATAATACTTTTTATTGAAGTATTAATACTACTTAATAAAAAGTAATAATAATACTTTTTATTGAAGTATTATCCCTATTTGTTTTGTAAGAATTGGGCCAGCTGCCTTTGTGAAGAAGTTCCATCCTGGAACAAGGGTTGAAAGAAGGTGGAAGAGAAAGGCTAGCAAAAGACAAATAGAATCATTTGCTTTTCCATGAGTCAACTTTAGCCATTTTTATTTTGGTAGTAAATAATGACAATCTCAATCTAAGTGATATACCACAAAGCATGTTCTTTTTACTCTTCTTACTCACTAAGAAAAAACTGCAGTACACTTGATTGGTGCTAGTGCGGAGGGGTGTTTATGTCATAAGAGGAAGGGGTCTGCACAGATAAGGTCAGTGAAGATGGAGAGCAAGTAATTTTGGAAATATAGCCAATGTCAGTGTCAATGACTTTCTATAACAAGCATGGGTCAATTTTGAAAATAAAACAACCATCTGAATGTGGAAAACTAAACATGGAATTTTTCCAACTTCATGTACCAAAGCTAATGTTTCATGCAGTTTTTTTTTTTTTAGTTTGATAAGCAATTTTTCTATACTACTGATCAGCTACTAATTATTTTCCTTATTGTTTCTTCAGCGAATCCGAGACTTAGAAGATAAAACAGACATTCAAAAAAGACAAATAAAAGACTTGGAAGAAAAGGTACGGGTTCAGCGTAACATCTGGGTTTGTTTATTTATTTTTTTAATGTGTTTAATCAGAAGGTCCTATTGGTTTCACACACTGTTTCTGTTCTTTCCTCTCAGTGATGGACAACTGTACAGGCAGGTGTAGCTATCGTCAGCGTAGCCCTCAGCCTCAGTCAGAGCCCAGGGTTCTAGAAAAGGTTCTGCCATCTGTTTCCTGGCCTGGACATTTTTGCCTTTTGTGTTGACTCTTCTCTGTATTTTTTTCTTCAGTTCTACCTTCTTCACCTTTCTAGTTCCTCCTGAATTTTAATGTACTACTCCATTATTTATTCAAAAATATTTTTGTACCTTCATTTTTTTCATCTTTCCCATTATTATTCGCTAAATACATTTCTATTCTTGTGCCACAGTTTACCTCCTTAGGGTGGCACATGGTGACTCTGTGCTCCTGTCACTTCCTCAGTGACGTGAAGGAGACACTGAGACTCCCCAATCAACCAGTGTTATGTTTCAGGTGTTGGAGGATCAGGAAGGTGAAGTACAGTGGCTTTTCAAGAGAGTTATTGGAAGTGTAGAGGTGGTGAGAGAGAAGGGATGGGCGCAGGCAGAGGTGCTGAGCAGGCTTTAGTGAGCTGAATAGTCTGGCCCAATAAAAACACTTTCCTGCCCAAGATGCCAGGAGGCATCCTGCTGAGGAACACAGCACAAATGGCAAAGAAGTCTGCCTTGCTCTCCCAGTCAGATCGACTCTGGGTAACTTCTTAGGAATCCTTTAATTGAAAAAGGGAGTAGCTGCTTTGTAGCATCTTCCCTGGCAAGACAAGGAGTAAACAGCAAACTGTCTACCACCCAGAGACAACAGTTAGAATTTGGTTCAATTTTTCTTGTATGAGAAGTCAGAGGCAATTGATAGGGTCTGGACCCCAGAGTCTTATGCAGGTTGGATATTTCAGACTTGAATTTATCTTGACAATACAGTGCTGGACTCTGCCATTGTCTGTGCCTGCAATGATGAAGTTAGGATTGTTTACAAGGAACGTTAGTATTGTAATAATATGGGAAAAATCAGTGGGGATGGGAAGAGAATTGGTGAGGAGATAAGGGAAATCCCAAAGCCTGTGGAACTATATCATAAAATGATAATAATTTTTAAAAAGGAAAAAAATAGATTAAAAAAACTTGAATAAATGATATCTCCTCTTTTGTCTAAGCCATTTTGATAAAGTAGGAATAATAATACCTGAGACGTACGTTCTGTGAGACGTAAGTGAGCTCACTTACGTGGCGATTAGGAAACACAAAGACAATGTAAGTCAAATCAAGCAGTCTTATTTAAAAAAAAAAAATTCCAACCGTAAATTTAAAATGTGAATTTCCCTCCTGCAAGACTGAGTGAGGCCCAGGTGAAGTGTGATAAACTGAGGACAGAGTCTAGTTGCTTAGTGTTTGGCAGGAAGGCCGACAGGTAGCAGAGATTGTTCTCAACTTCCCTGACTATTGGAATAAGGATGTGCCTGCTGTCTTCCATCTCCTGTGCTTTAGCATGCCGCCCTCCCAGCCACTCTTCCTGCAAATTCACAAGCTCCACTCGGCTGACTTAAGGAGGAAGTCACAGTCAAGGCCATTTGCCTAAAATATGTTATGATACTGCTCTTTTCCCATTTTCTTGAAGTTAAAGAAAGAGAGAGAGAAAGAAAAAAATTAAAATATTTAATGAATATTGCCACCTTAGCTATTGGCTAACTAAATCTCATGGAAATTTTGCTAAAAATGACTAACATTATATTTACTGTCAAAATCCACATGAGTTTTTTTTCACAATTTTTCTGCTCAATACATATTTTAAGTTTGAATTTCCTAAATATTTATGATTATGGAGTAACATACTTAATAGAATATCGTGATCTTTATTTATAAAAGTTACATGTTCTACATGTGGCAGTAAACTAAACCACTTCAAAAACAATCCAGTTGATTAGAGATTTCAATAAATGATGAGGTTAAAAAGCACCTCTGGTCACTTGACCTCAGTTCTACTTGTCCTGCAGACTGAGGAATGGAGAGTGTCTCTTTTTGATTATGTTTGCTTTGGTTATGGACCCTAGAATTACTGTGTAGTTATTGTGCTTATTATCAATTGTCCCTTCTACATGAATCTTGACAGATGAGAAATAAGTTCTACAAAGAACAAAATAATAATGCTAAAGGTCACTTACGTCAGAGATGCTTTTCGTTCTTTGCCTGGAGAATTTGCACAGTTCCCTGGAGGACATCCAATATCCATTGTTTGTTGCTCATTACCATGCACACAGTTAGCATACATAGTTTCAACTGTACCTAGCAGTTCACCACACCCAAAGCATTGCCACTGTAATCATCTCATTTAACGCCAATAACTATTCCATGAGAAGGAACAGCAGATGCTATGAGCACCTTTTATGCAGATGATTAGACAATCTGAACAAGACAAAACAACCAATCTTCAGAAAATCAAGCTCAGAAATTAGGATGTCTGACTACCAATCTGTTCACTAACCTGCAGGGACCAAAAATCTGTACAACCTTCACACATAGAGAGGTAGCTCTGATGTGTGGCCTTCTTATGGGAACAGCGAGAAGCCTTCCATTCCTCTCCTTTTTAACTTCTCCTGCCACAGGTGTAAATTCAGGGAATGAAAGAAAAAACAAACAAACAAAAAAACAGAGTCTGTTTTTCAGAATAGTGGATTAGTCACCAATCCATAGCTGTTAGCACCACATTTACAACACCTTTATAGAATTTAGCCATCATGAAGCAATAACCATGTAAGCAGTGTGTTAAAGGAAATATACAAAACATGTGCTGCATGGCAGTGGCATTCATGACCCCTATTAAAAGATAGTATGTCCAACACATGTTACTGAATGTCATAATCAAGCCAGAGACTCACTGATTCTGCAAAAGTACATCACCAAAGAAATTAATCAGTACTTTAAAAAAAGCGTCTTGCCCTGAATCAGTTATAGACCAGTACTAAACAAACACATCCTTGTACATCCTGTTAGCTGAGTTCTAAAGTGATTTTTCTGATAAAAAAAGGACAAGTCAGAGCCCATTTCATTTCCATGAATCAAGTAAGGGGATGTCTGGATTAGAGGCACGGCAGCTGCAAGATCAAACCTTCATTGTCTGATGTGCTCATTGGAGTAGGAGAATATTTCATACCAGGAAGATAATCACACATTGTCACTAAACCTGGGTATAATTGATTTTTATTAATTACTGGTATTATCCCATTTCCCTCTTAGACATGCTCTACGGGAATAATTCTTCATGTGTTTATCCCCTATATTATTGCTCTCTCATCTCTGCTTTAGTCCTAAAACCTACCATATTATCTAACAATGATAGCATTGCATGATTACACATATGCTCTGGTCATGCTTTACGTTTTACAATACCATATCATTCAAGAAACATAGAAATAATAATATATAACGAAACAGGACTCAAGGAAGTTCTAATCCTTACTGTGCCATGGACTGGTGTGAAGTTAAACTATTAGTTTTGTACTCTGTGCCTACATTTTTCATCTATAAAATTGGGTGCTTAGACCAGTTATCTGTAATAACCATTCATAATTCTAAAATGTAGAATTAATGTTAGTTGAATGTAGCATTGCTTTATGAGTAATCAGAGAAATCGAAGGTGTGAATTGTTGATACAAAAAGGAGGGTAGTTAATGGGTAGGTGAAAAGTTGTCAGACTCAAATGATGTGGGGCACTGAGGTTTTGTACTGCCTGAATGGTGCCACAAAAATTCAGATGTACATAATCTTCTTCTTTTTCTTCTGCAGTTTCTGTTTCTATTCTTGTTCTTCTCTCTTGCCTTTATTCTATGGCCTTGATGTCAAGGTGTCTCTTAAAGGTAAGATTCCATTTAATTCCCCAAAATGTGACTCTAGCAAGTATTTGATAAAATTATATATGGCACATAGTTAACTATGTCATATTTGTTGAAAAAGAAATACCTTTGGTTTGGATTGATTCGATGTCATAAGTTGGCAGTCATGCCAGTTCACTTGAGTGATGAGTAAAGATAGTTTTAAAAATTATGAATTATGCTCTACTTGCTGTTTCACTTTGAAAAGTCACTGTGTCTGTGGGTCTTAGTATTCTCATTTTAATCTTTCATTTCACGGAAAGGGTTGTTTCTGTATATGCAAAGAGGAGAATCATGACTGTGTCTTTAGTGTTGGTTCCAGTTTGAAAATTTGATTCTGTGACTGTAATGACTGCTGCTTTTTCAACCCCTTTTTCCCAGAATAATGACAACTACTTTTTCAACCTCTCTTCCCAGTCTCTCTTCATCAGAATTCAGAAAAGCAGATTGCTTAAGTGAAATTGGATCTTATTTTCAAATAAGTTGCTTTTCAATGTCAGTTTGACAAACACAAAAGTGGTTTTATTACTAAGCCCATGTCTCGTGAATACATACATAAATAATGCTATCCAGGGATCCCGGTGCTCACAAATACAGATTCTAAGGCTTCACCTCCAACATAATAAATTACTGGGGATAAAGGCGAGACCCCAGGGAAGAAGTGGAGAGCAGTGATTGATATCTATTAACAAGCATGTCAGGTTACTCTGATGTACAGCCAGGTATGAAAACACCAAATCTCAGTATCATTGTGAGAAGCAAGAAGGGACTACCTACTATTGTAAATCTGTTTAGCATGGCCCTTGCCAACTTATGCTATTAAATTATATCAGGCAGAGATCTTTACTTGGGCCTGTTATTTTTTTTAAGATTTATTTATTTTTATTACAAAGTCAGATATACAGAGAGGAGGAGAGACAGAGAGGAAGATCTTCCATTTGATGATTCACTCCCCACGTGAGCTCGATGGCCGGTGCTGCGCTGATCTGGGGCTAGGAACCAGGGAGTTCTGGGTCTCCCATGTGGGTGCAGAGTCCCAAAGCTTTGGGCCGTCCTTGACTGCTTTCCCACGCCACAAGCAGGGAGCTGGATGGGAAGTGGAGCAGCTGGGATTAGAACCGGTGCCCATATGGCATCCTGGCACGTTCAAGGCGAGGACTTTAGCTGCTAGGCCACGCTGCCGGGCCCGGGCCTGTTATTTTTTAACATTGTCTTTGGCAAGTTGAAAAAATGAAAGAGATTCTCTCTCTGTGTCTCTCTCTCTCTTTCTCCCCATGGGTATCAACTCTGGTACCGGGATATGGACCATACTGGTGAAAGTGCTTTAGTGTGACCTGCAAGAGTTAAGCAGGTATTCCTGGGAGCTTTATGTCTTATCATAACCAATTCTTCAACTTTAGTCCTTCTTCTTAAGGATCTTTATTTTGCAAACTAAAGGTGTATTTTGTCTGTGCCAAGGGAAGTAGCCTTGCATCACACCAAAAATATTGAGGCATAGCTAAAGAAGTAACGTAGGAGGGAAGGAAAGTTTCTAGAAAGGAATCAAAATAGCCAGAATATCAGAAGACAAGCAGTTGCCCTTCCACCCGTCACAACAGATAAACAGAATAAGTAAGGTTGAGTGAAAGATGACTGAACATGGAAGGTTTAGGGAAGGAAAAAAAGAAACCTTATGAGAAAGAGTTATAATCAATAATATTGAAATAACTATTATGTACTAAGAGCTCTTCTAAGCATTAGGTACGGTAACCTTCACAAAACCACCTATGAGGTGGATATTCGTTTTGTTCTTCTTTTGTATGAAACTACCCCATGTCACTTTCCCAAGACCATAAACTACGCTGGACTGGAATGAGCTCCCTCCACTGCAACAGCCTCACTCCAGAGTCCTCTTTGAGCCACCACACTGGCTCATCAGTAACATAAGAACCATCACATACAAGGAAGCAGGACCATCTTCCATTTCTATAGTTTGTTTAACTATTGGCTTTTAAATTCAACGCCCTCAGCACCATACCTTTTCCCATTTTATGTTACTCCCTGAAGGTAGCACGAGATTTTGTTTGTTTTTCCTCCAAAACAGCACCTAAGAAACATTTAATAATTATCTTTTGAATTAAAGACTATAATGATAATAAATAACATGACAAGTTAGCTTTACAATGAGTCTGGGCAGTGTAAGAGTTTAGATTGTAAAGACTGGAAGTCAAATATGCTTGCAAGTTGAAATCCTGACCTTTGTTGACTATTTGCCTCATTGTTGTTAAAAAGTTCATTTGATCTATCAGATTGTTTCCTAGTCCATAAAATGTAAGTTACTTACATAGAATGTTGTGTTGAAAATTAAATAGGTTATGTATATGTAAGACTTACCATACTGTATGGAAATAGTTCAATAATTAAGGCTGATGGATATTATTATTACAAGATTTCTGGAACATGTACCAAGTTTGAAAATATTTAAGTTCAAAATTTTAATGTATTGTATTGCCAAATTGTTATAATTGCCTAAATTCCAAAAAGTAGTTGATTTTCATCTCCTGTTTCTGAGTAATAATCTGGATTTAAACCACGTAAGATGGGCCAGCACGTTGGCTAGGCTAGCTAATCCTCCATTCAATGTGCTGATACCGTATTTGGGCTCTGGTTCATATCACAACTGCTTTACTTCCAATCCAATTCTCTGCTTGGGAAACTAGTGAAAAATGGCCCACAGCCTTGGGACTCTGCACCTACCTGGGGGATTCAGGAGAAGCTCCTAGCTCCTGATTTCAGATATGCTTGGCTCTAGCCATTGCAGCCATTTAGGGAGCACCAAAGGATAGATCTTTCTCTCTGCCTCTCCTCTCCTCTATGAATCTCCTTTCCAATAAAAATAAATAAATATTTTAAAACAATAATAATATAAGAAACAAAACATTACTGAAAACAGACTAATGGCACTTCTAGCTCTAAGGTAGGCAAGAGAGTTAGAAAGAAGGAGGGAAGAAAGGCCTTAACGTGTTCTTGGGTAGTAAAAGAATTCTGCAAGCAACCATCAAGATGTTTTTTTCTGTGCTAAAGTAATGGTTTATATTCTTCTCATAAACCCAAGATGTTATTACTTAATACTGTACTTAAATACTATGTAAAGATACCTTCCTTAAAATGGAATGACTCATTTTCTTTTAGCAATTACCTAAGTCATTATCATCAGTGGTGATATGGAAGCTACCAAAAGTTCCCAGAAGGTCCTCTGACTGCACTCAGTGCTTGCTGATTAAATAACTCAGATGCAGGGATTTTAGTGGGACTTCACCTCAACCTGGGGAACTCAAATAGTGCTAGGAAATGTCATCTAATCATGCATTCTCTTTATTCCAAAGGGCTAATGTACTACTGTATTAGTTGGGATTCTCCAAAGAGGTAGAAGGAATAGGAGGTAGATGGATGGATGGACAGGAAGGTAGATAGACAGACAGACAGATAGGTGCTCAGATATAACTGAGCACTTGTAGGAGGAAATGACTCAGATGATTGTGAAGGCTGGAAAGTACCCTGCAGACTGTATGTGACAGAGCCAGAGAAAGCACCACATTCAGTACAAGTCTGAAGACATAAAAACAAAGCAGAGCAGTGGTGGA
The DNA here is from genome assembly GCF_017591425.1 of Ochotona curzoniae. NCBI lineage: Eukaryota > Metazoa > Chordata > Mammalia > Lagomorpha > Ochotonidae > Ochotona > Ochotona curzoniae. Next base: position 22,331,034 of record NW_024464918.1, read on the forward strand.
ACCCTCAGTCCAAAGCCAAAGGCCTGAGAGCCCCAGGATGGCACTGGTGCAAGACCCAGAGTCCAAGGATATGTGTTCTGTCCTCTGCCTCTCCAGGATTAGTCATCTCTCAGTAGGCTCCATCTCCTAAGACTGCTGCATTGGAAATTCAACTTTCCAAGATTTATTCATGTATTTGAAAGGCAAAGTTTCAACTACAAAGGGACACACACACACACACACACCCTCATTTATTCACTCTCCAGATGGATGCAGTGTCCAAAGCCGAGGACTTGAAACTTCATCTGAAACTCTCACATGTATGCCTGGCCATGTTTGCTGCTTTCCCAGGTGCTTTTTTCAGGGAGCTGGATTAGAAGTGAAGCAGCCTTGATTAGAGCCAGACTCAGGTGGGATATTAGAGACAGAGAGAAAGATCTTCCGTCTGAGGATTCACTTGGTCGCATTGGCCAGAACTGAGCCAATCCAAAGCCAGAAGCCTGGAGTCTGTTCTGGGTCTCCCACGCAGGTGCAGGGTCCCTGGACTGCTTTTTCAGGCCACAGGAAGGGAGCTGGATGGGAAGCGGGGCCACTAGGCTTCCATACCAGGCACAGCTCCATATTTTTACTTCCTGTCTAGTATTTTGAAGAATATTAAAAGCATACAACACTGCATTGTTTCAAAGCCAAAAGAAACCCACAAAATGGTTTTCATAAAGACATCATTTACAAATGATCTGTTAAAATATGCAAAGGTTTACTTTCTGTTTTATTTGCATTGTTCAGTCTCCTGTCCCATCTAATATTGGATGAGATCTGTGCAAAAGGAATGGCCACATGGCCAATTAGTATTATTTGTTGTACAGAACAGAAAAATTTTGGTCTTTGTTATTTTGGCTTAGTAAAGAAAATGTATAAGATGAATCATATTCCAGTAAGTCATTCCTCTACCTAAGTAGTATATCCAGGAAATTTTATCCAGTCACATTAAAATTATTCCCTGTCACACAAATTGGACATTATTATATCATAGAGTTGTGTTTATGTTTTATCTGTCTTTGTAGTGTTCCATAAACACTAAGTGCTGAATAAATGTTAAAATGATAGAGGGAGTGAAGGGCAGATAGATGAATGAATAGTCGGGCGGATAAGAGATAATGAAATCATCCTTTTGAAATGTTAGATCCAGTCTGTGCATAACATAGCAATATAATGCCAAAATAACATACCTGTTTTGATTCCTGTAAATATATTATTTGGAGACCAACTTAAAGAGTCCATTAAGGAAATAACGGATGCCAAAGTACATAGGTTTTCCCACTCCTCCCTAGCCTACTACCTGGACTCACGACTTCCCCGAAGAACACTGTTCTAACCCTTTATCTTCACAGCAGTTAGAGTGAGCTTTTCAAACACCAAATATAATTTTTTGTCCCTGCCTAGGAAAATATCACCATCAGAATCAAGTCCCCATTCCTTAACATGGCCAGCAAAGCTCCGGGTGGGCTGACCACAATTTCTCTGGCCTTTTATGGTTCCACTTTCCATACAGAAACAGTCCTTTCACAAGGAGCTTATCCTATCCATGAAGGCAGACCTCTCATGGCACAGTCACCTCCTAAAAACACCACCTTGTAACACCACCAAAATGGGAATCAAATGTCAACAAATATTCCAGAGGGGACATAAACATTTAAATCACTATACTCTCTAAAAATTGATCTTTCCTTTAAAAGTTTATTTATTATTTTTATTGGAAAGTCAGATCTTTAGAGAAGAAGAGACAGAGAGAAATATCTTCCTTCTGCCAGTTCACTCCTCAAGTGGCCACAACAGCTAGAACTGAGCTGATCTGAAACTAGGAGCTCGGAGCTTCTTCTGGGTCTCTCGTGTGGATGCAGGTTCTCAAGACTTTGGGCCATCCTCTCTGCTTTCCCAGGCCACACGCGGACAGCTAGAAGGGAAATAAAACAACCTCCCATATGGGAATCCTAGCTGATGTAAGGCAAAGATTTAACTAATTGGTTATCAGGCCAGACCCACAAAATTAATTTATAATATCAAAAGTAGCAAATAATATTATCTACTTTTATTTGAGGGTTGAATGATATGTAGGCAAAAACAACTAATATAGTAGCTGACACATAGGCTCATTCAAAGTCAAGTTCTTAATGTCTGGCAGCTTTTGTCTTCAAGATCTACTTCCTTTTGCCTAGACAATATTCCCAACACTACTGTCAACGGGGTAACATGAGGATCCCATTTTTTTCCCACCCTAGAGGAAATCCGGGACCCTCTTCAGGTTTTCTGACTTCAAAGAGGTTTTTCATTCATTGATACTGTCTATCTTCCCCAATTGGCTCATAAAAAACAATTGCTTAGCAATCCTTAGTATGACCTCCTCTGTTAGATAGTAGTCATAACAACGCTACAGTTAATTGAAAAGCATGTGGTAGAGTGTTGGGGGTGTGTTAAGTGCCAGAGATGGCCCCTAGGTGTTCAGATGACAGCACTCTTTCAGAGGTCACGTGTGGCAACATAGCACTGCGACAAAACATGATGGCATTTGGTCAAGCCCCAGAAATGACAGCTCCAGTTGCTGTTTTACGGAGGAGGAGACTGAAGCCCACACTCTTAGGCACCCGTTTGCCTTCATGGTCAAGTTGCTGCCTGGAATGCCCATATCTCAAATCTGAGTGCCTGGTTTGAATCTTGGCTGTTCTGCTGCCAGTGCAGCTTCCTGCTAGTCCACATTCCGGTAGGAAGCAGATGGCTCAAGTACTTAGGTGCTTGTCACCCACGTGGAAGATCTGGGTTGAGAACTTCAACATAGTCAAGCCCAGGTTTGGGCTAAATTTGCAGTCACATTAAGCTTTCAGAAGCCTTGCCTAGGTTACAAGTGCCATCTGAGGCTCTGTTTCATCTTATTCCTTCTCTTAGTCGGAGCCAGGTACTTCTGTGGAGGCGTTGGGTCGGTTCATGGTTAGCCCCAAGAGAACTCTTGCCTTTCCCTTCCTCTTCAAAACTCAGCTCTTCTGGAGGACAGGAAGGTAGAGAGGGGTGTTGATTTTACCTCTTACTTCCATTAACAGTGGAGGTGGCTGTTCCTCTGGCAACGACTGACCAGATCATGATGCCTTTCCTGGGACCAGTGACCAAAGACTGGCCACTTTGGGGGACAAATATGTGAGTTCCTCACAAGACTACACAGAGCATGCCCTGCGCACCATTCCTAGCCTGGACAGGGGCTGACTTATCCCACTGACACTCTGACTCCTGCCACTGGTGTCACAACAGCATGTTCTTTACAGTCTGGCTGCCTGTTGATGAAGGATGGGAAGGCAGACAGCTGCTCTACTGGCCCTGTCTGCTCTGGCATCCCTCTCCCGAGGGAAGGCGAGGAAGGCTGTGGTTGGGAAGCAGACAAGCCAGTCTCCCTGTTCCTATGTACTGCTCATCTCTTGGTTCCTCTCAGAACCCATCCCTCACAACCTCAATGTGATCTTACCTCAACACTGCACTTCCTTCCCATCACTTCTCTCCGATCCTAGCGTGCGTTCTTTCTAGTTGTACTCAGTGTTGGCAGCAAGATGGGCTCCACAAATGTGCATTCCACGTATTTCTAATTTACATGTACGATACAAATGTCCTTGAATAGAGTGAACTGGAAGTGTTCTTGCAATGCTTAATGGCCTCCTACTCCTTCCATATGGATCTTGATGACCATTTGTGGGTCAATTGCAAAGTTCTCCTAAAAAGTGACCATCTTTATTTTAACGACAAAGAAACTGAATTTGTCTTGGAAAGAGGTATTTCATTTCTTCTCTTCAGACTTGAAAGCCCTTATCCTGAAGTGGTGCAGGACGACACATCCTCTTTTCCATTTGTGGCTTTTGATGACCTAGACCTCTAACCGAGGGAAAATCCAGACACATCATGTGAAGAGGAACCTGGAGTCCAGATGGCAACTGCCCCAGAATACGTACTTTCCAAGCACCTATCTAGGCCAACCAGAAAACTCTTGTAGCAAGATTCTCAGGGAATCCTCCAGTCTGGATTTCAGAGTGGTGACAAACTGCATAACCAAAAGCAGGACAGGATATTTCATTTCAGTAGCTAAAGAGCACAGAGAGGACTGCACTTAAAGTAACACCTTAGCTCCTGTTTGGAGGCAAAATGATTCAGTTGAGCCTCAAAAGAAAGATACATTTACTTTTTTGAAAGGCCAAGTACCAGAAAGTGAGGAAAAGACTGAACGAGAGAGAGAAGGAGAGAAAGAAAGAGATAATTGATTTGGCTGCAATGACTGGCGCTAGGACAGGCTGAAGCCAGGAGCCTTCCCAGGAACATAAACAGAGAGCTGGAATGGAAATGGAGCAGCCAAGGCTTTAACCAGTGTCCGCAGGGGATGCCACAGGTAGTGGTTTAGTGTGCTGCAACACAGCACAGATCCCTCAGTGTGAGCCTCCAGAATCACCTTGAAAAGTTAAGATGAAGAGGCAACAATGACAATAGCTAACATTTCAGGCCTTTTACTGTGGAACAAGAATTGTTAATTACTTTAAATATGAGCACTCCAAAAACATTTGCAGAAGTGGAATTAAAAGATAAGTATTTTGGTGCAAAGAAATTAAAATCCATGCATGCTAGAAGTCTTCAAAAAAGCCTCATGAAAATGCATGTTATGAAATAGCTGCACGGATTTCAACTTTCTTTTTTTGCACGAAATAAGCTGCTTATTCCGTTTTCCATGAACTTTTTGAGATAACTTCTTTGCATTATGTCACAACAATCCTAAAAATACATACCTCTATTTTCTCATTTAAAATTAAAATAGCTAAGCTTAACAATGTCATGGAATTTGCACAAAATCACACAGCTGAAAGAGTTGGTAAGGATTAAAAAATATATTTAACACCTTTTTTTTCTGATACAGCTAATAACAGCATTGATGATTAAAGAAGTTTTCCTGTTTTACAGAGTAACCGAAATCATGGATAAGACCCCAGAAAGATAAAATGCTTTTAAACCTTCAACGATGGCAAAATTGTTTACACCAAGAGGGAGATGGGAACTATGAACTCTCCTGTAGCCAGGACTACACATGTGTATTTTAAAGCCATTATTCAAGGTTTCTTACTTGACAGTTCCTACATGACCCTGTTGAAAATCTACACTATATGCTGCATTTAATGAAACATGTATATGTCAAACCAGAAGAGAAGACCTATAAACAATATATTGTGTACAGAAAAATTTCAGCAATGGAACCAGTTTCAGCAAATCAACAATGATGTGTCTTGGGCATGGAACCAAAGTTACAATGAAACATTCAACCTCTGCTGTGCAGGGGGCTCTTTTAACGTAACACCACACCCCATGGAAAACACTAGTCCAGACAATAAACATCACTTTAAAACAAAATCAAAACCATCACAAAAATGAACCAAGGGTGGGTGGGGAATAAAGCACGAGGAGAAACAATGAGGAGCTATTTACAATAAAATGTTTCATTTGAAAAGTCTGGTTTCTTACTACAGGGATTTGCTTTCCTATCTTTTTGATTGCTTTAAACTCAGGAACAGAGATATCCGCTGTTTGAATGGGAAGAAAAACACCCTCCTGGTTCATCTACCAAAGGTGGCGCTCGTGGAAAGCATTCCACAGCTGACAGATGAGCTGGACCACAGCAGCCCTGACTAAGCCGGCAACCAAGTCAAGGGACCCACCTGGGGACTTGAGAAATCAAAGCAGATTGGACTCTTCCCTGTCCTTCCAAGTCTGCATCTCCCCTGCCATCGACAGACGGATCTCACTCATGCTGGAAATGAGGAGAAGGACGCTTCAATCCCAAGCTCCTGACTTAGTTCTGCGTAGAAAGTCTACATCTATAGGGAACAAGGGCCCGACAGCATCTCTGAGTCTTTCAGTTTCCAAAACGCCAATGTTCAAATGGCTTCTTAAAATTGTCTGCAGATGAGTATGCTAAATAGTTTGGGTGTAAACACCTCATGGTGATGAGTAAATATGTACCAACAGTTGGGTTTGCAAAGAGATGTGACTATGAAACAAAATTAGAATTATTTTTAAAGTATCCTGATATGCCCAGGGCAATCTGACCTCTTTTTGTTCAGAGTGTGATAACGTTTTTCCCAGATAGCTGACAGCAACAAGATAGTGCTACTTTTTTTATATAAAATAACACTCATTGATAAGGTCCTTTTTCTACCAGAGACAATGAGAAGATTGGTACTTTTCCTAAGTTATGTATTACTGAGTCTTGGATTCAATTTTGAGAGCAAATATATGTTCCCGGAAAGCTAATTTTACACCTCATTTCCTGTAGAGAACAAAAACAACCTCAATTTTTCAAATTTTCAAGGTTTTCTTTATGGGCTATTCACAAGCATAGAAAATGCATGTAGGGGGTCGGAAGCTTTCTAGAAAATACTACACAAACCTTTCCATATCAGATCCTTCAGTTTTAACTCTGGCATTTTCAGAGCCAGAACAGGAACTGAAGCGTGAAACAGACGCCTGGAATGCTGGAGTCCCACTTTTGATTCTGTTGTTTACTGCTGGCCCAGGTACCTTTGGCCCAGTCACTTAACCTCTCCGTGCCTGTTTCCTCATCTGCAAATGGGGTTTAATGCTTTTTTTTATCATATGATTTTCTTTGCAATTCTGGATCAAGAGGTGCTGACAGTAGCATAAAGTGCTTTGTAACTATTACAACTGCTGTATTATTTGACTTTCTCGTGTTATTGAGATGATATCCCCCCCCCCCCCATGTAACAAAATAGTGTATCAGTTTGGTTGAATTTAAGCACTGAAGTTATCCCATCAAACTACCTGGGACATCGTTAGCAATAAAGATAGAGAGATCTAAACCCAGGATCTCAAGGAATCTATAGCAAATAGGTCATCATGAGAGAAAAGAGCATATTAATGAGAACATTTGCATATGTATGCCATCATACAAAACTCTGCCTTTATCACATGAGAGCCTACCATGACCTGAAGGCTTGGCATCAGTTGACATCAATTAGCCAGATTGTTTCTTTCATTTTGAGGGGAGATCATGTCATGTTTCCTATAAGAAGAAAAAGTAGACCTGTTGGATTCTGTTCAACCACTCAGGTCACATCTACAGTGTCTTGATTCAATTCCAGCAAACTCAATGACGAAATATGGACGAGGATAAGTTCCTCTCCCATGGCTCACGCTTTTATCTTTCACTGCAATCTGCTACCAATCCCAGCACCCCTCCGAGCTGATCCATATGCCGATTGTCCTACAAAATGTATCTTCTCTTTATTTGGTTCTGCCACCAAGACACTCGTCTTTTAAAATTGGAGTCTATCATAACTCAAAATCATACAAGAGCAGCCGCAGCAGCAAGGATGATCATCTGCACAGATTTCCGTGTATTTAGGGTAAAATGCAGAGGAGATTCCTCCTTCTTGCTTAAGATCCAGAAAACGAGCATTAACGAGTTTCTGTAGATTGTAGGTGTCATGATGATATTTTTACCAAGTCTTGCCTACAGTCTTCTAAAGTAAATCATTGGATAAGCCTAACTGTCTGACCCATTTCCACAACATTAAAATGTATCAGCAAAAGGTTAGCTTGCATTCTAGGCGCTCACAGATCTATGGAAATGGACCATGTGTGTGAGAATGCTTCCCTGACATACATTGTCCAGGAAGAATAAACAGAATGTCTCCCCAGACATGGGAAGCACTACCAGGAACAGACATTGTCCGCTCTCTGTGCTATCCTGCCGCATCTGGCCGGTGAGTAGTAGCAATCAGAATAGCGTCCTTCCAGGCTAAGGTTTCTTGATAAAGTGTTTATTCTTCAGACAATAACCATAACTATCAAGATAGATTAAGACGAAAACTCCAATTTAGTGGTTATTCAGGACTGAAAAAAATTCATGAGAAAGGAAGAAAAAGGGACAAATTAGACTCAACTGTCATAGTAGAACCAGTTTTTAATGCCACCCAAACATTTTTAGGAAGCAGTAGTTTTAAATGATCATCAAAAGTGAGGATTGAGGCTTGGAAGAAATAGTTGTGCTCTGATTTTCCTTCAGTTGACAGTAAGCATGAATGAAGGTAAAGCCGTTACTTTCAATGCACAGGTCACCGCTGAGCAAGAAGGAGAACACGACTGCTCTATTAGTAAGACAAGAACTAAGGTTTGACAAAAAGGAGTTGTGCTGCGAGATCTTACTTCAGCTGGCTGCTAATTGTTTTTCAACTCAAATATATTTCTGGCAAGCTTAGCCCTATTATTTATTGTTGACTGTTTCTGCAAACCAATTGTGTGACACATAGGTCCAATGTCTTCAATGTAGTTTATAAGTTCATTGCTTTTAAATGAAGCATGTCTTTGTGAACTGCCTGAGTTCTTACGTAAACTGTAAAAGAGTATCCATCGACCTTTTGTGTTGATGTTTAAATAATTGCACCACCTGTGTCGTTACATGCACATAGGTGGACAGCCTAAACAATTTATTTTTAAAATATTTAATTGCATTTTTTTATATTGGCAACTTGCACAGGATACACAAAAACACATCTACAGAATAAGGCTTCGCTGTGTGTTTTGAGGTTATAATACTTGTGGCCCTTTGTGAAGTTTAAGTAATTCAAAGCTGGTAATTTAAGGATAGTTTTTAGTTACTTAAATCGATTGCCTTAGCAACTTAGATTTATCTTCTGGATTGAAAAAAAGTTGATAGCTTTTGAAGATCAGAAATCAAGGCAAATCTTAGATGATCGTTTACGTCAGGTGAATGTCTCCACCCCCTCTTTAATTGAACGTCTGATTTCCAGAGAGGGAGGAGGATGTGGAACCATGGGCTAGAGGTCTTAAGGGAGGACAGTTTCCACTCCGTTCAACTGCCTCGTCATTTCTAGATAATACAGCGCATTGGGACTGCATTTCAGGAATGATGGCAAGAGGATTCAGACATAATGGAAGGTTGGAGTTGATCCTCATTAGCCCTGTTAAAGTGCCAAATTTTCTGATTCATTCCAGAACTGGGTAGGTCAGATTCACATTTCTTTTCTTTCTTTAGCTTGAAAGTTTAATTCTCCCTGAACACATCTTCTGTTGTTGGGAATCTAACACTCGAATCACTGAAGATAGAATACATAAAGTCTTGGCAACGTCACAAAATCAGGATTATGATTTTCCGTTCTCTACCTAGGGTATCAAACTGTGGCACACGCAGGTGGTTGAGTTGGTAGCATTTCCTGTTTCTATTTTTGCACTGAGACCTCTGCACCCATACGTTTATTTCCATTCTTCTCACAAAGTTTGGTTGGGTGGGAGTGTAGCATCGCTAAACAATGTTGAATTCAGTTTTACCTATAACTGAGACCCCACGAACTTACTAAAGAGTCATGACACAGTTTCCTCAACTGGAAGCAGCTCCCAAGCAGCCACCAAGGACAGCAACCACTTATCTTTTGGCTGACAGTTCACACCATGTGCCTATTTCCTCCCATGTACTGGAGGAGTTTGCCGTGACGAGGCAGATAGAAATCAGAACATGATGGTAAACAGCTGATATGCACAGCTACCAGGACGCAGGCTGTGTGCAGCACAGTGGGGCAAGCACGGGGTGTGGGGGACAGGAAGGGTTTCCCGATGCTGCTCTGCCCTCGCCTTTTCTTCAGCATCTTGTATCTCTGCTCAGTACTAGTCCCCTGTGCCTCCTCCCCCTCATCTTCTGTTCATGACTACTATGTCCTGCTGGTGATTAAGGCAGAGACTATCGTTACTTTCAATGGTCCAGACCCAAGCAATATATATATATATATATATATATATATATATATATTTGGAAGAGTAACAGAAAATCCCAGCACAATCTATAGTCCTAGCGTTAGCCAAAGGCCCCGTGTCTTTCACAACGATGACTCCCGTTCCAAGGAGTATTCATGCATGTTTTAACTCTCAAGGCTCAATCCTGTGAGGACGCAAGTATAGAGCTAAGATAGTTGAACACATATCTCCTTAAATGTCTACTGTGTTAATATGGTCAAGGGGCCAATTTCTCAAAGATTTCATCCAATCAACTGCCTCCATTGTGGTACTTTCTCTCCATCTCATTAGCATGACTCCATATATTACTTCAGTGCTTGATTAGTAATGAAAGAAAAATATAAACTGAGTTTTACCAGAATAGTTCGAGAAAGTTCACTGAACATGTACATGTACTGTATGTATTACTGTAGAGATTGAAATCAATTTATTGTATGTAAAGTTTTATGAATGGTTATTTTATAATTTATGTATTTAATATAGGAATCAATTCCAGTGTTTTAGTTTATATGAAAATAAAACAAGCTGCATTTTTTAAAAAGAAAAAAAACCTTTATCTTGCGCTATTCATAATATTATTGGAGTTTTCACTTGTTATTTTCATTTTATTTGAGAGAGAGGAGAGTGAGAGCTCTTGCACGTGCTGGTTCACTCTCCAAATGCTCACGCATCCAGGAATGGACCAGGAGGAAGCCCGAGCCCAGCGCTGGATCCAGGTCACCTGCCCGAGTGGCAGATGCAGCTTTCCCTCGCGGCTGCTGGCTCCCCGAATGCGCATTAGAAAGAAGCTGGAATGGAAGGAGGAGGGCCCAGACTTTGACCAGACAATCCAGCAGGGGGTGCAGTTGTCCCAAGTGGTGATTTAAGCAGCTCTGCTTCATGCTTGCCTTGAACTTTCATTTAAATTGAATTATTATATACTTTAGGAAAACAGGTAAGACAAATCAGGGCCAAATAAGGCAAAAATGAGGAATGTCTATAGCTTCTCATGAAAGCTGTTTCTAATTTGCTAAATGGGAAATGAAACAATTGAGTAGAACTCAGATGTCTTGACATGCTGAAACGTCAGCCCCTAGACTGCGGAAAATTGATAAGATGTTGCACACTTCCATTCAGCAGGGTGAGGGAGAGCAGTTTGTCCTGTAACCACTCTCGTCTCCCACGCTTGCTCTCACTTCAGCAGACCTCGCTCTGTTCTTTGAATGTTCCTGAAGCAGCACGTTCGACTGGATCCTTTGATCGGGGAGGTACAGAAAAGGTGGATACATGTTTGTCTCCTTTTACACAAACTTTATCTATGCCAATTGAATAAGAGCGCTTTCAAAAAGATATATACCAGGGGGTGATGAGATGGATTTGGTGCCGTTCTTGTTTAAGTTTATAGTCAAATGACAGATGAAATCCGAGTGCAGTCAGTGTTGAATGAACAAAAGGCACAAAGCTACAAGTCACTGAGTATCCAGACCTGCTCCCAGCTCAAGGACAGGTGCATGGGCTCCCTTCTCTGTCTTCCCCATCGCCCTCTGCGTCATCTTTCCTGGGGTCTACTGCCTCTACCTGCTATGCTGCGTCATACCTGGTAAGTCTCATCTCAACAAGTACAGCAGTTTTCTACTTAAAGTAGCCCTTTTGGAATATACTCTGCTCATCGTCTACAGCTTGATTTCATGCACAAATGATATTAAAATAATGCTAGAATACGTTTTTCTTTACAATTCCTCCTTGGTTTCCCAATGCCTACCTGGTACGACCTCTAAAATGTTTGTAGAGGGACCCGGTGTGGTAGCCTAGATGCTAAAGTACTCACCTTGCACGCGCCAGGATCCCATATGGGTGTTAGTTTGTGTCTCAGCGGCCCCAGTTCCAATGTAGCATCGTGCTTGTATACTGGGAAACACTGGGAAAGCTTGTAGCTCGGGATCCTGTACCTCATGTGGGAGACCCAGAAGAAACTTCTGGCTCCTGGCTCCAGAATGACTGAGCTCCAGCCACTGTGGCCATTTGGGGAGTGAATCATCAGACAGAAGATCTTCCTCTCTGTCTCTCCTCCTCTCTGTACATCTGACTCTCCAATAGAAATAAATAAATCTTTAAAAATGTAAAATGTTTGTAGAAACTAAGCATTTGGCAACAAAAATGTGGGCTTACCAGTTACAGAGTAGGTGATTACAACCAAATTAAACACAGCCACTGTTTTATTAATTTATTCTAAAGAGAGACGGATATCTTCCATCTGTTGGTTTCACTCCCCTAAATATGTGTACAAGCCAGGCCTGGACCAGGTCACAGGCAGGAGCCAGGATGTCAGGTGTCTCAGGTGGACGTAAGACCCCAAGGATGAGCCAGCAGATGTACGTCCTTTCAACAGCCCAGGGCTGCCATCCCGTCTCCTCCAGCACACACCTTCGCCTGCACACACGAGCCTTGGGAGGCCCACAAAGCTGGTTGTTGCACACTCAGGTCAAGTTCAGGTTTGAGATGTTGCTGGGTACTCTGTGGGCAAGAATGCTCATCTTCATGTTCTCTATCTGAAAAAAAAAAAAAATCCCACTTGTTCTTCAAGAATCAAGTTAGCCATCACAGTCATTAGACAAAATCTCTTCGTTTGCTCCCCCAGGGCTTTCTTGGTGTAGCCATTTTGCTATTTGCCATGTAAAGTTGCTTGTTTCTTAATAAAAGCTGAGACCATAAAATAATATCTTTTCTCATGCTTCAGTCCCCAGCTCGTGGCACAACTTCTGGTATCCAGCAGAGTCTTGGTAAAATACCGTAATTCTGCAGTTTGTGAACTGGACAGTGGAGGAAGAATACGTGTTTTGAGGAGAAGATCGCAAGAAGGCTTTACCAAGGCAGAAATGAGTCCACTGGGTTATTTGGTTGGAAATTCATTTTGGCTTTGCTCTTTTTGTTTGTTTCCTCTGTTGATTCTTTTTTTTTTTCTTTTTGTTCTTTTTCGTTTTTGAAGGAGACCCCCTTCTTCCTCCTGCCCCGCACCCAACTCTAAAGCTCTTCAGATAACATATTTAAACGTTCCCCGCTCAACCTTTCTCCAGATTCAGGTTCTCTACTCCTCTCTATTCTACTTTCTGGCCACAGGAGGGCAGCATTTGCACAAAAGTCCCAGGAACTCTGCCGTTGGTGTTCTGTGATACTTTAGACCACATCCACAGCAAAGCGGCACCTGCGTGTAAGCATTTCCATTTCGTTCTTATGCCGTGATTCTTCACCATCTCCATTTTTTTCTAGTCTGTCATTACTTTAGGGAGACTGCTGTTATCAGCCAGGCAGCGAATTTGTTGCAAACACAAACGTCCTTGTAAACGGAGAGGCCAATTACAGTCTCTACACAGTATTCCAAACTCATTTCAGACGCCAGCAAAAATATCAAAGCAGTTCGTAGGGCCGGCACGGTGGCATAACCAGCTCATCCTCAGTCTGTGGTGGCAGAATCCCATGTGGACGCTGTTCATATCCTTGCTGCTCCACTTCCCATCCGATTCTGTGCTTGCTGCCTGGGAAAGCAGTGGAGGATGTGGGAGACGTGGAGTAAACTCCTGACTCCTGGCTCCTGGCTTCAGATCAATTCAGCTACGGCCGTTGCACCCACTTTGGGAATGAACCGGAGAATGGAAGATTCTTGTCTCTGTCTTTTCTTTCTGTACAGCTTCGTTTCAAATAAAGATAAATAAATCTTTAACAAGGTAGCTCAGAAGATTCACTCCCTAACTCCTACCCCTGCAGCAAGCTCTCCGCCGAGAAGTACGCTGCCCTGCTCAGTTGCTGTTACAAGATGAATGCCCTTGATTTTCTCTCTTTAAAAAGAGTGTAATGTTTCCAACAGTCTTGCCAGGATGTATTTTGTTTCTTAAACAGTTTTTATTCCTTTGAAAAGCAGTAATAACTTTTGGTTGTTCCCGTAAACCAAGGGATGGATAATCCTGCACCCCATTAGTCTTCTATTCCTGAACCATAGACGGCATTGATTGGTCATTCTGTACTTGACCATGAAGTCTAGCTTCTTAGCTACGTACGTAGGGGCTGTAGCGGGCAAGTGCAGGTCCAAATACGCCAAGTGCGTCCATTTTATTTTAATAGCCCACGGAAGCAGAGATCCAATTAATATGCCCTTTTCTCTTTCTGACCTATTTTTAAATTTCTTTTCTGGTCCATTGCAAGAAGCGCTCTCTCTCTCTCTCTCTCTCTCTCTCTCTCTCTCTCTCTCTCTCTATATATATATATATATATATATATATAAGAGTACATTGTTTAGCATACATTGACATATCACAAAAGGATCAAATGAGGACGTAAAGCTCAAAGACACCGGCACACCAGAGGATGCTTCTTAACCCAGATGGCTCCGCCTCACGATTCCTTCCTGAATCCTGCTAACTCTTCAGCAAGAGCATGGCAGTGTTAACTAAACAGGTGACGAGGACTCTTCCACCCAGGGTTACTAAGCTAGAGGAAAAGAGCGAACAAGTGGGAGGGCAGATCCCAAGCAAAATGCCCAGAAGCAGACATGCTCGTAAATAACGGCCCTCCCTACGGCCCCTGGCATCCGAGGGGCCACTCCAAGACAGCCCGTGGTCTGCAAACCTCCGATCCACACACTGATGATTTTTCACTTGAGCCTGAAAAGGAATTTAACATTTATTTATTCATGTATGACTTTGCGCTTAAACAATATTTATTGAACACTTGGCAATGTGACCAGTGTGCCCGGGAATGAATGAGAATACACGTGTTAGTGATTTGCCTAAACCTTGGCAGGGCCAGTCAAGAAGGGCAACAAAATCTGGACTACATCACCTGAATCCTAGCACAGCGAGATTCCCAATGGAAAAATGTGTCTGTCAGGACATGTCAGATGCTATGGTGTACCTGCGTACAAGGATAATGTGACTATCAACATAAACAATACACACGTATGTCACAAGAAGACAGAATAGTAAGTACAATTTCTGTTTGGTTCTTTTTCTGTTTATATGGGGTGTACCAAGGGCTCCCCGCTAAAGATCAAGAATATTGGCCCTTCACCCTCTAGATGTTTGTGGGTTGGTCCTGTTATCTGCAGAGAGCAGTTGCTAATGTGGACCCTAGGGGGCAGTAGAGATGGCTCAGGTGATTGTGTTTCTGCCACCCTACGGGAAACCCAGACTGAGTTTCTGATGGTTTCAGGAACAAAGATATGGTAGTTTATCTCTCTTTCTCTCTCTCTCTCTCTCTCCGGATGACTCCTGCACAGCCCCCTTTCCCCTCTCCCTGCCTGACACAAATGTCCTCTTGGAGTTATCTACATCCCGTTATTCTACAAAGTCCCTGGGCAAAGAGGAAGTGAATTACTTAGAAAAGACGTATAATTAGGTATTAGGATGCATTAACAGAAACTTGTGCCTTTTGATTGGGTTACTCAGCCACTTGACTTTACAAGCCTGAGGAAAAACAGCAGCGTGATGGATAGCAGAATGTCCTACTTGGGAGTAAGCGCTCACAGAATGACCCAGATGAGAGAGGTCTCTGGGGAAATGGGATTAATCAAGACAAACTGTAGGGTGGAGAGCTGGCAAACAGACTCTGGGAAGAAAGAGGGGCTTGATTTATATTTTTGGCAGACTTTTTGGAGTTAATTGTTCCACCATGGCTGATTTCAAACTACAAATGACAAAATTCCTGAGCATTGAACAGCTGGTTTCCAGGATTGCTTTAAGCCCGCTCAGGCGCATCCTTGCTAGCAACTGGGTAAGGCCGAGGCAACTTCCTTCCAGTTTGTTACCATATGGGTGATAGAATGACTTTTCAAAGTAAATGTGTGTTTATCCCTATAAATTTCAACATGGTCCCTATTCAACCTCGCCTGTACTAGCAGTGCTCGCCAAAGGATAATGGGAGTTAAAAGCAGGATCACCACAAATGAGTATATGTAAAAACTGATGACCGAAAGTAGATCACTAATTAGACCAAAGCAGAGGTAGGGTTGGGATTTACCAGGTGATGGCTAAGGGGTAAGGAGTTTCATTTCTTTCTATTTTTTTTTTAAGATTTATTTATTTTTATTGGAAAGGCAGATTTACAGAGAGGAGCGGCAGAAAGAGCTTCCATTCACTGGTTCACTCCCCAAGTGTCCACAACCACCAGAACAGAGCCAATCTGAAGCCAGGAGCTTCTTCCAGGTCTCCCATCTGGGTGCAGGGTCCCAAGGCTTTGGGCCACCTTCCATTGCTTTCCCAGGCCACACACAGGGAGCAGGATGGGAGGTAGAGCATCCAGGACGCAAATTGATGCTCATATGAGATCCTGGTGGTTGCATGGTGAGGATTCGGTCAGTAGGTCATTGCGCCAGGCCCAGGAGTTTCATTTCTGAGGTAATGAAAACCTTATCTTGTGCTGTAGTGAATAAACTGAGACTGGATTATGTACTTTGGGAGTGTGACTTGTATGATACGGGAATTATATCTCAAGAAAGTTGTTTAAATATGGCAATGCATCTGAAGGTAATACAAATTGAGAATATAATGATGGCTTTAGTGCAATTTAAAAAGTCATAGTAAAAATTAGTGACAATACCAAATCCTGATGAAGTTGTGGAGAAAATAGATCTCTCATGCATTGGGGGTGGGAATTGGTGCCTTCTTTAAGAAAAAAAATTAAAGAAATAGAATCATGATTTGTGGTTCCACTTTTTCAAAATATAACCAAGTAACCACACTCTTGGGCATTTATCCCAAAGGAATGAAAACTTATATTCAAACAAATTTTATACATGAATGTTGATGACTGCTTTATTGTAACTTCGAAAACAAACTATTAATCTATCTATTCAAGAGGTCAATCCATTTTTTTTTCAAAAAATATTTATTTTTATTGGGAAGGCAGCTTAGACTTATGGAGAGCAGGACAGAGAGAGAGAAAGATCTTACATCTGATGGTTCACTTTCTTCCCAAGTGTATGTAATGGCCAGAGCTGAGCTGATCTGAAACCAGGAGCCAGGAGCTTCTTCCAGATCCCCCACGTGAGTGCAACATCCCAAGGCTTTGGGCTGTCCTCTCCTTTCCCAGACCTTATGCAGGGAGCAGGATGGGAAGTGGCATAGTTGGGAAACAAACCAGTGGTCATATGGGATCCCGGTATTATAAGGTGAGAATTTAACCATTGCACCATTGCTTCTTGCCAAGTAAAATCAATACTTAAACTATGGCACCATTATACCATGGAACACCACTCAGAAACAAAAAGTAAGGAATTTTTCACACATGCATCTTGGTTGGAATTCAAAAAGATTATGTTGAACAAAAGGGCCAATCTCAGAAGATCAGCTACAGTATGGCCGAACTAAATGTTAAAATTTTGAGAATATAACCATAAATTAGTTTTTGCCAGGCGGAGGGAAGGAACAGATAAAGCTCCAAAGGGATAAGAGGGGTTGACTTGCGTGGTGATGGAATGATTCTGTAGTTTGAATAAGTGAATGGGTGCAGTAATTCACACAAGTACTAAAGTGACATAGAAGTAGGCACATGTTGCAGAAATGTCAACTTTCTGGTGTCACCAGTGTACTCTCCCTAAGACATAACTGATGGGGGAAATGTAGTGGTGTATACAAGGACATCTTTGCACTTTGCAACTATTTATTTATACAGGGAATATGTCTAGTAGCAGAAGGGTAAGAAAAATCCCTAAAGTCAAATGCTCCTTACACCTGTCAGATCACACACTCAGGTGAAAACCAAGAGAAGGGAGCCGTCTGTGGGAGCAGTTACAACTCCTTAGCTGCCTTGTCAATGTTGAAACGGATGGACTCCTTGAATGTTTCCAGCTGAATATTCATCACAGCATTGCAGTCTCTGGAGTTACCTTCAGCATGACTAAGTTTTCCCCAAACTGGAGAAAACACTATAACATGAGTGCAATGACTTCATTTTATTCCATATCAACTTTCTGCATCCAGTTTCTTGTGCAAATGAAAAGCCCTTCTCTTTCATACTGTGAGGTAACTGGTCCCCAGCCTTGGAGTAAATTCAGACCTTGCAGTCCAGAACATGCCAGCACATGCCAGAAGGATCCTAATCTTTCAGTTCTTGGATCATTGTGAGATAGGGTTTTTGGCCAAAGTAATCAAAACTGACTCCATGCACAGTCCAGGATAGACAGCAGGGCGGAGGGCTTCCCCTTGGGAGCTGTACTTAGCCTCTCAACCAAGCAGACTTGTTGCACAGGCTCTGCAAGAACTTTCTTTGGCACTTGATCATGTCTCTGCTCTGCAGGAACACAGCAGAGCTTGCGGTCTCGGTGGCCAGACATGAGCTCCATACATCATGTGCCTCCAATCCTGCCCAGACCCACTGTGTTCAGAGTGGAATCAACAAGGAAGCCTTCCCTCCAACACTGGAACCCAAACACCTTCCCCACTCATTACAATCCATGCATCACTTCACTCAATTCTGAATCAGCCTTATAATGCTCCCGTTTTATCTCGTATTATACATTTATCTTTTCATCTTCTATGAAGTCTCACGCAACCCATATCACAGTCTCGTTCCTATTCTTCATCCATTTACTGTCAGTGATTCTTTCACAAGAACTTACAATGTCCTAGGGCTTTGTAAAGATCACTTGACCTAATTATGATAGCAGCCTTAATGTTAGGTGCCTTTATTATCCAAAATGTCCAAACCAACTAAGAAAGAACATGAGTAAATGAGTTCTGTGTGTTTCCAACAAGTCTCTGCTTTTAATATTGCCACCCGAGGTTCTTGCTGATATTCCTGTGGTCACTGACGTGACCTATAGAACATGGGAGCCCTAAGCTTGAACCCAGTTAGATGACTTCCTGCATGTATGACACCTAGCCAACTGAGCCTCATTTCCTCATTGGTGAAAATTGTGAATGAAACTAAGTCCCACCTCACTAATCTGTTGTGTGATTCAAATGAGATAAAGTATTTAAATACTTTATTTATTATTCAATACTATCTCTCTCTCTCTTTATATATACATATATTTAAAGTACTCATGACAGTACCTAACAATCTATGGACCCCAGTGAATGTCTGTCAAATGAATTAAGAACTAGATCTCCAAAAATTAGTTTGAATATTGGAGGGGAGGGGGTTGGGAAGGAGAGAGAGGAGAGAGATACAGAAAATGCAGTGACCAGAAGGAGACAGTATTATTTGGCTTTATGAAAGCATCTAACCCTGTGTTTCTCCCATTTCCGCTGCCTACCATCCTTTGTGGGAAATCAGCATCTGTAAAGCGGCCATTCAAAAGCACCATTTCTTAAGAGAGATTAGCCCTCAAATGGTTACTTTGAGGAACTCGTTTCTCTACTGCTGGATGAACAGCTGCCAATCAAGATGCTCCACTATCAAGGAAGGGATCACTTGGAAAGCAAAATTCACAGGAACTCGTGTCTGTGGCTGGACCAATGCTCCTGCTGCATCAGCTCGCTGCTTCTGGGACTTTGAAGTTATAATTATTGATAAAATAGTGAGGAAAAAATAGAAAGAAACTCAAAAAAAGTCTATTAGGTAAGATGTTTTTTAGACCATAAAAATAGAATATTTTAACAGTATGCAATTGGGTGTAATACTCATCGCAATTTTCTTATTTAATTTTCTAATTTTCTTATCTTAATTTTCTTATTTCACTGCAGGCCCATGCAAACTTTGGTATGCTCCTACCAGGCGTGTGAGTAAGTACTGAAGAACGATTGTATTTTATTGTTTCATAAAGACCTAGGAACAGGGATAATATGTGCTTACAAAGGAAGAAACTAGTGAAGACAGTGCATTAGGCAGAGTAGCTAAACCCAGGCTGGAAAGATTGACAACCAGCAGGTCCTCCTGATGCAGTGCCAACGACCTGATCTGCTAAGCCTTCCATACTCTTAGTCATAGCAAATATTAGGCTGCAGTTACGGAGAAACACATAAAAGAAAATCTTAGCACTTAGTTTTAGGGTTTTCTTTAGCTGCCACCAAAAAAAAAACCACATATGTAGATCATGTAAAATATGTCTTTTGATTGTAAAAATGTTTTAACGTATGCTACTTATGATGTAATCTCACATTCAGAGAGCACAGCAACATCATTCTTTTTCTCTACTCCCTCTCCTTTTTCCCCCAATGTCTAGCACCTACTCCACTATATCCATTCTCAGCCCCACATAGTATACGTGGAGAAGAGAAAGGGAGACGGAGTGGGTAAGAAGTTTATATAAGTTCTCAGAAAAAAACACAAAAAAACAAAACACTTGATAATGAATGTATCTTGGGGACTCAACTGATTAACAGTTGGTCAAAACTGGGGGCCTGGCGGCTAAAGTCCTCGCCTTGAACGTGCCGGGATCCCATATGGGCTCTGGTTCTAATCCTGGCAGCCCTGCTTCCCATCCAGCTCCCTGCTTGTGGCCTGGGAAGGCAGCAGAAAACGGCCCAAAGCCATGGGACCCTGCACCCACATGGGAGACCCAGAAGAGGCTCCAGCCTCCTAGCTTCAGATTGGCTCAGCTCCATCTGTTGCGACTGCTTGGGGAGTGAATCAATGGATGGACGATCTTCCTCTCTGTCTCTCCTCCTTTGTATATCTGACTTTGCAATAAAAATAAAGATTTTTTAAAAAGTTGGCCAAACTTGGTTGCAAGATTCGAGTATCATTATAAAGTATTTTCCCCCTGAGCTAAGTCAGCCCAGTTCTACCAGTAAAGACTTCTTTGAGTTTTCAAAGCAACTACTCTTTAGGTCCACAACATTAGAGTCATGCTGGTCTCACCGTAACTATTGCCAAGAACATTCTCTGATGAAAGAGGCACCATGCATACAAACACCAGTGATGACAGCAGACAGCTGGGTGAGTCAGTTTACAGCCAAGTCCATTCTTGGCCATGAATAGAGCAGAGCTCCCACACAAGTCTTGGGGACCTCTCTGTTCTTTTACAAAAAAAAAAAAAAAAGAAAGAAAGAAAGAAAGAAGAAAAGAAAAAGAAAGAAAAGCTCTGTTGCAAAACTAGTGCCCAACTCCAAACAACCACACTCAACAGAACAGCGGCCGCAGGAGAAGCAAGAACAGGAAAGTACTTCAAATCCAGATTTATAGGATTAACATTGGATGATCAGATATTCATATAGTATTGCTCAGAATCATTATCCTAAGGATATTTATAAATGCCCAAAAAAGCTAAGTTTTTCAAATAGGCTTGATCAAAGAATTCTTTTTCATGGGTTAGAAAATGCAATTTTTTTTTTCAGAAAAGATTCCTAGACAATTAGTCTGTGGAACTGTGGTTTGGGAAATTATGTTCCAGCACCAACATGCTAACCACGAGAGCTTGCTTGAGAGCTTTCAGATTTGTAAAATGTTGTTATTAACTTTGTACCCTAAAGTGAAAAGATAAACTGTAAATTTTTTTTTAATTCCCCTAAACCCATGACTCCTTGTGCTTAGGTCTGAAGCATTCTGTCATTTCTTTCCTTTCCAGGATTCAAGGCTGCCTCCCTCTACAAATGCATCCTCAGTTGTAATTTTACATGCAAAAATTTAATCAAAGCTCCTAATGCGCCAATAAGCACAGTGTGTGCAGCCTGCCATCAAGTCATTGCTGTGAGTACTTATGACTGCTGTACCCGTTTGTGGACAAAGAATTTAAGTCTTGCTAGCCAAAGGCATTTTTCAAGACAACGTGGCAGATTCTTGGAACCCAGGCACTCTGTTTGCAGAGCCAGTCTCGTTCAACGCCCATTCCTGCTTTGCTAAGTCAGTACTGCAGCCCACTGCTGCTTGTCCCTCCTCAATACTTAAGGAGACTTGGTCTTGGAAAAACCCTGCCCGTGCCCCTGTCCAGTTCTGCCACCGTGCCTTCACAGTGTTGCATGTGTTTCAGCAGCACTTTTTGATTTGAATAGACCAATAAGCAAAACAAAACAGAAAAACAGCGAAAAGGCTCCAGGCATCTGCAGAAGGGCAAAGACAGTTGCCTGAATGTCCCTTTCCAGACAAAGCCTGCGTCCATCTCATTACTCTGTGAGCTGCTCAACACTTGAGGGGTCTTCAATGGAGACAAAAGACCTGTGACAAGGGGAGAGCAGTCCAGCTGACTGATGGAAAGACTGGCCTGTGCTCTGTCTCTCTGACTCAGAGCCCAGTGAATACCATTTGTTTACCTAATGATCAGAACAGAATGGATACAATGAGGTTGCCAAGAGCCTAGCCATTCAACTTTTGCTCGGCTAAGAGGGAAAAGAAAGGGGAAAAAAATCCTCCCTCTGATGTAGCTATGAGGTGACTCACTGGGCTTGGGCTTCTTAGCACAGAATCCCAAAGTCTCTTTGTTTCAGGGAATAAAACAGTTGGCAGACAGACCACTCTTCTCGTCTAAATAAATAAATTAACTGATCAAGCAAACAAGTAAATGAGATGGAGAGAACTGGCAACTAATTACTTAGGAGTAATTATCGGAGCAGAAAGCCTAGGCCATGTTCCATTACTGTCACTCCCGCTGGCTGGGAGGGTGTGGAATCTATTTTGGAAAACAAGAAGCATTCCTGGGCAAGGGACAGGACCTTTGTCTCCATTCATTCGATGTTAAGACCTAGCTTTTATACCAGTTTGGTGTTCTTAGCAGCAGAAGTGGAAATATAGTCCTATGTTTTGAAAAGACTAAATATCTAGTAGATCTAACGGTTGCAGGAATGGAAAACTTTGCTGATTAGTGGAAGCCACAGTCTACATCTTCAAAAATGTGGATGGGGATCTTTCCATTCCCATTTTCATCAAGATCTCCAAACTTGGGCTATTGTTGTGGCGTAGTGACTTAGGCACTTCCTGTAATGCTAGCATCCCATCTGGGTTCTGGTTTGAGTTCCAGCCACTGTAGTTCTGAACCAACTACCTGCTTAATGCATGCACCCAGGAAAGCAGTAGAATGTGGCCCAGGTCCTTGGGCTCCTGTACCCACATGGAAGATCTTGATGAAGCTCCTGGCTTCAGCCTGGCACAGTCACAGCTATTGTGGCCATTTAGGGAGTGAACCAACAGCTGGAAGTCTCATTCAATCTTTTCCTCTCTCCTTCTCTCTCTCTTTTAACTCTCTCAAATACAATAAATAAATGTTTTAAAAATAAAAGGTCCCCATACTCAACTCCTCTCTGCTTTAACTGGATGCCATATTAAAAATGAGTGAATAAGCCAGAGGCACATTGTGCTTAAAATCCAGGATTAGAGTTGCTTATCATCATATATGAAAAATTCACGAGTATTCCTGATAGACCTCGAAGCCCTAAGTTGTATAGAATTGAATGTGCTTGCCTGGCGTCTAGTAGAGAAAACTCAGCACAACTTACTGAAGAAGGAACACCAACACCGAGCGCTCTTGTTGCAGATGGAGACTCACTGTGAAGGTCCACCACTCTGGGCAGTAGTGCTGGAGCGCAGCCAGCCAAGCTTCTGTCTCACCATGTTGTCAATGGTGTTCTTTGCATCAGATCAGTATGCAGCCAAGGGGAGATACCAGATGGTGGGGGCAGATCTGTGGCTTATTGATTGGAAATGGCACACCTGAAAACAGTATTTCCTACATAGCAGTTGCTTAATAATAAAACCTCATAAATAATAGAAGCCACTTTATAAATATAAGGCATGGCTACTGCGCAAAATGGAAATTACTTATAACCATGATCACATAGTTACTAAATTAACTCTTAAATAAGTTCCTTACCATGTGTGAAATGTCTTGTGACTTCCATATATTGTGTCAGACTTCTCTTTGAAGTCAAATTCCTCAATCTGGTTCCTAATTAACTTGTTATTCTTGTATTCAAAGCACATCAAAGCATCTTCTTGGAGAGATTCCTGCATAACTGCTCTCTTTTTATTCTTAGATTACCTCCCTGCTGTGTAAGTGTAGTCTACTGATAATTCCTGTAAGAAATAATGCCCACCTTATTCTAAGAAGAGTTTACATAAATCTCACATAAAGCTAATTTAACATTTCCCCCCTCCCCCCACACACACACATACCACATGCAATTACTATGTAAAATCTGTAATCAGGCAACAACAAAGAGCCCATCTATCTTTTCCCTCCCCTACCATCCTGCATTTAAGGATAAGAATTTACAACTTTCTCACTAAGAGGTGGAATCAATGCTAGTTTCCAGGAGAAGTTGCACAGGGTAAAATAGATAAAAACAAAACAAAACAAAACAAAAACACCTGAAACCTTCAAGAAATATACAAGACAGCATTTGCTCCTTAACTCTCTGAATATGTAAACGTCAGGAATTCTATCCTGGCCTGAGATTGCAGTTAATTGAACTACTTTGGCTCATCCTTTGTCTAGCTAGGATCATTCCCAACTTGAGCCTACCCACCGAGGTTCTCCAAAAGAATGTAACTGAGAGATTTGGATCTCAGAATGGGTCTCCTTCAGAACTTAATCACAATGTGCCTAGAATCAATCTAAATCTTAATCTCCAGTCCTTTCAGATTTCATGCACAGAACTTTCTGGAACTGGTAGGCACCAGATACAATTAGCCTGGAAACTTCTCTACTTGCAGAACTAGACCAATTTGCTTTGTCTGACATTGGTAGGGAAGGCCAGCGTTGATCAATTCTTCTAGAATTATCATAGTTTCTTCTGCTCACTGGGTTGTAAGCCAGTGGCCTAGGGTTTGTTGATTAGTTGACAGGGCATGTATTTTTGCAGCGATTTCCATATGATGTGACTGGCAAGCTTCCTAAGCGAAACGTGAACTATGTAAATCCAGTTTCATGCTCTCTGCTTCTCAACTCAGTTTTCTTTTTAATCCAATGAAAATGATTTTGTCAAAAAACAAACAACAACAACAAAAATGCAAGTTTCCTCCAAACCCCAGAAAAGGAAGCTTTCTGTTGAGCGGGGAACTGTCTTAAAAAGCTTTCTTAAAAAAAAAAACGCCCTTTTTTTTTTTAAAGTTGTTGTTGTTTTTTGTTTTGTTTTGTTAGAAAGTCCTCATTGGTGAATAAGGTCAGTAGGGGGAGAGAAAAGCAGTGCATAGGAAAGGTGGGAGATGGCAGTAGATCTTAACAGGCTGTCTCAGGTTGTCTGGATTCCCGGGGTGTGAGGCTCCCGTGCACACCAACACGCCAGTCTTCCACAGCCACTCGGCTCCCAGCCAGGAAGGGGCTCAGGACCCCCAAGGGGTCCGTTTATGAGCGCCTGCTTCTCTCCCCCACAGAGTGAATAATCAGGCATCCTGTTGAATATAACTCATCTACGTGGAGGGTTTGAAAGATTCTGGGAACTTTAACAACAACAACAAAATACTATAAACACTGAGAGATAATGTTTTATGAACAGAGGCAAAATCCCCAAATAAACAGAAAAGAAGCAGAACACAACCCACCCACAAACCATAGCGTCTCCGGCTGTAAATGTAGCTTGGGTCTGGAAGAGGCGTAACCACAATAGAAGTCCTAAACATGTTCCAAATTGCTTAAGAAAGGGAAGGTCTGGTTTTGTGCCTTCCTCATCCTGAGCACATCACTGAAATGCCCTATTCCTCTGTTTCATTCCATTGTCGGCTTCCCAGCCTCAGCCTGGAGGATTTAATGAGTGCTTTGAAAAACTGTCAGGTGTTTAAGTGTATGCATATTCCTGGTTGTGCTGGTCATCCAATATTTGCCGATAAGATCTACTCTATGTCCCATTTCACCTAATCTGAACTCTGAGACACTGATGTCCTTAGGTCACCCAGGCCCCCTTGCCCACTGAACTCTGTTGGGTTTGGCTAACAGGAGGCAACATCAAAAGATTGTGTGAGAAAGAGAGGCCAGGGCCCGGCGGCACGGCCTAGCTGCTAAAGTCCTCGCCTTAAACGCCCTGGGATCCCATATGGTTGCTGGTTCTCATCCCCACAGCTCTACTTCCCATCCAGCTACCTGCTTGTGGCCTGGGAAAGCAGTCGAGGACGGTTCATAGCATTGGGACCCTGCACCTGTGTGGGAGACCTGGAGGAAGTTCCTGGCTCCTGGCTTTGGATCGGCACAGCATCGGCCATTGCGGTCACTTGGGGAGTGAATCATTGGACGGAAGATCTTCCTCTCTGTCTCTCCTCCTCTCTGTATATCTGACTTTGTAATAAAATAAATAAATCTTAAAAAAAAAGAGAAAGAAAGAGAGGCCAGTAAGGGTGTTTGTTCCTTAACATCCAACCTGATATTAAAGAAATCCTAGAGGCATAGTGCTGCCTCTTTATTACTTAATTTTGAACACAAGAGCCTGGCGTGATGGCTCAATGGCTAAATCCTCACCTTGCAAGCGTCAGGATCCCATCTGGGCACCGGTTCATGTCCGGCTGTTCCACTTCTCGAGCTTCCTGCTTTGGCCTAAGAAAGGAGTTGAGGATGGGCCAAAGCCTTGGAGCCTGCACTTGCATGGGAGACTTGGAAGAAGCTCCTGGCTCCTGGCTTTGGATGGGCTCAGCTCTGGTCATTGTGACCACTTGGCTAGGAAACTAGTGGTTAAAAGATCTTTTTTTTCTGTCTTTCCTCCCCATAAATCTGATTTGTCTTTCCAATAAAAATAAAAATAAAATAAATTTAATGTTAAAAAAAGGTTTTCAAGACAAAAAGGTATTTAGGTTTCAGAAGTGTTTTGTGTTAATTGCTCAGTATTGCCTTTTTATTCATGTTGTTGTTAAACATTTGGTGTGTAAATATCAGAACTATTGGAAAGGGAGCAATCTGAAGTATTGCTAAGCTTCGTAGTTTCCAGACTATGGAAAACAGTCCCAAGGTTTCCAAGGAGTGGTGGGGAACAATGCTGAGCGTGTATGTTATGTGTAGCATCACCCACAGATGGAATAAATCATGTGTCACATACAGAAAATCCTGGTTGTTTCCAAGTGTAGTTAATACCATGACAAAATACAAGCTGTGTAAAGCCTTGACTGCATTCATTAGGGCTTCTAAATCAGCACATATTTTCTCAATGAGTGGCAATTAAAAGTACAACCCCCATCCTAAAGAGTCATTTTTTAATCTGAAAAAAATTTGGAAAATAACTCATCTAGGCTCAAATCCAATGAATTTATCCTTTTTTATTGTTTTGGTTTATCACTTTGGGCAAATTAAATTAATTTCTTTTAAGATCTTGGACAAAAACTGAATATCTCATGTATGTTTAGCCTGAAGTAAACATTTTAGATTCCTTCACAAATCGAAAGCCACTGGCATGGACTTTTTATGTTCTCAGAAGAAGGTATTCATGCAAGAAACTAGGATGCAAGTCTTTATTTTAAATTACATTTGTAGCAAATGCCATGAGTGTAAATTGTAGGATGAAGATATTGATATATGAGGACTCCTCTGTAAGAAACAGGTGGTCAAAGTGAGACTTAAACTCCTAAAGGAGAACATGTCGCCTCAATTTGCTCTTCCTTAGGCCTGTAGCTGTTAACCAGGACTTCACCAACCAATGTATTACCTATTTATTATTATGTAAACTGCTCAGTAACTTTCTCAGGTCTTGCACTTGGAACTAGGAAGGAATATTAAAATGAACATTTAAAAATTACCATTTGATTTCCTTTTACTCTTTTTACAAATAGACGCTCCAACCCCTGCCACTTATGTACTTCCAAAGGTGCTAATCTTGAGGTCTTTCACCCCAGATTTAAACCAGACCAGACAGAAGTCTTATGATGGTGATCTTCTTGACCTTACAACTGGGAAACTGACCTGGGGCAGATGGTAAGTTTGAATGTATTTGCTTATCTTTAAAGATATTCAAGGTTATATTTGAATGCATTTACTAGCCTTTAATTCAAAGGATGGTTTCTTCAGGTTTTAAATGTTTTTTATATCATGTAGACCAAAATCTAGGTTGAGAATGTGCTATAGATAAGATAGTTTTAGAGGTCATCTCAGATGGGGGAAGGCAGCACTTACTTGGTTGAATACGGAGTAGCCAAGGCTAGGACATGGAATTCAGCTTTGAAAGAGCCTTAGAATCCTGCAGTGTTGGAGGAAAAGAACATTTTTATCTGTTGAATAAAGTGAATCAATATCAGCAAGGTCCTTGATGCTGCCCTAATGAATCTTAAGGAAATGCAATTACAGAAATAGCAGCAAACTGGTGAAGTGAGAGTGAGGCGGTGTAAAATATCCTGGCCATTGTTGAGACAGCGCGATGGGCAAATCAAGGCTTAAAGACAGAATGCCCCCTATGAGAAACTTGGAGGGGGCAAGCTGCTTGTCCTCAAGGGAGGGACTTCTCAGCTGCCTGCCTGCTGGGGATGACTTTAGGGGGATATTAGATATTAAGGACTAATGGCAGCTTAATTCTCATCTCACTGTTAGCTTTAAGGGTTATCACAGGGCAGAAATGAAAATACACTGGCCTTCATTATAAGCATTGTTATTATGGTAGTTAGCGAAGGGGTCAGGAATCATATTCTTAGCACCTGTTACAAAGATTGTCACATTGAAGGGACTCAAAATTTATGGGAGGAGTGAACAGAGACGTCAGTAAAAATCTAAGATGTCCATGATTCAAAATTCAGAATGCTGAAGGATGTCTTTTTCTTTCTTTTTTTTTCTGATCCCATGAAAAAGTCCATTAAGGAATATTACTATGAGTACTTGGAAGAGTGAAAAATTACTGGCTTTTCTCCTAAACAACAGAAAGAATGTGTTTCTAATTAGGGAAAATACCTAGACCACCAGCTTCAGAACTCGGACTTCCCGAGAGAGAGTGGGAACATCCTAGTCTAGAGAGAAATTCGTCACCTCTCCATGACCAGTGCTCGGGGCCTTGTCAACCAGCGCTCCAGGAGGAAGCAGTTCCTTTGCAAAGCCTATAAAAATAGGCAGAATTCATTTTCCGGTTCCTTGGGGTTTTGTTTTACTTTGGGGGATGTTTGCAGTATTCTGGTTCCAGGCAGCAATAGGGAGAGGAGCAAAATGCAGGGTAAGTTCCTCCAAATGTCAGGCTGGGTGGTGCCAGGACAGCTGGCCCCGAAACCCTGGCTGTACCCAAGGAGGGGACCGCTGTGACCAGCAAGAATAAACGCTCAGCCTCATCTGGTTTCTTTTAATGTTTCCAGCAAAGAACTTGAATTATTGCATTCTTTCCCAATGTCTTACATAAAATCAGATTATTAAGTATAGAGAGTCCACTATTCTCTGTCCTTCTGGCTAGTGGTTTAGTGTTACCATAGCAATATCAAATAAACAAAGAAGTAAATTAACCTCTGATGGAGTCTGCTGGCCTGGCTGCCCAGACTGTGCTCGCTCCCTGCCTAAACACACACACACACATACACATAGTTGTTAGCCTTGTCCGCATTTTCATTGTTGTTAAATCTGTGAGATAGATATTTGGCCCAGTGGTGACAATATCTAAGGATAACAACTTGGTTTCTATCATCTCTCTGTTCACAAAAAGACTTTATTTATCATTACCTGCAGAATTCAATCTGAGTCGTTTGTGTGGATTCCGTTTTCTTGAGTCTTTTTCAAAAGCATTCCACATTATTACTTGCCAAGGACCCCTGAAGCTTTATTCAAAGAGAACAAAAGCTTAAAAGACGTAAAAGTCTTGAAAGACTCTTGTCTGCCTCCCCTCCCCCATTCCTCTGTCCATGTCCCCAGTGACCAGCTCAGTGTGACCAAATCACCTTAAGTCCACATGGATTCCCAGCCCCCCTCCACTGTGTCTCATCAGCCACCTCCCTGGCCCAAGCCATCTCTAGGGCCAACCCATATGACATCTGCAAGAGCCTTGGGACCAGGCTAGTGCCCAGCATGATCTGTTTTCCACATAGCAACCAGAATGATCTTTTAAAAATATGAATTGCATTAGTTCATTTCCTTGTGCAAAACCCTTCTGTGACCTTCTTGGCACACAAATTAAGTACAAAACCTTCACAGTGCCTGCTGTGCTCTCAGTGACCTGGCCCGTGTCCATCCATCTGACCTCATGACATATTCCTTCTCCCAGCCCTGTCTGTTTTTCTCCAGATCCTGGCCTGGCCCCCTGTTCTTTCTTCTTGTACAGCCTTTCCCTGCATCTTTTCTTACATTTTCATATCTTAAAAACATTTTTTAGAATAGTTTGTTCATATGCGGGGGGCGGGGTGGGAAGAGTTGATACCTACTTGTTTTCAGAGAATTTCAAAGAATTTTTTTTTTTTATTTATCTTATTTATTTGAAAGGCAGAGGTACACAGAGACAGAAAGATCTTCCATTCACAGGTTCACTTGTTAAATAACTGTAATGTCCGGCCTGGGCCAAGCTGAAGCCAGGTTGCTGGAATTCAATCTGAATCTCCTGCGTGAGTGCAGGAGCCTGAGCTATCTTCTCTTACATCCCCAGGATTGATAGCAGGAAATTGGATAGCAGGTGCAGCAGCCGTGATTGGAAAGCAATGCTCATGTGGGATGCCCGAGTCACAGGCACAGTCACCATTACTTCCTCTTCCTCTCTTTCTTTCCCTTTTAATTATTGTGATGATATACCTTCAATGTACTACGTAAGCACGAAATAATCATACAATAAAGAATTCAACAAGGGGAGGGCCTGATGCGGTGGCCTAGCGGTTAAAGTCCTCGCCTTACATGTGCCAGGATCCCATATGAGCTTGTCCGGTATCGTGACACTAAAAAGAGGCAGATCAATGGGACATTGATTTAAAAAATTTTTCATCTTAAACAAATATTTAGCTTCTCCGCTAAGTGTCTTCAAAATAAAAAGGCTTATCAGTAACATCTAATTTCAACATGATTATTTCCTCTTGACTGTAAAAATATCACTCACTGATTTCTCTTTTTTTCTAATTAATATGAGGGAATGCTTCCCAGATAGGAATGTGTATAGATCAAGGAATATCTGTCAGTTTAAATACACACCTGATAGTGTATTTGTTCTTACCAATATGTAATTTAAAATGTTTCAATGATTTCTTTGCTTTCCTGACCTTGTAAACAGTCAATAAATGAAGCCAGGAGAGGGGAGAATTCCAGCATCTCACAGTCAAAAATAGTTCATTCCCCCTTGGCTTCTGCTTCTTACTACTGCCTCTTAGCAATCCAATGCAGAGCATGTGTCTGTAGATACATTCCAATATATCCATCATTTGGAAAACTCACTGACTCCAAACTAAAAATGGGAACGAGATAGACTGGCTGACAACATTGACAACTGCTTCAAGACAAAAAATGTAGTTCATTAAAAAAAGAAAGTGTAGTTCGTTGGAACACTATCTGCCAGTTATACAGTAGGCTGGCTCCAAGTAGAAATAGCACACTGTGGGAAGATGTCGATCCCGTCTTACACACCTCTTGTTGCACAGTTCAGACAGCTGACTCGGCCGAGCATGTTTGTGTAGCTGGGCGTTGGGGGCGTGGGAGAAGCGGAGACAGGCAGAACGCTAAGCAGTGCAGAGAAGAAGATGTGATCCAGTGTAACACATACATGTCCACACACGTCCCCACGCGCACACACAAGGACAGGGATACATGGTGTTTAATGACCACAGTGATTACAGCAGATGATCATAAAAATTCAGAATCTTATGCACAATTCGTTTATGTCATGAGTGCAACCTTGTTGAAGTCTTCATTCCTTTTTGAATGAAAAGTTGTATCTTTCCTTTTAAATTCCTTATGTGAAATAATTGCCAAGTATCCATATTTATTGAATGCTTGGGACATGAAGCAATTCCAAACAGAAGAAAACATTCAGACAAAACAATGCCCTGAGCCAGTGCTTTTTCCCTTTTCTGTTGTCATGGCTATGAGACCCTTGGCCTCTTCTTGTTAGTCCTCTGTTCCTGGTCCCCTGGTGCCCAAACCATGGCGAAGACACAGTTCCCATTATGTGTACAAGCAGAGGTGCTTATGAAAATGTGAAAACAGTGGAAATTTTTGCTCAATTGTTTGAGCCTAGGAGGGAGTGTGGGAGTTTGTGTAACTCTAAGCAGGGGGAAAGATTGTCGCACATAGTGCGGGAGGGAAAGCGACAGCCTTTGGCACACGTGGCTCCTCTGCTTCCTGGGCTCCCAGCCAGCAGACTTTCTCCAGCCTGCCTTGTGGTTAGTTGCAGTTGGCTCATCACAGTGTCCCAGCTGTCATTTTCCATGTTCTTTCTGCTCGCCTGACTTGATGCTTAAGAAGCACAGCAAACTTCACAGCTATGGGATGGTGGCATCGCAGCCACAGCATGAAAGGAACCTGGGGCTCAGTGGCGCCTTGACGAGCAGAATATGCACTTATCAGAAACATTTACATTGGGAGTGTGGGGGTTGCTTTGGACATGAAGCAAACTTATTTTGTATTTCAGTCATATACTTTTTATGTATACTTTGTTAAAGCAACTATTTTCTCTTGAAAGAACACTGGTGTGAAGGAAGCCATGACTAAGGATTCAGTTAGATCAGCAGAGGATAGTGTTAACAAAGCACCATGAGCAGCCCCTTCTGGTGGGGAGAACAGAGGGCAGGAAATGAACGAAAAGGCCAAGAAATTAGAACAAAAGAACTGAGTACTTGTTTACAACCAAACAAGAATTTAAGAGTTTTCTGGAGCAATCCAGGAACAACGAGAAGGCGCTCAGATGCATATATTGCGATTCAATAAACAGGTTAGAGATAGAAAAATACTGAAGAGAGGGTGAGGTGGAAGACAACAGCAACCTCAGAGAAACTGCCCTCACATCTGCCAGAGGCTATTGCTCAGGTTATTGCAGGCAGTAGAGCTTTACAAACATGAGAACTTTTTTTTAAAGATTGATTGGCTGATTGGTTAATTGGAAAGTCAGATATACATAGAGATGGAGATACAGAGAGAAAGATCTTCCGTCTGCTGGTTCACTCCCCAAGTGGCCATAGCAGCCAGAGCTGAGCTGATCCAAAGCCAAGAGCCAGGAGCTTCTTCCAGGTCTCCCACAGGGGTGCAGGGTCCCAAGGCTTTGGGCCGTTCTTGACTGCTTTCCCAGGCCACAAGCAGGGAGCTGGATGAAAAGTGGAGCAGCCAGGACATAAACTGGTGTCCACATGGGATCCTGGCAGATGCAAGATGAGGATTTAGCCACTAGACTATCACACAGGACCCAAAGATAAGAATCTTATATTGATTTTTATTGTTAGTTTCATTAAGATGTAGCATATTTATGATCAATTACTGTGGTACATTTTCCTTTATTGGGATAGATTAAAGAAAGTATACTGTGGATATGTAGAAGTTACACCCAGTTTATGGGACAAGGATGTAAACAGAGAGATCAAAGTGACAAATGAAAAAAAAAAAGGTCAGAAATCAGCATAAGTAGGAAGGGACAGGAGGTGACAGGAACAAGCTGCATTTTCTACCAAACGTGGACATTAAGTGCAGAGTATTCTCAAACACTGGGAGCCTGGATGCACCTCAGGCATCACCCGTTATCGTGACTTTAAACACATTGATATCTTCGGCTCTCTGTTCCAGACCAAATGAAAAGAACATTAGAGCTTATCTCCTGCAAGTTTATGAGGAACAGGTGAGTTAACCAGTCCCGAGTACAAAGAATAGTATCTGGCTTATCGTAAGCCTTCCACTTTTTTTCAATTTAAATCATTAATATTAATTACTGTTCTGTGTGGAATACAGCATAATTAAATCAGGAACTGGTAAAGATCAAAGCTTTTGGAGTATGTGATTTTGTGAAGTAATTATGACAAACATATTTGTATATTTTTATGTTCGTTTTAAATGAACATAAAATTGACAGTTTTTCGAACAATTGCATACGTAAATATTATTAAGAATTGTGCTGTTTCTCACAAAAATCGGCTAATTTTTAAAAACTGACCATTTTCATACTCAAGCTGAAATTGTAATATGTTGCTAGAAAGAATAAAACTTGACACAGCCTTTTTGGAAAACTGCTTAACTTTATCTGTTCATAGTGAACCTTAAGTGAACACATGGTCAAGAAAATTTATTATTAGATGAATAGATGCATGCTATTTATTCCTAGATGAATATGTGCTCAATAGAAAGAGATGTATTTGGTTATTGTAAGTTCCTAACAAGGGTATTTTGACAGAACATTAATATTAATATATTTAGAAACTTACATGCCTAGTGAGAGTAGAATGGATAAATTGTGGAGTGTTCATATGACAGTATTTGAGAACTGCACAGAAATAATAATGAAAAATTGACTTCTGCTATGCACAGCATGGGAAAATCTCACAAGAATGAAGTTGAGAGAAAGAAGCCAGACATGAAGGCATGAAATATTGAATACTATGTAGTCCATTTATATACAATAAATACGGAGTGTTACACACGCCGCATGTTGGCTGACAGCGAGGTGAATGCATATGTACTTCAGGGCAGTAATACCCACCGAGAGCACGGGGAACGGTCAGGCAGCTACACAGCAGGGATTTTTGTTGTTGTTATACTTTATTATTTTCCAAGAGGCAGCAAGAAAAAAGCCATAAATAACCTTCTGGCCATAGGTTCACTAGCCAAATATCCATGATGGCCTAGACTGGGCTTACATCCCACACAGCTGATAGGAATCAACTACTTGGGTCATCACTGCCACTTCTCAGGGTTTACACCCAGGAGCCTGCAATTAAGAGCCAGACACTAGATGTGAGATGTGGGGGTCTTATCATTAGGTCGAATGTCGCCTTCTTTAATGATATTCTCTTTTTAGCTTGGAAGATAGTACAGATGTGTTTATTTTGTCACAATTCCTTTTATTTAAAATTTTATTTTTATTGGAAAGGTAGATTTACAGAAAGAAAGACAAAGATACTCTGTCCGCTGGTTCATTCCTCAGCTGGTTGCAATGGCTGGAGCTGAGCTGATCCGAAGCCAAGAGCTTCTTCTGGATCTCCTATATGGGTGCAGACTCCCAGTGCTCTCAGTCATCCTTCACTGCTTTCCCAGGCCACAAGCAGGGAGTAGGATGGGAAGTGGAGCAGCCAGGACATGAACCTTCAGCCATATGGGATCCTGGTGCATTGCAAGGCGAGGATTTTGCCACTAGACTATCATGCTGGTCCCTACTTTGTCACAGCTCTGTGAACTATATGCTTTTAAGGAAAAGTTTTATTTACTTCATCTATTTGAAGTAAAGAGAGACAGAGAGAGGGAAGGAGAGGGAGAAAGAGAAAAAAGAGCTCCTCTACCTATGGTCTATTCACTAAGTAGCTGTAATAGACAGCTGTACCCAGGTCAGAGCCAGGAGCCAGAAACTGTATCACAGTGTCCCGGTTGGGTTTCAGAGCTCTGGCATTTGGGGCATCTTCCACTGCCTTCCCAGGCACCTTGGCAGGGAGCTGAAACAGCAGCTGAGCAGCTGCCACTCCAACTTGTCCTCTGCTATAGGATGCTGGTGTTCCAAAGAGCAGCTTAACCTGCTATTCCACGATCCCAAACCCGAAAGAAATAGCTGTGATTTTTCCTGGATGTGATAATGGGATTGCTAGTCTAGGACCAAGGAGCTGGAGGTTCCTGCAAGTCAGAAGCTCTGCACTGTGTAGAATACTAACTGCTTACTTGCTAATCAGGCCCTTCCCCCTTCTCCTTCCTCTGGAACCTGGGAAGTCTAAGGCACCCTGTAAATAGCCATTCCCCTTCCAAGATTGTTAAAGGGCCAGGCACCTGGGAAGATGGCACTTCTCTTCTTTCTCTGCAGACCGGGATACAAGGAGGTGCTGAAGGAGCCCCCTCTCCACTTCTGCTTCGCAGCCTCTTTTCTCCTTACAAGTGTGAGTGTTTGTTTTCTCGCCTTCTGAATTCAGTTGACTTTATATGTGCCTGCATTAAGAATCCCTGTGTATGCATAAGAAGTCCTGGAATAATCATTGAGCCCCAGTCCTCCCACCTCAGCTGTACTTCAGCATAAAGTTGTTTGTTTTGCTGAAGACTCGATAACCTGCAAGATCTAAGGTAGTGCTGGCTCTTTCTTCCCAAGATTATGATCTTAAAGTCTCATTTATTGTTGAGAGATGAAACCATAAAAAAAAAAGCTGGCTTTACCACAGAATGACCTAAAAGCAATGACATTTCTTAAAGCAGTTATGCACAAAACCCACACGTTACAGTTGGGTTCCCCATAAGCCGATAATTATGTTCAAAGCTGCTACTAGGCTTAGGGAAACTAGAAGAGCCCTTGCTTTTCCACAAGCTATTTGTGCTACCATTTTAATTGCTCTGTACAGCAGAAATTTTCATGCTTTCCTCATCTTCTTTAAATTAGCTTAGATGCAAAGCCGAAAGATATTTAAATGAATCCTTGCCAAAAAGGCGAAGTAATATATGAGGCTTTCAGATTCAAGTTCAGTCACCCTGTCCTTTTCACATGTGATGATACCACTTGCCCCTCAAATATTTGACCATCACTTCAATAACCAGAAAAACACCTCATCTTCATTACTGCTTACAATTCACAACCACTTGCATCTTTAAACCCCATCTCATCTGCAAGACTGTAAACTTCATTAAGCCAGAGATTGAATATTTGTTGATTCATTATTTGCATAACCATAACATATATATGAATAAGTAAATGACCAATCAATGATTTACCAATGTCAATATGCTTTCAACTATATCAGAAGTTTTTAGCAAATACAACCTTACACAGATCCCTGATGCACTGAGTAGATTCAAGCAAAGCTTTGGCCCAGATTGTCTTCAGGAATCTCTGTGCAATTCTTAGTGTCTTTAGAGAAGAACTTGGCAAAAGTATGTGCACAAAGGTAATTATAGTTGTGTCCACATGAAGAATTATTCATGTATTCAGTGAACAGGGATGTTTATGAAAGCTTCTAGCATACCTACAAATAGACAAAAGCTAGGAAAAACAGAAATTAGGGTAAGACAACCATCAACAAACCCATGGTCCTCCAAACTTTCTTATTTTGTGTGGATTACCCCTCTGCGTGTTTCAGAAATTTCTTCAAACCTGTGAAGCTGTCAAGTGTAAAGATGAAAATAAATCCTATCATTTGAGCATTTATTCTGTGCTTATGCTGTGCTAAGCACTTAGCATATATTATCTTATGAGATTGTTCTTGTAGTCCCTTCATAACTAAATGAAATTGAGACTAAGAGACTTTAAAAGAGACACTTAAGACCAGGGCTATAGTACCATGGGTCAAGCCAACACTTGTGGCTGGTGATATCCCATGTTGGAGCGCTGGTTCAAATCCCAGCTGTTCTGCTCCCCATTCAGTGTCCTGCCAGTGTGCTGGGAAAGCAGTGGATCATAGATAGCCCAAACATGGGTGTCTCTGCTATCCATATGGGAAACCCCGTTAGAGTTCCTTGTGCCTGGCACAGGTCTGGCAGTTATGAGCATGTGAAAGAGTATCGGGGTGACCTCTTTAAACTTCTCTCTCTTTCTCTCTCTTTCTAAGTCTGATATACAGAGAGGAGAGACAGAAAGATCTTCCATCTGATGATTCACTCCCCAAGTGGCTGAAACAGCCAGAGCTGAGCCGATTCAAAGCCAGGAGCCAGGAACTTCTTCCAGGTCTCCACACAGGTGCAGGATCCCAAGAGTTTGGGCCATCCTGGACTGCTTTCCCAGGCCACACTCAGTGGGGCTGCTGGGATACAAACCGGTGTCCATATGGGATGCCAGCGGATGCAAGGCGGTCTTCAGCCGCTAGGCTACCGCGTTAGGCCCTCTCTTTCTTTTTCTCCCTCCCAGTCTGCTACCTCCTCTTCTCCCTCCTTCAACCTGCCTATAAAATTAATAGAGAAAATTTTAAATTAAAAAGTACTACACACAAATCAAGCATCTAGTAAACTGATATTTGAGTAAAAAATCATTGACTCTCTCATTGATTCAACAAATATTTTGAGTGCCTCCCTGTTAGATCTAACTTATCTCTGTACTTAACAACTCCTCTATATTACCAACAAGATATCCTACATATACCCATCTCTGTTCATCCCTTTCCATTTATTAGTGAGGAGTGGGTCTTAGGGCTTACTATTTTTTTAAAAAGTATTAATGTTACTAGCTCAGGAATACTCAGGTAGTATTGGGTGAGAAAAGGTGAGAAAAAAGTGAGAAAAGAAAATGTGTGTGTCCTTTCTGCTGTGTACCCTAATCACTCCACAGTGAGACTCCGTAGGAGGCAGCGCCAAACTCCCAAGCTGGCACGGGATTGGTGTCAGCCCTGCCATGACTTTGAATTTTGTGCTTCACAGAGCAGAGATCAGGCAGTGAAACAAGCCATTGATGGAAAGCAGACACAGGGAACTTCCAGGCATCCCTCTGTGGCTAACTCCAGGGCTTATTGGGAAGTGATTCAGGGAGAAGCCGCTTCTTTCTTTGCTGATCTCAGATTCTACCTACACCACATCATTTTCCTCTGAAAATCTCTAGGGACTTTTCCACAAAATTCCAGTTATTCATATGGAAACAACACAACAGCAAACATTACATGAAGGGTTTACATGTCCAAACCTTCCAAAAAACAATTTCGAACCTCTCCTTTAAACCAAAGCTTATTTTCCTGTTGGTCCATATGGTATGTTAATTAGCAAGTGCAGTATTCGTGTTATTTTGCTCTTTGAGTCAGAGAATTCAGACATATGCAGAGTTGACTTGAATTTGGGTCTAAGACATAAATGGTTGCAGAGAAAAATGAGTCAAGAGAGATGATTTATTTCATGGCTGCCGCAGTGTAGGTCAGAATACTGACTTGGTTAGAGACAGTGGTCTCTCCGGGGGATATGGCTCTAATTCTAAAGACACTAGATGAGCACCATGAAACTCATACTGGCTGTCAACTCACCTCTGAGCCACGTAAGCGCATCGGTGATGGCGTGGGACATCTGCCTCCCAGAGTTTGTGTGGAGTGCATGCATTTTCTCCCTTTTGTGTGTGACATCTCATTCCCCAGGAGCTGTTGAATGGAATATTATGAGATAGCCGCTCAATTTGAAGAAGTGCTAATAATGTAGAGGGCAGAACATTAATGTAATACTTACACAGAGCAACTACTGCATTCTCTGTTAACGCATTCATTCACTCACTCAATTCCAAAATATTCATAAAGCCCCAGTGTGTGTTTCTGGCCCCATTGTTTAAACCTCTGGAATTACTATAGTCATTAAAATGGAGGCTATCTCGACCTTCCTATGAAAGGTAAATGTAAATAAGT
The DNA here is from genome assembly GCF_017591425.1 of Ochotona curzoniae. NCBI lineage: Eukaryota > Metazoa > Chordata > Mammalia > Lagomorpha > Ochotonidae > Ochotona > Ochotona curzoniae. The sequence continues at coordinate 22,370,016 of NW_024464918.1, forward strand.
ATGTTAAAATTTTTTCAAATGTTTATTTATTTTTATTGCAATGTCAGATTCACAGAGAGAAGGAAAGATTTTCTATCTGCTGGTTCACTCCCCAAGTGGCTGCAGCAGCTGGTGCTTAGCTGATCCAAAGCCAGGAGCCAGGAGCCTCTTCCGGGTCTCCCACATGGGTGTGTAGGGTCCCAAGGCTTTGGGCCATCCTCCATCACTTTCCCAGGCCACAAGCAGAGAGCTGGATGGAAAATGGAGCAGGTTGGATTAGAACCAGCAATCACATTGGATCCTGGCGGATGCAGGGCAAGGATTTTAGCTACCAGGCTATCACCCCGGTCCCAAGCATGCTAAATTTTATGAGAGAATTTGCTAGAAGACTATGAAGCAAAAGACAGTAATAACTAGTGGACATTAAGTGAAATGGCATGATTTTATAAATATAAGTGAGAAAGTATCCTGTTAAGAAAACAAACTAGTTAAAGCACCAGAAAACAGGAGTCCAGATACTGCCTGTGTTTCAAACTTCACTTTGGAAATTGCTCAAATCAAGCAGCAGCGCATATGAGTAAGTTCATTGAAGGGCATTAGTACAAGTTGTTACAAGAGGTTTATTTGCAATAAACTTCAGAATGCAGTATTTTTGAGTTGTGGTTCTATTGCGGGAAGCTAACCCAAATGGTTAAAATGGTCAGAGCTGAGCTGATCCCAAACCAGGACCCAGAAGCCTCCTCTGGGTCTCCCACATGGGTGTGCAGGGTCCCAAGGCTTTGGGCCATCCTTCATCACTTTCCCAGGCCACAAGCTGGGGGCTAGATGAAGAGCAGAGCAGCCAGAACATGAAAAGGTGCCCACATGGAATCCTGGTGCTTGCAAGGTGAGTTTTCAGCCCTTGACCTGTTGTGCCAGGCTCTGCATGTTATGCGTTCTTTATTTTGTTTGGGAATGTATGCTAAGAAAAACTTAAAGACTCTCAGACAATAAGGCTAGCAAAGCAGAATGTCAGTGTGAACTGGTACAACAAAGAAAGATCTGGGATTCCATTGCAGATGAGGAGAAGCCAAAAGTTTGTTTTTGCTTCTTTTTAAGGTTAACCAAGAAGCACCAACTGATATTATCCACTTGGCATTGATCACAACCAAAAAACATTCCAGATAGCTTTTTCAGACATGGAGCAGAGGTCTCCATTTCAGTTCTCACATTCCTCAAGTTATTTTTAAAAAAGAATAAATAGTAGATGTACTTTAGTAACCCAGGAGATTTCTAACCAGGTATATGAATGTTTTCTCCAAAAGTTAGCCTTCTTCCTTTCTTTCTTTATGTATATAAATATATGTGTTCACACACACAAACACACATATACTCTTTTCCTACTCATAAGACTTCAAACTCCATTTCCCTCTTATTGATGAGCCTACTATTCAGTGTGTTAGTGGCACCTTGGGTCAAAAGCAGGGAATTGTGTAAGACAAATGCAGCATAGTGTTACAAGTATGAACCAAGGGGTCGAAGTTCTTGAATTCAAATCCTAGCTTTGCAATTTCCTAGCTCGATCATCTCAGACAAGTTCCTTGACCTCTCTGAGACTTGGTGACTTCATTCAGGAACAGAAGACAACAGTTCACACCCTGGAATGAATACGTGTGTCCATATGAACTAAGAGATGTGAAGAGCTTCGTTGGCTCTCTGCATCATTGTGTGCATTTAATAAAATGTTCACTGAAAACACAATCCGTAACCTTTGTGTGCAGATCCAGGAAATTCTTTGGCGATGACTATACCCACCCTTTAAGATAATGTGGTGGGTTTGATAGTTAATCTCGCTAGTTCATTTAGGCGAACATCTGGTCAAGTTTTCATTCCAAACAATATCAGTCGAGATGACTCAGCCAAGCCCATTACTAAATAAGGCAAACATTCTCTGATTCTACTGTATTGCTGACCAAAATGTTTTTCCCCTTTACTTAGACCAGAGACACTGTTACAGGAGGGTGGTAATTCATCTTGTTTTACAGATAAGAAGCCTTTAAAGTAAATATATGGATTCCCACTGCAAATATCTAGAGAAAAATATTTTTTTAGAAGCAAAAGTTTGTAACACCTTTCATATACTCCAGGAACGAATCTGCCAAATCCTAATCATTTTGTGAGATAATTTCTCTTCCACAAAGATGGAGTTAATATTTGACATATAACTAACAATCTTCACTCATTTCATTACTATTCTTCTTATTCACAAAATCTTGATGCCCTATAGATTCTTAACATAACCTGGACTCTTGTGCTCCAAAAAAATATATAGAAATAAGAAGGGAGTTGGCACCATTGCTCGGCAAGCTAATCCTCTACCTTCAAGCACCAGCATCTTATACAGAGCCTGTGTAAGTTTGTGTCCTGGCTGTTCTTCCTCCTGTCCAGCTCCCTGCATATAACCTGGGAAAGTGGCCAAGGATGCCCCAAAGCCTTCTGATTCTGCACTTGCATGGAAAACATAGAGGAGGCTTCTGGCTCCTGGCTTTAGATCATCTCAACTCCAGCTGCTGCAGCTCCTTGGAGAGTGAACAAGCAGATGAAGATCTTTCTTTGTCTCTCCTTCTGCCTGTATATTTGACTTTCCAATAAAAATAAAATTAAATAAGAAATAAGGATACTGCTGAGGTCATGCTGTGCAGCTACCATGCTTTAGAAGCATATAAGCAGAAAACTGACCAGAGGTCATATAATAAGTTTAGGACAGAACAAAACCTAACTCAAGGCTGTGTGTCACCTGATCCCTTTGTTTGCCCAAACACCACAGCTTGCAAATCACAGAAAACATAGACTTATAGAAAGGAAGTCAGAGCTTGCATTTCTTTTGTCCATTGTCCATTTATAAATGAAAGGGGAAACTGAAATTCTTTTTTTTTTTCATTGCTACCGTCTGGGTGCCATGTGTAGCATATCTAACAAGTTATAAAATAAAGTAAGTTGTGGGCATAGCAACAAAAAGCCATAAGTAATTCCTGGTACTGGGGTTGGTTTTAACCATGCATTAGTAAACTTAGGAAGGCCAGGTCTTGGGTGAACTTTGCTACAGGGATTTCATGTAGAAACAGGGAGGACCTGGAGTACTGCTGATGAAACCCTGCAACATCGTTCACGTTACCATCATTCAGAGAGATGAGGAAAAAAACTGGGAAGTGATGACAGGTGTCTCAAGTCACACAGGTCTCCGGTGTTAGTCTTAGCCTGGTCATAGACTTTGGTGGTCATACCTCTAGGCCTGTGTGTATGCCTGCTTCTGATTTAGCCCCGTCACGGCCATAGCAAGTGTACCATTGTCTCCAATCATTGTTCTGCTTCTTGCTTTCAAGTTTGTTTGCTATATGCTGTGTGTGTGAGTTCTTGCAGCATTTAGTTTTCTTCATAAATGCTCATACAATGCTTAAGTGTCAGGTAACCTGGCTGCTCATCGGAACAACCCAGGAGCTTTTTGGATTGAGGATGCTGACGAGGGATGTCTGTCTTTTCTGCTGGTTTAAAGAAAGATCTAGGGTGACTAACCATTCTAATCTTCTAGATCTTTTCTGATATGAAAGTCTCATATCCATGAAATCCCCCAGTCTTGAGGCAGACAGGCACGATTGGTCATCCTAAACCATCTTGTCTACACTGTTAATCAGGACAAATGCCTGAATTACTGTTTGTTGGAGCATGAACACAGAGAACTGAAACTGAGAATGAAGTGATTAACTGACACAGATCATGTGTAACTGACAAAGGTCACATTTGGGATGGTGCGTTGACTCATTTGGAAATCCTCCACCTGTATCCATACAGGATCCGATGTAGGCATCGGTTTGTATTCCAGCTGCCCCAGTTCCAATCCAGCTCCCGGCTTATTGTCTGGCAAAACAGTGGAGGATGGCTCAAAGCTTTGGGACCCTGCACTTGCATGGCAGATGCAGAGAGATCTGATTTGAACCAACTCAGCTCTGGCCATTGTGGCCATTTGCAGAGTGCACCAGCGGATAAATGATCTTTCTCTGTGTCTCTCTATAAATCTGTCTTTCCAATAAAATAATAATAAAAAACAAATAATAAAGGGTCACATTTTAAAGAGGAAAAATCACTTAGATTTTCTAGATCTACTAACTTTTTGTATGCTTTTTCCCCAACAAGCATTTTATTTAATAATATTTTTTAGGTATAGTGACTCCATTCTGAAGGAAAGTCAAAAGAATGACGATTTTGTTGAAAATGTAAATCCAATCCCCACCCACTATGAATAAACATCACTTTTATTTTTGTTTCTGTCTTTTCAACTTTACAGTGGTAATGTGATAAACCAAAACATTAACAAGAGGGATTTCTTTCAGAGTCTGAACCAGTCAGTCTTTGGGTCAGTTATTTTAATCTGTAATTGTTGGAACTGGGTGGAATATAATTCTTGGATTATATTACCTCTCTCATCCTTAGTTCAATAACAAGGCATCACTGGAACAATATAATAGGAAATGTTGACGCATTTACATTGGGACAGGAATGTTATCATTAGATATTAAAAAATTAAGAGCTGGGCCCAGTGCTGTAACCTAGTGGCTAAAGTCCTTGCATTGAACTCGCCAGGATCCCATATACGTACTAGTTCTAATCCTGCTTGCTCTACTTCCCACTTAGCTCCCTGCTTGCAGCCTGGGAAAGCAATAGAGGATGACCCAAAGCCTTGGGATCCTGCACCTGTGAGGGAGACCCAGAAGAGGCTCTGGGCTCCTGGCTTCAGATCGGCACAGCACCAGCTGTTGCGACCACTTGGGGAGTGAATCAACGGATGGTGGATCTTCCTCTCTGTCTCTCCTCTGTATATCTGACTTTCCAATTTAAAAATATCTTTAAAAAAAAAGAAAGAAAAGGAAAGAAATTAAGGGCTGAGAAAGAAAGGTTCTTGCCCACAGTCTTATACCAAAAATATTTTTTTAAAGGACATGTCAGTAGTAACAGTTGAAATCTTGGCTTCTTAATGAGATTTTTTCCCACCAGTATTGCATGCTACCTTGTGTTAGTTTCATTCCAAACAATGCCTGGTTTAGTTTGGTTGAAATATATGGAATGTTTTGACAGAATAATCCATTTGTTTTTGATGATGTAATAATGCTGTTTAAGGAACCACCCTGGAGGTAGTGTTTCTGGCAGAAAATGCCCTGTTATGACACAATAACTTGTTTTTCAGAAGCTTATGTCAGACTAAAAACCTGCTTACCTATCTCTAAGATCACGCCACAGTAGTTCCCACCTACTTTACTAGCAAGCAAAATCAATAAAGTTCATCAGCACCAAAATTTCTCATTGCAATTACAGTATTATGATAACACTTCTTTATAAAGAGTCTTTATTGAGAAGCATTCCTATATGATACAATTAAAATGTGTAACTTAATGTCTTTAGCGTAATTCAGAGTGCTGCACAGTCATCACCACGATTTGAACACAAGCCTGTTTCTCTTAACAGATACCTGTATTTAGCACTGGCCAATCTACTCATTCTCCTCACTCCTACCTCCCTCAACACTAAGCAGTCACAGGTTTAATGCTCTACTAACCACAATAGTCAACAAGCAAAAAAAGAAAAACACATTTCCACATGAGTGTAAACAAGGGCTAAAAATGGTCAAATTTCAAGATGTCCTTTTCATTCCTGTGTTTTTATGTCTATATTAATTACTATGTATCAGAGAAAGCATGGTATTTGTCTTTTGGGAACTCGCTTATTTCACTAAACTTAATGGATTCCCACTGCATCCATTTTGTTGCAAAAGATGGGATTTCCTTCTTTTTTATGGTTGAGTAGTATTTCATAGTGTTTATATACCACATTTTCTTTATGCAGTCATTAGTTGAGGGACATCAGGGTTGATTCCATAGCTTAGATATTGTGAGTCAACCTGCAATAAACATGAGGGTACAAATGACTCTGTCATATATTGATTTCATTTTGTTTGGGTAAATTACCAGAAGTGAGATGGCTGAGTCATATAGTAAATCTATTTTTAGATTTCTGAGGGATCTTTATACTAGCTTCCATAATAGTTGTACTAGCTTACATTACCACCAACAGTAGGCTAAGATAAGCTACTTTCTTTCCTTGCATCCTTGGCAGAATTCATTATTTTTAATTTTGGAGTGACACAAAATCGAATCTTGTGGGTTTTACTTACATTTCTCTGATGGCTAGTGATCCTGACCATATCTTCATGTGTCTATTGGCCATTTTTATTTCATTCTTTGAAAATCACTTGTGGCCTGATGCTGTAGCCTAGTGGCCAAAATCCTCACTTTGCATACACCGGGATCCCATGTGGGCACCCGTTCATGTTCCAGCAGCCCTGCTTCCCATCCAGCTCCCTTCCTGTGGTCTGAGAAAGCAGCTGAGGATGGCCCAAAGCCTTGGGACCCTGCACCCCCATGTGGGAGACTCCTAAGAAGCTCCTGACTCCTGGCTTTGAATCGGCTCAGCTCCAGCCGTTGCGCTCACTTGGGGAGTGAATCATCGGATGGGAGTTCTTCCTCTCTGTCTCTCCCCCTCTCTGTATATTTGACTTTCCAATAAAAATAAATGAAAAATCTTAAAAAAGAAAAGAAAAGAAAAATCACCTGCTCATGTCCTTTGCATATTATGTCGCTGGATTATTTGTTTTGTTATTGAGTTTTTTTGAGCTCTTTATAGATCCTGGATTTTAATCTTTTGTCATATGCATAGTTTGTAAATATTTTCTTCCATTCTGAAGATTGCCTCTTTGTTGAATATCTGGAATTCCTCTGTAGTTAGTTTCTGCTGCGGTATTTTCCTGGGCATTTTAGGATCCTACAAGACTCCACATTTTGCCACTCATGTTTTTGGCAAAATGCTAGCCATTCTGCGTCAAGGAAATTTCAGTTTGGATGTCTGGAAGGTAAAAAAAAAAAAAGAAAAAGGGGGGGGGCAAGTAGCCAGAAAAAAGAAAAGTGGGATAATGAGTGTCGGGCTGACATGACAAGCCAGACTGAGTTAGCATCACTGCTCTGAATACTGATGGAGCTTTGGGAACTACATCCTGTGGGAAGAACTTAGATCTCAGAGAAACAATCATGGGGTGGATAGGGCTAGGGTTGTTTTTATTTGTTTCTGGTGAAGTTTTTTTTTTTTTTTTTTTTTTTTTGCTTTTTTATTTCCTTTGGCTACTTTTTTGTTTCTATTGGAACAAAAACGATTTTGGTGCATAATTTTGCTTTGAATTGCTTGCTGTTCTATCATGTGCCTTTTTCCATAAGTAAAAGTTGAAAACCTCTACTTTTTCACATCCTGTTAGGTTTCTCGATTATGAATGCAAGAATCTTTAGAAGTCACAACCAACAATCATTTAAAGTATATACTCTACATATGTGTAGCTGTGTATGTGTTGATATGTGTAGCTGTGTATGTGTCGAAATGGGTTCCTTTGGGGGTCTTGCTTTGGTTAGCCTCATAAGAAACAACAATAACAAATAAGATTTAGAATTAGCCCAAATTGGAGACTGTGCTTTAGGGGATTTTTTTTAAACTGGATGATTTTACCATTTCTTCAGTGGGCAGTCAGGATATGTGAGTGAAGAACTGGTTTTGATTCATCCTTTGTTCCTTCTATCCTCTAAGACTAACCATTGATATGAGTCAGTGTAGTCCAGGGGGAGTGTGACTCCCCAGGAGTATGTGCAATTTAATGGAATAACAAAGAGGCCATATTTCAAGATTTGTATTTGCTTACTGACATTAATAAAAAACAAAACAGAAACTGGTTCATCTTTCACTTGGGGAAGCCCCCAAGTCAACTGGCTAAGTGGTGTGGACCAATCCATTCAAGCGTTGAATAATGTTCTTATTATTTAGAATGTTTGAGAGGATTTGTTCTCTGATGTGGCCTGAAAACTCATCCCAGGAAGGTTATCCATGACTCACCACAAAGGTCAGGGGCAGAAGACAGTGCCCTCCTCCAAGCCCCATTAGGGCATCAATGGCTGAATTCATTTTCCTGCTTGGAACCTGTTTCTGGTTATGTCCCGATCTGGACAAAGCAGACGAGGAAAGAGTTCTATTAATCCTCCAGTTTGCCTCTTTGATAGATAGAACACTCGTATTTTAAACTTGAGACTCATATATCTTATAAACTTTTAAAAAGAAGCTGGTTTGTCCTGGATGCCAATTAATAGATGACTAGATAAGGAGACATATGATGCATAAAAATATATAAATCTTAAAAAAATATTGCTTGGTTATAAAAAGAATAGAATCCTGATATTTGCAACAAAGTAGATTGAACCAGAGATCAGTAAGCTAAGTTAAATAAGTGGGTACATATATGGTATAAATGTATAAAACATAATATGTAATATTACATATTAATATAAATATATAATACATTATAACATAATGCAATATTGTATACATAATATAATATATGATTACATTAATATTTTCCTATGTCAATGATTATATAATTATTATTAGTATAAATATATAATGTAATATATTAATGTGAATATATATTATATAATATAAGCAGATTTGTTTAAAAAACTCAAGTAATTGTTATCTGGGAATCATTGAGTCAGAAAGATCTTGATCTTTTTTTCATTTTTTATTATTTTTATTTTGTAATGTTTGAACATTTTGCCACATGTGTAGACGTTATATACATATGTATGTATATTTTTCTTTAAAACAGATATTAATATCACAGAGTGAGGGATTCACAGAAATGATTATAGCTTTATATTTGGCAACATTTAGTTCTGTACAAATGAGTTGATCCATGTATAAATAAGCATTTCGAACTCAAAGCCTGGTTCTGATTTTTAAAGCGCAGAATATGCGACAAACCTATTATTAGGTCTCAGTAAACGTGGAAGGAAAAAGGAGCGCATGCTCCAAAAATCATGTTAATCCTTTTCCATCCTACAATAGACACTCTCTCCTATAAAAAGTTATAAAAGTGACAAATGCCTCATTACCATATTCATAGCTCATGAATTTTAAACAGCTGAGGGTTTTTAGATGATTAATTCTGACCAAGCATCTTCTGCACTGTGCCGAGTGCACAATGATTAGTTTACTGTAAGCAGGTGATTCCCATTCTGCTCACACTCGGATTTGCTGGCTAGCCCAAGGCAGTGGGTCAGCCGTCCTGGCTTTGCTGCTTGTTCATCCGCGGGATTACTCTTCACCAGCAGATCCGAGCACAGCAGGATAAGTTCACAGCCAGCTGAGACAGTCCTTCTCAGCACGGTGCACCTCCCAGGAAGGCCCCTCCGTCTCCACCACATGGCCGGCGTCTTCTTTTATTGCAACAGAAGCAACCATTTTTTGTGTGCTTTCTCTGTGCCAGTCAATTTGCGCTAATCATTTCACATGTATTACTGCATTTAATTCTCACAACATCTCTGGATGTGAAATATAATTATCTGCATTTTACAGATGAGGAAACAGGCTTTAAAGAGATTGAAAAATCTGCTTGAGGACGCAGAGCTAATAGTAACACCTGAATTTGAGGCCAAGTCTGCCTGGCTTTTAACCGTTCTTATTCACAAGACACATTAAGTCCTAGGCAGATTCCGCTTTTTGTTTTGGCTCCCATCAGAAAATACACAAGGTATCCTATCAGGAAATCTAAATGTAGTATTTGTGCTACTGTCACAGCTGATACTTTATCAAGAAGTTATTAGGTATTATGAACTGCAAATGCTTTTTTTTAATTGGATCACCTTATCTAGACTTTCCAGAAATTTTTTTTTCATTCTTAAACTAATGAAATATTTTGCACATTCAAAATTATATTCTTGTGTTTATATGAGTATATGGTATCTATTCACTTTATCCCTCCATACTGTTTGCTCCTCCCCTTCTATTGTTTGGAAATGATTTGCAGGTTCAAGGTCCAGCCAGCTGCCTCTTGCCCTGAGTCTTTTGTGTAAAGCCTCTCTTCTGAAATGGGCTTCTTTAGTACCACTTTCCTCCTTCAGGATTCAGTGTCATTGTTCAGAACTCAGTTTCCCTTACCATGCAAAGTTGGCTTTCTTTGTCCTATGTCAGGCTCAAGCTTTGGTAGCACTTAACAGACTGTACTTCACTTATAATTTATTTTCTTGTGTTTCCCAATGGTGTCAGAAGCTCCTGCACAAAAATGACGTGTCTGATGTACACGACAGAGTGTTCACATAGAGTCAATTCCTGGGAACTACCTTTAAAAATAATGTAATGAATTGTGCTTTCTGTAATTGACATTGTGTTACCTAGGCCGAGCATCACATAATTTTAAGTCTCTACATTTTTTGAAGATTTATTTTTATTTGAAAGGCAGATTTTTTACAGAGTGAAGAAGAGACAGAGAGGTCTTCCTTCCGCTAGTGTACTTTCCAGATGGCTGCAATGACCAGAGCTGGGCTGATCTGAAGTCAGGCACCAGGAGCTTCCACCAGCTCTCCCACATAGGTGGAGGGTCTCAGGGACTTAAGCCATCCTTCACTGCTTTCCCAGGCCACCAGCAGAGAGCTGGGGCAGAAGTGGAACAGTCAGGACATGAACTGGTACCCACATGTGATGTTAGCCTATATACCACCGTTTTAGTCTCATAACATCTAGGGAGTAAAACCACATTACTTGTTACAGAATGGCAAGAATGTACATAGCTCTCTTCATTTGCACCAAAATATTCTCAAATTTTATTTTATTTTATTTTACAAATACAAAAACATTAACCCAAGTATCAGTTTGTTTTAGATTTAGAAACAGAAATCAGGATCATTTGAAAACTTCAATTGCCAACTTTATGTCCTTAACACATGGAACACACATCCAGATCTTTGGAAATAATTAAAGCAAAGTTTTTGGCTTAATGAACAACAAAGCCAAGACACAGTAACATATCATGAGAACTTTTGAACAATCTTTTTTTCCTCACCGGGAAGTCTTTGGCTCCCAAAATAGGGTATAAACACAGTCCTCAAAGAAGACCTAAAGCATTAAAACTAGGCTGAGCGTTCCATTGAATTAGGAAAGCCCACAGTGGTGTGATCTGTAATGAATACGAGGCTGTCACCATGCACAATAGAGAATTAGGAGGTTCTGAGGTTTGGCACATTTGAGAGGGACCCACAGATTCTCCAAATGCATTCAGAAGTATGAACCGCGTTTTAAAGAACTGAAGAAGGCGGTGCTGACAGCACGGTTCTTAAGACCGGAAAGCGAGACCTGGAAATCAAGTCAGGAAGCCCCAGCAGGAGTTTGCATTGAGATAGTCACAGATGAGGCAGCAGGAACCCTGGATTTCAGAGTCAGGAAACTCTGACTCTACATCTAAAACAAGCCCAGGGCATGCATCTCAACACAGAGATTTCTTCCAAGTGTGGACTCATGATTACCCTAAAAATATTCAAGAAAGTTTCTGGCAAAATGGAATTAATGGAATTAATGCTCATTGTGGGACAAAAACTTCTCAGTCCCCACAGGTTTTTCATAATGTAGATTTTTCCATAAAGTTTCTGAAAACTGCTGATATACATGGATTTCAGGGTTTGTGTATTGTTTTTGCTTTGTTTGCACCAGATGGAATTGCCTTTTAACTCCATTTTCATGAACTGTAAAAAATACTCATATATCAAACTGTCCTTCAAATGCTGCACTGTATAAACTCCAAGAAACGATGGAAGTGGAATCTACTGTGCCATACATGCATCAAACTATACACAGGGTGGATCTAAGATCAGCAAATGTGTTTGTTTCAGTCAGACGGCAACTTTTTCCAGGTTTCTGGATCATACATTTTGTCATCTCTGTCACATTGATTCCCCTCTGCTCTTGTATTGGAAGCAGTTGTAGGTAACACAGAAACACACCAATGCATAGGATCATAATTCAGTAGGACTTTGCTTATTGACATTGAGATCTGAATTGTATCATTTTTCAGTCATGAAATGTTTTTTTTTTAAATGGCTTGCAACACTTTGCAAATGTAAAGAACAGTCTTAACCTTTTGTGCCACAGAGAAACTGGTATTGAACTGGCTGTGTCCATGGACTGTAATTTTCTGTTAGTACAAATGCTAGTCAGCTGCAGTAGTAATCATAGAGATATCTTTTTGACTAGTAGAGAATTTTTACAACAATTATAGAAAAGATAAAGCAGCTGAATCTAGCCACTGTGCACTTTCATAATTCTTTATTTAAGAAGGTATAGGAAGGAAGAAACTTCTCTTTCCACTTACCTTGCAAAAATAACTTTTACGAAGCTAGAGCTGACTTGGTTGTGCATATTGAAGTTCTCTAGGCTTCAGCTTTAGCCCACTTCTGAACCCCTTCACACGAACTTCTGAGGCCACATGAAGTTGAAGGAGCTTCGCTACAAGCAGTTGTTCAGTGTTGTCCACTTGGGAGAATCATCTCACCCAAACCAAGAGTTTTCTGCTGTTGAATATTTGGTTTTTCTGACTTTGTTAGAAGGCACTGTTTAATGGATAACACAATAAGACTTCGCCTAAGAATCTTTCTGTATATTTTTGTATGAATTTCCACATTATATAGCCCTACAACTTTAATCCTTGCTCGATCCATAGAGTAACTTTACAAACCAGACAAGTCTGTTAGGTGTGTTATTCCAATGGAAAAGAGGACTGAAGTAGCTAGCTTGAGTGTTCTCTACTATGAACTAGAATCCCTAACGCTGCTTTCCAGTACTCTGTAAGGACTTCCAAAGAATATAACACAACCAAAAGACAGATTTTTTTAAAATTTAGCTCAGTTTATATTTTATAGCATATCACAAGATGCCATGCATTACTTTGGCATTTGTGCTGATTTTCCAAATATCATACAGTAGAATACTTCTATCGAAATACAAATTTGATTCACATCATCATCATAATTGTGTAATCATTGACAAATATCATAGACAGTAGATATTTTGATATTTACTAACTGCTTAACTAAGAAGTGCTAAGCTGTGAAGTGGATTATATAGGCATAAGAGAAATACAATCATCCAGGGGCTGGCACCATGGCACAGCCAGCTAAACTGGCATTTGTGACATCAGCATCTCATAAAGGAATGCTTGTTTCAGTACTACCTGCTCCACTTCTGATCCAGCTTCCTGCTCATCTGTCTGGGAAGGCACTGAAAGATGGTTCAAGCACTTGTGTTGCTGCCACCCACATGGAAGACTATGATGAAGTTCCTGGCTCCTGATTTTGATCTGGCTCAGACCTGACTATTGTAGCCATCTGAGCAATGAACCAGTAGATGCAAGATTGTGTCATTCCTCTGCCTGCCCCAAGCATCAATAGAAAAGCCTTCCACATTGATGATTCTGGCATCTTTCTCTTTGTGGCAAACAGAAGTTTAAAATGGCTTGCAGGAGTCCCAGACACCTCAGTCCTAGTATTCAAATGAGCACTACCACAGGTGCTGTCCTGAAATGGTTTTGTGAATGTCGTTATGAGATTACCTTCTGTGGCCTGACTTCATCTGGCAAATCCTGAAATGAAGTCAGAGCTTGAAAACAGTGCGTTTCTCCTTGCGACGAGCTACCCTGGGGCTCACTACAGTGTGAGTGTGAGCTCGGACTCCAGCTCCCGACTGGCTTGTGGCTGGCAGCCAACAAGAAGACGGACAATACTCTCGTATCCACAAGGAAATGAATTCTCTAACCATTGTGTCTGGGAGAGGACCCACAGAGTCAGGTGTGAGCTCAGCTCTGTGTGACATCACCATCCAGTTTGATTTTACTGTGAGCTGAGGATCCACCTAGGATGTACCTAAATTCCAGTCCATAGAAAAGGTGAGATGATGATTTTTTTAATTCTTTCAAATGACTACATTTGTCACCCAAAATAGAAAATCAGTACATTCTCATGGGGGGATGGAATTAGAGCTTTTCTTCACATAAAGGTAATAATCATACCTCTTACCCTTTGCTGCCCCATGCCAGGAAGAGAGAAATGTGCTCAGCTTTTCATGAGTCATGGCCCTAAGCTTTATGCTGTCATGGAGTCACAGCTTTCCCAGCAGCTACTCTCTGTTTGAACTGCTAGACGAGTGGAATCCACCCCGGCTGCACACACAGCCTCCTTTAGGAACGCTTTCAGCTCCTGGGGGATAGTTCTCTCCTTCTTCTGAACCTTGTTTCAAAAACTGCTTATGTTACAGTTTCAGACTTTAGCATTCCAGCATTCTCGTAACCTGCCAGATCCACTCAACAATGGACAGACGTGTGCATAGTGAGAACTAGTGGTGTGATTATTGCTGGGAGATTTTGTAATTTACAGAAGCAATGAATCTGGAGTTACAGACAAGGGAAATCTGTAATCCTCAGGGAGCAGAGGTAGAAGTGGTTGTTACAACTGAAACCAAACTTAGCAACTCACTGTGTACATTGAGGTCAGGATCTAATACAGATCTTCCTACCGCAAGAGAGGACAATGTCTTGCCTTTGCTTTTTTACGTAGGATCCCCCACATTAGCAAACTTCCAAGCCTCTTTCCCCTGCAAGCTTGCAGCTTTTCAACCAAGCAGCACTGCTCTCTGTTCTTCTCTCATGTTCCTCTTCCGTCACGTGCTGCTTGTTGTGAAACGGACTTGACTCATCCATAGCTCCTGTCCGCTTGCAGTCGCAGTCTGTAGTCCGAACAGTATTCAATTTGAATATTTGGCTGATCTCGTGTCTGCAAACTGACCCACATCTCAAATAAATCCTGGATAAACATGAGTTAACTTGATTAAGCAGATAGTTCCCTTCTGTTTCTCCAGCAGAGTTCTCATCCTGTCTTAGCTGAGGGAGGTTTGGCATGGCTGATACTGTCTTTTCAGCAATTAGATTATTTCAGGACAAAACCCAGAACTGGTCTTTAAACATGGAAAAAGAAAAAAGAATAAAGCTAATTCAAAAGTTCAAGCTTGATATAATAATCTCGCAAGTGGTTTCTTAGACATTATTCAATGTCTTCAAAGGTAAAAGAAACACATTCAAAAACTTGCTATGTATACTATCAAGTATACTGAAATTTTGAAAGTAAATATTATAGCTTCAAAAGTTCATGGAAATTTATATTATGAAAAAATAGTGCATGGACTTCAAAATAATTTTTATACCAGAATAAGCATTCAAATTTATTGACGCTCCTTCATATTTCTAAAAAAATTAGGTCTGCCCTCTCCACTGGGAGCTTACATTTATGTGTTTTTCTCAGTTAAAGAATTCTCAGGATCCAGATGTAAAAATTACTGTTTGTAAGAAGCCAAATGGTGAAATTAATCACCATTATATGACTTGTGATTATATTTTAAGAGCTGATTATTGAATTTCTACATAAATAAAAATGAACTTGCAAGCAATGTCAAGAATTATATCCATAACAATGAATAACTCAGATAACAATATTATATCTTTATTTCATTTGTAAAATGGCAATTGCCAAGATCTACCTTCATCAGCCTTACCGTATTATTCACATTTTAGAAATTCTATCCATCTCTTAAGTCACTCTTTTTTTTTAGTTTGAGAATTTGTTTTTATTAAAAGCTAAATTGAAGAAATTATCTTATTTAAAATCTAAAAGCTACCCCAGATAAACCAGTACAACTTTTTATGTGGTATTTAACCTCGTATTTTGTATTGGAAATTTTTTTAACCTCTATCAAGTACATGTGTGGTATTAAACATTTTAGATTAGTTGGTCCATCTTGATATGCTCCATTAGGTCCTAAAAGCAACCTGTCTTATGGAAAAAGACTGCAATATGCTTGTTTGTGAATGAAACTTTAAAAAAATATGGCAATACAATAAGCTTTATAGTCGGCATGGAAGATAATCTGATTTGATTTCGCAAAATTTGCTTTTTATTTTGGTGATGCCTTAGACTAAGTAGTAGTTATCAGATACATATGACAAATGGTTCCACTATTAAAAGCAAAAATTTCCAATATCCTTGGTTCAACATGGACTTTTATTTCTCTACTGCACAACAGAAGTTGAGGCCACTTACTATAGAAAATAAAATAATAACATTTGCAGGAAGCAATTGCATCGCTGCATGAAGCCTCTAATTTTTTTCAGCTTCAGACTTTTTTATTACCAGTTTGTGGATGAAAGGACATAGCTTTTGTAATTTCTCCCAATTTACTCAGCCAGTGGTAAACCCAGAATTGTGGTCTAGAGTGTATAACTTCAAATCTTATGCTTTCTTTTTCAGTCATATCCACATAACTATTCTGATATTACTTACACAGACATGGGTGTTAGGGTAATGTGATTGGACTAATTGTCAGCAGATATTTTTCTTCATGTTCCAATATAAATTATTCTGAAATCTTGGCAACATGGGATCCTGATTCCTACTCATTCATTTTAATTATGAAAGATACAGAGGAATAAAGGATTCCAGGGAGCTGCAGAGACATACATCTACTTATTAACAGATACAAGAAATGACAAAAGCATTGGGTAGGAAGGCAATAGCCAGGCATTTATGTATCCTAATCTACACATAGCCATAACATTCTCAGTGAAAAAAAAATCATCATTTTTTTTCTGCTCTATATTTAATATCTATCATTCGTGTTTCTGCCTGCTGGCTGTTTCCATTGGAGCCAGGATGTCCTCACGTCATCTTGTTGTTGTTGTCATTTTAAGATTTTTACTTTATTTGAAAGGCAGAATGACAGAGAGAAAGGACAAGAGAGAGGGAGAGAGACCGAGGAGGGGAGAGAGAGAGAGCGAGCTTTTATCTCTGGTTCCTACCCACATGGCTGCAACAAGTGGGACTGGGCAAAATCAAAGCCCTTAGTCAACTCCATCAAATCTCCCATGTAAATGGCATGGTCCAACAGCTTGGGCTAACCTCTGCTGTCTCCCAGCCGGTCATCAGTGAGCTTGAGCCGGCATGCACTAACTCTACAGCCACAACACCGGGCCTGCGTCTAGGCTCACAGACAGTATAGCCCTTTTTGGACTGAAAGAACCTTTTTTTTCACACTGTTGTCTCCTGCCGTCTTTGTGCGTTGCTTAGTTTAGGCTTAAATGAATACTAAAATAAATGTTACCTTTGAGACATTAAGTATAATGTTCATGTCAGGTTTCTTAGGTTTCTTTTTTTTTTTTTAAAGATTTATGTATTTTTATTGGAAAGGCAGATATACAGAGAGAAGGAGAGACAGAAAGGAAAATCTTCCATCCGTTGGTTCACTCCCCAAGCGGCCACAACAGCCGGAGCTGAGCCAATCTGAAGCCAGGAGCCAGGAGCCTCCTCCAGGTCTCCCACGTGGGTACAGGGTCCCAAGGTTTGGGCTGTCCTCGACTGCTTTCCCAGGCCACAAGCAGGGAGCTGGATGGGAAGCAGGGCTGCTGGGACTAGAACCAGCACCCATATGGGATCCTGGCGTATGCAAGGTGAGGACTTTAACTACTACTACACTACTGCACCGGGCCCCATGTCAGGTTTCTTAAACCACTGAAGCTGCCATAAAAATAAAAATATTCACATTAAGAGGAAAATAGGTGCTTTTTGAGTTTGATTCAGTCAATATGAGTTGATTCTGAAATGTATACAGTTTTTCCTTAAAGTTTTGGTGGAAAAATATTTGTTCTCTTTATTTTGGATAAGAAAAATCTGACTATTTTAAGTCTCAGCTTTTGAGGTGTGAAGGACTTCTCTAAATCATCCAGGACAAGGGCAGTTTTTACAAAGAAAATAATTTAGGAAAAGAAAAATCATAATTTAACAATAAGATAGTGATTTATTTGATAAGGAAAACAGGTTTAAAATTCCACTGGAAGGGCCAGCTTCCAATAGATGGCTGTAAAAGAATCTAAGTGGTTAATGAAGATGGGTGATTTTAAAGATTTATTTATTTTACTTGAAAGAGTTACACAGAGGGACAGACAGATCCTCCATCCACTGGTTCACTCCCCAAGCAGCCTCGATGGGCAGAGCCGGGCCAGTCCAAAGTGGGGAGCCAGGAGCTTCTCCTGGGGACCCCACCTAGCTCCAGGAGCCCAAGATTTGAGCCATCTGCTGCTTTCCCAGCAGCATAAGCAGGGAGGTGGAGCAGAAGTGAAGAAGTAGGGACCAGAACTAGAGCCCATATGAGATACCAGAGTAACAGGTGGAGGATTAGTGTGCTAAAGCAAAGAGCTGGTACCGATTGGTGATTCTTTTTAAGAGTTAAAATAAAGGTAGAGGGCCTGGCACAGTAGCCTAGTGGCTAAAGTCCTCGCCTTGCGTATGCCAGGATCTCATATGGTTGCTGGTTCTAATCCTAGCAGCCCTGCTTCCCACCAACCCCCTGTTTGTGGCCTGGGAAAGCAGTCGAGGACAGCCCAAACCTTGGGACCCTGAACCCACGTGCATGGGAGACCTGGAGGAGGCTCCTGGCTCCTGGCTTCAGATTGCCTCAGCTCTGGGTGTTGCAGCCAGTTGGGGAATGAATCAGCACAGGGAAGATCTTCCTCTCTGTGTCTCCTCTCTGTATATCTGACTTTTCAATAAAAATAAAGAAAAATCTTTAAAACAATAAAAATAAAATTTTTTTTAAAAAGAAGTAGAGCAGTAAAGGCAACACAGGGACTTTAACTCCATGTTTTATGATTAAAAAAATATGAAAAATTATGGTGGAAGGTTAAAGTTTATAAATTTCAAAATGAGTATGTGCATGCTTGCTAAATTACCCTCTGCTTTTCTGTGCTTTGAGATTTTCACGTACCAGGAAGGACGGAAGGGAGGGAGAGAGGATGAGAGAGAGAGATAAACAAGGAATCCATCATTGCTATTTTTATCCTGAATAGTGAAAGCTAGTGAGAATCATTTTGTTTTCCATAATCAGCAAGAGGAAGTTACAGCAGTAACGTAAAAGCAAGGAGATTCTTAAATGGGCAGAAATCATAGCATGAAAAGTACCTGGAAAAAGAACAAAAATAAGTACATTTAAAAAATAAACTTGTGAACCTCTGTGTCTGGCAAAGATATTTGCGAAGTCAGAGGTTTGTTGTTGCTTTTTTTGTTGCATTCTATAACTTGCATTATTGTCTGGCATTTCCATTTAGTAGAACTGCACCAGCGAGCCTGTATCTGGGACACTAAAGCAACACAGCGTGGGAATTGAGCGTTTTATCATATTGGTCAGCAACTACTTTAAACTTTTTCTGCTTTACGGTTAAGGGTCATGGATATTCTGTGTTTGGCTCTGGCTTTTGAATATTTGAGCATGATAAACATAAAGAGACTCAGTGTGTAAAAGTAGGAAGGAAATACCAATAGCTCCCCATCAGGAAGGTGATTATGTCATGTCCTATTAACTAATCCCGGGGTGGGAAGGCTGTAACTGGAGGACATATGTAAGCCCTCATTTCACACCGTCACCTTAACAATCCTTTTCCCACTCAGCCTTCCAAATCCTGAGATGCTGTGTGTGAGGGGATGATTTGACTCTGATGGAAGTCTAATTTTATTGCATTTTGAACTTCCGTATTAGATTATTCTAATAGAGCAGGGAGATAGCAGCTTGGTTCAGTAATTTTCCATGAACAATTTTCCCATGTTCAACACACATATTTTTATCTAAAATAATGCCCTGGGAGCCAGCATTGTGGTGTGTCAGGGAAAGCTTCCACTGCAACACCAGGAGCCCATGTGGGCACTAGTTGGAGTGCCGGCTGCTTCACTTATGATCCAGCTCCCTGCTGATGCACCTTGGAAAGCAGTGGCAGTTGGCTCCTGCCGAGCTCCTGGCAAACTCAGAAGAGGCTTCAGGCCCCAGAGTTCAACTTCGCCCAGCCCTGGCTAGTGCAGGCATTTTGCAAGTGAGCCAGCAGATATAAGCTCTCTTTTTTAACTTTGCCTTTCAAATAAGCAAAATAAATATTTAAATAAATAACATCCTGGATATACATTTGAAAATAATGTTCATTGAATAACCAAAGTGATTCATACTTATAGCAGTTTTGGGAACTATAGACATTCAAGAAGGAAGAAATAAATATTTCCTCTAGGTCTTTCCACTTACCTATGCCTATTCACGTAAGAGTGGGAAGTTTATTTACCTAAGAGAGAGACACGCAGAAAGAAAGCTCCCTTGTGCTGATTTATTCTCCAAAGCCTGTGGTGGGTGGTGCTGGGGCAGGGTTGGAACTACAAGCAGAGAACACAGTTTGGGTCTCCCACCACGGGTTGCTAGGACCCACCTACTTGAGCCTTCACATCATCCCCAGGCTTCGTACTGGCAGGAAGTTGAAGTCAGAAGCTGGAGCCAGAGACAAGTGTGGGCACTCTGCCGTGGCACTAGAGTATTCCAGCTGGCATCTTCACCACTGGGGCTTTTCCCCATGCCTGCAATTAGGATTATTGAAAAATATTTGTCTTAACACATATTTTAAAAATCTATTTGCTTTCAGATTTCTAATTGACACTTTTGTCACCACATATTGAGCTGAGACTCAATAGTGGCTTGTCAGGAAAATACATAGGGTGCTAAGGAAAGTATTATTAATGGGCTCCATAAAATACCACAATGTTAAGTCAGAGGACTTGGTCAAACTCGCTGCAAACCTCCATGTGATATTACTAATGTAGCTGTACTACATTGCTTTCTGTGTATCAGGCACAGTGGTGCACCTTTTACAAATATTGCCTTATTCATACGTGCCATCTGTGGGTGAACAATGAGATTTTTAAATTTAGTGCCAATAACACGGGAAAAAATAGAGATGATGTAGGCTCTCAGACTTGCAGCTCAAGGAAAGAAAAGCAAGTCAGAGAGCAGGTTTCGATGAACTATTTCAATTCACATTTTGAGTCTAGATAAACTGTATAATTCCTTACAAACAAGTAAAATATAAACGAAATATTAGAATGTTATTTCTGTTGAGATTTTCGATGCAGAAGAATTCAGCGCAACCTCTTTTTGTGTGTAAAATGCAGTCTCTGTGTTCCCGTAGGCCGAGTGCTCTGTGTGTGCCTCTGTTTGCTGTCAGGACACATTTTCCTACAGGCGTAATCAGATATGCACTGGGATCACATCACAAATCACCTCAATGCAAAGTGACGTGTGATTGACTGCAGAGTTACAGGAAATGCAAATGTGACAAGTAGGTCAAACGTCATATCTTGTTGCTCTTGTTATAGAAATAACTTGTTGTTCTGGATAAACCCTCCCCGAGGTAGCCTACTTTAAAGCATCTACAGATGTGCTATTGTTGCTATGTCTGTGGTTGGCAACACATAATATGTCTTCTACCTTAATACAAAGAGGGAAAAATCACCATATGCCTTTAGCGTTAATGCCTGTGTTAGGAGAAGAGTGATAGGACATAGCTTCTACTTTTCTTAGTTAAAATTAATGTTTGCCCCAAACAACTTAACACTTTGAATCATTTTGTTCACTAACAGATTACTTTCCGTCTTCCATTTTATGATTTCCATAGACGCTAAAGCTTGTCATGCAGGTGTCTGAGTCAGAGCGTGGAAGGTTGAGTGCCAGCTTGAATCCTGCCAGTGAGGAGCCTGCGATGGGCTGCAGTAGGTTAAGCAGCCTATTGTTTGTGAGGTCAGCATCCCCCATAGGAATGCTGGTTGGAATCCCAGTTATTCCACTTCAGGTCCAGCTTACTACTAATGCGCCTGGGCAGGCAGCAGTTGATGATCTAAGTACTTAAGTCCCTGCCTGGGACTCTGATGGGAGTTTCATTTTGATAGAGTTCCTAGCTCCTGCTTCAGTCTGGCTCAGCCCTGGTTGTTGTAGCTATTTGGGGAGTGAACCAGTGGATGGAAGATCTCTTTCTCCCTGTCTCTCTCTCTCCCTTCTCTCTGTGCTGTGCTGCTTTTCAAATAAGTAAGTCTTTCTTTTAAAAGTGGAGTCCTAGCTGTGATACCTTAGATAAGGAACCTAACTTCTCTAAGCCTCATATTCTGTATTGCTGAAAATGAGAATAATAATCATATGAGATGTATGGGGCCTTAAGTTTAAGTCCTTACAAATAAGGTTCTTAACACGATATCTTGCTTAAGGAATGGAGTCCTTAATGATCCTGTTAGCTGAGAGAGGGAAATCTTAAAGGAGACAAGTCTGACACGTGCCCCAGACCACACAGCTGTGGTTCTGGAGTTTGAATAGCTAGCCTAATTTTCAGTCCTTTATTACATGGGTTACTGTGCTTTCTTGATTAAACACATATGTATATATGCAGCTGTCAACTATTAAAAGTGATATGTGTGAACAAATGCAATTATTGGGCATCACAACCAACATAACGCAACACAGTTGTAACAATGAAATTTACCTATGACTAGAAAATCACCCACGTGCCCACACACGTGAGCTCATACAAGCACACGTCCACACTCACGTTGTGTCCTTTCTCAAAGCGAACTTTAGACTGTTGGCATGTATCTTGCTTCAAGTTTTGTCAGAAGTTGGGCACATTCTCAGAGCCCCAGTGTCTTCATTAGCGGAAACGGAAATAATAACAGTACCTGACTGGCAGGTTGATCAAGATATACATTAAGATTTTTCCACGAATGGTCCTTTTCACAGACCCTAGCCTTAATAAATCTTTACTGAACATTAGATAATTATCCTAATTTCTTACTAACTTCATATCCCCACGCTTCTCTACTTTGATGTTTCTTACTTAGTGTTTGCTTCCCACTGCTATAACTATGTTCTACAGACTGGGGAGACCTGGGCTGGTGCTGGATACACAGCTCATGTTCCCTAGGTGTCTGTGAATGAGAGTGAGTGGAGATGAGATGAAGAGCCATGGGAAAGATGGCTCTCTGACGTGTGGGATGGATTACTGATTTCTTACTCAAAATTTCAGGCTTGGTACCACTCAGCATATGTTAATAAGGAGTTAAAATGGAGCACAGACAGTTTAGCATATATGTTGTTCCTCACCAGGGGCAGGTATGTCTTACGTTAACAAATGCTAGTGTCTTTGACCTGAGTGGTTTAGATCAATTTCCGCTCCCAGACTATGGTGGTCATCACAGGCCTGCCCCCATGAACTCAGGATCCAGTACCATTGTTCCACTCTAAAACTGGGGCAGAGTGTGTTTGTCCAGTGTTGCACCAATGCCTTCAAAGAGTGTGTCTGCATGCACCAAGACACGGTCACATGCTTATGGATATTGAAGACACGAGTGTCCACTAGACAATGCCGGTAGTGCTTGGCATGGGGCAAGAGCTCCATAAATGCTTGCTGCCACCATAATTACTGTCATCCTTTTATTCGAAAAGGGCTTCTTGAGTATCTTTCATGTGCTTGTAGGTGTTTTGGACACAAGCCATAAAAGATGACCTGGGTTAACCAGATCTCTGTCTCCCTGGCGCTTCCCAGAGGAGGGAGACTCAGCAAACAAATCAAATTCAGTTTGTAAAGGAGAAGGATGAATGGCTTTGCTACTTAGGTAGATGGCTAAAAAAAACCTCTTAGTAAGGACAAGCCCTTGGGCATTGTTTAACACCGCTGCCAGGCAGCTGTTTGATTTGCATTGGTTGAATGAATGAAACAGTGGGTGAATTCCCAAGAGGAAGTTGGGGGTCATTCTGGGTTTAAGCTCCCTGTTAGGATGCAATGTCACTCCTGTATTGTGTGGACTCTGTAAGGTAAAGTCTGGATCAGGGTTCATGAAGGTGGGTGAGAGGTGTGAAGAGGATGAAGCAACAAGCACATGTGTACACACAAGAAAAGTGTGTGCCGGGTGAGCCCTCTGGGCTTGTGTGTTAACCTTCAGTAGGATTGGACTGGAGTAAACCTGAGTGTGAGTGAGGATGTGAGGCCTGTGCCTGAAAAATCAGGGCCTGAAGCACACGTCTTAAGGCAGGGTCTAGAGGTGTGTGCCTGTCAGGGATCCATAGTCTGTGCATGAGGCAAATTAAAGGCTGGTTAACAGAAACATCTAGAACACTGTATATGAAGTGAGTTCATGGGAGTCACTTCGAGGCTTTTGGGAAAAGCTTTTGTGATGGCTAACGAAGTGGTTACCTCTGTGCGTGTATGAAAGCTAATTCTGGAATCTGTTATATGAAGATGCGGGATTCTGAGGCAAATGGTAGTGGTGTAGATTCATTCCGAGACCACAAAGCCCAGGACGAGCCAGTCTGGGTCTATGACCGGGCTTGTGAGGTTGCATTGAGTCTGAGTTTGTATGTTAGTTGTAAATCAGGACTTGGGTTTGAGATGGACATGCCTGGATCAATTGTGTGTGCGTGTGTGCGCGCGCTTGCTTCTGAGTGAAGTCAAAGAGATGGGTGTTTGTGAGGAGAACTTGAAAGTTGCTGTGGGTAGCGCAGGGCACACGTCCGTGTGAGAGTCAAGTTCTCCAGCGTGACGGTTTCTGAGACACGTGAATCGCCTCTAAGTGTAGGAAACAAGGCAAAGCGGTGGCGGGAGCCGGACGCGTGCGTGAGTGCGCGCGCGCGCCAAGTTTGGATTTGGCCCTGTGGTGGCCGCGGACACCCCCGCCGCGTCAGCCTGGGACTGTGGGTGCGTGAGGAGGTGCGGCCAGCGCTTTCTTACGGGCAGGCGGGCCACGCGAGGTCCAGCGAGCGAACGGAGCGCTCCGCTACCCCCCGGAACCCGGGAGCCACGCACACTGGCTGGCTGGCTGTCTGGCTAGGGACAGGCAGCAATCGGAGCAGCACTGCCGCCTCTGGCGCGAAGGCTCAGGCGCCTCCTCCCGCCCCAGTCACTGTAGCTCGGCGCACGCTGCCGGCGGCTGCCCTTTCTGCCTCCGGAGAAGAAAACCCTCCTGCTGCCCCTTGCGCTAGAACCATGGCCTCGGGTCGAAGGGGCTGGGATAGTTCCCACGAGGATGACCTGCCCGTGTACCTGGCCCGGCCGGGCACTACCGACCAGGTCCCGCGGCAGAAGTACGGCGGCATGTTCTGCAACGTGGAAGGCGCCTTCGAGAGCAAGACGCTGGATTTTGATGCCTTGAGCGTGGGGCAGAGGGGCGCCAAAACGCCCCGGAGCGGCCAGGGCAGCAGCCGCGGCTCGGGGAACCGGCCCGCAGTGGAGGTGGACACCCCGCGCAGGGGTCAAGGCCGGGAGGAGAACCGTGAGCCCGCGCCGGCGCCCGCCTCACCCGCGCCCGCTGGGGTGGAGATCCGGAGCGCCACCGGCAAGGAGGTGTTGCAGAATCTCGGTCCCAAGGACAAGGTAAGGGGACCCGGGTCTCTTCTTTGCCTGCCCTAGTTTCCTCCTTCAGCCCTGACCGCCATGGCCACGCGCAACTTTTCTTCTGCTCACTTTGCAAGGGGGTGGGGGAGTAGAAGGAGGAAAAAGGCATCCGCAGCTAGGACAGCTTGACCTCCTAACGGGGACCCCAGACTCGCATTTGTCCCAGTTGCAGCATCTTGGACACAGCGCAAGGGTGCATGCTCCCCACCCCCACCCCCCTCAGCCTTGAGCCACCGCGTCCCTACCCCTGCGTCTCTGTCTCACGCCTGGGCCATCTCTCTGGGTGGGTGTGTCAGCCCAGCCCGGGAAGTCTGAGGTGATTTCCAGGCTTACTCTGTCTTGGCCCTGCTTTGGCCCTGGATGAAAACCCTGTCACCAGGGCAGAGGGCAGACACATGCCAGGAAAATGGGATCATTTGCATAGTGTTGGGATGAAAAGAACAGGATGGGTGGTCTCTCTTCTCGCTCCTGAAACTTTTGGGTGTGGAGCCATTGGACTGAATGCCCAAATCTCCGTTCCTCGCTTGGGTACTAGCTCGGCGTTTCACATCTGTGTTTGCAAAGAGTGTATTTGTGTACATAGCTTGGCACGAGACTGGGTATCACAGGAATCCAGCTGTTCCACAAGAATATTGTTCTTTTTTTTTTTTTTTTTGAATAGACGAGGGTATTAAGGGTGCACATTAAACTAGCTGGAGCTGCCAGTTCCCTGCTGTTTTTACTGTGTGCCAAAGCCAGTGTCTTGTGAATATGTGTTTTTAAGGCAGTCATGTCACACTGCACTTGCTACAGGGATGGCACTGAAATCCGGCTTGCCCTGAGTTATGTCCTTATTTTGTAGAAAATCAGAGCCACAGTTCAAAAGACCCAGGGCCTGAGCAGGGCTGGATGATTCAAAGTTCCCACTGGGCTCTTGGGTTGAGGAACAATAGTCATTAGCTGCCCTCACCCTTGCCTAGGTCATGGCTGCTGAATCCATTGGCATGTATTATTCTGTCCTAATACCATCATGAATAATAACCTGAAATGGAAATGTCTGCCTCGGAACAATTACAATTGATGCTTATCCAGAGTTTGGTTGTTTTTCCATGAACACGCAGTGAGCCTGTGAAAGGACAG
This sequence comes from Ochotona curzoniae, assembly GCF_017591425.1. NCBI lineage: Eukaryota > Metazoa > Chordata > Mammalia > Lagomorpha > Ochotonidae > Ochotona > Ochotona curzoniae. Next base: position 22,396,336 of record NW_024464918.1, read on the forward strand.
CCTTTCTCTCCACTTGTGGTTTGATTTCTGAAAGTTTGAAATGAACTTTGAATAAACTACCCATGCCAGCAGGAACCGCGAGTCCTGAAGTGAGCGCTGTTTCAGGCTTTATTCACAAAGGCACACCAGTGACCCTTGCAATCACTCCTCTCGTTGAGATTTTTCACACCATCCTGGTCCCGTATAACGGTCCCTCCCGGTCTTTGGATCTGAGCTGATTAATATGGAAATGTTCCCTTCCTGAGAGCAGTGATGGAAAAGGTCGGTAACCATTGCTATGAGTCAGTGCTACTCCCTGTAGTGAAACGCCACTGATGTAAGCCAGATAATATGCCTGGTTTGCAAAATCAAAGGATGGTAACTGAAGAAAGGCAGAATGTTCCTCCTTAAAACCCAGCAATTCTCCGATTTTCTTCCCTTTTGCAAACCCTGTACTTTCGGGTCCTAATTGAAAAATAATAATACAGCTTAAGCATCAGCAAGATTCCTAGGGCTACATGATTGTAAGTTGGAGCTTGCTGTCAGCCTCATCTGTGCTATGGTATTATCTCTAATTGGGTTGAATCACATTGCTAGAGGAGCCCACAGGGGTTATCTAGAGCCATATTTGATGGCCAGTTCCTTGAGAATAGGATTGTGTGGACTTCTCTCTGTGGCTGGAGTTCCGAGCACATGGGAAGTGGTCAGTAATAGTTTGAGACCTTAAGCCCCCTTGGTTAAGCCAGAGGTGCAGCCAGATCATTTGGCCTTTCACTAAAATACTGCCATTGTCAGTGAGTTCACTGCCTCATGAAGCAAGTTTGGAACAACTTAGAACCATATCTTGTAGCTTCCCCAAATTACTCTTGGGTCTAAGCTCTGAAGAGAGATGAGTAAATATGTTTATTTTGTTTTTAGATATTTGAATGCTTTTAAATATATGGCTCTTGTATCTGCCAGGAAATGCTGATTTCTGCCATAGTAACAAACAGCTCCTACATCTCAGTGGCTAATTCAAACAACAGTTTATGTCTTGTTCCTGTAACTTGCCTTACATGTGTCAGAAAGGGCACCCTGGTTGTCATTGCCCCTCAGAGGCCTAGACTGATGAAGGCTCCTTCAGTCCATAGGAGTATTGGGAAAAGTCATGTGGCAAGTTGTATGCAGATTCTTCAACTCGGTCGCTGAAATGATGAGTGTGGTGTGTGCTTGTGTCTCATTGGCCAAAGCGAGTCACAAGCCTGCGCTTCATTTCATTGGAGAGGTACAATCCTGCCATGATCTTGTCAGGCAACACACATTTGGATAATACCTCTAATATCTCTTTCAGAGCTGCTGGGGAGAAACCAGGCCCTATCCTTACTTCTCTGTTAGCCTGTAACTCAGCCTCTTTGTACCTCAGTTTCCTTTCCTGCCAAGTGAGATTAGTGCTGAATATTTTGCATATAATAAGTACTGAGAGCACAATAATTATTACTATTAACTCTTCAATTTTTGCTGCCTTTTATATGTTTGAGAGTAATTGTCACATTCTCCCTAACTCCTTTATTCTTGCAGTTCTGACTGACTTTTCAGAGTATTACTGTTTTGTAAACATTCTTCTAAAAATGGTGCTCCAGATGGGATATGGCTGCAAAGTGCGTTAGGCTACTTAATTTTCTGGATTTGTGCACCACGTATGCTTATGTAGTGCGAGATTATACCTGCTATCCTTATGGCCTTCTGTTATCCTTATAGTAAACGCCCTGTCACTCAAGCTTTAAGGAACTTTTCCATGTAAGCTGTTCAGGTCTGGGTGTCCTCATTCTATGCTGCTACGATATTGAATGTAACATGCAACGTAAAGATAATAAAACTTCACTGCAACATTTTATTTCTCTTCTCTTTACAATATCCATCAGTCTGTTAGCTCATCTTTCTATTGTATCATATAAGAGCTTTAAAGCTTAATTCTGGGATACAGCGCTCCCTCCTCCAGTTTTAAACCATCTATATCTGCATCGTTTATTGTAAATACTAGTTTTTTTTTCCTTTGTGTCCTAAGAAACATTTTTTTCCTACACAGAGAAAGATTCTACAGAGGCAGTGTTTAGCCACAAGTCACGTGGATAATAAAAGGGAAAAGCCAGAACCCTGACTGATTTTTCTGATCCAGAATCTACAACTTTCCAGTTTGGGAGGTTGCTTCCTTACGTTAGTTCAGCCAACCTGACCATTGCTTCGCTTCCGATGTTAATAGAATGTGGGGACAGACCAATCTTCTCTGCCTTACCTACAGACACTCCCCTTCGTCTGGCCATCCCATTGTTTAGGGAAGCTTTGAGTTCTGCCGTTCAACCTTTGAGAACATTTGCTATAAAAATAGGAACCTTCCAAGTTGAATGTGACACCATCGAAAGAGATTTTCTTGTGAAAAATGTCTTGAAAAGATTAAAAGGTGCATTGTCTCCAGTACACCTGATTTTTTGCCTCTCGTCTTAAGGAAATAGGTTTAATGAAGAGGTTACATAAGTGGATGGCAGAACACATGTGGGAAAATGTCTTGGGTTGTATGCTAAATGCCAAGTTCCAGGTTTGAGGTATTAGGTATTACTGGGACTAATATTGTGGTTTTGAACAAATTGTTAAATGAAGTGTTTAGTCTTCTTATGATAGGGATTCATACTTCCAGAACTTTCCACGGTAGACTCACACAACGTTTTGTTTATAATTTTTGATCCTAAGTGCCTAGAGGAGCCATACTAACTGAAAAGTAAATATTTGTTCACCATTTCCCAAGATGCTTTTCCATGCACACCAAATTTTGCTAGCGGCGGAGAACTCTGTAGGAGGAGGGTACTGATAACATTTGGTTGGCCAAGAGCGAAGAACATTGTAAGGACTTCATCCAAAGAAAGCTTAAGTACTGACATGCAATTGATGTGGGTTTATTGACATCTCCCCATTGGGAGCATTTCTTGTGCAATATATTTTGTTTGTAAAATGGACAGGGTATCTGGGTGGAGAGGGAGAGAATTCAAAAGCAATAAGATGTGACTTTAACTTCTTACTTTTTTTCTTTTTCTTGGTCCTAGGCTAAAATTTCCTAAGTTACTACAACAAGTCAGCATGGTATTTCTTACACTTACAATGAAACACAGCTGGGGATAGAATTCTGGGGTTAGAAAGGCCTCTCTTAGTTATGAGAACCCAAAACCTGAAGTATAAATATGTTTTTTAAGACCTCGCTGACAAATGTTTGTACATAGACTAGGGAAAAAAAAAAGGTTTCTGCTTACCTGGCTTGCAGACCACACTTGAATCACAGCGTGTATTTCCTTACCCAAACTTGGAAGTGTTTGAAATCACAGAGCTTTGGTTTAATTTGACAGTCAGCATGCAAGGAACATAAAAATGTGCCTTGTAAGTAATGGTGGGATTGGCAGAGTTCCCTCAAAGTAATGGTCCCCAGAGACTGGGTGGTGCTGACAGTTCTTGGAAGTAATGTTTGAAAGAGCCAGAGCCCTGCCCGGGATGACTTCTGTCGGGCCTCCTGTAGCCGGTGCTCTGGGTGATTAATTTCCACTGGGCAGGATTCCTCCAAATGTGTTCCGGTGAGACTGGGGATGAAGCTCCCTAAGAATAGGAGATTGTACCACGTGACTGCAGACTCAGCCCTCCTTTGCTCTGGAGAAGGCAGAAGGTCCTTTTAGGTGTGTAAGCACTTTTTAAATTAAGCTTCTAGGAAAAAGTAATGTTTAAATATATCTGAACTCTTACTGCGCCATCGAAGTACAATGAGAAGAGTCAGAAAAAGCTAAACACTTGGATAAAGTATGAGCCATCTCAGTTACCCGACCCGACTCTTTCACCTGCTGTGCAGCCTGGGAAAGTCCCTGACTTCTCTCTGAGTTTCCTCCTTTCTGATCACTGTGGTCATGGTCTATAAACGCTCTTGGTTGTACATCACTACTCAAATTTTTTTTAAAGATTTATTTATTTATTATTTGAAAGTTAGACATACAGAGGGGAGGAGAGGCAGAGAAGATCTTCTGTCTGCTGATTCTCTCCCCAAGTGGCCACATCAGCCAGAGCTGCGCCGATATGAAGCCAGGAGCCTGGAGGCTCTTCCGGGTTTCCCATGAAGGTGCAGGGTCTTAAGGCTCTGGGCCGTCCTGGACTGCTTTCCCAGGCCACAAGCAGGGAGCTGGTTGGGAAGTGGGACCACTGGGACATGAACAGGTACCCATATGGGATCCTGGTGTGTGCAAGGCAAGGACTTTCGCCACTAGGCTACCATGCTGGGCCACCCAAATTTTTGAATGTGTCATATGTGTGTGTTTATCTGTGTATATATAATATATATATAACACACTAACAAACTCTGTTAGAATGGACCTCTAAGTTAAAAAAAGTCAAGTATAAAAATGTGTGTCCTAAAAAAATTGTAATATAAATCCTACTCTTCCCTCTCTTGGACCCAGTGACTTGTCTTGCTTACCAGCTGGATGAATGCTTGGACTTTTGGGGGTTTCTGTGTAACCAAGGAGAGAAGAATATGTTGTTCTGATAATATATTGATTAATAAGATCATCATCAGTTTGAGATCTTCAGGGATATATGCTCTTTATTTTTAGCACTTTCTAGGAGAAAGGTTCAAAATTGTTGGAGATTTGAGATGCTGCGTTAGGCTTGGTCATGCTTGATGCCCCAACTGCTCGTTTTATAAGCAAATGTTTTGGGTAAAGTCACTGGAGCATGCTGAAAGAATATTGTAAAATAATCATGAGTCTTCAAATCTCCCTTCACCCCTAATTTTTCTTTATTCATTTATTATAAGCTTTTTCTTAGACTCCAGGCATGTAGGTACACAATCAAAAGCAAGTGTCAGAAAAAAAAAGAAACCAGACAAACCATGCAGATAAACAACAGGAAAACAAACTCTAGCTCCTCATGATCTCTCAGGAACAATCACCACTCACCTGACATTGTGTTTATTTCTTCTCTTTGTGTGTCTGTGTGGTATGTTGTGTGTACGCATGTGTTACACAGTGCACTTAAACAATCCACAGAAAGATGCAGTAGTCCTGTCTTTGAACTTTTTTTCTCACTTCAATGGTCTGAATGTTTATGACCTTCCCGAAGGTGGGGTCAGGAGGTGGGGCTTTGTGGGCTGAGTGGGTAGAGACCTCAGAAATGGAACTTCACAAAAGGTGCTTTGCTGCTCTCCCGTGTGAGAACACACCAATGGTGCTCTCCAGCCAGCAGGTGGGCCTTCACCCACACTCAACCCACCCTAGTATCAGACTTCTCAGCTTTCAGAGCTGCAAGACACAAATTTCTATTGTGATAAGTCAGCTACTGTGGGATATTTTGTTATAAGCCCCCCAAATAGTAAGATAGCACTTGAAAAAGAGTGTGATAAATTTTATTGCTTAGGGCAGTTTTAAGCTTATAGCAAAGTTAAATAGGAAATTCGAGGCACCCCCATACATCCTGTGCCCCGTATGTGTACAACATCTGTCACTACCATCATGTACCAGTGTGGTACATGCACTGAATTGATTCAAGTGTCACTGACGTGTAAGCATCACCCAGAATGTTAGGGGGTCATTCTTTGAGCTAATACCGATGATATGTGTCTACTGTTGAAGTGTCCTGCAGAGGAGTGTCACTGTCCTAGGGATGCTCTGGCATTTTTGGGATTTATTCCCTGGTTCATAAGCTCTTTAAAATTGTTTATTGGAACAGATTTGAACTGCTAAGAGCCAGTTGGGATGCGTGAATCCTGTCTTGGGTACCTGACTTTGCATACTGGCTTCCCTCTAGATTCCATTTTCCAGTGCACACCTTCAGAGGCAGTTGTTTTCTCATGACGTTGGGCCTCTGCCCTCATGCTGGAGGTCTGAATTGCTTCCTGCCTCCTGACTTTTACCTGGCCCAACCACAGCTGTTGCAAGCATCTTGGAAGTGAACCAGTGGCTGTCTCTCGGTCCGTCTCTTGGTCTCTCAAATCAGAAACAAATCGCAATTTTTAATCTCCAAGAATTTGGGGATTTCCTAGGTTTTATTCTATGATTGATTTCTGGTATAATTCCTTTCTTCTGACAGTAGGCACTGTATGATTTCTGTTTTGTTAAATCTTGTAGGATGTGTTTGATGGCCCAGAACATGGCCTCTTTGGTGAGTCTTCCTTATGAGCCTCGGAGGAATATGTAACCGGATGTTGCTGGATGGTGTTATCTGTAAAGGCCCATTATATCTCATTGTTTTATAGTGCTGTTCAGTTCAATTATGTCCTTACTGCTTCTCTGTCTGCTGAATATGCCCATTTGTAATAGAAAGATGTTAAAGTCTTCATCTGTGATGGTGGTTTGACTTCTCGGTGGAGTTCTAGCAGTTTTCACTTCGTGTGTTTTGATGCCTCTGTTAGGCACATGACCACCAAGCACAGTTACATCTGCTTGGAGTATTGACCTCTTTGTCATGTGATTCCCTGCTTACCTCCCAATAACTTCCCTTGCTTTGACATTGGTTCTGCATGGAATTAACAGAGCCACTTGTAATTGTTTTTGTTCTGATTGCATGGTTGCAGACTGTATCTTCCCTCATCCCTTTACTTTGACTTTTACATGTCTTTATATTTATAGTGGATTCCTCTTGTCAACAGACATTTGGATCTTGCTTTTTGATCCCAATCTAGTACATACTATTTTGATATTTTTTAGAACAGCAACATTTAATTTTATTGTAGTTGCATTAATAATTTTATTGTTTTCTTTATTTGTCTTCTTTGTGTTTGTTCCTGTTTTGTCTTCCATATGTTTTTTTGTCTTTTGATATTTTGGATTTAGCATTTTACATGATTTCACTTGCTCCTCTTTCTTGGCATATCGATTACACTTGAGTTTTTACTTTTTCAGTGATTGTCATAATATTTACAATATATGTTTAAAACTGATTAAAGTTCACATTCAAAGAACAGTTAACCTTTTCATGGTTAGTACAATACCACGTAACAACAGAATATTCTTAATTCCTTCCTTCCATTCTTTGTATCATTGTTTTTATCATTTCAGTTACACACATACACACACACACACACGCATACATAATACATAGCTACCATTAAATACATGGCTACCATCAAATACATGGCTGCCATTATAATTTGTGCAAATTATTTCTTTCTTTTTTTTAGGATTTATTTATTTATTTATTTTTTGCAAAGGCAGATATACAGACAGAAGGAGAAACGTAGAGAAAGATCTTCCATCTATTGGTTCACTCCCCAAATGGCTGCAATGGCCGGAGCTTTGCCAGTCTGAAGCCAGGAGCCAGGAGCTTTTCTAGGTCTCCCATGCAGGTGCAGGGTCCCAAAGCCTTTCTCTACTGCTTTCCTAGGCCACAAGCAGGGAGCTGGAAGGGAAATGGAGTGACTGGGATGCAAACTGACATCCCTATGGGGTCCCGGAAGATGCAAGGCGAGGATTAAGCCACCAAGCTACGCACTGGGCCTAAATTATTATTTCTTAGATCTACTACGAAGACAAATAATTTTGAAAATTTCATCCTTGCTTGCTTATTTTCTAATATCTCTTGTTTCTTCATTTAGATGTAAACTGGTGATCCATGTAATTTTCCATCTTTTCAGAGAACTTTTTTCTTGTAAAGCTGATATACTGGGAACAAGTCCTCTCAGTTTTTACTTGAGCAAGTAATTATGTCTCCTTCATTTTTGAAAGTTACTTTTTAAGATGTATCACTCCTCTCTTCTGGTTTCAGAGAGCAAGCCTGCTGCAGTTCTGACCTTGCTTTCCTTTAGGTGAGGTATGTCTTTCCTCTGGATTTTGTCAAGGTGTTTTTCTTTGTTTTTGGTGTTCAGGAGTTTGCATGTGATGTGCCCAAGTATTTTGGCCTGTGTCCTACTTGCAGTTCTCTGGGCAGCTGTTCTTCCGGATCTGTGGTTTGATATCTGCCACTGATTTGAGGAAATTCTCACTTATTATTCCTCCAAATGTAGTTTTTTTTTTTTTTCCTTTCCTTGGTCTCTTCTTGGGATTTCCATTATGTTCAGATTATACCTTTAGTAGTTGTCCCACCGTTCTGGGGGCATTCTGAAACTTTATTAAGTTTTAGCTTTCCAAAGTTTTACAGTATGTTTGTTTTCAAGACAGAGAGACGTCTTTCACTGTTTGATTCACTTCTCCAATGCTCCTGCAGATGGGGCTGGACCTGCCTGACATTGCGAGCCAGGTCTCAGCCTTATGTGGGGAGAGCAGGGACCCAAGTGCTTGGCATTACCTGCTGCCTGCTGGGACTGGAAGCAGAGATGGGTCATGAACTTTTGGCATGGAATTACGGCATCCCAAATGTTGTCATAGCTTTTGTGCTAAATACCTCCCCTTCTCTGTTTTTGGTTTCCTCCTTGCTTTTTGAGTATTGGGATTTTTTTTAATTGATGTATTTGGAATCAGATATTCTTCAACCATGTCTAGTCTACTGATGAGCTCACCAAAAGCTTTCTACAATTTTTTGTGCAGGGCTTTTGATCTCCAGTATTCCTCATGGGTTCGTAGAATTTCTGTCGGATTACTTTAGCGACAAAACCTAGAAAAGAAACTGAGTCTTGGATATCTGATTCAGGTGTCTGTAAGTGATACAATGAGATGTGAACATAATTCAGATTTTGGCTGAGGGACTCTCTTGCTTTCTGTCACTACCCTGGTTTCTGCTGAAGTGGCAGTTAAGCCTTGATGCTGGAGAGGAACCAGAATCTGGAATTGATTCAACAAAGAAAATTATCCAAGGTAAAATTCCTCATAGCAGAAATTTCTACAAAGTGAGAACATAAAACTCAAAGAAGAAAAATAGAAAAGCAGAATGGGACCCTAGAATCTGAAATAGAAAGAATGAGGAATTAGGAGACCCCAGAAAGAGACTGGAGATGAAAGAGGGGTGTGGAGGGACCCAGACAATTGTCACAATGTGCCCTGCCTGTCTTATGAATATATTTTTTGACTACTATGTCTGGCGGGTAGGTCAGGCCGATTCAAAGGCGTCTGCTAAGAGCAGATAGTATTTGAAGGATAGTGGTAGGATAGGGCTCAGATCCAAGATCCAAGTTCACGTGACATTGGAGCACACATTGCTATGCCGGATGATCTCCATCAAAGGCAGAACCACTTGGTTTGTTTCCAAGACTAAATGATGTCTAAAGAGAAAAGATGCAGTACTTAGGGGAGTTGCAAGAGGGTTTAGAGAGGGGCTTTATTGCTCTATTATTTCCACATCCTGCCACTTAGAAATAAATAAAACAGTTAAATGGAAAATTGCGTGAGAAACGGATATTAGTGGGAAGGAAAAATATATTGTTGATGAATGATAATACTTCACAGAATTGGTAGCCAGGGAAGACTATGAAGAAATAATGTTTTTCTCCTATACATCACCTGGAGAAGTCAAGAACCATATAGTTTTTCTTGTGGGTCAGGCAAAATAGGAAATTCAAAATAGGTGCGAGGTGTTTGAAACGAAGGTGATTTATCTAGTGGCGCATACTGTCAGATAAGAGTTGGCAAATAAAGAATAGATGTGTATCAGTGATCTAGAATGGAAACCAAATTTTCCATAGTGAGCTAGATAGTATTTTAGGCTTTGTGACTTATGGGTGCCTATTCTAACTACTCAACTCTGCACAGCAAAAGCAGATGCAGACAACAGGTCAGTGGATGGGTGCTACTGTGTGGTAATGAAGCTATATTTAGAAAAATGAGCGGTGTGCCGGATTTGGTTTGTGACATTGTTTGTCAGTCTCTGGTCTTGCAGACAACAAATGGGGAAAGGAGCAGGTGTTTGGTGCCATGGTTAAGATGTTACTTGGGATGCCCATGTCCCAGAGGATCTCGGTTTGGGTTGCAGCTCTGACTCTGGCCAACTTCCTGCTGATGTGCATGTGGGGATACAACAGATAAAGACCTGAGTCCCTGTGTCCCTGCCACCCATGTAGGAGACCTGACTAGAGTTTCAGGCTGCTGCCTGTGGCCTGGCTCAGTCCTGTCTGATGCAGGCATTTGGTGCACTGAGTCATCCCATGAAAGATCTCTGTTAGTCTCTCTTCCTTAAATAAAACAAAACCAACCCCCCCCCCAAAAAAGAAAACAATGCTTAAAGAAAAGAAAAGAAAAAAGAGGCAGAAGTTTGTGTTAGCGTGTGTTTCAGAAATTTGAAGTAGATAATCTGAAAAGCAGAGGGACACATTTTTCCCTTTCGGGATGACTGAGGTTGGAGGAGGAAATTAAAAATAAACACAAAGGCAACATTGAAAAGGAGAACAATGCAAGATATTTAGAGAATGTAAATTTATAAAGTAGAAGCGAGGTTTATTGAAGAACAAACTTGGGGGTAGGGGAGAGGTTGAGGGGGATAACCTGGAAGTGACAGGAAGAAAGAAACAAATAAAGGAAGTCCGATTAGGAAGAAGGTCCGGCTGGAAATAAAACCTGGCTTGCTAGCCAAAGGAGAGACCGGATGCAGTATACAGACTGAAGCTGCCCAGAGGATCCCTAGCAGTGGCAAGAAATCCTCCCGAAGGGGTGCACTGTGTAGCCTTTTAAAGTGAAGCCATCTAAAGACTTGTTCACAGAGTAAATATGTGGAGTTTGGGGGTCTGAAAGCCTGAGGATTTGTCCCACACGAGAGGGTGATGAAGAATTGCTTGGGATGACGTGTGTTCACCTTGAGGGATGCTGAGGTCAGGCCTTAGCCAGGCCACGGCTGCAGGAGCATTCACTGAGAGCCGGTGCCTCTCCATTCACACGTTCAGTCATTTCTTCTTCCACCTGACCCTGGATCCAACAGAGATGCCCTGAGTGCCCACCTGGGCTTCTTCATGGTCATCAGCACAGAGATCTGTCTGAGACTTGATGGTACCATGTTGGAAAAGAGATGGCAGCTTCAGAATTGAACAACCAGAAGGATCCTGGCCCCCTCCAAGCCAAGGAGAAGACAGAAAATGGATATTCATGAATAGATCTTTCCATCACAGGGAAAATACAGCCACCTAAGACTTGAGCTAGAAGCAACCTCACTCAACACTTAAGGAAGCAGAGGCCTTGAGAGGGCCAGAAAGAGGAACACTAAAAATTACCGAGTACCTTTGTGCCAGGAGCTTTGCTTTTTAATTGTGGTGATGGGTACATAGATATTATCACTCATAAAGTTACTCATAAAGTTTACCTTTTAAATCAGAGCATAGTTTATTGGTATTAAATCTGTTAACAATACTGTTCTCCCACCACAACTCCTGAGTCCTAGAACTTTCTTTCCACTCTAAAAAAATCCTGTACTCATTAACAGCCACTGCCTATTCTCCCTCTAACCTCTGATGACCACTCATCTGTTTTCAGTCTCTGGAGTTACCCATTCTGAGTATGTTATATGAACTTCATCATGCGATATGGGGCATTTGTGTTGTTTCTCTCAGTCAAGCAGCAGCCTGTTTCCAGTACTCATCTGTGCTGTTCAATTGCCTTTCGTTTCTGAGTCCCATTGTATGGCTGTATCAGATGTTGATTCTCTTTGATGGTTTTCAGTTCTTGCTTTTTATAAACAATGGGATGCCAGGAATTTATGAAAGCTCTTTACACTTAGTAAGTTGATGATCTCCACAGAAATCTTTGGGTCGAGGAGCTGTCATTTTACCCTTGTTACAGCTGGCAGGAGAAAGTTAGATGGCCTATGTAACTTATACAGTTAGTTTAAGGCAAGTGTGTGTGGGGGAGCTGTGGGGCCAAGTCCCAGTTTCCTGTTTCCCTCTGTGACACTGTTTTCACTCTGATCAAGAACTGTTGTATTAGGAAAGGACCAGCGTCTCATTCCTCGGTGTTCCTCACTGTCCATATCCAGGTGCCCTGGAAAGTTGGCGTAAATTTGTCAGATGAAGCTCCTCTGCTGAGTAATACCTCGGACACAACAGGAGGGATAGGAGACTAAGAATAAATCATCCCTCCTCATTTTAATAGCAAATATGTCAGGTCTGAAAAAAAATCCATGAGAACTGATAAGTAAACCACATAGATTTCAACAATGTTTGCACACAAAGAAACTTACCTTTTATTATTGTTGTTGTTGTTATTATTATTATTAGAAGGTCAGATAGAGAGGAGAGACAGGGAGGAAGATTCTTCATCCATTGATTCACTCCCCAAGCGGCCTCAACTGCCAGAGCTGTGCTGATTCGAAGCCAGGAACCTGGAGCCTCTTCCGGGACTCCCACGCAGGTATAGGGTCCCAAGGCTTTGGGCCATCCCTGACTGCTTTCCCAGTCCATAAGCAGGGAGCTGGATGGGAAGCGGGGCTGCTGGTATTAGAACCAGTGCCCATATGGGATCCCAGCACGTGCAAAGTGAGGACTTCAACCGCTAGGCTACCATCCTGGGCCCTAAACTTATCTTTTGTTTTCATTTTTTCCATGAAATTTTGCCAGGTGCCATCCTCTGTTAAATAACTGACATGTTCAGGAGCAGAATGTTATAAATAAATTGGGGCATATTCATCTGTAGGCACACTACAGAGCCATGAGAGAGGGTGCTGCACTGATGGAACCAAGTATTCTTAGCTTATTTGGCTCCTCTTCAGTGGGGCATTGGCAGCAAACTTGAGGATGGGGGTGGCGTGTGTCACATGACGGAATAACCTGCCTCAGTTGAAATACCTCCCGTTGGCAGATTTCTATCTGCGACCCCAAACCCATACCCTCTGCCACAATAAAAAACAAACTCGATGGAGATTTGACAGATTTAGCCAGTGTGTAATTCTGAGCAAAGCGATAATGAGTACCATGCTTTCTCCTGTTCCTTCAGCTGCACTTCCCCCACATTTCCCCCAGTGTCTTGGTGTTGCTGTTGTAATTGAATAAAGACAATACCATTTCTCTTACAAACAAGATTTTCTGCTCAAATTAACATCAAAACAGACTTGACCAAAAATGGGGATGAAACCTCTCTGGAGGCACAACAAACATGACAAATGTTAAGAAATATGGGCTATAGCATAAGCAGGGACCATTGCCAGTGAAAGACTCCACAGAGCCCATTGTGTGATTTTTTTTCTTTGGCATCCCAACATTTGGGAACTATTAATGTGTAGGGACCAGTTCTTTTCCCTAAATAAGCATTTCTGTCTCCCAGATTCCTTGCAAAATCCTTCTGATGATTTGGGAGACCAGTTAACAAACCACACCGACCATATGCAGTGGAGGCCTGATCATCTGTGACACACAGTGTAGATTTGAAGGATTCAGATACTTGGTGATCCCCACCCGAAATGTTACTTTGCTTTTCTTTCTGAATGTTGCCAGTAAGCACTTGTTTTGGATCTGATTCTGTCTGCACTGTTCGAGCCTCACAAAGGATTTGGGAAATAGCCCTTCTTGGTATTGTTAATACAAAGCAATACTCTCTTGTTATTGTTTGTGAATTGCTAATTGCAAAATGACTCTGTGTAAATTAGTCATTGTCTCCAAGGACATAGGTTGTTGATGTTTGATTCCAAATTTCCCCTTTCAAGTCATGTCTGCTCATTCAGTCACAATAGCTGTAATATTGTTATATTTCCATAGAAACCATCTGTAAAGTCACAGACACAGGATTACACCCTCCCTGCAGGCGGAGGCAGGAAGGCCAGATGGGTTAGGAAAGGGAAAAGGCCCTTGTTGAGACATAAATCACTTGGTAAAGGGGGGAGACTGTGAGGGAGGAAACCACTTTAGGAGAAGAATTGTGTTCCAGCAGTATTTGCTTCAGGGTGAAATTCCCAAATGACGTGGCCAGCAGTGCAGGCTCATTTCCAAGGCTGGTGGCTGGGACCCTGATACCAGTGAGATTGGAGTCTATGATTTCTTCTACAGACAGCTGATTTCTCAAAGCTTCGGCCCCAGACAGACTGATTTAAGGTTATGGTCAGCTCCTGTGTGTTTGAAGATTGGTCAGAAAGTAAGGTCTAGCAGTCACCGTGGTGTGCCAGGCTGGACCTTTCACTCCATCTTGCTAGTACCCCGGGTTTCTTGTTTTACAGACTGGGTACCTCAGCTGCTCTCACTCCTGTTCTTCAGGGCTCAGCTTCATCTGAAATGTTCCTGGGACCTTTCGTAGGCCCTTATAGCTGGTTAATAGTGGAAATGTCCATGAGGCTGTCTTTGGTTGCTAGTTAACCTTCTGTAACATCAATGCTTGCTAGCCCATCTGCCACTAGCCTGAGAGCTCATGGTAGCACGCCTACATGCTTTCGAAGATTTATTTTATTTATTTGAAAGGGAAATTTACAGAGAGAGAGGGCAAGGGAAGGAGGCAGAGAGAAATGGAAAGAGAGAAAGAGGAGAGATCTTCTATGCCTGAATAGCTACAACAGTCAGGATCAGGCCAGGCTGAGACCTGAGCCAGGAGCTTCATCCAGGTCCCCCACTTGGATGCAGGAACCCAAGGACTTGGGCCATCTTCCATGCCTTTCACAGTAGCATTAACAGGGAGCTGGACCAGAAGTGGAGCAGCTAGGACTCAATCCAGTGGCCATGTGGGATACCAGCATTGCAGGCAGTAGTTTAGCCCATGATGCCACAACCCTACCCCCATACATATATTTTTGAGTTCATGAATAAGAACTTAATAACTTCCTAAGAATCTACCTTTTTTGAGATTGGCTTTGTGTGGCTTCCTGATGTGTTGGTTTGAACTGACTGATGTTCATGAATTTTCAGTTTTAATTCTGGTATTTGTTGAGGATCTGCATTTGTCAAACACTGTGCTAACTTCTAGGGAAACAACTATTTTAAAAAGATAGGTAAATACATTTTTAAAAGTGATTTATTTGTGCCAGACCATCCCAAAGGCTCACCTTCCTGCTTGTGGCTTGGTACTGTCACTTTTAGAAGTACATCTAAGAAGTACATTATTTGTACTTTTAGAAATGCATCTCATTATAAAGCAGCTTAGAGATGTTCCTGAGACCATGTGCTGCCTGGTGGAAAGAAATTGGGTCTGAAAATCAAAAGTGGAGGGGGGAAATGTGCTTATCTTACTGTGTAAATGTGGCCCAGTGCCCTCACGTTTCTGAATCTTAGGTTTCTGAGTTTTTAAAAGAAAATTTTAGTTGAGTTAAATATGAGATTTTCTAGCAACACCTCAGTTTTAAAAACCGTCTGAGATAATCCTATGTATAATTCTAGGAGACAGACGAACTGCTTGAATGTAGCTTTCCCAAGCTCTCCCTTCCAGTTCCCCTCGTACCCTTTGTGGAAGATGAATGAGAAGCACAGCTGGGAACCCACTGGAATGAATTATTCTTGGTCCATCTAGCTCTGAAGTCCAAGAGGTCTGGAAATATAGGCACTCAACCCCACAATTAATGTCCCCCATCGCTTGCCAGCAGACATCACGAACACGTGTGGGACTCGGAGGCCTGATTTTGAACCCAGAACCATCATTTCTCTTCTCAGCCGGTTTCCACATCTGTTATGTTGGAGAAAATATTCTTTCAGGATTGAGTTTATGAGATTCATCATAAAAGTTGCTATTCACTCTGTAATTACTGAGTTCTAAAGAAGTTGTGATGGGAAAGGCTGCACTGTGGGATTTGAGTATCTTCACAGGCTACTGCTGCTACGTCAAAAGCACGAGGCCCCGACACTCTTCATCTAGGTAGTTTTTCCACTGAGCAGTCTTGAGGGGTGAGGTAATACTTCTGTAGGCAGCATAGTCTTACTTCAGCTTAGCGCAGTAGTGGGGAGCTCGCTGTCCTAACATACACTGTAACACAGCTCACATCCATGATGTGCGTACAGCCATCCACAAAGGCATCTTTGTACATCCCTGCAGAGGTTGGGATGTACCAATGAAAACTAACATCAATCTCTGGCTGAAGCTTTTGTGGGGATAAAGTGGTTTGTGTCTGACTCAGGAGTTCTTAGTCTTCTGTCAGCATGCACGAAAAAAAAAAAAACAGGGTGATTTGTTAGACTTAAAAGGGGAAAAAAGAAAAAATTCGGGGTTCCATACTTTTAAAAAAATTGTTTATCCTATTCACATAGAAGGTAGAGAAACAGAAAGGGAAATACACAGAGAGGGTGATGCGTTGTGGCATAGGGCTAAGCTGCTGCCTGTGACTCTAGCAAACCATTGGAGCACTGGTTTGAATCGCAGTTGTTCCACTTCTGATTCAGCTCCCTTGCAAATGTACCTGGGAAAGCAGCAGCAGATGGCCCAAGTCCTTGGTTCTCTGCCGTTCACATAGCACACCTGGCTCCTGGCTTTGAATGGCTATTGCTACTTCTCTGGCTTTTTCTCTATGTAATTCTGCCTTTCAAATAAATAAATCCTTTGAAAAAGATGGAGGGAGGAAAGGAAAGAGAGAGAGAGAGGAGAGACAGAGAGAGAAAGAGAGAGAAAATGAATAATCAATACATCTTCAGTTTACTGGTTCGCTCCCCAAATGGTTACATTGGCCAGTGCTCAGCCAGGGTGGAAACCAGGAGTTTGGAACTCGATTTGATTCTGCCATGTGGGTGGCAGGAACAAAGTACTTGGCCAGTTTCCACTGTCTTCCCAGGTCCAATAGAAGGGAGTTAGATCAGAAGCAGAGCAGGCAGGACTGGAACTTGTCTCTGATATGGGGTGCTTGCATCGCAGGTGGCAGGAATACCTGTAGTTGCACAACCCCTGCCATCTTGTACACTTCTTGATGTGTTCTATGTAGCTGATATTATCCACGTGAGGCAGGATCTCCAGCAGGTTGTGAGCAATGCTCCTGAGAGGATGTGGCAGTCCAGGAATGGGCATGTCCGTAAAAGTTGCAGGTCTCTACCTGAATTCTGCTCACAGGAGTAATGTGAACAGGAAGGGGGCTCTATTCCCTTTTCTTTTTTTTTTTCCTTTCTGTCCTGCTTTTTCTGCTTTCTGTCTGTGACACCTAACATGAAGCTATCAGATTAAAAACCCTGAATCATGTTGTTTGCAAAAGTTAGGGAGGTAAGAAGGATGGGCATGGAGGCAAGTGACAGGCACAGCCAGTGTCCCCTTGTTGCATGCCCATAAAATGGGGATCCGTCCATTTTACCAGATTCGTCTGGTGGGTTAAAGAAAAGTGTCCCTCAGTCGCTGGAGACTGGCCGTGAGTGCCCAACAAATGTAAGCTTTTTATTCTCATTGTGCTAAGCTTGCTTCGTGAATAAGCTGCTGCCTTTGTTTTCCAGTGGGGCTTGGGTGTCAGGCTTGCCTCAGGAATTATCAGGCCATCTGGGAAGCTGGCCTGGCAAAGCTGCATGTGGAAAACAGGCTTCAGGCCTCAGCACTTGCCCTTGTGGGTAGGAAGGGAGCTCTCTCCCCAGAGAGAGCCAATGAGCTGATTGTCAGAACAGTGTTGATTGATGAAATGCTGCTCCTACATTGGATCTGCGGTTGCTCTGATGTGGGATTCTCAGTTTATTTCATTTGTTATACTGCTTCCTCTCTTGCTCAAAATAAAGCCCCCTCGTCTCTCCCTTCTCCCTTTTCATCCTCCTTTCTGACAAGACGAAATGTCATTCTTGCAGTTGGTGAGATTCATACCACCCAACAGCTGTTCTGAGGTCTGGAGTTTGATGCGGTAACACTCTCAAAATCTACAGCCAGACTCTGAAACTTGGGTTTCAGCAGTACAGTCGGGACCTTGGAGATTGTGAAGTAGATTGTGAAGTAGACTCAGCCATAACCAGAGTTCAGGTCCCTTCCCAATATCTTATTAGCCCTGTTATACTGGGCAAAGAACCTCTCTGACCCTCACTTCCATTATTTAAATTATAACTGTGATGATTGTATGTAAACTCTTAGGTGTCAGAAAAATGAAAGATTCCCTGTAACCTTGTCAACCAGCTTGTCTCACATTTTGTAACTTCCTCAGTAAATGATAGGTATCGTTACTGTCTATCTAGACTGTCGTTTTCCTTTCACTGACCCCTGAGAGGCTCAGAGTAGAGTTTATTAACTCTGCATTGCATGAATGCCTTTTTCTCACCTATAGATGTCAGATACTGTGCAAATAACTGGTGAAGAAGAAAGAGTGAAATGCAAACCTGACCTGCTGAAAGAAGACTGAAAGTCCTTGCACTTAATATGCTGAACAGTGCAGGGGTGAAGGGGAAAGGAGGACAGTACTGTTCTCGGGGATCACTGGTAACTTGCGGTGTGTGCAACAGCCTCCGGGACAGTTAACCAAACCAGGACTTGGAGAATAGGGAAGGCTCCTCATGGCCTCAGTGCATGTATGGGATATTCTGGAAATATATGCATGTATGGTATGGTGATATATGCTCTTGTGTGGCTGTGTGTGTCTGTGTCAATTGGGGCAGTTAAGTTAGAGGGTCTTTAAGATAAATCCTGTAAGGGCCCGGCGGCGTGGCCTAGCTGCTAAAGTCCTCATCTTCAACGCGCCGGGATCCCATATGGGTGCCAGTTCTAATCCCTGCAGCTCCACTTCCCATTCAGCTCCCTGCCTGTGGCCTGGGAAAGCAGTTGAGGATGGCCCAAAGCCTTGGGACCCTGCACCCACATGGGAGACCCGCATCAGCCGTTGAGTTCACTTGGGGAGTGAATCATCGGAAGGAAGATCTTCTCTTTCTCTCCTCCTCTGTGTATATCTGACTTTGTAATAATAATTTAAAAAAAAAAAAGATAAATCCTGTAAGACTCAGGAGCTTTAAATTCTGAAGAGAGTGAGGCCATAACTCAGGGACAAGAATCTAAGCCAGATTGATCTCACAGGGCCTTTCATGGCAGGTGCAGGGTCACAAATCTTGGCTGCCTTCTTTCTAAAGGTTCCATCTGCTTCTCAGAACACCTCCCTCAGATGTCATGCCATTTGTCTAACCAGTTATCAGTTGTCACCTTTCTTAATAGGACAACTCTGATTTTGCTGAGCGAGACAATGTGCCCACATTGAAAAATGGCATTTCTCAGTTACAGATATGGGTATGAACAAGGGATTGCACGTCTCATGTGATGTTGATGAACATTGTCTGGAAATGAAGTAAAATGTGGAAAATCAGGGTGTCGGGGCAGATGTTTGGCACAGTGGTTCATATGCCATTTGAGACAACCACATACTGTATTGTAGTGCCTGGTTCAAGTCCTAGCTCTTCCACTTCAATCCAGCTTCCTGTCGCTGTGCATTCTGGGAGGCAGCAACTGATGGCTTGGTAGTTAGGTCCCTACAGCCCTTGTGGAAAACTCAGAGTGAGCCCTGCACATCCTGGCTGGGGGAGCCTTTGTGAAAATGAATCATCAGATTTAAGATCTGTCCATATATCTGTTTGGTTCTTTCTTTCTCTTTCAAATAAAATAAAAACAAATTAAAATATCAGACTATATTAAAATGCATGAACTACTTCTAACAAACCTATGAATACAAAGGAGATGGTTAGCACTCTGAGAAACTGAGAGCAAGGATTATATTATCTTAGATGGTGCTTAGCTGGGATAAATTGTTCAGTGAAAAACATTTTTATAAGAGCAGTAGCTAAAAATAGCTAAAAATGGCAGGATACAAGCCAGATGAATTGTGGGCTTAGTTCTAAAAAGTTTAATCGTGATGTTGTATGAGCTGCTCACTATGAAATAATAAAATTAATTTGTAAGGTGGAAACAAACAAAGCCTCTATTACAATGCCATTTTGAAGATCAGTTGAACTGTAGAAATAATAAGAAAAAATTGATATTTTTGCTAAGCATTTCCAGTATTTCAGACTTTGTTTTGGGCATTGTACACATACTATTTTTAATATTATGATAATCTGTAATAGTTGTTATCTATGCATAAAGAGAAATGTGATAGAGAGATCAATTATTTACCCAAGGTTATGAAGCCTCTAACAATGTTAGTATATCTACTATTTGACACCAGAACCGAAGACCAAATTCTTTAGACTAAATTTATTGCAGAAAAGAAACTTGGAAAAACTGTAAACTGTATGGAAAAGGAAGATTATTATTCATTTCATATGCTTAGTTACTTAGAATTAAAATAAATACGATATGCTACCACTGGCCTCGTTCTGGATGATGTTTGAAATTCCCTAAAGATGTCAGTGATCTTTTAAAATCAGGTACAATTTCAGAATCATTATTCTTTTCTAGATTTCTTCCTTTTGTCTGCTTTAATTTCTTTTCTCTGTCTTTACAGTTACACAGGGATCTCATCAATTTAAACATACTGAATTTAATTTTATGTATTGGATTGTTTCATGAAGTTTTATGGGGATTTTGTGTAATTATTGTGTCTACTAAATTTTGCTCAAGGTAAAATTTTGTTATGTGCCTTATAGTTTTTGTTCATTTTTGAATTGTTTAGTTGAGAAAGAAAGAGACAAGGACAGAGAGATGAGCAAGAGAGAGGCATCCTTTGTCCATTAATTCACTCTGCAAATGACTACAACAACCTGGGCTGGGCCAGGCTGAAGCTAGAAGTCAGAAACTCCATGCAGGTCTAGCAAATGCTTGAGACATTGGCCTCTCAAGTCCTTAGGGAACTGGGCTGGAGGCAGAGGCAGGGCTTGAGACCAGAGAATCCTATATGTGATGCAGGCATTGCCAGTGGTGGCTTACTGTGCCAAATGATGATGCCCACACTCTCGCTGTACAATTTTTAATTGTGAGTTTATGTTAGATTGTATGTTTGCTGAAAAAGATCTAGTGAACCCAGATCCACGCTTTGTGTGTGTGTGTGTGTGTGTGTGTGTGTGTGTGTGTGTGTGTGTGATTTTGCCTTTTGCCAGATAACTTTGTGATAGCTTTGCCAGGACCATTGCTAATGTTAATATTTCACTGTAGGAAGTCCTGGAGGTTTAAAACAATGGTCCAGCCCTCTGTCAAGATCTTCTCATTGTTATAGATTTTAAGGAAACTGCCCCCAAAATATTTCATCAGAAACAGGGGCCATAGGACTCACATTGTGGCTCAGGAGTTAAGTCATTGCTTGGGACACCACTATCTCATATCAGAACGTTAGTTCAAGTTCTGGGCTGTCTGCTTCTGATCCAGTTCCTGTCAATGTGGCTGGAAAGCATCAGAAGATGGTCCAAGTACCGAACCCCTGCCACCCATGTGGGAGGAGATGTGGATGAATATCTAGGCCCGTGGCTTAGAACTGGCTTATCCTGCTAATGAATCAGCAGGTGGACGTTTTCTCTCTCTCTCTCTCTGCTCTTCTCCTTCTCTCTGTCACTCTGTCTTTCGAAGAGATAAAATACATCTTTTCTAAAAACTAAAAACTCAAATACTTATTTTTAATAAATGTATTTATTTATACATTTATTTGCTACTGAAAATTGAAACAGCACATCAAAATATTCTTTTAATGCAACTGAAACATTTGAAAACCAAAACAAATTACTGGTCCTAATTCTTATTCTATATCCCAAATATCGTGTTTTCTCTACATTCCTTCCCCAAAAGGTATGTTACACATCAGTGCTTGGTGCTAAATTTCAACTTGGCTTCAGGCTTCTGAAGCACATAGGAATAGTTAAAACTTATTGGTGCTTCCTCTTTGGGTCAAATTAAAAAGAAGTATACTGGAAGTCATTCAAATACAGATTTCATATAAATTACTGGTAACAACATAGTAAGGGAAAGATGTGGCAGAACCTATATAATAGAATATCAAAATTGCTAGACAAGTCTATCGTAGGATCAAATAGCTTTCTGTAACTGCTACATAAAATTACCACTAAGAACCAAGTGCACGGATAGGCTTATGCCTAAGCTGGCTCTTTGCCATGATCAGTTCCTACCCTAGCATTTTCAGGAAGATCCCATCCACAATGCAGGCAGTAACTGTAGCAACATTTGAATGGCTCACTTCTTGAATCATTGCGTAGGTTCCTTTTTTCTTTTCCCTAAAGATTTATTTGTTTTACTGGAAAGTCAGTCACAAAGAGAGAAAGAGGAAGAGACAGAAAGATGTTCCTTCTGCTGCTTCACTTCCCAGATGATTGCAATAGCCAGAGTTGAGTTGATCTGAAGCCAGGATAAAGAAGTTTTTTCTGGATCTCCCACACAGGCGTGGGGTCCCAAGGCTTTGGACCATCCTCCGCTGCTTTCCCAGGCAACAGGCAGGGAGCTGGATGGGAAATGGGGCAGCGAGGACTCAAACCAGTGGCTAGGTGGGATGCTGGTGACACAGATGGACTGGCCTGCCCTACAATTGCGCCAGCCCCTGATCCTGTACTCTCTTAAGAGCAATGCTTCTTTGTACTTTTTTTAAGCTGAGAGTATCTGTTCACTCAAAGGTACCTCAGTTTGACCAGCCTTTCTTTCTTCTTAGAGAACCATGTCCTTATGCCTTGCCTCCTGCTGGGCTTCTGGAATGCGATCTGATTTCTGCCAGGCTGTTGAGGCAGACCTTTTGGTTGGCTCATTTCTTCACCTCTCTGCATTGGAGACTAGGTTTTCAGGATCTTTCTGGATTAATCAGTTCTTTTCAGACTGCACTGGAGTAACTTGAGAGTTCACCTACCTTTCCCTGAGATCTAAACACCTAAGTGATAAGACTCAACTGCTACGGAACCACCAGTCAAGTTTAGCACAACCTTGAATTCCGAGTCATTTTGGATGTACCCTAAAGGAAATTCTCACTATCCAGTCTCTCATTCTGTCTGCCCCCAAATGCTAGCAAATGGTCTTTGTAACTTGACTCTCAACCTTATGACCACATTTTCTTCCCTTGTAAAAACTCTTCAAAAACGAGAGAAAAAGAACATGAGCCAGGGTAAATACACTACAAGCCTTTGCCTCTCATATTCTTCAGATTTTCCTTTTTCACTTATTTTACTGAGAGACCAAAGTTTTTATGAAGTCTTTGTTCCAATTCCATGTCCTTTAATATGGGCCAAAGAACTTCATCTTGAGTTCTCCCTGGAATATTTAATCCCAAGCCTTTGGTTACCTAGGTGAGTAAATCTCCTGAAATGTCAGCTGCCCTGTTTCCGTTTAACTTCTGTTCCCCAGTCTTGCACTTAATTGGGCATGTATATATTTTGACTTGAAAGGGCTGGACTATCTAACCACGCCATTGTTTCCTACATCTTTATGAACATCAATTATTTTGTAGTCATAAAAACAGTCTTCTTATTGGACTCTGTGTAACTGAAACTTTATGTCAAATCAAGTAAAATCAGTTTGTTGCTTCTTTAGCTAGGTGGTTGAAGAGATACTTAGCATAAAGTCTCAGTTTTTCAAGGTGAAACTACAGATCAATTCACATTCTTTATTTAGCTTTAAATTTTAAAACGTGTGTCCCTGGATCAGTTTAGTGCCTCAACTGGCTTGCAATAGGAGTGATAGGATTATGCTATCCCAGCTTCCTCATTTGTAAAAATGATTGTAGTAATAGTGACAACCTTAGTGTATTATCATGAGATTTAAATAATTTAATACATGCAAAATATTTTAAAAAGTTTTTGGGCACATAGTACCTTATTTTATTCATTGTCCTTATTATTGCTGGCTGCTAACAATGGAAGCAATATAATAGGCATAGAGTCATTTTGAACATGTGTTCATTAATGCTATTTTATGATTATGCTCTTAGATCAGGTAAATTAATTTTGTTTTTTTTTTAAGTTTCAGTTTTCCCCTCTTTATGGATGTTTTCAAGAGTTTGACTCACCTTCCTCATTGTGATGACTTGTTCAGCCAATCTTTTACATGAGATTATTTTCACAGTTTCTCATTTCAATCTTTTTAAAAGGTATAAATATATATTTATTTGTTTATTTGAAAGTCAGAGTTACAGAGAGAGGGAGAGAGACAGAGATGGAGTTAGAACGAGAGAGAGATCTTCCATCTGCTGGTTTACTCCTGGAATGAAAGGACAGGAATGAGCCAGGAGCTTCTTGCAGGTCTCCCCTGTGGGTATCAGGGGCCCAGACACTTAGGCCATCTTCCCCCACTTTCCCCAGGTCATTAGCAAGGAGCTATTTTGAACATGGAGCTGCTGGGACTCCATGCTGGCATCACAGACTTTGGCTTTATCTGTTACTTTGCAATGCCAGCTCACATTTCTATTTTTTTTTTATCTTGTTATTAAAAAAAAAAAGCAAAACTCATGTTCTTTGAGAGTCAGAGAGAAACACACACACACACACACACACACACACACACACACACACACAGCACTCATTGGTTCTTTCTCCAGATTCTCACGACAGCCCTCTGAGGCACGTGAGCCAACCCAGGAGCCTGGAGCTCCGTCAGGTCTCCTGAGTGAGTGGGAAAAACGCCTGTACTTGAGTCTTCACGTGCTGCGTCCCAGATTTACTGCATTGGCAACAGAGTACTGACATTACAACATAGGATGTTGACTTCCCAAGCTCTGGCCACTATTCAAATGACAACCCTTAATTTTTCTGTTTTAAAATGGTAGTATATTCATGACAAGCTGTAAAAGCAACAAATGCAAGCCTGTGAAGGCTTCATCCAGATTTTCCCAATGGCCCCATCTTAAATGCATTTTAATATCAAAATCAGGAAACTAACATTGGTATGGTACAATTAGCTATGTGGCAGGACCTTCTTTCTTTCTTTCTTTCTTTCTTTCTTTCTTTCTTTCTTTCTTTCTTTCTTTCTTTCTTTCTTTCTTTCTTTCTTTCTTTCTTTCTTTCTTTCTTTCTTTCTTTCTTTTTCCTTTCAATTTTTTATGATGTTTACATAGTTGATCAGGGTGGGCAGGATGGAGGGTTAGGGGAAAATGGGTGACACCATTGTTTCCAAATTTTCTTTTTCTTCTTCCTGTATCTGGGGAAAGAGATAAAGAGAGAAGCCACACCCAGCCTCCCAATCGCTTCAGTACCCAGGGATGGGGAACAGCCACCCAGTGTCATCCCAGGGTCCCCCAGGTGGAGCATTTTCCTAGGGTTCTGCTTAAGTGGCTTCAATGATTCTGAAATGCTGTCAGTCTCGCCAATTCAAGGATGAGGAAATCCTTCCAAGGTCCAAGGGCTGACGTAGTCTGCTTTAAATTTCCGTTCACCAAGATATTTGCTGTCAACACTTGGCTGGAGAAGTTGTCCAATTTGTTTTGCCCTTCTTCCTCTGCTATGGTACCAGATGTCCTCTGCAGGCCCAGTGAACTGCTGTTTCCTCCATGTGTATCTGAGCATCCCAGTCACTGCTCTGTCTTTTCCACTGAGGGGGCCCAGTTCTGACACATGCACTCTATGGTCAGCCCACTGGTTCTGCAATTCTCCCCATCATGGGAGTTCTGAGTTTAGTGGTTCTGTTGGGGGATCTTCAAAGAGACCTCGTCTGAGGTGATCCCAGACCTGACTCTTGTGTGTGCTTGTCAGTATGGGATCTGGCTGTGTCCATCTCCCACATTGGCTTGTACACTGGTAGTTTCAGTTGCTGGGTCAGGTCTGTCTCCAGTTCCATCTCTTACACAAATCAATGGATGCTGTGGCCCATACAAACTTAGCCCATTACACACTTGGCCCTCACGGACAGCAGTGGGAACTGCAGTCTAATCAGACTGTAACCCCTACCAGGCCTTCCGCCAGCCCTGGTTCCTGTGCTTGCCAGTATGTGCAGCAGACTGAGGACTTTATTTCTTTCCAACAATTTTTGAATATGTGTGTGTATGTGAGTGCAGGTTTCTGTGTATATAATTCTATGTAATATTCTCTATCTGTAGATATTGTGACCACCATTATAATGTAAATGTATAACTGGTCCATCAAATGAAAGGAAGTTCTTCATGCTGTCTTTTAAAAAAATATTTATTAATACAGAGAAGGAGATAGAGAGAGAAAGAACTTTTGTCCACTACTTCACTCCCTAAGTGCTGTAATGGCTGAATGAGCTGATCCGAAGCCAGTAGCCAGAAACTTCTTCAGGGTCTCCCATGTGGATGCGGGGTTCCAAGGCTCTGGGCCATCTTCAACTGCCCTCCCAGGCCACAAGCAACCAGCTGGACAGGAACTGTAGTAGCCAGGACATGAACTGGTGCCTACATGGGATCCTAATGCATACAAGGTGAGGGTTTAACCACTAGGTCATCGCACTAGGTCCCTTCATGGTGCCTTAATCGACACACATCAATATCTGTCTCTTGTTCCCTGGCAACCACAATTCATTTTCCATAGTTGTAACGTAATCACCTTAAAGATGTTATATAAATGAAATCATGCAGTACAAAGGGGTTTCAACAAGTTTATACATCATCAAGTTTAAGAAAGCTGTACATGGATTTTCCCAAAATGTTTGCACCAAAATAAGCTTATCTTTTAGTTGCCTTTGTTCATTAAGGAAAATGTTCTTAAGATTCATCCAGTTGTTCATGTAGCACTTGTATTTTTCATTTTGTTGCTGAGTAGCATTATATTGTGCAGATGTATCAGGCTCTGTTTGTCATTTCACCCTTTGAAGGTTTCGTTATTTCTGGTGTTTTGCTGTTATGAATAGAGCTGCCGTAAGGGTTCTTGTAGGAAACTGAAGTTTTGTTTATTTGGGATAAATGACCCAAAATGCAACTGCCAGATTGCTAGTACTTGTTTAGTCTATGAGAAGTTTTCCAATAATTTTTGACATGGTTATACCATTTCATGTTTCCGCCAGAAATATATGAGGAATATCAGTTTTCAGTATACACACACATACATACACACACCTTCTTTTTAAAAATCTAATCTGAAAATTGAGGTGTTTAAAAAAGAATGGTTTGAGAAATGAAATGTTCTATACTTAGATTGTGGTAAAAGCTGTAGTATCATATTCTTAAAATCATGTCTCCGGAATAATGAAATCTGTTCTCTGTATATTGATACATTTAAAAGTATAAAAAATACCCGGTTAGACCCTTTAGATGAGTTTATTATATGGTGTGTGAGTTTACTAAAGATGTTTTTGAAAGCAGATTTCCAAAGAGGATCTAATCATATTACCACCCCCCCCCAAAAAAAACCCCCTCATTGCTTCACTAAATTTTAATTCATTAATAATTCACCATGTGGCAGGCATTATTCTTTGTAGTCCCCATTTAATCATTATCTCCCATTCGTAATAAACACGATTCTATCAGAAAATAGCACCAAGAAATGACTGAGGGTAAAGTTGTGGTACTGCCTTGCTCTAGACTTCAAGTTGTGACCCATTCACTATGGAGCTTGTTATTTAACCATTGCCAACTTCCAAGTCCCTGTCTATAAAAGAGGAGAGTAAAGATACCTCCCTGAATGAGGATTTCACAAAGTCAAGCATATAAAAGTCCTTAGAACGCAGCCTTCATAGCATCATCGTCATCATCATTAAATTAATGCAGAGACATTTTGTACTGCATGGTAATAGTGTTTGGAGAAAATGAACCATATGTATGAATAAAAGATGACAGTTTGTCGTCGTGTGCATACGAAAGCAAGAGAAGCAACTGACGTTTAGTGGTCCCTGACTATGCCCCAGAAACCACTCACCATCATTTTGCCTGTTTCTTCCCAACAGTGCTACCGAAGGAGAATATTATTTATCCTCATTTGATTGAAGAGGAAGCAAACTCTGAAAGGTCCAGAGTGTTTTCCAGTTTTACAAAGCAAGTGTAGGGTATATGTGTAGTCAGAATGGAAAACCTGGTTTTCCTGTGTCCATGATTAAAATTTTTTTTATCTTTCACATGAGTTGAAAGGAGTTGATAAGTCAGACTTTTCTTCCAACCCTGTAATTAACTCAGGATATTAAGAGACTTGCAGCTTTTCTCTTTATCAAGGAACTGAAAATTAGCATGCATAATGTTGTTATATTTTAAATATGTTTTTACAAAAAAATGTTTGGAGATCTGCATAATAGTTCACAAAGGGCCCCGCTCCTTTTATTTAACCTGAATTTCCAATTGTTTAGACATTGATCACACTGTTACTGTAAAAAGCATATCTCGGGGGAAATTCAGTTGCCAAAAATGCTGAGAAAAAAAATGAAAAGTATATTTTTGAGATTAAAAGATAAAATACCCATACTAAGTTCACTTTAAGAACAAAAGCTAAAGCAAATTTCAAACTCAGAACAAAGACAGTTGTTTGCAATAATAAGTCATCCAATCCATTTTTCAAGGTTATTTGGCCAGGGAATAGCCTTCGTGTTCTTTTTTTTTTTTTTCTTCTTCTTCAGACTGCTTTCTCTTTAGAAAGAGCCAAGTGTTGTGATGGAAGTAAAGAAGAAACTCTGGTCAGCCAGTTTATTGAGGAAAACAACAAAGAAATTTGTTTTCTTTGTAGTGAGCCTCAAAGATGATGCATCCCATTTCCCAGGTTTATTTAGAAAATTGGCTGCAGGTCCCTGCTGGAAAGAAACACAAAGCTTTGGAATTCCACTTGGAAAACTTGAGTCTTCCAATTTCCGGTTCAACACAAGCGGCAGAGTCATGATCACTCTCGCATTGATAGGGAAGGACATCTTGCCTTGCAGTGTCCTCTTTCATGTGCTGGCATGCTGCAACTCGCTCTGTTTGACTTTATTTGCTTTATCGTGAGCAGGAGAAACAAGGTCTGGTTCCCATATGATTTTTAAAAACGCCAAAAAGAAACAAAAAAAAAAAGACATTGTTGGGTTGGGTCAGGAGATTCTCTGAACCATGAGAAATGACCTCAACATTGGCTGAAAGGCCGAACAACAATGAAAAGAGGCTGCAGGTTCCATGAGGATGCTACAGAGAGCAGCCTCCGATCTGTTTCATTCTGCATTGCTATCCATGGCCTGGAAGGAAGCCATAAGCCTATTACGGTAATTATATCTGCAGATGAGGGTAAATAGGATGGTGTTCTAGGCACTAGCAAGGGAGCGACATAGTGCAGAGCAACCCAGAGATCAAAAAGATGGGCAGGAAATGAACAAATGAAATCAGCCAGGAAAAGTGCATGCATCTGGAGAAACACGTAATTGGAAAAACAGAGAAGTGCTTAAAGACAGGATCATACTTGGAACGCCACAATGGCAAATAGGCATTTGGGTAGGTCTTACTCCTGGATATGCTTACAACATGACAGATAAATAAGAGTTGATGCTCATATTGCCTTTGAAACCCTTTTATTCAAACAGAGGCACTTCCATATCATGCAGTCATCAGCTAAAAGAGATTAGAAGAAAGGACTTTTTCCTCATTTAAGAGGATGTTGAATGAATTGCTTAAGGTCAAACAATTTGTTAAGAAAACAGATACAGCTAAAATGTGGTTCTCTTGACTTATTCTTTTTTCTCTTTTCACTGTGGCACCTGTCGCTTTGTTTTGGATGTCAGGGCAGTAACTGTTTCAGACACAGCATTTACTCGTCTCTCTCTCTCTCTCTGATATTGTGTGCAATAGTTTTTCATTTGAAACAGAATTTAACTATTATTGAGCTTCTGAACAGGGGTGTAAATGCTTTCCCTTCACCCCCCACTCCGTCTTTCTAGGATGAATGAGGCAGTGTGTAGTATGTTACCAGTCAGAACCCTGTGCTAATACGCTTTTACTTGTCTTACACACACTTCAGCCATAGGGTTGAGGCAGTTGCTCTCAGTCTATGAGGGATCTTACAAAGCTAACCTTTTTCGAAGATTTAAAAGAACAGTGGAGCTTGTGCAAACACAATCGGAGCCAGATCACGAGGTCTGAGAGAGGTGAGGGAAGAGGAGACACAGACAGACACGAGTCCTTGTACTGAAAACATTTGTTAGTGTATGGTCAGTTTTAAGTTTTCAGAGATAACATTTGCAAAATTTATCTCAGTGTTTTCTCATGCTCTTGTTACAGAATTTGGATCTAACGTTGACTCTATCCATTTTCTGCCTTTCCTTGGTGATGATAGATGAACTCCTGTCCACCCTTATCTTCTCCTTTTGTGTGGATAGCAGATAAGAACTGGGGCACTGGATGTGTTTTTGGGATTCTGACAATGTGAGAATGGTTCCCGTTCCTCTGAGGAATGTGCTTGTATCCAAAGGGGTGGGAACCTCACAGCCAGGCTCACGGCATGGGAGTCCTCCAGTACTTCCCCATAGGAGATTAAATTGAAGCGTGGTAACTGACCAAAATGGAGCCAATTAGATTCTTTCCGAATGGAAATTAGAACCAAGAGATACTCACTCACTGCAATCTCTCCTTCTGATTAAAATGCAGAAATGTGGGGGGACCAGATGTGTGCAGCAAAACCTATCACTAATATAAATAGAGGAGCCAAGACAATGATGTGTGTGGCCTCAGAAGGGCTTACAGATACTTATACTTGAATCTTAATCACAGACTCCATTTTAAAAAAAATTAGTACATTATTGAGACTATTATTACTAACTTTTTAAACCAAGTGTTTTCATTAAACCAATAGGAAATCTAACTAAAATGCTTAGGTTTTTACCAAGTGGGACCAGCCGAAGTTTTCCCCCACAAGAACCCAGTACTGCTTCAGGATTCCGCTCTCCTTGTACGGCTAATGTTTGGTTTGAGTTTGTGTATGTGTGCCTTCATGTCGTATTTGTCTTTTTTGTATATATTCATCTAAGGCAATTGCTCAAAGTGTGCCAGGCGTGCCTTCTTCTGAACTCCGGGCACTTTGCCGGGGACTGGGAATACAATGGTGAAAAAACAGGGCCCTGTTCTTAAGGAATCCAAGGGAATGGTGAACAAAATAAAGGATTAGACTTTTTATAGGCAGTCCTGAAAGTTGGCAGAGGCCCTTGAGAATACCAGGGGACTCTGAATAGATGTGAAAGTAGCTGTCTAGAAGAGACAATGTCTGACCTAAAAGGCTGTTTGGAATTTCCCAGGTCAGGGAGAGTTCTGATCATTGCAGACAAAGGTTATGCACTGGGCAAGCACTCAGAAGCAAAACCACAGTGTGGAAAAGGATCTTCTAGCTCCTAGGATTACTGGAACATCAAGTGCAACAATGAAGATATAAGCCAGGATCAAGTATGTAGAGATTCCTTCATCATGTGACGAATCCAGGACTTTAGTCTGAGAGTACTGCGGGATGATTGGCAAATCCTATACAGATAAATGAGGAAGTAGCATTTTAAGATTAATTCCAGGGCCAGCATTGTGGTGTAGTGGGTAAGGCCACTGTCTGCAACACCAGCATTCCATATGGGCTCTTCTTTGAGCTCCGGCTGCTCCATTTCTGATCTAGATAATTTTTAACGACCTGGAAAAAGCAGCAAAAGGTAGCTCAAGTGTTGAGGCCCCTGTCACTCATGCAGGAAGCCTGGAAGAAGCTCGGTGTGGGCTTTAGCCTGCCCCAGCCCCTGTAGTTGGCTGGAGTTTTATGTCAGTGGGGAGTTTCATGTCACTGGGAGGATTGCATGAACTTTTTGACATCACACCAATTGAAAATCTAAGAAAAACTAAAGACCCTAGTCACAAGAAAAGGTGTGGGAGAAAAAAAAAATCCCTAGAATTTCTAGAAGTTTACCCTTGGATGCTTTTGATTGGATTCACTCAATAACACTCTGTACTGTGGGTGTCATCATTTCATATTTTAATTGATTAGGCATTTCTGCTAGTTTCTTGGAGCATTCATAGAATATGAGAAACTCTTCATCATGTTACTATTTTTGGTACCATATTACTCCCATAGTATAGATGAGAAAACTGTATAAAGGCATCTCCCCACAAAAATGCACCACACACACACATACACACACACAGGGATGCCACAGCTATTACACAGAAGAGCTAGAATTTAGTACCTGTCTAGTCTTTGGGACCAAAAAGATGGAATTCCATTTCTGAGCTCCAGTGTGGACCCTCTCAAGGCAGCAAGTGGCTTCTTGCCAAGTAGGGAGGAAAGCAAAGGTTCTGGGGCCAGCATCAGTGGTTCTTATGACCACTCGCCTGTAGCAGCCAGCAGTGGGGGCTAAATGTTACAGGGGAAGAGGGCTGGCATGGGCATCAGGCAGACAGCCCCAGAGCTGGAGAGTAGCCAAGGCCACTAGGGTGTGGCGTTAGCTTGAAGGTGCCCAGGTTGCTGGAGTCCATGACTCTGTGCCTGGTTGTGACCAGCTGACTTGGGTGTTTTTGTCTTGTTGGTGTTATCATGAAAAAGAGAACCTCCATTGTATTCTCTGTGGAGAAGATAGTTGTTTGAAAATAGTTCATTTGAAAAGAGCTATTTTCTATTGTATTTGAAAAATGGAATATAAGTAGCATTAGTTCTGTTTACCAGCTCTTGCTATTTTTATGCCATCAAGAGAACTCGGCTAGTAAGGTGGTAGCAAAAGAGTTGTAACTGAGTGGATCACTGTTCTGTGGCATACAGACTTTATCTCTTTATTGGACAAACATTGTGTTAGTCTAGTTTCTTGTGCGCTAAACTTTCAGAGTTGCAAAGTATTAGGGCAGAAGAACTTAGACATATTAAAATATCAACATTACAAATAGTTCTGTGTGAATATGTGTATATACTGTTTATATGAAGTAGACAAATTTCACTTACACTGCAATATGGATTTAGGAGTTTGATTTTATTTCCCCCACCTCTCTTGTTTGCATTCCCTGCCTGGCCTCCTTCTTTATTTCCTTGTTTTTGTTTTTGTTTTTTTCCTAGTTTTTATAAACAGAATATACTCACGGGTTTCACATCCCAGTAGGAAAAGATATCAACACATGGCAAGTTGTTTGTGGACTTTTTTTTTGCTGTGATTTTTAATTAAGGAAAATAGCTAGAAAACCATTTGATTGGGATAAAGTAGAGAATAAGAATAAATTTGACTTCAGTTGGGTAGTAAATATATGACAATTTATTCATCTTTTTTCCCTTCAAAACACACAAGGCAAGTTGCTAGATCAGCGCATGGCATTCTTGGAATTACTTGAAAAAATAATTTGTTCAAACTATCCTAGGATGGACGTTGTGGTACAGTCATTTGGGGAATCAGCTAGCAGGTCAAAGATCCCTCTCTTGTGCATTCTCTCTCTCCCCTGTAAATCTTTAGAAGTAATGTCTCCAACTGATTTACTGCCTAGAAAAAGAATGTAGCCCTCAATTTTAATAGTAATTTCATTTAAGGCTGAATAAAAATATGGGTGTTCTTTTCCACAAGAAAAAGAATGTGGCCCTCAATTTTAGTAGTTTTAACTGAGGCTGAATTGAAATAAGTGGGTGTTATTTTCCACAGAAGCATCAGCTTAGCACCCTCGTTACCAAAGAATCATGCTAGCCGGCATGTTTTGTGCACTGCCTGTACAGTGGCATGTCCCTGCTGTGGTCTGAATGTCCGTGTCCCTTCAAAGTGCACCTGTGGGAACCTGTTCCTGAGTGAGGTTGTCTAAGGAGCTTGTGACTTTGATTGGATCCTGAGGGCTTTTCCTTCATGAAAGGGATCAGTGTCCTTCTCAGGGGCGGAGATGAGCTACTTGGTTTATTCCTCCGTGCAGGGTCACAGCAGGTGCTGTCTGCGAGCAAAGGATTGTCACTGGACCCTGACTCAGTGGGTGTCTTGACATTGGACTTCTCTGCCTCCAGAATTGTGAGAAGCAAATTCCTGTTGTTTTAAGATTATGCCATTTCTGATGTGTATACTAAGGCAATTCCCATGAAAAATATAAGCTTACCAAGTGTTGGTAACATAAAGTGGTTCATCTAGACTGCCGACAATGCCTATTGGCTTTAGAAGGCCACGTAAATAATGTGTGGCTGGGAGGTTATGCAGATAGGACCTGACAATTTGCTAACATATGTGTTAATTAATTGTAAATATCATGTCTTTTGGGAAGACACTTGATCTGCTGTGTTTTAAGTCCAGGAAGTCTATTTGCATGTGATTGTACCACTGAGAAAAGATTAGGACTTCTACAGAGGCTAGGTTGATCAGTCTAGATCTCTCTTTTTCCAAATACTGTGCTACACGGACTCTAAAATCTATTCGTTTAATCAACCTATCCTATAATGATATGTGAGGGGGGTCTTCAAAAAATTCATGAAAAACACGTATGATAAGAAACTGCATGAATTTCAAAAGTTTTTACAAAAATTCAACATACTTTTCATTCCATTTTTCAACACACATTTTGAAATACTCTCATAGGCCAACTCCTTTTAAGATTTATTTTTTTTTACTATTTTTTCATTGGAAAGGTGGATATACAGAGAGGAGATACAGAGAGGAAGATCTTCCGTCCGATGATTCACTCCCCAAGTGAGCGCAACGGGCCGATACTATGCCGATCCGAAGCCAGGAGCCTCTTCCGGGTCTCCCACGCGGGTGCAGGTTCCCAAAGCTTTGGGCCGTCCTCGACTGCTTTCCCAGGCCACAGGCAGGGAGCTGGAAGGGAAGCGGGACTGCCGGGATTAGAACCGGCGCCCATATGGGATCCCGGGCGTGCAAGGCGAGGACCTTTAACCACTTGCGCCACCGCGCCGGGCCCAGGCCAACTCCTTTTAAATGAGTCAACGCCTCTTTCTGTTTCTTCAAACCTGTTCCCTCATGTTTGTGTCAGCATGCCCGCTGAGAAATTACTCCGACAGAGTTTGCAGATAAAGCCATAAGGCTTAGAAGAGTTTTCAGATCGTTGTTTGTCAGATAATCAGCAGTGAATCATGAAAATCTATTTCAGTCTGTGCTTTCTGCTTTTTAGGTTTATGTCTTTAATGAAGACTCAGTGCCTGGACCTTTCAAACTATCTAAGAACTCTTGGAGCCAGGTCAATAACTATTTGATCCTGTTCCTCCAGAGGTCAGAAATGCATGGTTTCATTTGGGTTCAGTGTGTGGAGGTGACCGGTCAGACAAAGAAGCACTCATTTATTGACACATTAGTTAACATCCTGGAGGTTCCTGTTTTTCAGTTCATAACTCCTTGGAGAATTTGCACAGTGCAGCTTGTGGCTGCACCCTCAGGCAAATGACTCTGCCATTCCTAATTCTCTGAAAAGCTGGGAACACAAAGGCTGGTGTGGCCCGAAGACCCTGGCTGAGTACAAGAAACCACAGAGAAAACACACACACACAGAGCCAAAGTCACTTCCTGGAGACGGATGGGAAACCTGGAAAATACAAACTCGTTGTTACAGCCTTGCATTTGGGGGTTGGCTGGCTATCCTGGCCTCCCGGAGTGTCTCATAGACTTCATCTGGGCGTGAGTTGTTGCACAGTACTGGCAAACAGCTAATCCACCCACATGTGTTTCCATTCACCCAAGGTGAAATGGATTGCACTTCAGTAAAGTTGGATCCAGGGGCTCCCCAGTGCATGTTCTCAGGCAGGCTTTTTACAGAGGGCCTGGTCGTCCAGAGATTCCCTCTTGTGGTTCAGGGGTCAGGGTGAGTGAGGTGGGAGTAGGCTTGGAAAGGGGGAATGTGCTGGCAAGAACTCACTGTCCTCTCAGTACTGAGCAGGCACCGACACCTGCTTTGGAATAGGACTCTTCTGTTTCAGATACAGAGTACCTACTCTCCAAATATCTAATAACTCAGTCTCCAAACAGGATGAAATCCAAGTGTCCTTAAGCCAGACAGATGTAATAAATAAATGGGGGCAAATCCAAGATCAAGAAAGAATACACGGCAAACGTTATAGCCCATTGCTGCATATGTGTTCTGTCAGAAGGCAGCTGGTATTTGATTCCAGCCGAGTATAAGTGTGTGTCTTACAAGCTTAGAATTGCCAGGTTCTCTAACTGGTAAAGAAACCGAATTTCTACAAGTTTTAAAATGTGAACTAAATAGAATACCTCCCCAAGTAAATAATTAGCGTCAGTTTTACTGTTGCTGGTTGGATTGGCTGGGAAGCAGATTCTGAGAAGAACTGGATGCAGGAAGGGTATTAGTGAGTATGTATGTGCTCAGTATCTGTTGAAGGGAAAGGAAAGGGAAGCCTTGGTACTGGGACAGGCTCAACTGTGATGTGGTCTTCGCACATGGGGATAGCCCCCTTAGACTTGTTACCCTTAGATGCTTTTATGTGTTCACCTGAACCGGCGATAGGATCAGGCTTTCCCAGGTCATGTTGCTGGGGATGCCTGAGATCAGGGGATTATTCAGGAAGGGAAGATGATGAAGGGCTGGGACCTCCTTGGAGAATAGGCCCTTCAGTCTTGAAGAGGGGCCCAGCTACAAACTGTTCTTCACACTGCTCAGGGTCACTTCTGATGCAAGGCCAGAGAGCAGCATGTCCACAGTATGGAGTGCCTCTTCTCTTAGGAGCCTCAGCTCTGCAGCTGGCTTTCAGACTATGATAATACTCATCACTGTCCTCCTAAAATCATTCTGTAGTTCCCTCACTTTCATCAGCTCTGGCAGTCTAAGTGGTTGACCTGTATTACCCGTTTTAATGGAAGGAGTTTGGAGCCCCTGGTCACCATTCCCTTTCCAGACTCAGGTACATGATGAATGATGTCCTTGTCCATGTTTCTAAGTTGGGCAAGGTAGTACCTGACGGAACCCATGTAGACCACAAGGTGGTCTCCTCCTTGAGCTCCTCCAGTGTGGATGCTGACTCTCCATGTCTGTTTAGATTGTGAACACTAATCACCAAAAGTACCCTGATAGCCTCTAGAACTTATAGTTTGATCAGACTCTTCTCTGCCCCCTGGTGGAAGCACTAAATAATCTAGAATTTCAGGGATCAGAAGCATGTATTACCCACTTGGGACCATGACAGTGAAGGTTAAAGGAGTCACTTATTCCTATGTCTTCCCCTTAGTTCCTTAGTTCTTATTTCCATGTATTCTTCCTCCCAGGAGCCAGAACCATGTAAAGGGATTGATTTAAAATGTACACAACATCCTGGAGGTTGGTGCCCCATGTCACACAGAAGCAATTTTGAATTAGTGCTTCCGTTGTGCCCTCATGGGGCTAGTCCCCCATTCTTAGCTTCTGGGCAGTATGGTCTTTGATGTAACTTGTGGATCCCATGGTCATATGGTCTTCTTTGTGTAGCATCTATTATTAAGTGGGCCTCTTGGTCGGATGTGGTGCTCTGTGAGATTCCATGCCAGTGCACTGAACACTCTTCCAGTCCCCAGACACTGGGTTTGCTGATACTAGGTGCGAAACAGGAAAAGTGAATGCCTAGAATATATTCCCTTCTGAAAATGGAATCCCCTTGCCTGTGGGGGCAGAGAAGGGGTCCAGGATGTTGAACTTGTTTCCAAGTGGCTGTATCTTTGTTGGGTGTGTCATATGGCATATGTTGCTGGCATAATGGACACTTATTGGCACTAGTTTCAGGACTGGCATTGGGGGGTGAACTTTGGTTTTTCCTCATTAGTCTCTAGTATTTCACTCTTCACTCATGGACCCATTGCTATAGCAGTAGTATGACCCATAAACAGAGTCTCCCTGTAGTCAGCCCTGTCTTTTGATACCATAATTGGATTAAGTTCCAGGCTTAATGCATGGACCATTATTCCATTAGCTGCTAACATAAGACTTTGAGGTTAACCATGTATGTGAAGTTGGAGATCCAAACCCTGTTTAAACCACAGCAAACGTACTAGTCATTCTTTGGTCATCTAGTTTGATTTGCATGATGTCATGAATAGAATATGCCACTGGGATACTAGGCAAGGTATCCAGAAATTCTGGATTTTTCAGACTACGTTATGATGCAGGGAAGGCTAATCGGCATAGTCTGTGACGAAGGCTGTTCGTGTGGACTGCTGTTTATCCCAGGTGTGTGCACATTGCTTTTAACTCCCTTGTTGGATGTAAAAGCCCTTATTTGCTAGTTCAGTGGCTTTATACAATGCACTTGAAGCCTTGACAGCCTGCTTTAGAAAATTCTTACACAGGCTGAGGTTTCAGCTGTTTAATTCAAGTCATGCTCTGGGGTTTTTCTAGTTTTTCTAGTATCCAGACAAGTGAATTCAGGGGACTACGAGCCTTGGATCCTTCAGATGCTGCTTGTCTCTGCCACTCTCTTGGGATAAAGTTTTTTTTTTTTTGTCCTAAGGTGGGTGAGTTGTGGGTCAGGTTTAGAGCATTCTATTTGTTCTTCTCAACTTGGTCACATTTATTTGCAAGCTAAGAACTGTGCTAAATGCCATATTTGTCTGTTCCAGCTTCCAGAAGCTGTCCATAGCCCTTAGCTAACAAACTGCATCCTGACATCCTTGGGTGTGATTCTGATATCCTTTATTACAAATTTCCCCTTCTCTTTCTCTCCCTTTCTCTCTCTTTCTCTAACTCTCCTATCTCCTCCTAATGAGTAATCTTGTGATTACACTGGGCTTCAGAGGTTCTGAGGATTAAGACATGGACAATTGGTGGTGGGCGAGGAAGCATTATTCTGTCTACCATGACACATTTCTGGGTGTCTTCCATTTGTTTGATTCCCAGGAACATTAGCCATGTATTAAGCAACTCAGAAACTCTGAGGTTGTGTTTTCCTGGCTGCCATCGTGAGGCTGGCACTTAGCATGATAATTGCACACCCTGGCTTTTGACAGTTAAGTGTTGCCACCTGCCTCTGTTCAGGGGATAGTTTGTGAATCATTTCCTAATGTTATCCCTGCCTGAAAGAGGAATGAAACCGTTTCTACTGAATTTTTACATACACCAATAAATATACAAAATACAAGTGTGAATTCTAGTCATGTTCCAAATTCAAGTCTTTTTGCGAAAATAATAACTACTTCTAGCCTCATGGTTTTTTTTTTTAAGTAGGATTTCAGCTGAATGGCGTGGTAAAAAATGATTTCAGTAGTAAGGAAATTGCTTTTAGGGGGGACTGAATATATACAAGCTTATACTCATACCTGTGCCTAGATATTAAAAATCAAAGTGAAATTGACTGAGCTGCTTTCTTTCCCAGCCCCATGTGCATCCATAACTGAGATATCTGTGATTTGTTGATGAAAAGGAACTCACAGAGGCAAATTTGGAAAATCAGCCTTGAGACATTTTCTGAAGTTCAAGCAAGTCACTCAGACCATAATCTCTCTCACTACTGCAAGGAAAAGCTGATAGGACTTTTTCTAATAGTGTGAATATAACCCCACCTATAAGTGAGGCACCTGTGCTGAGGCAGAAATGCAGATCAACACGCACTTCAAGAGACGAATGGAGAGTCCAAATGGTCACAGCAGTGGGGACTGGGCCAGGGCTAAAATCAGAAGCAAGGAACTCCAGGTCTCCCATGTAGGTGGCACGAACCCAACCACTTGAGCTGTCCCTGCTGCCTCTGGGGGAGGCTAGTACTCCTGGGTGTTAGTAGGCCTCTGGCAGCTGACAGTAAGAGCTGAATCCAGGGCCAGGAGCCTCATAATCATTATCTTAACCACTAGGTCAAGCACCTGCCTTAACATAACATAATGTATCCTGTGCTCCCAGACTCAGCCAGTAATTCTAGCATATATATATAATATTAATATATTATTAAATAATTATTAACTAATATATATTATTTTAAAATGAGCTTTCTTTCAAGCAAGTCAGAAACTTTTATAAATGACTGAAGAAAGGAAATAGAAATTCCATCTAGGGAGAAATAAAAGGTTTGCATACTTTTGTTCAAGTGGTTACAAATTTGATTTTGGAATCAACCTATGGGAATATTTTGTTGTGTCTATATTTTTTCATGACATGCATATCAAAGATAAGGTTGTTTGCCAGTTTTGTTTTTTAATATGTAAACATCTAACAATAAGTAGGTGAATAACCACTTTTTCATTCTGACCACTGGCAGTATGAGACTAAGATTTCCTTTGTTTAAACTGTGGGTAATTAAAATTAGTGAACCCAAAT
Organism: Ochotona curzoniae; assembly: GCF_017591425.1. Lineage (NCBI taxonomy): Eukaryota > Metazoa > Chordata > Mammalia > Lagomorpha > Ochotonidae > Ochotona > Ochotona curzoniae. Next base: position 22,436,020 of record NW_024464918.1, read on the forward strand.
GACCATTCTAAGGTTAAATATTTATCATTTAGCTAATATGCATTTATCAATCATTTAACAATGCATATTTCACAAAGTCCCAGAATATAAATCTTTCTTTCACACCTTTGACACATATCTTTCAAGACAGAAAAATATATGTGGTTTTAAAAAGTAGGAAATAATGGTCAAAGCTGTATAGATGAGTAAGCAATTATTTTAGATATTTTGGAAATTAAAAAGAAAACACCAATATTCTGGACTTTTCCTTGATCTGTTCAGTTAGCTGCTGTTTCCTCATTTATTCTACTCTATTCTAAGCACTAGAAAATAGCTGGGGAATATAAAGATAAATAAGACATTGTTCCTGACATAAACAAGTTTAGAAAATAATCATCAAAGCATTAAACATAATGTAGAAGTTATTACCATGTAATTAACTTACTTTGTGCTAAGAGCTTTACATGAATAATCTCATTTATTCTTCAGTGTGTTCACTGTTCTTTACGCCCCTACTCACTTGTGTGCTCACTTCGCTCTGAATCAGTTTAGATTCCTGCTCCATGCCCGGCTCCCTTGGGTTTCTCTTTGTCTCTTCCCAGAACTCACCTGGAAAATCCTTGTGAAACTGCATACCCTTGATCCTACACGCCTGTCCAGTGTGACACAGTACTTGGTCTGGGGAACATGCATACCATGCTTACTTCTGTTTCCTTAAATTCATGGCCACTCTGAGTGGTATTTCCAGAGTCCCTCTAATCTCCTGGAAAACGATTTCATACCAACTCCTGTCCCCTCTGATTTCCAGTATCTTAGCAGAGTGAAGAGAAAGTAGATGTCAGAAGTCAACACCCTCCATGAGATCAATGCAGCTGTCTGGCTGTGTTACTATCCTGTTCGGTTCTTTATTCTAGCTCAGGGCAAGCCCCTCTGGACACCAGATAGCCCCTATGTTCTCTGTCCAAGGACTTCCATGTAGCAGTTGCTTCATTTTTTCTCCTGCTCATTAAGTTTTCTCTATTGAGTCAGCACTGTTGGCATATAACCAAGCTGCTATTTCTCTTGACTTAAATTCTGCTTTCTTTGCTAGCTACTGCTCTGCTGACAACAGAATCCTTTGGAAGAGTTGTGCATTTTTGTTTTAATTTTTAAAAAGATTTATTTATGGTGTCACTGCTGTGGCATAGCAGGTTATGCACCTGGAGTGAGGACATTTCATATGGGTCCCAGCTCAAGTCCTGGCTAGTCCACTTCTTATGCATCTTAAAAAAACAAAAAAGGACAAAAGGTCTATTTGTTTGAAAAGGGGGAAAGACAGGAAAAATGAAACAGAAAGAGACAGGAGAAAATAATTTTCTGTTTTTTGGTTCACCTTCCAACTAGTCACAACAGCAAGATCTAGGACAGAATGCAGCCTGCAGCTCGATCTTGTTTTCCCACATGGGAGGCAGAACCCCAAGGACTTGGCCTAACTCTTCTGCCTTTTCAGGTACATTACAGGAACCTGGATTAGAAGAGGAACAGCACAAGTAGAATGTGCTTGGAAATGACTGCTTGAATAAATAACACACAAAAGCACACATACACCAAACCGCAGAAAACACTGTGAGGGGGAAATTAGGATTACATTTTATAGCTGCTCGGGTCGAGATCCTCATGATCTCAGCTGCACTTCCATCTGTTGGCAAATTCTTGCTTCTTATTTCCCTTGACCCTGCAAAGGAAACACATTCTACACAAAGTCCATTTGTTTCCTGACCTGCAGAACCCCCAACACCATGTCATGGTGCTCTCTCTTAGCTGTCTCCTCTTGATTCCTTAGCTCTCCCAAGCAGCTGCTGTCCACGCAATTCCTGATGGTCTTGTCTGAGGTTGTTGCTTTGAAGCGCTCATCATGGTGGACAACTTCCAGACTTGGATCATGCATTCCTTTAGATAGAGGAACCTTGCAGCAAGCCTCTCCCTGGGGTGGGGTGAAGGCAGAAGCCAGGGGAGGCTGGCGGGACCTTCATTCTCAGCATGTCAAAGCAACAGTCTTTGGGATATCATTTTCTGAACCCCAGCAACACCTTTTCTTTCATTGAGTTGTTGAAGAAAAAAAATAGTGTGATCCTCGATCCTTCTTCTTATATCCTGGGAACATCTGTCAGCAAGTATTATTGGTTTTGCCTTGCAGTACATCTAAAAATCTGGCTGTTGTTTGCTACTCGCAGTGTTAACTTTTGGTTCAAGGTGCTCTCAGCTCATCTGACCTTCTGCAACCACTGTATTTGAAACTGCATCCCCTTCTGAATACATTTAAGTGAGGTTCAGAGGCTCTATGACCAGTGCACTTCCCAAAATTTCAATACTATAGATTTTAACTCTTTTTTTCGTATTATTCACTTCCTTGAATTTCTCCAGTTTGTTCAGATATTCATATCCCTAATGTCTGGATGCTCATAGCAGGATCTTTTTTTTTTTTAAGATTTATTTTTATTATTATATTTTTAAATTGGAAAGGCGGATATACAGAGAGGAGATACAGAGAGGAAGATCTTCCGTCTGATGATTCATTCCCCAAGTGAGCGCAACAGCCGATGCTATGCTGATCCGAAGCCAGGAGCCTCTTCCGGGTCTCCCACGCGGGTGCAGGGTCCCAAAGCTTTGGGCTGTCCTCGACTGCTTTCCCGGGCCACAGGCAGGGAGCTGGAAGGGAAGCGGGGCTGCCAGGATAGAACCGGCGCCCATATGGGATCCAGGGCGTGCAAGGCGAGGACCTTAACCACTGTGCCACCGCGCCGGGCCCCATAGCAGGATCTTAACAACTGTTAGTTGAGTGGATTAATAATTCATCACAAAATGCTATGAGGCAGTTAAGCACTCACTCACTTTCGACATGAAGAAACCGAGGTTCAGGAAGTTGAAGCAGAAATCAAAGCAGACAGTGAGTGTGTTGGAACACGGACAAGGTCCCTTTCACTCTCAAGTCCGGTGCCTTAAAACAATACACCATTTGGGTTTGGATCCTAGCTCATGCTTCTCCTTTGCAACTCAGCCTCAATGATCATAATTTAAAGAAGTTCTGTAATTACAAAGCCCAATGTTCCCCACATGCTTTGAGGGCAGTGCCCTGTCTAATCATTGCTTGGCCGTTCCACCAAGCCGCTCCTGGGCCCACGTGCTGTGGAATCTCCAGACTGGATTAGGTTAGCAAAGTGTTTCTTCATCATCTTAAATTCACCTGTTCTGAAATATAGACTTGGGAAACTATAGTAAGTCACAGAGATGCCAAAGTAGACACTTTAAAATTCAGACTCTGATGTATGTTCTTTAGTTACAGGAAAGCTCTTACTCCACCTGTTTAGTATTTCTTTAGACATAATTTTTTTTTAATTTGGTCAGATTCACTCAGCTAATAATTATGAAACAATTTCTGTGGCTGAAGCTCTATTTCAGGCACTAAGTGAATAAAGCAGACATATTCTTGCCCTCAGAGGGCTTACATACTAGCTAGGGGAAAACAAAAACATCACATCCAGTAATAAATTAATGTATCGTATGACAAAAAGTACCGTGGAAATAAAGTTGGGAAGCTGACTGCCAAGTAATGAGTAGGACTCTTGCTTAAGGATATAAAGTAAATTCCTGAGAAGGGGCATTCATGATTACTGTTGGCCTCTGTCACACTGGCACTTAGACACGTGGTGAGCAGAGGATAAGCAATGTGTGACTACTGCGGGAATAAAGGAAGGAGACAAGGTGAAGAAAAGCCCAGGTTGGAGCTGACTGCTGTAATCAGGTGACAGCTGACAGTGGCTTGACACAGGGAGAAGGCTGGCAGATGAGAGAAGAGATCCGAGGCTGGGGCCATGGAAGGCAAGTCTTTGGCTTGATCACCACAATTCGGAAGCTGGAGTGGCAGATTTGGGGGCCAAAGTGAAGTTTCCTCAGGAACTCAGTCAAGTCTCTGTGTCTCCTGCTGCCCATCTCTGGTTCCCCAGAACCCCGCAGGGCTGAGTTTCCAAGGAAAACCATGCAGAGTCAATGGACTGTGGCAAAAAGCGGCGCTGCTTCCCCTCCTCCTGCTTCCTGGCCAGACACAGAGGCCTGCAGTGTCCACCGGCGCCCCTCTTAGTCCTGGAATAAGAGGAAGCGTGACATGGCCTGGCAAGGCTTTTTCCTTCAATTTGATGTGAGACACTTGAATTTTAGAAGGTGAAAGATGATTGAAGGCAGTAAAGCCAAATAATAGTGTTTGTTGTATATTTCTGATGATGACAACAGCTTGAAATGATCAACTGTCCAGCACGCATTCCTGTGCGTGGTTTGTCAAGGCAGTCAGATCTGGAGAAAAGCATCACAGTTCCTATCCTGCCTGATCTCTTGCACGCAAACTTGACCACAGAAAAGCTGCGCCAAGTCTTGTAATTTGAAACAACACACAATCACCAAGTGATCAAAAATACGGAATAAACCTACTCAGAAAAGACTGTTGTGGGTTATAGTAGCAGTTAGAGGAGATAACTTGATGTAAGATAGAAAAAAAAATCCATGGCGTTAAAAAAAGGCAGTGGCATTTCTTTAGCATTGTAAATGTTACACATTTCTGCTTTCTAAATCTGCAAGATTCTTTCAGCAAGTTTGGGAAAGCAATATCCACGGAAATGTTACATTTTTCAGGGTTTGTAGTTCATTCTCCTTTTACTCTTCTAAATATAATCCTGCTCATTTGCATGCTAATCCCCCCAATGCTTTGTAATTTCACAAGGCCTGGCGACAAGTCTCAGTTCTATACTTGAAGAAGAAAGCGAAGATGTTTCAGGTGTGCCTTTTGGCACAGTCTTTCTTTTCCCCATGCTTTGCAAAAAGACAACAGGGAGGTGACCTTTTCTTGGCATTTCTGCTCCTTGCCTTAGCATCACAGAAACGGAGACTGCCCTTGACAGTGATGGCTGCATTCATTCTGCCTATGCAGGGGAGTGTTGGTGTGTGTGTGTGTGTGTGTGTGTGTGTGTGTGTGTAGGGGGCGGGGGTGTGACTGTCAGTGTGCCCTTCAAGTGGCCAGGCAGCTTATGGAAAGGCCACCCTGGAGTACAACGTACCCTCCTCCACGCATGCCTCATATAGCTCTACTGCAAGTGAGCCTCCAAGTTAATGATAAGATGTCCACAAGTGTGGTCAGAGCACTGCCTTACAGAATCCTAGCGGACTCGGGCATTCCTAGTGGCAGATACAGAATTCTATTTCTTGGGGCATTAGGATTGACAACTGGGGAGTGCAGATGGCAGGGAATTAAAGGGAACTTATGAATTTTGCACAGCAAGGCATTTCTTTGTTATTTAAATGGTGCGTTTGGGATTGTTTTTCAGAAATCCTAACACCAACCACCACCACCACCTTGACTCCACCCACACTGCGCTCTCCAAGTTGGTTTCTCTTGTCTGTTTGCTTTGCACAGGTGCCTTGAAGGACTGCGTATTTCAGGGTTGAAAAGCCACGTGTTTGTTCTTGCAAATGTCTATAAGACATTTGTCTGTAGACCTTTGTCTATCAGTCTAGTGTAAACTAAACCCAGGATTCTGAGTAGCACAGGCGGTCGAAGCAGACGGGGCTACTGCAGTGCCACAAAAAAAAAAAAAAAAAAAAAAAAAAAGCCACGGCTGCACATTAACGCGCCCTCCACCACAGGTGCTCTCTGTTTTATTCAGTGCAAATGCGCGTTCTCTGATTCTGACTGGTGGAGTTTCCTTGCACAATACTACTTGGAGAATATTGTAAAAATACAATCATGCTCACTGATACCATGCCCTTGGCAGCCCTTGAAAAGCCAATGACGGCTTGACAGTTTCTAACAGATCTTTTCACGATGGGGGGACGCCGAGGAGGCGGGTCGGGGTGCCGGTGGTCCGAGTAGCAAGGCTTACACCACCCACACCGCCTTCGGCCTTAACAAAGGCGGAGACCTCGGCTTTCGGCCCGCGCCGTGGTGGAGCACAGCGGGCTCCCGGAGACAAGTCCCGAGTCCTCTCCTTTCTAAAACCTGGGTGCAGTGGGTGGGACAGCGGGCGGGGAACCAGTCGGAGGCGCCGGCGGGTGGACTGTGGTCCTGGAGGCCGGGAGCGCGACGCGGGTCCGCGCCCAGCCCCGGAGCCGCAGCGTCCCCGCCCCGAGGAGCCTCCTCGCGCCCTCTGGTGGCTCTGGAGCAGGCTGGCCGCGCGGGCCTCGCCCGTCTGCCTTGAGAAAGGCAAGAAAAAGGCAAAGTGGGTGAGGCCGATGCAAAGAGGAAAATCAATAGGAATAAGAACGAGGGGAGGAGCCGCCGATCAGCCATTCTTGTCTGACGGGGTCCCAGCTGGCACAGCAAGAGAAAAACCACCCCGCAGCCCGGAGCTGGGCGTGAAGGCTGGCGGGCGGGGGCGAGGAGGGCACGGCGGAGATTTACTATTGTCTGGCAGCCGCGGCGCAGGCCGCCAGGGGGGCGGAGGCGCGGGGAGGCGGCGGCCGCGGCCAGCGCACCACTCGCTCCACCTGATCTCCGGCTCCGTGCGCCGAGGACGCAGCGCGCGAGCGGGCGGGCGCACGAGAAGCAGGCAGGGAGGCCGCCGCCGCAGCTGCAGCCGCCGCCGCCACCATGTCCTACCAAGGCAAGAAGAACATCCCGCGGATCACGGTGAGTCCCGGCGCCGCCGCTGCCCTCCCTTGCTACCCGCCACGCCGCGCTGCGGACGCGGACCGCACGGATCCCTCCGGACTTCCCTGGCTGAGTCCCCCGGAAAGGCTGGGGACCCGCCGTCTCGGCAAAATAGGGGGAACAGTGGTCATTTTCGCCGGCGCGCCGGGCGCCACCCAAACCGAATGACCCTGGGGCTTGGGCGAAAGAAAACAAAGAAGAAACCCAGACCATGGCGCCGAGAATTTGGGATGGTTTGTCCTTTCCCACCGCCGGCAGCTCCGTTAGCGCGCCCCGGCTGAATTCCCCTGCCCTGTCCGGGTGTCGGCGGGCGCTGCCTAGGCGGAGGTGTGCCTTTTTTTTTTTTTCCCCAAGGATCCTTTCGGCCACAGGGAGTGACTAGGTGACACCTTTCCCCGGGGTGCTTGTCTGCCCGACCGCGCCCCTCTCCTTGCCCGGGCCCCGTGGCTCTGTCCCTCGCACCGGGACGGTGTGATGGAGTGCATGAATCTCCCGTCCTCACCCCGAGTCTCCACCGCATCCGCACCTTGCCTGCATTCACTGGGACTGGACACCTAACGTGGCTGCAACGGGAATTGGAACGATCAAGTCCCTCTATCCCCCTACCCCCAACATTCTCCGTGTCATTTCTCTCTCTCATTCCAAGACTGAGTTTTTAAATCCGGAATTTTGTTTGCGGTCAGAGGCACAAGCTGTGTGCACCCCACGCCCCCTGGCATTGTGTTGGAGACCCAGCCCTGCATGGCTGGCAGTGCCAGGAGGACAGGGCGTGCTCCTGTGGCCGGGCAGAGAGAGACCCTGCCTTTACCGGCTCCAGAAGCCTCCTCTGCCCCGCGTCCAGCAAGGCATTCACCCAGGCAAGGTATCCCGCCTCAGTCTGGCGTCCCTCGGTAATGTACTGAAGGGATGCTCTGCAAATTGTAGCGATTCGGTACAGGCTGGAGTGGATATTAAAAAAAAAAAGTCCAAATTGTTAGTCTAGCTGCACAGTCATGACAATTATGCTTTGTCTGTGGAGAGTAGGGTGTGTGTGTGTGTAGTGTGGGAATGGGTGGCTACTCCATCTTTGCAAGGCGAACAAAGGAAAGGATCAGCTGGCTCTGGGAAGCTCTGCAGTTGCCCCAGGACAAAGTGTTACCTGCCACCTTACTAGGACCTGCAGGTTTTACTGTGGGCATCGGTCTGTTTGCACTTGTTCCTTATGCCTGGCACATCCTAGGCATTTGCAGTTGCCCAGAGGACCTTCTGCTGGCTCTTGCCGCCCGTGCACTTCATTGTCAAGTGTTTTCTTGTTGCAGCATCACACCTTTTTCATGTACCTGAGCATTCCATGTGAATGTGCCTGACCCCTACCAGCTGTCCAGCTTCTCCAGGGTAACAAATGCTCCTTAAGAGACAGAGTTGCGATTGCTAGGAATGTTTTTGGAGGGGGAACTGTGAGGGCAGGTATAAAAGCTTTGAGAATTTAAACTGGTCCTTACCTATCACTAGCTGATACCACTCGCTTCACATCATCAGAGAAGGTTTGCTGGACTTTTACAATGTATGGTGTATTTCCGGTGCAAATTTTCCATGCAAAAAGCTGTGGAAGGTATCACTAAATAAATAGAAAAAGAAGAAGAAAGAAAGAAAAGGGCAAGCGGGACAAAAGCTCAGTTTGACACTTATTGCCCTGACCCGGGAGAATGAAGCCCAGCTCCTGGGTTACTACATGCCTATACAAGCCACTTGCTCCTGACTCCAGGATGCATCTGCTCAATGCTTTTGTGGGGATAAACAGCACTGACATCCCTCCCCACTCATGCTTAGGCTGCAAGGATGCTTCTTGCGGTTTCAGCCTGTGCCATGCATTGAGGACCACACCCATTCTTCTAAATTTCATTGAACCCAACTTTAAGGAAACATAGGGAAATTTAGCCTTGGCAACATGCTTTGGGAGCCCAGTTAGGGTGCTTGTGCTGTGGTCTCAGGGTTCACAGGAGGAACCCCTTTGTTCAGGTGATCCCCCCTGGGGCACAGCCTTCATTTTCAGCGTGGCTTCCATCCTTTCTCTCGGTGCATGGGGCGTGGTGCTGCAGTGCCGCCTCAGCCGCCAAGCGGGAGGCCGGGGTTCCAGCAGATGTCACAGGAGTGGGTAGTGATTGCAGATTTCTTCCAACCAGGCTGTCTTGCATTTATTGTCAAAAGCCAGGAGGCACGGCAGGAGGGGATGTTGGTCTTTGGGGATAAGGAATTCATGTGCAGATTTTTCTCATGGGTTGTAAATTGTTATGAATGAAGATTCCATTTTAGAATACAGTATTTTGGAGCATCTGCATCCTTACAGGTTGTTGAACTATCCCTAAATATAGTTGAAAATGTGAAAGGACACAGGAAGATGGGTACAGAAAATACTGTTGACAATGTAAATATAATGTATATCCCCTACTGTCAAAATTCTAGTGCGTCTTTAAATGGTATTGTTAGGGAGTTTGAATTTAAGCCCCTCTGCCTTCTCCCGGTTTCTTTCTGTGAAGGCTGCCCCACCCAATAGCTGAAGTGTCACTATAATCTGGTGACTGACGGGGGCAGTCTTTCATGGCCTTGTACCCTTTCCCTCCCTAGGCACCAGCCTCTGCCACTGTTTTGGGGCCAGAGTAGGTTTTTGGCGACACCTTACCCATGCCACCCTGGCACCCCACCTGTTTTGGGTTCTCTGCTGGTTCTGAGAATCGACCTGTCATTATTCCTACTCAGGTCATCTTGTGAATCCACCTGTGTTACCTTGACACTACAGCCTGCTTTAAACATCAGAAGCTGGCTGCTCCGGATGGGTCAGCCGATGAGCAGAGGCCACGGCATCTGCTCCTGGCATACACATACCCAGTAATATCAGTTAAATGAATGAATGAATCCCTGGTCATAATAGCTCATACCTGTTGAATGTTGATTGTGCATCGTGTTATTATGCTACATGTTTGACATGCCTTGTCTCATTTAATCCTTGACTCCTTGCCAGAGAGATGCAAGGATGATCCCTGTTTATAGATTAAGTCAGTTGTGCTTGTTTCTGAGGTCTGAGATGCAGTGTTAGAGGCAGAGCTCACAACTACACTCCTAACGGAGTCATGGTGCCTGCTGCTTGTCCCCCAGCCTCTGCTCTTGTTGTCACTGTTGGCCTTGGCAGACCCTGGTGTTAGAGATGGCCTCCACTCTTTGTAGGACCTGTGAGGCAAGATTTTTTTCCCCTGCTCCTGTCAATAAACCTCATAAAGTGATTCCTCTTCCCTTTTAGAGCAAGCAGATGCAAGCATGGTTTTTGGAATGGTTGTGACCATGATTGGTGTTGAAGGTAGAAAGCTTTGATAGTTACAATGCTTGCTTTCTTGTTGATGTTAGCTAAAACCTGAAGGTGGCCGCAGGAGTGGGCAGTGACCTGACACTCAGATTCTGGTGTGTGGCCTGTCTTTTCCTATTATAGTCCTGACACACAGGATTTCACAGTTCATTAAATTCAAACACTGGCCGGCAATGTCAGACTCACAGTGAGAATCTTGGAGCAGAGCTGGAGGTTAAACCCAGATCTTACCCAACTCAAAGCCAAAGCTGCCCTGGCATAGCTGCTGCCTCCCCGAGGCACGCGCAAGCTGTGAAAGTTGTGGCGAAAGAGTTCCAGAATTCTCTTTAGGAGTCACATTGCAGAGAACCACCAGTTGGGTTTCTGTAAATAGCGTCTTGCAGAGGATGCATTTCTGATGCATTTAAGGTTGGGTTATCTGACGTGTTTGGGAATTGCTGAAGATGCATCTTCAGGAATACAACTTAGACAGTTCAGTCCTGGGCATGTTAGTCAGAGCCCTGGGATCTCAGGTGAAAGGATGGGATGCGAACATTATGGGTACCATGAGAAGTTGTTGTCTCTATCTGGGAAGGTGAAGGGATCTTGTGAATGGAAGACACAATGGCTTTGGCAACAGATCAGGTGGTCTAGAAGTATGCTAGGATCTGGGGAGGAGAACAGGGCAGGGCTATGCATACCACTTGTTTCAATAGCAGTCACTTCAGAGGGGAAATGTTAGGAGGTGGAAGGTTGGAATTTGAGAGACCATAGAAAGGGGAGTCACCCCAAACCAGCCCTATTGATAGAAGGCATCTCAGAAGGGACATTCCAAAGTCAAAGACATCAGAAAAAAAAAAATCAAACATTTAGGCATGGGCTTTAGGTGAATCTCACTTGTTTCCTTCCAGTGAGCCAATGGGAAACAAGTAAGAAAGACCCTGGACCGAGAAGAACATTCTCCCCTGATTTTTTTTGACGCTTCTCTTTCTCTCTCTCTCTCTCTCTCTCTCTCTCTCTCTCTCTCTCTATCTATCTCCCCCTCTCTCCCCCTCTCTCTCAAGTCAAATTCTGATTTCGTGTATGGAAATAGACTCCTCTACCGGAAAACAGATTAGTTAGAATACAGTCAGTCCCTCAGTGGGATTCTTTTGGGTCCCAGTCCCCATGTGAGTATGTAAACTATTTCTCTGGAGGAAAAGTTCTTTTGTTAATTGGTCTATAGGGATGCCAGAGTTAAGAAAGATAAGAACTGTTAGAGTGGAGCAGTCATGAATAATAGCTCAATGTTTTCAGTACTTCAACACAAGCTACGCGGATTATCTTAACTCTTAAGGCTATGGTTATTGAATCTATTAGTTTTTAGCTTTACGTTTATGTTTGTTTTAATTGAAATGGAAGAGAGAGACAGAATCAATCTGCCATCCTCTTGTTTACCCCCAAATACCCACAGCACCCAGGACTAAATCAGAATGAAATCAGGAACCCAGAACTCAGTGTGAGTCTCCCATTTGGATGGGAGAAGCCTAAGTCCTTGGGCTGTCACCTGCCACTCCCTGGGTGTACATTTTAGCAGGAATATGTGTGAAAAGTGAGTGGATGGAACTCCAGCAGGGGTTATGGGCATCCCAAGCAGTGCCTTAACCATTGCACCAAATACCCACCCTCTTGCTGTAATGAATCACCATTTTACCTTTTGGAGAGAGGTTTGGGGGCGTAAGTGACTTGACTGAAGAACCAAAGGCTCAGAAAGAATAAAGTACTTGACAGCTAATCAAGCCAGATTCTGGGATGCACAGATTTATGTGTGCAGGGGCCTGTCCTCTTCAGCTGTCCACACTTCTTAGTTCACACATGTGGTCATTGCTCACAAGGAGTGGGGGTGGTCTGGCCAAACCTCCCATACCCCTGCTGGACAACTGAGTGTATGTCCTGCTAGCAGTTAGTCATGCATTGCTCCTGCCAGCCGCTTGAGTTAACTTTTCTGGCTTCTGTCCAGAATGTGTGAATGCAGGGCAGAAAACTAGAAGCTGTTCTTCTGCCTTAAGTTTAGATTTGGGTCCACCACCATTTCTGACTCTGTCCACACCCCTTTCCCAGAAACTAGGTGCCAGGCCCCTTCTTAACAGTCAGCCAAGCAGAGAAGCGTTTACAGGACACACCCAGTACCCTAAGTCAGATGGGAAAATTGTTTGCACAGCTGAAATTTGAGGACACATTGCTCCCTTGCCTGTGGAAGTGTTGGACAGGAGCTCTAAGGATCAATTGACGCACGATTCTTAAAGAAAGGAGTTCTTCTGGTGAATACGCCAAAGGAGCTTGCATGTGTTTTATCATGCAGTGTGAGGGAGAGAACCCTGGAGGGAGCACCAACGTGTTGTGGTTCAGGCCTGTCCTTACCTCTCATTTATTTACTCGAGATCCTGGGCAAGCTGTTATGATCCCTCTCATACTCACATCAGTACAATAAAGATGTTGAACTAGATGATCCCCAAAGTGGCTGCGAGTGCCTGGAACCCTGTTCTAAGCAGTTCTTCCAAGGCAGAGAGAGCTGGAAGAAAGGGGATGTAGCAGCACATGCTGCCTACAGTGCAGCAGGAACGGCCAACATCTGTGTTGGGAAGAAGAGAGTTACATTGATTTTTACCCTAAAAACTCCAGCCTTGTTCTCATCCACAGAATGGGTTTTGTGTATAGTTGTGCAGAAGAGAAATGGAATAATGTTGATTGATCAGTCTTTTCCTTAGCAAAGCTTTAGTGCTGATGAAAGTGGATATTAGTTAAAGTAACACCGTGATTCACTTGCTGTCATATTCAGTCGCTGTTTTGGATGCGGCTACGTTTGATAAGGGCACAGAAGCAGCAATTGTCCTAAACCTAGACCACTCAAACAACCAGGCAAAGACACAGTAGACAACTCCATGTCTCTGTGTGCTCACCAAGTTCTCGTCAACGCTTCCTGCCAGTGTTACAGGTGATGGCTGACATCCAACGGAAATAACGATGTACCCCTTGAGGCCTAATAATGCTATGGCTATTCCATGAAGATAAAACTGGTCTTTGTTTTGTTACCACTGAATCTCCAGCACTTTGGCTAGCACATATAAGGCCCTCTGTAAATATTTGTTGAATGATTGGGCATATTTAACAATTATTTGAGAGAGAGATGATCTGAAAGTATGCAGATTTGTTCTTGTATATCTTCCTCTCATCCATTTGCAACTTTTTAGAACATTAATTTTTAGGACTTAAAAGCCTGTCTCTAAGACACTGGGATCCCTGGGCCAAGAGAAGCATGGCAGTACATTAGCAGAACAAGGAAGTTATTGTTTTCCGGGACCTGACCTAGGCAAATGTGCCAGGGTGCTCATCTATCATTTCTACTTCTTTCTTCTCTGGCCACCCTGCATCTGGGGCTCGTTCTGAGCTTATATCAGAGACCTTCATGTTTGCCTGCAAGCAGACACATCAGTTCTTTTACTGCAAATGGTTTAAGAGGATGAATGTAGGATTATGTCTTCTTCCAAACAGAGGAAATTACCATTCTCACTGTTTGAACCAGGATGCAACGTAGATCTTCACAGAAGCTTCTTTCTGCCTCTGCACAGAAACCACAGTCATTAAAGTTATTAGCGGCAATTAGACAGGGCAGTCTTCATTTGTGCAGCAAATTCAGCGTTCTAGGAATGGGGGTTAGGGAGCAGCTCATAACTCTTTGTTTGCCTTTGAGGACTGGCTATTTAGATGGAATGTTTTATACTGATGTGTGTATTCTCTCAGATGTTCAGTGTGTCACTCTGCTGTACTCGTCAGCTTTCTCAGGACTTGTATTTTGTTCTATTCTCTTTTAAAAAATAATTATAAATTTATTTAAGAGGCAAAGAGACAGGAAAAAAAATCCAACTCCTACTTTCCAATTTTCACTTCAAATGCCCATAATGGCTGAGATAGGATTAGGGCCAACTGGAAGCCAGTCACTCCATTCAGGTCTGCCCTGTGGGTGGCAAGGTCCCATTGTCTGAGCCATCACTGCTGCCTGTAGGATCAGCATTGGCAGGAAGTGGGAGCCCAGAGCCTGACCCACCACTTGAATCCAGGTACACTGATGTAGTGTGCATCTTCAGCCACTAAGCTGGATGCCTGCTGCTGGAGCTGTTGTTTTTTTTGAGGGGTACAGTCAGTTAGAGCAGATTTCATCACGCTCTTGTCTGGGTAGAAATGGTACAGATTGTGGCCTTGGTGGGTCTCCATGAAAAAGTTTTTAGTTTCTTTTAAAGGGAGCAACTCTAAGAGAAAGGAAAATGAGAGAATTAAAGTACATTCCTGGAACCTAAAACCCTTGTTTTGACAGCATTTGAAATACTATGTGTATGTTAATGGTGTTTTACAACACACACACACACACACGCACAATTGGGCTTAATAAAAGCATTTTACTGTTTTTTCAATGGCTAAGAAGTATTTATTTACCATCGGCTGTTGACCTGACAATGTGAAGACAGCATCTAATCTTGCTCATATGTAACAGACATTGTAACCTGTGTTAAATATTGTAAGTCAGTATCTGAGGCTTCAAAACAACTCAATTAAATGAGTCTCCAATGCGGTCTTCCCATTTTATTGATAAGGAAATTTAGAGAAATTCAGTAATTTGTCTGAGCAGCGTCTTAAATTGGTAGAATTAAAACTCATACTAAAGTTTATCTTAAAGTCTCCTTTCTTAGACCATCACACAGTATTATCTTAAATTCTGTCACTTTCAGAGTCACAGCAAGACAGTTGCTCAATGCTCAGGGTTAATTCCCCTGCACCTGCTTGCACAAGGCCTGAATGGTACAGGCTATGCTCTGGAGATGGCCAGCCAGCCACTTGGTGCCTTTTGCACAGGGATTGGGCTCATCAACTCCGCTTGGCATTAGAAAGTTCTTTGGCCTTCCCCCCACGGGAATGGCTGTACCTCCTAGCGTGCCACGCAATGGGGTACACAGCTTGCCAGGATGGTGCCCACCACACTCAACACCAAACCTACTTTGTATCAAATTGGGAAAAATTTTTGACATAAATGTCATCTTCTCTTTCCATTTCCAACAGTGCTCACTCATACTCTGAACTAAATCCCAAGCATAATTCGGTAAGGGTTGGCTGGGTGTGGTTGTGCAGAATTTAAGCATATTATCCTGAGAGAGCTCTGTGTTGAAGGCACACCTCCCCCTTCAGATGAGAAAAACGAGACCCACCCATCACCAAATGAATGTGGCTTCTTCTGTGTGATTTATTGTGATGCACTGAGGTTTTAAAGTTAACATTTTTTTCTATTACTAAAAGAAAAAAAATATAATAATAACAGAAAAATTGACACAAAATGTTGTAATAATGTCAATAAAAACCTAATAAGCTACAGTCAGGTTGCTCAGGAATAGTATTGTGTGTTTCATCATTATTCCATCTGGGATATTTTTCTTCTGTCTGTATAGGCATTTATTAAAATGGTACTACTTATTATTTATGCTGTTTCATGTCTTGATTTTCATCCCAGTGTATACTATGACACTTTTCTATATTTTAAAGATTCTTCTATAGCGTAATTTTAACTAGCTGTGTATTATCCCTTTGCTTAAGGAATCTATTTAAATGGATCCCATTTGGGGGTGGCATATTTTTGGTTGTCTCTAAGATCTTTATAGTAACAAAAATTAAGTTACGGATTCATTTTTCCAGTTGCAGTTATCTATTTATTTTAATGATGCAGCTTTTTGTCCAAAAGCCAGAAAGATCAGGTGATACAGAAAAAGAAATCACCATCTACTGGTTCGCTCCCCCAGATGGCTGCAATGGCCTGGGCTGGGCCAGACCAAAACTGAGAGGCAGAAGCTTCTTCCATCTGCCACGTGGGTTGCAGGGGCCCAAGCAGCTGGACCATCTTTCACTGCTTTTCCCAGATCATTAGCAGGGAGCTGGATTGGAAGTGGAGCAGCTGGAATTGGAACACATCCATATGGGATACCGGCATTGCAGGCAGTGTCTTTGTCTGCGGTGCCATAGTGCTGCCCCTCTCTGCTTCCCATTGCAGGTTTTTTTTTTTTTTTTAATGAAAATCAAAATCTACCCTGAGACGAAATGTTCAGTAACTTGTGCAGATTCACTCAGCTGACAAGTATCAGACTGAAGATGATTTATTTGTTTATTTTTATTTACTTAAAAGGCAGAGAGATGAGGAGAGAGAAGCAGAGAGACCAAGATCTTCCATGCATTGACTTATTCCCCAAATCCTCACAGCAGCTGCAGCTGGATCAGACCAACACCTGGAGCCCCGATCTCAATAATGATCTCCCGTGTGGGTGGGAAGGACCACAGTTCTCGGGCTGCCATTCCTCCCAGGGTGTATGTTAATAGGAAACTTGAATTTGGAGCAGTGTGGTACTCTGCTAAGAGAGGAGGGCGCTCTTAGAGGCTGCTTAACCTTGGAGCCAAATGCCCGCCCCAGACTGAAGAGTAAATTCCCAAGGTTTTCACCCTTAGCCCTGTGTGCTTGTCACTACCTCAGTTCCTTTGTCAGCCGTGCCGTTTTCCATGACACACTAATTTTTCTCTGTGTTTCCTTACCATGGCTTTGTTGCCTTCCTGTCTTGGGCAGCCCGTTGACTTTTGTGGAGGTGCAGTGTCTTGGGAACTTGGGACCTGAAGCCATGCAGCTGGAGAGGAAACGTGGCCAGTTCTTTCCCCCTCCCCGCACTCTCCTTAATGGCTTAACCTAGAAGCCTGGAACTGGTTTTAATTTTATGTTTTCTGTGTGTGTCTGTGTTTGTTTTTAAAACTTCCCGCTCCCCTTAATTCTTCCAAGGAGACCTTTATTTGAAAAAATGCACTCTTTCCCTCAAATCCAATCTGTGCCCCAGATCTTGATGAGATTACTTTGTTTGGGGATATTGATCAGTTCAGAACAGGGTCTCTAATTTATCCAACTAAATTGGTTTAAATTACAGCCTTACAGAGAGAAAGGGCTTTTTAGGAACTTAAAAGGTTTTTAGGCAATTGGGTAAAATCCTCTCTTTCTAAGAGACTTTATCCTGGGTTGATTCCACAAAGAGGATATGTTTTGTCTTGTTTTTATGGCAAACTCTTCAGGGCATGCTCCATCCTGATCCCCTTTGCTAGGGAAACTCATGGGAAAAACTTAACTTGCCTTGGTTAAGGAAAGGAAGAGAAATGAGGGGGTCTGTTACTCCAACCCCTTCATTAAGACAGTGTGGGTTAGAGAGGAGCAATCCTGTTAGAGCTCATATAAGAAAGCTCAATTTTTATTTTAAAAATACAGCATAGAGACCAAGAAAGGGGTACAGGGGGAAGCTGCCTGGGGCAACTGCATCGCGTGTGGGGATGCCTCGCTTTGAGTCTGCTCCACTTCTTATCCAGCTTCCAGCTGATGCACTATTTGGGAGACAGCAAACAGGGGATGGCTCAGGTACTTTGGTTCTTGCCACTCACATCACAGACCCAAACTGAGTCCCCACCTCCTAGCTTCAGCCTACTTCAGGTGTACTGGCTGTTGCAAGTATTTGGGCATTGGATTAGCAGGTGGAAGATCTCTTTCTCTCCCTCTCTTGCTCTCACTCTGCTTTTCAGATCAATTTTAAAAAAAAGTGATTATAGGACTTGTTTCCCTGTGCTCTAGTCAAGTGAGTTTTTGTTTTGTTTTTTAATCGTATTTTTGGGGTAGGTGAAGAGGGGGTTTTCTAGGCTGGAGGACCCCCCCTCAGATGTTTCATAATGCAGTTCTAATCTCTTAGCTCCCGAGAATGTGACTGTGTTCAGAGATGATTTGAATAGATGGGGTCTCAGTGGATCCTACTCCAGGGTGACTCATATCCAGCAAGTAGACTTTGGAACACAGGCACACACAGAAGGAAGACCAGGAGAAGGCACAGGCCAGAGGGGAGAGCCATCTGCCCTGGAGAGAGTAGCCCCAGAAGAAACCTGTTCTTCACTGCCACCCCTGCCCTGAGACCTCAAATATCCAACCCCTAGAGTGTAAGAAGATAAATTCATTAATGACACCACCAAGTCTGTGGTATTTGTTAGCAAAATCTTATGAAGGAATGCTAAGAATTGAGATTTAAAGTTTTCCAAACTCTAAATTTGATAAGTTGTTAACAAACAGAAAAGGGAAACTCAGATAATTACTGCTTATAATTATGCCATGCCAGAGCCCATGCTCATTGAGTTTCAGTCAAAATGTTGTATGTGACATCTCCTTTCATTCCAAGTCTTGACTAGATTATATTTACCGTGAACCTCACTGCACAGACTCAGAAAATTGGCTCACATCAGGTTACATATTTAGTAAGCTGGCTCAAAATCACCTTCTTGATTTTAAAACCCTTACTACTCAGTGCTACTTCCAAATGAAGAATTTAATCCTAGCTGTTTAGAAACTATTGCTTGTTGTATTGTTTAAAGCTAGGAGGAACAGTGTAGAGGAGAGAGTGCTGGATGGCAAGCCATGGCGCACACAGAGGCATGGCAATCCACTGGGGCCTGCAGAGGACATCTAGTACCAGAGCAGAGAATGGAGAATGGAACATGTGGACAACCACTGCAGCCAAACAATGACAGCAAATATCTGGGTGAATGGAGACTATAAGGTTGACTGTGTCAGCCAATACACATTGGGAGGGATTCCTCATCCGTAGATCAGTGAGATCGACAGCATTTCAGAACTATTGCATTCACCTGGACAGAACCCTCGGAGTGGGCACCACATTGTGAGCCTGAGTTGATATTGGGTGGCCTTTCGTCATCCTTGGGTACTGGGATGGTTGGGATGCTTGGGTGTGGCCTATCTGCTTGTTTCCTCTCTTCCCCCAGAAATGGGAAGAAGAAATAGAAAGTTTGGAAACAATGATCACATCCACTTCTCCCTAGATCCTTCCCAGCCTGATCAACTGTGTAAACTTCATCTAAAACGAACAAACAGACAGACAGAACAAATATCCTCCAAAATTCTTATGGCCTGGAATCCAGTTAATTAATTAGATGGGATATATTGAAATGACTCTGTTAGTAGCTTATTTGTCCTTTGCCTTTTCAGTGTCTGAAGTGGCAGGGAATGTATTTTTTTCAGCATTAAGACACTGGTATGTGATCAGCAGAGATTTGCAAACATTGAATGGAAGAATGGATGGATAAATACAAGAATGGAAAGGGACATTGCTCCTTTACTCTGAAGTGCTTCTCCTGGGTTATGTGGTTTGGGAGAGTGGGTGTTAAGGGACAAGGTTATCAGAAAGCTGCCAGCCTATCAGCTCCATAGCACAAGGGGCCACATTTGTGACCATCCCCACACTATGTCACCAAGGCCTGGCTCAGACTGCCCCCGGCTGAGTGCAATGACACATGAAAGTTGATATAAGATAAAGAGAAGAGGAAGCATGTGTGAGTGAAAACTGTGCTGTGTCCGATGTGACTGGCAACGGTTCTCAATCAGTTTCTCCATGTTGCAACCCACGACTTCCATCTGCAGCTGCGTGCTGCCGATTCTAAGCAGAGCTGTGTCACAAAGAGCAGTCTGCTTCATAGCTAGCCCCGCAAAATGTGATCTTCTTAGTGTTCAAACCATAGCATGTGGAATTGTAGTCATGGGTAAGAGCTCAGGTTCCCGGCTGTACAGGTAGAGAGGAGGCCTGCAGGCCTTTAAGCAGAGACACCTGTCCTTATAATGTTAGCTCCCGGGAAGTGCCTGCCATGTGTCAAATTTTAGATCTTTGTTGAAGGTGAAGAAACCTTTTGTTAGGGGATTAACTTCCCATTTGACACTATTTTTTGAGGTGTGGTAGCTGTAAAGTGGTGACTATTTGTATTTAGTTTAGGCATTCACTTAAGCAGCGTCTGCCTGACTCACGGCACCAGCACTCTTCCCTGTCCCTGTAATTTAGGGAATATTGGTGCTTAACAGTCCAAAGCAGCCACCGCTTTGATAATCATGGTCAAATGAAAGCAAAGCTGTGGGTGTATAAACTTTCCCGGCAGATGAAAAATTGATGGAGACTCGGTCGTCTGCGTCATCTGCTTCTTCGCTGAAGAAACAACCAGACAAAAGGAAAGCAAACTCTTCCTTCCTGTCCTCTAAAATACACTTTTAGGCAGTGTGTATCCTCGCAGTAGGAAGGTACTGAAGTCGTAGATAAGTGAGCTAAACCGAACCAAGAAGTAGTGAAAAGTCTAACTGCTTTTCAGGGACCCAGGAAGGAGGTGGAGGTAACCAGGAGCCAGGCAGTGACCGGAGAAGCTTTGGACTCTACCCTTTGAGGAATCTGCCTTTTTTGAGCACCTGCTGTATAGGAAAAACTTATCCGAACTTAATGCTCATAACAATTCTTTCAGGACAAGAGCATTTTCCTCATTTTCCAGGCAGGATGCAATGTCCCTTCTCTGTTTTACCATTCCATCAGCTAACATGATTGTGACTCAGCACTTGACTTTTGGGACTGCAAAGGGAGTGATGAAAACTCATCTTCGCTTATCTGTATGCTAGGCCCTAACCCTGTTGTAGGGACCCCAAGCAAACTGATTCTGGTCTTTGAAACAGCCCCTTCCTGCCACATGCCCTCTCCATTGGCTCCTAGCATAGCAGTGCAGCAGGAGCTAGAGGAAGTCCTTTGACGCGTGTCCATCCTAGGATGGTTTTAGGAAGTTGCCTAAGTCAGTGGTTGTGTGCTTAAAACCGCAAGCCCCAAGCAAGCTCCGCCAGCTCGAAAAGTACAGCATCAGACTTGGGGAAGAGTCCCTGTGGCTCCCACAGATTCATGGGAGCTATTGCTTGTCATTTGAGGGTGCCACTCACACATTCCGAGGCCCGAGCCCACATTCCTCTTCTGGGAATTACATTTTGGCTGGCTTTCAAACTGAGTGAAAAGGTTTCTTGTTTCTGAGAAGCAACAGGCTGGAAATTAACTAGGCTCCCCTGTCACTGTCAAGGCTTAGATAAAGCCAACCGTCACGTAGACCTGATCAGCGAGAACTGCTTCCTCAGAGGGAGGTAGGTGCTTCAGGCACACAGCAGCCAACCGAAGCCACGGGACTTGTTGATGGGCACAGAATGGCCAGCATCCATTCTGGTGTCCCATGTTGCCTTTCAATTGGCATCAACATTTTAAATTGTGGTATCAATCAAATTTATCTTAGCACCTGACTCTCGGGGGTCCCTCTAGTGGGGACCAGGACTTGAGGTGTGACTTCCACGCCAAGAAGAAATTTGGGAACAGGGAATGCAAAGGCGAGATGAACCAGTGTACACTTTATTGAATTTTTTCTGGAGCAACTTATACCAGTTTTTTTTTTGCAGGGCAAGCAGGTAGATGAAAGTTACTAGTTAACTAAACAAGAGCATACAAGTTACTCCAATGATAAATCACAAGGGATTTGGAAAACAATCACCAGGTCAGGTCTCAGGTAACAGGATAAGTAAACATGAGTTACAGAAACCAATACCGGTCAACCAACAGATCTAACTAGAAAAAGAATCTAACAGAACTTTGAGCTCAGATATGTTCAGGCCACACTAGGAAGAGGAAGATGATAATGAAGACACCTCACACCTGTTCAGGCACACTTGGTCAGCAAGGTGCAGGAATCTCAGCAGGAAATTTGCTTGCTGCAACATTCTCAAACTGCCAAGAACATTTGAGAATCAGGGTCCTCAGACATTTGGTGGTCTGGCTCCTTTTGGGGGTTGGGGGTTGGGTCTGTCCTTCAACACCTGACTCTTCTGAATTCCAAGCTAGTCGTCCATATAGCATGGTTATACCACTCACCACTACCTGCAGTGCACCTTGGCTTTGCTGTTCTCTCTTTACTCCTTTTCTGGTAGTGACTCTTGCTGAGGTATCTTGCTTTGAGATTTTAGCAGGCTTTGGCCAGCACAGCTTTAGTTGCTCAGTTAACTCAAGCTTTCCTCTGCTGTTTGCCATGCGTTTTCTAATCCATGTGCTTGATGCCACACTGAACTGTGGCAATCTACCTTTCCCTTTAAATATTTTTGTTTATTAATTATCTTTTTAAAAGATACATTTTATTTTTATTGCAAAGTCAGATGTACAGAGAGGAGAGAGAAAGAGGAAGATTTCCTGTCCATTGATTCACTCCCCAAGCAGCCACAGTGGTCAGAGCTGCACTGATCTGAAGCCAGGAGCCAGGAGCCAGGAGCCTCTTTTGGGTCTTTCATGCAGGTGCAGGGTCCCAAGGCTCTGGGCCATCCTCGACTGCTCTGCCAAGCCACAAGCAGGAAACTGGATGGGAAGCAGGGCTGTCAGGACACAAATCAGTGCCCATATGGGATCCCAGCATGTGCAAGGCAAAGACTTAAGCCGCTAGGCTACTGCCCTGGGCCCCTAATAATTATCTTTACAAACGTATAGAATACCATATGCGTTCTGCAACTAGAGAAATGATGTAAATCAGTAAATAGAAGAAGGGGAAGAATAAAGTGGAAAGAGTTCACCAGGGGTGGGCAGTTGAACGTCTGGTTGAGATGCTCACATTCTATACAGAGTACCTGAGTTCAAGTTTACCTCCTTCCCAGTTCCAGCTTCCTGCTAATGTGAGCCTTGTGCGGCAGCTGGTGTTAATTCAAGTCGGTAGGGCCCTGCCACCCAAATGGGAGAGCCGGATTGGGTTCCAGCTGTGCATTTGGGGAATAAGCCAGCAGATGAGGGGTTTTTCTGTGTGTCTATTATTTATTCCTCTCCCTTTGTTTTCTAAGATCAAACATAATGCATGTGTGCACACACTTACTCATGAATAATATAAACTATACATATATGTAAGGTTATCTCTGAAAGATCATTCCCATAGCTCCTCCTCCTTCACCTCTTCCTCCTACCATACTAATTAATTTGATATACATCCTTTCAGAGCCTTCTTCTCCACACAAAAAACATCATAATAAGCATGTTTCCCTGCAGTTTTTTGTTCTGTTTGGCAGAAAATCAGGTCATATTTAACATATTGGTCTACAGCTTACTTAGATGCTTCTTCAGTTCCAGATTTGGGTTTAACCCATTTCAACAGTATTCATTGTAGTCATCCGGACCGTGGCTGCACCACGTGCTGCTAAACCATGCCCCGTGGTTGGAGATGTAGGGACAGGGCAGGATGCTCTCCGCTAGTCTCCCGAATCCCCTCTCCTACGTCTGTCCATGCCCTCCACCTGTGTGTGCTACATCGGTGGACTCTTGAGCCCCTGGGATTCTGCTTGCTTTTAATCAGGTGGCACCGGTGAGACGAACCCCAGTATAATCAGTGAAGTGAGAGTATTTTTTTTTCCATTTCCTTCCTGCCAGGTTGCTGAGGGATAGCAGATCATGGTCCACATGGTAGCCCTCCTGATAACTGCCCTTCCAAGTTCCTGAACCTTGTCTTCTGTAGGGCCCTGTGGCAATGGCTCCCTTCTGTTGGAAAGGCTTGCAGGCTGCTTATTCGTTGAATTTCCAGAACCCTGCCCACCGTGGTCAAATAACCCCCCTTAGAAACCCTCTTTGATAATGCAGTCTGAGTGGTCCGTCTGCTCCCAGCTGGCATCCTGAGTACTAAAGTTTGTTGCTGTGGGGTGTGTGTGTGTGTGTGTGTGTGTGTGTGTGTATCCCCTGGCACTTGCTGTTAGTTTTCAGCACCATTCTTCGTTTATCTACAGCCTGCCCTTTTGGGCAGTTTAATTTTCTTTTTAACTCTGAGTTTCATTAATTTTCTCAAAATGCTGGAGCTCCCTAGTCCCCCAAAGAACAAAGGTGAAACTCCCTAAGCCCTGCTTCCTGTGCCCCTCATCCCAGTATCCCAAGCATCCAGGCTTCCTCAGCTCCTCCATGTCCTGCTGAAATGCATTTCTGGTGGTATCATTGGCTCTCCAGGAGAATGGGCGTGATGTTGGACCTCGAGCCACCCTCCCTAAGATTCTGTTTCTATCAGTTCAACAGGGCTGATCATAACAGATCATTCAAAGCCACGTGCGAGGATTAACTGAGCTGCTGACAGTTTGCACACTTAGGTTGAGTGAATGTTAGTTATGAATTACTGTTCTCTGCTGTCAGAATGAACTTTGGTTATATCTGTGGCCCAGGTCAGCCTCATTCCCAATGCCTACATCAGGCAAGGGCTATGTAGACCTAGAACTCATTTAAGGAATGAACCAGTCCTCTCCCTCTTCCCCTACCCTCTCCCACCTTCTCCCTTCTCTATTCCATCCTTCCTCTTCCTGACCTGCCTCTTCCTTCTCCCTCTCTCTCATTCCCTCTGCCCCCTTCCTCCCTATGCCTCATCCCTCTTCTCCCCTCCCCCTCTATTCTCTCTCTTTCTCACTTCTCCCTTCCTCCCTCCATCCCTCCCTCCCTGCCTTTCTCTGTTTCTCTTTTTCCCTTTCTCCACTGCCTCTTTCCAGTCTGGCCTCCTCTCTCTGTCAGTTAGTGACCTTTGATTCTTGGAAAAGTTCTGACTTTGCAGAAAAGCTGGGCAGAACGCACACTGAAAGCTCCAGTATACCGAGAGGGGTTTCTTCCATCTGCTGGTTCACTGCCCTTATAGCCATGGCTGCCAGTATAGGTGGGTCCAAAGCTGGGATCCAAGACTTCTTCTGGGTCTCCAACATGAGTACGGGGGACCAGGTACTTGGCCCATATCATCTGCTGCTTACTGAAGCCTTTAGCAGGGAGCTGGATCAGAAGTGGCACATTCAGGACACAAACTACCCATATGGGATGCTGACGTTGCAAGGAGGGGCTTTACCAACGACACCACAATGCTGTTCCTTGGTCTGTGGTTTCCACAAACATAATGTCATGTGTCTACCATTTTGGTTTTTGTCTGCATAGTTGCACTGCCCTAAAATCCATCAGTGCTCACCCTGGTCCTTCTCACTCCTGCCCAGCTGCCCACTCCCTCATCATTTTGCTCTTTCTGATGTCTTCCCCCTTTTTTCTTTTTACTTCATGTTCTTCTGTGTGTTCCTAGCTTTTCTTGTTGTTTCGTTTTTGCTTCTCTGGACGGACATCTGACCTAGAACTCCACAGCCATTAGCTGCACTGTGTGTGTTTCAGGAGTGAATTATTAAAGCGGTTTATCCTTAGAATCAAGGCCTGGGCTGAAATTTCAGGCACACTGTTCTGCTGGAATAAGCAGTGACTTCTGCAGAAGCTGGAGGGCTCCTGGGACAGAGGATGCTCTTTGATCATGGTTGATGGAAACTGGATCCCAGTTCTCTAGTCTGCCTGAGTACAGAGAGGATATACCCATGGCACACAGAGTTGAAGTCTGAAAGGAAACACTGCAAAACAAAGTAAAACATCAATAAAACACAAAATGGTCATTTAAATCCAGACCAAAGATGGGCATGATTCAGCTCTCTGAAGCCCTGACCTTCCTTTAGCCCATACTCAGCTTTCTATTCTGGTCCTAAGTACCTTGCTTCTCAGGCAGCTCATGTAAAATAATAATAGCTGCCTCACATTTGTGCCATAATTGGGATTTGACCTTCATTGTACATCTGTGTAATAAGAACAATAAAATAGGAGTTGTAGCCCAGAAATTGTTGTCATACTTGTAATGTCTGCTACTTAGGAGCCTTTTGCAAGTTTCTGTTTCATGACATTAATTCTCACAGTAGTAGTGATATGAAATATGTAGGCCTTTTGAAAATTCTTTCTTTGTTCTACTTAAAAGGAAGAGGGAAAGAAAGAGAGAGAGAGAGACAGAGAGAGAGAGAGACAGAGAGATTAAGAGATTGATTCCATCTACTGGTTGACTCCCCACATGCCTGTAGTAGCAACAGCGGGCTGGCCCAGTCTGCCTAGAACTCCATTTCAAAGCTCCCCGAGGCAGGAACCCAAGCCTCACCCACTACTTCCAGAAGCATTAGCAGGAAGCTGGGTGGAAAGCAAAGTGGTTGGGACTTCAGCCCAACTCATGGAATGGGAAGCAGGCATCCCCAGCAGCAGCTTAGCTTCCTGCACCATAGACCTAACCTGTAAGAGGGCCTTTCTTTAGGGAGGTATAACCTCACTCATCAGAGGAAGCTGAGGCCTTGGGAGGGATCAAGTGCCTTGCCTAAGCTCACAGGGCTTGCGGCAGATTTGCTCTTCAGCCCTAGTTTCCTACTTGGTTGAGGGCTCCTTGAGGTTCTGCAAACTGCTCGCAGTGGTGCTTTCTGTCCCAAGCAGCAACTTTGCCATTTCTACCAACCAAAAACTTAGATGAAGATATGCCACATTTCACCCCTTCCCCTGATCTGGTATACCCTATTTTCTGATGAGGCATGCTTGTTCCCGCACCTGACACTTCCGCTCTTTCTTCTGACTCTTGAGTAAGATTCTTAGTTATCTCCTGGTCTGTTGTGCTGCCCTCTATCTTGGAGGTCCCTGGCACTCCACTTGGGGTCTTACTTGTGCTTCTGGCAGGCGCCTGGTCTCACAGCTGCTGTAGTTACATCAGATCATTTTAGGCAGTTCCAGAAGACAGCATTAAATAATGTTGAATCATGTAATAAGAAATTTTATCACCTCATTCTTTTTTAAATATTTGGAGTAGTTCAAGGAAGAAGTCTTGGTTGATGCCAGACTCTCATTAATACCTGCCTGGATGCTTTGATGATCTTCCTTTACAAAGCAGCAAATTTGAGCTTGTCCTTTAGAACCCTTTTGAAGGCAGCAGAAAGGAGTCAAACATTAGTGATGTTTTTATTGTATTCATTCCAAACTTTACTGTCTTTTTTTGGCAAGTGGTGCTGGCTTAGAATTTATGGACATCAGATTCTGCTTAATTTTACGATACACTTATTTAAAGATAATGTTAGGCAAATAACAACAGCTTGCAGCAGGATTTGTTGGATACCATGAAATTGAGATGCAACTGCCTGAGCTGTGAGCTGCATGCATCTTGCTTGAGATCTGCACTTCCCTGCTTGACAAAGCAGTGAGCCTGTGGTTTCTGTTGTCCAGTGCTGGGCTGCTTCCCCATCCCCATCATCATCGTGCTTCTAGCCGGGCTGTCCACTTGGGCTTATCTGTGTCTGGAACCCTGTCAACAAGTGAGAGACGCTTATCAGGGGGCTGGGAGGAAGGTGCCATCCACAGTTCATTCTCCCATCCGTTGTGACCCAAGGCAGGCTCTATCCCATGTCAGACCCTGTGATAATTACATCCTTGAAATGGACAAGGAGGGCTTCTGCGGTGGGAAGAATGTGGACCTCTGGCTTTGATGTTCCTGTTCAGAACACCCGGCAGTTGCC
The DNA here is from genome assembly GCF_017591425.1 of Ochotona curzoniae. Taxonomy (NCBI): domain Eukaryota; kingdom Metazoa; phylum Chordata; class Mammalia; order Lagomorpha; family Ochotonidae; genus Ochotona; species Ochotona curzoniae. Next base: position 22,463,257 of record NW_024464918.1, read on the forward strand.
CTTGGCCACTGAGTCCTCTTGTCTGGTGTTTTCCCGTTTTCAGGGCCAAAGCAGACACAACAAAGCAAAAAAACATCCCATTTAACAGGCCTGTGTTTTGAAGGAAGCAGCACAAATTATCCTTTATCTAGCACCTCTGGGTGGTCATTAATGTGTTGGAGTGATGAGAAATAGAACAAGAATTTCTCTGAGACTTTAGTCTGTAGCAGTTGAGGGGTTTGTAGCAGCTGTTCAAATTCTGTCCTGTTTCAATAAAGACCGAAGGGCAAGAAACTGCATTGCTTCTTCAGATGTATGTCTTTTCCAGGACCTTTTACTTTCTCTTTGAGTGGCACACTTAACATGAAAGTCCTAGCGAAGGATGGATGGAAGGATGAGTATGGAGCGGTCCTGTGATTGGGGGAAGGGAGGTTTAAGACCCCACCACCCACTTTGCATTCTCCATGCCAGAGAACAGATTGCTATCTCCTCAAGTGGCTTTATATTCAGAGGAGGAATGACCTGGAACGGCCATGGGAACTTGACCTGAGGGGGTGGATTTCAAAGGGAAGGTCTTGGCTGAGCCTGGCCACTGGTGGCAGAAGCTGAGCAGCTGCTGAGGGTTCCCTTTATAGCAGGGCCTGCCGGAGTTTGATGAACAAAGTGTTAGTTCAGTTCTTATTTGTAAGGAGTTTTACAGTGGCTGCTTATAATGGTGAGAAATTAAAAAAAAAATGAGGGTGGTTCACATGTGTGGGGGCACATACGACAGGTCAGGCTGAGTTCAACTCTATGCATGGTGTGCCCATCATCCTCATTGTTGTCCTCAGAGAGGTGACATCCTTATCTGAACACAGGTAGTGTCGACACTGGGATCTAAACTGGGTTCTGTATGTTCTGTTCAAGATTGCATAATAAATAGCAAAGCTGAGATGAGAATTCTGGTCTACTCAGGGCTTACTTGGAACCCTTGTCTGAATATCACCTTTGATCAGTTTGACTACCATAGCTTGATTTTCTCTGACACTGCTTGGGAGAGGAAATTTACACTTTCACCCCTGCAGTCCACCCACGCCAATGTATTCCTAACAGCGGGAGTGTGTTTGGAAAGTCAGAAGTAGTTACCCAAGTGGGAATTTATTTTGACTCTCCACCTGTGCCTTTCTCTGGATTTTGGGCTCTGTGACTGGAATGAAGGCAAAGGAACATTGGATGCTGGGAAACTCGTTTTCCACTTTTGTCTCTTGTCTCTTCCTGGGAGACATGGCATTGATTCTGAGTGTGGAGCTCAGAACGGATGTGTCTCAAGGCCTGTTCTCAAGCTGATTTGAATGGTCCATGGGGCAGAAACCTTGCTGCTGCTGCCTCTGAAGCCTATAATAGGCCTGTCATTTATCTGTGCACTCTGTTTAGATTCCTGATCAAGGAGCCAAAAGATTTATTTAATTATCATCTGATGAGTTTCCAGCAACAGCATCTCATGGTGTTAATTCAACTTGGACCAACTCCTGCTATCTCCCTGAAGGATGTAGAGGCTAGAGTTAGCATTTGCTTCTTTGCTGACTTTGCTTACTGAAGGAAGTGGTGATCACAGCCTGCTTGCAGGATGAGTGGCCTTTATGCTGGTCGTAATTCATAACTGGCCCCCTCCCAAACACCAGTGTGGATAATCTCTTTGTTGGCAAGATAGAGAACACCATAGTAGCCCTGCAATGCAAAAAGAAACTCTTGCAGTTAACGAAATGATGTAATTATGAAGCTCCTGTTGGAGATGTTCTTTAGCACCCAGAATGCTGTATGGTGCAGTTGTTTCCTGCGTTGGTCTGTCACTGGTTGCTGTGCTAGCTTGATGGCTGTGTAAGAGTTATCCAATGAACTAATTCCTATAGAGTTGATGGACTAAAGCAGGGCTTCAGATCATGTCTTTCCCTGGGGTGTGCACCAGTTGAGGAGCACACACTAAGGATTGCCTTAAATAACTCCACAGTCCTATTAGAACTGTACATTTCAATGATATTCCTTTTTCTCTCCCTTAAAAGCCCAACTTGTTGTGTTCTTTTTCTTAATTTTATTTAGGCGTTTGTTTATTTATTTATTTGAAAGGCAGAGTGGCAGAATGGAGAGAGACAGAGAGAGGGCACTTCCATTCATTGAGACACTTTCTAAATGCCCGAGGGAGTGTGGACTGGGCCAAACCAAAGTCAGGCGTTAGGAGCTTCATCCAGGTTTCCCACAAAATCAGCAGCAACCCAAACACTTGAGCCACCCTCTGCTGCACCTCAAGTATGTTAGGAATCCAGGGCAGAAGTAGAGAATCCAGGGCCAGCCTTGTAGTACGCAGGGTTAAGTTGTCTGCAACACTGAATTCCGTATCAGAATGATGCTTTGGATCCCACCTGCTCCATTGCTGATGCAATTCCCTGCTAATGTGCATGGGAAAGCAGCAGAACATAGCCCACTGCTACCCATGTCAGGACCCAGATGGAGTACCATTCTTCTGGTTTTCACCTGGGCCTTCCCAGCTACTGTGGCTGTTCGGGGAGTTAACCAGAAATGTAAGCCCTCTCTCCTTCTTTCTTTGTAAGTGTGCTACCCTTGGATTGGCAAAATTGACAGCATTTCAGAACTGTGCAAAGCACTTGATCAGATCCCTCAGAAAAATCACAAAGCAAGACTCTGGGTTGATATCAGGTGGCGGTTCCCCATTCCTGGGTACTGGGATATTTGGAAGGCTGGGTCTGCCTTCCCCCTTTATTTCTCCTCTTCCCCCAGAGACAAGAAGAAATGGAGAATTAGGAAACAATGGTTTCACCACTTTTTCCTGTTCCTCGAGCCTTCCACCATGGTCAACCCTGTAATCACCATCAAATAAATAAAATAAATTAAAAGCAAATTATAAAAGAAGAAAGTAGTGGAGGAGCCAAAATTCAAAACAGATCTCCTTTATATGTTCCAGCCATCCTAAGAAGAGCTTAACCCACTGTGCCGCAATACCCATCCCGAAAGTCCAATTTTGTGAAATTACTTTACGTAATTTTCTGACAGATGCCTTCCTGTCATCCTGGTATAATATAGCTTCTATGTCTTGTCCTACACAGCCCTGTTTAGGATGAGCTCCAGGAAGTAAGAAACAGTCAAAAAGAAAATCATTCCAAGGCTAAAGGAGCCAGATGTACTCCAGGGAAAAGTGACCCGAAGCTATTGTGGAACACTCTAATCATACTGGTGCCATTTACTGGGCTGTCTAGCAGTGCATCCTGAGAGAGAAACCCTTTGTTAGGAGGCTTGACAAAGGAGAAGATGGTTGCTTGATGCCAGACCAGCACGTGAGAAGGCAGAGAGAATGCTGTCAGGAAGGCTCAGCCTCCAGACCCTGATACGGAGAAGCAATACCTCTTTGTGTGAGATCCAGGATGACATGTGGGAGACTTGAGAGTGCACGCACTGGCCCACACCAGCTGTGCAGGCCTGTGGATGATGTACGGCACGAGTTTGTATTTGACCTCAGTAGCAAATCTTCCTAGCCACATAGGTAGTACTTTTGTAAACACCTCACAGAGCTGTGTCTATTTAAAAATCCTTTTCCCTGATAATAGGACATGATGAAATTTCCTGTTCTCCTGTGATACCTTACAAACAAGAGAAGCTAAGTGCTAATTTTCTATGTCCCACAGGGGACTCCACCCTCTACTCTGATTTTCTGGCTTTGGTCACATGCTTTCGTTTCTGAGGACAGATGTTGACTGGCCTATGGGGCTTCCTTCTCCAGGAAACCTATAATCTCTTGGGAAGCTGGTGTTCCCAAACCGGGTCCACAGAATTAGCACCACGGGAAAGTGGAGTGTGTTAACCTTGATGGGTGCTTTTTGCCTTAGACTTTTTTGATAAATGACCCTAATCTCTACGGTCAAGTGGCCATATGGAACATTCCAGAACTGTCTTTGCTGTGCAGGCTTTCACTCCCCTGCTGCAGTCTTTCCGTGTATGTCAGGATATTGCCATTCAAACCTGAACTTTAACTAACCGGGACTTTACTCTGTTAGCTCTGCCCTCAGACCAGGGAGGGTCGCCCCAAGTGGCCACGGGGCTTGTCTGGACAATAGGATGCTGGACTCTATGCTGGGTATATGCTTGCAACAAAGGAATCTCAACTGAACTTGAACTGTGGTTATGCAGCAAGGTGGAGGAATCCACCATGGATGGAGGGTTGTGGGAGGGGTGGGGGGAATCCCAGTACCTATAAAACTGTTTCACATAATACAATGTTATTAACAATAAATAAAAAAAAACCCCTCAACTCTCACCTATCCCAACATGGTTACCCTGCCCACTCCAACTCCTCATCTGATACTACTTTCTTCGTTGTTTTTGAAAATGAAACTCAGTCCTACCTCAAGGTGTCTGTTCCAGTTCTTAAGGCAGACAGTTCCCTACCTCTTCTTCATCTACAATGTAAAATGCCTCTCCCTAAGGAGTCCCCTTTCCAGTTTCCAAAGAGCCCCACTCCTCTGTACTCTCTAACACCTGATGCAGTTTTATGTTGTTTATGTGTTTCATTGATTGTCTGTGTTTCTTTTATCGCCAGACTTCTCTTTAAGAAGGAATGGCCTGGGTACCCTGCTCACACCTGTATCCTCTCTACCTTTGTACTGATGATAATGTAGTAGTTATTTGCTCAGTGAGTAGAGCAATGACGGATGGTTGGGTGGATGGACAGATTGATGGGCGGATAGACGGATTCTCTAAGTGTGGTTGGTGTTCCACAAGCCAGCCTTTCACTGTCTTATTCACGCTGTAACTCTCACTCAGACTTCTGCAAATTATTTTCTCCCCTATGAATCCAACAAAGTGGCATTCCTTTCTCAAACTCCAATCTAAGCCCTATTCATTTAATGAATTCTGACTCTGGAGCTGACACTGATTTTTTCCACTGACATATATGTAATATATGTTTACTTTGTAATTAACCTTGGAGTATGTTTGCATTCATTACAGTTGGATTGGTTTCAGATTTCATCTAAGCTATAATTTTTTTAAAAAAAGGCTTTATCTTTCTCATAATTAAAGCAGAAAAGAAATAACACTTGGGAAATGTGAGAAGCAGTGAGTTAATGAATCACGAATAAATCCACACAATTTCTTTACCCTGAGTTAAATTCTAAATACTCTGCATCTTTCTGTCATCTGGTATTTTTTTCTTATGCAAGGGCATTCCTGAAAGTTCTTGGGAAATGGAATTAAATTATTTTGGTGTAAAAGGAGTTGGAAAGTGATGCATATGAGGGCTCTTTAGAAAGTTTGAGGAAATGCTTGTTATGAAAAAAACTCCTGGATTGTTAAATTTTCAACCTAAAATAAACATCTTGCCCTCCCATTTCCCGTGACCTTTTTGCCTTACCTGTATAAATTTCCCAACCATGTGTGTATGCAACCGTTAAGTGTCCTGAATTTTAAACAGCATGATCCCTGCCTTATGTCACTTTAAAAGCCTTTCTTGCCGTGTGCTTAATCTAAATTCCATTTTCAGGAGTCATCATTGAGTGTCAGCGAAACACCAGGCAGTACACCAGGCACTGAGGCGTCTGTTATCTCACGTTAGAAGTTGAGTGTTTTACCCACCAGAGAGGATGGTTGTAGAGCTCTGCTCAACAGTTATGTAATTCCAAGAGACTGTGGAGAACTCGCAGAAGCAAGTGGTAAAATTGTGTTTGTACTAGGGGAAAACAAGAAAACCGAATGTGCAACACGTACACCCAGTTCAAGCTCTGAGTGCGTAGATGCCTTTGTGAATGTGCTCCTATCAGCTTGCCGAAGCTGTGAATTGGGAGGCCTCAACAGACTGCTCTCTGCGGTCGTGCGGTGAAAGTGACTCTTGTTTTCCTCCTTTTCTAGAGTGATCGTCTCCTCATCAAGGGAGGCAGGATCGTCAACGATGACCAGTCCTTCTATGCTGACATTTACATGGAGGATGGCTTAATAAAGTACGTATACAGCGCCCTGCCTTCTGGTTCGTGTACTTCCTCTTTTCATCTAGATGCTCCTGAAGCAGCATGGACGATGTAAAGGAACTGAACAACCTTCAAACATGCAGTCAATCCATTGATTGTTTAAAATCAATAAAATCCTGCCAAGGGCCTTTGGGATAATGTATTGAGGGGGCATTCTATGAATAATGGGAGAATTGGAAGATATACTCTTTAGGACCAGCTCGATGGTGCAGCGGGTTAAGCCACTACTTACAACACAGATATCACATGACTGTTGGGTCTAGGCCCAGCTCTCCGGATTCAGATGCAACATTTCTGCTAGCGCAGCTGGGGTGGCAGTGAAAGAGGGTACAATTACATGGACTGCTGTCATCCACGTGGGACCAAGAATGGAGTCCTTGGCTCCTGGCCTAGACTTGGCTGTTGCAACCATTTGGGGAGTGAACTAGTAAATGGAAAATCTGTTTCTCCCCTCGCTCTCTCTCCTGCTCTCACTTTGTTTCTCATTTCCTTTCATTCTCTTTTTCCAGTTAGGTCTTTTCTGACTTTCAAACAAGCAAACAGATTTTTTAAAAAGATTTATTTATTTTTATTGGAAAGGCAGACTTAACAAAGAGAGCCAGAGAGAAAGATCTTCCATCTATTGGTTCACTCCCCAAGTGGCCAAAATGATCAGAGCTGAGCTGATTGGAAGCCAGACCTTCTTCTTGGTCTCGCACGCGGACACAGAGTCCCAAGGTTTTAGGCTATTAGGCTTTCCCAGACCACAAGCAGGAAGCTAAATGATAAGTGGAGCAGCTGGAGCATGAACTGCTACCCATACGGGATCCCAGCATGTGCAAGGCACGGATTTAGCCACAGAGCCATTACACCAGGCCCTGAAAAAATTTTTTAACAACAGTGTGACCACAGTTCTTATGGATACTAAAAAAAATGGGTACACAAAGGAAATCCACTGAAAGATAAGGTTTGGGGGTAAAGAGGGTATTTCAGCTGGTTCTTTACAAAAGGATAGGACTTGGATTGTCAACGCACAGATGGGACATGGATTTCCAGCAAGATTCTCAAACAGGTTCACTTGGGATGTATAATTACTTTATGATATTTTTTTTACTTTGTAATAATTTACAGTAGCCTGGTTTGCTATTGGATGATGCGTGTAAGCTGCCCAGCCAGGTCGTGCGTGTGGCTTCCTTGCACAGTGTATTTTCCAGGAGGATTTGTCTGCACACTGTTGTTCCTCCTTGAAAGCGAGGTACACTGACACACTGGCAAGAGGGTGTGGGAAACTGTTGTTGAGAGTCACGCATCTGCAAGTAGCAGGGGATTCACACGCGGGAGTAGCACTGAGTGCGAGAGACTGCTCATGTCTTCTTCACAACCTGCTTCCCTCTCCCGTGGTCTACAGTCTACACCTCGGGCCTCACCTTATTTACCAAGCTCTTCTTTCACGTATTCATTTCTGTTAACAAATATCCAATCTACAACACGTTTTTTTTTTTTTTTTTTTTTAAGATGTTCTGTTCAGCTCTGCAATCCCTCCTATTAGCTATCTCTGGCCTTATGCAGTTTTGTTTTCCTGCTGTGCAACTGTTATAGCTAGTACGGCTGCTATATGATGCTAGTTGTAAGAGAGCTATTATCTTTGAAACCTTGGTGCAGATAAAGTTTTTTTGTTTGTTTGTTTTGTGTTTGAAATTTGCACCGTTCCAGTTACCCAACAATTAGATGTAACCTCATGGCCTTTTTTTTTTTTTTAATTGGAAAGTCAAATATACAGAGAGGAGGAGGGACAGCGAGGAAGAGCTTCCATCCGATGTTTCACTCCCCAAGTGGCCACAATGACTGAGGCTGTGCAGATCCGAAGGCAGGAGCCAGGAGCTTCCTCCGGGTATCCCATGCGGGTGCAGGATTCCAAGATTTTGGGCTGTCCTTGACTACTTTCCCAGACCTCGAGCAGGGAGCTGGATGGGAAGTGGGGCCACGGGATTAGAACTAGCACCCATATAGGATCCTGGTGCGTTCAAGGCAAGGACTTTAGACACTAGGCCACCACGCTGGGCCCCCAGGTCAAGATTCTTGTCAAGTGTTCTTGAGCAAGTGTCTCGACTACCTCCCCGTGCCTCAGTTTCCCCATTTGCCAAGTGCAGGTGTACTATACTTGTCTTAGAAATTTCCCTTTTAAACATCCAGTTGTCCTGCTGTCTCCCCAGGCAAATTGGAGACAACCTGATTGTCCCTGGGGGAGTGAAGACCATTGAAGCCAATGGGAAGATGGTGATTCCTGGAGGCATCGATGTCCACACTCACTTCCAGATGCCATACAAGGGGATGACCACCGTGGATGACTTCTTCCAGGGGACGAAGGCAGCCTTAGCTGGTGGCACCACCATGATCAGTGAGTACTAGCTTTCACACATTCCTCTTCCCGAGAGGCACATGTTTAATGAATATAGCAAGTGCTGCACTATTTCCTAATTTTTGTACTTGCCGTAGTTCAGTCTGCAGACTTGGTGCCTGGTGGAAGCTGAGCAAAGAAGGCTGTCCCAAGGGAATGGGCAGCTCAGCTTGACTGCAAGGAGGAGAGTCATGGGGCTTCCGGCCACAGAGGAGCCAACCTGTCACATCTGCCTGGGCAGCCGGGGTGGGCTCCTGCAATGGATGGAGAATTCAGAAATTTTGGGCCAGGCACTGGGAAAAGGGGCTGGTGGTTACAAGGCAATTTCAGAAATCCAAGTTGACCGTGAGAGAGATGTGAAGAGAGAACACCAGCAGAGCAGTATGGGTGTCGCTAAGAAGTGTCACAGAATGATAGACAATGCCAGCTCGCATTTCTCTGGGAATTAGTGGGCCTGGTAGCCTTTAGCGCCTGCTGGTCTCTGCTCTATTCTGACCAGTTCATAGCTTTAACAATACACAGGTGCTGGGAGTGGTTTCCATTGCTTATTATGATTATTTTGTTTTGTTTCTGGTAACTATTGCAATTCTAAAGAAACCTAGGGAGTTGCCTGCCATTGGATTCCTAAACCCATAGCATTCCAGGGCAGTCCCTCCTGTCCCAAAGGCAGCCTGATGGATCAGTTTCCATTCCAACCCTGGTCCCAAACTTGGTCAGCCAGCACACTGTTTATCTTAACACCGTATACGTCCACCGGAGAGCATGGAGCAGGCAGAGAGTTATCCGCTACCCTTTACGTCTTTGGATGGGAGTGCTTTTAGCAGGGTTCAGCTTCAGCTTCTGGGAGTGGAAGCCCAGGAAAGTAGCATCAAGGCCTTAAAAGGTGCAATGTAGGGAGAACAAAGCCTTTTTCTGGAGGAAGGGAGGAATCCAGCTGACTTCTCAGCAATCGCCTGTTCACAAAAGCCCTGGTGTCATTCCAGACATTAGTAATGTAACTGTGTGTTTAATTTCCGATAAGTGCACTTGAGCTGTGTTGGAGAGAAGGCTGAGGAAATGGGTGATCTTGGCTTGGCTGTCTGCCATCTGGGTGAGCAGTTGGAACTGCTTAGCGCTTGGAGATGCACATGCTGCTTGATCTGCCTCAGTAAGACCCAGGAAGGTCAGAGTTGCATGTGACATGAGAGGCGAGCACACTGAATACCACAGGAGCGTTTGTGTCCTTTGTGGATCATTTTGATAATCTAGATTTGCAAGACGAAAAAAAAGACACCTCGTGATTCCACTATCATTGTTAAACTTTAGCTGTACTCAATTTCTTCAAAAAGTCTATGGGAAATAGAATTTTTAAAAATGTAATGCAAAAATCTTTGAAACTCCATACATAAGGAGAAGTCTTCAAGAAGTTCACGAGAAATGGGTGCTATAAAAAAAACCATCCCTGGATTTTGAATTATTTTTTTGCATCAAAACAAAGTTATGTTTTAATTGCATTTCCATGAACTTTTTGAAGTGTTCTCATGTATTTTATACATGTTTTTCCTATTTAATAAAAACAGTGTCATAGTATATGCACAGTATCCTGCCGTGTAATTTTTTGTAAATAGCATGTGAAGGATAACTTTCTATTTACTTATTTTTATTCTACAAAAAGCATTTAAAATGGGTGCCTGGTCATCTGTTTTATGAGGACATCAGGATTTATGTTTTCAACCAAACCTCCCTGCTGTTAAAGGCTTCACTTGTTTTGGGTTGTCCGTTGGTGTGTGTTAAGACCTAAGCTTTGCAAGCAGCCATATGTATCTCTCTCAGAAGGATTCTTAGATGTGAGAAAAATTATTGAGTTAAAGTATGAAAAATGCCCAGTATTTCATATGTATGATGACTTATAGAAAGTAGAATTGAAAGATATGCTTACTTCATGCAAATATATTTGTAAAAGCTATTCCTGCTTTTCTTACGATGCGTATTTTCATGATTTTTAAATCTGATCTTGCATTCTAATTTGTATTTAAGCAACTGTGGTTTTGTAAAAACAAAACATATTAGCCATCTGAAAAGCATTTCATTATGTAATTTCTACAGACCATTGAAAGTCATATCATTTTATGAGTGCTTCTCTGAGGTTTCTACAGAAAGTAAAGAATATTCCATCCTGAGCCATCTAGGGCCTGTCTTTTCCAGCATCTATTTGTTTAACAAATACTGAGAGCCCGCAGTGTGCAAGTGCACAGTGGGACTGACAATCCTGCCATTACTCTTGGCCTGTTTGTAAGTGAGGACAACACAACAACAGGGAAGGGTTCTTGGCATGACCTTCTTGACTGTCTTTTGTACACACGATTTCAAAAAGTTTGTGTGCCAAGCCACATTTATTGTGATTGCATTTTCCACATGCTTTTTGAAATACCCTCATATTTTGAAATCATTGTCAGAGAAGTTCAACCTACTTTTGCTTTAGCTGTCCACTTAGCCTTAGATTCTCTTAAAAAGTATGACTTTTGCCTTCTTTTCACTAGATGTTGTTGCTATCATTAAAAAAATATATACTTCTATTCTTATGATTGCACATGAAGTAGCAAGTAGGTTTGGGGCTAAAAGTAACCAGATTTTTAATAGAGCTTATATGGAAATAAAAACTATAGACTTAGTTTTATATCTGCTTAATGTTAGTGCCAACTCTTCCCGGATGTAATAATGTTGCAGGGCGAGGAGGGGGCTGCTTCATCTCTTGTGCCTGACACAATTTTAGTATTCTTCTTTCCGTCCTTGGATGAAAATCTGACTTTCCCTAGCAATGTCTTCCCCACAGCCTAGTAATAACAGTGTAATGCAGGCATTCATTGATAACTAGCATTTATTGAACCTTTCTATGTGACAGGAACTAGATGAAGTACTTTATGTGTGTTTTCCTGTTTAATGTTACAACAACTTCAGAAGGAAGGCACTCATTTTAAAGAAAGTAAATGGAGGTTTAGAGAAGCTAATCACTTTACCCCAAATCCCCAAATCCTGAACCAAAGTAAAACTGAAATCCCCGAAACTACCAATCAACATTTTCTTAGGTGAGTTCCATGATCAGGAAATGGAAGTCATAGCTGTGCAGTCATAGCTGAGCAAGTAGAGGCAGGCATGAGAAGAGGAGAGCAAAACTGCCCAGTGAGTCAACCCATTTTGTGGTGGTGGGGTGATCTTTTGTTCAGTTGACCACGTGGTGCCTGAGCCGGAGTCCAGCCTGACCGAGGCCTATGAGAAGTGGCGTGAGTGGGCTGACGGGAAGAGCTGCTGTGACTATGCCTTGCACGTGGACATCACCCACTGGAATGACAGTGTCAAGCAGGAGGTGCAGAGCCTCATCAAGGATAAAGGTGAGTCAAGCAAATCCTCCTGTTTCTAACCGCAGCTTCCCTTGCCTGTCCTTCCATCTGAGTTCCTTTTTCCGGTCTAGAGCCTATACACTGGAGCACAAGTGCTAGAGGCGTGGCTGCTGCTGTGCCCCAGGCACTGTGTGCATCCTCACACACTCCTCAGAGGGTCCCACCAAATGGAAAGACCGAGTCTCAGTCCAGGTGGCCTGGGACCATGGAATGAGTGGGCAGCTGAGTGTCCACATACGGAAGTTTGGAGTTCACAGGGAGACTATGTGCCCTGAGCTGAAGGGCAAAGATGGCCTCTTAGGAGATGAGCTTTTGCTTCTGTCCCTGTCCTCACTCCGTAAGCCCTGCCCACACAGAATGTGAGATGGACCCCTGCCCTGGTATCTGTTTCTTTGGAGACTGGGCTTGCTTACTGGGATAGAAAATCGAATGGCCTTTGCCAAGGGGCCTTGGTCAATCCAGAGACTTTTGGGAATGGTAGTGTTAGAAAGAACTACCCTGAGTTGAACCACTCTCTGGGCAAGCAAGTTCTCAAATTATAACCCACTTTTGGCCTGGAATAGTATGGGCTGAGATGGCCCTAATGGTTGCAGACCACAATTATCCTTTCCTGAAAATGATTCTGTTCCCTGTCCCACTTGTGTTTCTGTAGATTGATGCATTAATAATTTATTTTGGATGAAAATTAGACATTTCTTTCCTTATACTCTTTACAGCTTAGATAGGTAAGCACAAGGTATAACTTGTTTTTTGGCTGTTAGCTCTGTTAGTTACACAACAATAGGTTCCATGCATTTTTTTTAACATTTGAAATTTAAATTGACACACAGTTCTTTTCTTTTTCTTTCTTCGTTTTTTTTTTTTTTTAAGATTTATTTAGAGCTTGGCACGGTAGCCTAGTGGCTAAAGTCCTCGCCTTGAAGGTGCCAGGATCTCATATGGGTGCCAGTTCTAATCCCGGAGGCCCTGCTTCCCATTCAGCTCCCTGCTTGTGGCTGCGAAAGCAGTCGAGAATGACCCAAAGTCTTGGGATCCTGCACCTGCATGGGAGACCCAGAAGAGGCTCCAGGCTCCTGGCTTCTGATTCCTGGCTTCAGATCGGCTTAGCTCTGGCCATTGCGGCCATTTGGGGAGTGAATCAACAGATGAAAGATCTTCCTCGCTGTCTCTCCTCCTCTCTGTATATCTGACTTTCCAATAAAACTAACATAATTTTTTTTTAAAAAAAGATTTATTTCATTTATTTGAAAGAGTGGCAGCGATAGAGCAAGAGAGAGGAAAAGAATGAGAGATATCTTCCATCCACCCATTCAGTCCCTAAGTAGTTGCAAAGGCCAGAGCTGGGCCTCTCTGAGGCTAGGAGTTTCCTCCAGCTCACTTTTGGGGGTACAGGGTCCCAAGAGCTTGAACCATCCTCTGCTGCTTTCCCAGGTACATTAGCATGGCACTAGATTAGATGTAGAGCAGCTGGGACTTGAACTGGTGACCATATGTGATGCTGGCATCACAGGCAAAAGCTTAGTGTGCTAGCCCACAGCTCTGACCCCGATACACCATTCTTAAAACTCTATTTAGAGTCAAGACACTTTTATTCTCAAAGTCATATTGAGTATTTGAAAGGAGGCAGAAACATGTCTAGACTATTAAGGCCAGATTTAACTTTGGACTTCATTCTTTAAACAAATTGTAGAGATTGGAAGTGGGAAGAGTGGGTTATTGCTAGTTCCCTTCTCAGGTCCAACACTCTGTGCAGTCTGGGGTAGAACAGAAGTTCTTCAAAGAGTGAAATAAACTGACACCAGGAGTTTCATTAGTGGAGATGGAATATGTGCTAAGCCTGGTGCTTACAACTAGGCTGGGAAGTCGAAAGAGTGTCAGCTCAGGAAGGCTGAGGGCTCCCAGATCAGTGACTTTAGTAGATTCCAGATAAGGCATGGGGGCCCCTACCACCTCAGGCATGATCACTCCATGCTGGGTGATGCTACAGAGAGGAAGTGAGAAACAGGTGCCTAAGAAGAGACCATCCTGTTGTCATGTCACTCAGGACTTGTTGAATCCCCAGGGTAGAGGAGGAATAGAAAAACGATCTTGGAGAATGTGAAGTCTTAGTGTTCTTATTGCACAGAAGTCTGAGTGATACAGCCACATTCCAAAGGCTACACAACTGGAGACAAAGGATCAAGGGTGTCATGACCATGTCTTCTTTCTTTCCTCTCCTGCAGGGGTTAACTCCTTCATGGTTTACATGGCCTATAAGGATTTGTATCAAGTGTCCAACACAGAGGTAATGACCCATTTGTTGTGTGGTTTGGGGAGCTGGATGGTTTTCCTGCTGCTGATGATCTTGGCTCTTGTAACATGAGTCCCTGCAGTCACTGCGGGAAACCACTGGGCCAGAGTCCTTCTTGAAGCCCTGTTGTCAGTGCTAGCTTTTAAATAAGGTAATGGGTAGGGTGCCCATAGCAGGCTGACCGGGAGCTAGTTTCCCTGGCAGCATCTTTCTTAGGTGAGAGGAAGGGTGTGTTGATGTCTGCGCCTACCAACGTGCAAAACCCCTTGCCAGTTCAGTGGGAGCACGAGGATTTCTGCTTCCAGGTTCCGGGGTGCCCTCAGCTTTGTGGACCTGGCAGACTGTCCTTCCCCTGGTGCTCTGAGGTGCATACAGCATGTGTTTATGTCAGAGAAATCTCAAGATTTCAGAGGAACTATATGGAACTATCTCCTCTGCCTCTTGGTTAGGAGGCTTTCTGCTTCTGTGCTGGCTTCTGGTTGGGTTATCCCAGCTTCCTGGAGCACTCATGAAGAAGGATTCCCAAATCACATCTGTCACGTACACAGGGAATAATTTCATTAAAAATGTATGCTAGAGGCCATGGAGAAGAGTTGGTAGCACTCTCGTATGTATTTGCCCTGACTGCCTGGAAGCCATGATGGGGTCTTTGTGCAGACAGATGCTGTTTCTTTGGACTCACGCTCCTGTTTGGTTTTGCACATTTAAGTCTCTGTTTCTGCCCTGTCCCCTTCTTTCCTGTGGTTTATTCTGTTGTTTCCAGTCTTGTGCTATAATTGACAGTAAGTAGGATAGCTAAAAGTGCTTTTCTCTCATTAACAGAGACTGACCTCTCTTTCAGCTCTATGAAATCTTCACTTGCCTCGGAGAACTGGGGGCCATTGCTCAAGTCCATGCTGAGAATGGGGATATCATTGCCCAGGTAACAGGTGCCCTCCAGGAGTGTGCTCCCTGCTTGGGTTTGGGTCTGTCTCCCATTTTGTTTGTGTCTTGAACTTATGATCTGTATAGGCTCTGTCGTAAGTGCTGAGAACAGAACCTCTTAGAAGGAATAAAGCGTGAGGAAAACAAGGATAAGCTAGGGGCCATGAGAAGTGAGAAGATGCTGTAGAATGGGCCTAGGCAGGTTGTTCTGGGGACCCAGACAAGGTGAGAAGAGGTTAAAGCTTGGGCCGTTTCATGGGAGGGCAGTGCTGAGTTTCTTCTGGAAATTAATCAAAGCAACGTGCCATCCACTGTCCTCAAGAAAAACCCTAAAGCAGCATTTCTCAGAAGCCAGGCTTTGGAAGCAAGTTTGCAGAAGCCACGGCCTTAGATAATAAAGAATGTGGGCCCCAGGGGGTCGGACATCTTACTGGCTTCCTAGAAATCACATTGAGAAACTCCAGGCAAGAGTGATGAAAGCAAGGGCTCCAAGGCCCAGATGCATCATTTGCTGGGAAGCAGAGAGCAGTGCTCTTTCTTTGTCTCCTGGGCTCCTTAATGGAAGAGTTGCACAGCTGCGTCTTCCAGAAGGCTTTTGTTTATCTCAGGGATATTGAGGACTAGACCTCTGCTGGGAAGAGACGGGCGGAGAAGAAGAGGCAGCTTGCCTGGTCCATTTGATAACGTTAAAAGTGAGCACCATGATTCATGCTTCCAAGGCATATTGCCTGATGGGGTACTGCATGCTGGATGCTCGGCTAGAGCGGTGAGCCACACAGATGCATCATGTGCCTCGCAAGTGCCTGCACCCTGTTCCATTGTCCGGGCCTTGGTCAGTGTGCCTGACAGGCGTGGGAACTCTGGAGAGACCGGCAGCCCTCACCCCAGACTCTTGCTATGGCCAGTAGCAGGTGTCACTTGGCAAACAGATACTACTGTGTGCTGGTGTATTCTCATGCAGTTGTCTCTGAGCTGTCTGGACAGGCTACCGTCATTCCTATTTCGTAGGCAAGAATAGCAAGGCTCTGAAGCCTCATGTCACTGGCCATGAGCAACCATATCTCAGTCCTCAAAGATTATGCCTCAGGGCTCATCTATTTTTTTAAAGGTTTATTTATTTAATATATATTTTTTTATCATATGGTTCCGTAGGTTCTGGGATTTCCCCTCCCATCCTCTTCAACTACCCTCCCCCCACCTCACTGATTTCCCCTATATTATTATAATAGTATAGTCCTTCAGCAACAGTCATAAGTACATCATTCTGCTATTAAAGTGTATCCTGACATTGTAGGTATAGACAGTGGTGGAAGGTCCAGCATCCACTTGTCAAGATTTAACAGTTTCATTGGGAGTTCATCTTTGATTTGGGAATAAAAGATGCATACTGCTCTGTATCCTGACTTCTTCACCCTGGATTGGTGGATCAGGGACCAAGCCACAGTGCCCTGGGGAGGCAGCCCTCCCAGTGCTGCAGGGGCCTCAGCTGTTGAGACTTCAAAATCTGTTGTCTCACTGGTGGAAGAGAGGTGGGAGGAAGCATGCAGTTTCTTCCTGGGAAGCTAATTAGGCCGCTGATGTTGCCTTACCCATGTCTCCCACACACCTACAGAACATGAAGTCATTCTCCACGGAGGGCCCACATGCCCTGCTCCGACTGGGGACACCCTAGGCGCCTGTGAACTCTCACTCTCCCCTCCTCCTCCCCCAGGTTCTCAGTGCAGCAGCCTGAGGCCCCAGCCCTCCACGCAGCTGCCTGCAAGTCAGGCTGTGCTTTGGTGCTCCAGCCTCTGGGGAGGCAGATGGGTTCCGACTGGAGCCCCTATGAGCAGCTCCCTTCCCCTTGTGGGTGCTCGGCACCGTTTCTCTGGTTCCTCTGTACACTTTTCCCACTTGGAGAAGATCTGTTCCCAGGCAGGACAAGAATAAGGGTATTTTTCCACTTGGGTGAGTGTCTTGTGTTTGTTAGGTTCAGCCTGAGCTGAAAGATTTTTATCACCTTTTCTGAATGAAGGCAGCTGCTGTCCTGAGTTTCTTGCCAGACTGTTTACAAAACCTGCTGAAGAGAGAGAAGAAGATATCCTGTCCTTTAGGTTCAATCAAGATCCATTTTCCAAATTTTTCAAGTTGGCAAGCTAGTCTGACAGAAGAACATCCTCAGCCAGTCATTTAACAGACTCCCTGAGCACCTGTGTAAGCCTTGGCGAGGAGAGGAGAAAAGGACTGGGGAACTAATGGTACTGATGCCATGGTCCAGCCTGGGATGTTGTCACTGCCGCGATGAGGGCCTCAAAGTGCCCACTGCCCTCTGTGTCAGGAAGGCATTGCCTGGGATCCTTCTGAGCCGTTCTTAATCTTCAGCTGTAGGAACTCGGTGGATTTCAGGTTAGGACTTGTCATCCTGGCCTGATTTGCTTCAGTCCTGATTGACTAGGTTTGTCATAGAGTTCAGGCAAGTGTGTTTAGAGAAGTTGCCTTGGAGAGTTGAATGTGATCCGAAACCACAGAGGGATCCAGCTTTGTTCTGGCACAGTTGATGCACATGAAGATGCTTTCATGGAGACCTTAACCTTGGGTGACTTCAGGCAGCCTAGCATAGATGCTCACGGCAGTTGGGAAAACATTTCAAAGGATCAAACTTTGAATACATGGGGACAGTAGGATGAAATGTGGAGGCGCTTTGCTGGAACAATCAGTCTCTGACCTTTTCCTGAACCTTTGTAGAGTTGGAAACAATGACCATTTTACCCTGTGTGGCTGCATATAATGTTTGCGCTTTCCTTCTTAGTCTTTGTGCTTTTCAAAGTGCATTATTAGAGGTGGCATAGGTGATGAGACTGTTTTGCTTCTCGGTATTTCTTAGCTTCCAAGTGAGGGGTGGGTGGTTGGTGCGGCTGCTTAGCTGGCACTTGCGATGCCACATCGCCTATCAGAGTGCCTGGCTTGAGTCCGGGCCCCTCCCCTTTTGATTCAGTTTCTTGCCAATGTGCATTCTGAAAAGCAGCAGTCCTCGTAGCTGCTCCCCACGTGGAAACCCCGGATGGAGTACTGGGCTCACAGCTTTGACTTGGCCCAACCCTGGTGGTTGGGAATGTCTGGAGGGGAAACACAGTAGGTGATTTCCTCTGTCTCTCAAATTGAGTGTCAATACATTTAGAATTTAAGAACTTTTATAGCTTAGAGTGGAGCTCATTATCATCAGAGTCTTGCCAAGCCAGTAGGCTGGGCTTAAAGGGTATAAACGTTCATAGGGACTGGTCTTCACACTGTCAGAGGTGCTAGCCAAATTTCAAACACAGTGCTTTAGGATTTCTACCAGTCTCAATTAGTCCATGTGTGCCCTGGCCCAGCCACTTGCTTCTTCTAGAAAGCTGACCAACCATCAAAAGAATTTAGCCACCATCCAGGAGAGATTGACAGTTCTTTTGCCATGTCTACATGGTTAAATGGAATTTGACCAAATGCTAGTTCAGGTGATGCTGTTCAGAGACATATTGTCTAGATAAGCTCTGAATCTCTTCATCGAAGCCATAGATGTACAGTCTAAAACCCTGGAGGAGGTTATTGGAAGGTTATTGAAATGCAGAGTCCTGGGCTTTCATGTCAGACCTTCTGATATGGGAGGCTAGGATGGGGACCACTAATCTGCATTCCTATAAAAGTAGCTCATGTGATTCTGATGTAGGCAGTGGATGGAACAGACTTTGGGGAACGCAGCACCTAAATTGTAGGCTCTGGGATCAGGGACCACATTGCTTTAAGTCAAGTACTTAATCCAGAGGCTTACATGAAACAAATACCCATATTTTGAGTTAAATGAATATGTTAAAAAATACATGAATGAACATGCAAATAAATGAAGCTATTTGTACTTTCAGAGGCAGCTGAATATGAACGAGAAGAATAAGTGGCCTGGCTTTTGATGGATGCTATAGACCAAAAAATGAACTGTCTTCTTTTGAATAAGAGAAAACCACTCTTGAATATTTTTATCCCTCCTTGTAGTTCAGACCTTACTCTACAGTACAACTGCAGATACAAAATTACCATATTTTTTCAACATCCACATTTAATAAAATGTTGTTAATTTATTTCAGTTGAGAAACAGAACTTCCATTTGCTAGGGTTCTGGGCAGAGCCAGGCTTAGCCAAAACATCCAGTCTGGGTTTCCCATACGAGAGGCAGAGACCAACTATTCATCACCTAGCCCCAGGGTGCACATTACCAGCAGGAAGCTGAAGGCAGAAGTGAGTGGGGATTTAGACTCAGCCACACTCTATGAAATGTGGGTGTCCCAGCTTCTTAACCACCAGGTCAAACACCTGCCCCCAGAATATACATCTTTTTTTTTCTCCCTTGAACACATGTTTGGAACACAGCATGCCAGTATTGCCTTCCCGGATCTCAGTTCAGCTTACCCAACAATTCTTTGTTCCTTTTTTCTCATTCTAGGAGCAAGCCCGGATGTTGGAAATGGGAATAACTGGCCCAGAAGGACATGTACTGAGCAGACCAGAGGAGGTGAGTTGCAGGGCGTGGGGGCAGGGAGAGGCAAGCAGCAGCAGTGGGGGCTTTTCCTCACCAGAACCTTCCAGAAGGCTCCTGTTAATACAAGCTCAGCAGGTGCGCCGTGGCATGCTGCTCATTCACACGTGGGGTACTTGGGTCTGGCCTGGGTTACAAGCTTTGTGCACACAGGATAGACATATAAATAAACCTCGCTGACAGGTAGTGAGAATCCATGCATTTCAGCGGAACTGGGTCATTTCTTTCAAGGACTATTTCTGACTGACCCTGGCTCAAGGGCCCGTGAGAAACATCCAAAAGGAATGTAAGGTACATGTTCACCTTTGACTTCTAATCTCTCTAAAGATAGCACACTTTAGAGCGCACTTGTGGTTTGGTACGAGTGTTAACATTCCTCATTCCTTTCTTAATCTGTGCGTCTTGGAGACATTTCCACTAACTCCCTCACATCATCCAGTGTGCTGAGTCCCACAGACATAATCCATTCCCATGGGAGGATGAATGTGTTTTGCATAGGTGTTATGCCCCTCAGTGTGGGTGCTTTCCTGGTGTGGAAGTTCTCTATGTGTGAAATGAAGAACAAATATGCCACTGGACTTAACAACGTGATGAAAAAGTGGCTGGTGGCTATCCCAGGTCTCTCAGATATCATTAGCTTGACCTGGGGCACAAAGCTGGACACTGCCTGCCCATGGAGCTGACAACAGGGTTGGCTTTGGGGGAGCAACTTGGGTCTGGCAGCTGAAGCAAGTTCCCAGCCTTTGGTGGCAATGAAGTAGAGCCTGTGTGTAAATGTTGTGACATGCTACCCTCTACCAATAGGTAGAAGACCACATTAGCATTGAAAAAGTTACATTACTGTTGCCCATCTTTTAGAGTTGGGTTAACATTTGCAATAGTAATTTGGGGATTGGTGTTCTGGTTACACAGTACATTCCTGAAATGTCCATCTCTTGAATGATGCCAGGAGCCTTTCTGTGTAAAGCTTTTACCTAACCCTACGCCAACCGACAGCATGCATTATCCGGCTCGTCCCAGCCGCTGCTTGGGGTGAGCGGCGTTTGCTGCCAGGTGGGGCTGCTGCTGATTGTATTGCATGATGGGGGAAAACCGTTCTCACAGTGAGAGCCAGCCAGGATGATCAGCCCTGTTTACAAAGTGTCTTAAATGCTGTACACTGGAAAGACGTGCTGGCAGGAGCAAGGGCTTCAATAGCAGCCAGGGGATTTCAGAGCAAAGTCTATTTTTGTTCCTTGGTTTGTTTTTTCATCCCTGCTCACCAACCCCTAACCACCACAGCCTCTAGTCCTTGTTCCTGTCTCCTTTTTAGTTAAAAAAAAATTATAATAAAGCTGCAGACCGCCACAACCCTGGAAGCCCTTCTGGGTGAGGCCAGAGGCTGACACAACCTTCTAAAGATAGTTACACTGTCCAAGGGCTGAAAAACCTGTAGTGCTGGGTGCGAGGGAGGGAGGTAGAGCATTGGGGTCATGGGGAAGCTGAAGTGGCCAGTGTAGGTATGAAGGGGGAGGGGAGCCTGGGAGCAGCCAGCCCCTCTTCAGTTCAAAGCATCCACGGATACCACTCAAGTGATGCTGTGTAGAGAGATGGCAGCCCAGGCTCAGGGCCAGGAGAGCCTGTCCAGGGCGCACAGGTCTTGGGGTGGCACACAGCTGCCTTCCCCTCCAGGGCCATCCTCCTCGGAACAAAGGGCTGCGCACTCAGCCGTCCAAGTTCTTAGATTCAGTCCACTGAGCCACACTGCCACAGGCAGTGACTGTATTATACAACCTTCGGGCATCTGCAAGCTATTTGTGCTGTTTTTTCAAGTGTCAGGCTGCAAAGACTAACCAGAAAGTCAGAGCTACACAAAACAGAACCATTGTTGAATGAGTGGAAATGTGCCAGGATCCCTGAGCTACACTGGGCTGGTTCTGCCCTGGGTTAGGAACACAGGCTCTCCAGGGTCTCGGCTGTCAAACCTGAGAAATGAGAGCAGGGCCCACCCTTCAGGGAAGGCTTGGGGCTGACTGCTTTAGGAGGATTAACTGATTTCATGCCCACAAGAGCCCAAAGTGTCACATCTTGTTAGTGTCAGCTCCACTTCACAGACAAAGCCGCAGGAGGTTTGGGGGCAGTTATATAACGTGCCTGAGGTCACGGAGCTTGTAAGGGTGGGACCAGGAATCAGATCTAGGCCATGTGAAAGGGCCTGGAGTTCCTCACCCTACACGGTGCTACCAAAATAAGGGAAAACACAGTCCTTGTTTAATAAATACAATGGCGTTCGTTAGCATTATTTTGAAAATAGGCATTTTATATCAGGATGGGATGGAAAAGATCAATAGCATAAGAAGTCATTGTACTGAAAAGCCTGAGAATTACAAAGATGGCACCTCCTGGCATTAGGAGGCCAGCTGTTGTTAGTCACCTGTCGCTCCAGGCAAGCATTGTGGGATTGTGATGCCTACCTGTCAGAGCTGCCTTAGACAAGGTGGTGCTGTGACTGGGCTTGCCCTGAGAAGACTGGGGCACAAAGTCCTCGGGGAAGGCTGGGGTAACCTGTAGCCGACAGTGTTTAAGGACGTGTGCTTACTATGGCTCTCAGACATGGCTCTCTTCTTATGTCCATCTCGTGGGTGAGGGATAGCAAACTGAGAAGCTAACGATGCAGCTCAGAACCCGTGGATCTCGGATGTAGACTCAAACTATCTGATTTTACACCCTGTAGGCCATTGGGTCTGATGCTGCCAGGGCAACCACAGGAAGGACTTGTAATTGGATAAGTCTATTGTAAGCCAATGTTTAGGTTGATAATTTTATATGTCTGACGAATGTGGTGAGTACCCAAATGGCCCTCAGCAGTGAAAATGGTTTACCAGTCCTGATGTCGCCTTTGAACCAGCTTGTGCAGGTGAGGGAATGATGGGTTTGAGAGGCTTGTGTATGTAATATTTCCTGGGAACTCTTTCTTGCAGCTGGAAGCTGAGGCCGTGTTCCGTGCCATCACCATTGCCAGTCAAACCAACTGCCCACTCTACATCACAAAGGTCATGAGCAAGAGTGCAGCTGACCTCATCTCACAAGCCAGGAAGAAAGGTGATTTGTGTTGCCAAGGTCTCAGTGCCCCCAATGGGCTATGTGACTCTTTTCCTCCATGGATATCCTATGAAATACAGATGGTGCCTTGCCTTGGTCTCTAGGAAGCCCCTTTCAATACCCAGGATCTTGGAACTTTCTCCCACTTACTAGAACTGAGGCTTATGAAGGATAGGTGCTTTGCCCACCCTGGCACAGCTTGATTCACTCTTCTGAGTTTTGGAGGCCCTCTTCCTTGCTCCCTTTGACCTGTTGCTCTCAGCTCACATCATCTAAGTGATAATAAGCATATATATTAAGTGAGTAATGAGTGAACATATTAGTCCAGATTATTGTCAGTGGAAAAAGCCCACGCAAACAAAAATAAATGATAGGTTGTGGGTATTTCAAGTATGGCTGGATCAGGAGTTTCAACAATGTTATTCCTTTTTTGCCTCTTCTCCTCTCTGGTGCCTTATATTTCATTTTGATATGGACAACAATAAATGCCAGGAGGGTCCCATTGTCCATAGTTCTTAGGAGCACCATAGGGCTATAGAATATGTCTTCAGCAGGAACTCCAGCAGCAGCAGTGTCCAGGAGCACTGTCATTGGTGGGTCAGGTGCTCATCCTTGTGCCTGCCCTGTGATGGTATGATCTGGGCAAGATGGAGGGCAGGAAGCAGGTTATGGCCACAGCAGTCAGACTGCAAAGGTGAGCGCAAGTGTTTTTAGGAAGGGCTGTGTAGGTCCCCAAAGTGTGTCCGCCCACCTGGTAAGGGACCCTGCCTTGGCACAGGGCACACTCCCTGCTGTCTCCTGTTCCTTTTACCCACTGCTGGGCTTCATCTGCTTGCCTCGTGCTTAGCTGCTGTTGAGTCCTATTTCCATCTTGGCTCTAGTCCCCAAAGACAGACCCATGGGTTCAGTCGTGAGGTTGCTTTGAAGAGCAGAGTGTTCTTGAGAAACTGGGCTCTGGGAATAGCCATAAAAGAAGATTTATGAGACCCGGCTGTACCATTGCTACCAGGGGCCTCCTGCTCGGGAGAGACCCACAATGGATGATTCATTTACCCGACTGGTCTGTAAAATACCACAAGAGTGACTTGTGTGGCTACGAATAGTCACAGGCGAATCTGCTGACCTGAGGGTACAGCTGCCTGGCCTACTGACCAGTGGTGACCCTGTGTTTGCAAAAGAGTTCTCTTAGTTGTCTATGCAGAGCCTTCCTGGCTGCTTGGGCTCAGGAACATCGCCCACCTCATCTGTTCAAACAAGCCCACTGTCCATGTCTTGGGTAAAGGAGTAACAAACAGAATACTGGAGCATCCCTGAAATTCTCCTCAGTTACATGTGGATCCCTTCTATTGCCACCTCAAAAGGTCAAGCCTATCTTGTGTGGATCATTGCCTTCTTTGGTTCATAACATACATTGCTAATAACTGATGAGTCTTTTCTAGTGAGATAAGAATGTGGTTAGAATTGTCTTCTACATGGAATGCTAGGTTACCATTGGCAGTGAACTGTGCTTGAAACAAGGCAAAACCTATTGATCTATCCTGCTTCAGGGAACTTTCAGTGTGGAAGATAGAAGGCAGAACTCAAGAAGCCCAGGGCAGAACAGAGTACCTTCGGCCCAAGTTGCTGGCACTTAGAAATTTGGTGCAAACTGACTTTTTTGGGGACAGCACTTCCTTTTTACATGTCACTCTTTTTGTCATTTTTAAGAAGTGCAACAGGAGCTTATGTATTTTCCAGTATCATTCGCACTTTGTGTTTGGGGCAGTTAAGCTCGCAATTCCTGACACAGCCTAAATGTGGGAACAGATGTATCCTAGGTTACCCACTGGGTTGCTTTGGGTTAAGAAGTAACAAACATAATGAAGAATTCAAAAGGGGCTGACCTGTGGCACTGCTAATGAAACTGTGCCTTCCCAACCTGGCATCTCATATCAGAGGGCAGGTGGGGGTCCCAGCTCTTCTGCCTCTGATCCAACTTCCTGCTGACGCACCTGGGAGGGCCATGGAAGATGTGGGAGACCAGGATGGAGTTCCAAGTTCCTGTTTTTGGCCTTGCTAAAACCTGGCCATTGCAAGCATTTGCAGAGTAAACCAGCATGGGGAAGATCTCTTTCTCTTTTTCCTACTCTCGTGTACTTGTCTCTTGTTCTTCAGACAAATAAATAAAACTTAAAAGAGGGAAAAACTCACAAGTACCTCAGATCTGCAGGAATAGATTTTGCTTTGTGGGAGCAAAGCATGCCCTCTAAGGACCTAGCAGTCCCCAGTACCATGGCTATATCTCATGCCCGTGTAATGACAAACTACTGTTTCTACGTTTTTACTAAGCACCTGCTGTGTGCCAGATCTTTTTACTTCTCACAAGCCTAGGAGGTCGCATCCTTTTGTCTCAGCAATTCTAGGAGGTGGACATTTCACAGTTGAATCTTTCTGAAATAAGGATGCATCCTGGAATAAACGGGTGTTTTTCTTTTGCTTAAAGTTTTACCTTGCCTCCGAATTTGAGAATTAATACTGCATCTTACAACTGTTCCTTCTATAGAATTTTCCATAGGTAGCATATAGAAAAGCAGACTTAGGAAAAATGTCACCATGGGCTTGAACCCGATCTGCGTGGCTTCAGAGCCATAGTTCTGGAGAATCTTAGGAACTGTGACTGAATATACAGGACATAGTACAGCATATATTTGCACAGATTTGTCACCTATTCCTACCCTTTCTAGGAAATGTGGTCTTTGGCGAGCCCATCACTGCCAGTCTTGGCATAGATGGAACCCATTACTGGAGCAAGAACTGGGCCAAGGCAGCGGCATTTGTGACATCCCCACCTCTGAGCCCTGATCCAACTACTCCTGACTACATCAACTCCTTGCTGGCCAGGTTGGTGCTGGAACGCCGAGCAGTAAGCAGGGTTTGCGGGAGACCTTTTGGAACCAGCATCCCGGAGGGCTGCAGCAGTCCTATTCACCAACTAGACCAGGGTGCAGAGAACACAGTGAGGATCTTCCTGTAGTTTTGAACACAGAGAACAGGCTCTCTCTGTTGTCTTTTAAGTGATAATACAGTAAGAATATTCATGATAGTAATAACAGTTAAGACCTATTACGTGTCAAGCTCCATGGTGAGACGGCATGCCCAATCTCGACTTTATGAATGAGGCACTATTATCACCATTTTACAGATTAAGAAACAGAGTGCCAGAGAGGCCAAATCATTTACCTGAGTTCAAAGAACTGGTCACAATGACACGACTCATTGTCACTGCAGACATGCAGTATCATGTCTTCCCTCTCTTGAACCCCTTTGATTTTGCTACACAATGTCTGGTCTAACCCCAGCTCCTCAACTGTCCAGGTACAATAACTTAGCCCAGAGGGGCAAGAACTCTCTCAAGTTCATACATAATGTTTAGAAGAGGGAGAGGGAAGTTTTGCCCCAAGGAGTCCAACTCCGGACACTCGCTCTAGACCTGGGCTTGGGGCTCCCTTGGACCTGCAGCCGCCTCCCCAGTTCAAACGGTGCTTTTTCTGCTTTGCCAGTGGGGATCTGCAACTCTCAGGCAGTGCCCACTGCACCTTCAGCACTGCCCAGAAGGCCATTGGGAAAGACAACTTCACAGCTATCCCAGAGGGCACCAATGGCGTGGAGGAGCGGATGTCTGTCATCTGGGACAAGGCCGTGGTAAAGGATTGAGGGCATGGGGGTGTGGGCTGGGTGGTCGGGGCCTAAGGGTCCTTGGAAGCAGATCAGAGCTCTTGCTCCTGCCGAGGCCACTCTGGTGGCTCAGGAATTCACCTCGAGTGGTAAGCCCTGATGTCTGATTTCCCAGAGGCAACTTCATGTGGGCTGCGAGGACTGGGCTCCACACAGACAGCTCCCTCATCTCGGAGGGCAAGAATGACCTGTGCTTAAAATAACAGTGAACTAGTCTTCTTGGTTGGAGAGTTCAGTGATTTGTTTTGACGGGCCCAGATGGAACCCTTGGACATGACACACAGTCCACAGTCAGCTTGCTCCTCTGGGATGCCCGACATGGAGAGAGTGTGTTTGTCTTAGCGGTGCTTGTCTGGCACTGTCTTCCGCCAGAGACACCTGGTTTTATTTTCCTGATTTTCATGGGATCACATGAAAGGAAAATAACAATAGAAAAAATATAGCCATGTACCCATGGCTATTTTAGTAAAATTAGTAGTAAACTCATTATTAAGTTTATTACTTCCTAAAGTTTCATCTTAAAAACTTTAGGGACATTCACATTAGAGCCAAAAAGAATGTATATGAATCAATTCTTCATTCACATATGCACTGTAATTTTCTGTTTTTCTTTTTCTTCTCGGCTCCCAGGGAACTCAAAACTACAATTTAAATTTAGTGATTTTTTTTTTCTTTTGACTTTAAAAAGAAGAAAAGTATAAAATTATGTTTTAGTCTCTGCTATCACATGGTTAGCATTTGTCATTTTTTATACCACTCCATATTTATGAATTTGTTATATATTTATACTGGCACTATCTGAAATTACTTTAAAATTTAAATTATCAATGTGACACCATCTCCCTAAAGAATACTTAAAAACCACAGACAAGCACATACATGAAAGCAAGTAAAAATATCTTATAATTCCACAGCCCAAGGATAACCATTGTTATCATTTGGGTGAAGTTTTCACATAATTTAACCATGTATGTGGACAGACACCTGTCTAAAGAATGGGATCATGTTAAATACATCTGTATTTACTATGAACTTGTGATCATCCTGTGGAATTAGAAGGGATAGATGAGCAGCTATGTGGTTATCCAGGGAGAAGGGCCATGGGACCCGACAGCAGCGTCTGTCTGAAGGGCATGCCTTTAACCAGTGCCTGGGCACCCAGGATAGCTCAGCTGATTGCCCCGTTTACCCAGCAAGGTGCATGTCTTTACTCACCACCATTTCCTAGATCCCTCTCTGTATTTACGATCCTTCTGAGCTCAGAAGTCCTACTTTGATCAATATTGCTGAAAGTAAATTTAAAGATACAGTTACAGATTTTGTGTGTATGTGTGTGTGTGTGTGTGTTTAATAGGCCACTGGGAAAATGGATGAAAACCAGTTTGTGGCTGTAACAAGCACAAACGCTGCCAAGATCTTCAACCTGTATCCCCGCAAAGGAAGAATATCTGTGGGTTCTGACAGCGACCTGGTCATCTGGGATCCAGATGCTGTGAAGATCGTCTCTGCCAAGAACCACCAGTCGGTAAGGCTTGCACTGGTGCCAGTGGGGCTGAGTGGAGAACATGGGCAGTGTGCTGGGGCGGAAGAGGTGTGTTCAGCTGGCGAGCCAGGGTAGTTAGACTAGGATGGGTTGTAGTAACAGTCCATGCCCCGCTGTCAGTGGTTCTCTCTCCCACTTTCTCGAGTGGGTGGGACAGTGGTCAGGCTCTGCCCATCCTGGCTCTCTAAGGTCTGGAGGCGGGAGGAGGCACCGCCTGTGCCCATGGTTTCTGGGCTTTCTGCACAGGACAGCTGAGGCTCAGGGGACAGGATGTGATGTCCTTGCTCTGGAAGCTTCCCTGACACTTCCTGTCCAGTCAGTCCTGCAGCCATGCCTGACGTTGAGGGGCAAGAGACACAATGATAACCTTGCGCTTAGAAAGAACTAGAACAGGAAATAGCTGGGGAACAGCACTGTCCGTTTCCTTATGAGGAGTTTCACGTGGAGAATGAGCACCAAGCCCAGAACCTACACAAAAGGACTTCATGCTTGGCAGTAAGAATAGTGAGTGTTCTTAACACATCGATGTTTTAGGCACTGTGCCTTTAATTCACTGACTCGAAGGACAGTCTTCCCAAGGTAACTACACTCATGCCGAGGAAACAGAAGAGCAGAAAAGTTAAGAATTCTCGTAGCAGGCGAAGCAACCTGTCTGCTCATTGATGTCTTAAGCACTTTGCATTCATGCCTTTTGCTTATTCAGTAAGGGAGGTGGGGCAGAATTCCATTTCTGTGTGTAATGGCCTTTACTTAGGCATAGAGTTATCTCACATTATTTAATTTTGAGCTAGTGGAGACTCCAGAGACCTCCCATCCACTCAATACAAGATTCCATGTATCCCTCATAGCTGGTCAGCTTCGCCATGAATAGTGCCAATCACACAACTGCCTCTCATCTGTGGACACAGCTCTTCGCTGGGAGGTCCAGGCTTTCCTGAGTAGGCAGAGCAGCCTCCTTGCCCCACTCTGATGACTCTGCTCCCACCCTGTCTCTAGGCGGCGGAGTATAACATCTTTGAAGGGATGGAGCTGCGTGGGGCTCCTCTGGTCGTCATCTGCCAGGGCAAGATCATGCTGGAAGATGGCAACCTGCACGTGACGCAGGGGGCCGGCCGCTTCATCCCCTGCGGCCCGTTCTCTGACTATGTCTACAAGCGCATCAAAGCCAGGAGGAAGGTGAGCAGCTGGGTGGCAGGAGACATTCAAGTTCCACTCAGACTCAGGAGGGGGCTGGGTTCTCTGGACCCTCACAGAGAAATTTGCAGCAGCACTCATGCCCCGGCAGACAGCACTGTGGACTGCATATGCCGTGCAAAGGGGGTTTGAAAACTTTGCAGCCAAAGCCAGCTTTTTTTTTTTTTCCAAATGATTTTATACTGCTTCCTTAAAAAAAAAAAAGATTTATTTTTATTGGAAAGATATAGAGAGAAGGTGAGACAGCTTCTCCATTTGCTAGTTTATTCCCCAAGCAGCCACAGCAGCTGGAGCTAAGCCGATCCGAAGCCAGGATCCAGGAACTTCTTCTGGGTCTCCCATGTAGGTGCAGGGTTCCAAGACCTCAGGCCGTTCTTCGCTGCTTTCCCAGGCCACAAGCAGAGGGAGCTGGATGGGGAGTGGAGCAGCTGGGACACCAACCGCCACCCATACGGGATCCAGGCACTTCTAGGGGGAGGATTAGCCAATCAAGCCATTGTGCTGGGCCCCTACTTTACACTGCCTTTATTTAAAATCCTTTCAAATGTAATTCTAAATAGTATCAGTATATTTTTATAAAAATAAATCACTCTTAAAGGCTTAAATTAAGAAGTACCCAATGTGACTGCTCTTTCTCCAGGAGGCAAACACAACTTTTGGTCCCTCAGATTCAAATAAAACCCTATATTTATTCCTAATAACACCCCCCCCCAAACAGACACACACACGGAGTAGCTGTAGTTGATTGAGGGATGAAGCCCAGAATAAGCCCAGAATTTTCTTTCCATGTCCTTTTTCTTCTTTGACTAACCAATAGGAGTCACCTTTGCTTAAGCTTGAAACTCCACACAGCAAACTTAGACCAGACTTGAGATTGTGGAATTTCAACTGCAAGCCCCATTTTTGACCTAATAAAGACAAAATGACAGTGAAGCTTTCCTGGAATCACTTCTTTATTTCCACTACTGGGACTTGGAGTCTCACTCCAGAACTATTGACAATATGGGGGTTTTGGGATTGGGGGTGGGGGCAGGGGTAGAGATAGGATTAATACCCCGTGTCGGCAGCATCAGCAGATTTGTGAAGCTTTGCTTTTGGGCCCTTGCCCAAGTCACTAACAGTGAAGGCAGGCTGTGTAGCAGAACAGCCCTGGAGTCTTGTGATAATGTATCCTGCACTGTACTGCTAGGCCCCCCTGCACTGCACAGCTAGGCCCCCACCTGCACTGCACAGCTAGGCCCCCATGCACTGCACAGCTAGCCCCCCCCCCTGCACTGCACAGCTAGGCCCCCATGCACTGCACAGCTAGCCCCCCCCCCCTGCACTGCACAGCTAGGCCCCCATGCACTGCACAGCTAGGCCCCCCCTGCACTGCACAGGTAGGCCCCCCCTGCACTGCACAGCTAGGCCCCCCCTGCACTGCACAGCTAGGCACCCCCCTGCACTGCACAGGTAGGCCCCTGACCTTGTTGTCTTGCCTCTGGCCGATCAGGAGCAATGGGTGGACATTGTATGCCACTTCCTTGGGTGGTCTTGTAGGGTCTAGCTAAGAGACTCTAAGCCCCTTTGTGGGAGGCACCATATTTCACATGACCACAAACCCCAGCTCTGGGCAGGAGGCCGAGCACACACTCATCTGACATGTAATGCTGCTGGCTAGCTGGCTGGCTCCACAGTGCTGGGACAAGTTCACAGCCACAGTTACAGGTCAGTGGGTCAGACTCCAGGCACCTGCTTCAGATCCTGCCAACCCGGATCTGTAAAGGTCAAGAGGGTGGGTCCCCCGATCTCAGCCTGGCCAGCACCCCGGCCTCATCTCAGACGGCTGCCCTCCAGGACTGTTCACGCACTGACAGCTCTCCTGTCTGTAGTGTTTTGGCTGTCTGCATTAGCCATTCGTGCCACTGGATCTGCTGCCATCCACACCACTGCTCTGCTTTCCTCAGCTCTTTCTCTCCCCACTCAACCCCATAATAGGGTCCCTCAGTTCTTGCAAACCAAGCTCAGGTTTTGAGGGGCCTTCACAGACCACCTCCATTCTTACCATCTTGACATCCACCTTGCCTTGAAGTAGCTTCATTGTTATTTCCTGACACCCTATTCACACACAGTCATGTGTCACCTGCCATAGATGCCATGTTGATGAGTAAATGAATCTGTTTCTCTGGTTGCAGATGGCAGACCTGCATGCGGTCCCGAGGGGTATGTATGATGGGCCTGTGTTTGACCTGACCACTACCCCCAAGGGGGGCACCCCTGCAGGCTCTACCCGCGGCTCTCCCACGCGGCCGACCCCACCCGTGAGGAATCTCCATCAGTCAGGATTTAGCCTGTCCGGTGAGTGGGGTGAGCTCCTGCAGTAAGCGAATAAGTGGAAAGATCAGACTGAGGCTGTGAACTTGGGTACTCCGGCTGCTGATCCAGAATGTGTTTTGCAGCCCATCCCGGCTGCATCTTGAGGGGAGTCCCTGGGCAAATGGGAAGCCTTGCTGAATCAACAAGGGGTCCTAATGATCAGATAAGGCAAGGCTGTTAGGATGAACGGCCAGGAATGATCAGGCTTAAGTTACAGATCAGACTTGCTTGGCAAAAGAGGGCAGGAGGTAGGTTGCATTGCACTGGTGGCAGGACATTCTGTTGGTGTTTTGCTGCTTTTTTGCTGTTCCCTGGGTACCTTTATGATTAAGCTCTGTGGTTGCTTTCTGCTAGCCACGGGCATGGAGCAGCCATGGGCTCTGATATCAACACTTGGAATTACGATGCCTGGGGCAAGTGACCTCAGAACAGAGAAGTTAAGACACTGCCTCATAGTTGGCACACGGGAGTGGGGAGACCGCTGACCTGCAGGCTGTGTGAAGCCCATCAAATCATGTGGTCTGGCCCATCCAAGGCAACTGCAGCAGGACATGAACTTCGCTGTACCTGTAGCAGGCTAATGTTTAAGCTGATTATTTAGCATGGCCCACGAATGATACTATGCATATCCAGATGGCCCTAGACAGAAAAAAATTTCCCCACCGCTACTTGATCTGTCACAGTGAACGTAAGATACCACTGTCACCATTGTGCCAAGGGTCAGGTGAACTCCAGGTGGGAACTTGGTTCTTCCTGTTAGCAGGGAGTTTTGGGGATTGTAGGGTATGAACAATCTAAAAGACCTGAATGGAATGGGACTTTCTTGGGAGAGGAGGCCAGGAAGGCACTTGACTTCTCACAGTGTTAAAACCCATCTCTCGCTTTCCCATCTCTTTTTCTCTCCCTGGGACTTTGTGTCCAAACCTCAGGCACTCAAGTGGATGAGGGGGTCCGCTCTGCCAGCAAGCGCATCGTGGCGCCCCCTGGAGGCCGTTCTAATATCACATCCCTGAGTTAAACCACCCCTGGCCAACCAGGGGGGCTGAAGAAGAAAGAAGAGATTTTTTTCCGAAGCCAAAATGGTACATCGATATTTAAGAAGGAAAATGAATCCAAACAGTTGCGACCTAAAGAATCAATAAGCCTCAAGCCTTATGTTTCTCCAATGTTAAGCTCGCTTGCCTAGCTTTACGCATATTGCTTTGTTTTCTGTTTAAGCATAACCCTCATTCATTTGATCCCCTCTCCCCATTTACATGCATGCAGTCAGACAGGCCGCTAAGGTAATGGGGTCTGCTATATTATAGTATTGAGAGCGTGTGTAGTGCCGCGTCGTACGACAAGGGGACTGACAAGCTGGGATGTCAGGGAAATAAATGAACATAGGTTACTTGGGGCGAGTGGGGTGGTGGGCACCGAGAGCAAGGTGGAGGGTAAAAAGGGACTGGGGTGGGGCCTGTGCAAGGGAGGCGGGTGGGTGGGATGAGCAAAAAGGGATGTTGTGTCTTGTGTGTGTCCACGGAGGACAGCCACTTACTTGGGGGTCACTGTCCTTTCACCATGGCCCCCTTGCCTGCAGACAAAGCAGGCAGTTTCTGGGTCTTGGCCCTTGTTATGTCTCCCACCAGTGGATTTTGTTTCTCAGAACACTTGTGAAATTGCCAAACCCAACCGTGTCTTCCTACTTGCATGGTGGTACCAACTTTTACTGGGGCGGCTTACTCAGCGTTGCTTTCCAGTCGTTCTCTTTTCTGGGGCTGGAAAGGCTGACCCGTGGAGGGAGGAGACACGCTTCTCTCTACCACTGCACCCCCACCGCCACGCCTTGCCCAACCTGGCCCCGTGGTGGTGCTCTTAAAAGGCAACAGCTGAGAACACAGCGCAAGGCCCTGAGGTGGGGCAGCCCAGGCTTAAATACGCCCTCCTGTAATTGGGAGGCCAGCTGCACATTCTCGGCTACAAAGCAAGAGGCGCAAACATGCCGGGCGTCCCGCGTTGGGGTTTTAGCTGGGGTAGAACCCAACGGAAGGCTTCTTACCAGAGGTGAGTGTCACTCCTCTTGATCACTGGTGATCTGGGCACGTACAGGATCAACTGGGAACGCTGGCTTGCTTGAGTGTTGCCTAAATGTAGCATTAAAAGGCGATCTTGGCTCATCTGGGAGAGACAGGGCCTGGGGAAAGCCGGGGAGCAGAGGGAGCAGGTTGTGCGTGGCCCTGTCTGGTTACTCTTTTCCATGTCCACTAGCCAACCCTCGGGGAGAGTTCTTTGAGTATGGGTGCAGCCTTCCTGCGGGCAGGTGCAGAGCAAGGTAGCATGGAGTGCCCGTGTCCCTCATGTCCTCCCTCTGTGCCAGATGAGTGTCCATATGCCTGTCACGCAGCCTCTGGAGATCCTGTCGGGAGCCAGGTTTGTAAGCTCAGACTCAGGAAGACATTCATGCTGGGACTGGGCTTCTGGGCTCCTTGGAACTCAGCTGGTAGAACCCTTCGCCCTGTAGACTAAGTACTTTCAAGAGAAGAGCAGGTCTCAGACACCTTTTAAGTGCTTAGTAGAAACCATAATTTCTGACCGCAGGTTATTAGCAATTTTCTGTCTTACTCATGAAGAAAAAAAGACTTTCCCCTCCTAGTAGGGACGGTCGCTAATTTTAAGGCTCTCATGGTGCTCTCTCTTAAGGGAAAGTTAAGAAAAAGGGAAAATTGTAGCTCCTAATGCAAATATTCCGGGGCTTCTCATAGAACTCAAAAGGACAGTTTGATAGGCAGAGTGAGTTTGCCAGACTGGAAACATTACCTCATTGGCTGGGCTGGGCTTTGGATCGGCTGCAGTCCCAGCCACAGCCACCAGGTGGAAGACAAGACACGTAAACTAGTCTGACCATCCACTTTTACACCATCTGCTCTGGGGTCCCCAGCCACCGGGGCCAGTTAATGCCTCCATGACCCCTCCGTGCCATGAAAATAAATCTTCTGCAACAAAATTATTCAGTGGCCCTGCACTTGGGTCCTTCAAACTGAAGCATCCAACCACAGAACTGTGTATTCTGTCCTGTTGTATTAACAATCCCTTAATAGCTTCAGGATGAGCGATAACATTTAAGTCTTTCTTCTAACATCAGCAGCTCTCCCAGTATGAACTGCTCCCTAGAGAACTCCTCCCAATTTTTTATCGTCAGGACTGGGGAATATGCTACTTAACTCACATTCAGACATGTCCTGTTCCATAAGACACATCAAAGTTAGGCAGAGAAATTGACAATGAGCCCCGTGTCACCTCATCCACCCCGTGAACTCGCGAACGTGGCGTTTGAGGATGGGAAGGTCGCGTCTCTCAGTTGGCCCTGCTCTGTTCTCAGCGCTGTTTCTGGAGCCAGGTGCAGACAGTTGGAGTTCACGCAGAGGGTGCACAGGTGCGCTGGTCGAGTAGGCATTCAGAGAGCTGCTAGGTGGGCCACTGCTTAGAGATTGCTTTTACTTCTGAGCTTCTAAGACTATGAACATCGGGGTGACCCCGCAAGGGGTTTCTTTCAATGCCCAGTGCTCTTTCGGGGACCGCTGTCTTCCTGACTAGCTCCATTCTCTTTCGCAAAGGCCTGTAGCCCCAACCTGCACCTCCCCCACCCCCGGCTCCTCCAGGCAGCCCTTTCCAACAGGACAAACCATTCCCAACTTTGGATCTTGCCCCAGCTTCCCTGACCTTCTCTGGAAACCTCCAGCTTGAGTCTCTGATGCACTGCTGGGCCGCCCTGGGCCGCCGGCATTCCTTGTTAATTATCTCCCCTCTCCCCTGAAAACTGGTGTGTGGGTGTTCAGTTCTGTGTCTGGTGGATATGGAGACAGTGAGTCTCCTGTGATCTGTGCTAGCTGTGAGGCAGCTCTGCAGTGCCAAGAGCTGTCTGGTTCGAACCATGCAGAAAACTGTGTTTTGAGTTTAGCTAAGGTTAAAGACAAAAATTTCATCAAGTGACTGTTACTGTAAACATTATTAAAATGAAACAAATGACCAATACAATGCTTCAGTTTTCTATGTGTGTGGTGCTCCTTTTCACTTACTATAATAAAATTGTGTATTAAAGCTGAAATGGTTAGATGGGTCTGTTGATAATGGTTTTCTGGGGGAAAGAAAAACTTGGTGGGGGGAGTGTAGTCCCTTTCCATGCGGGCTGAGTTCCTTTTGGTCTGAGTTGGATAAGCGAGGTTCTCACGGCATTGAGGGATGCTGACGGCCTGCACAGGGGTCGCCATGTGGAGTGCTTGTGCGGAAGGCGTTACCGTTGGACGTGGAGCTTGCCGAGTCCAGAAGGCAGCCTGTGTTTTCATTTTCACAGTCCTTTCCATAAGCCTTGCTGTTGGGTTGTCTTATAAGCATTTTTTTTTTTTTTTTGCCTTTTTCCTAAAAGTCTGGCGCTGGAACTAACTCCAAATAAGAACATGCCAAAGTGTATTCCATAGCAAACGGATCCCAAGGAGCCAAAATAAGACCTAAAGTGATGGTGTGCTGTGCCCATTCTGAGAGCTGCAAGGTACATACTAACACCTTGGAGACTCAGAGAAACCTTATATCCAAGGATCCTAAGGCCTTTTCCAACTTAGGGTTCTGAAGCTTTGAGCACTGGGGACTGAACCCCACTGACCTGTGTCTACTTTAGGACACCCCACCATACCTACTTTGCTAAACCCTTTGGAGGAGGAACTTCTGAACCTAGTTCTAATTTTGCAAATCATTTTCTATGGCAAAGGCTGAGCTAGTTTAAAGGGGTCGAGAGAGAATGTTCAAGTCTGCTGCAACTGAAAGCTTTTAGGGAAAAGTTTGCTCAGACTTCAGCCCGGCTGGGTAGAAGTGCTGAACCCTGGCTCAGCAGACCTCTGTTTCCCGTCTACTGTCCAGGCTTGCCTCTGCAAGGCCTCCCTTGTCAGGAAAGCTCCTGGTGTGTGGAAGCACCTCCAGGCTTTCCTTTGGACTGTTTTGTAACCTCAGTGGAAGGAGAGAGTCCCTCCCTGAAGGCCACTCCAAAGTGATTGATGATTCTATGTGGTCTGGCTGGGTTCACCATTGGACTTGTGACCATGGCTGAAAGTGAGCAGGGGACTGCTTGACCACCCTTGGCCACGTACCCACTCACTGAGTTCTCTGAGCCAAGTGGCTCTTGGGAAGTCTACAGAGCAAATGTGTGCAGCCCAGGAAGGGGAGATAATGCTGAATGGACAGCAAGAGCAGTTACCATTGGTAGGCCTGCAGGTTGTATGCATTGGATTATGCATATTATACAATTATGGATTGGAGAGGTTGTTGAAAAGGACCCTTATCCTAAGGTAGAGGATGCTTCAAGCTGCTTGTTGTCTTTTGGATTATGGGTCTGGAACATCTCCCCGATGTAATGGACTGTGGCAAGAATTAAGGATTGAAGGACTGAGAAAAAGATACAAGGGCTGTCCCTGGAGACAAGGTCATGGTTAAGGGCAGAGATGAACCCTGCAATGTGTTCCCTGAGGTATGAATGCTACAGGGTCAGCTTTTCCAGTTTCTATGCATATGTGCCAGCTCAGTGATGTTGCATTGTGGGTTCCAGATCACCATCTCTAAAACAGTGCATCTCTGACAAGGGACAGGCTTCACAACAGGAAATGAAAGTAGGAGCAGGTAACTGAACAACCCAACACTCCCCCTTGGGAGTACAGTTGCGCGCGCACACACACACACACACACACACACACGGCTGACGAGGAAGCTTGGGGACTTCTGTCCATACAAGACATGCACATTAATATATGCTCCAGCTCAGCTAGCTTGGGGCTACAAAATAGCTGCCTGTTGACAAGAGCACAGACCACTGCTGTTGGGATTGTTTAATATCAATGTTTAATACCACACACTGAATTTGCAACACAAACAGTGATCACAGGCAAACAGCAGAGACAGGATTTTGTGTGAGCAGTGTACAGGAATAATTGGGTGCTGAACACGCAATGCTTTTCATGCCCCTGCACCCAGCTTTGGAAGTCTGAAAGCCTTAGCATGACTACGATAGCGATGAGCAGCAGCACTGGCCCCTGCTAGCTCTGTTATGACGCTTTCTTCTTAGTTGTTCATCCATCCAATTTGGAAAAGCTGTGATGATGCAAAGTGTGGTTAACATTTTTCCTGTGAGATGCAAGCTAACCACTCACTCATCAGATAACTGTGACTAACTCAGAGGTGCTATAAGGTGTTCAAGTTCCTTCTAGCCAAATCCAGTACTGCCATGGGGGTATGTGAACTACTAGTGGAGGATTTCCCAGATTTTGTGGACAAAACCGTAGGGTTCAGCTGTCTCCCCTACTCTCTGGAATGCACAAGGACAGCTCGTGGAGAGGGCAGGCCTGCCGCAGTGAGAGGGTGGGACCACTGCCATGCAGCAGCTGGTCTTCCAGACCTGCTGATATTTCCGGTGCTCTGTGCATGCAAGCCATTGGGAGAAAAGAATGTGCGGCACAGCAGCCGGAAGGATGCACCATTTTCTGAAGGTCACAGCCCTGAGCCTTATTGTCAAACTTACAGGAGACTTGTTCCACCCAGTGGGGTGTTGCCTGACCAAAGGATCTAATTTCAACAACTAACAATTACCATAAGGATGTAGGCATTTTCTTTTTCACTTTGGGAGGATGTTCTGTCTTTGTGTTTTCACGTACAATGCTGTTTGAGCTGTCAGATGCTGTAGTGTTTCTTCTCTAACCTGAGACACACTGGGCCACGCGTCTTGGACTGGAGCCCTCCTGGACACCTGCTTGCTCATTCCTGGGCCTGTAGCTCGAGAAATCCAACAGAGGCACCTCCCGCAAGGAGTAGTTCCGGGGAGTAAATCTTAGATTTACAATGGAAATTGGGTGTCATTCCTGTCCCATTTTAAATTGTGTAGATGTGAAGCTTTCGTCAGGAGGGAGTTCTTTAGGAGGTCAAGGTCAGAGGAAGGGGAGGAGCCAGGGCTGGAAGGTTAGCCCACAACACAGCAGGACTTGACTCAAAAACAAAAGAGAGAAGTGAAACACACAAAGGCCCCTGACTCCTGGGGGTCCCCGGTAGCAACCTGTCCTCTGCTGGAATAGTGAGTCTGGGCAGGTGCTGTCAGTTTTGCCATATTTGGAGAAAAACACATTGGAACATACAAATAATGTGTAGGAACTTTGTTGATGTTGTTGTTAAAAAAAGAAAAAGAAAGGGGAACCCAACAGAATAGGCACTGGATTTTAATTTGTTAACAAAAATATGGCTCCGTTCAAAATAGAGAGGTACTGTTTCACAACGCTCCGGGCCGCTCTGCACCTGCTAACTCCGTGAGCAGAAATTGGTAAAGCTGACCTCCAGTTTGAACTTCTACCCAGGCCTAAGCTGGCCTGGTGTGGCTTCTTTTCTGGGTATGTCCAGGCTAGCAAATGGCCATTTCCGTTGTGTCCCTTGATCCCATCCGAGCGCCTACACAGGGCTGCTCTTGTCCGTTGCCAGCCCCCTGCCATCATCTCCATTGAGAACAGACTTAAGTGGCCTCAGGAACCAATGGCTCAGAATTATCCCCTGCAAAGTCTGTCATCATCATGATCCTCTACTCAGTGGCCAAAAAAAAAAAAATAGTTCTACAAAGTTCTACTGGATCAGAGCCGGGGAGTCACATTACATGAACCTCTCCCTTAGGAGA
Source organism: Ochotona curzoniae (assembly GCF_017591425.1). Taxonomy (NCBI): domain Eukaryota; kingdom Metazoa; phylum Chordata; class Mammalia; order Lagomorpha; family Ochotonidae; genus Ochotona; species Ochotona curzoniae. Next base: position 22,502,317 of record NW_024464918.1, read on the forward strand.
AATGGACTTTATACTTGGCAAGTAAATAAGACAGAAAAACAGCTAGTAAGGCATCAGTATTTAAACTGGACAGTTCTGCTTACTGTTCTTGTAAGTAAGCACCAAAGAACAGGGAGAGACATGATTCCACTGTGTATTTAGTCTTCACTGATTTAGACTTCTCAGATGTGTGGGCACCTCACTGGTGCAATTCTAGTCTGTAAGGATAAATCTGTTCAATGTTTTAGTTAATTATTTTAGCATTAGACAGAAAGAGGCCAACAATGAAGAAAAATGGAAACAAAACAAAAATTTGTTTCATTTTTGAATCCCTGTGCTTAGGGACTTCATTGAGAAAAAAAAATGCTTTCTTAAGAGTCATTAAGAGATTCTTAAAGAGTAAGTTGTACTGTCTTTTCAAATAACATTTAGTTTAAAATGTACCCCTCCTAATGATGCAGCTTCATTAAATTATGAAGGAACCATGCGTTCCCTGTGACAATATTCTCTTCTGATTCTCCGCAGAGGCAGGTCCCTGCTAATCATCAGAGGACAATTAGGCTGCAGGCAACATGCTTACTACAAGGAAGCAATGAGCAGGCTTGTTGGCAGGGGAAGGGAATGCCCTGGTTTGTAACATTTGCTAATTTCCATGATGTGAATCCTCTCATGACTAATCTTAAGGGAGGACGTTCACATCACTAAAGAGCAGATGGAAGGTCATGGGCACAGTGGGCTCTTGCTGGTCAGGTAGCCAATGTGATGTTGACCACAGCATAGCGCAGGGAGGTGCTGGGGACCTCTGCTACACCTGCAGTCTGATCCCACCCATCTCCTTCTGGTAAAATCCTTTATTCCCCATCAAGCTTGAGAATTCTGACCTCTTTATGGAGTGTTCTAGTCCTGAAGAGTCACACGGAGTCCAGTGTCCATATGTCCATATGTCACAGTGTCACAAGAAGGAAAAATGTGTTTACATCCAAACATTCCTTTTTCAAAACATAAACAAGGGTGTTTTGGGTAACAGTTGCAGCACTAGAAAGGAAGGATGCAGCTCATTTACTTGTAACTCTGGGTGGTGAAGTGCTCGCTACGGGTCACACAGTTAGTGGACAAATGAAATCCCAGGAGTCAGGCCCAGGATGCTTCACTGCACTGTGCTTCCTCCTCCAAAAATCTACATCCACATGTTCTGAGTCAGAGGTGTGGAGTGGTGAGAACTACTGTCAGCTTTTTTGGGTGCCTACAATTGAAGTTCCTGACCCAGGTGCCAAGAAGTGTCCCGAAAAGATGATGCTGAGAGCTCTAAAGGTTGTTGTTCTGGCCATCTTCTTCTTGGGGGTCTTTGGTTTGTTCCAAGGCTAGGTTGGCTTGCCTTTTATTAAAGTCCTTTTTTACTCTTCAAAGGAAAAAAGAGAGAGAGAGAGAGGGCTTTATGCTTTGGAAAGTATTTTGAAAGGATGGCATTATTTTAAAAGTTTGAATGGTAGGAAGGAACAGAGAGGTTTTTCATCTGCTGGTCCCGTGTGAGTTATTCAGAACAGCTGGAGCAGGTGGGCCAGCCTCAAGTCAGGGCCTTTTAACTCAATCCACATCTCCCAAAGGCATAGCCAAAGTACGTAGCCATCACTGCTACCTCCAAAGGTAACCATGGCAGAAGGCTTGAAAGTGGAGCTGGGACACTCCATTAGCATTAGAACCATTGCCCCAAACATCTACCTCAAAATGATAGCATCAAACTAAACAATCTATGAAGAGCTATGACTCAAGGAAACCTTAAATGCCACATTGATTTCAAGTGTTTAAATATCTATTCCTCATAAAATCTTAATGCTAGGCCAATTTGCCTATCAAAAATGTTTTAATATTTTGGAGAAAAGTTTCTGAATATTTCTTAATCTATCATGGATTTACATTACTTTTATAACTAGAAAACGATTTAATGTTAAAAATATATTAAGCCTGCACAAGTAATGTCCGGTTAAAATACTCCATTATTTTCTGGGCTGCTGTTTTGCCAGTAGTGACTTACTTTTCTCTGTTGAAAATAATGAACTCCTTCTGGACAGATTCAAGATGCTCTTGAAGAAGACATGTCTTCCAGATGCGCGTTGAGAAAACAGAAGTGTGGTTAGTGGGCAAATCTGGATCCTCAAACCTGTAGAGTGCCCACTTGATGAAGAGCCCCCCATCTAGGAAACATCGAAGTAGCCTCAAAAGGGACACTTGGTGAAGGCAGTTCTGGGAAAAGGCTGGAGTAGAAACGATCAAAACCTGACTCCCTACTTCAGCACTTTGTATACAGGCAGAAGCTGTCTGCTGTAGCTGCTTTTGAAGCAGTCTGGATCCTACTGAAGGCTTGCAACTTCCAAGAGAAGTAGCGGGCTGTAGAGTGCAGTTATTTACGATTCATTAAGCTCTATAACACAGCGGCAACTGCTCACCCTGGGCTCTCTAGCACTGTGGTAGGAAGCTGTGCTCCTTTTCTGGCACATAGCTTTCATGAGCAAGTATGGAAGGGAAGGACCTGGACCCTCAAATATTGAGCCTCTTGGGTCTGGTCTCTGTTGGCCATTTCCAATCCCAGAGGTGAAAAGAAGCTACTGGACATTCTGCACCTGTTCATGCCAGCAGCCCCTCCCTCTTAGCCTGAAGTGCCTTCCAGGAAATCTAAAGGGGTAGCATCCTTTCCTTCCTACCTTTATTTTTGTGTTTTTTCTTTTTGGGAGCCAAATATATTTACATATGTGGGAGAAGTTAGAAGGTGGCCACCCATGTCCAGGGAAAGGTACAAGCTCAGAAAAGAACCTAGAAAGTTCTTAAGCTTCTACCTCAGGCTAGGTCTTGGTACATACACATCCCATAATAACAAGACATGCTAAACAATAAAAGCAACAAAATCAGAAAATTCTGGGGAAGATGAAGAATCTGATCTGAGTTGTCACTTTATCAGATTCCAATATATGGGGAGAGAGATCTGGTAGTAGAAATACTAGACAAAGATTTTAAAGCACCTTTCTTAAAGTTAACCAAAAGAGGTGATGTTGCAGAGAAGTGAAAGAAAGAAAGGCATTATGGAGTTAAACTATAATAAAGGGCCAGTGTTCACCCACATGGGAGACCTGGATGTGGCTCCTGGCTCCTGGCTTTGGCCCAGCTCAGTCCTAAGAAAGCCAACAAACCCAGAATAAGATAAAGTCAGAGACGCTCATATGGGGGCATTATAATCAAACTTTCTAAAGCCCAAGGAATATGTGGAGAGCAGCAAGAAAGAGAAGCTGCTTGTCACATACAGGGGGTCTTCAATAAGATGAGTACTGCTCTTCAGAAACTTCTGTGGTGAGGGCTAGTGTATTTAAACTGCCAAAGAAATGAAAACCCAGTTAGCCAAGAATCTTATATTAGGCAAATTTGTCCTTCAAAAATGAGGAATAAAGACACCCCCAAAGAAACAAAAGCTGCACCAGTTCATTACACCTGATATGTAAGAAATGTTGGAAGGAGACTTGCAAAGTGAAATGAAGGGAAATTAAGCGATAACTTGAAATCATATGAAGAAATAAAGGTCTCAGTAAAGGTCAACATTTTGGGCAAAAAGAATTGTTGCAACAATAATCTGTGGCTTATTTTCTCTTCTTACGTAATGTACGAGACTAATACATTAAATTTTATTAATCCAAAGTCTAGCATTACTGCAACTTTGGTTTGAATGTTCTTCCTGGACTTTATGAATAGCCAAAAAATTTCTCTTCCCAATTTATTCTAAATAGCATGTTCTTCTCAATAACTACACTGGGATTCATTAAATATACCTTCCTGCCAGTCAGCAGAGCCCGGTTAATTTGTGAATTTCTCATAGCATGCATTTTCTTTGCTTAACACTGTATCTCAGTTTGAAAATATTTCCAACAGACTGAGAAAATGTTAGTCCCAGAAAAGTGTCATATCCACATCAAAAATGTTTAAAATCTGTGACAATGCGCATCCAAGTTACTTCTGATGAAAGCTATCTTAAAGCAAAAAAATCACATTAACTCATTTTAATTATTCTGTCTCTGACAATTAGAATATATGAAATCCTAAGCACTGGAGAATTTCCTTTCCTCCATGAGTGCTTAGGTGATAGGGCAGGGAGCCGTAAAATGCATAGAAGTTGGGGTGTGGGGAGAATGAGAGAGGAGAGCACTGAGCTGTATCCGACACGCTGGAAGACCTGAGTCTTTGCAGTGTCAGTCACAGGGGTTTAAAGGACAGGATCCTGGAAGCATGAAGCGCCATGGAGATTTCAGGAAGTACACTTATTCCTTAATATCTATAATAGAAATCAAGGCCATCATGAAGGTGCAGAAATCTGCATGGATTCCCCCAACCCCATGATATTTTATTTAAACAAAGATACGAAATGCGTGCTTGCAGGTGAGTTTGTGGTGTGACATTTTAGACCCCTGAGCCCCACCCTGGATCTCTAGGGGCTTGTATTCAGCATGTTCTCCTTCCATTGCTTTAAAGGCGGAAGTCTGAGAAGCACAAGCGAATAGATAAGTCCATGGGAAAAGCCAAATAGAAAATAAGAAGGGAGGAGAGAAGCAGAAAGAATGCAAGGAGCAGAGGTTGCACATGACTGGAAGGGGAATTCTGGTTGAGAACCCTGAATCTCCTCAAAGGCAAGCAGAGCAAATAGAGGCTGAACTCTCGGATGGAGGTGACACCAGGGATACCTGGGGGGTTTACCGCAGGTAGACAAAGAGGACTCCAGTAGGGGAACAACTTGGGGGAGTGAATCAGTGAATAGGAGCTTGCTTTCTGTCTCTCAGCCTTTCCACTAATTAGCTAATTCAATACATAAACACAAATTATCACAGTTGACAGTTAACATGCACCGATTACTGTGTGAAATGCCTTCTTTCCCTTACTGTGTTGCGAGGTATTGACACAATGTCATTCCTAAGACACTTCCTACTTAATATACAAAGGAGCTAATACCTGGAGAGATGATCTATGTGACTGAACATTTATTTCAATCATTGCATGTGCATCAGTTGCATGGCTAATTAGTAGGTCAGAACTGTACACTATGCTGCAGTTAGCCCTTTATGGCAGAGAGAATTCAAATGTGATGACAACTCCCAGTGGGGAAAAGGGACGTGTGCTCTGACAGATCTTATAGAGATCTGATGATGGGCTAGCCCTTTGGCACTGTGCCAGCAGTGCTAGCTTTGCCTGTGTACTGAACACCTATGTAATGACGGCCAGCACTGCACATCCTTCCCCAGACTCCATCTGTTAATAAGATAATGCCACCCTTTGCTGCTAATCCCTATTATAAAGTTAGCTTTTCAAGCTTACCTCTTTCTTCTCAGTACTAATTCTAGCTCTTAGCTCTGAAACACTACAGGCCCTACTAATTGCATTGAGGTGAAAGAAGTCCATAAAATTACAAGAAGAAAATGACACTCCATTTTTCTCATTTATGTAGATAAAAGCATGTAGTGGTCTGCATAATTTTAAAAAGTCAGCTTCATGCAAATATTCCTAGTAAAGGCTCTTATTAGACTCCTGAACTTCAGGGATTGGTGCTAAGCTCTGTGGAAACATACACTGCTCTCCAGCAAGTCTAGCAGGCTGAACAGATTTCTTATTAAAAAAATATGTCTGCCTGGTAATATAATATGTACGTTATATCTCTTTTCCTCAACGTTATAAATATCTACAAATTTTCATTACTGGTTCATAAAGGCCCTCACCTCCTTCTTATATAAAAAGAGAAAAAAGCAAAAACCTGAGCTAGGCTTTATCATTTCAACAAATAATTGGTGTTATTTAAGACAGTATTGACGAGCACCTCCTATATGCTTGGTCCTTTGGAATCATATAATTATCTATATAAAAAAATTCTGATTTCTCAGTCCCCGCTTGCAAGAGAAAATACTTTTTGTGCCTCTACTGTTACAGGCACTGTTGGTGTAAGCTAAAGGCAGTGGCATGTAAGATTGACCTGCTTTTCACCCAGAAAACCTTTCCCTCTAAAGGAGTGAAAAAGAAGAAAAACAGATAAACTGATACATAAACCATTTATAAATATATTAATATGGTGAAGGAGATAAAATAATGGAAGCTAAGATAGAAAGTGACAGCAAGGTGATCACAGCTTAACCAAAGTCCTATTGAGGGTATGAAGGACGAGAGAAAGCCCTGATGTGAATATTCCGGGGAAGAACATTGCAAAGGAAGCCACAAGCATGGTCAAAGGCCCTGCAGAGCCAAACTTGCAGGCCTGTGTGCTTGGAGGGGCTGGAGCGAGGCTGAGGGCACCGTAGTGTGAAGACAACGGGAACGAGAAACAGAGCATGTTGACCAAGGTGGCATGAACATACATCCCTCAGCTACTTCTGAAACTTTGGGAGTCTTAGATAAATGGTGATAGCTTGATCTTCCCTACACTTTTGGGCCTGTTAACAGATTGGCTGTTATCTAATAGCTCGAGCCAAGCTCTGTGGAGTCACAGAAAAGAGAAAGTCTAGAGAAGTGAGTTGGTTGTAATATAAAGAATGAATCATTGGGAGGAAGTGACAAGCAATGAACAAGATATATTTGCAGCACAGCTAGCATTCCAGGGAAGTACCAGGAAATAGTTGAGAATGGGAATCTGCCAAAGACCTGGTTATCTGAATAGAGATGTGAGCTTTAACTAAATGGCCATTGAAGGGAATAATGGGTATTTACTTGCGTCAAGAGCTGAAGTCAGTACAAGACTACGCGGTCTTTATCGCTGAATGCAGGAATTGTGTCTCATTCATTTCTATCTCAAGAGTTTAGTATAGGAACTGGGTGATGATAGGTGTTTGATGACAGTGCCCCAAATGGATGGATAGATGTTTGAGTGAGTGAGCAGGTGAGTGGGTAGATGAACAAGTGGCTGGCTGATTGGTTGGTTGGATGCATGACCTTAGAGGGTTATAGCTGTCTGTTACTTCACTGTTGTGATAACACACAGAACCACATGTGAGTACAAAAACCTAGTGAGTCCCTGTAAGTTACTGAAATCCGAGTTCAGACAAAATCGTATGCTTAGTCCCCAAATGAATTTTAAGCCAACCTCAGCTACAGCAACAATGTTCAGCTAAATAAGAATTCCTGTTAATAAGAATGTCCCTGTGGATAGACACTCTGAGAGCCTTGCTGCCAGAAAACTCTGCCTATACGAAGAGCAGACACCACTTCCAGGGATGGCAGATCCCACAACCTCTTCCTAGCAGAAGTGGATCCATAAACAGCCAGATGTGCACCTGTTACACTGCCTCTGGATCATTTTAGCTGCAGTCACCTGAGACAGGCTTGGCCGAGTAGAACTTAGCTCCCAAGAAATTGATCAAGTCTGACTTGAGGACAAGGAGGGTGATGATTAAGTAGCAGCAGAAATGCACGGGAGAAGTCCACCTGTGTAAAGTTGCTGCTGGGATGCCCAGAGGGGTGCACCCTTTGGGAAACCCAGGTGCTTACTAGTTCTTGGAATCCCGTAGGGCTTAGAAGTGGGGTGCCAAACTGACCTTGCAGAAGGAGCTCTCTCACAAAGTGCAACCATCAGGGCCCTGTGTTTGGGGACCTGCTCACCTGAGAGGAATCACTTTTCCTCATCTCCTTCTCCTTCTTCGCCAGACGCTTCTTTTTCTTGTGAAGAGGTTTGGACTCCAGAATCATTTCTTCAAGTTCAAAGGTAGGGTCACAGTTCAGTCGGCCTTTCTGTGGGAAGAGTTGCTGACTCTGATTCCTGTGCCATTTGACAGACTTACCAAGGGCCTAACAAGGCAGAGCAATAAGAAGCAGCTAGGTTGCTTATAATCCCGTGCTCGGGTTTATAATCATTGGTTACCAGCACCGATTTTCACAGTCTTTGACTAACGTATTCTGTAGCCCAAGCTACAGTTACCCTCTCAATCTTTAGTCTTTAGGTTGTTTCTTAAAAGTCCCAATGGCCAAGTAGACCAGAATCACTAAAGGCACTAGTCCTGCATCCAAACAGATTTCTCCAACCAGGATTTCTGAACACAGGCTCAAGAGTCTGCCCCATAGTCAACTCCCCAGAGGATTCAGGTTCACAATAAAGTCACCATAAGGCAGCGTTTCCTCTCGGGCAACTTTGCTGCTGAGAAGAATGGATGGATGAGAAAGATAGTGGATGATGCTCATCTCTAGTGTCTTGCATGAACTGAGCTACCGGTTGTTTCCTGGCAGCCAAAGGGTGGTCAGGAAAAAGCCTGACATCATCCTTCTAGTGCTTTCTAAGTCAGGCATCTGTGATGCTGGAATCCCATCGTGCTATTCCTTCCCAACTCTCATCCTGCACTTCCGCCCAGCACACTCATTAGAATACCTCCCTCCACCACCCTAGGCAAGTACCTCAGGTGGTCTTAAGAACAGCCAACTTTGCGTTATTTTTAATAGGCCCTAAAGAGCACATTACACCTATGACTGAATCTGCTCCCCAGGCCCTGGGTGCCAAGAAGGAGCCCGAAGCCTGATTGGTGCCCTTACTTTCATCAATATTCTCCTAGATTCTACAGATGCCCTGGATCCCATACCCACCCAGTGGAAATGATTTCTCATTGGCTCTTACTATTTTAGATCCCTGAGGTAAAACTAGTCAAGGAAGAAGGATGAATGATAAGAATAAATTCCTTATCCCAATTGCAGCAGTTTTAATGTTTTAATTCTCTTGTAGTGCGTACATCTTAGGAATGAGAAGAAGAAAAAATTTTTTTCCCATTATCAAGTTCATGGAAATGATTATTTTGGGGGGCAGGACTAGACCTTCTGGTTGGAAGTGAAAATTTCAACATAATGAACAGGGAATCCCAGTGTGGCCACTGAGTAGCTGTGTATCCTTTGATGAGTAAATTACCCTGTGTGTGTTTAAGTTTCCCATCTGCGGAATGGGAATTTTGTGACACGGTTATCTCATGGGGCAATGGGTGGGTCTGGCACATGGGGTCAAGTGCATGGGATGCGAGTTGTTTCCCCTGTGTGTGGATTAACTCACATTAGGAATAAAGCCTGGAATGAGCCTCTTCTGCAGAACCGCATCCCAGTTCACGTCGTTCATGTAGGGGAAGTTCTGAATGTCAGACAAGTGAGAGAACCGCTGGTCGGGGTTGGTCTCCAGGAGCTGTCAACCAGATGACACGCAGCAGGGTTACAAGGAAGGTTAGTGGCCACAAAAACCAAACAAGACAAAACAAATTCCCTCTAAATGTTTTGAAGTACAGAACTGAAGGAAATAAGACAGTGCTCTCTTTGCAAACCTCATAGACAAATCATACAGATGAAGTATGATTAAAATGAGACATAAACAGAGCCTGACCATGTAACCAAAAATACCTTGTCTCCATTCAAGTATGTCTCTATTCCTGGTTCTCCTACTTATTAACTAGAGGCATGTATATTCCCTAAGTCCCATTGTAACCACCCATGGAAAAGGGATAATGACAAGGCCACGTACAGGAAGTGCCTAGACGATCTGTTCCTGTCGGTGGTAAATGTTCACGCCATCTCACAGACGACACTCATTTCTCATAATAATTGGAGCTGTTTGTAACATTGGGGTAGCTTAGATGAGTGGAGGCCTTAACTATTAGAGAGTTCTGGGTTTTACTAAATGGGATTAAAGGGGTTTTTTCCCCTCTAGCCACTTCAGAGCCAACATCACATGAGTTGTGTGATGTGTGACATAATGAGTCAGACTCCCACTTGAATGAATCCTGGTTTAGGCCTTGAATAAACAGATGGATGGAAGGGTTGGGAACCGAAGAAGAGAATAGTAGAAGGAGTTCAGGTCCTACAGAAGGGTGGACTCCCTGTGCGTGTTGGGTTTGAGATGGCTTTGGGACCCCAAGGGGACTTAATGAAGCCATAGGTTTCAATTAGTTGTAAAAAACACTCTAGTAATAATTGTGATTGTGTTAGTAATGTATGTTGGTAGAACACTCTAGTCATGTATGTTCACAGGTTAATAATGTGTTATGTTCTGTATGTTAGTAAAAGCGCTCTAGTCATGTCTGACCACACCCAACATTCTATGCTAACTTGGCAGGCAGCATTCATTCATTCTTTTGTTATACAGTCTTCTTACCTTTTTAAGAAGTGACACCATTTCCTGTGACCAGGCCGAAGGGTAAGTCACAATGGCCGTCTCAAACATGTTCACAATTTCCTTGCTGGAAGTGTTAGAGCGAATATGATATGGTCTCTTAAGAGAAGGAAGAAATGAATCTTTATTTTTATAGGGAAAAATTAAAACCTTTTATTATGCAAATGTTCCAAGCTAAACTTTTAACCAATAAAATGTCAATCTCAATTTCTAATTGTTTTTAGCCAGTGAGTGTGAAACCAAATGTATAAGTGGCCTCATGTTGCCAGATAGCCTTTTTTAAAGAGAGAGAGAGAGAGAGAGAGAGATACATGACAGAGCCCAGCGTAGTAGCTTAGTGGCTAAAGTTCTTGCCTTGCATGCACGAGGATCCCAGATGGATGCTTGTTCATGTCCCAGCTGCTCCACTTCCCATCCAGCTCCCCGCTTGTGGCCTGGGAAAGCAGCGGAGGGCAGCCCAAGGCCTTGGGACCCTGCACCTGCATGGGAGAGCCAGAAGAAGCTCCTGGCTCAGCTTAATCTGGCTCAACTCTGGCTGTTGCGGCCACTTGGGGAATGAACAAGCAATGCAAAATCTTTCCATCTCTTCTTCTCTCTGGAAATCTGACTTTCTAGTAAAAATAAATATATCTTTTAAAAAAGAGATGACAGACACCTATAATTTCCTATGAAATAGAATTTTAAAAAGTTGGTAATTTCACTGAATCAAGAAAAACTAGTTAGTGAGCTGAGTCATCCTCTAAAAAGAGAATTTAAAACTATTTCACAAGGTAATTTTCATAGGTATTTACACAAAAAACTGAACAAGCACCTAAAAAAATGGAAGTTAAAAAATACTATGTGAATGTTGATTATCAAAAGAGATACATAATATTTTCATATCCTGTTTTTTTGCTGTTTGAAAGATAAAAAGAAAGTTCAAGACAAAGAAGTCCTCAGAAAACATCAAATCTATTCCTAATTACCAGGAGTAATTTAATAAGGGGTTGAACATTTTATGTTAAGGCAAATGCTTCTTAAGAACTGTTTTTGAAGAGCTAGAACTAGTTTTAACTTGCAGGGGAAAATAAACTGATGTCCACTAGAGGGCAGCCGTTAATAATATTAATTTATTTTGTCGTGAGAGTCTGGAGGTATGTGTTTTATGTGAACTGTAGATAATGTAAAACTAGATAGAGTTCAGACAGTTCTAAGATACATTAAAAGTGAAAACATAGAAGATGAACAATATGGACAAGTAAAGTGGGAAAGGAGACCAATCCATGTGTTAGTAGTCTAGTCATATTTCAGGAATATGAAGGCAGAAGATTTGCCTCTAAGGATATTCAATGGATATAAACTGTATATTCCCTATATTTAAGATAAGGGTCATAGGTAATGCACAGCTATCAAGAATGGGGACCTTTGTTTCTGATTTTTTTTTCAATATTTATTTTTATTTGAAAGGCAGATTCACAGGAAGGAGAGATACAGAGAGAGAAATGTTTCATCCACTGGTTTGCTCCTCAAAGCCAGAGCCGAGCAGATCTGAAGTCAGGAGCAGGGCTCCCCTCCAGGTCTCCCACAGGAGGAAAAGAGCCCTCTGCTGCTTTCCTAGTCCATAAGCAGGGAGCTGGAGGGGAGGTGGGGCAGCCGGGACATGAACTGGTGCCCCTGTGGGATGCTGGTGCTTGCAGGCAGAGGACTAGCCAGTTGAGCCACTGCACCAGCCCCAGGGACCATTGTTTTAGGATGGCAAAGGGAGAATAAGGTGACAAAGAGATGAACTGTCCGGGACGTAGTCATCGGCATTGCGATCAGTTGAGAAGCTGTCAGGGATGTTTCGAAGCACGTTTCTCTCATTGAGACATAGTTTTCTGTCAACAAGAATGTGAAGGAAATTGTATAGCAGGTCCCTCTGTGATATAGTTGTACTGATACTTGTAATTAAATGTTAGTATATAATTTTCCTCAGATTAGCTGCACTTTGAGATGTAATTGCATACTGCCCAGTGGTTGATTCTTCTGCAGTTGTCAAAATTGATTTGTAGTGATTTGTTCCTCGGCTCCTGTGATGTGCATTTATTCTATATCCATTGAAAGTTCCATGTTACGGATTATACTGAACCCCACAGGACGAGGTCTCACCTTTACTGAAGTGATACATACGGGAGAGATGGAAAGATTAAGAGCAGCATACTTGATAACAGCAAAAATTATTGAGGGTAATTTAGTCTTTAAGAAGAAAACAAATTTAGGTGTTTTGATGAAGTTATTTGTTTTCTCATTTAGTGGAAAAATAAGTCTAATTGAAAGATGATTCATGCTCCTATTTTTGCAAGAGAAGCAACATATTATGTCTATCTGAAGACAGATCATCCATATGAAAACACAAAAGATTTTCATTTCCATACTATGCAATATTCATTCTTGCAGGTGAAATTCAGATGTCAGAGGGAATTTGTTTTCTTTTTTATTAGTTTTTAAATTCTTCTTCTTATTATTAATTTTTTGTGTGTGTTTTCTTAATTGAGAGTTTTCTTTGCCTCAAAGACTAATTGACTTTTATTTTCATTTGTTGTGGTTTTCCGTATTTACTAACACATTTGAAATCAGAGGGCTGCTCGTAAGATATTAAGTACAGCAATGCATAGGAGAGGTATGGATCGTTTAGAGGTATGGGTCAGCTAGAGAGCCGAGAAAACTGCTTTATAGGAGGTGTTAATTTGTCATAGGCTGGATACACGGGCAAGAGCTAAATATGAAAATAAATATCCCCTAAAATGCCTAGTAACATGTTGAAATATCACCCACCAGGGATATTATATTAGGGGATATTTCTCTTTAAAAATTTTTTTTTGTTTTGAGGTTTTTCTCTTTTTATTCATTTTAATCTTTTTCTTTTTTGTTGTTGGATATTTCAATAGTATGAATGCTCCATCTTAGAAATGACCGAAATATATTATATATACAGATTCTGAAGAGCCATGTAATCAAGATATATCTTTCACTTTACTCAAATTCAATTCCCAAATTTGTGCAGTTTTCTTTTAAGAAGATTAGAATTTGTCATGGGAAATATCTTTATAGGCAAAGGAATAAGAAAGAGGAAAACCCACGGGATGCTCTAAGAAGACGAGGAATCTAAAAAGACTAAAGTGAGTTCATGAAGGCTCAGGGCTATTCAGATGGAAGCAAACTCCAAAGTGTTAGCCTGAGTCTAAAGGACAAAGAATGCCAAAATCAGACACTTGAAAGATAGTGGAGTAGAGAGGTTGGGGCGGAGCTGGGTGGAGAGTAGGAACAACCACAGAAGTAAATTATGGGAGGGAAAAGCATGTTCTTAGTAAATTTCATCCTATGCTTGGTAAAAGATCTGTTTTCAATGGGTGATACTTAAACATGTTACTAGGCATACTGAATATTATTAGGTCCTTGTTTTACCTTGTGGCTCTCAAGTTTTGCTTGCGAAGTATGTTAATAAATAAGTGTAACTGGCTTGAGCTATAGAAGGGGCTGGAATGGAGTGGTAAGAATATTCTGGGCAGAGGTCAAGGGTGAAATGAGTAAGAATACAGACATTTTAAGTCACTGCCATATTTAGTTACTTGATTTCTTTATGAAATGGGATAAAATCCATCACAAGATGGAAGCAGTAAGATCGGAGGTTACCCATGTTTGGCTTAAAAAGATAGTCTGGAATATGCTTAAAGAATGTTGTTATGCTGATCTCCTCAGAGAGGAAGATAAATAAATTAATGTTAAGTGTGACTTAAACTCTGTAGAGTGATAAAGCAGTTGTATTAGGATGGCTTTAGAATAAATCATCTTGACTTTCTGGAGCAGGACAAACTTTTTAGACCATGATGGAAACAGCACCAACATCTAATAGTTGTTTCCATACGTGAATAGGACAACTGGTTTGAGGATGGCACTTCTTTTCATGCTTATTTTCATTTACTTGAAAGGAAGAGAGAGAGATTGAGAGAGAGCAGTGCCTTCATCCATAGGTTCACTCCTCCAACGTCTATAGGTGTCAGATCTGGTCCAGGCCGATCCAGGAGGCAGGAATCACATCCGGCTATCTCTCTCACATGAGTGTGAGGGACACCTCCAACACCTGAACTGTCACCTGCTGCCTGCCAGGATGCTGTGTTGGAAGCAGAGCAGCCAGGAGTTGAACCAGGCACTTCAGTATGGGATATGGGCATCTTAAATATTGTGTTAATACACTATGCTGCAGAATCTGTTCAGATGTAGGACTTCTAGCAGAGAAACCATGCTGGAGTGATGGGAGATCTTAGAAGGGTGTGGACAGAGGCAAAAGAATGACTCCAAAGCAGTTAGAGTGATACAGTATCTGAATGATGATTTCAAGGCCATTTAGTTTCCTAAGATGAGCAAGTTCGTAAAGTCTGGGTGACTATAATCTTTGTAACTCCTTGATCTCAGAAGAATCACTACTTTTGTCTGTTACCAGCACCTGGAAAGCATGCAACCTGTCAAACATTCTAGGCTGCTTTCCCCCCAAATTTGTATGTTTACGTCTTAATCTTTAATGTGATACTATTCTGAGATGAGGCTTTTGGCAGCTAATAAGAGTTGGACCAATCATAAAGGTGGAGCCTGAACAGGGCAGGGTGATGGCCTCATGGGAAGAAAAGAGATGTCTTTCTCCAGCAGCAGAGGACACAGCAAGAAGACAGCCAGCTCCGAGCCAGGAAGAAGGCCCCCATCAGATACTGTCCATGCTGGCACCCTGATCTCTGTAATTGAGAAAATATCTTTCTGTTGTTTAAGCCATTCAATCCATGTGATTTAGTGAGGCTAGCCCTCTAGTTGCTTAAGACCGATCTTGGTAAAGTTGGGGGGTGCTGTGGTAACAAATATTTAAACCTATGGAAGCAAATTTGGAATTGCTAATAGGGAAAGGGTGGAGGATTTTTGATGTGCATGCTAGAAATAAAGATGCTAAGAGCAAACCTGGAGAGGCCTGACACAGACACGTCAAACATCCCACTGAAAACCTAAGGAAGGTAGTCCTCACGTGTCAGGTGGCAAAGAACTTGTCTGAACTGTCTTCTAGTGCTTTATCGTATGTAGAATAACAAAACTAGATTGAGGATCTTTCTCAACCAAATGATGAGAACATGTTTGGTTCCTTCTGGCAGCTTATAGTAAAATGGGATACAACAGATGAACCACTCCCCCCCTATAAAAAATAAATTCCTAAGTAAAAAGGGACACAGAGATTAAAGATTAGGCAAAAATGGTGGCCTATCCATATTAAAAACATTCTTTATTTTGAAAAGAATTCTACAGGCAATATTAAACAACCAAGTGTTAAAAACACACAAGGAGACACCACCAGTTCTTAAAGGAGAAACAAAAGGTTGAATGAAATACAGACAGGGTGTTCCATTTCTTTTTACCTGGTAAGACCACTGTGACATTTGGCAGAAAACATGTGTTTTGTGTTATAGGGAAAAGGATTCCAAAAGGAATTCTGGGATCATCGGAGCTGCCATTGCAGCCCTGGGTCTCAAGTGCATTGGGTTGGGGAGCAGAGCTGCCCCAGGGCGGCACCCTCAGCACTACTGTGTAGGTGCAGCACTCACCAGAAGGCCATGCGACCACGGCTCTTGCTGAACATTACATAAGGGAGTCCCCTGGGCCCCACTCCCAGGCGTGGGAAGGACACAGCTCTCCCGGAGGCAGGCAAGTGAACCAAAGGTGATTACTCCGAAGCCTTCACGGGTATTCACGGACTCTGTCTGGCAGTGTACACTGATTGGACCTGAGGAATTTTGCCTTCCTGTTGTTTGTCTTTTGGAACTGCATTGGCCACCCGGTATGTATCGTCTTTTAGAATCAGATAACCTGTTTTATAGGTTCCCAGCAAGAAAGGAATTCTACCTCAGGAAGAATCTTAAGTGCTGTCTCATCCATATTTGACTTAGATGACATTCAATGAGACTTTTGGCTTAGACTTTAGTGTTGATGCTAGAATAAGACTTTGGGGCTGTTGGAACGAATTGAATGTATTTTACGTATGAATGGGGCATACACTCCAGAAGTTCATGAATGGAATGCTATGGACTAGATGTTTGTGACCCATCCAAGTTCCTGTGCTGAAACCCTGACCCTCGCTGTGATGGTATCTGTAGTTAGGGTCTCTGGCAGGCAATTAGAGCTAGGTTAGGCCTAATAGGATTAGAGATTTAGAGGATTTTTTGTCTCCTCACTCCTCCTGCTCCCTCATACCCTCCCCTACCATGTGTAAACACAATAAAAAGGTTAGTGGCTGCAAGCTGAGAAGATGGGCCTCTCCAGAGTCAGCCATCCTGGTACCCTGAAACAAAACCTACTGTGAGCAGATAACTGTTCTTTGAGCCACGCAATCCATCGTGTTAGGGTAGGCCAAGCTGTGACACCACTTAGACAGACACCTAACATGCAATAGCTTGCAAAAATTGTCTAAAACACACCTTTTATCAGATTCATTTTTAATCTGTATTTTTCGAGAAAAGAGTTTTTGGTTTAAGAAATGTTTCTTTTCAAAGAAAACCAGTCTAAGTTTCACTAAGCCCAGAACGTACAAGCCAAATGACAAGTAGGAATCCAGCAAGACAGGACATGAATTCTGTCGCATTAATAATTCACACTTGCCTTGGCAAGTTCTTCATGAATTAGAGTCAACTACTATAACTGCAAAACAAACATGTATGCTTCATTCATTTCCCTCATTTGGGCTTTTATATATATATAGTTTATTTTTTAAACATACAATTTAATGTTTTCTCACATAGTTGGCCCTATATGTAGGATGAAGAATTAATCTGTACATTTGGCAATGCATGACATAGCTGTTTCTAGTTCTCAAACTGTTTGATTCTTACAAAACAACATACCTTTTCAATCTGCAATAGAACTTTCTAGAAAAATAACCAAAAAAAAAAATGAAATTCCACTGTACCCGGCCTCTTAACAGCTCGTATGCTGTCACTCCTAGGGACCACCAATCAACAGCAAAGGAATAACCTGCTTCTTTCTTGGAGTTGAACATTTCAGGTGCTGAAAAATACAAAGTTAGGCTGGTTTTATCCCCTGAGATACCACAACTCAAGTTTCCCAAGATGTTCTCGCAAAAGAGAGTCACAAGCATGAAAAGCATGAACATTTGCGCTGCTATGATCAAACCTGGTTACATTGCTCTGAGGGGCAAGAATTCGTAATTTTCCCCCAGTAGCCTCATTCATCACCTCACATACACAGGCAAGACCAAGCTTTCTTGGCTACATCCTTCTATTTTAGATCATGCACCTGTTAAGAGTTGGGTCCTTTCAAGACTCAAATATGCAATTGGCCCGAAAATCAAAAAGACTTAGAAGATGTTATTGTTGTCTTGATTTGGTAAGTTTGTGCTAAAGGCTCTAAATCTGCTTTGCAGTTGCAAACCAGGCTTATAATCTGGTGCCACAAACAATATGGGGAGTATTTACCGCTTCCTACCTGGATGAAGGAAGGAGGGAAGAGAGAGTGGACATTCTGGAAAAGTCTCCTATAAGATTTTTGCCACAGCTGTGAGTCATATACTTTTTGTAATCTGAATTCTTTGAATTGATTCCAATGGAATGCAAAGCCTCTTGAGGGGTGAAACAGGGAGAATGAAGCATGAAACACGAGCAGATACTGTCTTTGTAATTCACTGCCACATTTCTAGGGTCTAGTATAGACCTGAGTAGTCCAAATCACTGGACAGAAATCTGTCGAGTGAATGAAGGGCATGGGCCATTTTCTGTTACTTTCTTCAGGCCGTTAGCAAGGAGCTGGATTAGAAGTAGAGCAGTTGGGAATTCAACCAGTGCCCAAATGGGATGCCAGAACTATAGGTGGTGGCTTAACTGGTTGTATTACAGTGCCAACCTCAAGTCGGTCTTTATATTATTTATATGAGATTTATTTATAAATTTTGACAGAGAGATGGAGAGACAGAGACAGGGAGAGAACTTGCATTTGGTGGTTCACTACCCAGATGGTTGCAATGGCCAGTGCTAGGCTAGGCTGAAGTGAGAGCCAGGAGTTTCATCTGGTTCTCCCATGTGGGTGGCAGGTGTTCCAATACTTGAACATTTGCTGCTTTTCCCAGGCCCCTTAGTAGGGAGTTGGATCAGAAGTGGACCATCTGAGCCATGAAACTGGCATCCAGATGGCATGCCAGTGTCACGGGCAGCAGCTTATCCACTCTGCCATCATGCTGGCCCCAAGGCAGCCTTTGTAGAGTTAGAAATTAAATGAACTAAATCATGTCAAAATCTCTGCACAGAGCCGGACACAAAGTGCTCAAAGTTGGCAGGTACTCTTCCAGAGTCAAATACCCACAACCCTCAAAATGCATACATAGTAGATACTAATCCTCACATTGTGAGGGACTGACTCTGCCTAATGGAAATAAGTATGCCATAGAAGTGCACCCAAAGGGCTTGCCAAACCCAGTGCGCTCACATTCTAAGCAAAAGTTTGCAGACAGCAAAATCAGTTAGACATGCATAGTGTCAACATCCCAACCCAGGACTGATCCTGATGGTAAGAGCTTGACGCAGCAAGACGAAGTGGGGCTCACATCCTTCTCAATTCACTTTTCATCCACCACTGCATTCTTGCTGCGAATTGCAGCTCCCAATGCAATGTGGGAGATAATGGCTCTGACTCCCTGGTCCCCCCACCAACTGGATGGACAGGCCTGTTCCCCCATTTCCGCCTTTTCAGCATCTCACAGCAGTCATCTCAGCTAGTCCCCAAGGTGATAACTGACAGCCATCTCACTTAGAGAAGCTGCAGAGAATTCGGCAGGATAATCACACCCACTGTGCTAAGAAACTGCCACACACAATCATCATTACTCCACAAAAGTTGTACTTTCTATCATATTGGATCAGCTCTGTAGTTAACGGGAGTGTTCTTTTTCTTCCACCCACTGCGGTTTTGTGGAATGACTATTCTTTTTGCTTCTCCTCTATTAATTTTCAATCACGAAGGCATTTAGGTATACATTCATTTCTTGAACAAATATTCACAGCATTTGATGCACTGAGAAATATTGGTACAACATTCAGACAAAACACCATGCCAACATGTGAGAGTGTAAAAAGCAAACAAGCCTTTGTGATCTCAACTAGGTGAAAGAAAGGAAAAAAAAAAAAAAAACAAAGAGCAAGAAGCTGGAAGGGTGAAAGGCCACCTGCTCCTGTGAAGAAACATAAAGGAGTGGAGAGGGACAAGTTTGCCTTTAAAACGTCAGTCCTTTGTTCAATATTTTTTTAAAAAAATATTTATACAAACGTTCGGAAAAGTAAATAAATTATTAAAGGAACATTGGACAAATCACAGAAGGAATTGTTTGCACGACCACCGCAAAAGATAAGGAGAATCTTGCCCACACCACTGTGTCCTGTACACAACCTCAGACTTTACTGTCTCCGACTTTTATGTTAATCATTTTCTTGCTTTGTTCCATAGATTTACCCCCCACACAGGCATTTCTAAGCAATGGTTCTGCTTCTGATTATTGGCTGTGTAGCTTAGCTCCCAAGGACTGCGGAAGAGTGAGGTTAAGGACCACTCAGCCTCCCACCTGCTCCCCGCCACTCTTCCCTCAGTGCTTTGGAATAAAGGAAACACAAAAAGGAAAAATTCTACTTTTTATATTCTATTAAGTTCTGCTCCATGAAATCCACACTTCTGTATTCTTTGGTGCCCTGATTTCCTTAAACAAGGATGTGTGTACAAGTTTTAACTCCCGTAGATGCACACAATTATTGTCTGTAGATTCTCGGAGTTAGGTGAACATATTTTGCCCAACTGTCTCTCCTATTGTTGATAGTTATTAAGTTATTTACATGCCAAGGAAAGTGAACAATGATCTCATGGACATTTCTGTGCATGTAGGACCCTTTTAAGTACATACAGATTTAGGGAATATTCTCAGTATGTATATATTTGGAACAGAGAAACTACTGGTAATGGAGATGTGTTTATTCACTTATACTAAGGATTGCAGAGTTTTTACCCGAGTGTTTGTGCCAAATAACATATCAGAGTTCCTTTTCATCCACATCCTTGTGCATCCTTGGTATTAACTGACCCCTTGGTTTTTGCCAGTCGGTGAGTGTTAAACTGGCATTCTCTCGATGACTAATGAACGAGGCCACAACTGAGTGTCATTAGCGAGTCATGATTTTCACCACTTGATTTACAGGTTTCTAAATACTTAGTCATTAGATTTGGTCTGGATATAAAGAAAGGGTTCTAAACTACTCACTAAGTATAAAGTAATAGAAATTATTCAGGGATTCTTGTGTACAATAAATGTTAAAAAGGAGATTTGCATTCCATGTAATATCCTACCTTATAAGATCCAGTAATTTAGAATTGGTAGCAACAGAATACAGAATAGAATTTTTAGTGTCCTACAGTGTCACTGTAAAATTGATTTTTTAAAAATATAAAGTGAACACTTACATATAATTCCTCTTGGGAAAATTACCATAAGCATGGACAGCCTCTCAATAAATTGGTAAGCTATGGAAGTCAGATATTTATTTCAGAATAAAATAACATGTTGGCCTTGACTTAGAAGCATCTCAGAGCCCACGCATAAATACAAGGTTATCTATCGATCTATCTATCTATCTATCTATGTATCTATCTATCTTATCTATATGTAGAGAAATATGTTAGTATTTCTCTCCTCATCTCCCTGTCAGAAAAAATCTTGACTTCTAGATTCAAACAGAATTTGGCATAATGCTAAGCCTTTTTTTTTTATATTATTGCCATGTAATCTTGGGTAAATTACTTAGCTTGTGATTTCCTCATTGTAAATTGGTGATAAGTATTGTCTATTTCATGGGGCTATTGAGGAAAAAAATGAGTAAATGAATGTAAAACATTTAGCACACTGTCTTTTCCACAAAAAAGATTTCAATATGTATTAGTCACTGTTAATTACAAGCGTGAAGGCAGGGAGCCTCGCAGATCCTCTCCCAGACCCTAATTTCCTAGCTCTGTCTTGTGACAAGACCAGAAACGTCAATTTTGAAAAAGAATTAAATTATACAGATATTGTACTTAAAATCACCAGGGAGAGGAAAGGACGGTGGCCTCCTTGCACTTCACTCACCATGGAAACCAGCGTTGAAAGCCCAGATGCACATTTTCTGATTTGGCTCCAAGAAAATAGCCCTTCGTATGGAGACCCAGGAAACCTGGGGAATGAACTCATCAGAGCAGCAGCTTGGATATTTCTTTTCATCATTTGAGCACCATGGGTTTTAGACAGAAAAGAAGCTGAGTTTTATGTATTCTGTAATTTTAGAAGGGGACAAAAGAGATTTATTCCTCTCACCGGTAATTGGAAGCCAGGAAATTTGCCAATTGTTCAAATATCAT
This sequence comes from Ochotona curzoniae, assembly GCF_017591425.1. NCBI lineage: Eukaryota > Metazoa > Chordata > Mammalia > Lagomorpha > Ochotonidae > Ochotona > Ochotona curzoniae. Next base: position 22,523,870 of record NW_024464918.1, read on the forward strand.
ATAAAATAAGTCTAATTTTTTCCCCCTACAGATTTCTCTCTTTTGGAAATTGAGGTGGCTCTGCAAGAATGGGGTTTTTCTCTTTTTCTCTCTCTCCCTCTCAATCCCTCTCCCCACCACACTGCCAATGTGAAAAATAAAATGAAATATTAAAAGAAAGTGGTATCGCTCCTACCCTTTTTTTGCCTATGAATTCCTCTATGCCTGTGAATATGACCACACAGTCAGTACAATTCGTTCCTCCTGGCTTCATCCCACCAGTTTAAAGAGTGGCATCACCCTCCTGAAGTCTCTTAATTGGGGGTAGAAGCAGGAGTAATTTTGTTCTCCCATCTATCAGCAACTGTACAATGTCTAATCTGAATTTTTTTTTTAATTGGACAGGAGGCTCTGATAGTGAAAGCTTAGACTGTTGCCTAATACATTTTAATCCCTATAGCTTCTTATAATGTTTACTTCAAATACCTGAAAATCTGATTCAGAACTGCTCCCCTTGACCCACAAAGATGATTGGGCCACTTCCTCCTCCCTTGTCCCAGGAAGCACTGTTAGTTTTAGGACACAGAGGGGAGATAGCAGAAGTGCAAATGCTGCAGCGTGGGCTCTCTTAGTTGCTGTGAGTGGCTGACACAGCTCCTGGTGTGTGGCGCAGACTCTCAATTCCAGCTACCCTGTAGCCTTTCCTGAAGAGCTTCACAATGCGCAGATGCGTGGGCTCCACCCTCAGCCATTCTGGTAGTGTTAGAGTCTCTTGAGACAACTGCCATCTACGGTAAGGCAGGCTAACAGGAGCCCGCTACCCTCCTCCAGGCTGTGCCCACCCCTGGGCAGGCGAGGGCCCTTGGGAAGTTGGACCACATTCTTGAAAAAAGGTGCTCTCCCTCCACTCACTGTCCTTGCAAAGCTCTGTCTCTGATTCCCAGCAAGACTTGCCCTCAGAGTCATCATTCTTGCAAGCCAACCTACGCTGTGTGGACTCAGGGATCAGCCAGCAAATCCAGTGCCTAAACAGATATTTAGTCTGGAATGGGATGCAAGGCAATTCTTCCCTCAGTCACCCAATAATTTCCAGATATTTAAGATCTGATTTAGCTGCCTTCAGAGAAGTAGGAAATGGAAATATGCCCTACTTTATTAATATGGTAAGTTCCATAAAGGGTGGCAGGAAAGGATTGTCAGGTCCAACTATCTTTAGTTAATTTTAGTTTTGTTAAAATACCCATATAAATGGGGCAGACATTTGACCTAGAAGCTAAGTCACCTTCATCCTATGTCAGAGTGCTTGGGTTCAAGTCTGGCTTTATTCCTGATTCTATTGACACACACCATGGGAAGCTATGCATGATGGTTCAAGTCGCTGGGTCCTTGCCATCTACATGGGAGACCTGAACTGACTTCCCACCTTCTGATTTTGGGCTGTCCCTGCCCAGCCCCCTTCTTTCTACGTCTGTTTACCTCACAAATAAATAAAATACATTTCAAAGTTTTGAAGGATTTTAATTATTATATATGTAAATAGGATATAAATATCATGAATCCTTGCAGAAATTATTGCTCCGATGAATCTATAGGATGATTTTTCCAACAACTGGAATTAGAACACATAATGGAACTGTTAGCACAATTAACACAAGTCTCAGCAATTCTGTACTTTAGTTTATCTCTTTAATTAACCCTTGGTAAATTCTCAATCTTCAGGGCAGGTCCCAGTTCTGCATATCACCCTAAGCAGGATAACACAAAGTAATTCACTCTTCCCGAAAAACAGGTTCTCCTTGTCTTTAAGAACCCATGAAATTGCTGGGTTGTTAAAAGTAAGACTAATATTACAAATAGCAAGGCATGTTGTGGACCTTATAGTCCTATGTAAACAATGGCTCAAATAATACTTCTGTTACTTATTACCATTCTACTAATGACCTTGTCTTCCCTCTCCAACCTTATTTTGTTTCTTTTCATCAGTATGTAAGATGCACAAGCTGAGTGTCTGTTGCTCACAGCTGGGTCACCAGCCCCTAAAGCAGTGACCAGCACCCAGACTCTTAGTAGTTATTTATTGATGTAGCCAATACTTTCTTGCCAGGAGGTGGGTACACACTGTCCTAATCAGCTCAGGAAATATTATTTCCAAAATGTGATCCTGGCCTTCGTAAGCTAAGATCTGACAAGGTGCTTGCAAAGAGAGAATCCTGTCCTGCATCAGCTCCATGCAATCGGGGGCTCCCCTGGCCCATCACGAAGGGACTCAACAGCTTTGGCTACAAGTCCCTATGGATAATGCGACATTTAACAAATGAAAGACAAAGATCGCTTTCTAGGAGCTCCGGCCACTTGTGAGGCCCGTACCCATGTAAGGCTTGGTGCCAGCCATCGTGGTGATCCGCATCTCCGTGGGCAGCATCGCAGCGATGTTGAAATCGGTGATGTGCACATGTCCTGGCGGGAGAGAAGGAGCACCGAGAACGTTAAGTCCCATTCAACCCAGGGGCACAGCCATCCCTCTAATCAAAAGCATCTGGAAGCTAGGTCTGTTCTTATGTGCTAGTTGCCATCGGAGATAGGCAATAAATGCTTAATTATTCTGTTGTCAAGGCTAATGTGGTCTCAAGCCAGCAGCCCTCCAGCAGCCAAACCGTGATAGGAAATCATTAGTCTCTGATGGCAAATTTATACCTCAGCCTCGGAAAGTTTTATGCTAGTTGTTAAGAATTTGCGCTCTAGTTATCCTACTTAGGAAGTTTTAGGAAGCTTTTGTTGGTAGGCAGCATTTTAAATTGGTTTAGCCTATATGTATTATAAAGGAGACAGTCAAAAACTGTTTAAATATCCAATTTCCAAGCATATATCTGGGATTTTTAAAAAAGATTTATTTTTATTATTTTTTTATTGGAAAGGTGGATATACAGAGAGGAGAGACAGAGAGGAAGATCTTCCGTTCGATGACTCACTCCCCAAGTGAGCGCAACGGCCGATGCTATGCCAGTCTGAAGCCAGGAGCCTCTTCCAGGTCTCCCACGCGGGTGCAGGGTCCCAAAGCTCTGGGCCATCCTCGACTGCTTTCCCGGGCCACAGGCAGGGAGTTGGAAGGGAAGCGGGGCTGCTGGGATAGAACCGGTGCCCATATGGGATCCAGGGCGTGCAAGGCGAGGGCCTTAACCACTGCGCCACCGTGCCGGGCCCTATCTGGGATTTTTTTTAAAGGAGCATACACTGTTACCCCAAGTCTGGCAAGAGTGTGGACACTATAGTTATTTCTTTTCCAAAAGAGAGCTCATTTGTTTTCGTGAAATAGCATTCATATATGTATTTTTTCATTGAATAGTTCAAGTTGTCCCCAGTGACCCCCCAATGAAATAACTATCCAGGGAAAGCAGGAGGGAAAAGTCAGTTTCTTAAAGGGACTTCATGAAGAGCACTTTAGACTGAGAGCCAGGACACATGAGCGCTCCCTGGGCCTTAATGTCTAACTCACTGTAGACTTCAGGCCCTCTCTCCTAGGATGCAGAGAGCAGGAATTGGACTGGGTGATGACTATGGCTTCCCGCAGCTCCAACACTCCCTGGAAAGTGCTATCAGCATCCCTTCCTTCAGGGCTGGGAGGAGGAGAATGGCCACAACTGCAGCTCAGACAGGCCTGCGATGTGACACGTGTCCAGGGGCCCTTGGAGTGTTGGCATTTCCATTTGCATGTGTCTGCGGTTTTGAAAGAGATAGCTCTATTTGAAGAGGTGTCATCTCATTCTTCCTCATGTCCCACAGAAAACATCATGGTTTGTTCTCTGAGATCATACAGCCTGCTGCCAGTCCAAATTTACCCAAAGCATCAGGGCAGTGGCTAACACAGTTGATCCAAACTCAGTGAGCCTGAGGCTGGGGTGGTGAATAGCTTCTTCTCTGGAATCAGACGGTCTGCCTTCGTGTTCAGTTTCTACCACAATCTATTTGTGTGATAAGGAAAAAGTTGCTTATCTTCCCCAGACATTTGGAATGATCACAGTGGGTTTCCCATGAAGTGACAAGGAATATCAAATGGATTGATGAAAATGGGAGACCTAGCAGAGACTTTGGTAGGAAATTGCTGGCATCTGTCATTATCAGACATGCTACAATTTTGCCAAAAAATATGCATATGCATGCTAAGGCTTCTCTCTCCTAGGATTCCAATTCAGTGGGACTGATAGAACAAGGCACTGATGGAGGTTCAAAAGGGCAAACTCTACAGGCATTTTCAGACGAGCAGCCAGGCATGTGGCTCTACTGTGACCTGACAAGGTGTTCTTAGCTCAACACAATGAAGGCTGTGGGATGTCTTAAAATCACTTGGTTGCCAAAGTATCTAGATCAATGCTGTCAGTGTGGCTTGGATACCCATTAAACCACACATTCTCGGCCCTCCCCCTCAGTTTTCAGAATCAGACCCTCCAGGGTTGAATCCCTGTGCTTAATCGTGCCCTTCAGGTGCTTCTAGTAAGATTTTAAATAAAGTTTGAGAGTCCTCTTTTGGAGGAAAAAATGGCTTAGTGGAAGGTTGCTGCCCTAGTAAGTATTCACAATATATCTGTTGAATTCAGTTGAAAGAATATTGGATATTTATCTTTTTAATGCTGTTTACATGCATGGGATTAATGTGGCTTTCAAGAAGTATTGTTTCATAAAGTTTCCTTTAACTCCATGAGATAGTTCCTTATTTTATGGGTGAGTTGTTCACTGGTAAAACGGCAGGCTCAGAATGGGGAGAGTTGGGGTGATGATTTAGAATGTGCTGGCATATGAGGCTCTAAAAGAGCTTGTGTTGTTATCTTAAAACCAAAGAACCAAATAACCTAAAGGAACTACAAGTCCTTTTTTAATTGTTTCTATTGTTTCCCTCAGCCCAGATGCTCAGCAAAGGAGTTCCTTGAGGGCCAGGACATGCGAGAAGTTCCAGCCTGGTGCTCTTGAGCTCAGTCCCGAAAGTGGGACTGACTTCACATGGCCTTGGCATGGATGGTAAGTCTGAATCCCAGGCCCACATGCTGCTATGCTTTGCTTCTACTCAACACAGTGAGCTGTCCACGATGTTCCCCTCTGTGCTAAGAAAATGAATTCAAGCACGCTAAGACAATGGAGATGGTTCTATCTCTGACTGATTGAAAGTCACAGGAATGCTGGGAATCAAGGGTCATTCTGGGGATGTGGGCTTCAGGTCATTTCCCCAGGCTCAGCACTAGATTCCTGCTTTCTTTGTGATGAGCGCTGCCCTGTGTGTTGCAGGGCATTTAGCAATATTCTAGGCCTCTCTATGTGCTAGATGCCAATGACATGTCCTAGCCCTAACTGGGATCCTGATGAAAATACCTCCAGATATGGCCCCATGCCCTCTGCAGTGACAGGCCATAAAGCAAAACTAACCCGAGCTGAGGATCACCACCTCAAACATGAGCAAAGGAGGAGAGGAATCCAACCTTTCCTTTTTCCTTTCCCTTGAGACAGAGGATCACATTAAAAATCTGATTTCATCTTATGACGTCATTGAATTCAGCATCCTTTCTCTGCTGTTTCTACTCTTCCTGCCTAAGCCTCTGTTTAATTTCAGACTCGGTCACAGCTACACCATCTGCCAGAGCCCATGGCCAATTGGTGGATAGCACTACCTCTTTCAAAACTTTACTATACTTGCAAGTATTTAAAGAGTATGTGTACCAGGTTTGTTTGTTTGGTTGGTTGTTTTCCTGGGATGCTTGTTAAAATGCAAGTTGTTAGGCACTAAGTCTTAACAAGTCATAACAGATCTGGAAACCTAGTACAGTATTCCTATAATATAATGTTGTGTTCTATTATGAAGAGCGTATGCACCTGTATTTTAGGAGCATCTGGGAGCAAGGGAAGCTGTGAAGGAAGCATGCTCTGCTCCTCTTATCCCTCCACACTGAGTTTTTGCTCTGCTTCTTGTGTATAGGAATGATATTAAGAAATCTAAATTATAGATGATGCCACAATTATCCTTGTCTCTGATATGCCAAGCAGGCATTATTGTTCCTCTGGATGCAGCCTTTATTCCCTGAATAATTTAAGGAAAACACACAAATGCTAGACACTACGGAATTGATAGAATTGGATGGGGCACTTAAATTGGTGGGGTATGAAAGTATCTATCAGGACAGTTTGTTATGAGCCATCCAAACCGAATGTTATCTTGGCTCTGAACTAGTAAATGAGATGTCTGGGGAGAACTGTAACAGGTAGGCTCTAAATTAAAAACATTTTTTTAATGTCAAATTCCTACATACAAGAAATACTCATTTACATCATGGAAAGCTAAGCCATTTCAGAACCAACTCCTTTAACCATCAGTCTTTTCAGATGAATGTCAATAATTAGAATCAACTAGAGTCAGTTTCTGCCTGCTACTGAAAAGTTGAGTTAAACTATAAGCCAGGTGGTATGCCACGCAGCTCTGTTGAGGTGGTGGGAGTCCAAGGCACATTAAAGAGATGAGTGGTTACGCTTGCTCAGTTGCAAAAATGCCCACACCAGAGGCCCATGCCCTGGCTCATCAGGGTTGGAATATCACAGATGTAAGAGAAGACAAACCAAGGCTTCACTAAGAGTACCACCAAGAAAGTCACGCCACCAGACACTCCAAAGGGTGGCCATTGTTTGGTGACTCAGGCAAGTCCCTAATGAACTGGAAGAGGTAGGCTGCAGGGATGCATTCATCTGACAATGGTTAATTCTGGTCCATGAGCAGTGTCTGAGAAAGTATTTAAACTGTATTTTCTCCAGAGAGGGAACCCTTGGATAATGTTTGAAGAACATTTATCTATATATTTGAAGAACAGTTTTTCATTTTTTAAAATGTACTTCTATCTTCATGTACAATCCTTGAAATGAATTTTCTCTATTTTCTGAGTGGCAATTAATCATGAATTTTTTGGCAGGGAGAGGGCTTGACAAGCCATGTGTCTCTACCCAAGGCCTTTGTAGATGGTACAGCCGTGCGTGTGCACAAGGGCACCAACTGAGGAGGCAAGCAAGCACTAGGCTCAACCTGGGTTCTGCCGGGTCAGCGCTGCGTGTCAGAAAGCTGGAGTGGATGAGGGGAGCATATGTTCCTAAGATGCAGGGAATTCTCTCCGTAGGGTTATATGAGTCAGGCTGAGAGCAGGTCCTGCTTTCACTTAAAGCAGGGGTGCTGTTTGAAAGCCACCTTCATGCTGAGTGTCACCTTTCGGAGACCTGCCGAGCCTGTACTGAATGTCAGCAGCAGTAAAGGTACAGAAGAAACCAGGCATTGGAAGAAAGTGGAAAAAATTCTTTTAGACAGTCTATAAATAAATAATGACCCCGAGCTTTGAGATTAGAGGTCATACAAGAAAGTGTTTCCAAGCAGAGGTGGGGTCTGCCAAGTCAGGTTTAAAACTCAACTAGGTAAATAAATGATGAGTGAGGGCTGGTAGACGGAGCCGCAGCTCCATGGTTCCATGTGCAAATCCTTTTTGCAAAGACTGAATGAATATGAAACTCTACAGAGAGGAAATCTCCTCCTTGGCAACTCTCCAAGCTCAAAGCAAGGGCATGATATTTACGACATATTTATGTACCCTTCAGGTCATTACTGATGTGGTACCAATAAACCCACAAGCACATGAAAGTGAATACCAGGAAGACATGATCAACATTTATTCACAGTTGGCAAAAGCTTGCTCTGGAGAGCCTCTGTCGTGGGAGAATTTGAACCTCAGCAATTCACTAATTGACTTCATAGTCATTGCTATGTCCCTGCATCACTTTCACATTCATATAAATATTTACACACAAACACAAACATTTTATAAACATGATACTTTGCCTTAAACATACTCATTTTTTTTTTGTGAAATTCAGAAAATGTGTACCCTGTAAATCTAAAAACAAGTTGCCAATGTAAGAAGGAAAGTGCAAAAACAGATGCAATGAGGGCAAAATAATGTTGCCATTTTGCAGGTACTATTGTCTGCCAATTTCTAAGCTTGAGGATTGCCTTGAATTCATAGGAGAGATTATTGCATGTTATAAGATATTAAGGCAAACTATTACCAAAAAAATACAAACAGAAAAATCCCGAGATTTTCCTTGAGGGTAAGTAGTAGAAGAAAACTGAGACACAATGATTGATTCAGTAAACTCAGTGTTTAGGGAGTATTGCTGTACTATGCCACCAGCTGAAAAGGTCCCCAATACTATCCCTTGTACTCCCAAACAGAGCTTGTAGGTAGAACTTAACTGAATCCGGCAAGTCACCTTTTTGTGTGTGTGATGTTCCTTTGTTGGAAATAATCTGTTCTACGTGCATACCTTTTCATTGATTGCAAAGAAAGCTTTTACTTACCATGTTCATCAAGTAAAATATTGTCAGGCTTCATGTCCCTAGGGAGGTAAAAAAAAAAAAGTTGTTCTCAATCAGACAAACAGAACTGTAAGGGAAGGGCAGAAATGCTCAAGAATGCTAACGCATTGAAGCTGTGTACTCGCGTTTCATTATCCACAATCCTGTAGTTTGCCAAGTGAGAGATCAAGTTCCCTTTCATAGCCCCATTCCGAGATTTGAAAACTGAGGCTTCACCCAAGACCACAGAATTAGTAAAGGGAAGAACTAGTTTCCAAATTTGGCTCTTTCATTCAAAAACACAATTTTTACAGCATACTGTATCTAAACATGTAAGCACTGAGCTATATGATAAAATGTGGCACTTATAATAAAAATATTGTAGCATTGGTAGTATTAGTTAATTTCTGAGTAGCTCTACAATTACATAGGTATGTGAACTTGCAAATTGGGACAAATATGGTCCCTGATATGGCTGCCTTTGGCACTTGCAGGCGTTAGAGTTTTAGTATACTGTAATGTCTCTAGTTCCTGGACCATCCTTTCTGTGTCATTTCATGAAGGGCAAATCATCCACGCACTGATACACAGGGTGGTGATTACAGCTGATCACACTGGCTACTATGCTGGAAATTTGCCAAAAAGTAAATTTCAGTTGCTCTCAATTCATAGAAATAAAGCCAGCTTTGTAAGAAAGCGAATACTCTAAAATTCTTAATAACAGCATTCACTTTGCTGTGAATGAAAACATTGTGTTGTATGACTTAGTTGTACACAATGTTTATCTTAGCATACTTGAAAATTAAGAAATTAACATGTTAGCCTAAAGAACAAAGTCCACTCTCTTCCAGTGCTGGGATTAAGTGGATAGCAAAGAGGAAAAGTGATGGCTGGTAGTCTTCCATGTCCTCCTGAATAAGGGTTCTTGTCAGCAGTGCTTCTCAATCAGGGAAGGCAGTACAGCTTACAACAGCCTTCAGGTCTCTGGGATTATCCCTGCCTTTCCCTAATGTGTCATCAAAGCCCTTCAGACTGACTTCACAGAAACCATTAGGGAAGAAATTCTGAAAAAGGTTTTGTGAATGTGTTTTTTAATCCTGGTCAAGTGGCTTTTATGTTGCTGTGATAAAGTGACCTTAGTCTTGGACACATCAGACACTCAGCATCCTCTTTTCTTGAAAATATTGAGTAGCAGGTCTCTTCCCTACAAACAGAACTAAGTGGATGCCGTATCCAACATACAGATGTGTAGCTTACCTTATGGATTTCAAAGATGTTTCTCACTTAGTATGTGAGGTTGTTAAAATTGTGACTGCAGAGAGAACTCACCTATACTGCTGGCACACTCCTCTCTCCTGTAAGGTATAATTGGCTTAGAAGATGCTACCCAGGGGGTTCAAATTGCATATCTCTGTGACTAAACTCTCATGTTGCAGATCTGACCACAGATAACTGGATTGATTCCATTATCAAGTAAAATTCACTCCTATGGCACAAAGTCCCATTCATAGCCTGCTTCCTGTCACACAGAACACAGAGGGTCCCCCTAATGTCTGTGAGTCCCCCAACTGTTCCTGTCTGCACCTGCTACTCTCTCTGAACTGGGGCCTTGTGATTCCTCTGCTTGGACCTTAATTCAGGTGCCATCTGTGCCTCCTGGATATTCCAGCACTGGCTCCAGTGCCCCTGTCATGTCTGGACTTCATGGTATATTTCTTCCACTGTCACATGTATCCCATTTACAGTTTTTGTTCTTCAACTAGACCATGAGCTCCTTGACATCAGGGATGGTTTCTTGGTTAATATCTCTTTGTATCACACACAATCCTGGGGCCTAGTGATCGGCACATGTGTGACTCAGTCACACGTGGAGAATTCCTAATGCATGCAAGATGATTGACCTTCACAGTGCCTAACAGTGCCATTGCACACTCTCAAACATACGCTACAGCTTGAAGCCAGACGTGAACTGGAAGCTGGGTTCTTTTCCCCTCTTTGATCTGCATCTTGTGAGCATTGGTCAGTGTTAGGTAAGAAAGAGGTCCAGAACAACTCTGTCTGAGAAGGAAGCAACTTTTATGTGGCAAGATCAGTACAAAGATCTTCGCTTACACTACATAGAGGTCGATGGCAGAAGTGAATTTTTTTGGGGTCTGACATTTTGCTAGCTTTCTATTAAATACCTGAGTATCATTTTTTTTCTTATTTATTGAATCTACACATTATTATGTCTACCGCTTTCCCCAGAAACTTACAAAATAATAGGGATCAGCAGTCTAACAATTAGGTTCCTGTACTGCTTCTAACTTTACTCTTATATTCATTTGTATATCAAATATTTATCTACTTTTGTAAGTTACCGAACTAGGATGTAAGAAACATAAAAATAGAAGAGGCACAGTCCCCATGGGGCTAGAGAGGACAGGGAAGATTTGGAAGGAGCCGGACCCCAGAGGAATTAGGTAGTCGCAGGGTAGGTCCACCACAAAGTCAGAGAAAGCATGTGAACAGATCTCAGAAAAAAAAATGCAAAAAGATGAAATACATTACTAAATATAAAATTAAATTATATAAACTCAGCTTGTAACTATACTTTCTCCATTTCTTAGTCACTACAGAGAAGATTGCAGTATGTTAAGATTGTTTACCCTGTGCTAAGAGAAAGAAAATGAAAAATGCAATAGGCTGTATAAAAATTGCTAGAACGAGTTAAGATTTTCTACTTCTGAATTTTGAAAGCATCACTTCCTTATTTCTCCAGTCTTCTCAAGTCAACCAATATTTGAAATGACTTACTTGGAATACTATTTAAGTATTCTAATATAATGTAATTCAGGGGTTAATAAGCTAGGATACCCGTCAGGATCACCGAGGGAACATTGAGCAGCGTAATTTCTCTGACTTATCTCAGTCCTAACACATATACTCTCTGGAGACAGGTCTAGGCATCTGTCCAAACCAGTTACCTGTAGGACATTTGGGAAGGCAGTGATGCCGTTATGTTCAGAAATGCCAGCTAGCCATTGTCCAAATCCAAAAAAACTGAGTCTTATTGTAAAATATGAACCTCATAGAAGCTTATCTGTGGCCAAAAAAAGCATTGGAAATGTACAAAACTACCATTCATCAACAAATTCTTTCGAGGCCTTTTATCACTTCCATGTCACTAGCAGAAAGCTAATCAGACATCCCTCTCACTTGCTATTGATCTTTTTTAGTGAATTCAGTGGCTGTGTGGATGTTCCATCTAGCATCTTGGCTTCTCAGTGCCTTGACTTTCCTCCAATAATTTATCTTATCCCATTCTCCAGTCCTCCCATCTCCTTAATTACAACCTTGTCATCCTTGGAGTTCATGACTTATCCCGGATCAGGGTAGCCTTTGATCTGGTAGTTGCTTAGTTTGCATACCTACCACTCAGACCAACAGTTACTGGCCTTGTAACATTTTTTCTTTTTGTAAATGATTTTTGACAGAGTGACAAAGAGAGGGAGCGGTAAAGGGAAATGAGATCTAGAGACATCTTCCATCTACTTTCCTATCCCAATCCAGGGCTGGACCAGATTGAAACCACGGCCAGGACTCCATCCTGGTCTCCCACAAGGCTGGAAGGATTCCATGTACTTGGAACATCTGCTGCTTCCCAGCCACACTGGCAAGAACCTGGATTGGAAGTGAAGCAGTTGGAACTTGAACCAGCATGCTAATATAGGCATACTAACACTAGCTTAAACCTCCTGGTTTCTCACTGTCACTCCTGATCTTGTCCCATACAAATTCTCCCTCTGGTGCTCAGGGTGCTATCTCCTCTTAGCTCCTAAACTGTCCTCAGAATGTTTCCCTGCCTTCTCCTATACCACTGATTTCTTCTCTACCATGAAAATGTTATGATTGAGTCTCCTGAAAATGCTTCTCTTGATCCATAGTCACTATACTCATTGGCTCATTGCAATGTTCTTTCCTTTGGGAGTGAAGATTGATAGGTGAGAAATTAGCAACAGCCACCATCATTTTCGCCTTAGCCTGTTATCTAAATAGCTATCCATCCCCTCCACTCCACTGACATTACTGATCAAGGATATTGGCCAACTTCTAACTGCCATATCCACTTGTAACATGATCATTTCTCAAATTTAACTTCTCAGTAGGTTGGTCACTGCTTCTCTCCATTCCGTGGGCTCTCTTCCCTTCCTCAACCTTATTGCTGGCTCCTCTCAGGCGTAACCTCTAGATTTGTGGTTTCCCCAGGATTCAGTCTTATATACAGCTGCAATCTACCCAAAAAACTCATTTATTCCTGTTGTGCAATTATCATTTGTATGCCAAGTAATTGTGTGTTTGATATCTGTATCTCTATCCCTGACCCTGGAATTCTAGCTTAATACAGTCTCCGACTTGGATGGTTTCACTATTTTTCAATGTTGTAATAGTGCAAACATGATACACATTCGGTAGAAACTGTGCTTGGAATGTGTATCTCATTGTGGGGTGATAAGCGATATGCAATATTGACACTTGAGACACGGGGCGTCACTCTAGGCAGTGTAGTAACTACCAATCATGCATTGAGGAACTTCACGAATGATGCGCTACAGTGAACTTCATTGCCAAGCTCTGGTATTCAGATTAGGTGTGGGAATTGCAATTTTGGCTTATGGTACTTTCAATTTCTAACGGACTTATCAGGACATAATCCCAAGAGGAGTCCAGCAGCATCTCACATGAAACTTCCTGTTCAGTGTTGCTAGCTGTGTTTCTAAAATCCATCATAAACACGCCCTAAACAGAATCTTTGAAATCCATCCACAACCTTACCCCAAACAACACAACTCTTGTTACAGAATTCCTTACCCCAGTATAGGATCCCAATCCTTTCATTAAAAAAAGTTAAAATCTTGTAATCATCTTCAATGCTTCTATCTCTCAGTTCATAACATCCGATCCTCTGTAACTCTTGACAAGTCTACCATGGCTATCATCATCTCACGGATGATTTTTCCTTAAGATTTATATATTTTTATTGCAAAGTCAGATATACAGAGAGGAGAAGACACAGAGGAAAATCTGTCTGCTGATCCACTCCCCAAGCGGCCACAATGGCTGGAGCTGAGCCAATCCAAAGCCAGGAGCCAGGAGCTTCTTCCTGGTCTCCCATGCATGTACAGGGTCCCAAAGCTTTGGGCTGTCCTCAACTGCATTCCCAGGCCACAGGCAGGGAACTGGATGGGAAGTGGGGCCACTGGGATTAGAACTGAAGCCCATATGGAATCCCAGTGCATGAAAGGTGCGCACTTTAGATACTAAGCTATCATTCTGGGTCCCCTGCCTTCTCTTCTTTTCCCTTGAACATCTGTTGTCCACATGGGGCCCAAGATGAGGCTATTCACTACACATAACTAAAAATCTACTGGATTTCAGCTCACAGGGTGTAGCATCCAAACCATTGGCTGAGTATTTATGCCTCATGTGTGCTGTAGCTCTGCCTAACCTTGAGCTGTACCACACTCTACTCTCCAGTTCTGTGCCACGTTTCAGCCTCACTGGCCTTATTGGTTCCCTTTAGCTTTCATTCTTTTGTCTCCTGCCTGACTCCCTCACTTGGCTTGTTGCTTCCTGTCATTCTGTCCTTACCACATGGCCTCCAGCACCTTCTCAGTCATTCTTAGCACACCACTGATTGTTAAATATTATAGTCCCAGGAGCTAATAAGAGTGCCCAGAATAAAGTAGGTATTTAAGCAAACATTTATTGTAAGAATTAATGGCTCCTGTCCTTGGCTTCTGAATTTCCAGATAACTGTCTGGTAAATAACAAGAACCAACAAACAAAATGGCATCTCAATGTGACATGCACTGTCTTTATGATCGACCAATGAGAGAGTTGATCATTTTCAGTAAGTCCATGAGCACGTGCTATAGTAGCCATAAAGAAGTGATCTGTGCAGTGTGGGTCTAGGACTTCACAGAGGGGCTTTGATGTTTCAGAGACAGTGAAGTCCAGTTCTAGGAACAAAAGTTTCTCTGGAAATGCTTGACAGTGTCTTGATCTGACGAGACACAAAAGGCCATGTCCTGCTGAGTCAGCGGACTCCCATGGCGAGAACCAATGCATAGCAGGGTAGAAATCCTATGCTACCTGTGGTAGGGTCCAAGGCGGAACTGATAGATCCACCTTCCTCACTTGAGTGACTTTACAAGGTACTAGTGGAGCTTAATAAGCTAATTACATCCCTTGGCTACATCAACTCTGGCATCAGGTTGCTTACCCCGCTATCCAGGGCGAGCTGCCTGAAAAGACAATGAGCACATCCAAGTCTAAGTGAGCTCCTTCATTGTCCCAAGGCTTTGTTATTGATCCACAGTTTGGGTTTTAACTCTTTTATTCAACATTGTATTCAACTGTATCACTTCTGGATTTTTCAAAGAGTAAAATCATTTATGCAAAATATTTACATAAATGACTCTATAACCTATGATTATTTATTACTTAGGGTGTCATGCACAGGTTATTGGTCATAAAGAGAAGAGCAGGAAGAGTAGGAGGATTGAGGGATACTGTTTGAAGCACAAGGCAGAAGTGAAAAGCCACCAGGATTAGACTCTGATGAACCATGTGCTGTCTTTGTAAATTGTGCCTCTGAATCTGTTTATGATCCAAGCTGCATGCTAGTTGTTATGTACTCTTGGAGAATCCACTTACGTTTTTATTTTATTGGAGAGACAGATAAACAGGGAAAAGACAGAGTCTGAGACCAAGACAGAGTTTCCATCCATCCGTTCACTACTAAAATCTGCAATGGCCAGGGTTGAGCAAAGCCAAAGCCAAAAGCTATTAACACAGTCCTGGTCTCCCATGTAGAAGCCTAATTCCTTGATCCGTCACTCCATTGCCTCCCAACATTTGCAATGGCAGCATGTTGGAATCAGAAGTTGGAACTGAGAATTAACCAGCTGCTCCAATGAATGATGCAAGCGTGTAACTGCTAAGCTACCCTCATGCTCTTTCTCTGGGCAGTCTGCTTCTGCTCTTTCTTCATCAGCCACACCATTCTTCTTCCCTAAGATAAAGTCTTCTCTAATTAAAAAAGAAAAAGCCTGCTAAGCTAACTGCTCATTCTTTCCCATAAGTAATTAAAGCCCTTTGAACTAGCCAGCTATTCTTCATGTATATAAATGGGAGCGATGTCTACATCACACAGCTGTTTGACAGTTCTGAGACTTGTTGTCAACAAGTGTCTGCTATGTGACTGCTGCTAAACTTCAGCACATCCCAGTTTGTTCATGGGAATCTGGTTATAGTGGCTATATGAGATCATCAAGTATGTCAAAGGAATGTTACCAATGCTCAGAAAAAAAATGTATTGGACATATTTGCATATTAATTTGCTTTAGGCACAACCAGCTTTTTCATCACACAGATGGAAACCTGGGTCACAGTTAATGCATTTTACCATTCAGGAAGCAAGGACACAGAGTATTAGAGACCTATCACAAATCACATAGCCACAGAGAGCAGGCTGAACTTAAGTCTCCTGAGTCCTTCTCTCAACACCAGAAAGGTTGGGAAAAGTGCCCTAGTTATAGGAAAGAAGATCTTAAAATTAGGATGAACCAAAAAGGAACAAACTCAACTGAACTCTATTGATCAGACAAGCTATTTAAGCTATTTCATGACGGAATCCTAACAAACGAAGCAGAAAAGTATTCAATTGCAAAGTGCAAGAACTCAAAGTACCTTCACGAACAGCAGGAAAAACAAACTTATCACTTGAAAATGAAGCAAAATCAACTCTCCTGGCAGCAAGAAAATTTAAAAAGTGAAAAAGAAAACTGGGTTTTTCCAATACTTATTGTGAGTCTTTTAGAAAGTTCTAGAGGGAAGAAGACTTGAGAAACCAGCCAAGTTGTAGAATAAAATCAATGAATACATACCCTAAAGTGTTTTTGCTAAACAGCACCAATGTTGATTAGGTGTCATACGCCAGAAACCACACTCAGCATTTTGTACTTGTATTGTGCACCTCCCACTGCCCCCTCTTAAAGGAAAACACTTGGAATTAGGTTTTGTTATCCTCCCAGTTTTACAGGTAATGGAACAGCCCAAGGGAGACTGGAGAACCTTCTAGGTTGTATAATTCATAAATGGTAAAGCTTGGGTCAAAGCATGCTCTGTGAAAAGCCAGACCCTTATGCTTCCTGGAGAAGGAAAACTGCAGGTGGATCAGTTACACGCCAGAAAGTATGTAAGTTGCTAGAGGAAAGGAGTCAGACGGGGAGAGCTGTTGTTAGGGACAACCCCACCATGGGGCGGGGGGGGGGGCGGATAGAAGCTGGATATGGAAAAGAAATTAAAGGTGGAAAATAAGTTGTCTTGGCAGATGCTGTTGCAAAGCAAGGCTGTAGAAGGAAAAGTGCTAGGACCAATTGCTTAAATGAGCAAAATTGCAGCTTGGCAATGATTAGTTAGGCTGTGAATTAGAGTTTTGGTTAGGGATGGGCATTGTGGTAAGTGACAGAAACCTAGCTCGCATTGGCTTCCACAAAGAGTGTGAGGATGCATGCACACAGCAAGGTTGCCAGCTGCCAGCGGAGAGCTGCTGGTTGCAAAGAACAAGGATCTGTGGTTTCCTGTTGAACATAGCTCTGAAAGCTGCTCAATGACCCAAGAGGTAGAAACAGCTCTGTATTCATGTATTCAGGTCTGAGCTCAAAAACCAGAAATCTGTGTAGACTACAAAATTGACGACACCACTACCACCCAGGAGTGACTGTTCTATCCTTAACAGGGACAGCTTTGGCCTATTCCCCTGCTAAGTAGAACCTGTTAAGATGCCCAACCATAGAACTGAACCTCTCTCATAACACCGGATTCTAAGGAAAAACATGCTCTCTGAGTCTTCCTAAAATGTACCTCAAATGGTCCAGATCCAATCCAATCCCTTCGTAACACCCTGTCTAGGAGGCTCCATGGTTCTCTGTTTGCAGTCTATCAAATAAAGGCCAACAAAACCAACTTGGTTGGACTGTAGATGTGTCCCTGCAGGTCTCTGACAGGTGGGAATCAACAAGCAACACACTTGAATCATAAACAGTCTGTGGGAGAAACACACAATCCAGGTCTCGTGTGAAGTTTCACTCTAACCAAAGATCCAGCTCCATTATGTCATTCCACTCTGTCAACCTAACAGGTTAGCTTGTTGCTGCCTGATTTCAGAGTAGTGTTCCAACGCCCACTCTATTGTGCATTGATATATTGGGAACAGAGTGTAACAGGCCAAAGGAAAGTCTAGTTCAGGCAAAGCAGCCCTCAGGGTAGGCACTTTCCCTTTTCAGCTGCAGCAATGTGACTGCTGTCAGAGTCCCAGCCTGTCCGCAGTGCCTGGCATCACATGCACTTTCAGGGCAAGAAGAAGCGGATGAGGATCCCAGTCTGTTTTTTTTTTTCTTAACACTTGTGTTACACTATTACAATAGTAACTTCGTGAAGAAATACTCCAGAGTCTGAGAAGGACGAGGCTGTTTTCCCCAAAGTTTCTGTAGGGAAAGTAACTGTAGGCAAAGACATGGTGGACAAACACAAATCAATAGCCATAACTTAGAATCTTTCAGAATAGCCATTGTACATATATTAGAATTTGTCATCATCCTGTGAAATATGTGAGGTTGTCTTCACTTTACTGAGAAATGAGGTTTGGAGACCGAGTTCACTGTGTACGATTGCCTCTTGTGAGTGACAAATCTGAAATGCGACCCTAACGACACCACTTATTGCTAGCGAAGAACATGAAATAATTGACATCATAGTAACAACTGTACAGGAAGAAGTGTCCATGTGAAATACGTGTCTTCATATTATCATAGGCTTTAGAAGGATAGCAAACTATATTATTATGCATATAATTACATATTTCTATCCTCACATAATAATACTAAAACAGGATATCATAGTATAAGGACTATTCAAAAACTTCATGTATAAATGTATAAAACGCATGCATTTCAAAATATTTGACAACTAAATAAACTGCTTTTTTTAGTTCTATCTTTCCATCAAGTTTTTAAAGCATCCTGGAATAGACATAATGCCAGCCAAAAAAGACTAGAGGTAAATAAAGCAAAATGGATCGCCCTAGGTATTCATTTTAGGCAATACATTTTCGTATTTTTCTCACTTTTTCTAAAAATGTGTATTATGTTTTAGCTAATACACAGACCTGTGCTTTCTCTCCCAGATCCTGTTTGTTTCCCTTAAAGCACACTACCCTTGGGTAGCTAACCTTGTTTCCCTCGCTTATAGTCCTCTGTCTTCAACCAAACTCCATCCTCTAAGACAAAACCCGTGCTTTCACTTTTCAAAGCTTTACTCAGCCTGGTTCACAATTAAGGGAAACATAGGATGTGTTAAATAACTAAGCCTAAAAGAATGAATCTCAACTTTCATATTGAAAGTTTGCTGGGGAAAGCACAATTTAGCTTTGGGTAAGTCACAGGTTGCATATTAATGAAATTCTTAGCCTTGTAGAAATGACTAAAAGCTCAGCCCAGTCTCGTTAAATATTAACCTGTAAATAAGCAGCTCTTTGCCTTTTTACACGTGGGCTTTCACAAATGGGTGGCCTTGAGTGAGAAAGACCATGGTTTCAAAGACCTTTTGAAATTGCCTGATGCATAAACACAAGGAAGGCAGACTCTCCTGTTCTCACAATGTGTAATTCATGCTCATTCATTATTTGGTAGCTTGGGAGCAGGTGCTGAATAGAAAACACCAACCTAATACCCTCATTACTGCACTGCCATTTTGTCTTGGGGCTCAAGTGACCCCTTTGTTTTTTGGGAGTTAGAATAAGAACACGGGTGAGGGATTGTGATCTGTGGAAGAGAAGATTGACGGAAACAAAAAGAGAGGGCATTTTCCTAACCACTTTTAGAAGATTGGTAGCCTGAAAATCTATTTCACTGCAGTTAACAGAAAATATTTTGAATGCACTAAAAGGAAAAAAAAATCAAGTTACACACATACAGTATAAGTAATCTGATAAATTACCATTAACCTTCAGCTTTTAATTCTATCATAGTGAACGTGCTACTTTGGTAAACTGAAAATATTTGACTTTGTTTACTGAAACGCAAACGTGAAAGAAAACACTGTGGACTAAGAGGAACAGTAATAAAAAAAAAAAAAGCAATTCGTATCTTAAATATCTCACCGAATCTGAATGTAGAAATTAGCAAAGACAGCCTCAGGGTAATGTAAAATACATTACCAACCACTAAAGTCAGTAGACCTGACTTCTTAAACATTCTTTAGGGGTACTTCAGCCTTTGAAGTAGGTCTAGCAAGTTTTGTTACTTGTTCCTCCCCTTTGTAGCATGTTGGAAACAGCACGTGTGAGTAGCCAGAGAAATATAGATGGAAATCAACACAACACACTATAAATATGTATCGTGTTGGTTTCCTGTGGCTGCCAGAACAAAATACCACTAAGTGCATGGCTTGGAAAACCCAGAAATCTGTTGTCTCACCATTCTGGAAGCTAGAAGTCTAGAATCACAGTGTCAGCAGGGCAGGAAGCTGTTGAAAACCTGCAGAGGGGGGATTCCCTTGCCTCTCCCAGTTCCTGCTGGCAGGATGCAGCTGTTAGCATCCTTGGCATAGGTACTCATCTCTCCACTCCTCCATCTTCAGCTACCATCTCCCTAAGCCTCTCCACATCATCTTCCCTGGGGTGTGTACATCTCTGTGTCCACCCTTTCTCTTTCTAAACCATTTATGTTAGGTTAGGGCTCACCCTAATGACTTCTTGTGACTTGATTAACTGTAAAGGACCTACTTCCCTAAACAGTCATCCTGAGGTACTGAAAGCTGAGATTCAATCTATCTTTTCCAGCAAGCGGATCATAATTTAATACACATTAGATACCATCTGGAAACACGTCTCTACATTTTATTGCTATCGGGTGAACAATGTTGAAAAGCTCATGTGTTGTTGAGGGTAGCAAGACCTCTGAATCAGACAACACTGTATTTCAATCTGGCTTGCATGTGCGACCAGTATTTGGTAAGCTAATTTCAGCGTGGTATTACTATTAGGTCAGGCAATCTACACAATGTGGTTTTAGCACAACGCCTCGTTCTTGGTAAATGCATAATGAATGGTGGCCATTGTTAAACACTAAGAAAATGACAGGTGAGGGCACTTTAAACAGCTAATGGAAAATAGAATTAAATTATAAGCTTAAAATTTTAATCCATGCATAATTTTTCATAATATATACTTTCCTTGGATTTTTAAAAAGATCCCATTCATATGTATTTTGTGGTATAAATTAAATGGCTGAAAGATATTGATGAGCTCAAAGACGTAAACACCTTCAGGACTAGAAAAACATCTCTCCAGATGGCTCGTTCCCACTGGCTTCCAGAGCTGGGGTGCATCTGGGTTAGCAAATTCATTCATTAAGACTTCATCTGTCATTCAATGATCATTGATTAAAATGATGAGCTGCAGAAAGCTGTTTTTCCCCCCATAAATTATCATCTCAAAAAAAAAATAAGATCTGACTCTTAAGAAACCACAGTGTGTGTAAGTCAAACATCAAGTTGAAATCTGAAGCATAGACTGGGCCTGTAATAAGCAAAAGCTCTTAGCCAAAACAAACTTTTCCTTTGCATCTGAATTGCAAACAAGACCTTGATTGGCAAATGTGCAAGGAACTGTTTATCACTCCTTGATATCACCTGCCCCTTAGCTCCCTCAGTCGTACACACCCTTCCTGCAGGGCACGAGGTGGGTGGCAGAGAGCAGAGAAATAACAAGGAGGTGGTACTTTGGAGCAGATCCTACCAGAACTAAAGGGTGATTATCCTAGTGTCTTCCAGGATATAGGAATTGTTTCTGGTCACCTGGACAAGCTTCCTGACTTCTCTCCCAGGGACCCTCAGGCGATGTTCTGAGTCCTGGAGGATTTCACTGGAGGGCCTTTAGAGACCTGTGTGGGACGACTTAATGGTCATCCTCAGGACCCTCATCTCTTGATATTCATGCTTTTGTATAATTTGAGCCAGTTCTGTGGCCTATCTCTTGCTATAGCAGATACTGAAGTATTGTTATGCATATATGCTCTGACTCGCAAACCAACTCACTCAGAATATTGCACTCCTGGTTAAATTAGAAGAAATATGGCAGGCATCTGGCACAGTTGGATAATCAGCAACTTGGGATGTCCATACGTTATATAGGAGTGCCTGGTTTGAGTCATAGCTACTCCACTTCAGATCTAATGACCTTCTAAAGCACCTGCTGGCAGGCAGTGGGGATACTGGTTCAGGCACTTGTGTCCCTACCATCCACATGGGGGATCCAAATCGAGTTCTGAGTTCCCATCTCAACCTAGCTCAACCCTGGCTGTGTTGGCATTTGAGAATGCACTGTCTCTGCTGCTTCTCTCTCTCTCTCTCTCTTTCCCTCCCTCCTTCCCTCCCAACTTTTCTCTTGAATGCATGTATTTGTATGCTTGCCTTGTGGTGGTCTGAGTATGTTTCATTTTATTTGGAAGGTAAACACAAGGCAAGCATACAGATACTTGAATTCAAGAGAAAGGTGGGAACATAAATAAATCTATATTTTTTAAAATATGAGACATAAGCTACCATGAGATTTCAATTACAAGAAAATTAGTTCTGCCAACATGCCAGCTAGGAAATGGACCTTAGTCCAGTGTAGCCTTCAGAAAAAGAACCCAGTACTAGTTGATTTCTTGATGACAGCTTAGCAAAGAACCCAGCTAATCTCTGCTGGGACTCCTGACCCGGAAAAGCTAGAACCTCATAAACATGTTATTTTGGGTCCAGACATTTTTTGTCATCTACGTTAGCATGTATATATTATTATACAGCATAGTGGACAAGCAGCACAGAGCCCCTACACACTGTGGACACACAATATGATTGTGTACTGTAAGCCAAGAACTGGCAGCCAAAAACATCCATAGCAACTTTGTCTTCTGCACTTACCCAAGGGTCCCATGCATACCTCACTCATTTATTCAGCATGGAATTACCCAGCAATATACTCTAGGTTAGCAACTGTGCTCCATGCAGAGCATCCAGACGTGTGTGTGGTGCAGTCTCTAGCCAGGAAGGCCTAGCTTTACGAAAAGGAGTCAGATTTTTCCAAAGAATATTATAGTCCAGAGTCTATGGCAAGAAGTTAACCATGTGTGAGAAGACAGCTGAATCAGAATGCCACTGAGTATGAGTGACCTGTGCAGTTCAGGACAGACACACTTCGGCTGCTGCTTTCCAATGTCCACATCACAAAATGTTAAAAGCTTTCTCATTTTTGGGTTGACGTGTTAACAACCTTTCACACTGCATGTGGCAGGTTGTCTAACCTATTCACCATTGGAGCCCCAACACTGAGAATACTGTTTGGAAAAGAGCTGCTGAACAAAGAGTTCTGAATGAATCTTTAGGTAGAAACATCCTTACAAAGGTTTTCCTTCACTACAAAGGAACTGGATTTGGGAAGAATGATAGGAATCTCTTGCACGTGGCTTCTTAGCACCAAGAGGTGATGTGTGAGGATTAACTTCTATTTGCATCTTCCACAGGCTCCAAGATGGGTCTGGATGTCACGACTCACTCCAACGATTACAGCAAAGAAGAAAAAGGTGAGACATAAAATGTTACGCTGTGGTTTGCTTGACAATCAAATTTTATTCCCTCTTCAACATTTCTGTGACCAATGAGAGATGAAATTGTGATAGCTCTCTGTAGCACCACAGTTATTTACACAAATTGCTTAGTTGGATTTGTAACCCTCTCATGTGGGAATTTAGAAAAACAGCTAATACTTTGTTAGTGTGGGGACAGCTTTTACAAAGAAGGTAGAACAGTCAACCATCCACTCAAATGATATTTTGATTCAAGATGGCTTCTAGGTAAGTGTTCCTTATAATTGATCTCATTTGCTTAAATTCATAATAGGGTTTTCTAACATCTAACAAGGGAATGACGCAAATTGTTTTTGTGCTATAATAATTAGGTTCCATTGGCTTATTCATTGGAAAGACTGTGGCAATCAGCAATTCAAACAGTACTCTTCTCATAGGAAGGATTTAAAGAGTTTTATTTATCTTGTATTTTTAATAAAAGCAAATAGTTACTTCACTTTGTCCATACTTTAAAACTTTCATTCACTGATTTAAAGTAAGTATAAGGGAATATTAAACTGGAAGCTGGCCAGGCTGGGAAGCAAAAGCTGGTTTTCAAGGCATTCTCACAGCAAAACATTTGACCTCTTGGCTCACAAAAATACTATTTAATTGTAAATTTTAAGACTAATCGTTATTGTGCAGCCTTGTCTCTTTAAGAACTGTAGAAAAGAAGTTGAAATTTTGCTGAGTACTTGATATGATTATATTTAGGCAACTATCAAAAAATTCAAGTCTATGAACTGAAAACATCTACAAAGTAAAATGAAACCTCCTGCATATTTCATCTTAAATTTATGGCAGACTCAGGATCTGGAATTTAAAGAAAAAACTACCCAATGCTAGACATTGCTGGCAGGAAAGGTATTGGGCAAACACACTGAAGACACAGTCCACCCCACGTCCCTGAGGAGGCAAGTGAGTTCCTTTATTCACAGAGCCCCTTGATGTGACCTTTGCTTTCTTGTCTGCTTTGGCTAATAAAATCCCTTTGAAGCACTCTGAGCTCCGCTGAAGCTCTGGTTTGTTACCCCAAACATTCTTCTCTGAAGTCCTTGAGTTATTCTCATTTGATTTTTCCGGCAGTTCCTTCACAAAGCACATACGCCTGGGTAGTCTGGCTGTGGGTGTTGAAAGCAGATGTACACATCTTCCTGACTGTACGCCCTCTTCAGGCTTTTACTGTGCTGAGCTTTAGCAGGGTGCAAAGGAGTTTAGACTTGCATTCCCTTAATGTGATGCCTCCCCAACTCTGTAGCTATGCAGCCAAGCCAAGGGACTTCATTTTTCTGAATCAAAGTGTCACTGACTGTTAATTGGGGTCAACTATACCATCAGCCACCTAGAACTATGGGAGGTGGAGTGAAATCATGCACAGGTGTTCAGTAGACTGCCTTGTTTGTCTGCAGGAAGCCCTGGCTGCACAGGTGCCTGCTGACACTTACGCATCTGCTACCTTGTCCAAACGCGAGGGCTGTTTCTGGAGAATCCGCCATAGTTCTTCAACATTTGTTTTCTGTCATTCATACTTTTAACATGTTGGAATTTAGGATGTATTTTATAATCTAGTCTTCTTAGTAATCTAAAATTGTTTTTGTTATCACATTTATCAAATACAACATAACATTTTTGAGAATTCCTTTTAGTTTGTGATTTTTTTAAAAGTTTTTTTAGTATGTATCTTGGGAAAACTTAGCTGCTAACGTAAATAAATGTCAATGGTAACAAATGAAGAAAGTAGTTTGAAAAAAGAAACAGAATTCTGAAACCTATCTCCTCATTTTCTGTTCTGCTTCTAGAGCCCCCAGTCTCAGCAAGCCACCATAATTATTTAAATTTCTTGGGCAAAGGGGCACTGCCCAGTTTACTGTGGTTTCTTTAGCTATTTTGAAGGTGTTTCTGACCACTAGTACATCAAATTGCCATCTGGTACTCCAAGGGCAGAAAATCTTGGTTATGGCAACTCTATGACAATTAACATGTCTATCTGGTCACTCTTGTCTTGGAAAGCCTTAATAATGATGCTATGAAACCTGAATTTCTGTAGACTTTGTCTTTCTAGAAAGCATTGTTGTTAATACTACCCTCTTTAACTCTTCACTGTGGGTGATAAATTGATCAAGGTCATTCTGAAACCTTTTTAACTTTGTCTTTATCATTAGTAATTCGGAACTTCTAAATGGTCAGTAATTCATTTTGCTCAGCCAGAATTTATTCTCTCAGATTTCTGTAACATATTGTTTAGACAATGAAAAGTAAGACATATGTGACCCTCACAAAATTTGCAGTTTATTACAGAAGACAGAAAGGAAGCAATTGATTATGCAACCCAACATGGCAGAACTCGCCAGGAGAGGATGACCTGTGCAACCTCCTACATGGGAGATGAGATGCGCATATGGGCACATAGTCATTTTTGGACCCCATTAGGTCATGACCCAATTTACACAGCATTCAAAATATTGTTTGCCTTCTATTTATTTTAGCTAATAAAAGGAAACATTTCAGGGCAGAGGGCCCTGGAAGGCAGGCACTAAACACTGCATGTGGAATGGGTAAGCAACAAAAAGTTAATCCTTAATAGGTGATTGAAATGACAAAACAGGATGAGAACAGCAAGTGTGAGGCAAAGAAAGAGAAGAAAGTTGGCATTAGCTCCTGGAAGATAAATTGTACCAGTTTTCTTTCTCTACCCCCGCCTTCCGCTTGGAATATAGTCCTAAGCACAGCACAGAAATGCTCAGAGCATCTTGCCTTGTGATAACAGAGAACACAAGATCACCCAGAAAGAAGGAACAGCAGGAAAACTTGGAGAGATGGGAGGGATCTGACAGGCACTCTTGGGCCTGGCTGCTTTCTCTAGAACTCTCCTTGCTAACCTTGCTGCTGCCAGCAACCAAACTGCATGTGCTTGACTTTTCTGGGGGAGGACGCAAGAGGGTGAAGGTTCTGGCTGCAACAAGGAAGCCTTGATCTTCAGAAAGAACTGTAAAGAACCAGCTCAGGAGGAAGAACACTTGAAAACAGGATTTCTGCTTGACAACACACCAGATGTGCAAATTTAATTCTGAGATTGGACATGATTCACTGATCTGCTTTTCAATTGTCTGTTACCTGAATAGCACATTTCCAATACAAATAGACTACTCCAAAGGTGGAAAATTAAACAATTACTTAAGTGTACAGGGCCAGGGCTTTAAAAAAAAGATTAATGTGTGGTACCTGCATAGAGTTTCTAAACTGTGTTGCTACCTCTTTATCCACAGACTCTAAATTAACTGATAAATTATATAAGTGGCAACAGGTAGTTGTCAAACGTTTTGTCTACAAGCATAATTGAACTTGAAAGTTTTGCTAAATAAGATATACTATGACAATAAACCTTGTGATTTCAATGATTAGACATGGAACTATTATACAAATGATGTATAATTAATTAATACATATATGAATGGTTAATGCGAGTTGATAGAGCTGTGACTTTGGGGTCAGTGATCTAGGCTTAAATCCTGGCAGTGCCATTTGCCAGGTGTTTGTCTTTGCAAATCTTTGAGCCATGAGTCCTTCTTCTATGAAAGGGAGGTTTTGGGAAAAACAGCAGAGTTCTGGTTGGGGCAGAGAGTGTAATGGAGCAGTGGATGTAGCATACCTAGCAGGGCTGGCTATGCTGTAAGCCATCAGCTTATGACAGCTGCTCTGGTGGCAGTTAGCTTTCCTACTCCATACGTAAACCTGGTTGATAATTAAATATCTCCAAATCAGAGTTTCCTCAGCTTTAATGCTTATCTATGCTAGAGACCAAATGAGACAATATGTATGTCAGCATTATTAAACAACATACGTCTTTACAAGTGTAGAATATTACCCTCTTCTCTCTTATAGGCTGTGGGCTTAGAGCTGTTTGTGTTGTCGGTATGTCCTTGTTTACTTAAAGTGCTCCACGTGCAGGAGGCCCATTGCCTTTCCTGCTTCTATTTTTAGCACACATTGCAGATTCACTTCATATAAATGGCCTTACAGGCAGATGTTTTACAAAACTCAACTTTTCTTCCCAACTTTCTTTCTTCCCATCCTTCTTTTTCCCTTCATTCTTACTAAATTCCACTGTGTCATCATTTGTCCTCTTTGTCTAGGCTTTACCATAAAATAGTACCAGTGGTCACTGAATCTGGCTTTGTTGTTTACCGAATGTGATCTTGGGCAAATGAAGCTCTGCGTTCGGTTCTGTTTCCAATCTGCAAAGTCAGGGCAAGCAACCCATCTAGGGACCGTTGCAAGAATCGGGAGAGGACTCGGTGTCACGTACAACTGGGATTTGCTGAATGTGTCAGGGAGTGAGTGCTCCTGACTGACCTGTGAATGATGCGCTGACTCTGTAAGTAGTCCAGGGCCATGGCCAGCTCACAGATGAAGAGCTTCACGGTGTCTTCCTGGAAGCGTACATTCTGTTGCAGGTGGTAGCGCAGGTCCCCACCCAGCAGGAGGTCTACCACCATGAACATGTCTTCCTCATCTTGGAAGGAGTACCTGGAAGAACAGAAGAAAAGGAAACTTAATAGAAACATTTACCTGCTAAACAATCCTAGAGGGAAATGTGAGATGTGTCCCTACAGATAAAAGCAGGTGGTTTGGTAGCTAATACCCCAGGCTTTGGGTGTACGTGGTCCATGCTATCAGGGTCTAAGTTTTCCTGTGTGTAAGATGCAAATAATGCCACATTTAAACATAAGAAAGAAAGCATATGTTGTTTATTATCATGCTTGACATATCTAAAAAGCATGTTTGCTGTTCATAAAAAGCCCAGGAAATAAACAGAATGCCACTAATCTACTAAACATTAGTGATGGTTTCCTTACCATAAAATGACTCATAAAATGAGTCACGAGGCCTCCATGAAACATTCTCATGACTATTTTTCTACACTAATAACTTCATTGTCTAGCAACACACAACACATTCTGTTCCACCTGATTAAGAAAAAGATATGCAAAGGTCAGTGAAGAAATTAGGTCACAATATGAAGTTTACTTATTTATTTTTAGGGTGGCAAGGTAGCTGAAAGCTAGAACCTGAACTAAATTTGGGAGGATAATACATGATAATAATTATTAGAATTCCTAATAAATAAGGCCAGTGACTAAAACTGGGCAGCCTCTGGAGTGTTCTGGAATTTCTGGGTCTACCTGCAAAGCTGCTCTCCTGCTCCCAGGCTTTCATGCTAAGTCACAGTGCCAACCCCACAGAACTACAACCTGGCAGAGAAAGGCATACATTCTAGCACAGCTGTGGAAAACAGCCTAGTGTGAGTGGCAGAGGGAAACTGGCTTGGATTTGCTGGAAAACCAGTTAGGATAGGGAAGCTGGAGTTTGGAGAAGAGGGAAGAGTCCATATTCCATGCCAGACACTTGGTCATGAGTCAGTAAGCAGCAGGATTTCAGACAGGATGTGAGACGAAATGTGGGTTTCACTCTCAAGCCAGCATGGGGTCAGACGAGGAAATGAGACAGAAGGAGCAGAGCTGGCCTCAGCGATGTGGGGTGTGTCCTGTAAGCACACACTCCTGTCACTCTGACTTGTTAGTTTCCTTCGAAGCACTGACCCAATTTCAAGCCACCGTAGAGTTCTTTGTGTCTTTCTGTTTTGACACTGAGATCACATTTCAGAGTCATAATAAAGTCAAATAATTAAGTGGTGGCAAGCAGTGCTGAGCATACACACCAATTTCTGGTGACAACCCCTTTGCTTAGAGGACACATGGAGAATAACAACTGTGGGAGAACTGAGTAAATTTTCTGCTTTATAATTATCACTGTGCTAAAAGCGAAAAGGAAGACTCATTAAAAAAAAAAAAAGGAAAGGAGAAATTCAACAAAGCATAACCCGAGGTGGCAATATTCTAATGAAGCCTCAGGGTTCCCTTGTTTATTTGTTCAGTAAGCGAATGCATTGTTTACCCCTAGACACGGATTCATTTCACAAAGAAGATGCCAGAAATTCAGCTGTTGGAAGTGTTTGCTTGAAGCACAGGAAATGTCTTGTAAAAATCAGAAGTGCATGCCTGGTGTTGTCTTTCAGGAAGTGATTCTTCATCTTAGTGCAGTCAATGGTCATTAGATTGTTATCTCAGCCATGGATGTGATGGATACCAAAAGAGGTCCCTGCATCTAGGCACTTCGTTCTACAATCCTTCCAACTGTGATCTATTCTACGGGGCTTCAGCAGGCACCATGTGGCAAAGTCCACATGTGATCATGCCTGGGATCTGCTGAGCCTCAGGCTATCCTAGGGAACACCACAGGTAGGCTCATTCATGAGATTTTCAGGAAGGTGTGGTAGATGGCATGAGGGCAGTGAAGGACAAATGAAGAGTGCTGACCATGAACATAGCTAGATCCAGTGGGAACAAGTGACTCAGACTGAGTTAGCACACCCAGCAGATCCAATTATTCCCTGCTATTGACTGTGGTAAGCTCCCAGAATGGGTCACAAAGCTCATGACAAGAGCAGAGGGGTCCTCACCCAACTACATGCAACTCTAAAAGGAACAGTGGTCTTATTAAATTGAGCCTGAATGAACAGACCTTTTTACTAGTACTTGAATTAAGCTATTCTTTATTCACAGAACTGATTGAGATGCTGGTAGTAGCAAGTTAGCAATAGTTTTGGAACATACAGGAGAGTATCAAAGAAACAAGAGGACCAGGCAAGAGACAACCTATTTCCCTTGGTCAGTACAAATATGAATTTACATAGACATGGATTCAAAACTGAATGTTAAAAATGATCGCTCCCTTTCAGCACACCAGCTCTGAGTCCTCCATCTCATCTTTTCAACTCTCAATGGAATGGAAGATAAGGATTTTCTTTTCTAAAACTCTCCAAGAAAAAACAATTTGTGAGCATAATACAATCTGGTGACATCTAGAATATTAAAATTCATGTAATCTGATTTTTCTTTAAATAAGAAAAGAGTGACCTTGTACTCCAACCATTCATGATATAAACAAATTGTTGTGTTTTCCTAACTTGTTTTTGGTGAACCATATTTATTTCTTGGTTGCATGTAAAATTCATTACGAAACGTAAGAAAGGAGATAACAAAAGGCTCCCCATCCATTTCACTCTGTCCTGTCATGTCTGTCCTGGAACGTTGCAGCAAACTCTTTATCCCCCGATGATCTTAGACCTCTCCAATCCACTCATTATAGTTCAATTATGCTATTCAGCCTCAAGAGGTGCTCAGCTCTCCTTACGATCTACAGGGAATGTATGTGGCCTAGCTGTGTTCATTTTTCAAGCCTTATCATGAAGATCTTTTCTTTCCATTTGCAATCATTGGCTAATATTACCTCTAGCATTTGAGGCTTGTCATGTGATGTGGTCTATGTCTGTGGTTACCATTGCTTGCATTCTGTTCATCTTTCCAGTCTTAGCTCAAATGTCTTGAGTTTCTCACATGAGACTTTTCTCATATCCCATACAGAATTATGTCTGCTTATACTCTTCTTGATTCCTTGTGTTTCCATCTTCTTGTTTATAGGACTCACCACAACTTGAAAATTCATTCTTGTAGCTTTTGGCTTACTTGCGTTTGTTCACAATGTGCCATAGCATGCATATCTGCTTTTATGCACCATTGATGCTTCGGTCCCTTACACTGTCTGCAATCTTGGTTCTGGTGATGTTCACAGAGAAAGGTAATACACCCATAAGTGAATGGAGTGAATGAAGGAGACTGAGAAGCAAGGCTAAAACCTAAGTTCTGGGTCAGCATTGTGATACATCAGGCTAAACAGGAACCTGAAATGACAGCACTCTGTAACAGTACTGGTTAGGGTCCTGCATGCTCCACTTTCAATCCAGCATTTCTGCTAATGCAGCTGGGAAAGCAACAGATACCGGCTCAAGTGCTTGAGCTCTTGCCATACACAGGAGAAACTAAGTGTAGCTCCTGGTTCGTGATTTTGATCTGGCCCAGCCCCAGCTATTGTGGCCAGCAGAGGAATAGGCCAATGGGTGGATGATGTCTCTCCCTGTCTCTTGCTCTTCCTTTACAACTCTACCTTTCAAGTAAATACGTAGTGATTTTAAAATATAGGCTCTGAAGGGATCTGGTATAAATGCTGAGGGTTTCTATTTTGAGAAATCAGCATGAGTAACATGTAAGTCACAAGGAAGTCATTCATGCGCTTGGAATCTTGTGAAAGTCACATTGAGATATATCTGAATCTGAAGAATGTGGAGATCTGAAACATCAGCCAGTGCAGTGTTTTTGAGACTGTAAATCAAAAGTCAGTTTGGTTAATTGTGGCTGCAATTAAAAAAAAAAAAAGAAAATCGATTGCTGATATCATAGGATAGGTGCCAGTACAATAGAAGGCCTACATATTGTTTATGAAATTTTGGTTTGGTGACTAGAGTGAGGGCCTGTCAGCGTCCCTACTGGGTTTCGATGAAAAATATGGTTCTTTCCATAGATTGTAAACGTTTGAAGGGGTTGATATTTGGTATCACCTGGATTTGAGACCTGGCTCCACTTTCAGTCCCAACTTCCTGCTAGTGTCTGACCTGTGGGCAGGCAGAGCTCTAGTGCTCAGGACCCTCTCACCCACGTGGGATACTTGGCTTGAGAGCCTGGCTCCTGCCTTCAGCCTGGCCAAGCCCTAGCTGTTGCAGAGGTTTTAGAAGCAAACCGGAGATCTCTGTTTATTTTTCCCTATCTGTTTCCTTTTCCACTCTCTCCTTCCCTTCCTCACTCAACCTTTAAAAGATACACAATTAGTAAATGAACAATTTTTAATGAGCATCAAAACAATGATACTGGGAAAACATACATCCTATTGCACAATTGCTATTCCTAACACATATTCAGACTAGACTTGAACAGGGTCATTTCTGGTATTCAAATCTAACAAAGGAAAGGAAAAGGAACAACTAATTTTATATATTCCCTCTTAAAGCTCTTAGACTTTGTGAAAAAAAAAGATAGATTCATCAAAGATATTATCAATATAAAATATATAGAAGTGAAAAATATATAAACATCAGATAAATCTGAGTTTAGTCTCTATTATATATCGTTATATATCATTATTCATATATTTATTCATAGATCACATTTGTGAATTTGGATTAAATCTCTTAATGTGAATGAAAATTCAAGAAGGACATACGTACATTGGGGATCCTTTTTTCATACATGACAAAGAAGAGATGAACTGTCTGTAAGCATAGAGCATGCCAAGAAGCAAACTGTGGAAGAACTTGGCCCTGGACTAAGCCTGCATGTGTTCAAATCCCAGCTCTGTTGCTTTAACCTCCTTGTGACTTAGAGCAAGTTAAGTCAGCCCCCAGCATCCTCATGCATAACGGCACATCGCTCACAGAATTGTTGAAAAGGCCGACATAGGATACATGAGATGGTTACAATAATGCCTGGAACTAATGTGCCTTATTATTATAATCATTATCTTTCTTCTGCTTCTTAATATAATATACCTATGGTTTTGAATGGACCAGCTCATTTTATGCCATTGTCTTTTTATTCCATAAGTTAATGGAATAGATTAAGATCACTATGAATGCTAGAATTGGACGAGATGGAAAATATTCTCCAATGCAGTTTTTTTCAAAATGTGGGTCATAACCCATTAATGGGGTATAAAATGAGTTTGATGCATTATGCAAAGCAGGTTTTTTTTTAAAGAGAAAATAAGATATAAGGAACAGAATTAAGAATACAGAAATAAATCTTTATAGCCAACTGATCTTAACAAATTTGCTAAGAAAGGATAGTTAATATATTTACCCTTTGACAATTAAATACCCACATGTAATAAGATGAGTTTAGACTTTCACACCATTTGAAACAATTAACTCAAGTAATGTTTAGGCTCCAAAGTATAAACATCATAAGACACTTAGACTAATACTTTGAGGCCTTGGGTTAGGCAAAAGGTTTTTTAATGCAATAGAAAATCATAGTCCATCAGCTATTTACGAATTAGACTATCAAATTTAGAAACTTTGACATTTCAAAAGACATTTTTAAGAAATGAAAAGGTAAGCCACACACAATAAAGGAGAAAATATTTTCAAATATCTGACTGATAAAGATTATGTCCAGAATTCACAAAGAACTGCTCTAATTTAGTAGTCAGAGCAAACAACTCAAGTTTTTGAAAAAGCAAAACAGGGGCTGGCATAGTGCCATAGCATGCTAAGCCTCTGCCTTTGGAGCCAGCATCCCATATGGATACTGATTCCTGTCCCAGCTCCTCCACTTCCAATCTAGCTTTCTTGTTTTTGTTTGGGAAAGCAGCAGAGAATGGCCACAAGCCCTTGAGCCCCTGCACCCACGTGGGAGACCTGGACGAATCTCCCATTGCCCTGCTCCCGACCAGCCCAGCTCTGACTATTACAGCCATAATGATGAGTGAGCCCGTGGATTCTCTTTGTCCCTCTCTCTTTGTCTCTTTCTCTCCTTCCCTTTGTGTAACTCTGCCTTTCAAATAAAAAAGAAATAAATCTGTTTTAAAAAATCAGCAAAACCCATGAACATATATTTTCGCTAAAGAACATATACATGAAAAGATGCTGGATACCACTAGTTATTAGATAAATGAATATTAAAATCACAAATATCACCACCATCTGAATGAATCATGCATGTGACAGGCAATAACAAATGTTGGCGAGGAGGCAGAGATGGAGCAGCCCTTGTGTGTTACTCTTGGGAACGCAAATGGCGCTATGACTTCGGAAAAGAGACTGTCAAAATGTATAGCATGAAATTATTACACCTCTCCGCAACTCTGGCACTGGGCATTTACCTCCAAACAAATGAAAACATTGTTCTATGAAAAGACTTGGACATCAATGATTGTCACAGCATTATCCATCAGTGGCAAAAGTTAGGGAAACACCAAATACTTTTTCAATGAGTGAATGGAAAGACAACTCTTATCCTTACAATAAAATACTATTCAGCACTAAAAAAGGATAAACGCATACTACAACATGTATGAACCCCACAGACTTTGTGCTGTGTGGAAGCCAGACATAAGACTACATTTTATAATTCCATTTGCATGAAATTGGCATAAAGGGTCATTTTCTAGAGACAAAATAGATGCGGTGGTTACCTGGGGCGCAAAATGGAAATGACAGTTAACAATAAGTATGACAGGGATCTTCAGGGAAGGAAGAACAGCTTGTAACATTGATTTATGACAATAGTTGCATCACTTGAGACACTCAAAGTTACTTTGTTGTGTACTTAAAATTGGAGGATTTTATGGTCTCTAAAATACACCCCCCCAGAGTTGCTTTAAAGAAAAGATACGGAGTCAAAAGAAAAAACAGATTATAGTACAGACTAAACGCTTGCTCAGGACTCCTGGTAGGAGACTGTAGAGCCAGGACCGCCTCCGAAATATTGCACTTCCTGGACATGCTGTGCACACCGCACACCGCGGCCGCTGCAGTTTAGAATACAACATCTACAGGAAAATCCTGTCAGGGAAAAGGATGATTATTTAAATACCTTTCAATTCAATTCTCTGAATTCAATTTGTCTGCCTTCCGAGTGATCTCATTCCACTAGTGGGATATATCTGATCTTCAGGCAGTGGTCTCCATAGGAGAGTTTTTAAGACTCAGTGCTGCCCTGGGGACTAGAGTGAAGGCACAGTTAATCTGTTTCCTGAGACTGACAGGGAGCGCTCACAGCAGGCTTTTCACGGCTTAGGGGAAGCATTAGCCCTCTGAGAGGAGGCTGCTGGGGGCTGGGCATACTGGCTGTTGGATGCCACATTCAATTAGTATAGCACCAAGTTCAATGTTCAAGTCTCTGTTCAGGCATAATGGTCCAACACAGGTTTCTTTTTGTGGCTCTTTCATTGAAAAGCATTGTTAGTCCACCTAATCCATTCATCCAAAAAACAACGCAGCACATCCAGGGCTCACAAAGTCACGTGTTAATGGTCAAAAGAAACAATATCCAGTTTTTCTGCTTCTGTAATGTAACTGAAATAGCACAATACGACAATTGGAGGTACAAGAAAAGCTGATGGCTTGGATAATTCTGGAAACCAGTTGAAGCAACCATTTAAATTCTCTCTGTTATAGGGGAAGTAACTGGCAATCTCAGCAAGTATGTCACGTCTTACTCACGCTCCAGAGGAAGAACGATTCCGTGTGGGCTTAGGGAAGCCACTGCTGGTGAGAATACAAGGAAGTGGGTCTCTCTCACATATATGCTGCGAATGCAGGGCAATTCAGTGAAACTTCCTTCGAGGGCAATTTGGAAATAACTCTTTAAAAAACCATGGCTTTTGACCATGTGCTTTTTTTGCAAGAATTCTCACTGTGTATATGAATGCAAAGTACCCAAGATGTACTTGGAATACTCATCAGATCTTATAAAATCCCAAACAATTTGCATTTTTACATGATGGTGAATTCATGCTAAATATCACACAGCAATTTGCTAAATTGGCAGACCTATAGTTTGATATAGAAAATTTCTAGTATAGTATATAATGAAGACAAACAAAGAGAGAAAAAGTATTATACTACAGTATGTGTTATACTAGAAAAATTGCTTAATGTACATGAAAGGATATATTAAAAAATGCACACAACACCAAAATGAAAAGAGACATTATATACATATGCAATTCTATGCATAGTATTTTTTTCTGGAGAAAAAAATAACCAATAATCCAGATGTTTGGATCATAAGTCATTTTTTATTTTGATTCAGATATTTACATTTAAAATGCCAAATGGAAGGAAATCATTTTATTTGACTTTGTTATAACTGATATGTTAGCTCGTCAAGAAAAGATCTAACCAAGAAGGCAAGTTTATATAAATCTAAGCTAGTATCTTTCGCCAAATACTAGTCAATATTCTTATTTCCCTGAGAACTGCGCATTTTTTTTCTAAAATTAAAAAAAAATGCTTGAGTCATATAAATTGGTGCAAGTGGGCCCAGCGCGGTGGCCTAGCAGCTAAAGTCCTCACCTTGAACGCGCTGGGATCCCATATGGGCGCCCGTTTTAATCCCGGAAGCCCCACTTCCCATCCAGCTCCCTGCTGTGGCCTGGGAAAGCAGTCGAGGATGGCCCAGAGATTTGGGACCCTGCACCCGTGTGGCTCCTGGCTCCGGAATGGTGCAGCACCAGCCATTGAGCTCACTTGGGGAGTGAATCATCGGGCAGAAGATCTTCCTCTCTGTCTCTCCTCCTCTCTGTGTATCTGACTTTGCAATAAAAATGAATAAATCTTTTAAAAAAATAAATTGGTGCAAGCAACATATGTGAAATGCCACTGGTTTGTGGGTTTTTAGATCTTGTATTTTTCATCTTCCCTGACCTATTCTTCGTTTATTGCCGATACTTTTCGGTTGAGAAAGTTGAGCCACTTTTGCTGGTAGCATTTTCTCAGGCCGCATTTTCCTGGTGTCATTCATGTCATGTCTCACTCCATGCTCCACAGCTCCTCAAAGTCTGTAAAAAAATTGCTAGTTAGATCTCGGGGCTTGCTCAGAGTCAGGCTCAGGTTTTTTATTTATTTATTTTTTGATTTTTGTATGATGGGTACAATCAGTTTAGAGATGATACCCTGTTTTATTAGGAGCTGTGTGGTTAGTATGTCCATATTGTGGTATTAGCAGCCCTTACCCGTATGAAAGAATCCGTAGGGATGTTGTGAGCTGTATCCTTTTCTGTTTGTGCTTTAGCTATAATTCTTTCATAGAGAGAAGGTTGCTTTCAGTGATTGTTCTGAGACACGGCTCGTTTAGGAAAGGTAAAACAAATGGTGCAAGTCTGTCCTTTACTTCAAAATCACTGGCTTGTTCCCGTGGAGGTTTAACAGATGGAATGAACTCATGGATTATATGTTAACCTCCTCCTCCTTATTTAATTCATAAAGTGCATTCTTTGCCCAATGGGAACAATTCAAGTCAGATCATGTGTTATTTTGACATGACTCTGATACGATTTGATGACATACAACTTTGGAATGTGAGGATATTGCTGAAAAAAATTTTTTTTGAAAAATGTTAAGTAAAAAAAGTAGTTAACAGTTTTTGAAAATTTTATGAAATTTTATTTTTTCATAATAGGAAAAGCAGTTTCTAGCTTGAGTTTTATAAATCTCTTGAGAAATAAAAATTAGAACGAGAAGTTTATTTAAAAGGTTAAAAAACAAAGAATATGGACACATATTGCTAGCTCTCTTGTTTATTTCTTATTCCAGAAAACCTGCTGATATATGTAGACATTGATATAATTTATGCACATATATGCAGTTGTAGTCTAAAATAAATGCATGTCATAATGTACTTTCACTTTATATT
Organism: Ochotona curzoniae; assembly: GCF_017591425.1. Lineage (NCBI taxonomy): Eukaryota > Metazoa > Chordata > Mammalia > Lagomorpha > Ochotonidae > Ochotona > Ochotona curzoniae. The sequence continues at coordinate 22,561,300 of NW_024464918.1, forward strand.
TCAAATCATAGAAATGGTTAACCTAATCAGTCTAACTAGTAACTCTTGTTTCCCTTACCGAAAATTCTTGATTTTAGTACCAAGGATGAATATATTTGCTTTATTCTTTCAGCCACACAAGACTCTGAGAACAGCAACATTAACTCAAAATAACCATACTGAAAACACTTCAGAAATGCCTGTCAAATATTTTTGCTGTTCTTTTACCATTAGTGTATATTCCACTAATGCTATCCAGTGCAGTTTCTATTTCAAAGCCAATTAAATAGTTAATTTCCAGTGTGATGATGTCACTAACTACTTAGGTTCATTCGTTTTAACTTAGTTTACATTTCAGAGAAGGAATGTAAAACTTACATTTATTTTATAGTTATATGAATTGTGTGTTTTCAAAGTCCAATAGTCAAAACCAGACATATTGAGAAAAGTATCGCTTTACTGTCTGTCTGATTACCGCTTCTGAACCCTCGGGTTGTTTCCACTTCTTGGTTATAATGAGCATTGATGTACAAGCGTGTGTGTTTGAATCCTTACTTTCAATATCTTGGGAATGTACATGAGAGTGAAATGGCAAGATCACGTGGTACTCTATGTTTAGTATTTTTAGGAATTGTCTAATTGTTGTCTGCACTGCCTGTACCGCATTATTCTGAACTGTAGCGTAGAGGTACAGTTTCTTTGCGTCTTCTGTAACACTCTTCATTTGTAAATAGCAACCATCCTGATGGAGTGAAGTAGCATCTCACTAAGGTTTTAATTTGCATTTCCCTAATGCTTCAGAATCTTTTATGCTGCATCTTTTAATGTGCTATGTGCCACTTCTGTAGTCATTTGCAAAATTACCATTTCTTATACCTATTTTTAAGTCAGGTGATGTTTCTTTTTTATCATTGAGCTGTAAGAATCCTATGATTAGTTTGGATAAAAGTCCAGAATTAGATACTTTCTTTCATCCCCATGGGATTATTTCTTATACTTCTTAATAGTAGTTATGAAGTTTTAAAAAAAACAACCTGTAGTTGTCTTATTTGTTATCAGAAGAAATTATTGTCTAGTCCAGGGTTTTGAAGACTGCTTCCCATATTTTTGCAATAGTTTTACATATATTTATTGCATTTTTATGTATTAACCATTCCAACTTAATATGCTGTTCGGAAAGAGTCCAGTTGCCTTTCTTTGCCCTTGAATAGCCAGGTGTCTAAACAATTTTGGATGAAGTATTTTCCTTCATTGAACTGTGGTGGTACCCTGATTAACAAATAATTGACTGTGAATATGAGAGTCTCTCTTTAATAACTCAGTTCTGTTCGATATCTATCTTTATGCCAGTTACAGTGCTGTCTTGATTACTACGGTTTTGTGGTTAAATTTTGGAATTAGGACGTAGCCTTCCAACTTTCATTTCAAGGTTATTTTAACTATTCCTTCAGCTTTCTGGATTTTGGATTCTTGACTTTCTATATGGATTGACTAACTTTGGCCTTTTCTTGCTAAATTTAAATTGGATATTGTCCCTTGGTATTTCCTTCTTATATTTCTACAGCATTCAGACATTACCGTACAGCATTCATTGTATCGCCACTTTTTGTTTTAAACCTGAAGTTTTGATTTGACTGCAAGTTGAGGGCTTGCTCATCTCTATCAGCAACGCTGGTACATGGCTTGGTACATAATGAACACATGTTTGTTCAATGACTACTTTATAAATCATTATTATGCATCTCTTCCTGCAAGGTGATGAGGATAAAGAGATAAGGGGTAAGATTCCTCTCTTATTGAAGCTAACCATTGTTAAACATCTGTAGTTAGGGATGGGCATTTAAAGGTAAAAGAGTTAAGGCATTTCTCTGAAAACCCACATCTCAGAAGGAAATGTGGGGCTCTGCTTGCCACTCCAGTCTTCTGCTCAACTGAACCACAGAAGCAGCAGGTGATGGATGCAGTGTTTGAATCTCTGCCTTCCTCCTGGTGGACCAGGAATATGTTCTAGGTTCATAACCTCAGTCAGTCCAGCCCTGGTTGTTGCAGATATTTGGGGGAGTGAAATAGCACAGGGAAGATTTTTTTCCTCAGTCTTTAAAATAAACAAAACATGGGCCCAGCATGATGGCTTAGTGGCTAAATCCTTGCCTTTCAACTAACTGCTGGAATCCCATGTGGGCACTGGTTCGTGTCCTGGCTGCTCCACTTCCCATTCAACTCCCTGCTTGTGTGCCTAGGAAAGCAGCAGATGGGTCCAGGCTTGGGAACCTGTACAAATGTGGGAGACCCAAAAGAAATTACAGGCTCCTGACTGTAGATGGCTTAGCTCTGGCCACTGGAGCCCCTTGAGGAATGAACCAGCGGATGGAAGATCTTTGTGTCTCCTTCTCTAGATAGATCTGTCTTTCCAATAAAAATAAAATAAATCTTTAAATAGATAAATACATGAAACAGAAGTAAATTTTCAAGACATCTGTATTCATATACATAAATATGTAGTTACACATGTGGCAGTGCTGGGTACTGTGATCGGCATAAATTTAGTGTGGAGTCATGGAAATCTCATAGAAAGTAATTCATATACTTGTGTGACTCAATTATAAATTATGACCTGAAATAAGCTGTTCAAAAATGTACAAGTTACCCAATGAGAAAAACCGTAGATGATTTTTAAAAAACATTCTATAAGCTGTTTCAGATCATTTCCTCATGTCTTGATAGAGCAACTGATCTTTCTGAAGCTCTGACCTTTCTCTGGACAGACCTTTGAATAATATTTTGTGAGCTGTGATCTTGTGTACTGCCTCTGAGGATGTTATCGATGAGGATTCGCTGGGGGGAATGTGGCTATTATTATTTTCTTCAGAATCATTTGAGACAACCACCTCAGAGAATAGCACAGCTGGTAAACAAGCACAGGGGAATTACAACATCTTGTTCCATGGGTATAAAGAAAAGCCAAGGCATGTATGCAAATGACAATGAAGAAGCATTAAATTAGACTTATCTAATTAATCTGAGGTCCAGAAAAACACACACACACATACAATGTTAGAAACCTTTTGTGTTCCCTGACAATCATAGACCATGGCAGGCAGACCAGACTAAGTTGGTGAACTGGGATGCCTGATGGAGTTAGAACCATTTGTGATTCAGAGTGTGGCTGAGTGAGCCCAGGCAGGGCAGAGGGAGGTACAGGACCCGCTGGGCCCGGCTCTGTGACTGACCTTTCTCTGGGGTCAAGAGACAACAACCTGATCTGGCATAGTGTGTGGTCCACATGTCAGACTTTCTAGCCAAAAAAGGCAATTTATATTCTTACTGACCATTCTAGGCCCTGCTCAGGATTCTCCGGCAGTGGGAGGACATCCTGACGTTTGCTGCCAGCGACAGACATTCTGCATGGCCTTAACATGCTCATCCTAGTCATCTGGGTTTAATTCACCTGAAATCCCTCCCTGTCTAGTACCTGCAGCCCAAGCAGGCTGGTGCTATCTTCAGAAACATTTCAGTCATTTTGGCTTCTGCTCTTGTCTCTCCGGCCCCGGTGTCCAATTCTATTTGTGATATTCAACAGTTGAAACTCTTTAGCAGGAAAGCAGGAACCCAGGCCAGGGCCTGCTGGAGCAGAAGCGTGGATTGTGTTTCATTCAAGTATTAAAACTGAACATATTGAATGGTTGCTTGAAATTTTCAAATAGATTTTGTAGTTGTACTTAATTTTTAAATGTTTGGCGTTATAATAATGATACATATCCATTATATAAGTGCTGATAGATATATAAAGTAATTAAAATAAAATGTAATTTAATCCTGAGAGTCTCAGAAATTTTGGAAATTGGGAATTACCATGACTTCCTGGTTCTGTGATTTTTGGCAAGAATGGAACCAATCATTTACCCACTTAATCACTTTTATCAGAGAAAAATATGAAGTCCCTTAAAGGGACCACAATTGAAGGATATGAGCGTTGGCATGTAACATTTTAGCAAAGCATGTGCAACTAACAAATTATCTAAAATGCCAGTTGTATTAAAGAGTGACTTCATGTAATATAGTTTCTTATATTCCCTCAATAATCTACTTTAACCCACTTCCGACATCTTACCAATTCATCAAACTTGACTATAGTATGGGAGGGACGGATGAAAGAGGGAGAAACAGAGAATGCCATCTTATCATATTATAGAGCTGTATCTACAAACTACATTGATTCTGTTAAAAAATAATTTTTTTTAAACCTGACCATAGTGTGGATACCTCACCAATTAAACTTCAGTTCCAGGTAAACCCACATACGCGCTTTAAGACAGCAACAAAACAAACTAACATTTAGTAAGGGTAATCTGTGGAGAATCGGACAAAATCGTACGGATTGGAATTATCTAAATTCCTAGGCACAATCTCAAGTGGCTAGTTAGATAATGTTCTTCTAATTGGATTCATTTCACGACTTCTGTTTTGCTTGCTTCATAGACCGACTTTTCAAGACACCTGTATTCCACCCACGCCTTGCTTTTAGCTTGTGGCTTCACACATTATAGGGAAACTCCACTGTAACGGTTGGCAGGTTTACACCACCTCCATCGCAGGGAGCTGATGTGTGGTGACAGCAAGGAGCAGCACACGACTCCCTTCGCCCATTTGCCCTTCACCACAGCCCCTCCACGAACTTAGGGAAAACTGAAACGTGAATTTCATCCACACCGCCAACAAAAACACCCCAACAGCCCCAACAAACACAACCCTCCATTCTAAAAGCAGAACCAGAAGCCCTTACCTGTTTGATAAGGGAGCCACGCACAATGTCTGCAGGAGATGAGGAAGAGCGTGGGCTTTGGTGTTAGCATTCCTAGGCTGGATCCTGCTCTGCCACTGGGCCTCAGTTTCCTTTGATATAGAATGGAGGTTGCTATCGCCTGGAGGTTGCTATAATGAGCAAGTGAGGTAACAGGTGCAAAGCCCTCAGCAATGGGGCATCACTACCAAGAAAGTGGTAAGGGCTGACGTGGCTCTGCAGGTTCTCTTGGTCTCACAGCCCAGGATCCCAGTCACAGATTAGGACGGTTCTTTCCAGCCAATGCATCTACTGGGTTGGATTTAGATGTCCAAAAGGGCTCCTGGTCATACTCCCTTCCACTTAAAAGACAGGTGCTGGGCCTGGCATGGTAGCCTAGAAGCTAAAGTCTTCACTCTACATGTACTGAGATCCCATATGGGTGCTGGTTCATGTCCTGATGGTGCCACTTCCTATCCTGCTCCCTGTTTGTGGCCTGGGAAAGCAGTCAAGGATGGCCCCAAAGCCTTAGGATGCCGCGTGGGAGACCCAAAAGAGGCCCCCAACTCCTAGTTTCAGATGGGCTCAGCTCTGGTTGTTGCAGTCTCTTGGGGAGTGCATCAGTGGATGGAAGAGCTTCCTCTCTGTCTCTCTTCTCCTTTCTATATATCTTACTTTCCAATAAAAAATAAAATAGATCTAAAAAAAAACCAAAACGGGTGCTCTGGTGACCCAATTTCTTGAAGCCATGCATGGCCCTTGTCTATTCACAGGGACAAAGTTGAAGTGGGGGAGGTGGTGGTGCTGAGGGGAACCATGAAGCAGGAGGCTTCATATCAATTCACAACAGCCTTCCGAGGAGCTGGCTGTGCTGAGCACGGCTGGGGACTGTTTGCTCTCAAGCCTTGGGTTGCTAGGGCATTGTTAAGAGCCCTCTGGACAGACGGGCAGGAAGATTTGATTTACACATCCTGGATGCCAGACCTGTCTGGCAGCCTTTACTTGATAAGGTGGCCTGCAGCGGAAGCCTGTTCCAGAGTAGGGTCAGGTTCTGGGAGCCGGACAAGGTTGACTTTCTAATCTGTCTGTGTTTCCCCCTTCACAGCTCAGGTCCCAGACAGGCTGACTCCCTTACTGGAAACACACTCCCAGTTATGCCAGTATGCCCGTCTCTCCCAGTTATGGGTAACATCTGGCACATCAGATTGTCATTTCATTTGAAAAGCAAAGAGAATGACATTGACAGTTGTGGAGAGAGAGAATTTCTGGTGCATCCAGATGCTTGCAGCACCCAGGGCTGAGCCAGGTCACCATCCGACACCTACATTTCATACCATGTTTCTCATGTGAGTGGCAGGGACTCAAACATGTGAGCCATCATCCGCTGCTTTCTGGGACACAAATGAGCAGGAAGCTGGAATAAGAAGCAGAAGCCAGGGGCCAGCATGGTGGCGCAATAGGCTAACACTTGCCTGTAAGCACCAGCATCCCATATGAGCACTGTTGTGTTTCCAGGTTCCTCTGGAGCAGTTTGTGGCCAGGAAAGCAATGGAGAATGGCTCCAGTCCTTAGCTCCTGTACCCATGTGGGAGATCAGGAAAACGCTCCTGGCTCCTGCCTCATGACTTTGCCTTGGCCTAGCTCTGGCCATCGTGCCTATTTGGAAAGTGAACCAGTAGAAAGAAGAACTTTCTGTCCTTCCTCCTCTCTCTATAGTTCTACTTTCCTTTCAAGTGAAAAAAGAAAGAAAGAAAACAACATCCCAAACCTCGAAGACACAGAGCCTGGGCTCTAATTGGGAATTATGATATAAGACATGGGGGTCCCAAATGACATCTTAGCCCCTGTACCAAATACTTGCCCCAGTCGGTTACATTTGAAATTAGGATGAATAATTAATCATTTTTTAGTAAAAATATGCCCCCTCCAATACTTTGGAGATATGCCCCAAATGAATAGATATTTATCTGAAATTCTACTGTAACTATACACCTGTATTTATCTGGCAGCCTGAATTTAACTATAAGTTATTTATGCTGCTCAATGAACATATATATGAATGAAAGAAGGAATGGGGCTAACGCAGGATCAAAGCCAGAAAGGCAAACATAGACATTTTGCTAGATAGCATACATCTGCATGTCAGGAAGGATGGTTTCATGGTAGGAAAACGGAAAATTCATTATATCTGTATAATTCTTGTTTCTTAAGTTGACTGCAATAAAGTTTTGAGATATCATATGTATTTACCTGCACACACATTAGTTTAAAGCCTAGGTTTTTAAATTTCGTTTTTTGTTTTTTCAGTAAAGGAGATCCAAGATGTCTGAATAGGAAAAAAGATGTGCTGGTTTGGACAATAGGGAGATATTAGAATAGTGAAGGAATGGAAGGAGATATTCCATGCAACCAGAAATAAAATCGTGTATGGGTAGGCATCCTAATACCAAAGTAGATTTTAAGACAATAATAAATTATAATCACACTTTTAGAAGCACATAGTAGCTGTAGAAGGATTCATTTACATTTGATCATGCTATACTTATTAAGGCAAAATATATTTATTAACAAGAATAATAAGGATTTACAAATCTTCTAGCTAAGGATCTTAAAGATGAAAAGATTTTCTACTGCACATTTAAGAACGTTTCCCTTCTAGTTTCCAATTATGTAGGTGGAGACAGACTCATTGGGGTGGGAGTCACCCCATCCGCTGTCCTCTGTCAATCTTAATCATGCCCAACGCATCATGTGAATGTCAGTGTGAGAAGCTAGAAGGAAAAACTACAGTATCATGTTCTCCCCAAGTTAGTATGCTTGGAGAACAGCTGTCTGGAATGACATCCAGTTATCAAACAGGAAAATTTCCAAACCTGGATTCCAAACCTGGGTTCAGTCTAACATCTCATAAATCCATGATTTAAAAACATGAGACTAAGGGGCCAGCATAAAATCAGGAGAAGAACTGCCCAATACTTGGGTCCCTTCTACCCACAGAGTGACCAGGATAAAGCTCTCGGCTTTGGCTTGACCCAGCGGGGCCATTGTGGCCATCTCGAGAGTGAATAGTGGTTGGAATATATTCTCTCTATATATGCATGGATATATTATATATAAGCATATAATACATAAATAATATATAATATATAACTGTATATGTATATTTCTGATTAAAAAATTATTTGAAAGTGGGACTGACAGAAGTAAGAGACAGAGATCTTCCATCTGCTGGTTTACTTCCAAAATGGCCACACTGGTTAACAATGAGCAGGTCTGAAGAGCTGGGAGATGGGAGTTTCTTCCAGGTCCTCCATATGGGTGCAGGGTCCCAAGATCTTGGGTCATCCTCTGCTGCTTTCCCAGGCCATAAGCAGGGAGCTGGATGGGAAGTGGAGCAGCTGCGACACGAACAGGCACCCATATGGGATGCTGGAGCCAGAAGTAGAAGATTAGCCTTTTGTGCCATGGTATTGGCCCCTGAAACTCCACCTTTTAAATGAATCAATTAGCAAAAAAACCTAAGAGTAGGATGATATCAACTTTGCCTGCAACAATAATAGGTGTATATTAAAAAGCAATGTGCTCTGTGTGTCTGTAGGAAACGTCTTCTTGCTGTAAGAAGAAAAGATTCCCAGACTGAACTTTTAAAGAAGGAAAATGTGACTTTGATCAAAGCAAGGCTGTGAAGTGGCAGTACCTTGTTATCCTTAGGGTACAATGACAGAGGAATAAAGGCAATCTGATGATTGCTAAGGAAAAGAGAACCACATCCATTGTAACTTTTCATGTGGCAGCATTTTGAATAAGCCACTCTCACATACTGATTAAATACACGGAGGCTGAGCTAAAATTACACGACCATGTCTAAATAGTGCAGATGCTATAATAGATCTATTTCCAAGTCACATAGAGCCATCTTCCTTTCAACTGTGGTGCAGAACCTTGGCACAAATTGGATAGGAAGTGAATTGTATTAATGAAAGATGGTGAGGGTTAATTTTTTGCACTGATTCTTTCAAAGGATGTCACTAAACACATAGTGAAATCTCAATTTTCCATTAGCATCCTTTAGACAAAGACATTGCGTGTCTTTGCTGGTAAGAACTGCTTGGTATGCATATTTAAAAAACAGTCATCCTGAGTTAACTTTAAGAGCTGGCTCTTAACATAATGGATGCATTAAGATGTAGAGGAAGAGACATGAAAACCTTAAAGCACGAGAAGAACAAGAGGTAATAGATACTGTAATCTTCTTTGCCGATTTCTGATCCTTGAATTATGGTAATGGCCTTGACAGCAGGTCACAGTCATTTAATGTCTAGTCACTAGCCTAAGTTAACTCCAGCACTGTTTAAAAAAATAATCCACTTTGATGAAAAGCAGCACCTTCCCTTTCTCATTGCACAGGGATCTAAGTGGCTGCTTAAAAAGTGTGCCACAAGGAACCCAACTTATTGCCAGTTATTTTAAGGAGAAAGTGCTTTGTACAGTTCTGGAAACCAAACTCACACCGATCAGTAAAGGTATAGTTGGCACCCAAAATAACCTCTGCCCCTCAGTTTGTAGGCAAAAACTATGTAATTAATCACCTACTGCCAGAACTCATTGCCTGTTCGTGACATTGCTTTCTTCAAATATACTGACCTCAGGGAGAAGGAAAACTGTGATGATCAACCCAGCCAAGGATGCAATAATTTATTGCATCACAAAGTGCACAAACCTGGGGCAGCCAGAAGCCCTTGAGGATGGTCCTCCTGAGGCCCCATTGACAAGCATGGCGGGGACAATGAGGACGAAGGTAGGAGGGCCTCGCTTTGGAGGCCCAGGAAAATGCTTACCACAGGTTAACCAGGAAGGGGTGCTCCAGGCCTTGCATGATCTGCAGCTCCTTGAAGACATTTCTCACTTCGTTGCGTTCCACACACTTCTGTTTGTTCATGTACTTCATGGCATACATCTTCTTGGTGTCATTTTTCTGGACGATGCAGACCTAACCGTGCAGTGCAAGGGAGAAGTGATTAAAGAGATGAGAAACAATCACAGTGCCAGGAGATAGAGCGCTCCTGGCTGGGAGGCCTTAACCATTGCAAATTCCCTGCAGCTGGAGGTTTTCCTTTTGCTCTGATTTCAGAGCACACAGTTGATTAATTTCCCCATGCACTACATCAATTCTTGATCCACTGCTGTTTGCCTGTTTTTGTTTTGGGGGGTTTTCTTTAGACAGTATTTTGAAGAGACTAGCTGCCTCTTTGTCAGGACTCTTCCAATAACAAACAACATCTAACAAACAATCCTGCTTTAGTGACTAGAATGGACATGACTAAACTGCCAAGTTGAACAACATTGTGCGAAGAATTGCTGTTTATAACTACACATTGTAGAATTGAAAACGACTTGAATCCTTGGGAAAGCATTACCTATCATTCGTTTGTGGCTTCAAAACATGTTATCCTTTGAAGGGCCCTATGATTCCTGATAAAATACATTGCAGATAATTTAAAAATGAAATTTAATGGAAATAGGAAATAGTATTTTCCCTTAGAGTATATCTCCAGGGAGAAACTAATATGAAGGTTTGAATCTAGATGTTTTTTTCCAAAACCTTAGAGTAAATATATGTGTTTTTCATGATAGGGTTTGAAGATAAAAACACGGTTGCACTATGTAAAAGAGCATAAAAAATTGGGTGGTTTATTTCCCACATGAAAAGGATGAAGTCTTATTTGACAACTACTACCGGAGGAACAACTAGTACAATTTGGAAAAAATTCTGAAAACTCTTTTCTAAGTGGATAAGACTTTATTTTAGAACAGACAGAATAGGGGACAAATAAACAGGGTGGTGTTGGTCCAGCAGTCTGCTTGGAGAGAAGACAGGGGGTTGGCAACTGGGCTTCGCTCAGACTGAGCACCAGGCAGAGTCCCTTGGGGGAGACGCAGAGTGCCACAGGGACCCCAGGAACGTGGTTGGGGGATATGTAGAAAGGATCCTTGGTGGAGTTCGCAGTGCATTGCCTAAGCAGTTTGGCATGTGCCCAGGTGCAGGGCTGTCTGCAGCAATGCACATTCCACTAGCCTTTAGGTTAATTACCCCAACTTTCCTCAGGCCTAGGGGTTCATGCCCAGAGTTCCAACAAACCCAGCATTTCAACATGTCCATAGAAGAAAACACTGGAGCAGTGGCTGGAATTGAGTACCTTTTAAGTTCTGAAGTGGTAAATGAAAGAGTCATTTCAATAGCTAAAGGGTGCCTGGCCCAAGGTAAACAAGGACAAAAAATGGCTAGGAGGGGCGTAGAGGGACACAAGCCAAGGTATCCAGGGGGCTTCAGGAACCAGCTGTTTTAAGGGTCAGACATTCAGCACTGACTTCTGGGCACAACGTCAGCCTTCAAGCAGCACCATGAACAGGTCTAGAAAAAATCACATAAAAGCAGTATTCTTCCTTGGGTTCATTCTTGCAAATGTTGAAGAGTTCCTGCCATTGTGGTACCTAGGAAAGGTTGTGAGGGACTGCAGGGGTTAATCCTGGTTGCTTCCGGTGATTTGTAAGACAGCCTACATAGAACTGAGTTAAGCACAGTGTCTGGCACAGAGAGGGTGGTGTTGCTGCTGAGCTGGCTAATTTAAAGGGCCAGTAATCTTGATCATTATTTCACATAGCTCAGAAGAGATATCTCCCAGGGTATGTCATCCTGGACAGGAGCCCTAGAAAAGGGACCTTGGCTAGGATCAGTGTGTTAGTAGTGAACTGGGCTAAGGAAGGAGTTTTTGAGTGATCAGGGACAAGATCGTGCAACTGACCAAGATCAGACATGGAAGCAGGCAGCCTCGTGCTTTTGTGAGCAGTCATCTTTTTAGCATCTTCTGAGACAGCAGTGATGTGCAGAGACACGGCAGGTTATTGTGATTTGTAATAGCCACCTCTTCATGGACCCACCCCAGTTATCTTTCTGAGTTTTAACCTGGAGAAATGAATCTGCAAGAAAAACCCTGACTATTCAGCAACTATGGTAGCTAAACTGACCCAATCGGCCCACCACAGCTGAATTGGAGCTGCTTTAGATTAAGCTTTGAAGAAACAGAGATTCTGTGTGGCCCCTGTGTGGAACACTGCTGGGAGGAAGGTTTCCTGCCTGTAGAATCTGAAATCTCCAAGGATTTTACTGTGGACTTCATAGTCCCCTTAATACATGGCAATGGAGATTTCCATGGGCTGCCCACAGGGAGAGGACTTGAACCCACTTTGGAAATGTTATGAATAAGCGCAAGACTTCTGATCACTTAAGCCATACAGATTTTCCCATAGTTGCACGCAGAGGCTCATATCTACCTAGTTAGTTATAGGCGGCTGTAGGCATTTACAGCTTGACCTGTCATGACGGCACCTGTCCCCTCCATAGCTGTGCCAGGCTGAGTGAAGAGCTTCAGTGATGGGTCAATGGACTTTGTGATTCTGATCCAGAGGTCCTTCAATTCTGGGGACAGTCTTCTTGGCAATGGTCAGGTCTTTTTGGCAGAGTGGGTGGGGTTTCCTTGGAAGTCAGCCTCTGTAGTGACGAGTGTCCCTGTTGACTGCCCTGGATTTTTGCATCAAAACCAGGTTCCATTTTTTGGGGGGTTGATGTAGATCAGCCTACTTGGTTTTAGTTCTGAAATATTAATCTCCTCTAGAGAATTGAGAAAAGTCTTAAGTTTTGTTAATGTAACAGATTTTACTTTTTGACTTTATTGAGCTAATTCTGAGAATAGTAATTGTTTCCCCATGTAACTGGATGTCATAAACTTTTGTCAAATTGCAGTAACAATTTCATAAAACTTCATGATACAAATGCCTTTTCTGAACTATCTCTCTTGGTGATCTGGGAAGTCAATTTCAGCACTGTAAGACCCTCTAATACTGAGCTCCCTAACCCTGCTGGTTTTTAATCATTTGGTTCTTACCTTTCCAAAACTGCCTTTTCCAATGGCTCGCAAAATTTCAAAGTGGTCAAAGTTGACTGTGAAACAACAAAAACAGAAGTATCATGAGTGATCATGAATTATTCTTCAGTAGCTAATAGATAATAAAGACTGGACTAAACAGAAGTATCTTGTTTAAAAACACCATGCCAAAATATCTTCAAATGTTAATTTACTTATCCAGAAAAGCTTTGTTGAACACTGATTATGAATTAATCATTAGTACTTAGTACTGGGGAGAAAGTGAGCATAGTTAAAAAAAAATCAAAGAGTGTTGAGCTTTATAAAGTCGGCAGCCTAGTGAAGGCTCTTTATAGAGATGGACTCTTGGGGCTGGCGCGGTGGCTCCACAGATCAATCCTCTACTTTCAAGTACCAGGATCCTATTTGGATATCAGTTCATGTCCCAGCTGCTTCACCTCCAATCTAGCTTCCTGCTTATCACCTGGGAAAGCCAAGGAGGATGGCTCAAGTCTTTGGGACCCTGTACCCACATGAAAGACTTGTAAGAGCTCCTGGCTCCTAGCTTCAGATTGGCTCAGCTCTGGCACTGCGGCTATTTGCAGAATGTAGTAGCAGATAGACTATTCCTTCCTTCCTTCCTTCCTTCCTTCCTTCCTTCCTTCCTCCCTCCCTCCCTCCCTCCCTCCCTCCCTCCCTCCCTCCCTCCCTTCCTTCCTTCCTTCCTTCCTTCCTTCCTCCCTCCCTCCCTCCCTCCCTCCCTCCCTCCCTCCCTCCCTCCATTCCTCCATTCCTCCATTCTTTCCTTCCTCCCTCCCTTCCATCTTTCCTTCCTTCCTTTTCTTTCATTCATTCTTTCTTTCTGCAGATCTGCTTTTCCATAAAAATAATAAAATGAAAGACAGAGAGATGGCCTCATGGATCAGATAGTCAAGAACATAAGTGGAAGATAATGCTTCTGCTCATGAGAAGGGGAGAGGCATGAGGTTCTAAGAACACATAACAGGAGGCTGGGCATGGGCAGCAAGATCAGGAGAAACATGTCTTAATGCAAATGATTATTGCAAGATCTGGCCCTAGGCACACACAGCAGGGCTGAGGATTGGCACTTAAATATCTTCTTCCTTGCTTATTTTCTAACTATAACCACTCTTTAGTTTATATGTTGAAGCTTAATCCACCCATGCATATGAGATGGAAATCCACTGAGAAAGGGATCTTCCATGTTTTCCATTGAACGGTTTTGGTCCTAGAAGTAAGAAGCAGGTGGTGTTGAGTTTATGCATAGCATGGTCTCATGGAGGTATGCCCATAAAATACTCGGGGCTGAGAAGGATGAAGTTCAGGTTTCCTCAGAGAGGTGACAATTACGATAGCCTTTGATAAGTAAGCTATTTGACTGTATTTGTTTCCTAGTGTTTAAAATAAGCATTTGAATGATTAAAATTCCAAATAATGATTTTTGGAAATTTGAATAAATAAAATTGTAAATGGCTAGGAGTTACCATTCATCTCTATAACAGACCCATCCCACCTCTTTTGTCAACTGCAATTAGATTAGCTCACCCTAAAGGAAAAAGACAGTTAGGGAACTCTGACACAGTCTTTCCAAATTTCCTGAGGGTCAAATGTTTTTTATCACATGAATAAATAATGAATATTCCTCTCCAGAATTCCCAAATTATTTTATTTCAGCACAAAACCCACTCAATTGCTTAAGGCTGTTTTTAAATCAGTTCTACTCACCAAAACTAATCTGAAAACTTAAGAATCCTAAAACTCTCCCCTTCTCTAAAAAATAAAACTGATCTTTCGTGGTAAAAACCAAAACAAAACCAAACAAAGCAAACATGTTCTGGCGTGGGTCCCTGCTGGTGCTACTCTGCCACAGAACCTAGCACAGTGGTTAACAGTGAATAAATCAGAATGAGCTCTAAGGTTACACAAGGACCGCTATAATTGTATAGCATTCAGATTGAGGGTGGCACTGTTTTTCAAACAGTGACTCAGGATCCATTAGTGAATTATAAAATGCAACAAATTCAGCAGTCACAAGAAACAGCAACAATTTAAATGAAACGTGACAGAAAAGAAAAATTCCAGAAATGCCTCTACAATAGTGAAAGAAATATTGTCCCCAAACTTTTATATATGTTCTATATGTTTATAAATATTTACTGGATCAGCATGTAAAATCTGGTCTGTTTTTAATCTAGGTGTGGTCAAAATAATTAGACAAACTTTTTTTTATAAGATGTTGCTTGTGTTACCTGCTGAAATATGGAAAGCAATCAATCCCAACATTCGTTATTTGAGTTTGGATAATATATCATGTGCAACAGGAATGTTAAAAAAAATAACAGGAGGATATATTTGCAAGTCCAAGGTCTTATCTTGAGCAAATTCAATAACACACTGTGATTTCCCCACCAGCAGCCCAGCCTAGATTGCTAATGACATTCTGAATCTCTAAGCAAACAGTGGGTACCTAGAAAGCATCATTGCTAATCTTTGCATGGGCCATGTCCTTTCATAAATTGTTCTAAGTCTAATGAAACAGGCAAAAAAAATTACAGGTTGGATTCCTGGTAAGTTTATACTAGCTGAGCTGCCTAAGTTAATGTGACCTTGCAAGTGTCAGTTCACAGAACAGTGACAGGTCCACACCCTCAGAGATAATGCATTTTCTTTATACCTTTAAATCTAGTCCATCAGGGAAAGAACACATTCTAGTCCAATATCACAATTCACTGCCAGGTGTGAAAGTAAAATCTAGGAATGAAATAAGTGACAGATTAAAGGTAACTGGAAGACAGAAGCTCTTATTCAGTCCTGACAGTTCCTTTTTAAATGTCCAACAGTCAGGGGAAGTCTGATCCAGAGATGCAACTAGTCAGTTGGAGAGAGAAGAACAGAAAGATGAAGTCATAATTGAGGATTGTTTTTGTCAGTGTTATTTCTTTTTACTTTTTCTTATTTGAGAAGTTGAGATCTTTCATTCTTCCACTGGATGGTTCACTCCCCAAAGATGCCATAGAGTCAAGCAAAATCCAGGAGATGGAAACTCAATCTTGGGTTCATGTGGGTATCAGGGACCCAAGTACTTGAGCCTGTTGTCTCCCAGGATGAGATCAGTGGGAAGCTGGAAGAGAAGCAGAGGCACTGGGATGCAAAACCAGGCATTTTGGTATTGGTTGCAAGTGTCTAGGTGTGTGGCCGATACCTGCTCAGGAATTGTGGCTTGATTTGTCAACAATAATCCACTGTATGTTGGCATGTTAGATTGGCACATGGAATACCCACTATGTTCTTAAGCTTTGATCAAAGTAAATACTAACTTGGGCCCACGGCCTGCTTTTCAATAGACCACCAGCTAAAACTTTTCACATTCTTAAGTGATTGTTCTAAAAGTGAGCATGCAGCAAGAACCAGCACCTTGGGATAGCAGGCTAAATCTATTCCTGCAGCAGACCCAGCACCCATACATGTGCCAGTTCAAATTCCCAGCTCTTCTACTTCCATTCCAGCTCCCTGCTTATGGCTTGGGGAAGCAGTAGAGAATAGCTCAAGTTATGGGACTCCAGCACCCACATGGGAGACCTAGAAGAAGCTTTTAGCTCACAGCTTCAGATCAACTCAGCTCTGGCCACTGTGGCTGGTTTTGGAGAGTGAATCAGCAAATGGAAGACCTCTGTCTGTATGTCTGTCCTTCTCTCTCTGTCTTTCAAATGAAGGTTAAAAATAAATTTTAAAAAATTGACTATGCATCACAGGATTATAAAAATCCACAATATGCTAGCTGGACCTTCAAAGAAATGCTTGT
Source organism: Ochotona curzoniae (assembly GCF_017591425.1). Taxonomy (NCBI): domain Eukaryota; kingdom Metazoa; phylum Chordata; class Mammalia; order Lagomorpha; family Ochotonidae; genus Ochotona; species Ochotona curzoniae. Next base: position 22,577,804 of record NW_024464918.1, read on the forward strand.
CAGCCTCTGAGATTAAAAACGCAGGCCCTGATATGGCTATTGCAGTCCAGATCCAGCTCCAACACCTATTAGCTCTGAGATCTTATTCCTATTTCTGTATCTACACAATGGGGTTGAAAGGGACAGGTGTTGTTGCAGTGACTAAGCCGCTACTTCAGATGTCTGTATCCCATAGGGGTGTCTGAGTTTGGGTCCAGGCTCCATTTCTCCCAATTCCAGCTTCCTGTTAATACAGAGGCTTGGTGGCAGCAGCTGATAGTTTAACTGCGTGGGTCCCTGTCCCCCAACATGGAGGTGCAGCTGGAGTTATTAACTCCTGGCCCAGCTCCACTGCTTTGAGTGTTTGGGGAGTAAACCAGTAATGGAAGACCTTTCTCGCTCCTTCCCCTTCTCCCTCACTATTACTCTGCTTTCCAAATTAATTAACTTAAAAAATACAAAAGCTAAGCAAAAGTGAGAAAGAACTAATATTGTGTCACATCAGGGTTTGTAAGAAGATGAGTTGACTGTGTGGCACCAACAGGTTTATTAGAACTGCCACTGCTTCTTCTTAGGGGAATGTCACAGCTAGGAGTTCCCATTGGAGCTCCAGTGGCGCAATTGGTTAGCGTGCAATACTTATACTGCAGAATAGCTCCCATCAAGAGCTCCACAAGCTATCCTAGTACCTAGGTACTGTCAGGCCACGTGCAGCTACATGGCGACCACAAGTGTCATTTCAATCTATTTGCAGATTTCAGGGTGTTAGAGTGCTGTTCCCATATTTCCTCTTATCTCTAAAGCAAAGTAGCCTTTGTTGTGTTTACTTCTTGTATGCTGTGCTTGGATGCTATTCTGAAACTTCTGACTTGTGGAGAAGCCAGGGAGCCAAGAAAATGGGAAGGCCCCCTGGAGACACTGTTAGGCTGCACGTGCTTGGGGCCTTCAACAGTAGGATGCAGTGTGTGTAAAGGCAGAGCCTGGTTCTAACGTGCATTGACAATCTGAGCCAAGGTGGGTGGCCTACTGAGCAAACTGCTGACCAAGAGGTGCACCCCTCAATGTCTTCCCTGTGCCTTCAGTGCTCCGGGGGTCTTTTCATCCTAGTTTTAGCAGCTGTCTTCTCAGCATGGTGCTTTGTGGTTGCCTAGAGATGTAACCGGTTAACAGACAAAGCTGAAGGGATCCTAATGTTTTACTGTCACCTGGAATATTTTTACAATCAATATCTGACAATATCACTGAAGTTTTTCTGCATTCTCCCAGGAGTCAATGAAGATGCAAATTCATGTTTCAGGGTCTGGTTAAATCAGGGTTGATAAGCATTTCATTTTTTATACCACTTTTTATCATCGCAACAACCTTATAGTATATCTAGATAAGGGTGCTTAGGTCCACAGTAATCAAACAATTGGCCATGGCCACATCTTGTGTACTAGCTCATTCATATTACAGTCAATTTTCTAAGGCAGAAAGAAACCTGGTTAAATGAAAACTCCAAGCAAAGCTCCTTTAAGATCTTTGAAAAAGTCCAACACAGTCATCTCTCTCTTCTCTACTGGGACACCTGGATCCAAGCCCAGCTGTGCTCCCCACTCCTGTTGTCTGCTCACGCACAGCCCTTAGAGTCTGTGTGGATGGTTCAGAAGGCTGGGTCCCCACCGCTCATGCAGGAGACTCTGGCTGGATTCCTAAATCCAGTGTGTGTGTGTGTGTGTGTGTGTGTGTGTGGCATAGCCTCAGCTATTGTAGTCATTTGGGGAGCGAGCCAGTCCATAGAAACTGTCTCTTTATCTCTGTCCACACCCCCCAAAGGAAAAATATAAAATAAATCATGATTAAATGATATTTTAAAGTTTGCAAATAGCCTTTTTTCTCCTCCTTAAATGAAAAGCCATGACCTTGTTAGTAAGTGAATCTTTTGTGGGAATATCATTTTAATGGAAGCCCTCTGTACCTGGCTCATACTGGTCATGCATCTCATTCATGTTTTGCTAATATCGCACAATGTGAAATTCCGAAGCTATGTTGTCCCCATTGTTAGCAAGTTAAGATAGACTAGCCTGAATAAATTCAAGTGTACCAAAATAAAATGCGTTCCCCAGGATGGAGGGGGAAAGACACGTGACAGGTCCTGCCTGGGAAGGGGCTGTTTGGCAGAGCTGCTGCTTGGACATCCACATCCTCTAGTGCAGTGCCTGATGGGAGTCCTGGCTGTTCTACTTTCAATCCAGCTTCCTGCTATTGTGAGCCCCAGGGGGCAGACAGTAGAGTCTCAAGTCCTTGGGTTACTGTCTCCCCTGATGGGAGACCAAGACTGAGTTCCAGGCTGTTGGCTACGGCCTGACTCAACCTTGACTGTTGTAGGCATGTGGGGAATGAATAAAAGTCCCTCTCCCTCTCTCTTTCTCTCTCTCTCTCTTTCTCCATTTCAAATAAAATTAAAATGAGTCAATAAAAACATAAAGGTCTCGCCTACCTTTTTGTGTCAATTTGCTTGCTTAAACATGACACCACTTAGGACTAAGCTTCTCTAAAGGCCGAGTCAATTCACTATGTCAACAGTGCGCGTGTAGTTGGTCAGAGACACTGCTCATTGAACTCAGTCTGTGTTCACTGGCTCTAGCACTGATTGCTCACTCAGTAACAGCCAGACATTTCGCTAGGTCCTGGGAGTGAAAAAGCCAAGGTTACCTCTTTCATGGCTTACAGTCTGATGGAACAATAGGAGAATTCATCATTGCTACAATCCAATAGCTTTCCAAGTAATACTCATCATATATCATCTCAGTTCTCCAACAACGCTATGAAATATTCCTACTTCCGTTGCCATTTAAGCAAATAAAGACAAGCCCCAAAACAATGAAGTCATTTTCCCAAGGCCACAGAGTGGGTAAGCAAGAGTGGTAGGGTTCTTATCTTCAACGGGACTCCCTGGCTGCCCTTAATTCTGTTCTCTGCTGAGTTCCTTTGAACAAAATCATGAGTCATGCACCACAAAGCAGTGCATAAAGCACAGAGTCAGGAAGATGAGGTTCCAATAAAGCCCCTATTCTTGCCTCTACTCCTCTCAGTTAGGGCCTCACATTTCTATGGTCCTTTTCCCACTCGTCCAGATTCCATTAACAACTTGAGGTCTCTGATATCTGTCATGCACCACATCCCATACCTCTAACCTGAAGTCTTATTCTGGTTATGACATTGTGGCCCAAGCCATTGCAATCTACATTTTTATCCTGGATTTTCTGATCTGGAAGTACATGTCACAAAGCTTCCAGAAAATGAGAACCGAATTGGCTGGATATAAAGCAGAGCAAAGGTCAAGAGAATAATGCCAATACAAGGAATAAAGTAGAATCATAAGCTAGAGGGCAAGTTCTGATGACATCACCGTGCCTGCCTCTATATGTGTATGGGCACTATTTTGATTACTCTGTCAGCATCTCCGGAAACCTTCCAATAATTAAAAATTTCCCTTTGTTCTTTTAGAAACATTGATGAATTTCAACTAGCAAGGTGACAATCAGGGTATAATGGGAACATATAGTAGAAAAAGCTGACCTAATCCAGGGAAATCCAGCAAAGCATCCTATGGAAAATTATTAAAACCTGTGGAAAGTGTTGTAGAAGATTCAATACTTCCTTATTTCTTGTAGGTTTTCTTCATTTTATCCCTGCATCGAAATTATCAGAAAGACAACTTCCAAGGAAATGAGATGAAACATAATATGTTGTAACATAGCCTAAGATCTATGAGAGTAATTCAAGCATTTCTCTGTAGGCATTGGATTTACAGCTTAAAAAACTGACTTACTCATTCTTTGAGCTCAGAAATTGTGAGGTCTGTCACTCTCCACATTACCCACCTCACAACCACTGACTCCTTGGAGTGAGGACACAGATGAAAGCCCTGTGGCAACTGAAGGGTAATTAACAGGGAGAGCCAGGAGTATTTGCATTGTCAGAGCTGCTGCGTGCTCTTTGAACAGAAGGGAATCTGTCTCACTATGGCAACAGAAAGGCATTGCCATTCAATTGTGGTCTGTCGTGTTCGTTGTCACACTGAAGACAAACAACTGACCTCTTTTCTAACTCCTATACTTTCTAAAGTATTGACTTGGCCTGATTTGTCCAGCAGAAAAGTATTTTCAGGTGGATGGCATTGTTTTGATTAAGTGCGTGTGTCATATGCCATGTTATATTTCCATAAAGAATCATTTATAAAGAAAGGCCCATTTTAAGCTTGCATTTTGGCACAACAGGTTAAGTCACTGCCTGTCAGCATCCTGTATCAGAATTCTATCCACTTCCCATCAGTTCCCTGCTAACGCACTTAGGAAGAGTAGAAGATGGCCCAGGCACTTAGGTCCCTGCCACCCATGTGAGAGACACGTGGAGTTCTGTGCTCCTGGCCTTCTTCTCTTTCCTCTCTTCCTCCTTCCCCATCTCTATGTCTGACTCTCTTTCAATAAAAGAAATAAATCTTAAAACAAAAGAAAAACAAGATGGCCCAGTCTAGTGGCTAAAGTCCTTGCCTTACATGCCCGGGTTCCTATATGGGTACTGGTTCTAATCCTGGCAGCCCCACTTCGTATCCTGTTCCCTGCTTGTGGCCTAGGAAAGCAGTGGAGCATGGCCTCAAAGCCTTGGGACCCTGCACCCGCACGGGAGACCTGGAAGAAGCTCCTGGCTCCTGGATTTGGATCAACTCAGATGTGGCTGTTGTGGCCACTTAGGGAGTGAACCAGCAGATGGAAGATCTTTCTCTCTCCTCTCTGTAAATCTGAATTTCCAGTGAAAACAGAGAGAGAAAGATTGCTTAAACTCTTCTAAAACAGTCACAGCAAGATAGGAAAAAGGCTGAGATCACATTCCCAGAAGCCACATCCATTTTTCCTGACGAGTCAATCCAGAAACCTCTCTCTGAGCACTTGTGTGCCCAGGACCCTGAGGGCTGTTGGGCTGGCTCAAGGAACTTGGGCTCAGTTACATCCTCCAGAAATGACACTGTCCGAGGGGAGAGGGAAGACTGAGTGTAGTTCACTCAGCATTCTGAGAACATGAAAAAAAGGCGAGCCAATGTTCTTCTGTAATGTTACTTTGTCACAGTGTGTTTGTCTTTGGAACCCAGTTTCTCACCTTTCAGGAATTAGACAAACACACACAAATAGATGGCAGAGGAAGTGGACATATAAATTTAAAAAATCAAGTGTTAGCTAGTATGTTATGCAAAGAGGCATGACCATCCAGAGATGGGAAAGAAGGGTGATGTATGACAGATGGCTCCACAGAATTTAATAAAGCCAGGATGCTTAACAAGAGATGCTTAACTGCAATTCTTGTATTACCACTTACAATATACATTGCTATTAGAAAATCCACCTTATGTATGGGTTTCAACATTGTGTTTGCAATAAGGATTATTTTTGCATAGGTTGGTATGTTTTGTCATAGCAAATCATTAAAAGATAGAAGAAAAAACATGAAACCATCTAAAGATTCCTATTTTGATCTATTCCAGTCTTTTAGTGTTTTTCTTTTTATGCAAAATTGCATACCTATCTACATACACAATTGAAAGATTCAAATATTTCTAAAAAGTTTGCTACTATAAAAAACATTCAGGATGAAATTACAGTCTTGTGATTTATTTGTCCACTTTGCACACTCTCCAGAGCAGGGAACAACCCCATCTACCTCTTTGGTTCCATCAATGTGGAAGTTTCTACCATCGTTTCTAAAGAGTATAATTTTATTGGTCTTTCTCACTAGTTACTGGATTTCCAACCTGGCACTTGTGGATTTTATTCCCACTCCTTTTAAATGTAGCATGCTCTAATCCTTCCAGTAAAATCCCATCTAACAAAATTTTTGGTGAAATCTATCTTCAGCATTTTCACTCTGCATAAATCATTGCCACAATCAGCAGAGACCTGCCTTAACCTGACATTCGTTTCCCCTTCTTGATCAATTTTTTGCAGGAGGGAGTGTGGGGTTAATAAAGATCTCATTTGCATGTCTACACTTATCCTGATCTTTCCCCTAATGGGATCCCAGATTTTTCTCTATTTGTCTGGTTGTCAGTTTCACATCATCATGTGCAGCCACGTCAGTCCAATGTCATCTTCCTGAACATCTCTCTCCTAGATCGTCCGATGTAACGTAATCTGGACCACTTACCTAAGAGGCTGCACAGCTGTGTTCCCGGGACTTCCCCGCTGTTGCCCTTCATCCCGTTGAATGAAAGATTCCTGGCAATGTCTCACTCTTTCTTGTTTTACTCTCTTGTCCTGGTGAACATGCCCTACACCAGCTTTTCAAGATGTCAGAGGATATCGTTTTTTAAAACCATGTGTATAAGAAAAGTTTTTTTTATTCTACTCATACTCAAATGATAGCCTGGCTGAATACTGAATTCTGGGTAGGATATTATTTTCTCCTGGAGTTTGACAGAATGGTACCCCTTATTGTGTAGCTCTTTATGACAGTGTTGAGAAGTACAGAGCTATTTTGATGTTCTTCGGAGGTAGGAGAAGGCAGAACAATAACCATTGTGTTGACCTGGAATCATTGTAGAAATTAGTATCGTTTAATTCTGAGTTCTGTTTTCTGAAATTATGCAGTGATGATTTTCTTTTTCTTTTCACTTTCTTTCTGTACCTTCAGTTATTTAGAAACTAGACCTCCAACACTGGCTCTTAAATGTTGTAATATTTACCCACTTTTTTTCTCTTAGAAAAAATATGTGCATTTATTTATTTTAGTTACTTGGGAGGCAGAGAGATGGGCAGCTAAGGGACAGAGGCAAAAGAAAGAGACCGTTCACCTGCTGGCTCACTAACAAATGCCCCAAACAGGACTAGGCCAGACTGAAGTCAGCTGCTGGGAACTCCAAGTGAGCTTCCCATGTGTCTGACAAGGACTCACTGCTTTAGCCATCTTCTGCCTCTCAGAGCGACATTGGCAAGGAGCTGGAATAAAGAGGAGCTGGGACTTGAGTTAAGCATTCAGGTACAGCATGAATGCTGTAAGAAGTGTGTTACTGCTATGCCAAATGCCTGCCCCTATCCTTTATTTTGTTTTCTTATTTTTCTGGGACCTTTCCATAATTAATTTCTAAACTGTCTTTGAATTTTTCCATCTAGGTTATATGTTTTTTTTCTCCAATGGTAAATTTTGCTCTCTGTGAAAGCTGCTGTCCTGGTCTTCTCTGCCTCTTTCTATCTATTTTATTTATTTTTTTTTTGGAAGGAGTTCTTTGCTTCGTTCTGTTTGGATTATTATATTTTTCCTTTCTCTCTGATACTTAAAGTTTTCCCCCATTCATTTTAGTTTCTATCAGTTCTATTTAGAAGGCTTTCTGAAATGTCTGAAAATCTTTTTATTATCAACTCATAAGCAAGTGTGGGGTCCTAAACTACTCTGTGAGAGTTCTGAGCAGGTGCATTTTGCCAACAGTGACTTTTGACAATGTAGCTCCTACCTTTGGCTAAGACAACTGTGCCAGTCCTTCGTGTCTAATGGATCTTTCTCTTAAAGGATAAACTATGTAAGCTGGTAGGTTAAGTTTCATTTCTTTTGTTGAGATGGTAACATACTATATATATTTTTTTAGATTTTATTTTTTTTTATTTGAAATGAAGATTTACAGAGAGACAGAGAGGGAAAGATCTTTCATCTAATGATTCACTTCCCAAATGGCCACAATGGCTCAAACTGAGCTGGTCCAAAGCCAGGAGCTTCTTCCAGGTCTCCTGTATGGGTACAAGATCCCAAGGCTTTGGGTCATCTTTCACTGCTTTCCCAGGAACAAGCAGGAAGCTAGATGGGAGGTGGAGCAGCCAGGATTACAGGTACTTGCAGGCAGAGGATTTAGCCGGTTGTGGTTGTATTTTTAAAGCAGATATCCAAGTCATCCTGAGCTGTTAAGTGCTAACCTGGAGGCCCATGGCCCTTCCAATTCTTGTCTGCTTGTTTTTGAGCTTTTCCCATGGCCACTTTGGACTTGGTTTTCTTAGTTCTGTGAGGATTCTTCAACAAATTCATAGAAAATGCATCACATAGAAGAACATGTATGGATTTCAAAACAATGGTTGACACTAAAACGAACATCTTTTCACTCCACTTTCCCATACACATCTGAAGCTTTCCCCTGTTTGTCTTTTTGCTTTCCAGTTTCTACAATGTTGACAGTAGAGCCCCCATCTCCTCCATTTATTGCCACAATTCTGAGTTTTCCGTTAGGGAATAAAAGCATTTTTCCTGGAAATCTTGCTTCCATTTTTCCCCTCATCTGTAAAATGGGTATCATAATTCCCATCTTACAAGAATGTGATTAAATCTAGTAAGATATACAAAATACAGAGGAGAGCAGCTACTTGATTAAAAAATAGCTACTTTAGCTTTTTTGAAAGAATTAAACAATGGGAGTCAGTGGTAACAACCTCTGACAAAATCTGACAACCTCATTCTTTGGCTTTGTAACCTGGGCTGGCATTGCCAGCAATGTTTAGACTTAGACACTCATTTCAGTAAGGGGGTGGTTAAACCTTTCTTCCTTATCTCAGGATTATTTTTAGAGTCAGATTAGTAAGAAGATAAGCAAAGAGCATGAAGTATAAAGTATACCACCTAGGTTTTGGGGTCAGTTGAAGTGGAGTGTAGGATTCCAGCTCGGCCACATTTCTAGCTGTGTGAACCTGTTGCAGGCTAGATCACCCTGCTAGGGCCCAGTCCTCTGCTCTCTAAATATTGTGGTTCATCACATTGAGATCGAAATGAGACAACCTAAGAAAAGTCTCATACATTGGCACCCATTCTTTCAAGCACTGGTCTTTTTCTACCCAATGGCTACATCTCAGTCTTTCTGAAACCACTCTAAATTTTCTAGATGGAAGCTCCCATGGAAACCTACCTTAGCAGAACAGGGAAATGCTGTTCTAGTACAGGCACATTTTAAATTTGGAGGATAGCATGAATTTCTTTTGCAAATATGTGGAGACTTTTTTAAACCGGAAAAGAGTGCAATGCAAATATTTGATCTTTTATGCAATTTGCAGTGTTCCTTAGGATCCTGTTAATGGATCTCACTAAGAATTTGATTTCCTTTAAATGAAAGATTCTGTGCTCTAAATCAAAATCTAACATTAAACCCTTACCATAAGTCCGATTACAAAATATTTATAATAATGTCTACTGAGACTTAGGAACTTAGTATAATAAGCAATGTGCTAGAAATGATACCTGTTTGATATTATATAATTATTATTGGCTCCAAATATAGTAAAATTTTGAGGATTGAAGAAGGTAGATAACATATTCAAGGTCATACAGCTGGTAAGAGCTGGAGCTAGGAGTCAAATCACAGGTATCTGTTATGAGTTGAGGAACTCTTTGAAGTGTCTCTTGAAGACACAGAATGAACACGGTCGTGTGACAACAGAGACATGTTTAGAGGCATGCTGGTACAGGCCAAAGAACAAAAATTGAAAGATACTGAAGAATATGAGCCTGACACAATGGCTCAGTGGCTAAATCCTTGCCTTGCATGCACCAGGATCCCATATGGACACTAGTTCACATCCCGGATGCTCCACTTCCTGTCCAGCTCCCTGCTTGTGGCCTGAGAAAGCAGTAGAGGATGACCCAAAGTCTTGGGACCCTGCACCCACATGAGAAACCCAGAAGAAGCTCCTAGTTCCTGATTTCAGATCAACTCAGTTCCGCCATTGTGGTTGCTTGGGGTATAAAACAGCGGATGGAAAATCTTTTTCTCTGTATCTCTTTACTACAAATCTGTCTTGCCAATAAAAATAACTAAACAAAAAGTATTTTAAAACTATGATGCACTATATGGGATTTAGAGATGTTGCGGTCTTGCTACCTTGATTTCAAATTTTGAAGACTCCAGAATTCAGTCAATTCATTTTTCTTTTTTTTTTTTTTTTTTTTTTTTTTATTGTTGCTTACATTGTATTATGTAGTACAGTTTTATAGGCGCTGGGGATTCCCCCCACCCCTCCCATAACCCTCCCCCCATGGTGGATTCCTCCACCTTGTTGCATAACCATAGTTCAAGTTCAGTTGAGATTCATTGCTTGCAAACACATGCCTAGCATAAAGTTCAGCGTCTTATTGTCCAGATAAGTTCAGTGGCCTCTTGGGGAGACCTTCTATGGTCTGAAGATAGGTCTAACAGAGTAGAGATCCGGTCAGTTAAAAGCCCCAACAAGGCCTCAGTGTCAATATACAACATTATGGAATTAATTGACATAGTAATGGGTAGACAATATGTTAAAAATAATGCAAGTTCCATTCTTCGAAACATCTGGGTTGAGACAGTATCAATGACAGGTTCAGAAAATAACCAACAACCAAACAAAAAATTACAGGTTAAATCAAGGCAAACATGTGGTATCTAATCTTTTGGGATTGTAAAAAAGCAACCCACAGATTGGGAGAAGATCTTTGCACACGATATAGGCGATAGGGGGCTAATTTCCAGGATATACAAAGAACTTCAAAACAACCAAAAAACCAAAACAAACAAACCACTCAAGAAATGGGCACGGGAAATGGGCAAACATTTCACAAAGGAACAAGTCCAAATGGCAAACAAACATATGAAAAAATGTTCCAGCTCCCTAGCAATAAGGGAAATCCAAATTAAAACATCGATGAGGTACCACCTAACACCAGTAAGATTGGCCCACATAAACAAGAACACCAACGACGCTTGCTGGCGAGGATGCGGGGAAAAGGGAACCCTACTCCACTGCTGGTGGAGCTGCAAATTGGTACAGCCTTTATGGAAATCAGTCTGGAGAACACTCAAACAACTCAAAATCTGCATACCATATGACCCAGCAATAGCACTCCTAGGAATATATCCAAAACACCTGTTTTACGACAAACCAACATGCATCCCTATGTTCATTGCAGCACAATCAGTAATTGCAAAAACATGGAAGCAACCGAAATGCCCATCAGCAGAAGATTGGATAAGAAAGCTTTGGTTCATCTACTCCATGGAATACTACTCAGCTATTAAAAAAAACAAAATGCAGTTCTTTGTGGCTAAATGGGCACAACTGGAAACTATAATTCATTTTTCTTGAAGCTATTCAACTTGTAGAACTTGCTGTGTCACCTTTAGGAAATTACTAGAAGTCTGACTGCAAAACCTAAGACTGCTATCTTTAGACTGCACCACATTATTTCCATTCCCATGTCCAAACAGAGGGAATGACTGGAAGCAACTGATATTAAAAAACAAATAAAAAGTGTGATGAGCTATTAAAGGACAGGGGAAATATCAGCTATTTCTAACTGTAACTACATTTTCCAAGACTTTAGATGGAAATGCAGTCAATGTTTAAGTAGATTTGAGAATATTGCCAAGTTCAATAAGGGAGCAATTTTTAAAGATGCTTTAAGAGAAAGTTCTGGAATTCCATGTCTTCCCGATGCCAGGCTCAGCATTTGGAGGATGGAAAAGAATGACTTTTATCGGGCATTGTTTCTATCTTCAATGAATCTCCTGGCCATCGAAGCCATCTGTGGTCAGCACATGCTTAAGGAAAATAAAAGTATATCCTGGTCTGCTAAGCATCAGTGTGGATAGGCAGGAACTCTGCACGCCCAGCAGTGACGTGTGAGTTGAAGACCCGAATGTGGTTCTTACACTAGTCACTAGCTGACATAAGATCCCTTCCTGAAAAATATATCTGAAGGGAATAGAAGCATCATTCTTCATGACGTAAGAATAAATTCAAGACCAAATAGTAAATGCCATTTTGTAAACAAATTGTTATTTGAGAGGAAGGAAGGAAGAGGAAGGGAGAGAGAAAGAGCGAATGATAAGGGACTGGGTGGAGAGAGAGGCTGTGGCAGGCAGATTTCCCATTCCCTGGTTTAGTCCCAGTTTGCTGGGAACTCAGCCCTGGTCTCCCACATGGTGGCCAGGACCCAGCTGCCTAAATCATCACATGTTGCCTCCCAGAGAATATGCTGGTAAGAGGCTGGAATGGGAGTGGAGCTCAACTTAAATCCAGATGCTCTGTGTTGCAAGTGGCATCTAAGCAACTATGCCAAAATTCTACCCCATATCAAAATCCTTTAATAATCGAATTTTTAAGGATTTTCCTTGAGCTTTATGTCTACCCCTTAAAGAACAGCAAGCAGGCACTAAAACCATTACTTATACAACAGCGTTCATGGCAGTCCCAAGGTAGAAACATCCCACAACCCCAGCAGCAGATAAATGGGTAAACAACATATTTTGCATAGAATATATGCATGATTCAATATTATCCAACCATAAAAGGAAATGAAGTTCTGATCCTTGTTAACAGAAATGAACCTTGAAGACATGCTTAGTGAAACAAGCCAGACGTAGTCAATTACCGCATGATGCCATTTCCATGAGCAGTGAGGGTCATCAAAGGTCATCCAAGTCAGAGACAGAGTCGGAGAGAGTTCATGGCGACAGGTGGGAGGGGATATGGAAGGGTTATGCTTTAATAAGTTTCTTCTACATTGCAGAGGAAAGAAACATTCTAGAAATAGATTGTGGTGCTAGTTGGACTTTATAAATATACTTAATGCCATGAACTTTTACACTTAAAATAATTAAAATGGTAAGTTTTCTATTGTGCATATTGTTTTCATAAAAATGCCAGGAAAGGCCCAGTTGTGAGAAAAAGATACAAAAACATATACAATTCTTTCAAGTGCTTGTATTTTTAATAATAACACTTAAATCTATTTAAGTAAACTAACTAATCTGTTTCAATATTTGTTTACTGTAGAGATGATTTACCTAGTTCAAAAGAAGGAATATATATATCTTTTGTCTACTATAACAAAAATATATTTCAGGATCAAAGAATTATTAAAAGTCACAAAATTACAATATGGGAGAACTCAACTGCATTTCAATACTCAAGAGTGTTTTCAACCAAATATATGCTTAAGTAAAATACAGTATGTTTATCTTACAGAATTGGACATTTGCTAAGGTATACTTTCAGCAAATCAAAAAATTATAAGACATTGAGATAAGCTATTCATGATATGAGAAGACAAAATGTCTGTATGGTACATACACACAAATTTAATTTTTTAAAAAAGATTATTCCTTCAATGACTGATTGGTTCATTTATATGAAAGGCACAGTGATAGAGAGAGGTGGGAAGAGAGAGCTTCCTTCTGCTGGTTGACTTTGCAAATGGTTGCAGCAGCCAAGGCTGGTCCCAGCTGGTCACCAGTGAAGAAGTGTAGCAACCGGGATCACCACCAGCACTGGAGCGACTCACCATGCACGATGCTCGCCCCACCACACACTGATTTGAAAGAGGTTTAGGGGTAAGCATGTAGCCTAGCACTTAAAATTCCTGAATCCTATATCAGAATACCTCAGTTTGATTTCCTGGCCCTAAAACCTTGCTCTGATTTTCTGCCAACATTGAGCTTGGTAATGGCTAGAGTAAATGAGCTCTTGCCTTCTATTTGAGAGACCAAAACTGAGTGTCTGAATCTTGGATTCAGCTTGGCCTGGCCCCAGCAGACACAGGCATTTGGAGAGTGAACCAGAGGGTAGGAACTAAAGAGATAAAAGCAAACAAAACATACAAAAACCCCAGTATTTACATATTTTATTTTCTATTGATAGGAAAAGCACAATTAATGATTAGATAAATAAATATAGATAAGAAATGTGGCTCAAAATACAGAAGGTGCGAGAGATGAAAGATACCACAATGGAGATGGGGGTTGCAAAAGGGAACACCCCAAAACATCAGTAATGGTCATGTATCTGATACAGCCTAGGTCATTTTTTACACTGGATTTTATTTATTTATTTATTTGAAAAGATTTATTTGTTATTATTGGGAAGGCAGATCAGATTTGCAAAGAGAAGCAGTGACAAAAAGGGCTGAGCCAATCTGAAGCCAGCAGCTTTTTCTGGTTCTCCCATGCAAGTGCAGGGTCCCGGGGCTTTGGGCCATGCTCTACTGCTTTCCCAGGCCACAAGCAGGGAGCTGGATGGGAAGCAGAGCAGCCAGGACACAAACTGGGATCCTGACAAGGTGAGAATTTAGCCACTGAGCCATCATGCTGAGCCCTAAGTTTTATTTTCTAAGCTTTCTAGGACTCACAAGTATTACTTTATAATTACAAAGTTTACTTTTCAAGATACTTGAGGTGCACATTTTCCAAGAATGGCTGTCATGGAATTACCATTCCATTAGCCAGCCCCACACATGTTAGATTTAGATTAATGAGACTATGTCTTCAGTGAGAACTGACTGAGGAAAGTAGGGGGATCATTTCTACTTGCTCATTAGGAACATAAGATTCAAACAGAAATCCTTTAATACCTCAAATCAAGCCTTCATTCTGAGGTTTTTATGGTTTTTTTGGCAGGGGGGGTTGGTTTGGTTTGTTTTTATTCTAGTATGTTATACCTTGGGGCAACAAGGAAGTGTTCAAGTGGCAATGAGTTTCCTATTTTATAAAAGAAAATAATAATCATCCCACAAACTTTAATAGTAATTAAGCTAACAGAAAATAAGTAAAGAAATGGTGATGATGAATATGAGTATGAAGATGATGACAGATAGTGATGTTGAAATGAATGGTGACAGACATGGATGGAAGCTATTGAAATTATCCTTGGGGTCCAAATGAGCAGAAAGATACAAGCAGAACGTAAGAGCTGGGCTGAATTGGTTGATGAACTCCAGAGGGAAAAAAGGTGTTTTTTGCAGAACCGCCGACAGAGTAAAATGCAGTGGGAGAGACACTCCTCCTAGGAGCTGCAACAGAAGTGAAGATGCTTGTCATTGTGAAATGAGATGGCTCTTAGCTACCTGAGCCCTGGATCCAGTGCTTGGCACATCATAGGTGTTAGGTACTTTTTGTTGCTTATTTAATATTGTGAATTCATTCTGACCTGCCACCCTGTGAGGATATCTATGCCCCAAATAAATGGGATGACTTTAAATAAAAAGATTCAGGATCCAGCCATGGAGTCATCAGATGTCAGTTCAGTGGCTTAATCTTTCTATGCCTCAGGCCCAGTCTCCTCACGTTTAGATTGCATACTAACATAGAGCATTGTTCTTCACATCACTCCTTCCAAATCAACCCTGTTGTGGTGCTCAGGATCCAAGTGTGAAGGTAAGAGGAAGTAAGAGTCTGATCCAACTCCACCTACGTAAGGGCCAGCCTTGAGGTGATGAGCCATGCACACATTCACACAAAATCATCCTTGAATCAGCGTCCAAATCTCTACTGGGGAATGAGGGCGCGCAGCAGTTTGGGGCCCTAGTAAGGGCAAATGAGGCCTGAAGGGGCGCAGACACTGCAGAGAGCAGCCACTTTAGAAGCCCCTTCCATGAGAATTCACAGCATGCAAGACCAGGAATCAACTGCCCACAGCTTCATTCACAAACACAAACTGGAAGCTTAGGTTAGTAAAAACATGGCAAGAGCAACCAAAAGGAACGAAGACTCAAGTGTGGTACCCTTCTGTAGCTACACTAGTCTCCCTGTCTCCCATCATGATGAAGCCAGCCCTGCTTCCCGTTCACCTGATGTAATGATTTTCTCCTTCACATTGGCTGATTCCCATCAGTATCAACAAACTCTAGTATCTCCTTTAAAAAATACTGTAGGGCACTTACAGATTTCTAATAAATGTTTATCCTGCCTGCCTGAATGCTTGTACTCATTTACATTTCCACCAACAGTGTGTTAGGATGCCTTTCCTCTATACCTTCACCAACATTTATCAGTTAGTGATTTGGGGATGATAACCATTCTTCCTGGGGTGAAGTGAAGCCCTGCTGTGTGGTGTTTTTATTCCATTTCCCTGATGGCTGGTGGTCCTGAGCATCTGTTCATGTGTTCATCGGCCATTTGTATTTCATCTTTTAAAAAATGTTTACATCCATAACCCATTTCTAAAAGGGATTATTTTGTCGAGTCTCTTAAGCTCCTTGATATTAGTCCTGTATCATTTATGGTTCAAAAATATGTTCTACCATTCTTCTAGCATCTTCTTCACTTTACTCAGTGTTTCCTTTGCCAGGCAGAACCTTCTTGGCTTGATATAATTGCATTTATCTATTTTTTGCTGTTATGGCCGGTGATGGTGCAGTCTTATCCAAGAAGTCCTTGGCTGTCCCATTGTCTTGCAGTGTTGTGCTTGTGTTTTCCTTTAGTAATTTGATGACTTCAGCTCTTTGGGATACATCCTCAATCCACACTGAGTTCATCTTTGTAAACATTGTGAGGTAGACATCTTGCTGCTTACTTCTGTATATGGAGATCCAATTTTCCCAACACTAGTTGTGGAAGGCACTGGCCTTCCTCCGGGAAATCAGCATGTTTACCAAATATTCATTAATTCTATATACATGAATTAATTTCTGGCATTTATAATCTGTTCCAGTGGTCCACATGTATGTTTGTGCCAGTTCCAGGGGGTATTAATTATAACTGCCCTGTAATATGTTTTAAAATCTGATATGATATTTTTAGCCTTATTTTTTTGAAGATCGTTTTAGATATTGGGGGTATCTTGTGTTTCCAGATAAAGCCTAGGATTAATTTTTCTAGTTCTTGAGAAAAATGTCTTTGGTGTTTTGATTGGCATTGCATTAAATTTGTAAATTGCTATGGGTAGTATGGATATTTTATTGATATAAATCCTTCTAATGCAGGAACACAGAAGATTTTTTTCATTTTTTGTGTTTTTCTTCTTTCCTTAATGTTTAATACTTTTCATGGCAGACATCTTCTATGTTCTTGGTGAAGTTTATCCCAAAGTATTTAAAACCTTTAGTAGTTCATGTGTGGGATTGATCCCAGCCAGGGTATTGTTTGTACATAAAAACATTATTGATTTTTTGTGTTGCTATGAAGCTTTGGGGCTTTGCCAAACTTTCATTGGAGTTTAAATAATCTGTTAGGGAAGTCTCTTGGTTCCCCTATGTATAGGATCATATTCTCTGCAAACAGAAATAATTTGATCTACCATATGACCTAGCTAACTCACTTCTGGGAATTTACCCAAAGAAAATGAAATCAGCATATAAAATAATTACTGTATCCCCGTGTTTATAGCAGTTTGAGTCATAATAGCTGAGGTATGGAAAAAGGCTAGATGTCCATCAAATGATGACTGGACAAACAAAATGTGATTTATGCAATGGAACATTATTCAGCCATAAAAAGAATGAAATCGTATCTTTTTCAACAAAATGGATACAGTCGGAAAGCACTGGGCTTAGTTAAATAAACCAATCCCCAAAAGGCAAATATGTTTTTCTGATTTGTATTGCATAATATAGAGAAGACAATAAAAAGTAACGTGTCTGAGGTAAAGCTGAAACCTTGAGATTTGCTTATAGCTGTTGTCTAGATTACTCAGGAGCAGCGTTCTTTCTACTTTTTACTGGTTAATTCTTTATTTAGTGGAAGATTAAGCTTGTGATCATAATATGAATAGAAAGTACTTCATCCCCCAAATTAAAAAAAATAATAAGAAAGGAGCAAGGTAGCTTTCAAACTATATCTATGAAATATATGAAATATGTTTGAATAAGAATAAAACTTCCTCTTAACAACTGCCCAACTTCACCCACTTCCTCATGTCTCTGATTCCTTTAGTTCACAATTCCTGAGAAAGTTGTCCAAATTGGCCTTAGCTGTGTCCTTGCCCCCGTCCATCCCTGTCACCTCAGTCTGGCTCATGCCCCCAACAACCCTGCTGAACTGCTTTCGACAGTGTCCCTGGAGCGTCACATCCTGGACTCCTAGAGGCAGTTCCACCTACTCAACCACAAGGGCATCCAACAGAAGTCACTACTCTCGCTTTCTCAACACATGCTTCCTTTTTAAATTTCAGGACTAACTGATCTTTATTCTTAACTCGCTTCCCTGGAGTGTTCTCCCCTGTCTAAATACTAAACTCTAGGATCCCTCTCCTCTTTGGTCTCCCAAGGTATATAGATCAAATCTCCGAGAATTAAAACTCTGTGTCTTGAAATGCAAATTAAAACCTAGTTAGAATGTTTATAAGCAGAAAACCAAGAGATAAAAAGTGGTTTGGTATAGATAAAAAGGGAACCCTTGCAGACTGCTGGTGGTTATTTAAGTTGACATCCATTTGGGTGAAAAAAGATGATTGGGAAAAAAAACACAACTACTGTATAATTCACCAGTTCAACAATGGATAAAATATATCCAGAGGAAATGAGATATGTAAGTCAGTTCATTTGCACTTCCATGCTTACTGAAGCACTATTGACAATGGCCAGGAAATGGAAGTGACTGTCAATGGATGAATAAATAAAGAAACTGTGGCACTTGTGTTCCATAGAATGCTATGAAACCATAGAAAGGGTGCAGTCCTGTCCTTAGTGACAACAAGGATAGAACTGGAAGTCACAGTGTTAAATGAAATAATCCAAACTCAGAAGCACAGGATCACACGATCTTATTCATATGTGAAATCCAAAAATTCAATCTCATGGAGGTTAAGAATACAATGGCCGTTAACAGAGGCTACAGATTATAAGGAAAACAGTGGATTGGAGAAAGACTAGTATAAAGGTGCTGGGACACAATTAGGTAGGAGAAAGTAGCTTTCTTATTCTACTGTACGAAAGGGAGACTATAGACGATAATGTATTCTAAATGAGTAAAAGCTAGATTTAAGAATAATTTTGAATGTCTTCACTACAAAGAACTTACGTTTAAAGAGTTAGATACGTCTACCCTGCTCTGAACAACGTATGATGTATTCATGTATCAAAACAAGACATAGTATCCCATAAATACGTACACATTATGTGTACGTATATATATATAGACACACACACAGACACACACACATGTATATATGAAAATTTAAGACAGATAAAACCCAGGCATTTATATTTCTAGTTCACATATTTTCACTATGACCGGAGCACTCAGTGCCAACCTCCTGCATGATACAACCATGCATGTGTGTCACAGTCATTAGACACATGCAAGAGAGAACTCTTGCTCAAGCCTCAACACATCCCCAGCCCCTGAGAACTCGTTCCCTCTCAGGAAGATGCCATAGGCGGCAACCCGACAACGGAAGCAAAAACCCAAGGTTTTCCTCTACTTGAGTCCATTCCCTCTCAACTCGCATCCAAACCATCAGTAGCTCCTGCTTTATGCTGGCAGTAAATGCCAAATAAACTCTCAGCTTTCCATTTCCACTGTGGCTCTGTCAGCCCAGGTACTGCTTTTTTTTTTTCCTAAATGAATATGATAGTTTTAATTAAAATGCTTTTTAATTTTTCCAGTATAAAGATTTATTTTTTCTAGTATAGACAGCTAAACAAACTCTACATAGTGCTTATTTAAAATTAGGATTTCATGGATTAGAAGGAAGAAGGGAGGGAGGAAATTAACATTGGAAGGCTTTTATTTTTATACACCAAGTAAAGGAATTGAAAACTATGATGATTTTAATGATGATAACAGGTAACAGTTACTGATCAATTACTATATGCCAGAGACACTAAGTACTGCACACAGATTATAATCTCTGTTCCAACAGAAACTAAATGAGGTTAGTCCCCCTTCACATATGACAAGATGGGATTACAGAGGGAAGTCACACAAGTTCTCACTTTAAAAGTTATTTACACAATTCCTAAGTACAACACACGCACACACACAAAGCACATTATCTTAGAACTAAAAATTTTAAGACTTTGTTGGAAATTTACTAATTGTCCTCATTTTCTCTACTACCACTAAGAAAAACATCCTTTGTTGGCATTCACCTACAAAGAGTGCCTGGGAACCATTTCTGGGCTTTTATCACTTTTGATCCACTAAGGACAAAGTCTCTAGCGGGCTCACTAGTGTCTTGTCATCCCAAATGGCTGATGCTAATGGTTGCCGCTAGCACATGGGGAGCTTGGCGAGCCCTTGAAGAGCATGGCTAGAGCTGCTCCACAGTCATGGCCTCTGAGGGCAGCTGATGGCAGCTGTCCACAATGTCACCACTTCCCTTGGATGAAATACAGTGCCCCTGGAGCAACGGCCAGCAGCATTTACGGACATCCATCCACGGTGCCAAAACTAAGCAATGAACAAAAACTGGCATTCTTTTGCTGCCCAGACCCCCGTTCCTGAAGTTGCTCAGAAAGTCAAAAACACCAACAATTTCTTTGGAAACTAATTATAAAGTAGAAGAGTGGAGAGGGAATCAACAGCAAGCGATAGTTGCTGGGCGCCCTTCAGTTGAGTAAATGCCCTTCACAGGAAGCAAATTCTGGTTAGTCACACTGTAAATGATTGTTTATGGTAATCATTTAACTGAATCCAGGTTATATGCCACCAAGTAATTTCTATTACAAAAATGACATATTTTACCCTTCGAAACATGAATCCCATTGGCTAATAATCAAAAGAAAGTAAAGAGTGAGAGTGTTAAACAATTAGAGAGAAAAAAATTCTAGTCTCTTTGCCAAGGGTCTCTGGTTTCAGGCTAGAGAAGCATTAATGGGTATTAGAAGGGCTCCCAGCACGTGTAGATAAATGTTTGCAAGACACTTCAAAGCAGAATTCAACATGATGTGGCCCCTGGACCACATCTAACCCACCATCTGTTTTTGTGTAGTTTATGAACCAAGAATTTTTTTTTCATTTTTTAATGACTGGAAAATATTTATATGATTATTATAGGATAATACGTGAAAAGTTTCTGAAATCTAATTTTTATTTCTTTTTTAAAAAGATTTATTTATTTTGAGTTTTGGAAAGTCAGATATACAGAGAGGAGGAAAGACAGAGAGGAAGATCTTCCATCCATTTATTCACTCCCTAAGTAGCCACAAAAGCTGGAGCCACACAAATCAGAAGCCAGGAGCCCAGAGCCTCTTCTGGGTCTCCCTCTCTGGTGCAGGAAACCAAGGCTTGGGCTGTCCTCCACTGTTTTCCCAGGTCACAAACAGAGAGCTGGATGGAAAGTAGGGCTTTTGGGATTAGAACTGGCACCCATGTTGGATGGCAATGCATGCAAGGCAAGGACTTCAGTCTCTAGGCTATCACTCTGGGCCCTGAAATTTTTTTTTTTGAAGATTTATTTATTTTTATTACAAAGTCAGATATAGAGAGAGGAGGAGAGACAGAGAGGAAGATCTTTCGTCCGATGATTCACTCCCCAAGTAAATGCAACAGCCAGTGCTGTGCCAATCCGAAGCCTGGTACCAGGAATTTCTTTCCAGGTCTCTCACGTGGGTGCAGGATCCCAAGGCTTTGGGCCATCCTCAACTGCCTTCCCAGGCCACAAGCAGGGAGCTGGATGGGAAGTGGAGCTGCCAGGATTAGAACCGGTGCCCATGTGGGATCCCAGTGCGTTCAAGGCAAGGACTTTAGCTGCTAGACCACACCGCCGGGCCTGGGCCCTGAAATTTAATTTTCAATGCCCATAAATAAAATTGCATTGGAACACAACCATATTCCTCTGTTTCTGCGCTGGTTATGGCTGCCTTTGTACTACAGGGCAGAGTAGAAATGTCATGATTCATACTGTTCGTATTGCCCAAAAACTAATGAGACCTTATTACCTGGCTCATCACAGAAAAAAGCTTGTGAATGTCCTAGTTTTTAAAAACATTTATTTATTTGCAAGATGAGTTAGAGAGAGAGGTAGGGATGGAGAGAAAGAGGTAGCGAGAGAGACAGAGACTGAAACGGAGATCTTCCAACTGCTGGTTCACTTCTCAAATGGCTGGAGCTGAGCCAGTCTGAAGTTGAGAACCAAGAGCTCCTTACCAGTCTTTCCCATGGGCACAGGGCCAGTAGGACTGGAGTCATCCTCCATCACCAGGGAGCTGGATTGGAAATAGGGCAGCTGCGACTTGAACCAGCACCCTGTGGAATGTCAGTGCTGCAGGCAGCAGGTTTACTTGCTGTGCCACAGCATCAGCCCCTGTGAATATCTATTTTTTTTAAATTCTCACAAAATTGGGGTTGACGGTGGCATGCTGTGTTAACATGCCCTCTGTATTGCTGGCATCCCATACGGGAACTTATTTGAGTCCCAGCTGCTCTACTTTGATCCAGCTCTCTGCTAATATGCCTGGGGAAGCAGAGGAGGCTGGCCCAATTCTTTGTAGCCCTGCATCCATTTAGGAGACCTGGAAGATGGTCCTGGCTCTTGGCCCCAGGATCCTGGCTTCAACCTAGTCCAGAATTGGCCACCAAGGCCATCTGGGGATTGAAGCAACAGATGGAAGACTCTCTCTCTCTCTGTCTCTCTCTCTCTCCCTCTCTTTCTGTGCCTCTCCATCTCTGTAACTGCCTTTCAAGTAACTAAATAAATATATATTTTTAAAAATCATACAAACAACCCAAAATACCAACTACTACAAACCTCCAGAAAGGACAGAAGAAATAGCTCAGGAACAGAAAGCAACGCCTGTGCAAAGCTGCTGATTTCGAACGCAAAATCATCAACTTCCCAGTCCTCTCGCCATGGAGACTAAGTGTCATGTCCTATACTTGCAAGAACATTACTCTATCATTGGCCTTTCAATGTCTGTATTTGCAAATATAACTGTCATGAATCATCATAAAAGCTGAAGTCTCTATGTAATTCACAGGGCCTGAATTCATGGATTGAGGGCATTAGAATGAAGTTTACATCCATTAGGGTACACAGTTGGCTCCCTGAAGGCTGTCGCATCCATTCTCATTAACAACAGGTAGCTTGCAGTGATAATTCAAGTGTATGAATTCTGAAACTGATTACAGGTTTGGTTTTTCAGCATTGGAAGTACCAGGCTTTGGATACAACAAAATAATGCAACTTAAGTATTATATAATAATCAAATGACTGCTTTATTAGTTTCTAATTTATTCATGACTCTCCTTGAATTAAAATGATTCTCTTTTAAAAACAATAATAAAGGACGCAGTAAGCTTTCACCAAACCTAACTCTTCCTTAACTAGAAACATCCAGCCTCCCAGAATTAAATTCATCTATGTGGTGTTTTATTCATTATCTTGAGTAAACATGTATTGTGCTATATAATAACTTTTTAGGGAACTTCATAGAAAATAATAAACCACTATCATGTAATAAAGTTACATTATTATAGATCACATAAATCACATTGCAAATGTTTCCAGTATAAAAATATGTTGTCATTAAACAGGGAAAATATGCATCTGGGACCAGTGCTGTGGTGTAGTGCGTAAAACCTCCACTTGTGTCAGCATCTCATATGGGTGCTGGTTTGATTCCCGGCTGCTCCACATCTGATCCACTGCCCTGGTAATGTACCTGAGAAAGCAGTAGAGGATGGCCCAAGTCCATCAGCCCTGTACCCGTGTGGGACATCTGCGGGAAGCTCTAGGCTCCCAGCATCAGGTGGGCGCAGCTCTGGCAGCTACGGCTACTTGGGGAGTGAACTAGCAGCTGGAAGATCTCTCTCTCACTGTATCTCCTCTCCTTTCTTTCTCTGGACTCTGCCTTTCAGATAGATAATTTTAAAAAGACATTTCAAATAGAAAAATAATGGAAGAAGTCATATTTTCCACTTTCCAAAATGAAATCCACAGAATTATGTACAAAAAGGTGTAAGTCTTTTTTTAACAAGAATTCTTTCCTTTTGCAGTAAGCATCAAAAATAAGTCCAAGCTCAATGTTACAGGTTATTTGGGAGGCTTAAACACGCTAATGGGCACATGCATCTCTCAAGACAACATGTAACTTTTCTAGATTTATTTGAATAGCTCTCCTAAACATACGTTAGAACCACTAGCTTGATCCTGGAGGACTGCTATCTTGGCTTTAACTCTGCTTACCCCTGAATCTTTCAGTTCTTTTATCCAGAGAGATGAAGCCCTTATAACTCAAAACATTGCCCAGAGTAATTGGACTTCAGGTTGTTTATGGTGCCACCTAAATAGTGTTGAACTGTCCAGGAAGACTTACAGTCTTGACAAGCCAATTGTCATCAGAGAATTATTTCTTTCATGATTTAAATCATTCAACTGAAAAATAAAATAAGACCATGTAAGTTTGATAGGAAAAAGTCAGAAATTCATTTGCCTATGGATTGGATACAGATATTCAAAGACTGGACATTAAAAAAAAGTGTGTGTGTGTGTGTGTGTGTGTGTGTGTGTGTGTGTGTGTGTATTCTCAAAGTCTGGGATCACTTTGGTAACCTCCTATTTTTGGATTGAAAATCTGTGGTCAGTTTCCCTGGTGCTTCATTCCGAAGGACCCCATACCTTCTGTCACCGAAGATGTTCAAAACAAGAAACAACTTTCCAATAAAACAGAACTTCAAGTTTTCACCAACTTCAAAGAAAAATGCTCTTTTTACAAACTCAGGGCATTGATGAACTCTTTAGAGCAGCTTTTTAACCTGAGCCAACTTGCCCTTGGTGCAATAATCTCAAAGAAGGCTATATGCTGACTTCCTTAAGTGAACCGTATCATCCGTTGCATTTGTATGGAAACTTCTGTTTACTCATAATGATTTAAGGCTCTCTCCTGTGGCCAAGGTCCTGAAGTTGTATACAGCAGTCCTCTTGTTATCAAAGGTTGTTTTGTTTTCCCAAAATAAGCCTGGGATCCTAATTATTGGACTTTTAAAATGTTGATTTCTTAAAAATTAAGTGAATTAGAGAAGCAAAAATGAAAACAAAATTTCTGGCTCTAGATATAAGCAACAGATACAAAGAAAAGTTACAGACATTAAAAACAATTATTGGGGTCAGCCCAATACATGAGACCCCATCTCATGCTGGAGCTCTGGTTCAGCTTCCATCTGACTCCTGGCAAAGCAGCGGAGGCTGGACTGTGTTTGCCACCTAAGTGGGAGACCCAGATGGAGTTCCTGCCTCCTGGCCTCAGCCTTCCCAAGGCCACTACAGCCATCTGGGGAGTGAGCCAGCAGATACTATTATCCATCTCTTTCTATCTCTTCCTTTATCATTCTTCCAAATAAATCTATTGAAAAACCATCACTTACACTCCTTTCTGAAAACTCAAAGTGTATGTGCGTATCATCATCGTCATTATTGTATGATTATGCTCCACAGAGTTAGGAGGAATGTAGTTTCTCTGTGCTGGTTGATCAGATGGGATTATTTTAGTAGTCAGTCTGGAGTTTTCAATCAGAAAAAAGAGAAGAAGTTCATGGATCTTCAGCCCCAATGAACATATAGTCACCTCTGGGAGGATAAAAGAGAAATCATATGAGAGTGTGCTTTTATGTGGTTAGTAGGTTGGTTTTGTGCACTGGTTAAGTGGCCACCTGCAGAGTTGGCGTAAGTGCCAGTTTAAGTCCCAGGTGTTTTGCTTCTGATCCAACTACCTGTTAATGAATTTAGGAAGGCACCAAAAGATGGTCCAAGTGCTTGAACCCCTGCCACATATATAGAAGACCCAGATGGAGGTCCAGGCTCTTGGCTTTGGCCTGGTAGAACTGGCTACTACAATCATCTGAGGAGTGAACCAGCAGATGAAAGATCTCTCTCTCTCTCTCTCTCTGTCTCTCTCTCCCTTCCTGCATCTCTCTTTCACTGGACCTCTTAAATAAACAAGTTAACTGATCATTAAAATTATTTGGCTTCTTTTGAAGAGTTTTCATATAATTTTTTTTACAGAGTTCATAATCTTTGCCATTCTATCAACAATTCAATTAGTAGAAATAAGAATAGATTATATTGACTGTGACATCTATCGAGTGGCACATAATCAACTTTGCTTCTTTCAGAAACTGAAGTACAGTTGTGCACCACATGATGAAGTTTCAAAACATCAGACTGTCCATCCAACAGCTTGCATGTAGAGGGTGGGCCCATAAGATTACATCACCTAGTGCTGTTGTAAGTATGCTTCTTGATATTTATCCTGTGATGAAATTGCCTAATTAGTTAAACTAACTCTGTGTCTGAGAAAGGCTGACTGACCTATGTCTACTTTCTTGATTCCATAGAGTCACAGATCATCAGTATGTGGTACAGTTGATATTTGAACCTGTGAATGCCTTTCCAATACAGAGGCTCATGCTCTTAGCCCATCAGCTTCCCATCACTGAAACACATAATGTAATTAGACAGCACACAGTCTATAGCACCTCAGAAAGTCAGACAAAAAGTTACTATATGATTCAGAAATTCCAGCTCCTGCTATGTATCCAAAGAACTGAAAAGCAGGATTTGAACAATAATGTGTAAACTGATGTTTTTATCAGCATTGTTTCAGAATAATTAGACAATAGAAATAATCAAATATCCACGATTAAGGAAAGAACAAAGAATTTGTGGGATAGACACACAATGAAATTTTATGCAGCCTTTATAAATGGATGGAATTCTGACACATGCTATACAACATGGGTGCAACTTCAAGACATCATGCTAAATGAAATAAGCTGGACAAGAAAGGATAAGTTTTACCTGATTTCACTTTCACTTTTGTAAATTACTTAGAATAGTCAAATTCATAAAAGAGAAGTCAAATCATATATTGATTATTAGGAAATGATAGCAGTAGGAAATTAGAAAATTGTGATTTATTGGGTGTGAGGTTTCAGTTTGGGAAGATGAAAAAGTTGAAGTTACAGAGATGCATGTTGGTGATAGGTCCTCATCATTATGGGTGATAGGCCTGGTAATGTGAATGTAATTAATAACACAGAACTATACATGCAAAAGTCAATGGCAGTACACAGTACACCCTGCTTTATATATGTTGAAGCAATACAGAAACAATTAGAATTTAGATATACACTAAAACAGCCAAAATCACAAAATAAAATGAAATCACATCACTTTAGATTCAATTTGCAAAGGATCATTTAGTGATCAAATAACCTAATTTTATTCTGTTCACCAATACAATTCTGCTTATAATTTATTTGATTAAATAAAGATCAAAATGACTGACAGTTTGACCATCCAAGGTCAGTTGTCAGATGGCACATCATGCAAATACAAGTACCAGGACAAATTCTAGAAAAAATAGCTTATCTAAGAGGATAGTCAGTAATGCCTTATCTTCATCCTTAATTACTTTCAAAGGTAAAAAAAATGTTTATCAGAAAAAAATCTGTAGCTTTTTGCAAAAATTAAAATTCTTCTCCAAGTTGCATATTCCAAATATTAAACAATTTGAAGGAAATATTAAATGCTTTTTTATTACCTGTTGGGATCCTTTTCAGCAATATTTTAAAAATAATTAAATTGGCTCATTTTTGTGCCCTACATTTTGTCCTATTTTATTTATACAAAAAATATGAACATCAAAAATTATACAGGAACTACTGTTTTTTGATTAGTCAGTACTTTTTTGTTGTGTTTTTCTTCATCAGAAGCTTTAGAGCAATTAAATACAATTTTATTCTGTGCTTAATCCAGAACTAGGCAAGGAACCACATGAATTCTACAGTGCAGCTGAAGGGTTTTTTGTTTGTTTTTTTTTTTAATGAATTTCCCACATAGTTTTCCTCCCCCAAATCAATATCCTCCTAAAAAATAAGCTAATACTTGTCATTGTTAGAGAACATTATAATATTGGGAACTATTTATTCTTCATTTTGTCATAATTTAGTCTTGAATGTCCTATTTGGCACTCTTCATGTGTCACTGCATTGATTGTTTCTCATCTTTCGGGTCTCAACTCAAACATTTTCTCATTGCAAAGAGAAACCCAACCTTACTCCATCAACATGGCCTTTCCACATTTGCACAATCTCATTTCCTTGGTGACACTTGAAGTGCATTTACTGTCTTGCATTTCACTCCGTTTGATCAAGGGATTCACAAGGTCAGAGCAGGGACCATCCTTTTGTCCTCTGTTCCTTAGGTGCAGCAGAAAGAGAGGCTCATAGTCAGTGGACTTGCCCTTGGACTTCTAACTCCGTGCAGGAGTGAATTCAGAGTCCAGCTCCTCTGGAAAGTGCAGGCATGTCCATGCTCAACTCTTCCCATTAAGGGTGCTACCAAGGGTTGTCTCAATGTACCGGGGCTCTGGACAACAAAAAAGGAATGGCTTCCAGGGTGTTAGGGGAGAGTTGCCTAGTCCTGAAGATTAGGTCTTCAATCTAGCTTTCCAGAGTCCCTTGTGGGAGATTAGGAAGTGGTTGGTGCTTGATTTCCTATTATCCAAACCCTTGGGTATGAAGGTTTCTTGGACACCTATGAGATGAAGAACTGGTTGAATTAGAAAAGGTTTAAGCCTGCCTAATGCCACCCTAATAACTTGAAATGACACATCTGTAGCAGGTTGCACGCTTAAAGCACCTACCACGCCTCTCCTTTCTAGTTTGTCCTCCAAAGGCCAGCCTCTCGTACAGACATTAGCTCTGAATCCAGACAGCCCAAGCAGTGAAAAAACAAGCCCATTTGTCTTTCCTCTTTAGAGAAGGAAAAATCAAGTCACACCACTGATTTCCAGATCCTTGCTCCTATGGCTGTATACAACAAAGCAAGGTAACAAAAACAGCAATAGAACACAAAGTTTTCTTAAAACGCTTCCCAGCAAGATAATTTCAAGTTTTCTATATAATATATTAAATACAAAGTAAGGGTTTGAAACGAAACATCCTGATCAATCATGTAAGTTGCTCTTGAAAGCATCTCTGTGCAAAGACTGAAAACTAAGATTGTGTCCTCCCACCATAGCAAACAGTTATCCCCAACATATTGCTAATTTCCCCCTTTGACTGCAATAAAATAGAGTGCCTTATGTTTAGAAAATTCATTGCCACACAAGATAAGAAAATTTCCCTGAGCCATTGGTCACTAGGTTAAGTACACCTAAATCAAAATGATAAGTCAGGTCAAATCCTTAAAAGAAATGGGCACAGCCTGCCCTATTTCTTCTCCCTTCTCCTTGGCTGGCATATGGATGAGCCAGCAAGCCATGCTCAGAAGGAAGGGCAAGGATCCCACTCTAGAAAAAGCAAGCTAGTGGGAGCCAGGATGCCCAGCGCTTCAGAGGCACATCCCAGCTGACTTCTTATGCCTAGGTTATGCCATTGGAAATAAAATACATCCACCTTGCTTAGACCACAGTCGTTTAGGTTGTGTTTCAGTAATCAAACTCACATTCTAATACAATCAACTCTCCTTGATGATTTAGAAGCTGTTTTGCAATTTTTCAAAGTAGTTGTAGATTTCAAAATGTTTAGCCTGAGCAGTAAGAGTCCTTTAGAGTTGACTTTCTTCTCGCCCTATTGGGGAGGGGACTGATGACAGGTGAGTAAATGATTTTGCGAATCTCACGGGTGGCTGCTAATGGAAGTGTGGCTAGAGCTCCTGTGTGTCAGTCCATGCTTTTTCTTTGCAGTCCAATTAGCAGAAACCTCTGGAAGTTTCTCTGGGGAGTCCCTCCCAGAGGCCAGGGCAATTTGCTCTCTGGGACTTAAGGTCTTCTTGTCCCCAGACAACTGTAGGGCTGCCAGCCTTTGTACACCAACAAGGCAGCTTACAGCAAGCAAGCATGACCCAGCAAGCCCAGGCCCAGCTCTAGCATGCCTCATGGGTGAATGGGGACCCATTTTGCTGAACCTGGCCTTGAAACACTTGCTTTTTTCTAATGAAACAGACCCCTTTTACTATGACCTTATCATTCGCCTAGGAAACAGCAGCATAGCAAGTGGAAGTTCAGAAAGGCGCCTAGGCTGCCTAACTCCATTCACAAACCTTATGCTTACTGATTATCATTTACATACAATCTGGCAGGGTATGGAATTTTATATAACAACTAGCAATGGGAGTAGCTTCAACTGTCAAGACAACAATACTTAGAACAAAAGAAATCATTTAACTCTCTACCATGTTCCCAAGCACAACTCCATTTGGACAGAGTCAAGATTAAGAAAACTGCCAGGGGTCCTACAGAAAGTAAAAGGTGTGCTCGAGGTGTCAGATCAGATGGATCAAGCTTACAGCTTCCTTAGGAACTGGGATGCTACATTTGAATTGCACAAGATTCCATTTTGACATATTCTATCCTACATGTCTTACCGTCTTCATTTTCATCAAACACCGGTGCTTTGCTTGAAGTATTGGCTCCCATGGTCGAGTCTGCTCAGGTCTGGATTGTCCAGTTACATTATCTCGGCAGAAACACTCATCTTCACTTGGAACAGTTTGTGAAGCCTCTCCTGTTTGCCTATGAAAGCAGAAATGATTTTCTTACATGTCTAGACGTCCTAAACACAGAATGTGATCGAAACACTAACCCATTCTTTTCCAGATCAAAAGTTTTCATTGCTATGATAAGGAATGATTTCAGAGGCAATAAAACATCAGGAGGTATGGCTATTGCCATGCAGTGTTCCAGCTTCCCGTTGGGATAACTGCATCCCACACTGGAGTGCTAAGATTAGGATCGTGTCTATGTGGATTGCCCGGGATGGAGTTCCAGGCTGCTGGTTGTAGGCTGCTCAGGCTCTGGCTGTTGCTAGCATTCTGGGAGTAAGTCCGTCAATGAAAGGTCCTCTCTCCCACCACTGCCCTCCATCTTTCCATCCTTTCTTACTCCATCACTCTGCCTTTCAAATAGAGTAAATAAAAAAAAAATTACAAAAAAGAACACATTATATGGCTCTCACACTTGTACTCATTACAGATTTGTACTTACAAAGCCACAGTGAAACATAATATTTTTGGGGGCCCAGCGTGTAGCCTAACAGCTAAAGTGCTCATTTTGCATGCACTGGGATCCCATCTGGATGCTGGTTCTAATCCCAGCAGCTCCACTTCCCATCCAGCTTCCTGCTTATGGCCTAGGAAAGCAGTAAAGGAAAGCCCAAAGCCTTGGGACCCTGTATCCACAGGGGAGACCCAGAAGAAGTTCCAGGCTGCTGGCTATGCATTGGTGTGGCTCCAGCCATTGCGGCCACTTAGGGAGTGAAGCAATGGATGGAAAAATCTTCCTCTCTGTCTCTCTTCCTCTCTGTATATCTGAATTTCTAATAATATCTATATATTTCAAGTATGAAAAGTTTAAAATGAGGTCAATACTTCAAAACTGTAAAATAAAATCAAATTTATTTTCAAATCTATATCCTGGAGAATATATGCTGATTTTAAACTTTCTTCTTGGATGACTAAGAAGAGTTTTAATATCTTTTAGTTATAAAAATGTATGTGCTATGTCACTACTGCTATCAGTTGAAGAAAGCTTTAGGTTGAGTTTTCCACACCAGAAAGTGGCTCAATTTCTCTAAACTCATTTTTCTTTTTTCCTCCTTGAAATTGAAGGCAACAATAAATGCAATACATTTTACCTGTTTATTTTTTTTAATGCAGTAGTAAAGAATTCAGCTTTCCCTGAAATTGGTAAGAAGTAGCATTCTGGGCTCCAAATTAAAAGGGACATTGATAATGCCCTTAAACAAGTTACTTAAACTTGGGTGTTTGGAATGGCAACGTAACAGTGCCTCTCTCAGGAACTGCACACTTAGATGCCTGTAAAACCAAGCCTTTTTTTTTTCCCAAACAAGTACACCAAACCAGGCACATGACGTCATTGTGTGATGAGAAGAGTGATGACACAAGTGTAAGCTAGACGAGGAAACGGCTCTCAGGTCAAGAGATTGGCACCAAGTAGAAATGTGGAACCTGGTCATCAGATCCTCAGGTTTGCCCAAAACAAAACACAAAAAACAAACAGAACGATAACGGTCTGGATTTCATACATCATGGCATTCCAACGTTTGGCTCTAAGGCTTGAGGAAAGTTCATGATTCAGACACCTAATTGAGTCCTTACACATGTATGTAACACAATTAGCAATAATGTCTGACAGCTATATGCAAAGAATGAATGTAACAGCCTATACTTCTGATACTTTACTAAAATGTCCTTATCATGTATTATTTTCTAATAGTTGATAGTTACAGATGAGTTATTGAAAAGGAAGTTGGGAAGTCCCTAAGCTAGTGCAGAGAAGTTAATTTTTCCTGATAGGAAAAAACGAAGTGAAACCTTCAGTTGGAAAGCAGACTCATTAAGAAAATGCTACTTTTCATACTACAAGCTAACTGTTGGCAAAGTGCCTTGTGGACTTTGACAAAGCTCATTAAATGGAGAGTGAAAAGTCAGCAATTAGAAAGCACCAATTAAATGAGAGGTAAGGAGCAGGAGCAGGTGGTAACAGGTGGCTAAAGGAAGCTCAGTGGGATTATTGAGACCCAAGAAGATGGAAACATCTCTACCCTCTTTCCAGGCAAAATAATCAAAATGGCTTCTACGTCCTGTTGAGAGGGAATTAAGAAGTCAACGGGATGTCCATTGTGTTTTATTGTTGGTTAGAGGAAAGTAAGTGGAGAGTACTTTGTGTGTTATCAATGCATTAGAATCCAGGACAAGCGAAGGAATCATGGAAGGACACAAACAGTGATGACCCTAGGGAGAGGATGGGGCAGTTGCAAATGCTAACACTGCAGATTGGGGCTGCAGCCTCCCGTTTTATGCTTCAAATCTGAATACATGTAGCTTTCACAATACTCCCAAGTCCTATCACTCTTCTGTTTTTCTTCACACCTCTGGTTTTTCTCAAGTAGCCCATGTTTCTGCACCATGAGACATACTAAGCATGACCTTGCAACTTGTCATATCAAATAAAAAGACAGGAACATTATCACTGCTCAGAGCTGGTCATTTTTAGGGAGAGGAAAATATGCCCACAGGGAAACCACTATTGTGTATGTTTTGGGGAGGGACAGGCAAAGGGATCCACTACACAGTAGTTTTTCCATTGCCCTAAACATTCAACCCAGTTTGGAATTCTTTCTCCTATCCTCTCTCCATTAGAATAACCAACTTAAAAATTCCTCGCTCACATTCTGGAAGAAATCACTTAGGGAAACAGTGGATACATCCTTTCCCTTCTGCTGAAGAGAACCCCCCGGGAAGTGTGGGGCTCTCCTGTGATGGAGTCCACTGCCCATGTGACATGCACTAAGTCCACAGAACCAAATACACAGCGTGTTGAAATGCCAGGAGGACAGCAAACACCCATGGAAATGGAAAGCCTGAGCACCAACATTATAAAAGGATGAGAACTTGCATTTCAGAAATACAGGGACTACTGAGGTTCTGCCTCACACAGCCACTTATTGAAACATTAGTTAGAGAACTAGTTCCCTGATGTCAACATTTCATCTTTGGCCATTACCCTGAAAGTGGTCAAGAGGTATGTCTAGTTTCCCCAGGTGAAGAGGTTCCAACTCCCAGAGTGCAGTATACAGGGAATAATGGAACTACCAGAAGATACAACTTTCAGTAGAACCATTCAAATGCTATTGTCACAGCATGTGCATAGACATGACCTTACTATTTTGCATTGGCAAACAGAGCTTATTAACTTGCAAACTCAGAACATGGGAAAGAAGGAAAACAAGGGCTGGGGCTGAAGTATAACAGGGTTAAGCTGCCACTTCCCGTGTCAATATCTCAGATGGGCATTGGTTGAGTTTTGGCTGCTCCACCTCCAATCCAACTCCTTGCTAATGTACCTGGGAAAGCAGCAGAGGATGGCCCAAGTATTTGGAACTCTACACCCATCTGAAAACCCAGATGAGGCTGCTGGCTCTTGGCTTCAGTTTGACCAAGCCCCTAGCTATTGTTGCCATCTGGAGAAGCAAACCAATGGATGAAAGATTCTCTCTCTTTCTCTCTCTCTCCCTCTATCCCCCTCTCCCCCTCTCTCCCCTCTATCCCCCCCTCTCTCTCCCTCCCTCCCTTTCTCTCTCCTTCTCCTCCCTCTCTCTCTCCCTCTCTCCCTGTAATCCCAGAGTTCAAACAAGTAAATAATTTTTTTAAAAGAGCGTGACAAATACACTAAATGGGTAACACTTTGTATTCTGTCAGCTTTGCCTCATTTCCCTGTTACAGATCCTGCCAAAAGCACTCTGCCTTTGACACTTCCCCGGGATAGTTGAATCATGAATCTGCTGTCCATTTCCAGGTTACAATTTTACACACTCAGCAAGCATTTTGAAGTCACCCCTAAGTGGCTTCACAGAGTTGGTCTGTTCTGCATCTTGCTGCCTTCACTTCTTGCGCGATCGGGGCAGAGGCACGCTGATCTCCACAGCGTTGCTTTCTGCTTTTTAGTGCGTCCTAGCAATCCATTGTATGAACACACCACCTTATGTCTTTCTGTGCAAAAATGTGCAAACCTTTCGCCTTAGGAGGAAAACCTGGTACCCAAGGCAGTCTTCGTTTGTTTCCCAGCTGGTTGAGAGAAACAAAGAGAAGCACATCCACTCACTTCTCTCCACCCAGAAAATATTTACTGAAGTCTGTGTCCCAGCCAAGCCAGTGGGGGGAATGCGGGACAGCTAGGATCGGTTTTAACCAGCCTCTGGCGGTGTGAGTTAGCTTGACCCACTGCCTTTGTCTCCTGGCTTCCCAACAGTGCCTTTCCGATGCATTTTTATTAAAAAAAAAAAAAAAGCCTAGACCACCACTCACCCAGCAGAGCTCTTCCTTCCGTTCTCCGACGAAGCTCAGATAGATGCTTCCATTCGGGAAGCAGGGGCTAGCAACTCCTAGAGCAAGAACAGAGCGAGGAAAGGCTCCTACCTGCCTGGGCGAGGCGGCGGCAGCGGCAAGCGCGGGCTGGGCTGGGCTGGGCTGGGGCAGGAGGGCACCTGCCAAGGGGTCCGAGCTCCACCCTCGAATGCAGCTCTCCCGGAGGGGCGGTTACTGGGTCCGGAAAGAAGGCTGGGCAGCAATTTGCCAGCGGGTGTCCCCGGTTCACGCCCTCCCCGGAAAGGACTGGGCAGACTCCTGGGCCAGGGCCAGTCTCCTGTGGTCCATGCGTCGCCGCCACTGCCGGCGGGGAGAGCTACGGGGGCAGTTCCGAGCCCCAGCAGGCGCGGACCCCGCAGCGTCTTGGCTGAGTCTGAAGCCTCTGGGCGCGCTGTGCGCCCCGACTTCCCGGACTGGGGCGGGATTCCCCTGAAGTGACCCCAGAAGAGGCTCCAGGCAGTGGCGCTCGCCAAGGGTGGGGTGGGAGAGGCGGGTGGCAGGTGTGCGTCTATAGATGTTTAGCTGGAGAAGCTCTGCCGCGAGACTTCCAGATGCTGGCGGCACAACCTAGAAGACTGACAATTTCAGGAGTCCCGAAGGGGAAAGAACTTGGAGGCCGACTGCCTGCCTGGTGGATTTCCTCGCTTTGTTGCTGGAGGAAGCGAGTTCCCAAGCAGAGAGCTGATACTTGTCCGTGGAACCCAACAGTGCTGGGCAGAACGTGCGTGTACAGTGCGATTGTCTTTGAGTTAGGCTCAGTGTCGCATGTGGGAGTGGAGTCTAGAGATGAAAGTGACTCCCGTGCAAGTCTCTTTGTGACTGATCTTGGCAGCTCCCGGTTTCAACCAGCAACAGTGAAACAACTTCTTATTGTTTTTCCTCTAACTCTAGAACCATATAAACTGTAGCCAATAGACTTGGCACGTATGTGGCTTAGGAAAGCAGAAGGTTGCAGGCGGTGGGCAGTCCATGGGCAGAGGGAAATGAAAGGACTCCGTGGGTCTAGTTGTGTTGGTGGGGGTAGAAGGGGGAGTTAAGATGACATGAAGTCAGCGCCAGGTTTCTCAGCCATGTGGACATGCCAGATCAGTTATTGCCAAATATTTGCATTCTCAAAGAGAAGCTGATAGGGACGTTTTATCTTATAGCTCCTGTAACTTTTCGAATATTGACAAATAAGAAATTTTTTTAGATGTTCAAAAGTCTGTGGTCAAGCGCGATGTGACTGTACTGTCTCGTTGTCATTGACTGTAAGCTCCCTGGATGTGTCTGCTGCCTGCATGAAACATGGTCGCTTGGTTTGTTGTTTGTAGTACCAGTTCCTCCAGGGATCCTGATGTGTCCTTAAAATCTGTTACAAATGTTGAAGTATTGGAGATCACCTTAAGGTTGGGAGCCCTGTAGTGGCTTCCTTAAATGAGTATGTCAGGAAAACTCGGACGTCATCTGCCCCTTTCTTCCTCTTTCTCAGCCCTGGGCTACATTCTTCCCTAACATAGTGTAACAAGGAGTAATCTTTAATTTCAGCGAATCCATTTGTTCTTTTATATTTGAGGTCTCTAGGGAGAGATTTGCCCAAGGCTGGGCAGTGAGTTCATAGCAGAGCTGGGTAGAAACTTACATTCCTATCATGGCACTTTCTCCCACCTGTGTTTCCAACTCATTAAGAGGAACCTGAGATTGGTATAAATGCAACGTATCACCATTCCATTAGGAAGTTGGAATAAATTGCAAAATAAGCCAAAAAGTAACGAAATTCTGGAGGAAAAAAAAATAGATCTTTTAAAGCACTTCATTTTGGGAGAGAGTCATCTTTATAAGCCAAATCAGGCAACTGGTGAAAAGGACATTGTATGGCACTTGGCAGTTTTCAGAACACCGCTGGCACTGGACGTGCACTACAGATGTGCCAGCACGGTGTGGTTGCTTGTTTCCTTCCCTCAAGGAGC
The DNA here is from genome assembly GCF_017591425.1 of Ochotona curzoniae. Taxonomy (NCBI): domain Eukaryota; kingdom Metazoa; phylum Chordata; class Mammalia; order Lagomorpha; family Ochotonidae; genus Ochotona; species Ochotona curzoniae. Next base: position 22,614,312 of record NW_024464918.1, read on the forward strand.
TACCTAGCTTGTCCCCTGGCAGATTGGAAGTGTCGGAGCACAGGCTGAGACTGGGGCTCGAGTCTTTGGAAACCCCCTCAGCCGCTGTTCTTGCTGGAGAGCTGTGGGTTTGGAAGTCTCAGATGCCAACACTGCTGCTTGCTAGCTCTGAGATGTTGGTCGAGTCAGTTGAAGACTTTGAGCCTCAGTTTTTCAATCTGAACAAAAGGACACTGGTCATCCCTACTGGCTGTGATATTATGGAGAATTAGGCTAATAAATGGGATTATATTCCCATTTATATATATATAAATTATATATAATATATAAAATAATATTTAATATTTACAGTGTAATATATATTTTGCATAGGGCACCAGACTAGGCATTCAATAGCAGTTATGTGAACTAGACATTGTGGTGTAGCATGTTAAGCTGCTCTAAGCTGTCCATTGGGATTCCCAGGTCCTGTGTCATAGTGTTGATATAGTCTTAGGCAACTAGTGGAGCATCACAAGGCTGGAAGCTACGCCCCACCCCATCCCCTATGAAATACTTTTTGCCCATGTGTGTGTCAAAGAATGCATACTCATCATTACCTGGGCCAGGGGCCAGGGTGTGTGTTCGTGTATGTGGGATTGTTGCGTTGTTGCGTGACCACTCCGCTCTGAAGCTGCGTAAGAGCCTGCACTGGGGAGAAGGTTGGTCTCTCGGTTGCACACTTCCTCGCTCGTGCCCCGGCTCTTTGCCTGCTGTGTACCCACTTGCTCTCCAGTTCTTGGTGTGCACCTGCTTGTTCTCTTGCTTCCTGTGGACCGACTATGAGGACAGTTAGCCCCTGAGCATGGCGCACGGATGTCTGTATTCCTCACATTTATTCACTGCTTCGGCAAGTCAGCGAAGACGCAAATGCTAAGATGTTTTGTATTTCGAGTTTGTAAACTCTCAAGAGTTCCAGGAGCAGTGAGGTCTAACAGTACTGCAATGTGGGCAGAGAAGCCAAGAAGAAGTGAATGTTTGCAGCTTTGCAAGTGTGTCCCGGTTGCTTGCTGCATGTCTCTTAGGAAAATTTACATTGCTGGGGAAGCTGGGACATGGGTCTGCAGTTTAACAGATGATTTCCCCACAAAGGCTGTTTCTTCATCGCAGGGTTTCAATCATTTGCTAATTTCTATTATCATCAGATGAATGGTTGCCTAGGAACTGCAGCTAGTATTAAAAAGGTATGGTTCCAGACGTGGTGATGGTTCCCAGAGCAGCAGGTGCTGCCCTCACCAAGTTTGACTAGTACAGACTCCTGTGTTCATCCTACACTCATATCTGGTGCGATAGCTCTTGCTCTCAGTAACAGTGTCTCAGATTCTTCCATTCCCAATCTAGCTTCATGCGGGTGTGTGCCCTGGAGAGTGGCAGGCAGGTGATTGCTTATGTTTGCAAGAGCAGGACAGAGTCCCTAGTTCTTTGGCTCTGATCTAGCCCAGTTCCAGCTGTTTTGGCCATTTGGGGCATGAGCCAGCAGATGGAAGATATCTCTGTCAGCCACTTTGCTTTTCAAATAAATAAAAAGCACCACTGGTTACCTATGACAAGTGGTGTATACACAGGGTGAACAGGGCTCTATAATTAAGGAAAGGGAAGAGTCAGATAAGATTAACAGGGAATCGTAGCAGAGGATTCCTCCCCACTGCCTGACTCGCAGCCTTTATCCTCAAGGGGAGAGAAACTGGATGTGTGTCCTGGGTGTGCAAGCTCTTTGTGGCCTGACACCTCAGGAGTGGGACTTTGCAGGCATGTGCCTCTTGGACGTGGCTTTTCTTCACTTGACCTTATCATTTACTCCTCCAATTCCATTCTGAGAAATCTAGTTCAAGTCCTTCTCATTCTATCTTGAGCTGCATAAATTAAAAAAAAAAAACACACTCAGTAATTGTTAAAGTTGCCCTTTCAATAAGCATGCTACCAGGTTACACCTCAGTATTTCTCAGGTATGTTACATGAATCTTTTGTTGAGACAGACACTTTTGCTTAGAATAAAAATATTGATCAATTCTCATGTTCTTGTTGGTGCAAAAACAGCATGCTACAGGTTGTCTCACTTTTGTTTTAAAGAGAAGTGATGATTAGGGAGCAGGCCTAGAATGAAGACGCCCATGTCCCTCATCAGAGTACCCGGATCTGATACCATGCTCTGGCTTCTATTTCCATCTTCCTGCTAATGAGCCTCCCTGGAAGGCAGCAATGGGGACCCTAAGGATTGGGTTCTTGTCATCCATGTGGAGACCCAGACTGAGTTCCAAGCTCCCGGCTACAGCCTTGGCCTAGTCCCAGCCATTGTAGCTACTTGGGAAGTGACCCGGTGCATGGGGGTTCTCCATCTCTCTTTGTCTGGCTGTGAGGTGCTTGTTATTCTGTCACGTGCAGGCCTGTTTCAGAGAGCTGATGGTGTTTTAATGTTTTATTAATTCAGTTGCTCCTAGTCCCTTGGTAGTGTCCTGTTCTGACAGATGGAGCAAACAGGCTGCACAGGGAAGGAGCATAGACTAGGCTGCATTCTTACGGCGATCTCTGGAGCCCCCAAGTGGAGAGGAAAATGACGTCAAGAGGAAACCAGGGAAGCTGGCCAGAGAGAAATGCAACCAACCACGTTGTGGAATGTCTAAAAAGTAAATCGTGGTTTACAACACACACTCCAGCACTAGATGAATTCAGTCGTATCATTCTTGGCTTGAAACTTCACACGTCATCACTGTATTAGGAACAAATGACCCATTACTCGGTAGACCAGGCCTTACCCTCCCTGTCCACCCTTGTCTCTGACCGACTTCATCAAGCTCAGCGTTCTCTTGTTCCCTCCGCTTCAGCCCAGCCACCTTGGGCTCTGAGTAAATCACGCTGAGCTTGTCCCATCACCGGGACACTGAATGCCTTTCCTTATTCATGGCTGTGGTTCTAGACCCCTTCTCATTCAGCTGCCACCTTACATTTCTCCTTGATCACCATTTCTCTACAAGTTTTGTCTTTTCCCCTCCACTCTCCATTGCTTATCCTAATTCCTCCCGTCTTTTCCCTTCCCACAGGCTGTTGCATTTTTGCTTGTATAACTTCTTTGCTGCACACAGAGGAATGTTCCATAAATAAGTGGTTTTTTTCTTTCCCGCATTGTTTTTGTCGAATAGTGCAGGAGGAAAGTATGGATGCATCTCCAAGCGGTAATCACTCATGAATAAATTGGCCCATGCAAGGCTATGTGGAAAGGGTACACAAAAAAAATGACCAAAAAAGGTGACTGTGTCTAAGGGTTTTGAGTTTGATTAGGAGCAGTAACAGCAGCCTGAGACTGAGAGGTGCCCCGTGGGAGCCCATCCCTAGGGTATTGACCAGATCAGGCACTGCCTAACGAAGCCAGGGACGTGACGGGCGGAAGACAGGGAGGAAGATGTTTCAGGATTAGAAAACAGAAGCATAAATGAGACACAGTAGTTTGGGTACATTTTTAAAAGCTTAGTGTTGGGCCCGGCGGGGCAGATATGGATACTTTCCCAAGAACTGTTGCGACAATTAAATGAGATCATGTATAGCAAGCTTGCTGCAAGGCCCATGCAGTGTGGCTCCTTAGTGTATTATTGTTGTACTAAATGGCTCTCTTGCACAAAGAGTTTGAAAGAGTGTTGCAATCATCCGTATTGACTATTTTGAAAGATTCTTGCTAGGAACCATATCTACAACATTTGCAATGCCAGTTTTTAGTTTAATAAGCTACTGTCTTCTAGAAAACAGACAATTCTGCTGTAGGGTAATGCAGCCATGACAGCAGAAGTGAAGACGTTTGTATTCTCATCTAGTGCTGTGTGCAAAGGTGTCACAATAGTATGTAAGCTTGGCCCTTGAGGTTGCAGAAAGGAGAGGGAAGGGAGCACTCCAGCAGGTGCACTGGCACGGACAAAGCGTGGGGGATGTGAGTTGGGAGTGTGAGGAAGTTGTTACGGAGGAGGAGGACATGCTCGTAGGGGGAAGAGCAAGGGGCAGCATCGCTGATGTAACAGAGGCAGTGTTAACCGCGTCACTCCATCGCATCTGTACAATCCTGGAATCTGGCGTTATCTTCTGTTTTTTAAACACAAAATGGGAATGAATGATTTAGCTACATTTCCAAAGCACCCACACATTTCCCTGCAGAGACAACACCATTTTTGTTCTATAAGCATTCCTCTCTGTATGTTAAGTGTGTATGCTTTCTGGCATGTGTATGATACAATTTTAATCCTTTATTCTGTATTATCAATTTGATGGTAAACATGCCAAAAAAAGAGAGAACACTTTCATGAAGTTATTTTAAAATCAGGAAGTTTAAGCCTTGTCTGTTTCATAGCAGTTCCTCACCTTTTCTTTTGTCTTATCCCACAAGGAGACATAATCCACCGAGTACTGGCTATGCTCTGGGAGCATTACTCCCCCAAGTCTTGTTCTGCAAACCCTGTCATTGTATCATTTGTATTTCTTATTTCGAATGAACTGTGTATTTTAGGATGGCCATTCTCTGGCAATTTTCTTTGCTTTGTTTTGTTTTTAAAGATTTATTTATTTTCTTGGAAAGGTAGATTTACAGAGAGAAAAATCTTCAATCTGCCGGTTCACTCTCCAAGTGGCCACAATGGCCAGAGCTGAGATAATCTGAAGCCAGGAGCCAGGACCTTCTTCTGGGTCTCCCAAGTTCAAGGTTTTTGGGGCATCTTCTACTGCTTTTCCAGGTCATAAGCAAGGAGCTGGATGGGAATTGGAGCAGCCAGGACTTACACTGGGGCCCATATGGGATCCTAGCAGTTGCAAAGCAAGGATTTAGCCAATGAGCTATCCCACCAGGCCCTAGCAAATGGTCTTAATGGCTGGCTCTAGGAAATAGCTAGTTCTTAACATTGTGAACAACTACTCAGTTCTACCATTATATTCAGAAAGTAGCCATAGGGGAAAAAAATACACAAGTACTTCAAAGATCCTGTGAAAAATTGGAGTGAAAATATCAATTTACATTTGTGTAAAGCAAATTTAAAAATCTATACTTAGTTTTTGCACAATACGTATTTTTTCAGAAACATTTTGAATACCCCTTAAGAACAAAGAACCATCTCTTTTATAATAAATCTTTTTTATTCATGCTGAACTTTCAATTTGACATAATTTTATATGTCACAAAATATTATGTTCTTTTTAATTTTCTCAGTGGCTTTAAAGTGCAAAACCTCCTTTCCGCTCCTGGCTATAGCAAATCTATCCTCAGGGTGGATCTGATCTACAAGCCTTATTTTGTTGACCTCTGTTATAATCTGAAAATCATAAAATCAGAGAATTCTGAAGTCTGGAAAACACCTCACTGAATGCAGCATTTTAGTCATACATGCAAATGAAGCTCAAACTTAGTTGGAGAACTCCCAGCACTTTTATGTATTAAGCTATCAGAGAGTCTGTGCTGCTCGGCTGGTACCTGGAGTGGACGATGTGTTCTGGACTGAGCCTGAATCGAAGCAAGTGTGATAGATCGCTGATGTCTGCCTGGAGGACAACAGTGGCAACACATAAAGGGGATATTTAATGTATGAAAACTTCTAAGTTACTCTCAGAGGGGTTGCAGGAAGGGGAGGGTTGGAAAACGAGGTTGTGTAAATACCATCTTGAGAATGAATAAGAGGTAATTGCATGAATTGACATTCCACTCAACTTGCTCCTTAACGAGTACCTGGATGGAACTTCCTGTTTCCTCAATTAAGAGCACTGTTTGACGCAGAGCATAAATCTAGGCTTTACAATACTATGCAGTGTGTCCCACCTGCTGCATGAACTATTCAGTCCTCTTTGACTTATTTGTTTCAAGCAGCAAGTTTGAATAAGGGAGAGAAATATGGCTATGTCGGTTGTACTGATGAGATTCCATTCAGGAACATTTGGGATGTTCCTGAGGGCAGTTTTGACTTAATTATTTTGTGTGTGTGATGTGCTCACAAGCCACCCGCACCTCTGCATTATGTAATTAGGAGCTAACTCTACTTTACAGAATACATTGGAGACCTTCTAACAGACCTGAAGCGATGCCAGGCATTCCAAACTCAACTTCAACTTGAACTATTACTCTCCCCCACAATGGTGCAAGTGTTGATGATGACGTCAAGGCTTAAGGAAGAATGCCGTGTTGTCATGTTTGGGGGAACTGAATCCATTTACCTCCTTCTTTTGACTCCTCAAAATGACTTTCCAGACCAATATTTTTTTAATACTCAATCTTTATTCTTATGCTTTGATAGCTGAAGTGAACAGTCAGCGAGCGGCCCCAGAGTATTCTCTGCCTTTCTGACAGGTTTTTGGGTGACCAAACTACTGGGGTATCTTAGCCATTCAATACTTTATTCTTTTTTTTTTTTAAAAAGAGTTATTTTATTTTTTATTGGAAAATCAGATATACAGAGAGGAGGGGAAAAGGGAGGAAGATCTTCTGTCTGTTGATTCACTTCCCAAGTGGCTGCAACGGCTGGAGCTGAGCTGATCCAAAGCCAGCAGCCGGAGCCTCTTCTGGGTCTCCCACACAGGTGCAGGGTCCCAAGGCTTTGGGCTGTCCTCCACTGCTTTCCCAGGTCATAAGCAAGGAGCTGAATGGGAAGCAGGGCCGCTGGGATATGGAACCGGCATCCATATGGGATCCCAGCATGTGCAAGGTGAGGGCTTTAGCCACTAGGCTACTGTGCCAGGCCCTCAACAGTTTATTCTAAGTACTCTATTCTAGCTACCCTATGGAAAGAATGGCATAAAGATCAAGAGGAATTTAACCAATGAACCTTAACTCTAGCAACCTAGGCTCTGACCTTTACCCAGAGCTAACCTCGGTTTATATCTCTTTGGCAGTCCAGGACCACACCGCTCGCCACATGCATGTTACTCAGTTACACCTGCTGTTCTTTTCCATGCTCAGCATCCTACCTTTTTAAGGGATTATATTATCAAGCAGATAAGGAAACTACACAGAGGCAGATTAGGCCTCATTCCTTCTTGGCAATTTCAAGTATTTCTCTGTCTGACAAATTCAGAAGTGGTACATTCAAAGTCAAAAAGAAAAATATATTAATCAGGGATGAAAGATCTGGTTTCTATTTTGGGCTCTGCCTTTTTCTGCCAGTTGTATTCAGCACCTCCTTTGTCCATGCATAAAGAGAGGATTGTATCTGCTTTCTTTTAGCACAAGGAAGCTACAAGGATAAGAGATACACTGTCCGACTGCTTAGTTTATCACAATGCTATGATAGTCAACATCATTGCTCCAACCTATCAGCGATTTGTGACAGAGGAGCTTATGTTTCCCAATTCATTCCAATTTTACAGCAGTCACCCTTTTCTTCTAAAAGTTCAGAAGTATCTGCTAAGTATGTCCTATTGGGTGCATATAAATGAAAACCCTTTGCCTTCACTACATATGAACTTAACAATATGACACAAGCAATCCTTGTGCTATAAACAGTTCCCTTTCATCCCAGATGCAACTAGAAAGTCAAAGGCTCGAGTGCTGTGGATGAATAGAGGGCTTCTTCCCCTGCTGGCAGGAGCACAGTGCCGCCAGTGTTTGCGTTGGCTTTTCTTTCTCATGACTCCCCCCGACACAGCCTGATTGCACAGCCCTGATCATTTTCCGTGAGAAGCTTGCCAACAATGCACGCTCATAATTTTTTTTTTCCTAGTGGTTAAGAGGAATAATAGTTCTTTTTTACAACCTGAAAATTCAACACGTCTTATTTTTGTTTCTTGAAAAGTTAATGCTATTGGTCAAAGTAAACACCCATCTGAAAATCTTAGCTTTAAATTTATGTTATAAAAACGTTGTTTTTATGAATTTGTAAAGCCATGTTATTAGAAAACACATACAAAAATTTCACATGTATAGTAGGATTGAGTTTTATTTTAATCCATTTTTTTTTGCAAATGCTATGCTGTTTCTGTTTTTTTTTAACAATATGAATTTAAGATTATTTTACAACTTGACATCTTAAAATTTTAGGTAAATAGGAAAATGCAGCCTAAATTTCACTTTAGATTGAGATTTTATTTATTTGAAAGGCACAAAGACAGAGAGCAGGGAGATGTGCACATTCACAAAACAGAAAGAAAGGGAGGGAGGGAGAAAGAGAGAGAGAGAGAGAGAGAGAGAGAGAGACAGACAGACAGACAGACAGACAGACAGACTAGCTCTCTTTCTCTCTGGCTCACTCTGCAGGTGTCTGTAACGGCCAGGGCTGGACCACAGCTGAAGCTGGGAGCCAAGAACACAATAGAAGTCTCATCGCTGCCACCCCACCAGGTGCCCGTTAGCCAGAAGCTGGAGTCTAGGTGGGGATTAGGAGTCAAACCAGATGTTCAAAGTGGAAGTGTGTGTGTTGACTGCCATGCTAAATGTCTACTTCCTGCCCTTTAATTTTAAATATATGTATATAATTGGGAAGAGTTTAGGTCAATATGTTTATAGCAGTCATTGTATTTTGTGCAACTAAGCTGATGGGTTTTGTTAAAGAAAGAAAAAATGCCCTGTTATTCCCAAACTATCTTCGATGAACATACGTACTTTTACGATCAGAAAATAGCGAATCCCACCTCTCTCCCAATTATGTTTGTGCTGATCTTTGGGTAGAGCTGAATATTTCCAAACTGCACAAATTTTTCTGAACCTGTTAAAATTGATTCCTCATAGTTCTGTAATTATTACTAAATCCAGCTGGGTTATCCATGGAACATAATCCAGAAATTGAAACACACGAACATTCTTCATTTAATTTAGCTTTATAGTAGCATTTCTGTTTATATAGGATAAACGAGGCAGTGTTTTGCCATATTCAAATGTTGTAATTATCTTTTATAGCATGTTATTATCCCACCATGTTCAGAATGTTTTGAATATGGGAGGTATTTAATAATAAATCCTTATTGAATGGATTACTAAGGAAGTGCTGTGCCTTGTAGCTGCTCTGAGTGAAGGACGGAGTTACTGAAATCCATAGGGTACATTAAACCTTCTCCTTAGGGACTGCAAATATAAAACTACTTTATTTCCTCTTTTAATTAACATTTATTCTTTACCTCTTCATAAGGGCTGTACTGATGGAGGGGACAATTTAGTGTCTTTCATACTGATCTGATTTGGGAGAAGTTGCTTAACCTCTCTGTTCCTGTGTTTCTACAACTTGTAAAATGATGTTAGTCCCAATACCTGCCTCATGGGACCTTAATGAGAACCATAGAAGCAACTTGGCAAATAGATACATTGCCACAAAATGAAGGAAGCTGTTGATGGCAACGCTAGCATTATTTGGGCAGGAGATAAGCATGTGTATGCCTCATAGCTCCTGGCCTCTTGAGCACATGCAATGAGAGAAGATGTTGAGACGAGTTAACAGCTGTCCTGAGCATTCAGCCAGAAGAGAGGTCCCTGGTCCCCAGCATCACTGCGGCACATAGCCGTGTATCACATGTGAGCACACAATCCTTTCAGAACTAACCCCAAGCACAGGAATGGTGCTGACTACAGTGAGGAGGAGCCTTCAGCTGCCACTCTTAAACACTGCTGGCAGTTGAGGGTAGCTGAGCTGTTGGGAAGACCTCAATCCCTTGGTCCACTGGCACTGGCAAAGCTACCTAAAGTTCATCTGCCAGTTCTGCTTCTCAGCTGCCTACATGGCACTGGCAGGCACAGGGTACAAGCCATCAGGCTACTGCATCAAGGTCTGTGTGGCTATCAGCTAAAAAGAAACAGCCTCTTTTCATTCACGTTATAGACCACGTGTTTGTATCCCTCCCCACCTATTTCTGATGTTGAAATCCTAACCTTACAGTGAAGGTTTTGGGAGGGGAAGGAGCTTGGGTGGGTGGAACCTCCACAGTAGGATTAGTGTCCTTACATAGGAGGAAGCCCCTCTGCCCCTCTGCCCCTCTGCCCCCTGGCCCCTCTGCTCTGCTCTTACTTTGCCCTGTGAGGGTATGATGAGCTGCCAGGTGTCTGTAACCACAAGTGGCCTTGTTAGAAGTGGATGGCAATGGCACCCTGATTTTAAACTTCTTACTTCCCAAATTGTCCTAAGTAAATTTGGTTACTTTTCAGCCAGCCAATCTAAATTTGGACAGTTTGGACAAAAATGAAAGTTACAGATACCTGGTTTCTGACGAGTGGCCCTGAAAGGGTAGATGGAGGCATCTGGAAACGGAGTCGGAAGATTTTGCATCATCTTTTGACATTGCATCATTTTCCTAGAAATGAAAATAGCTGGTCCATCGTAGATGGATCACTTTTAGCTTTTTGAGCAAGAACTCCTGTTTCCCAGATCCTAACCAGCGGACAACATTCATTTCCTAACTGGTCTCCCACTTCTAAGCTTGAATGTTTACATTGCTCTCAGAATTCATGCTGAAAATTATTGTGCAATGTGGTGGTGGTAGGAGATGAGGTCTTTTTGAAAGCGAATGAGATCACAAGAACTCCAACCTGGCTGGGTTTAATAACTCACCCGTGGGCTGCCTTGTACTCTTCCTTGTCTTGCTTCCTCCTCCCCCTCCTGCTTCTTGCTCCTCATCCTCTCCTTCTCCCTCTCTCAATCCCCCTCCTCTTCTCATCCTCATCCTCCTCTTCTCCTTTTTATTCTCCTCCATCAAATCTAAGACCTATCTCTAAAATGCATGTTTTTGTCCCCAGTGGACAGCACTGGCCACACGGACGGTTTTCTTTCACTTACAGTATTGTCGGGCAGTTAGTATTACTCCACAGTTATTTAAAATGTCATCACATTTCAATTGCGTATTCATGCTGTCTGAGAATTGTATTCACTCTCAAAAGTACTGCATCTTCCTTTCTCTGAAATTCTTCCAAGTGATTTGCAAGCTATGGGTCAGTGGGATGTTTGCTCCATTAATGCAATAAGGCAATATGTGTAGTAAATTTCTCATATTCAGGACCACAAAGGCAGGCAAAGAGGAGATTTAAAAAAAATACATTTAGTTGGAAATCAGGCAATAATTCTGGGAAACCAATCTAATTGCCTGATTGGAAGCTATCCCAGATTTCTGAAAGGGAGATACTCTAAGAATGGCTACACATAAACCACAATAATGTCATCTCTCATGTTAGGCATGATGGTCACTCTAAGATAGATCTAGTGTGGTTTTAATTCAGAACCACAGCCAGGCATGTCACGTATCAAAGGCTGCAGAGGAGTGCACTTATTGACTGGACAAGAATTGTCTTCAAGTGTTCTGTCGTTCACATGGTCAGCTCTAGTTGGTCCTGTTGTGCCAAGTACATTGCCAAACACTTCTTGTAATAGCTCATTTTGTTCTCGTGGAAATCCTGCCTCTCCTATGTCATTACTCACTCAGCTAGCAGGTGTTGGGTGGAAATTCTTAAACCCACGTTGTGTAACTTCAGAACCCATACTAACCCAAATTATCATTACAGTCCCCATCTGAGGAGGCCCTTAGCGGGAAGTCATGCTCTCACAGTTGTAGGATGTGTTTTCTCTGTGAAAAAAACTGCATCATCAGCCAGTTCACATTTATTAGAATGTTGCTTCTTATAAGTAAAATCATGGACGCATTTTCTTTGCCATTTCTTATACTCACATCTCAGATGAAGTTTAAAAAAAATCAAAATTTATCTGTTAGATACAAGCACGACAATATCAACAAAATTCAGATGAACACGGTTTTAGTGGAGGAAATGATTCTGCTTTTACTGAAACTAGCCTGTCCTTCGGGGCAGGTTGTTCATGGTGGTTATCCATGGTTATTCGTTGTCATTCATGCAGTGAGGCTGTGGTGTAAAAGCTGTTTGATTGAGCATGCCCCTGGTGTTACGGGCCACGATGACTCACAGCTGTCGTCACTCCCCCATCAGAAACACTAACAAGCTTTTGCGTTAGCAATGATGCATTGAACCTTTCCATGGCTCATGCAAGATGTTGATATTTTGGCCCCCATCTTCCCTTCCTTTGTCATTAGCTTGAGATAATTAAAATAATGTCACCAAATGCATGTATCTGAAGGTGGACACGGAAATCGTGCAGTGGGGTCTACCTGGAAAGTCAGATTTGCAGAGAAAAGAAAGACAGTGCTGGTCTACTCCCCAGGTGGTCGCTCCCATGCGGGTGCAGGGTCCCAAGGCTCTGGGCCATCCTAGACTGTTTTTTTTCCAGGCCACAAGCCAGAAGCTGGATGGCAAGTGGAGCAGCTGGGACACAAACCGTCACCCAAATGGGATCCCAGTGCATGCAAAGTGAGCATCTAGGCAGTAGGTTATCACACTGGGCCCAGAATCCTACCATTCCAACATCATTTCTTTATGACTTCCCCACTTATCAAGACTTCACCCATGTGTCTGCGAAGGATTTTTGTTTGAAAGATTTGTTTTATTTTTTATCACAAAGTCAGATATACAGAGAAGAGGAGAGACAGAGAGGAAGATCTTCTATCTTCCATCCGATGATTCACTCCCTAAATGACTGCAACTGCTACACTGATCTGAAGCCAGGAGCCAGGAACTTCTTTCAGGTCTCTCATGTGGGTGCAGGGTCCCAATGCTCTGGGCTGTCCTCAACTGATTTCCAAGGTCACAAGCAGGGAGCGGGAAGGGAAGTGGGGCTGCTGGGATTAGAACTGGCACTCATACAGGATCCTGGTGCGTGCAAGATGAAGACTTTAGCTGCTAGGCTACCATGCTTGGCACAGGGTTTGTTTTTGCAAGGCTTATCAGAATGACAATAAACAAGAATGGTTTTTCTCTTGGCCCCTGATATATCCATTCTTTTCCTAAAGATTTCAAATGTAGAGTTTCTTCTTTAATCCTCATAAAACCCATCTAAAAGGGCATCCCCTTATTGTGTCTGCTTTACAGATAGGAGAAGTTAGTCTCAAAAGAGATAGAGTAACTTTTCCAGAATCCCAAGGTTGGGACCTAAGTTATAGTTTTTTGTTTTTCAGCTCTGTGCTTTACCATTTGTTTTGCTAACACAGTCATTAGCCAGTTTAAATCTACACAGTTTCCAAGAGATAACCTGAATGTGAACCTTTGGTCAGGAGCACGGAGCATGCTTTGAATTTAGCCTGGCTTCGGTAAGCAGAGACATTTCATCTGTGCCCACTAGAGGGCAGTCTGCGTCTGAGTTGGCTGCTGGAATCAAGCTGGTCCAGGGCTTAGCTGCCTTAGCTGGGGGCGCTCCACTCTAGAGATGTGTTCCTTTGCTTTGTATTTCATGTTAAGATGCTTGGCGGTGTCCCAGCTTTTCCTGACACCGTTCTTTCCCAGCTTCAGCGTGACACTGCAACAACAGTGACAGGGGAACTACAGGGGTGTGCGGTGATCCTGCTGTCTTGAGTCATCGACCTTGGCTAATACCGCAGCTCTCGGGATCAGATCCAGACCTCTCTGGGCTGAGATGATGACGTGGGACCCGTTTTAAGCGTCGCTCCCACTCACACCTTCTATGATTTGTATTGTAGAAAGTGGCAAGCAGGCTCCCCATTTGCACACACCAGGGTGTGCGAGAAATGTCACAGCCGTAGTGTGTGAGTTAAATAACCCGCGTGAGAAAAGGGATCTTCCATTGCCAGGGCCCACACACCTCTTCCTACCCTGGGTTACATAACAGGCCCTTGCGTCTTGGAGGGCACCCCAGGGCTCAAGGAGGAGCCTGCTCTTGGAGCGTCTGTCCGTGCTGGTTGCCACAGAGACACCCCATGTCCAAGCCCATCATGACCTGTACCAAGTGTGGTGGCAGTGTTCCTCACCTAGGTTGGACCGCAAGGTCCTGTTTCCCAAGTGTGGCTCAAATTCAGGTGGCTTTTACCAACAACAGGGAGGATGTGTTCGTAGAGGAAGCCTTTGTCTGGCAGCTTGCAAAGCAGTCTGCTTACCCTGTTACAACTCTTGCCCCACCTTGCCCCACAGTGGTTTTCGTGAGTTCAAATGGTCACTCCAACACAATGAGGAGGGCAAAATCAGGATGGGAAGGGTGAGAAAAATAAGTGAACTGAGCCTGGTGCTGTAGCCTAGCAGCTAAAGTCCTCACCTTGCACGTACCAGGATCCCATATGGGCACCAGTTCATGTCCTGGCAGCCCCGCTTCCCATCCAACCCCCTGACTGTGGTCTGGGAAAGCAGTCAAGGACGACTGCTTGGGACCCTGTACCTACATGGGTGACCCTGAAGAGGCTCCTGGCTTTGGACCAGCGCAGCCACTTGAGGAGTGAATCATTGGACAGAAGATTTTCATTTTTTTCTCTATATATCTGACTTTACAAAAAATTAAAAAAAAAAAAAGTGAGCTGTCCTCCAACAAAATCTACTTCTTCTACAAAGCCCTTGCTTTAAAATTCCCAGAAATGTCATGTTGATCTTAATGACGTTTACTGGTTAAATGAGATTAGGACACTAGCTGTTCAGGATAAAGACAAGAAAGTTAGATTCCTAGTTCATGGGGCCAGTGAGTTGATAGAGGCTAATATAATACAGCACAGTATTCCCTTTGGGTGTTGGTTCGTGTCCCAGCTGCTCCACTTCCCATCCAGCTCTATGCTTTGGGCCTGGAACTTCTGCAATGGTGGAAAATCAGGAATTCGCTACTACATCCTTATCCACAACACAAGATGGCAGATTTGGGCATTTGGCATTGTTCATACTTAGGTGAATTGTGGGTATAAATATGAAGATTTTATATGAAGTTCTCTTTTGCTGGGCCTCATCGTTGAGGTTTTCAAGAGAAAAAATGATTGTGTTTGCGTATTTAGAAACAGAGGGTAAAGAGAACCATGCTCACCTGTCTGTGACATCTGGGAAAGGAATGCGGCCTTGGGCTCACTGTACATTTCCTGTAGTTAGAGAGCTCTGTCTGGGGGCAAGTTATGTGACCTCTCAGACATCCAGTTGCTTCACTGGGAAATGGATGAAAGTCCCCGTCACTGGTGACTAAAGAAGGAGACTTTTTAAAAGGTGGCGCAAGGGATCTAGCACTGTGATATAACTGGTCAAGTGGCTGCCTGTGGGACTAGCATCCTATATAGGCACTAGTTCAAGTCCTAGCTGCACCACTTCTGATTCAGCTGCCTGCTAACATGCCTGGGAAAATAAAAGAGGATAGCCCAAGTTTTGGGCCCCTGCCCCACCACACGGGAGACCTGGAAGACGACCCTGGCTCTTCAGGCCGTCCCAGTTTCTGTTGTTGTAGCCGTTGAGGAGTAAACCATTGGTTGAAAGATCTTTTTCTCTCTGTATATCTCTGGGTTTCAAATAAATAAGTCATTACCAAAAAAAAAAAAAAAAAAAAAAGTGCAGGTGAAGGCCCAGAGTTCCTGAGTGGCTCTGAGGACAGGTGTAGGGAGCGTATGAGAAAGAGCCCAGCTCCAGCCTTCCTGTGTGCATGGCCTTGCCAACCATTTGACTTCTCCCTAAGGTTCAGTTTCCTCATGACCACCCGAGGCTAAGAGTCAAGCCAATGGCACTTCCTGGAGTGTGCGATGCATCCAGCATGCGGGTGAACAACACACAATATGGAGGTGTTGTGCACCGAGACCCCACTAACAAGACCCTTAGTACAGGTGCCGTGAATTAGCCAGCGTTCTGTCTCTCTGAAGCTGTTGGTCATGCGCGCCCGGGCTAACAGCTGATCCCTTTTGCCTTTGATTTCTTAGACTCGGCCTGGGATACGCCGCCTCTCATTTCCTTTCCTTCTTGGTGGGAGTGAAGATGCCGAAGGAAGACGGCGCAGCATTTTGGCTGTTTTGGTTCTGTCACGACCTAGGCTGGATGTCAAGTTACGGCCGCGCCACGCTCCAGGGGCGCACCTGCTGTCCCGAGGCGAGGGGGAATGGTCAGTGACGAGGTGAGTGAGAAAGCAAAGCTCCGTACAAAACACGCTTCAGTTTCTTCCTTGTTGCCTGTTTGGGGGTGGGGAAGCCTGCCGTGCTTCACACTCTCGTTAGAAGCACTGAGAGTGGAGCCCAGCCTCTCGTCCAAATGCCAGAACATTTTTCAATTTATAGACTTTATTTTTTTCGGCTTTTTGTTTTTAATTAGAGAGCTTACAGATGATTGGGCCAATGGAATGTTTTCAAAATAATAACCTAGGTCACATAAAATATTTTTTAGAGAAATGCAACTCTGAATATTTCTCTTTCTGCTTATATTTACTTCTTAAAAATAGCGCTAGCACAAATGGACTGAGAGATACTATTAATCACAACCATGGTATTAGATGTAGTGACTCCATATGTTTTGTCCATGAGCTCAGAACTCCTTCCGGGTCTCCCAGGTGGGTAGACAAGGGCCTGAGAAGTAGGGTTGACTGACTCCCACCGCTTTCCAAGGCCCGTTAGCTGTTTTGTTTCTGACTTCCTTATTTATACTGTATCTAGTTTCTTTTTGCGTGATTAATTCACTGTAAAGCTCTCTGGTCCGGATTTCTCGTTATTAGGAAGTTTTACTGATTCAGTCTCGTTACTAATTATTTAACTTCAGATTTTCTGTATCTTCTGGGCTCAATTTTGGTAAATTACGTGTATCCAAAAATTTCTCCCTTTTTTTCAGGTCTTCCAATTTATTTACATGATTGTTTGATAATCTCTAATGATCCTTTCTGTTTCTGTGATAATAGTGAGAACGCGGCTTTTTTCATCTTTCTTTAACTCAGGTCTTCGCTGTTTATTATCCTGGCCAAAGGTTTTGCAATTATTTTTACCTTTCCAGAAAACTGATTTTGTGTTTCACTAATTTTTTGTGGTGTTTCCCTACCTTTATTTAGTTCTGTTCAATTTTTATTATAGTGTCTTTTACTGCCTTTCAGTTTGGTTTCTATTTTTCTAGGTCTTTTGAGATGCATTCTTAAGTTGGTTAATCTTTAATGTATATGCTTATTGGATAAAGTTTTTAGTTCTGCTTTTGCCATCTCCCATTCAATTATCAAGAAATTTTTAAATTTCCCTTTTGATTTATGGACGACCCATTTTTATTGAGGAATGTGTTCTTTCATTTCCCTTTACATGCATAGTTTGTAGTAATTCTTTTTTGTTGATTTCTGATTGTGTCCTTTGTGAAATGAAGAGATGTCACCACCCCAGCTTGTTCAATCATTGAGACCTGCTCTTACCGTGCGACTGTCAGACTGTGTGCTGCCGAGAGGCGTGGGCACTCCAGCTTCTGGATCGGATCTTCCGCTAATGTTGATGAAGGCTGTTTGATCTCAGATCAGCTGAACTCTGACTTTTTGTTGTTGTGGATTGTCTTGTGCGGATGACCTGCCCCTTCTTGAATATGGGGTCCTGGAGCTCCCTGTTACTGTTGCAGTGGATCTGCCATTGCTATGGTGGAGTTTATCTCTCCCTTCAGATTTAGTCATACTCATTTTCTAAGATTTATTTTATTTTTATTGGAAAGGCAGATATACAGAGAGGAGAGACAGGAAGATCTTCCGTCTGATGATTCACTTCCCAAGTGAGCGCAACGGCCGATGCTATGCCGATCTGAAGCCAGGAGCCTCTTCCAGGTCTCCCACATGGGTGCAGGGTCCCAAAGCTTTGGGCCGTCCTCGACTGCTTTCCCGGGCCACAGGCAGGGAGCTGGATGGGAAGCGGGGCTGCTGGGATTAGAACCGGCACCCATATGGGATCCTGGGCGTGCAAGGCGAGGACCTTAACCACTGCGCCACTGTACCAGGCCCCATACTCATATTCTAAAACTGGCTGGCCTAGTGTTAGAGGTGATTAGGTTTAAAATCATACTTTTTTTTTAACTAATCCTTAATATTACTTTTATAGTAAAGTTTACTTGATGAAAACAGCTGCTCCTGAGTGGTGGTGGTGGTGGTGGTGGTTGTTCTTGCTTTGGTTTCTATTTGCATGGAATATGTTTCTCAAGTTTTCACTTGTCTCGGAAAAATCTTTCTTTCTTCTTCGTTCTTGAGAGCAAGCCTGGCTGGTCAGCTCTGGGTTAGTAATTCTTTTTTTCCAGACCCCTTCCATTCTTCCTGGCATGGATGGATTCTGATGAAAGACCTGTTGTTAATATAACCAAAGTTTCCCATAAAACGACCTGGTATTTTTATTTTGCAGGCCTTAGTGTTCTCTATTCATGTTATACTTTTGAGACTTTGCTCATCATTTATCACGGGAATGACTTCCTCTAGTCGTATTGAATCGGGGTCCTATGGACCTCCTTTATTTTGATGTTCACATATCTTTCTTAACTTTAGAGAACTTTGGACTTTTATTGCATCCAGGTATGCTTTCTGCACCTTATTCTTCTCTGACTCTTTCTATTTCAAAACTTCCAAGTATGCAAGTGTTGGTTCATTTGAAGGTGCTCCGGGGGCTGATGTTATGGTGGAGTACATAAAGCCACCACTTGTGATGACAGCATCTCACATGGGTACCGGATCAAATTCTGGCTGCTCCACTTCTGATCCAGCTTCCAGATAGTGCACGTGGCAAAGCAGCAGAGGTACCTTGAGCGCTAGGGCCCCTGCGCACATGTGGGAGACCTGGCAGAAGCTCCAGGTTCCTGACACTGGCATAGCCCAGCCTTGGTTACAGACATTCGATGGAAGATCTCTCCCTCTCTCTCATTCTCTGTAATTCAGCCTTTCAAATACATACATACACGCATCTTTTTAAAAAGTACTCCTAATATACCACAGCATGTCTTTATTCCTCTTAAATTTTTTTTTTTTTGCTTTCTTGTCTGACTCACATATTACAAAAGACTTGCATTCCAGTCCAGATAAATTCTTCAGTTTTCTTTCCTCCACTTGAGCCATACTATTGATGGGACTTTTAATTCAACTCCTTTTCATTTTTTTTCTTTTAAAATCACAAAAACACAGAGATATAGACACAGGAAACCTTCCATCCTCTGGGTCATCCCCCTAAATGCCCACAACAACTGAGGGTGGGCCATCTGAAGCTAGGAGCCTAGAGTTCCATCTAACACTCTCACATGGATGATAAGGACCCAACTCTTCAAGCCATCACTTTCTTCCTTCCAGAATACGCACTAGCAGAAGATGAAATCCACAGTACAGCAGGGACTCCAGCCTAGAGAGTGTGAGATGGGACACAGCTGTCCAAAGCAGCCTCATAGCCACTAGGCCAGATGCTTGCCCAGTTCTTCCGCTCTAAAGTGTGTTTGCTTTCTTTTTCCCCCCAATGCCTCTATATTGCTGCTAAATTTCTCATTCATAGCATTCATCGATTTACTAATTTCATTTAACTGCCTGTCTTTATTCTCTTATATCTCTTTGAGTCTCCTTATAAACATTCTTTTAATGCTTTAACAACCATTTCATCAATCTCTCTTCCTGTGGAGTATGGCATTACAGAGTTATTGAATTCCTTTTGCAACATAATGTTGTCTTTTTTTTTTTTTTTGGTTAAATTCCCAGGATCACTACATTGATTCTGTGCATCTGCTGGATCCATTGTCTCTGTTATTTGGAAGGCTGTGTCCTCCAGCAGCTGGTTGGGTTGGCTGCTTGATGTATAGTATCTCCAGCCTAGCTAATAATGGCATCAACAGCATGGTTTTGTGAGTGTGGGTAGGGGTAGGGGGTGGTGTTACAGGGGCAGTCCTTTCATTCCCAGTATGTGTATACATATCTGGTAGTGACTATGATCACAGAAGTGCCCAGCCCAAATTCAAGTTGCTGTGCTCTGCCACCTGTGTCTACCAAAGCAGGCATAGGATTGGTGGCCATGGTGGGATCAGGGACTTTACCAAGGTCAAGGTGAACTGGAGAAGGGGGCCATTTGCAGCCTTAGCTGCAGTTGTGTGGCCAGCCACAGCCACCAGGAAGGCCTGCTATAGTGATGTCAGGGTCTCAATCACTCACCCAAGCTGACACATGCTGGAAAAACAGGATGAAGAGTCCAAGCATGTGTGGGTGACAAATCACATCTGCCAAAACTGTGGCAGGCTGGCGTTTGGGGTGACAAGCAAAGCAGAGTCCTGCTGGGGAAGGAAACTGAACTGTCTATGTGCGTGTAAGCAATTAAATCAACTACCAAATTTACGGTAGGCTCAGGCTGCATTGGGACTAGAATCTAGGACACTCCCTAGAACTAACGCCTATTGGGCAAAGAAGCTGCCTTCTTTGTGTATCTGTGTGTATGTGCATGTGTGTATATGCACACACATGTGCGCACTCATGCACACTCACAATCTCTAGAACTGGGGCAAGCTCAAGTTGGGGAAGAGAACTACGGCATTGCAGGAGAGGCCCCGATGGGTAGCATGTGTTGCCTTGGGAAGAAAGAGGTAATGCTGTGTAACAGCCTCCGATCTACAGAAGTGCCTTGACTTCCAAAGGTCCTCAACTCAGGATGCTTTTAACTTACCACCTGTGCAGTACCTCCCCTGGGCTGTGGTGCTGGGGCCACCGTTGCTGTTGGAGCAGGCTGTGTTTGTGAGGCTGCAGTTCTTTCTGCCATGGTGGTAGAATGCCCATCTGTGAGGGCCCAAGGCAGGGGATCTACAGGGACTTCTGTCTGCTGGAGTGGTGTGGAGTGTGACTGTGCATCCTGCTCAAGAGCATCTCAATGGCGCTGCCAGGGCTTGGGGGTGCTGTGGGAGAGATCTCTTGAGTTCTTGATTATGCACAAAGCTACAGAGGAAACTCCATGATCTCCCAGTGGTGGGGTCCAAGATTGTTACAATTGTGATGGATCCCTGCTGTAGCTAAGGTTGTAG
Organism: Ochotona curzoniae; assembly: GCF_017591425.1. Taxonomy (NCBI): domain Eukaryota; kingdom Metazoa; phylum Chordata; class Mammalia; order Lagomorpha; family Ochotonidae; genus Ochotona; species Ochotona curzoniae. Next base: position 22,635,034 of record NW_024464918.1, read on the forward strand.
ATGTAAAATGTCCCTGAAGATTGGGTCTGCTGGGGGCCTCTATCTTTTCCCCTGCAGTGGTGATTGCTCTCAGCTGTGTCCAGGGGCTCTGATGCTGGAGTTGTTCATATTTTGTACTGCTTTGCCACATCTCTGCATCCTGTGTGCTTCCTGTGTATTGCTTGCTGCCTCCTGGTTTTACCTCCTGCACACACCCGTGGAAATACAGTTATCCACTTGTCATTTTGCTTTTTTATGCAGGAGGAGAGAATTGGTGGATACCTCTATTTGGTCATCTTGAATCCTTGCTTTCAAAACATTTTGAAAATTATTTATTTTAAAGGCAGAATTAGAGAGAAGAAGAAACAGAATTAAAGATCTTCTGTCCATTGCCTTACCTTCCAAATGGTTGCAATAGCCAGGGCTGGGCCAGACTGAGGGGAACAGCCAAGAATTTCTTCTAGGTCTGCAACAGAAGTAAAAGGGCCCAGGTACTTGCATGTGTTGGTAGAGAGCTGGATTGAAATGGAGAAACCAGGACTCGAACCAGTGCCATGTGGGATGCTGGTGTCACAGGCAGCAGCTTTACCTGCTATGCTACAACACCAGCCCTTCCCAAGCTTTGTGAAATATACTTCTATATTGTCAATTTGTTCCATAAGCATCAATCCATACCCAACAACAAGTAAAATGCCACATTTCTTCAAATGCTCTTCTTTGGATAATTTTGCCTATCATACAAGTGTGAAATGATTTTTCGTTGCAGTTTAATAGTCAGTATTATGATTTCGAATGAGATGGAATATATTTCATTTATTCCTTTCCAGTTTCACTTTCCTCTATGCACACTGGCCTCACATAGTTCATCAGTTTTAAATTTATTATTATTTTATAGGAATGTAAAAAATAGATACTTGTGGTGAGAAAAATACTTAAGCTCATCTTTGTGTTTTGTTATGAAGCCTATTTGGCTTCTGACATATTGTGTATCTTGTACCTTGATGAATAGGTGCATATCATTTTAATATGGCTAAACTTGTCCATCTTCTAAGCTTCTCCATCTTCTTTGTGCTTTTGCATTTCACTTGAAATAACCACTGCCATGTCATGACACAGGGTTGTATGTCCTAAGCATCTGGGGGTTTGGGATTTCACATCAGACCCGTATCATGCCGAGAAATGAGTGTTGGGTCAGCGTGTAGGGGTCTCTGGTTCTCCTCCCCCACTTAGGCCTCAGGATCATTTATAACGCATTTGTCATTTCCCCACTCATCAGTTATACCTCAATGTATCTATGTCTACCAGTGTTACCATTAATGGTCATAGCTTCGTAGTACAAAGAAGTTTGGTCATTGGTGGTAAAATCTCCAACCTTGATTTTTTTTGCAATTCTTCATCTTGTGTTTGGACTTCTCACTTCTTAATTTTGAGTTGATTTGTCAGATTGCATGAGAAAGATATTGGTATTTTGAATAGAAATGAATTTGTGAAGCAATTTTAGAAGCATCGACATCCTTGCCATATTGTATCTTCAATTCTGTTTTCATTTATTTAAAATTTAACATTTCAATAATGTTTGACATTTCTTGAGAAATATAGTTTTAGAAAAGAGATTACCTATCTTACAAAACCTACTTTTAAACTTACGTGGTTTTGTTATTAAAATTACAGTTAGCAACTTTTTCTAATTATTGATCATGTAACATCTCATACTGAAATGTTGTAGACCAGTCTTATTAGTCAACACCGTATGTTTTTTGAGTATCTTTGCTATTCACTGTATATAGTTGCATCTCAAGAGTTTTGTTTCTTCTCTTTAGCAATAAGCAATAGGAAAGTGGATTATAAGAATATTCTTGGCATATTAAAGAATTCCCTTCTAATTTTTCTGTGCTAAACATTCTATCATGAATGAATATTTGATCAAGTTTTATTGAATGATGGGTTTTGCTATACCCATTGAGATGAACCATATTGTTCTAATTTAATCATAATATGACAAAATATGGAGATTTTCTAGTAATATTGGCATTCCTGGCAAAAAAAAATCACAGTAATACATGTGAGTATTTCAGACCTAGCATGATAATAGTTTCTTACAGTATTTACATGCATATTCATAAGTTTAACAAAGTTGTCAATTCCCTTAATTCTACATGTCATCATTTTAAGATGATTGCAGCAGCATGAAAACAGTTGGAGAACACCTTTTTTCTTTCTATTCACTAGAAAGCTGATATTTTGTGTATGTTAAGAGTAAAATTTTAATCATTGGCTTCACTTCTTAAGTTAATAAAAGTCTCTTTATATTATATGTGCGAGTTTTGTAAACTTGTTTTTTAATCCAAAAGCACATGATTTTAAAATAAAGCATTATTTTAAAATATTTTCTTTTAAAAAAAGCTTTGTTTATTTGATTGTCACAGGAAGAAGGAAGAAACAGTTCCATTCACTGGTTGCTCCCTGCTGGGCCTGGGCCAGGCAGAAGCCAGCAGCCAGGAGTTTCTTCTGGGTCTGCCAGGTGGATGGTAGGGGCCCAAGAACCAAGGCCATCGGCTGCTGCTTTTCTCAGGCTATTAGCAGGGCTCTAAATCAGAAGTGGAGCAGCTAGGGCTCCAATAGACACACATATCGAATGCCAGTATTGCAGGGAGCAGCTTCACCTTCTCCCCAAAACACCTGTACTTTAAAAGTGATTTCATTGGCTGTAAATGAAGATCTTCCTCTCTGTCTCCTCCTCTCTGTATATCTGACTTTCCAATAAATAAATAAATCTTTATATACAGAGAGGAGGAGAGCCAGAGAGAAAGATCTTCCGTCCGATGATTCACTCCCTAAGTGACTGCAATGGCCGGGACTGTGTCGATCTGAAGCCAGGAGCCAGGAGCTCTTCCTGGTCTTCCACATTGGATGGAGGGTCCCAAGGCTTTGGGTCATCTTCGAGCGCTTTCCCAGGCCACAAGTAGGGAGCTGGGTGGGAAACAGGCTGCCAGGATATGAACTGGCACCCATATGGGATCCTGGCTCATTCAAGGCAACGACTTTAGCCACTAGGCCACTAGTCCACTCACCAGGCACAGTTGTCTTTTAAACATAGAATTTAACAAACTGGTTCCAAAATTCATATGGAAATACAAGGAAGATACAATAACTAAACCAAGAACAACTTGTAGAGTTCATCCATCTCAAAATTTGATACAAAGCTAGAGTTATGAAAACTACACGCTGCTGGATTAAGGAGAGACCCGAGGTTTTCAAAGAGTTTGTGGAAGGTTTTTATCCTCCTTTAATCCCTAAGAGGTCACTGAAATTGAACTGAGTCTTCAAAAGCAACCTCTTACATTATAATAAATTTATCTTCTTCAACATAGTATCCAAGATAAATCAATGGAGAAAACATTTTTTTAAAAAGTTGCTGGGACAAATACATACCCAAATGCAAAAGGGTGAAGATTAATCCTTATCACATAAAAACGATAACCCTAAGTGAGTCATGTAAATAAATATAAATACTAAAAATACAAAATGTTAGGAGAAAACATAGGAATAGTCTTCATGACATTGGATTTGGCAATAATTTCTTGGCTACCAAAAGTATGTTGAATTGTACATTTTCAATGAGTGAATTACATGATGCATGGATTATAAATCTCACGCTTTTACCAAAAAAGAGAGAAAATGTCTTGGTGATAATTATTCTAGGTCAAATTTTCAAGGTATGTAAGTATGTCCAATTGATCTGCTGTTCCAAATTGGCTCGAAAAAGCTTTTCTTGAATTATGGGGTTTTAGACGTTATTTTGAAAATGGAAATCTGAGGAAGAAAAACAAAAGTGAAATGATATATTGAGACCAAAAGTGAGGCTCCCTAGCTGTCATATATCAGAACGTTTTTAGAAGCAAGACAGAGAGACCACAATAAAACTCAGCAAGACAAGGACATTGGTTAATAACTGCAAGAAACATTCTTGTTTGAGAAAAGACTATATTCAGGTGTTCATGTCTTATAACTTTTTAAGTTCTGTTTCCTACTCTAGCTTTCCTTCCTGAAGTATACTTGACTCACTATATCCCTCCAATGGTTTTGGTTTGAATTGTATTGATTAGCTAGTTCCAATAGGGTTCAAGGGTATATGGGGGAGGGGAGGCCTCTCTTTTCCAAATTGCTCATGACTTATAAGGTATACTTTGATTGAGCCATGTGCTACCACTTGGTCATGTGTAAGCCAAACTGGGATACATAATTCATCCTGCATTGCTCAATGACCACAGGACCAGTTATGTCTGGCCTGTTTAGACTAAAGTCGCATGTTCATGCAATATCATCTCAAGAACAAAAGGAAAGTATCCCCTTATTAGTAGAAGTGACAGTAAAGCTAATTATGCAGAATTTATCATTGCTCATTAAAAGAGATTGTGTCTATAACATGGTTTGGATCCTCAGCAACTTTCTGGACAGAAATATCATGCAATTTTATTTGAGCAATGCTATCTTTGGTGAATAGTCAGCTGCCCGATTACAGATTCCAGAGCCTAATATTTGAAAAAGAAAATGGTGTGACCAAATATTTAGCTAGAAGCTTTAGACACATTCTTCTGTCGTACTTGACATAATGAGACCTTTACTATTACTCATTGTGTTCTATGCACCTGTTCTTTGTATCTTCTAGCCTGTGCCCAGGCTGCTGTCTCACACTGAAATAGCATATCTGTTACTAGTCTAGCCATGACTGCTCTTGATCAGTGGTTTGGTGCTTTCTGCCACGGAGGAAACCAGGCAGGGTCAAGCCTGCTCCTCTCTACAGGCCCCTGGCTTGGCATTTATCAGGTTCTGCTGACATCTCTGTCCAGGTGACCCTGAGTTAAGGCAGTTGTGTTCCATCTGTTCACAACATTTCCAGGTTCACAACCATGCCTGGTACAGGGAGGACCCTCAGATCCTCAGCAAGTATGGAGCGAGTAAATACAGGATGAATCAAAGGGAAGAAGCAGTGGTCCAGGAAAAATAAAACACAAATCAGAAAGGGTATGGAGAAGAATTGTCTTGGTAAAAAGAGATTCAGAGAGAGGTGGTTTGTTGTAAAAATCTGGTGAACAGTGATCTAAATGACACAAGAAAAAATTTTTTTGAATAATGTTTTAATGTTTCTTTTCTCACTAACAGCTAAATGGATTATTCATTTAGAATTTGTCAGGCAGAAAGCTATCACCAGAGGCTATTACCTTTTCTTCAGTAAAAGCTTCACTTATCTTGTAAATAATGGAAGCCTTTGCTAGAATAACACTTTAACATTTGCAAAACTCTCTGGCTAGGGAGTCTGATTCTATCATTTGGCGAATGTGCGCTGAGGATTTACCTGTGTTGGTTAATAAACGTAGAGGCAAACGAGACTTTGTCTTCAAGGGGCTTATAACAGTGATACAGCCAGAGGCAGGAAGTTTAACTGCATGCCACGGGAAGGTGCTACTAAAGAGCCATTACTTCGAGTGTGGTGCAAAGCAGGTGGTAAATGCTGCTCTGTGGAGGAAAGCTTCCCAACAGAAGTGTGTCATGCAGGGAAAGAAGAGCCTGCTAGAGAGGCAAGAAAAAGGATGTTCTAGACAAGGAGAAGTGCATCAATAAACATAAAAGTTGTGAAAAGTTGGAATGCATTCAGAGTATAACTAGAAAACAGTTGTAAGTGCAATTATGTTCTTTTTCTCCAAACATGTAGTCTTTGTCTCCACCACCCTTTGTGTGTGACAATCCTTGTAACAAAGAAGTGCAGGAAAGTGACATTGCATGGCATAGGAGTCCAGGTCAGAAAAGATGCTTCTGAGTTTTACCTCTAGTTAGAACGGCAATGCATGGAGCCCTGAGTGAACATGTGAGAGGGCCATCTCCTTAAAGACCCTTATGCTGAGGAAGCCACAGATAGCAATCAGTTCACAGCCCAGCTGAGTGCCCATCAAATCATACCGTTGGTCATTCTCATGTTCATGGCAGATACTCAACTTTGTCAGGCCTTCAGATGTCCACCGCTCCAGCTGACATTGTCTCTGTAATCACATGGCGTCCCTAACGTCTGGCTGAACCCTTTATGAGTCCTTAAGACAAAATAGATGTTTTAAGCCACCAAGTTTTGGAACCTATGGTAAAAGAGAAATTGTGTTAGGTGGGAATAATAAAATAGATTTTGCTTTTACCCTAGCACTCATTTGCTCTTATCTTGGTGATACTGGTCTGAGTTTTCATGTACCTATGATTGGATAACCCTATTCTTTAGCCATATAATCAGCCCCTACGCCATGTCTCCAGGATGTCTTTAGCTGCCCACTCCAGGGCTTCCAATGCATAGTCTTGGTAAAGAATTCGACACATGACCCAGGACATATCCCTGAGTTTTTGACTCATGACTTTTGTTGAAATTGGTAAGAAAAAGATGCTGTGCACGCATGACCAGTGCTACACAGGAGCTAGGGGATTCTGGGGCTGCTAGAGGCAAGTTTGTTCCTGAGTGAGAAGAATCTAATCAAAATGAAAGCCACTGCTGTGTAAAACTCAGTAAAGGATGGGGAAAGACAGCCTCCTAATGAGACAATCTGAGCCTCAGGACCCAGTTGTGCCTGTGCCCACTATGCTCCAAGCATGCTCGGTTTCATAAGCCAGTATGCACTCCTTTTGGATTAAACCTGTTTGAGAAATGCTTTTGTCATTTACATTTGTGAATTTTGCAGTTATTGTGGCTAGGTGATGGGCAGCTTTGTACCCTAAACTGATGAATTTGTGTTTTATTCTGTAAATGGTGGAGAGTTCTATAATCATTTTCATCAGATGTATCAGAACAAGATGTGCATCTTAGCAGGATAACTGTCTTCAGTGAGAATGAAAAAGAACTAGGGTCAGAGAGATCAGAGCTAGGAGGGTGTAGTGCAGAGTCTAATGAGGACATGACATCACAGCACCTGAACTGTCCCATGGCTGGGGGAATGAACATAACAAGAACTGGAAAATCCCAAAGACATAAAATCAACAGAATTCCAAGAGATATTAGGCTTAATGATAGGTGAGAGTGAAGGCAGAAGGGTGGCTCTTACACTTGCGGACTGCTAGAGATCATAACAGTGTTACCGCTGACGAGGCTGAGACTCAGCAGCACTAGAGGATGCATGCTAGGTCATGCACATGGTGAAAGCAAAGCCAACCAGATCTACGCTCCCTGTCTTCTCTGTCATCACAGCAGGTGACTTGCTCTGTTCAGGGTACCAAGGGCATTGTGTTTCTTTGAAACTAACAATCTATGTGAACTGCTTGTTTTTCAGCTCATGCAAAAGGAGTGAGGAAGGAGTGAAAGTTTTGGTCTCTTGAATTGTTTGTCTTGCTACCAAACCAATGTTGTGCAGCAGAGTCCTCTGTGGCATCCTGGCTTTGCAGGCGATTTATCGGGGCAGGGATCATTCTGCTCCTAGTCTCGGATGTCGATTACAGACCCAGCTGCCCAAAGGCAGAAGAAATCTATTTCTCAAAATGGGCTATTGATTTGCAGCTAAGATCAAAAGGGAGCAGCTTTTCAATACATAAAACAAGGCCTGGGAGTTTCTACACAGTGTAGAAGGAGAATGGCAAGTAACAAGGGGAATAAAGACCTTGCTAAGAAGAAAAGTAACCAGGAGTACTTGATTCAAGGGCAGGTATTGAGAGGTTTCACAGGCTTTGTTTTTACATTAAATTTTTAAAATTTACTGCAGGGGCGGAGGTGGGGACAAGAGACCAGAGAATTTCCCACTTACAGATTTACTTCTCAAATGCCCACGATGGTTGGGATAGAGCCAAAGACAAACCTGGTAGACAAGAATTCATTCCAGGTCTTCTATGTGGATGGCAGGAAACTAATTCCTTGAGCTGTCATTGCTGCCTCCTTGTTCCCATTAGCAAGAAGCTGGAATCAGGAGCCCCAAGTGCTAATGGAATCAAGGCACTCCATGTGGGATATGGGTGACTTACAGGCTGGAATAATCTTCTCTGCAAGAGGGCTTTGAACTTAGGCAAAACAAACAAGAGAAAAGGAGAGGGCAACCCCGGTGGTGGAACTGGCTTCAGTTTCTTGCCTTCAGTTTACATTTCTTGGTTTCATTCTTCACAATTTAAAAAAAAATTTATTGCCTGTTTTATGTACAATGAAGAAGCACCTGCTCCTTCCTGTGTAGCTTTTAAGTTGTCTGTCATCTTTGAGTCACTGCTGTCTCCTCTGTGAAAGGAGTTTGGTAGTACATTGAACCCTAAGAGTGTCGTTGATGCTACGTTAGATGACGGCGTGAGTGAGCAGTGCCTGGTGCTCACGTATGGAATTGGTATGTGGATGCTTCCTTCCCTCTTGTGGAAGCTTTTCTTTACATGAATCAGAAGCTTCAGCCAGAATTATCAGGATGTGTGTAGTAGATAGTAAATGGGGAAGCAGCCTTATTATGTTTCTTTGGAGAAGAAATCATTGTGATGCTCCATGATCTTGCAGGTTTACCAGTTATGGAAGGATGATAGATGGGGAATTTTCTCAAGGGGACCCTGGGGACAATTCAGAGATGTTACCCAGCTGCAGCAGCAGTGTTTAGTATTCTACATCAGACACAGGGGTGTTTTATTCGATAAGAGATCTGAGAACCTGAACTTGAGGAAGTGCTATCCAAAGCAGGTCCATCACACAGAGGGAGAAAGAAGCTCCATGTAAGGGGGGAGAGATGCATGTGTGAGGTCCTTGGCTGACTGGGGAATCACGATTAGATGGAGGAGCTTTCTCTCTGCTTCTCCTTGTCTCTATAGATTTGATTTTCCAATAAAAATAAGCATTTTTATGGAATGGGCAGAACACTTGTGAGCCAAGTGGAGAGTTAAGGTTTTGATCAGGTGAATCTGTGTTCCGGTTCTACCAGTGTGACTTCATTCAAGTCGACCAACCTCTATATACTTATTCTTAAACTCCAAAACGAAGATACAATACCTTATTTGAGAGAAGGATTTTGGAAAAGCAGTTAATATACTGCTAGGGGCAACTGCATCCCATACTGCACTGTGTCCAGTCCCAGCTCCAGCCCTGGTTACAGTTGCCCGCTCCCGTGCAGCCTGAGGGGCAAGCGTGATTGGATCCCTGCTGCCTAGATCAGCAATCTGTATCCACCAGCCCTAACTTCAGCCTGCTTAGGCTCAGCTGTTGAAAGCATCTGGGGAATCAATCAGAGCATGAGAAATCTCTTTGTTTCTTCTTGGAAAACATTTATTTATTCATTTGAAAGGCAGAATTATAGAGAGGGAGAGAGATAGAAGTCTTCCATCTTCTAGTTCATTCCTCCAATGTCCATGACCGTTGGGACTGGGCCATACGGGAGAGGCAAAGAACTCCAACTGAGTCTTCCACATAGGTGGAAGGGTTTCAAGTACTTGGGCCATCCACTTCTGCCTTTTCCAGGTGCCTTAGCAGGAAGTTGGAACATGAATTAGAGCAATGGGATTTGAGCTGATAACTCCAACATAGGGTGTCCTTGAACAACCTTGAACTAAGGATTGTTTTCAAGATGTCACCCAGCTGATGGGAGGGGTGAGGTTCTACTGTTTTCAAAAGAGGTTATGAAATCAGGGATGCTTTGATAAAACTTTCAGATGTGTCCACCTACCGTAAGACTCCTTTGGCTGAGAACATGTTCTCAGAGCTCTGCCTCTTTCTTGCTGCTGTCCTGAACTGGCGGTCAGGCTTGAAGTGTGAAGTAGCAACAGAGTATTTGGTCCCTGAGGCTTGGAGATGGATGGAGGTCAGAAGCAACTGCTGCGAACTGGTGAAAAACAAGTAAGAGTCTGTAACATTGTACACTTGCATTTTGAAGCAACTGTGTCCTGACTGATCTGGAAGGGCTTAGAAGTAGCATCATTGGAAGAAAGAAAACAACAGCGCAGCTTGCTGTGTAGACTGGCAAGGGGAAGTGTGTATTTGCCAATTCTCATTCTTTATGTGTCTTGGATGAGGAACAATTTGGGTCAGGTTAGCCACAAAATGAAATTACTCCATGAGGTTCTCAGAGGTACGTGGCATGGAGTGGCTGTCTGAAAACTTATTGTCTCAGAGAGAGGACTGAGCTTGTAAAATTCCCTGTTGATGCTTTTGCTTATCTGCTTTTTGCTTCCCTGCCAGACATTTAAAATGAAAGATGTGAGTGATGGAGCGCCTTGTTTGTGAGGCCGCGAGGAGGGAAAAGCTGATGCCAGTGCAGTCTTTGCTGGATCACACTTCAAGCAGAGGGCTCAGGGGAAGTGCTGGCAACCAGGTTGGGCTGGGCAGGGGCTGCGGGCACTCCGAGAACATACAGTCTGCCATCTTCCCCTTCTGCTGTTTGAGCAGCCATTCAGATGATCCCAGCCAAGATTCATCCTAGATTCTTCTGCCCATTGAACAAAACCTTTGTCTATTCTTTTTGTTTTTAAAGATTTAGTTATTTTTATTGAAAAGGCAGCATCACAGAGAATAGGAGAAATGGAGATAAATATCTTTCATCCACTGGGTCATTTCCTGAATGGCCACAGCATTAGCATTCTACACTCACTGGGCCAGGCCCAAACACTTAGCCTGTCTCCCATCGCTTCTCCAGTCTGTTAGCAAGGAGCTGGACTGGAAGAGGAGCAGCCAGGGCTTGAACTAGCATTTACAGCATCATAGTAGTAGCTTTACCAGCTATTTATAAAAAACAACTCCCAGATAGCTTCTTTGTCAAATTACTCCTTTCTCCCCCACCCTCAGTCCATACTCTTTGAAGTCACTACGTGTAGGCCACATGTAAAGGATAGGACAATGCATTTTGCAGTAAGATGGCACCAATATTAAGAATAACAATATTTGCACATATGCATTATAGGCTTGTTATATTTCAGATGTGTTCCCCTTCTTCCATTTTAACTCCTTTAATTCTTCCAACATCTGTGAGAAGAAAGCCAAGGCTTAGGGTCACCTGGCCAGCAGTTACAGATCTCTCTGATGGTCTGCCTGACTCCCGTCAGCACTGTTCCAAGTGCTTTGTTTTGATCCACACATCTGCTATTGTTTTCTACCTGATATATCAGAGTATCATGTATTCTCAAAATCCAATATTGCTTCTGGATGAACTTCAACAAAGTGTCCAGGCATAATACATATAACAAGACTTCTCAGATGTGCCAGGGTGAACTTGACTTCTGTTACCCCAAACCTGTGGACATGACTCAATCCAGCATAACCTTGACCCCCATCCATGGTGTTCATAGAGACCATCATTCCATAAACACACGATTTGTAATAGTGTCACCTTTTCTCTGCTTTTACCTTTTCTATTTCTCTGGTACAAGTAAGGTATATTCGAGAGCTTTACTTTTTAAAGAGAGACTAGCTGGCTTTCTTCAAGAAATGTTTTATTCTATTTAGTTCTGTGATCCCTTGGGAAAAAAAGAGATAAGCTTTTCCTTATGAAAATGATGCAGTGACTATTCCTTGGAGACAAATCTTTGTACACTATTAATGACTCTCTGATTACCCTGGGCTTTTAGTCTGTTTCCCTCAATTTACATGAATAAGTCAGGATGTACAACAGCCTCACAGAGAGAATGATCATCTCTCCCTGAAGAACAATGATTCAGCCTGACCCAGGTAGAGACGGCAAGTTCTTCATCTTTCTAAGCCTCCAGTGACTCACAAGCTAAAAAATCCTCATGTGTTTTTGTTGTAAAATATGAAGTGGTGGTGATAATAGAGATTGTCAGCTATGGAATGGAGAAAGAACACAGTCTGGGATGGTTCTTTAATAATTAGACTTCTATTCTCAGTGCAGCCATTGGCTCACGCTGTGACTGGAGTGAAGTCATCTTTCCGTTTCTGCACCTGTCCGGTGGGAGACTTCATTCCTTCCTGAAAGGCAGCTGGCCACTAAGAATGAAGCCACACTCCTAAGATATGATGTGGCTCTCTTGAGGACAAAAAACAGTATAAAGATGGGAGTGTCAGATGTTGCTATGCCTCATACTTTCATTTATAGGTAGAGTTGGGTCCCCCCAAAGTCATGATCACATGTCCAAAGGTAAGAAGATGCTTTGTTACAGACGGTAAATGTAGGGCTTAATGAATATTGATAGCTTCCTTGTGACAATTATAATTTGTTTGTTACTAGAAATCTATTCACAGGTCTGACATGGGTCACTACATAGGAGCAAGATTTATTTTGCATTTCCCAGAAAAAATCCCAAGGCTTGTGAGTGAAGTGAGAGCAGAGGAAAGGCCACAGAGCTCTCAGAGACCTGCTGGGAAGTCAGAGCTACCCAGCCAAAACTGCCCTTAATTGCGACAGCTACAAGAAGTGAAAGCTTCAGTTTCTAGGGAAATGAATGTTTAATGATAAGCGTAGAACTTGAAAGAGTGCTTCAGGAGGTAGTGAATGTACCACTGAAGCATAGCTTCCAACCGCCTGGTTTTCACTCTCTTTCACAGAGAACCCTTGAAGTCAGTTGAAATGTAGTTTGGGTTGCTTTGTTTTCTCCAGAGGCTTCTTTTATTTCTGAACTTGACAATGCAGAGGGCTTCTGAATTAGATACCTTCAGCTGGTTATTCCATTTGGGCTGGATCATGCACTGCATTGTGTAAATGGACCATTGCATGCTGCTCCTATATAATAGCAGCTATGTTACACCTGATAACTTCAGACTGGGACAGCACACAGGCCTCCCATGCCTTGATGACCACTGCCCCTACCCCTCATATCCAGGTAACCTCAAGGGAAAATGTACAGGGTGGCAGAGCAGGGGCATAGAGTTGGAAAGGAAAAGCAAAAGAGGAACAAAAATGGCTTATGGTATAGCAATTAAGTTTTGGATCATAACCTTCAGAGAGGTTTAAACCACATATTGTAAATTTGGGTTTCTTTTTTCAAGATTTTAATTTATTTTTGTTGGAAAGTCAGATACACACAGATGAGGAGAGACAGAGAAAAAGATCTTCTGTTCACTGACTCATTCCCTAAGTGGCCGCAATTGCCGGAGCTGAGCTGATCTGAAGCCAGGAGCTTCTTCTGAGTCTCCCACACCGGTGCAGGATCCAAAGGCATTGGTTCATCCTCTATTGCTTTCCCAGGCCACAAGCAGGGAGTTGGATGGGAAGCAGGTCCACTGGGATTAGATCCAGCACGCATATGGAATTCTTGCACATGCAAGGCTAGGACTTTAGCCAGTAGGCTCCTGTACTAGGCCCCATAGTTTGCTTTTAAGCAGTGTAACCATTAGTGTCATGCATTTCTGCATAATCCACTTGATAGCTTACAAAAGATCTGAATCAATGGTCAGATCCCGGAACAGAAAATCCATGGTCTCCAGAGTAGGTGTGGATGGAGTTACCTGTAAATGAATGACTCTGCAAAAGGGAGCTTGTCATCTGAGATGGAGTATGTCCAATGCAAGAAACACCAACACAAGAGCAAGGAAGATGCGTATTAAGATCCTAGCTGAGCCACTTTGTAACGTTGACCAGCATGGTGCTGACATACTCTGAAGCTCTGGTCTTTGAGACCAACTATGTAAGGACACTACACATGGACCATTATCAGTCACGGTCTATAAAGACAATCACACTGTCGTTGCCCTTGTGGTGCCTTGAACACTTTGCCCTCCACACCAGCCCGATGTTCCATCTCACTTCTCTCAAAAATCTGCCCAGATACCACCAGGTCAGAGAGCCCTTTCCTGAGCACTATATAAAACATGACTCTGACCCCCACCAGGCTGTGTGTTGTGATTTTTCTTCGCACTTTTATGCTTCCTCAAGATTATTTGCTTATTTTTCTGCCTACCTAGGATGAAACTGCTAGGTCAAGTGACCACCCTTCATTACTGCTGAATCCTCAGCTCTCTGGATAGCACCACAGAAATGTTTGATCACATGCAACACAATATCCTAAACTTACATAGAAAGTTGGAAAGGACCCAATGTGGTGGCCTAGTGGCTAAAGTCCTCGCCTTGCAGGCACCAGGATCCAAAATGGCTGCTGGTTTGTGTCCTAGCAGCCCCACTTCCCATTTATCTCCCTGCTTGTGGCCTGGGAAAGCAGTTGAGGATAGTCCAAAGCCTTGGGACCTTGCACCCACATGAGAGACCTGGAAGAAGTTCCTGCCTCCTGGCTTCAGATCAGTTCAACTCTGGCCGTCACCACCACTTGGTGGAGTGAATCATCAGATGAAGATTTTCCTCTCTGCCTTTCCTCTTCTCTGCATATCTGCCTTTCCAATAAAAATAAATAAATCTTTAAAAAAGGAAAGTTGGGAAAGATTCCTAAACTGTCGTATTTCCTACTTATGATATGTCCTATTTCTTCTTTTAAAAAGTGGTAGTCATGACCCTCTATAGGTTTATAGATAATAGATCTAAGAAAATTCCGAGACTCTAGGCTGTCAAGTGTTAGATGTTGTAGATGTGGCTAACTCTGAGAGGGGAATCCTTTCCTCAGAGTGCAGAGGTACGGCAGGTGGTTGGCAAAGCCTGCGTGAATTGCAAGGACCCAGGTGTGATGGGCACTGGGAGTTCTTTTTGTCTTAAGGCGTATTGATTCACATAATGATGTATTACTGTATTTATGTGAAAAAAATGACAGAGAGAGGAAGGGTCAGAGAGAAGGCAATCTTCTATCTGCTGCTTCATTCCCAAACGCTCACAGCAGCCAGGGCTGGGTCAGGCCTCTGCCAGGAGCAGGGAACTCCTTCTGGCTCTCCCACATGAGCAGCAGGGACACAGGTGCTCGAGCTATGATTTTGCTGCTTTCCCAAGCACTTTAGCAGGAAGCTGGATTAGAAGTGGAATAGCTGGGATGAGAACCAGGAATTCCGTAATGCAATAGAGACATCTTGCCTAATACATTAACCACTGTGCTACAATGCCCTCTCCTGAGAGGTCTCTTAGGGGAAGCCCCAGATATGTTGGAGAAATAGTTCATACTGCCAAACATCAGGCATACTAAAAGATCTCTTATTAATTCCCACATTGGCAATGTGGTTTTTATATAAAAGGCTTAGATTCACAAACCTTGGAGGGTTTACTTCTTTTTACATATCTTTATAACCATTTTCACAATATTGTACAGAATGCCTTTTAGGGGAATAAAAGTACCATTATAAGCTTAGTTTTGGTAAACTGACTGATATGGAGTGAATATTAATTTTATAATCAAATCATGCATATAAATCAGTTTTTAAAAGCCCTATTATTAAAACATTAATATCATCTTTACATCCTATCTTAAAAATTATACCATTTTAACTATTTACCTTAATTGTAAGACTTATTTCCTTTCAGATATTTAAATGTGAAAAGTACCTCTAAGTATGGAGAAATACGTTAATGAACATTTCTTAAACAAATATCAGGCAATTCACCATATTTTTGAGTTTTATTAAGAAGTTGAGAGGAAACATAATTACAGTTTATTTACTTGGGTACGAAACAATTTTGGAATGTCTGTAGCTTTTCATAACCTGCTTTTCCCATAAACCTTTTGAAGATGGCCCATATACACATGAATATCCTTAAGAGACAAAGAATTAATGATGCTTTAGCTGGAAATACTAATTTGAATCACTTAAGACAGCCATGTTTGTAAGTTTAAATACTTAAATGTTGACAATTTCATATGATTGTATCAATGACTCCACTAGCCTAAATATAGTTCCCCTTTTAAAAATGAAGAGATAAATGGCCATTGATATTCGTTAGAAAGCTTACTGTCAAGATGAGCACCTCGGTGGCTGTCCTGGTCTCGTTTCATGCCTATTTCCTTGTGGCAGTTGTAGCTCCTGACATCACATGGTCATTTCAAGCCAGGAGAAAGGAGAAGGGTTGATGTAATCACTTTCATTTTTTTTGATTAAAGGAGACCTTTAACCAGAACCCTACAGCAGACTTCCACTTATAATTCAAGGGCCAGAAATATTGCTTTATTTCCTGGAGCTGACCTTAGATGCCTGAGAACTGGAAGAGTTGCTATTTAACTTTTCTGTCTCCAATAGATATGAACAAGGGGCAAAGAGATTTGAAATTACTGGTATACATAGCCAACCTGTCCATGCTAGATATTTTTAGCATACTCTTCATTTTGCTTATGAGGAAAGCAAGACCTTAGAACATGTTTTTCAGCTGTAGACTTATATGGGAGAACAGTGATGGCAATGGAAACAAGTGTATTTTGCCTCTTGATTTGAACTGTTAATCACTGTATGTTTTTACTCATGATTTTTGCTTATAATTACGAACTGTTCAAGCTTTAATAACCACAAACCTTAATGTAAGTTGATGGAGTAGTCATTTCCATCTTAAAAGTAGATTATTAAGAAAGATAATGACTTCCTGTTTTACTGATTTTTTCCTTCTCCTGTCCATTCATTAAGCAGCTTAAAGATAATGAGAATTACAGAGCTGGGTATGTAGTGAGAGAAGACAAGTCAAATCCTACAGGGTGGGAGGAGGGAGAAGCAGGCAGACTGTTGTGTCCTAAGGTCAACTGCTGGCAACTGGAGCATCGCTTGTCCAGGATCAAGCCCAGAAGCTGAGAGCTCCAGTTTCTCCTGTTTACATAGTGTCATGGCAGTGGTCCTTCTGCTTTGTGCAGAGGTTAGCAGGAGCCATCCTTAAGTAGGCAGTGTATCTCATCTCACAGCTTGCTGGCATCTAGGGCTGGGGTAGCACCAAGTTGCTGACAATTGCTACTCACTAGAACTCCTTTGTAACAGACCTTCCTTCAACAGCCACAGCTTGTCCAGGTAAGGAAAATATTGACTAATAAAAAGAGACCTGGAGCAAGATGTTACAGGAATGCCCCAGTCTCAGGCGGCACTATGACCTGAAAGTAACAAACACATAAGCTTTCCGCCCACTCCCACCCCCGACTCCAGTTGCATTCTCTATAAAACAATGGAGTTAGGATAGATTATAGTAAAAAATGATTCCAGCCCTTACAATCAACACAGATTTTCACTTTTTTCCTTTGCATTCAGGTAACATTAAATGTAGAAAATTAAATGAAGAGGAAGTTGAAGACCCATACTTTAGAAAAGACGAAAGTCACAAGGCTATGGGCATCTGGATGCAGGCAGGTGTCTACAGGAATCAGCCGGCCTATTTCCAGGTGTTGGGTAAGTGTCCAGCAAGCAGGCATCAGATGAACTCATGTATGTTTCCTTGAGACCTCTTAGGAGGGGAAAAATGAAGAACTGGATGGGCAGCCTCCCTGACCTTATGTAGATCTCAGAAGAAACACCCTCCCAAATATAATTGTCAGGAGCTCAGCAGTAGCAGAAGGAATTTGCCCTGGGCAGATAAAAGTAATTGGTGATTAAGGATGTGATCTGGTTCATTCATTGCTAAGACTAGAAATTTCCATTTCTTGGCTCCCTCATTTTATAGGCTATACAAAATCTACTTTACTTTTCACCATTTGCTGTCCACATTTTCAGAGAAACTAGGGGGTTAATTGACACGCAGATGTTTGTGTGAAATCTATTAACAAGTCATGTGTTGGCAGCTCTGAACTTCCCACTGCTCTTGTGTCTCCCACCCCTCTTCCCATGTGCTCTTCTTTAAACTGTTGGGGAACTTCCTTGGTGTTGTACAATTAGAATGTCAGGATGGCCTTTCTTGGTGAAACTGACAACATTATTTTCTGGAGGAAATGAAGCCATCCACACTGCCTCTGCTGCTTCTTTGTTCTCTCACTGTCTCACCTATTTCTAAAAACTGTCATTGTGTATTTGTGCAGACATATTACCATTCTGGTCGCCACACCATGTAATTCAATAAATGTAACAACAATAGCGGCTCTGTGGTGGGAGGGATAACTAGACATTTTATTATTTAATCCTGAAGTAAAGGCTTATTAACACAAAAATTCAGTCAATTGACATTCACATGTGATAAGTTAGCGTAGCATTTTAATAATTTACACCAAGTCCTCAGGTGCTTTGTCCATGAGAATAATTAGCATCCCCCACATCTGTGCACTTGGCATGCCTCTCCCACAGCCTCCTGATTTGAACTGTGAAAATACATATCCACGTGCTCCTTGCCAACTTGGAGCTGTAAAATGTGAATCTTTCATTTTATCTTTATTCCTGTTATTTATTTTGTTTCATGGCTTCTCATTTAAAGGGAGGTATAGTAACTGTGCAATAGACTATCATATCCAGTTGTGAAGATACAATGTATTAGGCATCTTTATTTCCAAATCAAAGATGGATTCACAAACGGCTGCATGTATCTTGACAATAGGATGCTGGACTGTCTGCCATTGTCTGTACCAGCAATATCAGGACACACTTAAATAAAAGAATGATGGACTTATGACTGCTTAAGAAGGACCATACCATTGGAATAATATGGGGAATGGATATATTCCCAGGAGTGGGATTGCTGGTTCATATGGCAAGTAACTTTTCAGTTGCTTGATTATTCTGCATGCCAACTTCCACAGTGGCTGCATCAGCTTATAATCCCAGCAGCGGAGAGGGGTTCTTTTTTCCCTACATCCTCACCAGAAGATGTTGTTAGTTTTCTTTATGTGGGCCATTCTCACTGGACTTAAGTGGAACCTCAGTGCTGTTTTTATTTGAATTTCCATTATTACTATGGAGCTTGAGCATTTTTTCATATGTCTGTTAGCCATTTGGATCTGTTCCTCTGACTAGTATTTGCTCATTTCCCTCACCTATTTCTTAATTGGTTTGTTTGTTTTGTTGTGTTTCTGGACTTCTTTGATGATCCTGGATATTCGTCCCTTCCTGGTTGTATAGCATGCAAAGACTTTCTCCCATTTTCTTGGTTGCTTTTTGACTTTGATGATTGTTTCCTTTGCTGTGCAGATGTTTCTGAGTTTGATGTAGTCTAATTTGTTTATTTTGGTCTTGCCTGTGTTTTTGATAATTTTTCTAGGAAGTCTTTGCCTACACCTATATCTTGTAGAATATTTCTTACGTTTTCCTGTAACAGTTTCATAGTTTGAGTGTATGTTTGCATCCTTTATCCATTTATATTTGATCTTTCTGTACAGTGAAAAGTGAGGGTCTTGTTTCTTGTTTCTTACTTCTGCATGCTTCTATCCAATTGTCCCAACAGCATTTGTTGAAGAGATTATCTTCCCTGGGTTGTTTTCTGTTCTCTTATTGAGTATTGGATGGCTGTATTGTGTGGGCTTCATTCTGGTGTTTCTCTTCTGCTCCATTGATCTTCCTCTGTTTCTGTACCAGTACCAGGTAATTTATCCCAAGGTCTGGAATTGTGATCCCTCCAGCTAAATGCTTATTCTTCAGGATAGTTTTGGCTATTTGTGGTTTCTTGCATTTCCAGATGAATTTTTGTACCATTTTTTCCAGCTCTGAAAAGAGTGTCCTTGGCATGTTGATTGGGATCACATTGAATCTGTATATTACTTTTGGTAATATGGACATTTTGGTGGTGTTTTTTCTGACTATCCAGAAACATAGTATGTTTCTCCACTTTTGAAAGTCTTTTTCTATTGCTTTTCTTAATGTTTTGTAATTTTCCTCATAGACGTCTTCCACATATTTAGTTAGGCTTTTCCAAAAGTATTTAAGTGCCTCTGTTATTTTGAAATGAACTTTACTGACTAGTTCCTCTTCAGCTTTGGAATTGTTTGTATACACTAAAGCATTCATTTGCATTCATTTATTTTGTACCCAAATTCTCCCATTAGTTCTAGTAGTCTTTTGGTTCTCCTATGTATAGAATCTTCAAGCATAGATAGTTTGACTTCCTCTTTACCTGTTTTCATTTCTTTAATCGCTGCTCTGCTTCATATGCCAGCTTCCTGATAATATGCACCATGGGAAGCAACAGATGATGGCTCACGTGGTGGGGTTCCTGTCACCCATGTGAGAGACCAAGGTGGAGTTCAGGCTGCTGACTTTGACCGAGCTTTGGTTATTACAGATGTTTGGGATGTGAACCAGTGGATGGAAGAGCTTGCTCTCTCTCTCTCTCTCTCTCTCTCTCTCTCTCTCTCTCTCTCTCTTTCTCTCTCTCTCGTGTGTGTGTGTCTGCCTTTCAAATAAATAATTAATCCTTTAGATGTGTCTGAGTCAGGCAGAGGCTTTAAGGACACTGCCTCCTCCTTGTCCTCTCTCGGTACTATAATATCCCTGAGTAACCAGGGACAGAAGAGGCGTCTAGAAATATCAGGGCAGCTCTTCTCCCAGCCCTGCTTTAACCAGTGAGAAAACTTCTTGCAAAATGAAAGGACACAGCTGCTGGAAATAGAGAAGGGGAGTGGACTATGTGATCCCAGAGAGAAAAGAGAACATAGCCCTTTCGTGTGAGCTGTTACAGACCTGGAATTATGAACATTGGCCAACTTCCTCCACAGGCACAGGCAAACAGCCTTGGGCTCCCAGGGAGTTTCTGGAGACTGAAGGCAGAGGGACCCTTTGTTCATATTTAAAAGATTTATCTGGAAGCTGGCATTAGAGAGAAGAGACAGACACAGAAAGAGACCATCCATTTGCTAGTTCACTCCCCAAATGGCTGTAAAACTTGGAGTTACACCATTTCAATGCCAGGAGCCAAGAGCCAGGAGCTTCTTCCAGATCTCCCACATGGGCTTAATGGACCAAGTACTTGAGCCATCTCTTGCTGCTTTCCTTGGCACATTAGCAGGGAACTGTATTGAAAGTGGAGCAGCTGGGACTGACACAGTTGACTCTTATGGCGGCAGTGCTGCAAGTAGGGGCTATCCACGCTCTGCCACAGCTCCGGTGCCCAGAAGGACCCTTTGTAAAGCATAGGCTTTCACCAATTCTGTATCTCTGGTGACTGGGAAGAGTTTACTGATACCCTGACAATCAACAGTCTCCCTTGGTAATTATGTAAACTTGGGCAGGTTGCTTTAATATCTGTGTATTTTATTCCTCTCTAAACTGGACATAGAAACCGAGTTTGTTTCCTGGCATTATTGACGTTGTGTTTTAGCACACATGATGAACGATAGTCTGCTTGCAATGCTAGCAACCATGAGTCCTGCTTATACCAGATCACTATTCTACTTAGGATCTAAGCCTTTTGACTATAGTTTGGGAAGCGGGAAGAATTCCATTTCTTACCAAATACAGAATGATTAGACCCTTCTAGTTTAAAAGTTCCAGGTTCAATTCCTGGTAATTTTACTTACCAGGGCCTAGCTTTGATTCCTTCTCTGGGTTTCAGGTTCAACGTCATATATTAGATAACACACATGCTTCCTGTATCTCAAGATGCTTGCAAGGACTGTGTGTGCAGAGGTGCTTTCTGAAATCTCTGGGGGCGGGAGTGGGAGGGGCAGGCTGCAACTAATGCCATCACCCAAAGTTTGGATTTTTCCAAAGATCTCTCCATTCCTTCCAGTGGAGATACTGAAATGGTGATCCTGATAAGGACCTCCAGGGTCCCCACAAGCCCTGACTCAGAAGGATCCCCTCAGCTCTGAGCTTGGGATCTATCCTTGGCAGTCAGCACTAGGCCACCTTGGACTGCAGTAAGAGGCTGACTTTAGAGAGACAGATTTAGAGAGACAGATTTGAGGGTCACTCAATCAGTCTTATGGGCATGGCTTCTTGGATACTGATGGAATGAAGTCTGTGTAGCACAGGGCAGCGTCTTCTTAACTCTTCTAATTTAGCCAACTCTGATTTCATTGGCCCCTGCTGTGTGTCAGTCACTGCTGGAGGCCCTGAGCATTCAGCAGTGCCTGCCTTCAGGAATTTCAGCTTCTCTTTGAAACCTTTTAATATCAAAGTAAAAAAAAAATGTAGGCCTGGGCCTCAAGGATGAAGGGTCTAATAGGTATCACCTCTTGATGTTGCAAGGGAGTTGGTTCCACAACCCAGATTTGCACTTCTTGTCCAGAATGAGAAAATATGTTCTCATTTTCATCCCTCTGAAGTTACCTGTCAGCATCCAGACTCAGTGGAATACAGTATATACAAGGAATCTAAAGAATCAAGAGCCTGTAGGGGAAGAATAGAATCATTATTTGGCACTGAGCTTGCTTCCCTCTATGTTTTGCTGATAGCACGGTTTTTGCCCTACAGCTTATTAGCAAGAGAAAAGCTGCTGGGGCGAAATGGATGAGATTACTGGAAACTTGCTCAGCACTAGCACCGACTTCACAGTCCCTTGGGTTTTCTCCTTTGCTATTTTCAGCCAGATAGATACCTTCCTCTGGCTTATTGCAGTGTGGGAGATTTGCTAAACATTCTGGAGTTTTGTGAACTTGTCTCTGCTGCTTTCCTTGGCAGGCGTTATGGACAGGCACTGGTCAACTGGAGGAAATGAGATTCCTCATTACAGATCTCAGGTGCCCTCTTTTACTCCTCCTCATGAACCTCAAATGCCCTCAACAATACATAGAATTAATAGGAAAAAAAGCTCACATTGGATGCTTTTCTCTTTCAACTTTAATAGGTAACCATTAAGTGCTTATTTATTAGGCACTTGTTTCATCCTCGCTAACCTCTGAGATATAAATACTGTTAACCTCAGTGATGTTTCAGAGCAGGAAATGGAGGCCTGGAGAACTCAAACTCTTTGCCAAGGTTGTACATTCAGTAAGTGTCAGGGCTGGAAGAAGAAACATGGACCTTCCTGACTCCCAAGTCGGGGCTGTTCATCAGCAGCTGGGCCTGCCGCTGGCTGGAAGTGCTCCGGAATGGAGAGTGCCACATGACCTCCTTGAAGAATGAGCCTCTCCTTGCCGTCTGTGCATTGTTAATCAATCTTCTATCTGGGTGTTTCTGTTTGGCCCCTAGTCTGGAGTTGTTTCTCTAACGAAATGAAATGTCTACTTCAGCAAGACTTCATGAAGCCCTAAATTATTTCACAGGTAGTCCAGGCTGCCTTAATGAAATGCGAGTCGCCAAATGTGAGACTGTCATAGAAGGACTAGACAGTCTCTCAACCTTTATTCCTCCCTATGCATGCACAGAGTCTAGCAATGTCTTTGGAAGAACCAGTGGAGTTTGACAGGTTCACACTCATGGCAGCCTCATTGGTAGTTACCAACTAAAGAATCAAATGCTCCACAGCTAAGAGTGAATTCAGGAGGTGATGCAACAGGTGAATTCTGAGGTGCCGGCATTCTACCTGAGCTCTGGTTTGCATCCTAGCTGCCCCGTTTCTGATATAGTGCCCTGCTAAAGGCCTGAGGAAAGCTGTGGAAGGTGGCCCAAGGGCATTGACCCCTGCCACCAGGGAGGAGACCTGGGAGAAGCTCCTGGCTTCTGCCTGTCCCAGTGCTGATTGTGCTTGTGTGAGGAGTATACAAAGGAATGCAAGATCTCTCTCAGTTTCCCTGTCTGGAACTCTGACGTTCAAAAGAAGTAAATGACTCTCAGTAAAGAAAGGGAAATGGATTCAAATCATGACAAATCATGACTTGCCAATGCGGTATGAACAAGAGATTAGTTACTCTGAGCTTCAGTTACTTTAACTAGAAAATGGACATTAATAATAAACATTTGAGGGATTATTTAAGGAACTAATAAATGATGCGCAGACATCATAGAATTTTCAGTATCATGCTTGTAAATAATAGGCAGTCAATAAATTTTGGCTGCTAATGCAATCTACTTGATATTATTCATATTACTTGCAAATTTTTATATTCAGTGAATATAAAATATTAGATTCTTTGGGCCCTATGTAATCCCCACATTTAGTTTATCCCTATGTGCTTAATTATAATTATAATATGCAATCAGTAGATTTATATTTTAAAATAACAACAGCAATAACAAGAATATATTATGTATTCAGAAGTTGCTAATCTAAATACTTGCACATAATTTTAGCAAACTGCAGATTCAAAATTATAAGATACTGTGAATAATTATCATTATAAATAACATTTACTGAGCCTCTACTTGGTTGAGGCGTTTAATTAACAGTTGTAAACATAATAGCTCATCAATCTTCACAATATAGTCATTATTTTCCATTGACGAGTGAATTAAAGTTCAGAAACGTTATGTAACCGGCCTGAAGTTGCAGTTGGTAAGCAGCCAAGCCAAACCTTAGATGTCAAAGCTTCTGTACTACCAATTACCGTGGCTCCTGGAGTCTTTTGGAGGCACCAGTCACTTGTTTATTCTTCCTTAGAAAGGAGAGAAGATCAAGGAGTGATACTGTCCAGTTACTGGTTAGCATATGCTGGTGCTTCTTTATCCATCAGTGGCACTCATGTTGATTTCGGTGTCTTGGTTGTTGTAAATCATGCAGTACACATAGCTAGGGGAAGTTCTGGTTTCATTTATTTTGAGCATGTACTCCAGCAAAAGGATTTCTGGCTCAAAGGACAGCTCCATTTCTAGTTCTCCATAATGACTGTACCAGTTTACACCTCTAGCAGTGTGATCAAAGGATTTATTTTTCTCTATGTCTTCACTAGTACATAGTATGTCTTTTTAGTATTATTGTTTATGTTAAAGGCAAAGCAGCAGAAAGAACACAACAGAGAAAGAACTTTTTCATGCACTGTTTCACTCTCCAAAAGCATTGAAGAGCTGGAGCCAGGACAAAGACGGGAGATATGAACTGCACCCAGGTCTTCCTTTTGGGTGGCAAGGACCCACACATTGGAGCCATCATCTTCTGCCTCCCAGGTTTACCCTGACAGGAAGCTGGATAGAAATGAAGCTGTGACTTGATCCTGGGCACAGAGATCCGGGATGTGGGTGTCCCAAGTGTAACGTAGTTTGCTGTTCTACAATACCCATCCCTTAACTTTTGGATAACACCCATTTTTACCAATATATGGTAATATTATGTTGGTATCTTGTTTACATTTGAGAGGCAGAGAGACAGGGACATAGAATTGCTACCCATTGCTTCACTTTCTAAATGCCAGGGAGCGAAGGAACCCAGACAGACTTGCGCTGAGCGGCAAGGACCCAGCTTTTTTTTTTTTTTAAGATTTATTTTTATTATTTTTTCATTGGAAAGGCAGATATATAGAGAGGAGAGAAAGAGAGGAAGATCTTCCATCCAATGATTCACTCCCCAAGTGAGCGCAACGGGCCGATACTATGCCAATCCGAAGCCAGGAGCCTCTTCCGGGTCTCCCACGCGGGTGCATGGTCCCAAAGCTTTGGGCCGTCCTCGACTGCTTTCCCAGGCCACAGGCAGGGAGCTGGAAGGGAAGCGGGGCTGCCGGGATTAGAACCGGCACCCATATGGGATCCCGAGCGTGCAAGGCGAGGACCTTTAACCACTTGCGCCACCGCGCCGGGCCCAAGGACCCAGCTTCTTGACCCACCGCATGCTGCCTCCCAGGACATGCCGGGAGCCAGGAAGTTGCATTCGGAACAGAACTAGTCCTGAAACACTCCAATATGAAATGGGGAGCATTGTGTCGTCTCACTTACTGCACCAAATATTTGCCTCTTTGTTGTGATTTTCCATTTTCCTGATGATTACTGCTATTGAGAATCTTTTAATATACATGTTGACCATTTAGACGAATTGGAAAAACAAATATATTTTCAGGTTCTTTGCCTGTTTTTAACTGATTTTTGGCTTTGCTGATGTTAAATCTTCTGAATCTTCTTTATATTAATCCCTTGGGACGTTAATCCCTTAACAGATATATTCCTCCAATTCTTTGGCTATCTTTTTATTTTGTTGATACTCTCCTGGTGTTAAAAAGCACTTTCAGTCTGCCCTGTACACACTATTTATCTCTGATTTCATCCTATTAATCGCTATTGGCAGATTAAAAAAATTTTGTGGTACAATAATGCTTTGATTGATGTTTAAATCAAATCTCAATCATGGAATATTAATCCCACCTTTTAAAAATAAAGATTTATATGTTTATATCAGAAAGGCAGATTTACAGAGAGGAGGAGAGACAGAGTGAAAGACATGTCACCTGCTGGTTAGGTCGCCAAGCAGCTGCAATGGCCAAAGCTGAGCTGATCCGAAGCCAGGAGCCAAGAGCTTCTTCCAGATCTTCCACATGGGCACAGGGTCCCAAGGGTTTGGGCTATCCTCCACCACCCTCCCAGGCCACAAGCAAGAAGCTAAAAGGGAAGTGGAACAGTTGGGATGTGAACCAGCACCCACATGGGATACTGGCATTTGCAGGTGGAGGATTAGCTAGTTGAGTCATGCTGTTAGCCTCAGTCCAGAGCTCAAAGTATCAAAAGCACTTTGTCTTGTGTTTGGTCATCTGAACCATTGACAAGTAATTTTTTATATCATTCCTCTGTATTTCAATGATATCCAAGGAGAGAATGCTGCCACTGGCAGTGGTATTTCAGAACCCATCTCAGCCCTGATTTTCAGTATGTGGCTTTTAGGCTTGTTTTCTTCATGGGACCAGGCACAAATTGTCTGAAGCTGAATAGATGAGCCCGTAAACTATCAGAGGATTAGTGATGTTTGCCTGAAACTTGAAACACAAAGGAGCTGAGAAATATCACTCTTGACGGGCTATGAGTTGTTTGACTTCTTAATGACCCCATATATAAATCATCTGCATTTTAAAGAATATTTTGAAAATGCTCTTTTTATGTTCTGTTTTCGAGGGCTGTATAGGTCAATTCAAGAAGTGAAGTGTGGGGCCCAGCACAGTAGCCTAGTGGCCAAAGTCTTCACCTTGCACATGCCAGGATCCCTTCTGGGCACTAGTTCTAATCCCGGCAACCCCACTTCCCATCCAGCTCCCTGCTTGTGGCCTGGGAAAGCAGCCAAGGATGGCCAAAAGCCTTGGGACCCTGCACCCATGTGGGAGACCCGGAAGAAGTTCCTGACTTCAGATTGACTGAGCTCCAGCCATTGTAGCCACTTGGGGAGTGAATCAGCAGAGGGAAGACCTCCTCTCTGTCTCTCCTCTCTGTATATCTGCCTTTCCTATAAATTTTTTTTAATAGGAAAGAAATGAAGCAGGTGCAGTCAAGGCACCAGAAAGAAAACCTACCATGTCCTATCTTCACTGCTTTGTATTCACTTGGTTTGCACAACTATCCACCACTAAGTTTGCTGTAGGTATTCAAATGGAAAGCATACAGAGAATGCCTGGCTCACAGGACTACTCAGTCTTTTAAATGCTATTGTTGTTATTGTTATAAAAAGGAAGATACTTTTGTAAAGCAGCAGATGAAAGTATTCCATTAGATATAGCCTCACTTTTCCTTTTTCGTTTTCTTTTTTTTTTTCTTGATAGCTAAAAGCTAAGGAAGGCAGAAAATGAGCACCATCAAAATGGGGAAGATGGGATTTTGAGTAGATTTAAATGCCCAAAATACATCATGTTACTCTTGCTTTTCAGCAGTGCAGGCTTTCTTGGCTGAAGCAATTCTGTATTCATGTTTAGTCTCACTCAGACTAAATTTATTTCCACTGTGAATAGAATGAAATGACATGTGAAAATTCTCTCTATTTTTCCTTATTAGTTATATAACGTGACATTTCTAAAGAGTGCTGAGGCTTTCTGCATCCATTTGGCGCATCTCAAAAAATTAAACAAACAGAATGTGGATGTATGCCTCAATTATGAATGCTTTAATGGCTCACAGTATGTCAGAAATTTTGTAAGAGTATCATTTGTTCCTCAATAGAATTTTTTAAGTTCCATAAGGGAAGGTTCAGTACTCCCCCTTTTCTTTATCCAGAAAGGCTAGTACAGTTTTTTTCTTCTGCAATTTAGAGACATGATAAATGCATAAACGTAGTTTTTTTTAGTTGAATAACTGACTAAATAAAGGACCATAGCTTAATATACAATGATGATATCTTGATGGCTGGTGAGGTGATGCTAAACAATTGCACACTTAATATGATTCGTTGAAGAGCCTGAACAGTGTAGGCACTATAGGGGCATGCAGATTTCTTACTGTTTTCAGTCACAAACATAAGTGCCAATAGCTTTGATATCACATGGATTACTTATTGCCTATCAGATATGATGTTATAAATAGTACGCACATGATTTCATTAGGTCTCTTCCCCATCCCAATGAAATTGTTATTATCCTAGCCATTTGACAAGGGAGCAAATTGAGGCTCAGGAGAAGCACTACTCAAAGTGATAAGTGCTCGATTTGGCCTTCTTCATCAGGTCCAGTGGCATTGGAACCCCAGGCTCCTTCCAGGAATGCCACAGCTCTCCTGCCCATGCTGGCTGGACTTGGTCTGCATCTGCCCAACATCCAGAACTAAAACATCTGCAGGAATATAGGAATTCTAGAAATTCTCAATCCTTTCTGCTATTTGGCCTTCCTGAGAACTGTCTTCAGGAGTCTCAGCTAGGAATGAGTGCCAAAAAATATGAAAGCCTCATCAGTCCCCTGGAACAGTCAAGTACTCAGGAGTATTGGATGTTTGAACAGATGCGAATGGAAAGGCATTTAATTCACAAGCCCAGGGCAGTTATGGGAGATCAAAGGAAAAGGGAGCTTCCTGATGGATCTGAAGATGCATCAGATGTACCTGAGTCAAGCGTAGCTCCATTCTCTTCACCTTGCTTTTTGGGTCAATGATAGGTTTTGCAGGCAAATATCCTGGAAGCTTAGCTAGGAAGGCAGTATGGTCCAGGAAAGACCTGTAAAAGACGTCATCCTAATTGGCAGTTTTGGAGCTTCTGACCATCATGCCTTATGTTGGGTTCCTCACAGCTAAAGTTAATTTGGTCCACTCCTCACCAGAGGCTTAGTGCCCACTGCCCAGAGGTGGGAATTGGCCTGTGCTGAAGACCCCAGAGCTGACAGGCAGAGTCATTGTGTTGTATTCTCCAACAGGGCGTACAGCCTCTGGAAAAATGTGCCACTGTTGGTACAGTTTTCTGCTGAGGAGACTGTAACTGAGCAGTCACAGTAATTCTTCACTCTGGCCTGCTGCAGAACGTAATCAGCACCGGATGAGGTATTCTGTCTACGTTGCATTACTAGGGATCCACACAGCTCTGCCACAAGTGATAAAATGACATGTGCAGAACATTTAGTTCATACCAGGCAGTGTTTGACCTATGAAGGAACTCATACAGTTAACTCATTTCTTTCTTCCAGTACTCTGCTATCATCTCTACTTTCTATTTGAGACAATAAAGTGCGGATAAGCTAGTTCTTGGCGTGGGAGGGCTGCGGAAGCATAGCTAGTGAGACCTCTCTGTAGTGACCACCTTTCTCTCAGTATCCCATGCTACAGCACACAGTCAGAAACCCAAACCAGACCATCTCTCTGTCTTCTTCTCTAGAAACCTATCCAAAATAAACAGCAACAACAACAACAAAACGTTTTTAAAAGCAAATCAGGAGGGATATTTTTTCACTATCCCTTCAATTATTTAATTATTTAGCAGAGTTAACTCAGCTCCTTCTATGTGGCAGACTACTCCAGCATGGTCATCCAAAACAAATATGCTGCTTGTCTGGTAGTCACACTTATAAAAGTATTTACTTTTAATAATGTATTTCATTCAAACCAACAGATCCAAAATATTGCAAAGGGAAACAGTATTGAAATAAGGACACCATGTGTTGGGTTGAAAATCGTTTGAGTAAAGAACTCAAATTTTCCTCCAAATGTTCCCTTGTTTACTGATACTTGTAGTGGCTCAAGGAAGGCCTCGGCTTGGCTCTGGTGACAGATGAGATCCTGGAAGTAGTCAGCTAACCGGGGTTAATACTGATGACAACTCCTGTGGATAATTGCCAGGTTCCCTAAAGCAGTATTTAGTAGAAATATTCTGGCCCTGGGAATCTGACAAACTCAGTTTAGAAATTTGGTGCTATCACGGATCCTGTAATTTCAACTGTGATAGGTGACCTCAAAAACGGCAATCCTCAATCTTCTCCCTCCCTGGATACTCATGAGAATCCAGCTTATAAGCAGCTGTCTTTCTTTTTCTCTTGAGTGCAGGCTGTCCTTTGTGGGGCACATGATGCTCTGTTCTATCTAGGACAGGCTTTAAGGAACCTGAAATCTGCTTTTGCTTGCGGAGAAGCCAGCCACCGGGACTACAGTGAAACTTGAGCTGTCCACATGTAACTCTTGACAAATCAAAGGACTCTGCCAACTGTAAGGGTTAAAGTCCGTGACATTTGGCTCCAGTTGAGTCCCTAGTCAACCATCAGCCATTCCAGCTCAGGCTCATGAAGTAGAAACAAAGGACTCTACCCTGAGCCCCACCCAGGCTCCTGATTCAGAGTCAAGAGCAAATACAATGATGAATGTGTTAAGCCATTACGTTAGGGATGGCTGGTTCCACAGCAACAGATAACCAATATTAGATATATGACCTTAGGCAAGCCATTTAAAAGTCTTTGAAATTTAATTTTCTTGTCTTTAAAACTAGAAATGGCAATACTCAGTTCAAAGGATGTTTGAGAATTTTCGCTTTAAAATAATTAGGGGTGAAATAAAGTATTCTTTTATTCATTCCTGCTTTGAAAAAGCCCTTTAAAATTGCGTATATCTTCTTCACTGAATCAAATGACTATATGGATTCACATATAAATTTCAATGTAATACTGTCCCTATTAACTAAACAATCAATGTTAAAATTCTAAGTTTGTTTATCAAATTTCACTTTCTTTGCCGGAGAAAACCCCAAATGTTTTGACCCTCAGTTAATTCTAAATCCTGAGCCAAATCCCAAAAGAGTCACAGAAAGTCCCTGGAAGAAAGACCCAAAGCAGTAAGATGCCAGAGGAGTGCTATGTCCTCAAAAGAAGGACTTTATGACTTCGAGTTTGATATCTTTATTACTAAACATCAAGGCAGTGTACAGTGGGTTCTGCAAAGAGTGTCTAAAATTCTGCCAAAAGATAGTCTTTCTGATCTGAAAAATATATGACAGAAGGTGTGGGGACTAAGATAAGTAGAAGTAAGGTGATTTTCCAAGGAAGAAGAGAATCAGAGGCAGGACTCGTCCTAGCTTTCTGGCTGATTGCTGAACCACACATACATAAGGAACCCTCTAAGCAACCCAGCTTCACTGAAAATGCTGAACCCAAATGTGAATGTTCTTTTCAGGAGACAGAGTATATTTTCCTACATGTGTAGGATATATCCCAAATTATTTAACATATGATGGATCAGGAACATGGAACCTACACTCAAGAGAAAAGATATTCAACAGAGCTCAATCTTGAGATGACTCAGATCTTGGACATTGTCAGAAAGAAACCACTATAATTACTTAAAAATAGGAAAGCTATACAGAGTCACAGAAACTAAAAACAAACAAAATATGCAAATTCAAAATCTGAAAAATGTCATATCTGAAGCACAAAAATCACTGGATGGGCTCAGAAGGGACTATTTCATCAAGAGTAATGATTTCCAGGTGTAACCATTTTGTTACAAAAGGCAAGATTTAATGTGTATGCATATATATACACATACACACACATATATACATATTTTCTTGAGCCAATCATTGTTAAGGGACAGTGGGATTAATTCAATTATCTTAACTATTATGAATTGAGCTGCAATAAACATGGATATACACATAGTTCTTAATTTCATTTGGGTAAATTCCCAAGAGCAGGATGGCTAGGTCTTCTGGTAAATCTATTTTTAGATCTCTGAAGAATCTCCACACTATTCTCCACTATGGATGCACTGGTTAAATTCCCACCAACAGTAGATTGGAATATATTTTCCCCACATGCTCACCAGCGTGTATTGGTTTTTTGATTGTTGGATGATAACCCACTGTAACTGGGGTGAGGTGAAACCTCCTTGTGGTTTCTGTTTTCAGTCCCAGCAGGCTAGTGATCCTGGACATTTTTTCATGTGCCTGTTGGTCATTGATATCTCACCCTAGGAAAATTGCCTGTTGAGATTTTTTCTTACAAGAAAAATCTTTCCTGAGAAGCACTTACTTGCAAGCTATTTATCAGTTTTATTTGATTAAACTTCATGGCAGCAGATATATCAGTCTCTTAGGTTACCAACAAGTGTAGAATCCCAAAACATCCAAAGTCTCTAAGCGTCAGCTTGCCCAATGCAAGAGGAGCCTGCCATTATTTAGAGGGCTAAACATGCTTGTTCCTTTTAATGATATTGCCTTAAAGCATCAGTTGCATGAAGCTAACTTCACAAGTGCTTATTAAATCCCATCCTTGTGTTTTAATTTTGTTAAGAGTCTTATAATGCAAGAACAAAAATCAAGTCCAGTTTTCTCATTGCTGTTTTGAGGCCTGCAAATGACAATCCAAAAAGGCTTCAGAAAGTTCCAAACTATTTGAAATTCATGCGTTGGTTTTCATATTATATTTTTCATCAATGTTTTAATATTCCTAATATGCAGGGGCTTTTTTGTAGTAAAAGAAATATTTCATTTCCATTTTCCTCAAACCTTTTGAAGTCCCTGTGACTTCTGAAGATAGCAATTGTTCTTAATATAAAAGTAGAGCCAATATTTATGTCTAGTATGCACTCAGAAGCTGACTGACATTTCCATCCAGTGGCTCACTCGCCACATGAAACATTTTCCCATCTTAGGGATGTAGAGATAGTGGCCCTGTGATATTCTGCATCAATAATATGATGCTGGCTCCATTTCAAATACATTTGCTTGCTTCATGATAATGATCATCTTATTTTATTTGGAGAGATAGAAAAAGACAGCACTCACATCCATTGGCCTATCCCCCAAATGCCCTCAATAATTGAACGGAGTGAAAGGAGCTGCAGCTAGGAGCCAGGAACTCTACCCACGTCTCCTAGGTGGGTAGCAGAACCCAAATACACTAGCAGGAAGTTGGGGTGAGGAGTTAGACTCAGGAGCCAAACTCAAGTACAGCACCCTAGGACAAGTGTGTCCTAAATACTGTGCTAGTCACTATACAGAATGTCTACCCATTGATCTC
This sequence comes from Ochotona curzoniae, assembly GCF_017591425.1. Lineage (NCBI taxonomy): Eukaryota > Metazoa > Chordata > Mammalia > Lagomorpha > Ochotonidae > Ochotona > Ochotona curzoniae. Next base: position 22,667,893 of record NW_024464918.1, read on the forward strand.
ATTTTAAACTCCACACTTCATCACTGAATTCACAATCTCTTTCCCTTATTCACCCATTTAGCTATTGATATTTGCAAACAGTCATTGAGCACACAGTGCATTAAAAGACAGTAGAGATTTTTCAACATTCATAAGGTTTAATCCCTTTTTCCAGGGAACTTATTTCCCGGTGGGGGTATGACACATACATAGTTAAAAACATTACAGTGTGATATTCATATATTTCATGCAGAATCTTATATTTTTCCAAATGTCATGAGGCAACAGCCCAATGAAGGAATCATTAACCCCATTTCATAGATGTACAGCACAGGGAGGCCCAGGGCTTTGGCTTCCAAAAATCACCCAGTTAGTCAGAAGCTAAAACTGGAAGTGGAACTGAAGCCTTTTCTCTGCTAAACTAGTCTTTTTCTGCCAAAGAACACTTATCTATATTTAGTGATTATGCCTATTGCTTTAGTTATCTTGTAATATCTACTTTATGCTTAAAAAAAGAATCCAAATCACTTTTGCTTCATGAAAAAAGCTGACTTTCCTAATTGCAAGCTTAACTAAGTACTAGAGTACATATGTTTTGTGCATAGCTCATTACTAATTAAAGTTTGTGGAAGCAGCTGATGTGGCTAATCTTGCAAGAGGTTTGATGGTAAGATTGACGCTACACGACACCGGGAGTTCACATACATGCCTAACAAGGTAGCCAGGTTTTCTAGAAGAACCTGCACGGATATGAAGAGTTGTGTTTCCTCATATCGGTAACATTCTTAGTTCATCTCCTGAGTGAAAACACTTTGTTCCAATCTCCAAATCTATAGCTAAATCCTACAGGCCAAATCCGGCCTGCCTCAGATTTTTAAAAATAAATATATATTTATTAGAAATGGCTATGACCATTTTTTGGTACTACAGTAGCATCGCTGAATAGTTGTGATGAAAACTGGTCCACACATTCTAATATATTTATTGTTTCATTGCAAAAAAAAAAAATGTTCACCAAGCCTAGCTGTTGTGTAAAGTTTTTTCAGCATTTAACAATGCACCAATGAGCAAAAACTGTAACACACTTTCTGGAAAGCAGCTACATGTAGTGTTTCAAGTAGTGCTACTTCTGCATGACACGGGTCCAGATAACCAGTGATCCAGGAGAGCGATTATTGCCAAGTTCTTACTACATCCCCGGCATGATTCTAAAGACTTTTCTGATGCTGATCTCTTTGTAGTGTCACAATTCTTAAGGAATATTATTATTTATTTTCCAAAAAGGACAACCATGTTGGAGAGTTTAATTTCTTCCAGTTATACACTAATAAATTACCCTTTTTATATCCTAATTCTAAAGTTGAGTGCTTGATCACACTGTGCTGTACTAAGACAAAAAGGTGGGAATTGTAATGGTTATCAATAGGCTCTACAACTAACAACCCTACACTTAGGCATAGGCATTTTACTGTACACACGATTGTCTGATTTGAAATTTTAATGTGGTTACTGTATGTGATGACTCAGGCTTCAGGTAGGTTCTCTGGGAAGCTGAAGATAGCTGGGAAGGCGTCAGTGGTGAGGAGTATCAGTCTGACGGGATGATTGCTTGGTTTTACTCCTGTTTGGCTAAATGGCCAAGATGGCGTCATGCACATGTTTATTGCCTGAAATGCCTGGAATGTGGTTGCTGGGACAGTGGAGTTGCCTAAGCAAGGTACTTGAAACACTAATGGCTGCTGGGTGTCACCAGAGGAAGTGTTTCCAGCGACAGCAGAGGGTTGGGCCAGCATTGTGGTATAGGGGGTGAAGTCACTACCCACAGTGTTGGCTTCTCATGTGGTTGCCGGTTCATGTCACAGCTATTCCATTTCTGATCAAGTTCTCTGCTAATAGCCTGTGGAAATCAGAGGAAAATCCACCAAAGCTAATGGCTGCCGGCTTCGTTCTGGACCAGTCTTGGCCCTGTGGCCATTTGGGGAATGAACCATCAGACAAAAGTGTGTGTGTGTGTGTGTGTGTGTGTGTGTGTGTGTGTGTGTGTGTGTGTGTGTTTCTGTCTGTCTGGCTGGTTTTCTCCCTGTAACTGACTTTCAAATAAAGAAGTCAGAGAGAGAGTAGAGAGGGAGAGGGAGAAAAAAGAAAAGAAAGGTATAGTGAGGAAGGGAAGGTAGGAGAGGAATCTCCTATACAAATATTATCCTGGCCCAACTCTACTTAGCTTCAAAGTTCAGAAGAGGACTGGCAAGTTCAGGGTGATTTGGCTGAGGATGAAGAAGAATCTCTTGGTTTCTTCAGATTGATGCCCAGCAACTGATCCTTCCCCTCCTGCAGTAGTCTGTTGGTCACGTCCGTCGTAGAGCCCACCAAAATGTGGGCAGTGGGAAAATCAGGCCCGAGAATGATCTGTCATGTGATTTCCCAGGGAATGTAAATTTTTAAATCATTGATTATATATCACCTGAGTCATTCATCAAGTGCATTTGACTGAAAATTCCCAGAAGAAACAAAACTGTCTCCTAAATATACTTAATTATGTAATTTTATAACTTACTGTCCTACAACTTTCACTTTATGAAATATTGTTTAAGGAAATACTGTTAAAGTCCAGTTTTATGCAAAGATGACTTTTTTACTCTATTTGTAGTCTGTTATCATTGCATATATCTCAATGTTAAATATCTAGTGTTAGAGAAATGATTAAGTAAACAGAATTTCTAAAGTAAGACATTACACAGGCATTGCAATTTTGTTTACAGAGAGTTTTCTCATTGAATATGTTTACATGGTAAAATATTCATCTTATCATCTGTTTGCATCGCCTTGCTTGTCTTACCTTTCTCTTTTAAGAAAATTTTTGATACATAATTGTAACAAATAATATGGAGAATTGCTGTATACACTCTACTCAGCTCACCCAATGACATCATTCCAGAGTATGGCAGTTTCATAACTTGTAACCGAGAAATTGACCTTGATATAAACCATTGTCCTTTATTTGAATTGCTGGTTTTACCTGTGTTCTTATGTATGTGTATTTATTTCCAAGCACCATTAAAACATGCATACATTCATGAAACCCCCCACTATAGACAAAGTACATAGCAGCTGCATCACTGGAGTCTGTCTTGGTGATCTCTCCTTGCCCCATCTCTCTTGCCAACCACTGATCCATCCATAGCATTTCATGAGTATTACATGAATTCATACAAGAGGCAACATGTTAAGATTGGCCATTGCAACATAGCCTAATTCTCTTGAGGTTCCAACTCATTTTTGTATGTATCTATGGGTCTGCTTTTATATTGATGAGTAGTGTGTTGTGGCATGGATGTATCATGGTTGGTTGGTTTTTTCCATCTTCTGACTGTTACAAATATTAACTTATGGGAATTTTCATGCAGAGTTGTATGTGAAAATTAGTTTTCACTTCTCTTGGGAAAATGGCCATGAGTGGACTTTCTGAGTTGCATGATTAGCATTTCAAAAGGGAAAGAATGGCAGGATTGTGTTTGAAAATGTTGAAAAAAACATACACTGATGTGATGAAAGCAGATATACTCCAAATATTAACAGTGGTTACTGATTATTGACAGAATTATGAATAATTTTAAATTCTTTGATGTTTTTCTAATTTTTCATTTTTTTCTAAAGGCTTAGAAGAAAAGATTTTTTTTTAAGAAGAAAATTTTTAGATGCAGTTAAGAATGGATAGGAAAATATTGAAACACTTAAAATAATTCTGAGTAATGAGACTGGGTAATTTTAATCTTTAAAATTTAAAGAATTTTCTAAAATTTAGTTAATCAGCATTTCTTACTCTGAAAATAAAAAGAGTGTTATTGCTTTAAATTTTATAACTTACTGGTTTTATACCATGTCCACATGCTAGTGTCCATTTTTAAGTGGCTTATAGGTCTTGGGAATAGTTTTCAAAATCTAATGTCTGGAAAAATATTTATTTGACTTCCTATTGCACAATGAAACCATATTTTGTGCAAAATGTATTATTTTTTTTTCTGTCTCCATAGCTATCTCATGGTACCCATTACTCTTCTCAGAAATTCCATCCAGCTCAGAAATAAACTTTGTATCTTTGGTAATTAATTATGGTCGTTTAGACTAAGCTTCTGTCCCTTAGCATTGATGAACAATTTTGAATATTTCCTGAAACTATAGCAGCAGATGATATTTTAACAGAGCTATGACCTGTGTCTAACAGAGTCAAGTAACTAAAGAATAAATTTTCAACGGAAATGTCCTTTGAGTCCTCTTTCCAGTCATTCTCCGCTTTGCACCATTTTCCTTTGTGGTGCCACGTAAACAAATTGACCTCTTTATTTAAGATCCTGTCATTAAGCCATGTAGTGATTTTGACCAATTTAATATTTTCCAGAAAATAAGAATCCATTAAGCCTCATAGTTGAGTTACTATAAATTTTTACCACACAAATAGAATGATTTTCCTACCAGTGATGTCAAATTCAGAAATACATCTTTGCTGCATCTTTAACAATGTAGCTTCTACTAGCTTCTACTTTATGAAGGAGACAGAATTTAATCAAAATAATTTGAAATAATAGTATATTGAGCATGCACAATTTTAAGAAAGTTGAACCTGAGAGAATAAAATTTTGAAGGAGTATGTTACCATTGGTGCGTTAATCCTTTTTAGAGAGCCCTAAACTTACCTCTCCATTGTATCTAATGGACAACATGAGCAAGGCAGAAAGAACCAAGAAGTAAGTGATTTGTAATATCTAGTTTCTGTGATTGTGTTGTTTATATAAGGTGAAACATGAATGAACTTTGTATTGCTTAATGACATCTGTTCAGAAGCAACAACCCAAGAACCTGGTTTACTTTTATTTTCTTTTTTTTTTTTTAATACTTATTTCGTTTTATTGCAAAGTCAGATACACAGAGAGGAAGACAGACAGAGAGGAAGATCTTCTGTCTGATGGTTCACTCTACAGGTGGCTGCAACGGCCAGAGCTGAGTCAATCTGAAATCAAGCACCCAGAGCATCCTCCAGGTCTCCCACAGGGGTGCAGGGTCCCAAAGCTTTGAGTTGTCCTTGACTGCTTTCCCAGGCCACAAGCAGGGAGCTGGATGGGAAGCAGGGCTGCCAGGACTAGAACCGGTGCCCATATGGGATCCTGGGATGTGCAGGGCAAGGACTTTAGCCACTAGGCTACTCTACCAGGCCCTCAAGATACGCTTTTTTTCTTAAAAGATTTATTTAGTTTTATTTATTTCTTTTGAGAGACCATTATGCTCAGTGAAATAAGCCAATCCCCAAAAGACAAATACCGTATGTTCTCTCATATAAGGAAGCCATAATGCAAATTGGAATGTATAGTGACGAAGTAATGGAGTAATGGAGACTACCATATCCAGATGTGAAGACATTTTTTATTTTATGTTCAGTCAGCAACTGAACTGAAAATGGAATAAATGTTAATGAAGTACTCAAAAGAACAAAACCTGGTCTGCTCCTTCATATGAACCTTGGATCAAATCATTTATGATAGATAAGTGTTCATTATTCACAAGATGATAATTATTTTTCATGGGTTTTTATTTTGTCAAAACTTTTTTGAGTTGAGATTTCTCATCTTTAACCAAAAAACTTGAATAATATGCACAAGAACAGAGAGGCCATATGGCAAGTGCCAAAGCAGACTTGCTGGCTAAATAAAGTAAAAGTTCAAGAAATGGAAAAGTTGTTTCCATCTGGGGACTGGAGGAAAAGTGGGCAGCAACTAAGAGGACAGGATGGCAATAGTCCTCCTGGACCTGCCATCTATGAATTAACCTAAACTTTAAAATGATGTTAATTTTGAACAATTTCCATATTTTTAGGATCTGGTCACGGAGTAGCAATCATGTGGAAGACAAAGCCATGGAGATTTAGATTAGCTGTCAGATGCACAAAAATCTATTGATCTCAACATTCACCAAGAGAATCCACTCAGCTCTCTCCTCCTCCCTCTGTCCCTCCTTCCCCTCCTTCTCTTTATCCTCTGTTATAGAGCTGAAGAAATTTCAAAGGAGGAGAAGCAGATTATCTGTAAAAGCTTTTCCCCTAGCCAAAGGCTGTTTGTCCTATTCCACGCTTCCTTTTGGTACTCTTTCTCTCCCCTTCACTTGGTTCAGGGATGGGGCTGACTGCACCCCTATGGGGGGGACAAATGACTACAGGCTGCTTAATGCAATGCTGCTTACCCTGGGACACATGGAAAGCAAGAGAAAGGGAGCACTCCACTCCGACCCTTGTGTTGTGAGGATGTGGGCACAGATCTTGAATGCAAAGGTCGAATCTACATCTGCCAGTGGAGAAGGCGGTGGATCTAAGAGGGGGTTCAGATTGTACGCTAATGGCATCTGATGAGTTGTCACACCAGCTGTGTATGACCTGACCTTGGAAACCAGGTTACCTGCAGAATTGAATGACTTGATAAGAGTCCTGGTTATATCACTGTTTCTGGAATATTGATTGTTTTTGTCTCTAAAATTGTCTACAGGTAGTAATTGAGGAGATAAGTTTCAGAAGCATGGAAGAAGCAGGGATCAGCAGGATACCTGTTTCAGAGGAAGGACACATTAGCACGGACCAAAGGCTTTGAAAAGGAAGTGGGACTTGAGCTGAAATGTGAATTTATGTAGATCGCATAGTTCATTTTTCATGAAACATGTCAGCACAGCATATTGGGACCTTTTATTCAGAGCAACACTGACACACATCTGCTCAAATAAGTTAATGTTCCCATCTCTGGTGACTCATTTGGCAGAAAAAAATAATTCCACTCCACATTATAAATAGGAGTAAAAGGACACGAGAGGAAATAGAGATGGAAACAACAACATTTTCAAACACGTATTAAGATGCATCGTTCATAGTAAGACTTCAGTTGGGAGATCAGTGGGGACAGTGGTCCCAGCAGAGAGGTCATGGTAGCATTGGTGACAGTGCTGACAGTAGTGATAGCGATGAGAGCGATGATGTTGGCATTTGCTTGTGTTGGTTATTCAGCTCTCACTGTTGGGTGGCTCTGCTAAATGACATTTTCTTACAGAATCCTCCCGGTGCTGGGAAGTAGATATCACTAATATGTTCTTTACATATATTAGGTCCAAGACAAAAAAGTGACACGCTGGACTCAGAGTGAAATCCACACATGTCTAATCTAAGAATGCATGTAATGAATCATCCACTGTGTTAAAGTTGCTTACCCATAGGTATATAGGCACCTATAAAAGGTATATAAAATATTTCAGACTTCAACCTTAAACCACATGTTCTGGTTTCTAATTGCTGTCCCCAAAACAACAAGGTCCCAGGGTCCTAGGGAACAGTCCTTTGAGTGGAAGAAAAGGCACTGCCTTTTGTAGAATGGCTCTCGGTTTTAATTCTTGCATCTTAATATACACACTCAGTACTTTTTGAAAATAGTTCATGAAAATGGCATTTGAAAACAAGTAATAGAGAGATAATGCATTATCATCTTCCTCTTAAATGTGAATATGTTCTGACATGAAATGTAGGGGATCTCTTTGCCAACTAAACATCGGACAGGAAAATGGTATTTTGAAATATTCAGAGCCGAGTTTATAAAATAATTGAATTGTATTTGTTGAATGTTATTTTGACCTCCTGCTTATTTAGTTTTTTCCAATTTAACAGTGACATTTAGGTTCTGAATTCAGGTCTACTATATGACAAGTAAAATCAGGATTTATTGGATTGGATTTGTAATGACTCAGCTGTCCCAGTAATTGTCTCTTGGAATCTGTTTAAATGTTAAATGGCAATAAGAGACGTGAGTGTAGAACTCTATTTCAATCTATTGAATCTCTAGACTGAAGATGTTTGTGTTTTGTGTGTTAACTGGAACCCCCTCTCTATCCTGTACATATTTATACCATTTCCATGATATAGAAAACTTCGCCAATGAAATAGTCTATTTCTAAGCAAAGCCATCAGAGGAATACCACAGGAGCAACAGTTCAGGGGATGGAAATGATCCATGGGGAAGCAGACACAGCGGGTCCATGGACCCTCAGCTCCCAGGTTTATTGGCTTGCACAATACACACAGCCTCTCTAAGAAACCATTTCCACTTCTGCAGGAAGGGACAGATGATAGAACCCATTTCAAAAGGTTGCTGTAAGAGTTACCTTGAGGTTGTGCCCTGCACACGTTGAATGCCTAGTTAAGCTTTCTTACTGTCATCATCATGTGCATCATGTTTTATTTCTGGACCACAGGGATGTGTTGTGTCAAGATTACCACTTTTGACAAAGGAGACACCTTTTCCTTCTGCCGAGGCACCTGAAGGCCAGAGCCAACTGATGGTTTGGCCACCTCCAAATTTTGCAGGACATAGAGAAATTAGAGAAATGAAAGGTTGTCAGGACAGATGTGAGAATGATAACAACAACTAGGAAAACTGCCCCTTGGTCTACAACATGCAAAATGAGGTGGGCATATCAATGTCGCCTGGGAGTGTTTCTAAGTCTCAGAGGTATTACTTTTTTTTTTTTTAAAGTAGACCAAGTATAAAAAATAAGTTAATAGTTATCTGGGTACAATGCCCAGCACACAAATTTCTGGGAAATATCTTAAATTCATTAGGAAGCTGCTAGGAACTAAATTGTGTTCCTCTACCATTTGCATGTTAAGTTGTAATTTCCAAATATGATACTATCTACGGATTGCATGCTTTGGGACATAATAAAATTCAGATTAGTTCAAACCCAGGTTTATCAGTTACTGAGAGATATGCTCAAATGATTTAACCCTTCTTTTTTTGTCAGCAAAATGGATGTGATAATTATTCTCATAATTCCTGCAGAATACCCAGATAAATGCAATAGATATTGTTTATTCATCACTTGTTGTCTTAAAAAAAAAACCTTGATCTCTTTGACTGTGTTACACAATTTAGGCTCAGAGCCGTGCAAACCTGGTCTTGAATTCTATCCTAGAATGGCAGAAAGTTTAAGAAATGATACTCATTGCCATAAACCCTATGGTATAGCCCCCTGACTTCTAGCAAAATGGCAACCAGGGATGGTCAAAATAGGAACTCTACTCTCTTGCCCAATGAGTATCCTCAGGCGGGAAGATCCATTTAGGGCCTGCAGCTCTCCAAGAAGTTCAACACATACTGTTCATCTGGAATTGAACCAGATTCTTACTGTGCTGGAGAATAATGAATGAACCTTAACTCCTCATCTTCTATATGTAGTTACCTCATTGTGCAGAAATGTAGCAATCTATGAATCGAACCCAGACAATGAGGATTAAAACCCTAAACAAGATAGGCTCTGAATAACTATCCTATAGGATGTCAGGCTCTTCCATCTTTAATTCTATAGTCTGAAACACACAGCTATTTATTAATAATGGATTAAGAACAACCACTATTTGCTGGGGCTTTCCTGAGTGCCAGCCATCACACCAGGTCCTCTGTGTGCATTGCTATCTCATTTAATCATGATTCTGTGAGGACTTACTCTTATTATCTCCAGTGGAGAGAACAGAAAACTCAAACTTGGAGGCTAAATAATTGACAAGTGGGGTCTCAGAGCCAAAATGTGGCAGAGCCAGAAATTGAATCCAGGCTTTTTCACTCCATCACTATGAAACATTTGAGAGTTTTCTCAAAAGCATTTCAAATACTTGATTTTAAACGTATGTTTTACTCTGAAGTATAATTTCTTATCACACACAGGGACCCATTTTTTTTTCCTGCTTCTGCAATACTGCTTTATTTGTCATGAAAACCAATGAAATGATCGGAGTCATTTAGCAAAAATTTGCTTTTAGACATGCCTTGCCCAAACCACATATTTTCCTTCCAAAGACTACCTGTCGAGCCAGTACGTGAGAGATTAGTCATTTCTCTACATGGGCAAACTAATGGGAAGAGCTGAGCAATTACCTGGAAAAATGTGACTGATGCTAGCAGACAGTAAGAATAATTTAAACCAACAAACTCTCTCCCCTCTACTGCAGGGCTTGGCGTAGAGTTTTCTTCCTTCTCCTCTCTGTTTTGTTTTCCATTGACTGCACTTTGCAAATAATTGTTCCATCTGTCCACTTCACTTTGCCTGAGTAATCACAGCCAGAGGGCACTTGGAAGTCAAACATCAGACACACAGGGAAAACTAATGTTTTGGAGGCCAAGAGAGAAGTCCATGTCTGTCCTCCCCTGCAGCTGAGCCAGGCTTCTAAGAATCAATGATAAGCACCACTTGCCCCAGGAAGGAAAGCTGCAGTTTGGGAATGGGAATAGAGAAGGGATTTGGTAGACCTTGTTGTTCAGTGTTGGCTACCAGAACCCAATGTGCTTAGTCATGGGATTAAGTAGAGAAATCATGCCAAGCCAGAGATGAAAAGAATAGAGACAGGAATTGAAAAACAGAACCCTGGAGCAGCTTTGTGCTGTGCCACTGATTCTCAGCAAGGCCTCTGGCTGGGCACTCTCCATACACAAGCTAGTTGGATCTGTGGAACAGCTCTGCTTCCCAGAAAATGGATCAGAGCTGTCAGACAACTTGCCCTGGGCCACAAAGCTAGCAAACGGTAGAGCCAAGATGTGAATATCAACACATCTTAACCCCAAACCCTGGTTCTTAACCTCTGTCCCTAAATGCTATGAACCAGGGGTGTTGAGCAAGGGTGAAGTATAGTCCTGGAGAGAAAAAAGGAGCAAAGTGAGCCAAGCTAATGCATATTTGGTTACCCCTGGTCAGACATCAACATAGTGTGCAGCTGTTAGAGGTTAAATGCCTAGCATTAAAACCAAATTAGGACCTCAGTGTACAGATGCACAGATGTTAAAAAAAAATCCACTTGAAGTCACAAAACCAGTAAATAAGTTAGGATTTGAACCCAGTTATCTGAACTTGATCAAACATATTCTTTCATGTACTTGGCAGTGTCCTTCCATTATTATTATTAAACTAAAACAAATTAGCTCAGTTCCCTATAAATTATGTTCCATAGAATACCTTGTTTCTAAAGATACACATTAATGAATTTTTTAAAAGGGAAATTCTTCCATTTGCAACAAAATGAATGCCACTGGAGGACACAGTATCAGGAGAAGTAAACTGGATACAGAAAGAAAAATATCACCCTTCCTCCCTTGTAGGCGGGAGCTAACAGCACAAAGGACAAAGAAAAGGGGAGAGGGAAATGATATATTAAACAAGATAAGATTTCTAAAATTTATTCTACATTTATGAAATATTTGTCATAGTCAAATAATAAAAGGCCCTAAGAATCTTGGAATGAAAGTGTGACATGAGCCCTAGAGAAGAGGGGCTGTGAACTCCAAGGCCTTTCATGTTGACCAGGCTACCAGGAGAGCTTGGTTGTGGTCTGCATGGGTTGTGGAAGCCACTGACCTCATTCCATGTGCAGTTCCTGGACGACTCAGTTTCTGACTCATTGATTCAGGCATTGCCTACTTACTGATCATGTACTCCAAGCCTGATGGTATGCTTGGTGCTGGAAAAACACTCAACAGCAGCACAGGGGACTGTATATGTTCCTGAGAAAGTTAAGAGAAAATAGTATTTGGGTGTAAAAAAAGGCTTGAATATATATAGGTTTTTCATAAATTGATTTTTTTGTCAACATTTTCAAGACCTCACAGAGTCACTGCTCTCAAGAAACTGTGTTCTAGTACATGGGATGGTTATTAATGAATTTATTAAATGAGAAAACTGCACCAAAACCTGGCCCAGAGAGAAAGATAATTAGCAAATAAGGGTTATGATATGCAATGGCTGTTTCATATCCAATAGACTTCTAAAATCTGAAAAACAAAATGCCTGCCAGCACACTGCTTCCCACCTCAGTTAACGGGAATGCTGTTCTTCCTGCACGGGGGCCTTAGTTTTCACTGCTTGTTTGCATACCCTGTATTCAATACTTCTCCCCTACTCCACTGTTGCCATTTTGGTCTACTGCTCAATGTATTATACTGACCTCAGAAGCTTTTCCGTTTTTACTCATTTCTTTTCTGTGTAACAGCCAGACTGACTTCTTAGCTTGATATTCTCCAGTGGCTTCTCATCTTTTACAGTACAGAAGGAAAATTGTTGGAGTGCTCTGAGCAGTTAAGCCCTATATCATATGGCCAACACCACAGCTTGGCTGTTCTTGTTGAGTACTGCTCTCCCCTGGGCAGCTCTCCACATCTGTGCCAGCTTCATCAAATCCAGTTCCCAGGATGCAAGCCCGTGCCAATCTTCAAGATCTTGCATTAGCTCTGATCTCTCACTTAAAATGACTTCTCATTGGCTTACTGATTCACTTTCTGAGTTCTCTGTTCACTCGCTACTTATCCAGTAGGGAGTTACCTGAATTTCTTAAGAAAACTAGTGTCTCTTACAGCTCATCATTCCACATAATCACTTCCTTTTTTTTTTTTGCTTCATAGAACTAATTATTGCTCCATACTCTTTTTAAATGTGTTGCATCATTTTCCCACAGATGTTGAAAGCTTCCATTCCATGAGATCAACAACATGACTTCTCATATGCTCACAGCGTTACACAGAATTTGCTCAGTGAGTGCACTGAATGGTGTATTGCATGAATAAAAGATGTGAGATGAATCAGAAACACACCAGCCAAGAAACTTGGAGGAATGGCACAACTCTAATGACATGCAGTCCACTTCATCTTTTTTGACATTTCAGCGGTCTTTTCTATTTGCTGGTTGAATATCTTCCATTGCACAACATTGTAGGAGGCAGAAAGTCACCAAGCCCAGCAGCATGGTGGCTTCCACAGCAGTCATCTCATGCTGATACTCCTGAATCTGGCTCACTGGGCCTCATCAACAGGTGAACTGTGTGGGTCCAGTGATTTGGAGCATGCTCCTTACCTGGTTGTTTCAGGAAAAACTCTTTCCATTTGCTAGGCCTCTAGCCAGAGCAGAGGTTTCCCTCTATATGGGAAGTATGAAAGCAGCAACAAGAGAAAGTTCAGATATAGAAGAGCCTCAATGGAGTGGATATTTGGAGCAGCAGCTACAACACCAAATTCCATTCCACAGTGTCTAAACTCAAGTCCTAGGGCCCAGTGTGATGGCTTAGCTGGCTGATCCTTCCCCTTCAAGTGCTGGGATCCTATATTGGTACCAATTCCTGCTCTGGTTGCTCCACTTCGCATCCAACTCTCTGCTTGTGGCCTGGGAAAGCAGTAGAGGACAGCTCAAAGCCTTGGTACCCTGAAACCAGGAACCCAGAAAAAGCTCCAGACTCCTCGCTCTGGATCAACTCAGCTATAGCCATTGTGGCCACTTGGGGAGTGAACCATCAGACAGAAGATCTTTCTCTCTGCTTCTCCTTCTCTCTGCAAATCTGCTTTTCCAATAAAAATAAAATAAATATATATATTTTTTAATTTAAAAATTCAAGCCCCAGGTTAGTTGCTCATTTCAGCATCCTGCTAGTGCCTACCCAGGGGGCAGCAGTGATGAATTGAGTAATTGGGTTCCTGTTACCCACATGGAAAACCTGCACTGATTTCTAGGCTCTTGGTTACACCCTGGCTCTGCCCCAGCTCTTCGGGGCATTTGGGGACAGAGCTAGCAGATTGAGTATGTCTGCATGCGTGTCTACCCCCCTGTCTTTTGAATCAATATAAATTTAAAATTAAGTGAATGAATAAAGATACTAAATCACTTCATTTAAAAAAAATATTTGTTTGAAAGAGGCAGAGGCAAGATGAGAAGAGAGGGAAAGGGAAGGAGGAGGAAGCAAAGGGAGAGAAAGGTAAAGGATAAGATAGATCTTCTGTCAGATGGCTTACTCCCCGAATGGCTGCAATGGCCAGAGCCGGGTCATTCCAAAGCTAAGAGCTAGGAGTTTCTTTCAGGTCTTCCTCATGGGTGAAGCGGCTTAAGAAGTTTGGTCTTCCTCTGCTGCTTTCCCATGCACATTAGCAGGGGGCTGAATCAATTTAACAGAAACAACTTGAACTGGAACTCATATGGGGTTCCAGTGTAATAGGCAGCAGCTAAAACCACAGTGTCCATCATAAAAATACTTCTTTAAAATAAAGAGCAATAAATATTCCCTCCATAATATTTCTCATGTCTGCCACCTTTGATGCTTGGCACATATGTACAGTTTTCAGAAAGACCTGAACTTATCAACTTTATGATTATTAGCAAGTGCTTCACTTACCACAAGATCCTGGTACCTCTTTTCGGTGTTAGCTGTGATCTTTTTGATATAAGCTGTTTTCAGGTTTTCGCTACAAGGCAAAACACCAGATGCAGTGAGCCACACAGGAGGTATAATTCCAGCAGGGATGGTGGCTGAGGGGATGGGTGCGGAGGCAGGGAGAGAGAGAGAGAGAGAGAAAGAGAGAGAGAGAGAAACAGGCAGGGACCTATTTTTATGACCTGAGATCAGGTATTGGGAGCATGAGGGATCAGCAGGCCACCGGGGGTTGACAGATTGGACTGTTGGGGCCGCAGGGGAGTGGTAGATGCAGCAGGGGGTGAGGAATAGCGGGAGGATTCCAAGAGGGTCCCTGAGGGATTGGCGGATGGGGCCCTGAGGTTGTAGCAGATTGGCGGGGGCAGGGTTATAGGTGACAGGATTAGTGGGGACAGGGTGATGAGCTTATAGCAGACTGACAGACAACCAGTTTGCAGATGTGAACCACAGGAAGGAAGATGAGACCCAGGAGAAGCAGGTATTCAAAATGGTACAGAGTCCAGACTAGTAGGATCTCCTCAATCTTCAGGGTGGTTATTTTCAAGTCACTGCTCACAGATCCCTCAGAATCTCTCTAACCAGCAAGCCTCCCTTGTTGATGGAGAAATTCCATCTTTTTTTGTGACAATAGGGGATAAGATGTCAGAAGGATAATGGAGGTCTGGGTTCAGGATCCTCAGACCTGACTTGTGATTCCAGCTTTCCACACTTAGCCATATGGCCTTGAGCATGCCCTTTAACATCTAGGTGACTGTCACAGGCTGTTCTGGATCTGGAGACACATTGGAAATGACCATTTCTTGCAATATTTTCCATGCTTGCATATTATGGGTGTTCACTTTTCTGTTTCTGTTGCAGTCAGCATTCTGTTAGTCTCTAACTTTGCAGATTCTAATTGCATCTATTTTTTTTTAACCACAGTAAGGAAAGGATGCTGAGAATGAATGTGAAAGCCAGGACTTACAAAGATACCAGCTAAGCCAGTTGGATTTTCCTCTCTCCTATTTTGGTGTGGCACTGTGTATTTCCCTATTTGCAAATGTGCACATTGCTTCCCATGTTGCCACCTTTTTTTTTTTTTATCATTTTCTTCTTTCAGCAAGGAAAACAAAAGCAACCAGAAAACTTCATTTTTCAAATAGTTTAATTAGATTGATAGCAGCTGCCATAAAATAAAAGCCCCACAAATAAGAAGGCTGTAAATCCTGGGATTAAGGCTAACTCTGAAGTTTTAAAAAATTCTTCAAGGTGTTTATTTGCACAGTGGACTTATTTGCATACTTCATAGCATAATACAAATGTATTGTTTATCAGGAGATCTAGGCATGCCTGAGAAAACTGTTGCAAATTCAACCTTCATTTTTCAGATCCATATAGTAAATCTACGCCATTAGCTTGCGGGAAATTGGGCTTCTTAATCTTGCTTTTCCTAATCTATTCAAAAACTCTAGATTCTACACTGAGTTACATTTCTTAGGATGGCAGGCTTGTGTATTTAAAGGTAATAGTTTTCAATGTGTGAAATTATAAAATGGGAAATACCTTAAAATGTCAATACTGCCAGCTCTCCTAGCCTCATCATATCCATCCATCCCATTGACACCATTATCTTCCTAAAGATGTTCTTGCTCGTCTTCATGCAGAGCTATGATCTCATACTTGGGTGATTTCAGTTGTCAATGACTCAGGACTTGGGTGCCTCATGCCTCAAGAACTTGTCTAACCTTTAAGTACAGACAGGAGATGAAATCCAATTGAAGCTGTTGCTGGTTTCTGTTGGTTTTAGATCTCCCGGCGGAAAATGCCAGAATCCCAGATCCAAGTCAAGTGATGAGCGTTCTGTCAGTACAAGAGGAAACAGAATGAGATGAGCAGGTTGTCACCAGGCTTTTGCCTTGCGTTTCAATGCACCATCCATTTTAAGTGAAGCAACGCAGGAAGTATGAGATCTATCTTTTTTTTTTTTTTAAGTACGATTGCCCTTGTCGGTGAAATGTAATTACAGGTAGAAAATGCTAAAAACAGCAGTGCATTTGTGAAAGTGTCAATCAAGGCTTCTTTTCTGGTAAGAATTTTTCCTTCCTTGCGGTGGAAGACACTATTGTCCTTGAAGAGATGTACGACAAGTTCTGTATTAATAAGGAGTGAGACACTGATACAATGACAAAACGCTGGCCCTATAGCATGGCTTCCTTCTGCTTGCTGGTCACATTGCATTTGCATCCTGTGGAAACAGCTTCTGCTGTGAGACTAAAGGAGTTCTCCTTCTCTATTGTAATTCAATTACCAAAACTTCCTGAGCTTCTGATAGATGCCAGAGAGTATTTTAGGCTCAAAAGGCAAAAGAACCAAAAGAATGCGTAGGACAGAGGTCTTGTCCTCCAAGAATTCTATGTAAACAGAAATTTCCACAGTGCGACTTCTGCTTTGGTACTGGATGTTTTGGCTGAAGACTGACAGTAGTGAGCCAGATGATGGGTGAAACGGATTGTTCTGAAATGATTTATCTGTGAAGAAGCTAGAAGTGGCAGTTAGGCTTTTATCGTGTGAGAAAAAAAGCGTGATGGTTAGATTGTCATAGCATCCTCTTTCTCCATATGTGTATGCGGGGTTAGATTCAGCTGCAATTGATCCAAGAGCAGCATCAACAAATTCAATCGTGTTAACGTTTTCCTGAAGTGCCAGAGGCAGGCAGTGGTATGTCAGCTCAGCGACTTGATGACACCAGGACCGAGGTCCCTGTGGTCTTCTCTCTCTAGATTGACAGGAGACTATACTGACGCTGTTATCACATTCTGTTTCCAAAAGGGAAAGGGGGAGCGACAATAAAAAGGCAGAGAAACGCGCGTTCATGTTGTAAAACCCAAAAGGTTTCCCGGATACTGTCAGCAGAAATGGACTAGAATCACCTGACCCTGGCTACAAAAGAGTTTGAGTTTACAAGAAGGGATTTTGTTGTAGTTGTTTGCTTGTTTTTTTTTTTTTTTTTTTTTTAGGGTGATGCGTAGCTCTGAGCAAAATCTCTCATGACAGTAGAAGAAAAAGAAAGTTACTGCAGATACAACTAGGCATGCCTAACTCATACTTTACTGTAAATACAAAAAAAAGATATAATAGAGAAAGTAATATGGTCTTTTTTTAAAGATTTATTTTTATTAATTTTTAATTTGAAAGGCAGATATACAGAGAGGAAGATCTTCCGTCCGATGATTCACTCCCTAAGTGAGCGCAACGGCCGATGCTATGCCAATCTGAAGCCAGGAGCCCCTTTCGGGTCTCCCACGCGGGTGCAGGGTCCCAAAGCCTTGGGCCGTCCTCAACTGCCTTCCCGGGCCACAAGCAGGGAGCTGGAAGGGAAGCGGGGCTGCCGGGATATGGAACCGGCACCCATATGGGATCCTGGGCATGCAAGGCGAGGACCTTAATCACTGCGCCATCGCGCTGGACCCAGTAATATGGTCTTAGGCAGCTGGTTCAGGGTCAAAAGTTCAGAAGCCACACCTCCCTGGGGCTGTGTAATTCTTTTTGCCCACAGGTGTGTCAAAGGATGTTTACCCATTATTAGCCCAGAACTGAGTGGGGCGGAGTTGCGTTGTTGGGCAATGACTCTGCCTTGAAGCCCCCTTAAAAGCCAGGTCAGGGGCGGGGTCTGCGCTCTTTGTCCAATGCCGTGCGAGTGTTTCCTGGCTCACGCTTGGTCGCGCTGCATCTCTCTCAGGCAGTGGGCCTCTCCCGTACCTGCCTGCTCTCGCGCTGCCCGCAGTCGGACTCCAAGGACAGAAGGTAGAAATTCTCTCACCCTTTTAATTTTCTGGCCCCGCTCTCCCTGAACACGGCCCGCACGGGTCTGCATGCCTCAGCCTCGGAACAGACCTGTCCACTCGCTGAAGCCGTGTTGGTGCCTAGACTTAACGTGCTTTTCAAGTAAGAGGCAAGAACCTAGGAAATAAATATTAGGCCCAAGCCTAGACCACGATAAAAGGAGCAGAAACTGAGGAGATAACTTGCTGCCAGAGCTCAGTTTGGATGCTTTCACGTGGAAATAGCAGCCTTAGTAGAAGTCAGATCTCATAAATGGTTTTGGTATTGATTTTACCATCAGGTGTCTTGCAGTATCTGGTTCTCTCATTGCTCTGGACTGAGGAGGAGAATATTGATTCCCTCTAGGAGCCGTCTTCCATGCTGGCTTCAGTGCCTTTTCAGGAAACCTGTAAGATATTTTAAGATTATTTTATATACAGTTGCTAATCGTTAGGAAAAAAAAAAAGGCACAGAACAGAACGGAAACAGAGTATGATTTCACAACCAGTTTGAATCTATTATTAAAGAAAAATAAATTTGTCAGAGGCGGCCAACTGCTGGCACGTGGATGGATCAAACCCATGATAGCTGCCTAGTCCTTCAGCAGCTGGGCCTTTTATGGCCTAAGGGTCTTGGGGTATTCTGAGGGGCAGGGGATTCGGCAGAACTGAGGTAGCTTTGCAAGGGCATTTCAAGTGTGGTAGGCCTTGCTCCCCCGGGAGCTAGGTGGTCAGACAGGAACATAGAGGGCTGAGGGAGGAACAATGCCAGGCCAGGTGGCTAGACCTGGGTTTGAAATGCTGCAGTCCCTGGAGAGATTGTCTGTGTTTTACAAACCGGGGGCTATACTGCCTAAGGGACTAGAATGGCTGGGCTTTATGTCCTGGCTCCACTGCTAGTGAGAAGTGAAATAATACCTGTTGATTTGGAATGATCGGTTGTATTGTTTAAGACTGCCGTTAGCAGAAAGCATGGCAGAGGGAATGACACACAAGGCAGATGCATTTGGTAACTGGGGCGCCAAGTCCATGGATTGTTTTAATTGGAATCCAGAGTTAACTAGGAACCTCGAAGGCTAACGAACATTTTGATTAGATGGAAATATAAACAGGAAAATAATAATGAAAGCTATTGATAAAAGGCAAAGCAAGGTACAAGATAAATGGAGTCTGGTGATGTTTTTAAAATGTATTTAAGATAAATAGTGAAAAATTTTAAATTTCCTTGTCTCTAACTTCCATGTTAAATAAATAAATATTAAATAAGTTAGTGAAAGAATTCTTCTGTACACTCGTTCACAGCCCAGATGCCTGTTAGGGCTGGGCTAAGTTGAAGCCCGAAGCTTGGAACCCGATTAGCATCTCCCACTTCAGAGGCCTGGACCCAGCACCTGCTCCCTCCCAGGGTGTGCATTAGCAGGAAACCAAGATTGAGAGTAGAGTTACAACTGCTTCCCCAACACCCTGACATGGACATCCTAATCATAGCACCAATGCCAGCCCCACCCTAGCTTGCAGTGTGTGTGTTTTTTATAAAGAACTGGCTAAGCAATAAAATATCTAATGGTTAAATAGTGATACAAATAGCAGATAACACCCAATCCCAACATCAGCCCTTGTTGCAGAGCTACTACTGCAATGAGATGCTCTGATCTGGAGAGGCTCTTTTTGAAATATTGTTCTAGCCTACTGGACTTCTAACCAGGAGAGAATAACAGGGTCTAATTGTACCTCCCTGCCTGAAATGAATAGCAAGAGGATAAGAAATATGTACCAACAAAGTCATTCTTGAGACAAGGGAGAAAGGATGGCAGCCCTGGAGCTGTCCAGTTGGTTACCTGGGGGAAGTGTGCAGGCCACAGTCCTAGGAACAGGAGGAGCTCAGGTGTCTCCACAGACCCCCTGAGTTGAGGAGATGCTGCTGAGGGTTATAGCTCCATGTTTGAGTGAGCATGGCAGCTTAGAGATGTGAGAACAGGAAACAGAAGCGCCATTCACACATAGTGAATTTGGAAGATGCTTAGTGGGTTCTCTGCAAGTGCTTAGCTGAGTACCTATTGGAGTGTGAGAAAGTGCGATGGCAGGAGCTACCGGAGGGGCTGAACATGAGCAATGGCCAGTGGTCAGGCAAGGCCAGGAGGAATGCAGGCGTTAAGCCCCACACTTTGTGGGATTTAGGTAAACTAACCAAAAACAGTGGCGGGTGGCGGGAGGAGGTACAACTGCAGAAATAAGAATAACCCTAGGCTAACTCTGGCTCCAGTGAATGTTTCAATGTTTATTCATTGTGTCTTTTTAAAAAAATCTATTAACATGTTATACTGTAGGCCTTTATGAAATGTACTGCAAAATGCCAACCCATATATATAACAACCTAATCAAGTCAGACAAGATCTGAAAGGATCAAACTCTTTCCAACAAAATTTAACTTCTTCCCAGAAGCAAGCTTTTAAATATTTTTAAGAAAGCAAACTAAACAGCATTTAACAAGATATCATTCACAGTGTCCATTGCTGAATAAAAATATTACCAGGCACATGAAGGAGGGGAGGCATACAGTTCACAATGTTAAGAAAATGTTTCAATTGAAGATAATATGGAAATTAGAGTTAGCAAGCAAGTAACATAATCATCCTAATAGTGTTCCATCTATTCAAAAAATCGAGACTAAAAAAATAAGAAACTTCTAAGAAATAGAAACTACAATGTCTAAGATAAAAAATATATTAAACAGGAATTAATGGAAAATTAGATATTACAGAATAATGGATGCATGAACTTAAGAGACCTAGCAGTGTAAAATACCTGCATCAAAATGGTGGGAAATGGAATTTTTTAAAGATGTATTTAAAAAGTGACAGAGAGAGAGAGGAGAAGATATTTTCTATGAGCTGGTTGACTGCCTAAATGACCACCAAAGGCTTGGCTGATCTAGGCCAAATTCAGGAGCATATAGCTCAACCTGGGTCGCGCACCTGGATTGCAGGGCTGTAAGTATGTAGCTCATGTATTACTGCAGTTTTCCCAGGAGCATCAGGATGCTGGATCAGCAAGGGGTCCAGGATTGAAGCCAGCACCAATTTAGGGTGCTAACCCACTGCACCAGAACATCTTCTGGTACCAGAAAGAAATTGAAAGGATGAGCACAGCACTGTTACATCATTAGAGAGCTTCAAGTGGATGAATGTATGTTTGATTAGACTTCCACAAAGAGTAGAATCGAGGACAGTACAAACAAAAAATTTTCAAAACCTGAAGAACAAATGCTTGAAAAATTGTCTAAATTTGTTGAAGACTAAAGATTAAATTTATGCGTGTCGTAAGCTTCTCCTAAACCACCTGTAAAAATTTTAAAAACATTCAAAATTTAAAATGTAACGAAGGTAAAACGACAGCAGATTTCTTGTTAACAATCGGGTTCTATCTTTCAAAAATGTGAAACACAACCCAGGTCAACCTAGAATTCTGCAGCTGGTAAAAATATTTTTAGAAAACTTTTTCAGCTCTGTGAAAGCTGGAAGAACACAAATCCAGCAGGCCTGTACTGTAACCAATATTGTAGCAAATTCTTCAGGCACTGGGAAATGGAACCAGATGGAAATATGGATCAGCAGGAAGGAATTGAGGGCACCAGTCTCGGTAACCATATGGGGAAATCTACAAGCTTCTTTCTTGTTATTTAAATCCTCTTAAAAGACAATTGACTGAGCAAAATAAAAACCATGTAGGAAGGGGTTTAGAGCATATCAAATGATTCACAGAAATTTGAAGGGAAGTAATGTAACTATGTTTGGAAGGTTTTGTATTAAATGTGGAATAGTGTAAAATAGCCAGCAGTTTGTGATAATTTAAGAATATCTACTCTAAATTCTACAGCAACCTAGTATAGGAACTAAGAATCTATAGTCAGAAAAGTAAATGAAACAAATTAATAAAAAAATTCCCAATTAACTAAAAGAAGGCATTAAAATGGAGAACAAAGCAGAATACACAAATAACAGTAAGATATTAATTTAAGGGTACATATATCAATAAACATGATAAATATACTACACTTACTGTATTTATGTTACTATTAGGTATACTACAAATAATTAAATTTCATACCAAATTTTCAAAATCCAACTACATACTGCCCACATGAAACTTACTTTAGGGACCAGCATGGTAGCTTAGCAGTATAATTCTCCATGTGGCACCGGCATCCCATGTGGATGCCAGTGTGTAACCCTGAAGTTCCACTTGTGTGTCAGCTCCCTGCTTATGGCCTAGAAAAGCAGTGAAGGATGGCCCAAGTGCTTGGGCTCCTGCACCAACATGGGAGACCTGGAAGTACCCGATGGCTCCTGGCTTTATATTCATCCAGCTCCAGCTGTTGTGGCCTTTCGAGGAGTGAACCAGCAGATGCAAGAAATCTGCTGCAACTGGGACTCATACCCATGCCCATATATGATGACAGCAAGTTGCAGACAGCAACTTTACCCAGTATACTACAATGCTAGATTCCTCAAAGTGGATTTCAACATGATGACTATTTCCAAGGATAAGGAAGGGCACTGCCTTAACAATTAGTAGCTGAGAAAATCCACATGGATGTAAAGAAGTCAAGCAACAAAATTTAGTCAGCTTGGCCTGACTGGCATCTATACAATTCAGCAGATTATATGTTCTTTTGAGTGTGTCCAGAGTATTAGCCAAGATAGGGCACAAATTAAGTCTCAGCAAAATTAAAAGGGTTTAAATCAAAGTATGTTTTCCAGCAATAACATAATTAAATTGAAAGTCAATATTAGTAAGTTCTCTGGAAGATCTCCCTGAAGATTTCAGATCTAAATAACATGTTGCTAAATGAGTCAAAGATCAAAGAAAATGATAAAAAGGAAGTTAGGAATTGTTTTGGGTGAAGAAAATGACAACCCAATCTATTAAAATTTGCTCTGTTCCAGTAAGATAGAATGGATGAAACTCATTTCCACTAAGAGAAATGATAGCACTGACAGCACCAACCTCAAGAACCCAAAGAACTAAATGAGATCCGACATAAGCAGAATAAAGGCATCGTGATGATCAGAAATCACTGTGATAGAACACAAAAATGCAGTGAAGAAAATGTAAATAGCCAGGCTTTTGCTGTTTGGAAAGATGTAGCTTGGGAGGGAGAAAAGAAAGAAGATACCAAAGGCCAGTGTCAGTAATGAAAGAGGGCCGTATCCCTCTCCAGATACTCCAAACATACTCGGAAGGAATTATGAAAGACATTATAGCAAAAAGATCACAATTTAGATGATATGAAAAGGTTCTTTGAAAAGACATAAATTGCCAAAACAACTTGAAGAGAAATATATAGCTTGATGAGTACTGTGTTTATTGAAAATTGCATTTATAATTTAAAAAACTATGGAGAAAGCATCAAACTTAGATGACTCATTGGTGATTACTAGCACCTAGTTAACCAATGGTGCAAAATCTCCAGAAAACAGGTGGAGCAAGTAATTCCCTACCTCGCCACAAGGAATATCAAAATGTTCATGAAGGTGCATATTGTATATAGATTTCTAATTTTTCCAGCAAAATAAACATCTTTTTAATTTCCATTTTTAAAATATACTCTGACATTCCCTTATGAAATAGAATGCTAACTCATAAAAATAAATGAATTAGTGATACATGAAAAAAATATGGATTCATTGCAAATGACTACACTGAGTAGAGAAAGCCATAAAAAAACATATACCGCAGAAATGCATTTATATACAATTGTAGAAACTACAGGTTAATACATAGCAATGGAAAGTCAATCAGAGGTGCTTGAGGCAAAGAGCAAGGAGACTTGTGGTGAGGCAAGGCCTGAGAAAGACTGCAGTGTGGTGTGAGCAGTCCCATGCGCATGCTGCTTCTTTTTGTTCTATAGACTGAGTGATAATGCCAGGATGATGGTGTATACTTGTCAGAATCACTCAGATTAAAGGCAGGCATTTGGTACCGTGGTTCAACCATGGGGCCCACATCCCACATCAGAATCCCTGGGTTTCAACCCCAGTCCCCTTCTGATTCTAGTTTCCTACTAACATCTCCCCTTGGAAACAGCAGGTTCTTGGGTCCCATGTTCCAAGTATTTGGAAACTAAATTAGTACTTGGAGGGTCTCTCTCTCTGTACATGTGTATATATATGTGTGTGTGTATATATATGTGTGTGTGTGTGTTTCTCCCTTTCCATTTCTTTCCTTTCCTTTCCTGATACTTAAATAGATTGATAAAATATCATTTTAAAGTCATCAAATCATAGATTTTATCTCCCATTAATTATGTCAATTGTACCTCCAAAATTTTACAAATATACTAGAGATGACTGTTAATAATTCATTAAATGTTTATAATAAATGTCAGAGAGCTATTGACAAATTATGAGTGCAGGTATAGCAAAGATGGCTAAAATGGAATGCTCATTGATCTAGGCAATTTCTTATTCACACTCCAAAATGTCATGCTGGGATTCACTGACCAAGAAATAACTCTTATTTTCTGTGTCCAAGATGTGAATATTTATATCAATTTATCAGAGGATGCTACCTCAGCCTCCATTTGCTTTTCTCTGTAAAATAGACTAAGGCCTGCGATGAGGCACTGTGTGGCATTCTTTCTTCTGCATAGTATACAAACTCCTGTCCTTGGTTCAGTAAATACATTCTTAGGATGCATGAACCAAAAGGCAAAATGAAATGAGAAGATCCACTGTGGACCAAGAGAGCAGGCTTTCTTCACTGCTTTCCTTCCTCGCTGCTAGGCCCAATCACCAGGAATTCCTAACTGTTCTTCTTACGAACCTTTCAAATGTAGCCACTTCCTTCCACTTTCTCAACACCAAATGTTTAGTCAATGACCAATTTGTTTGATGGCCAACTGAAACCATCCAGTGAAATAAACTCAGCAAATAATGCGGCCACAATTTCACTGGAACATTTCTAACGGCTGATTCAAACCTGTGCAAAGGAAAGCTTGATTTTCCAATCGGACATGTTCGTGCCCTGTGCTCACTGGCAATTTGAGGGCATAAAGGTGGCAAGTTTTTATGAAATTTGGTGGCAGTGGCTCAAAATGAGCAATACACAGGGTGCAGAGGTAGCAGATAAAAAAAAGATAGAGTCCCTCATTTAATACTGAGCTATGAATCTCCCCCGCCCACGCACACACACCTATTTTTAATATTCTCTCCTCTTCTTAGGGATCTGGCATCTGAAATAGCATTTCTGCTCCAAGTTGGGACTGGCATGTTAACAATAAATTCAGTCACATGGAGTGGCTGCCATTATCATGGTCTCAACAAAAACACAGAGGATTGCGCAATGCTATGTTCTTTCTGTGCTGTTAAACATGCCTCTACAGCTCATAAATTAATCTATTTCACATTCAGTTCCTCTCAATGAAACTTTCTGTCTGCCCTCGTGTCTCTTTCTCTTGCTCTCTGCAAAAAGAAGCACCCTGCTAGCACCAAGCCCCTGATAAGTCAGCAGTGTCCCCCCTACCCAGATCAATAAAGAGCTTTATTTGCTGCAAGTCACACCCTCTGTTCATTGTGTTCACTAAGCTGAGTTGGCATGAAGGAGGTGGCACAAAGGATGGCCTCAATTCTGAAGAGCCCTGTGTAGGACATCAGAGCCCTGGGCCAGATCCAGCTCCACTGCTAACTCACTGAGTGGCCAGGCACTCCCTCCCCCTTCTCCCCCCAGTCACCCTGGCCCAAAGCTTCAATGCCCTCTGCATTTCAAAGAGGTGATTAGACCAAATGAGGGCCAAGGGCTGACCAAGATGCAGAGAGCAGCTACTGCACCATCCTAGCAAGCAGGTGGGTAGCTGCAATTGGAGCGCTGACCTCAGGATGGATCTGTGTGCTGGGGGTTAAGGAGAAAAGAGTGACCGTGGGCCGGGAGGTATAGCCATTGCATCTGCACCAGCATCCTGGCAAAGAATGTCACTTATTGATACTGTTACCATAGCAACCGGGCTGTCGTTTGGCACTGGAGTTTAGGGAAGCTGTCAAGGTCTGTAATTTAAGAGAAATAAATTTTCCTTTCTCACTATGTCAGCTTAACTCTCCCAGTCATCCACTTTGGCAGTCAAATACACTCCCTTACAGAAGCCCTGATTAAACACAGAGATCTCACCACACCAGCACCCAATCAGGTAGCCTGGTGGGAAAAGGAAATATGGTATGTGCTCTGGAATGGTCACTGGGGTTTCAGTCTAAACTTCTTTCCCCTCTTGGGGCCTCATTCCTCGACCTGTACGATGGTGTGAAGAAACGAGGTATTACAGAAGGCATATTTCAGCACAAATATTCTAGCCCGAGAGTTGTGCATCTGGAGCACAAAGCCAGCAGTCAGTCCCCACAGGTGAGCTGTGTGTTCCCTATGCTGCGTGTGCCGTGCTGCGTGAACATTCTAATTTGAACTGATTGATGGAGTTTCAAGACTTGGCAGTATCTAAACATTTGAATTATCCGCTTAAAATTCAGCCTTCTGACTGCTGCTGAGCAACTAATCTGGTCACGCTGGGCCGAGATGCTGTGTGGCATTTGTAAGCTGGAGCTGAGGAACTTTTCTTCTGGTGTTTATTTCCTTCCTACATAAAGTGAACAAATTTCAAACAGTTCCTAGTACAGATTTCAGAGCCTACCAATACTCCTCACCTTCCGCTCCCTCCTGCCTGCCTTCCCCGCCCACCTGATCCTGCCTTTCTTCTTTATTTTTTTTTTCCAATTGCCAATGGCATTCTTTCATTTCACTTCATGTCACAGGTTTCACATGCCATTAAGTAAAGAGCTCACCACATAGTGAGTGGGAGGAAACAGTCCGATACTTCAAGAGTGTAAATATTAATCAAATCTTACCATGTCCATCTCACTCATACAAACTGTGTGTTTTACTCTGCATATTAGTTATCATTAATCAGGGAACAGACAGGATATTTGTCTTTTTGAGGGGACTGGCTTATTTGACTAAGCATAATAGTTTCTAAATGCACCCATTTGCAAAAGACATGAGGCCATTCTTTTTCACGGCTCAGTAGTATTCCACAGTATACACAAGTCTATCATGATTGTCCCATTTCAATGAGGCCACAGTCCTCCAGGCTGCAGTACCCTCCCTCATCTTACAATGAAGGCAGACTATTTTTTTTCTTTTAAAGATTTATTTATTATTTGAAAGACAGATTTAAAGAAGCCAGTGACATGGGTCCTCTTCCACTGCTCACCCAGGCACAGATACAGGGAGCTGGAATGGAAGTAAGAGCAGATGGGACTTCATCTGGTGCCAATACAGAATGCTGGCATCACAGGCAGAGGCTTAACCATCTATGCCATGACATGGCCTGGACCACAGATTCTTACCAGTGTCCCCTCACAATAGTAATTTATTGCCTGTTGATCTTATAAGAGCAGCTGGGAGCTCTGACCTCACCTGAGGTGTTTCCTTGTGTCTCTTTTAGGACTGGGGCACTTATCCAGGACACACGGTAGCTCTAAGTGTTCAGTGGGCAGCTGCCCTCTGCACACAGGGAATGCTGGGATCCATGCAGCCAGGGCTGAAGTCCCCACTCTGTTGCAGGCTAGCTGTGGCCTCCGAGGAATTGCCAAGACTTCCCAAGGCCCAGCTTCTTCTCTGTAAGACAGGAGTGACAGTAATGTTGTCCTGATGGTTCTGTGTGAGAGCGGAGCCACTCTGTGAAAATGCTTAGCACAGCGTCCACTTCCGGTCCCAGTGAACATTTATCTGCATTCCTTATTGCTCCTGGACACTTCCAGTATTGATTGACAACATTAAACATTAGCAAGTTACTTGATTGTGTTAACACATTCAGTATCCACACCCACTGGATGCTTTTATTATTGCTACTTTACAG
Organism: Ochotona curzoniae; assembly: GCF_017591425.1. Classification (NCBI taxonomy): domain Eukaryota; kingdom Metazoa; phylum Chordata; class Mammalia; order Lagomorpha; family Ochotonidae; genus Ochotona; species Ochotona curzoniae. The sequence continues at coordinate 22,695,828 of NW_024464918.1, forward strand.
ATGAGAAGATCTGATTATATGTCAGAACCTGCTCTAATACAGAAGCAAACTACTTAAGGCCAACTGCGAAGAATAAGGGTGCTTCAAAAAGTTTGTGGAAATAATGGACTTAAAGGGCAAATGTATTTTGGTGTATAAAAAATCTGAACTGCCTGATATTTAAGATAAAATATACATTTCTACAAATATTTTGAAGGTGCTTCATGTCTGCAATAAAAATGAGAAATGCGTATGAGGAACTACTTTCACATAGCTGAAGAGTGAACATTTCTATGTAAGAATGAGAATCTGTCACTTACAATAAAAATATCTGTTCAGAAATTTATTTAAAAGGGTCCCTTTTGGGGACTGGCATTGTGGCTTGGTATGTTAAGCTACCACCTGCCATGCCAACATGCCATGTAGGCACCTGTTGGAATCCTAGCTGTTCCATCTCTGGTCCAGCTGCCTGCTAGTGGCCTCTGTAAAGCACTAGAGGATGATTCAAAAATTTTTGGGTCCCTGAAATTCCCATCTGGGGGGCCCAGCTGGAGGGGTGGCTCATGGCTTCTGCCTGAGCTGATGATTGCACACATTTGGGGAATAAATCAGCAGATGGAAGAGTTGCTCTCTCCCTTTCTCTGCCACTCTGCTTTTCAAGCAACTTAGCAAACAAACAAATAAATCCCAAGAAAGGCTAAGACGGTCCATTTGTTTTTTATATTTATATTTTTATTACTGAATTTAGTCATTTTTAAATCCATACCTTCTCCCCAAAGTTGATTAGTTAATACGTTTAAAACCTAGTAGAATTAAAGGGAATGTTGATACTGTTGAGCAGGAAATTGGCATTACAACTAATTCTGACTTGAATGTATTTGGATGTATATTAGTGTATGCCTGTATGTGTGTATATTTATGTGTTAGTATTGTATACAGAGATTTCAGCTCTATCAAAAGTCTAATTTGAATACTGAAACAAATTCTCATGGAACAAAATGACTACGTTTGTCAGAAAATGACTCCTCAGTCTTGTGCTAACTGCCCCTCTCCCACCTTGAACTCCAGACTTTTTTTTTTCCTCCTCATGACTCGCCAGCCAGCTCTGACTTTGGCAAACATTCAAGAAATGAACCAGAGGGATGGAAGTCGTGGGGGCGCCTGACCTCTTACTGTCACAGTGTGTAGGCAGTGAAACCCAGCTTAAAAGAAGAAAGAAACGTTGCCTTTCTTTTCCCTTCACCCCTTCACAAACTGCCTCTTTCTCTTCCCCACTACCATGGAAGAAAACAATGGAAAGCATTAGTATTCCCATGAAAAGGGCCAGTCACACAGGGCACCACCACAGGCCCTTCGTAACTGTGCTCGGATGCTGCCAGGGCCTGAGAAGGGACGGACTCAATTGCTCCAGTTCAAACTAGTCCTGGCATGGTCAGCTGGAGCAGACAGAACTGTGCTTCACAGCAGGACGTGGTCCTCGCCGGCCAGCCGTTCTCCCAGCCCTCCTTAGGGCTTCTTCTCTAACAAGATGATACCTGGTGTGCAAGTCTCCTTTTTAAAAATGTGTACATTTCCACTAGGGATTGCTCTGTTGTTGACATTGTAAGGGTGTCTAGGAGCTCCTGCCTAACCTCCAGTGTCTCCTTGTGTCACTTTCAGGAGTTGGGACACTCACCCAGGACACATCATGGTGCTCCAGCCAAGTGAAAGGCACCATCGAGATCGGAACTACTGAAGGTAGGAGAAGGAACCCCAGAGCTTTGCCTTGCCTCCTTTAAGCTTTGCTTCCATCTGAGCCCACCACACAGCGAAAGGGGACTCAGAAATGAGATGGATTGAATTATTCCTGCTGCCTTTTGGTTCGGGTTGTTTGTCTTCTTCCCATCAATGAGGCAGCGCTTGAGATGAAGTCTCAGTGAAGTAGGATTGCTGACTTTCCATGCCTGCCAGTCAGGGAAGTAGATTTTCTGAATTCACACGTTTCAGGACTGTCAGTTGTTGTTTAGCTTGTGCTTTCCTCCTGTGTTAAGCATCCCTGGCTTTAGTTGTCTGACTTGGGGGAACACTGGCTCTCAATGTCTGGGTACTACAGCATGTCTGGCTTTCAGGAAATCTTCCTGGTCTGGGGCCCTGTACCTGGGAGAGAGAATTATTTTCCCTGTGGCCCAAGATCTTGTTTATTATTCTCTTCATTTCCTTCCCTTATGAGCTGGGGCTGGGAAACCTCCAAGCAGCTCCCCCTCATGCTGTCTGCATTTCAAAGCAGCTGAAAAATAGGCAATTGAAAAGAACCAAAATAGCACTTCTGGGTGTTTTAAATCAAGGTTTGGCCGTCTTAGTGCAATTCAGTAGGGTTGCTTGAGAGAAATCTAGCTGCGCCAGTGTAGATTACAGATGTGGCATGACACTTGTCTGAAACTCATTTAAATGAATGAGGGGTGGACAGGTTGAACTTGAATATGGAAACCAACATGCATAGATGCACATGAACTTGGTGTCATTCTATAGCATTTTAGTTCTGACTAAAAATAATTTGAGTAAAGATTAATCAGTAATTCGAAAGAGGCAGTTTATTTCCAATCTTGGATATTGTAATATCAAACCATAGATCAGGGGAAATACATACTAAAAATTCTAATAACTCTGTAGTTATAATTCTATGTAGCATCATACACACACACACATATATATCTATATATTTAACTTTTAAGGCTGAGACACACACACACACAGACAGAAGAGATAGGGATCTCTCAAACACTAGTCCGTTCTCAAAATGCCCTCACTAACCAACACAAGGTGGAGCAGGAGCTGGGAACTAGATCTGGGTGACGTGGGTGTCCTGGGTGCCAGTGACCCAACTGCTTGAGCCATAGCTGCGTCCTCCCTTGGTACACATTAAAAGGCAGCTGGGATTGAGAACGCAGCCAGGACCTCCAAGCAGGTGCTCTAGTGCTCTCGTATGGGATTGGTGTGTCCCAAGCATCATCCGAATCATTGCACCCAATGCTTTTATCCACCTTCTTCTGTTGTTCTTATGCATTGTCAAATGGAACTTTACAGAAGATCCTTCTAAAGTTCATATGAAGAAAGGGTAATTATTATGTTTATTTTATTCCCAACTAATTAAAAACTCTTTTCTGATTTTTTTATGGCAGCTTTGTGCTAGGCATTGCATGTTTTATTGCAAATTTTTTTATAAATATCATTTTACTTGGGTCCTATTCTAAGTTAGTCATCACCAAAATCTTATTTACTATGTGTTAATTATACATATTAAGCACTGAGAAGCTCACTTAGCAAATAAATGGGCAAACTCGGTTCCATGCACAGTCTTTGGGACTCCCACGTCCTTGATTGAAAATTAAAACCCCAGAATCTACCTTTTCCACCCGTATCTGTGGATGACTGTTAGGAGGTCCAGTGAAGGAAGGACAGGTTTCAAATCTGACTGTTCAGTAAAGATGTTCTGTGCTTGAACTGACCATAGGACAGAGTCAGGGTCAGGATAGTCCTTGATTTGTCTGGGATGTATGAGGCAATATTGTGAATAAAGCAGGTGTGTGTTTTTTAAAGAACCATGTGGTTGAATATGAACACAACCAATGATGTATTTCTTGGCAAAATATCTTAGACATCATTTCAACTGCATTAATAAGGCTCACATGGTAGCTGAATATTGCTTGATAAATTAATGAATGACTTTTTGATGTTATTAGTTTCAAATCAGGTTCTGTTTAATTAGCCTGATCTACCTACATTGGTTTTCCACATTGATCACATTCCAAAAGTCTTATTCAACCTTTTTTCACTTTGTTCTTATTAATGGTATTTTTTCTTTTCAGTTTTGTCACTTTCCATATTCCTTTGACCAAGTTTCTTACAGTGTTTTTGTGCTTTAGTTTTCTCATCTGCAACATGGAGAAAATAGTATTGTAAAAAATAAGTAGCTGTTTTTTTTTTTCTATTTGGCAAGAGCTGAATTCCTCAAGTTTAGTTTTTTTGCATGTATGTCTGAATATGGATATTTCTTTTTGTTAACTTTTTAAATTTTTTGATTATGCAGTTCCATAGTCTCAGGGATTTCCCCTGCCACCCTACCAGTGTCCTTTCCCCCTACTGATTTCCCTTATGTTATAACCATAGTATAGTCCTTCAGCAACAGTCATAGTTCATCATTATGCTATTGAAGTATACCTTGATATTGTAGGTATGAAGAATGGCAGAGTCCAACATGCTATCATGCATCTTTGCTTCAGGAACAGAAATGCACACTGTAGTGTATCTTCACTTCTCAGTATGCTAGCATCCATTACACAGTTATCCATCTGGGAGAATGCATGTATACACACATTTTCTTGACTATTGATCCTGTATTTTGCATGAAGGTTGCCTTATATCAGAACATATGATATTTGTCCTTTGGAAATTGTCTTGTTTTACTAAACATAATGGTCTCTATTGGGACCATTTTGTTCAAAATGGTAGAGTCTCATTCTTTTTAATGGCTGAGTGATGTTTCATAAGATATCGCAGTTTCTTTATCCATTCCTCTTTTGGTAGGCATCTGAGTTGTTTCCATGTTTTCACTATTATAGATTGTGTTGCTAAATATAGGATTCACTTTCCCATATGCAGATTTCGTTCCTTTGGATCTGTTCCCAAAAGTGGGATAGCTGGGACACATGGCAGATTAATTTTCAGATGCCTTAGCACACTCCCCATGCTGACTTCCATAGTGGTTGTACTAGCCTGTGCTCTTGCCAACAGTGAGGGAGGACAGCTTTCTCGTCACATCCACACTGGCAGGTGTTGTTAGTATGGTTCTGAATGTAAGCCAGTCTCATTGGAGTTAGGTGGAACCTCAATGTGGTTTTTACTTGTATTTCCCTGTCAGCTAGGGAGCCTGAGCATTTTTTCATATGTCTATTAGCCATTTGAATTTGTTCTTTTGAAAAATGTCTGTTCATTTCCTTTACCTATTTCTTCCCAGAGTTGTTTGTCTTGCTGTTGTTGAGTTTCTAAAGCTTTTTGTAGATCCTTCATATCAGTGCCCTCTCTGTTGTGCAGTATGCGAAACTTTTCCTCCATTCCATTGGTCGCTTGTTCACTTTGTTGATCATCTCCTTTGCTGTAGAGAGGCTTCTTATTCTAATATAGTCCCATTTGTTAATTTTGGCTTTGCCTGCCTGGGCTTTTGGTGCCTTTTCTAAGTCTTTCCCAATTCCTGTATCTTGTAGAGTGCATCTCATGTTCTCCTGCAACAGCTTGATGGTTTCTGGGTGCAGATTTAGAGCCTTGATACACTTAGCTCTGCTTTTTGTATAAGGTGGCAGGGGGTAATATAATGCTTTTTTAAGATGTATTTATTTGTAAGAGTCACAGAGAGAGAGGAGGCGTGGAGAGAAAAAGAAAGAGAGAGGTTGATCTTACATCCACTCCTCAAATGTCTGCAGCAGCCTGGGCTGGATTATACCAAAGCCGGGAGCCTGAAACTCCTCCTATGTCTCCCAGAGTTACATGGCAGGGGCCAAGCACTGGAACAATCCTCCACTGCTTTGCTAAGCACATTAACCAGGAGTTGGATTGAAAGTGGAGCAGCCAGGAGTTCTACTGGTACCCATACGGGATGCTGGCATACCAAGCTGCTGCTTAATCCAGTACTCCAGAATGCCAGCTCCTAATGGAATATTTTTAAGAATGAATGTGAAGAATCCATGATGGAGTAGATGCTTAGTGTAGTGGCTAGGATGTAAAGATGCCTTTGTCCCACATGGTAGTACTTGGATTTGCTGCCTTCTGCTGCTGCTTGACTCTGGCTTCCTCCCACTAATGCAGACCCCCAGGCAGCAGTGATGTCTCAAGCATTTGGGTTTCTCCCTCACTTGCTATATGTGGCTTGTGGATCTGGCCTGGTTCAGCCTCAGCCATTGTGAGCATTCATGGAGTAGATCCATAAAAGGGGGTCGCTGTGTCTCTTTTGCTCACTCCTACGAAAATAAATCAAAATTCATGATGAACATAATAATAAATTTAAAAAATTAAAGACAAAAATAAAATCATTAATTTTGCCTTTTACTTCAAATTTCAGTGTATCGCAACATGGTACCATTACTATTAATTTACTGAAATGTTCAACTTGCATGTTAAATTGGACTAGAATTTTTCACATTCCAAGTTATTCACTAGGACTTGAACTAAATGATAGCATAAATTCCATTGTAAATCTTCAGTGAGCGCTTACTCTATGCAGGGTACAGTTCCAGGAAATGAATGTGTTATTAATAATCCATGTGCTCATGAAATACACCAATAAAGAGAAGACAGGATATGATACAGAAGAGGAAAAATGTATGATGTTAATAAGCATAATACAAGGCAAAGTGGGCTAAACAGAAAAGTGCTTGGAGTACAAAAATGAAACTCACACATTTGGGCGGCAAAGATAGACTTACTAGGAACTTAATCCTGCCAAGGCACTTATAATAGATTCTACATGTTTTTTAAAAATTTAAAGACTTTTTTCTGTGATTACTAAGACAGTGTAAGTGGAGAAAATCTGAACTATAAATAAAACAGGTAGCAAAAGTGAATGTCATTGATATTGCCAAAAGTTTGTGTTTTTTTCCTAAACGCTTGACTATGTATAGATATTTATCAATGATTCTGTCAACAATTACTGTCTGCCAGTTATTGTGCCAGGGACTAGCTACTTCATACCAAAAAATCAACACTTTTTTCCTTTATACCAAAATAGATTCAAAATAAAAATGTGACTGTATAGATTTACATTTTTCTTGTTTTTCATGTTACAGATCCATAGGCTCTGGGATTTTCCATCCTCCCCTCCAGGTATTTCCCCTCACATTAATTTCCCTTTATTATTTTATGCATAGTCCTTCATGGACAATCACAAGTCCATCATTCCACCATTTAAGTGTATCCTGACAGTATAGGTATGGACAATGGCAGAGTCCAGCACCCTATTGTCAAGATATATTTAACAGTCATTGGGAGTCCATCTTTGATTTGGTAGTAGGGCTGCATATTGCATTATGTCTTCATACTTTCTTTGAGGCTCCAGTTGCTGGCTGCAAAACTGATCTGATGATGACCAGTTGCTGTGAGATGAAAGCATTTTTTTCTCAGCTGTGATGGGGGCATCATGATGTGAGAGAGCTTGCTGTACTCTGCAGGTGGCCTGGCAAGAAGTGGACTCTGTGGAGGAGGGGAAGCAGGTTCTTTGTACAACAATGAAGCCAAACATCCCGTTCTCTTTTGTGCATGGGTAATGAAATATTTTCAAGCCAAGAGAAAATACTCCATTGGCTGTTCACGTCACCCCTTCCCTAATGCCAATCACTTTAACTGTTATATATATGTATATATAAAAACAGAGAGAGTGTGAGAGAGAGAGTGTGAGAGAATGTGCTAAGCACTGGGAGCTGTTTTGTTAGCAACAGGTGGTTTTTGAGAAGAGGAAGCAGGATTCAAACCGACATCACAAACAGCAGTTCCACCCATAAGCCGTAGTGCTAACCCTAAGGTAGACAAGATCTCTTCCACAACTTACTTAAATAGTTTACACTCTGAAGAATATCAGCAAGTGATTTTCAATTATAATCTAATGCAAATGTGGAAAGTGCTGGGAACAAAATAGTCAGAAGCCCAACCCACAGTAGGAAAGGAGTGAGAGCAGGGAAGGCTTGTTCGAGCAATGGGTAGCCTATCCCAGACCCAAAGAAGGAAAGGGAAATTGCCAGCAATTTTAGGCACACAGCCCATGTTTTATTCACAGTTTGTTATTCCCTTGGGCTAAATTACTTGTCTTCCTTAGACTATCTTGAGAGGATGGGTTTCTGTTAATAAGCTGTTTGAAAGGACTGTACAGTGTCTGGCAACTGTAGAATAATAACAATGATGATTCTATTTAATCAGCTTCCCTAATCCAGGGCTGATAATAATTATGTTCGATATATTTTCTCCTTTTATCTTCTCTCTAATGATAAGTTATAGGGCTGATGCTAACTTGACCCCATCTTTCATTGGGGGAACTGAGACTCACACTTTGCCACATACTCTAGTCACATCCTTTTCTGACCTCAGAGTTTATATTCCAAAGCACTGTGATGAGCACACTACTAGAATGTAACATGACACTGTGTGGGGACTCAGTGGGTATTTATGAAAGGAGTATAAAGTTTTTTTGCCATGATCACAGTTTTGTTCTCCATGATTTTAGTTACCTGTGGTCAACAATGATCCAAAAACAAGGTGGAACTTCAAAAATAAACAATTCTTAGATTTTTAGTTCTATGCTCTATTCTGTATAACATGATGAAATAACATGCCATCTACCCAATTCTGCCCAGATGTGAATCAACCAGTTGTCAAAGATATCCACACTGCATCTACTACAGACTATTCATTAATTGCTTACTAGATATTTTGGTTAAAAGTTTACTACCACAGTTTTGCATTGCTTGTGTTTAAGTGACACTTATTATACTTAATAAGACTCCAAGCTGCAAGAGTAATGATGCAATGCAAGCAGCAGGACATAGAACATGGGAAGTCTTCTATGAAAAACACAGGACGTGTAGGGCTCACTTCTACCCCAAGTTTCAAGCAGCTGCTGTGGTTCTTGGAATCTATGTCTTGTGGGCAAGGAGGAGCCATAATAACAGCTTTCAGTAACTAATAATGCCAACAAAACAAACAGAACCAGTATTGTCTTTAACAATAATGAGTATTTTAAGAGGAAAAAATTTAATTATTGCACTTTAATACTTTTAACATATATTGGTCATTTATTTATTAGCTATGAGATAATCCAGTAGATCTTAGGATCCTGTCACAGATACAAAAGAAGTAGCGTAGCTATTACAGATAGCAGAAGGTTTTTTGTCATAGAGAGGAGGGGATTAAGACAGATATAGTTAAGTTGTAAATTCCCAAAGTCTGAGAGAAATCAAAAGCAAAATTCTTGAATTGCACAGCAGCAATTTTTCTACTGCTTGTTGCTCACTCTCAATATGGGGAGGGACGGCTTTGTTTTAGCAGACTCGGTTCCAGAGGCACTGCCCATGAAGTGCCACTGAAGACATGGCTGACTTGAAAACATCAATCACTAAACCCAAAGCAGACGGCTCAAGGTAAAGCCATCATTCAAGAGTCTTTAGCTGGTACAGAAAACACTTATCAAAATATCTGGAGCAGTAAAAGAAATATCACCCCTTCCATAGTTCTTCAAACATTGACTAAGCACCTGCTAAGTGCTAGAGGAGCTAGGCCTTGAAGAGTCCATTGTTGGGGCCAGCTTTATAGCTAAGCCACTACCTGCAATGCTGGTGTCACAGAGAACCATTTTGAATCCCAGCATCTAGGAAAACAGCAGCACAATGACCCATGTGCATGGCTGCCTGCCACCCACGTGGGAGAGCCTAATGGAGTTCCAGGCACCCAACTTTTGTCTAGTGTATCCTAGCCTTTTGACAGTTTCAGGAACGAACCAATGGATAGAAGATCTCTTAAGCTTTCTGTCTCTTCCCTTCTCTCTCTGTGTCATTCTGCCATTCAAATAAATAAGTAAATCTTTTTAAGAAGATTCAGTTGTGGAGAAGTTAAACAATAGCTCATACTGTAACATGAAATGTAGGGTTCTAGAGTCAATGGATGAAAGCAAATCAAATGGGGGTACACAGATATGGTGTCATCTTTTAAGTAGGATGGTCAAAGCTGGATGCAAAATATGACTTGAAAGTAATGTTCTGAAGAAGGCAAGAGGCCAACTCATGTGGCTATCAGGAATAAAGAATCCAGTTACACAGATAAACTGACACCAGTACCCTGGGGTAAGGGGTGCTCAAAGGGCTAGACAGTAGATTGGTCTGGCTGAAGTTGAGTGAGCAAAGGAGGAAGTTACAAAAGATGGTAAAAGAAAAATGGTGGCAGACAAGTGTAGGAGAAGGGCATCCCAAGCCATTGTAAATTCTTGGGCTTCTGCCTGGCCAAGATGCATAACTACTGATTGTGACATGTTCTTTCTAATGAAGGGTCGATAGAAGACAGTAAAGGAACCCTGGTAACAGCTCATTGTAGCTCATTTTTTTTTATCACACGATTAAGCCTGAAGTCAAGATTAGCCAGAGCTGATAAATTTTCAAATTGAAACATGGTTTGAAGAGTTCAGATCTCTCCCTCACCCTGTCCTTGGAGCACTGGCTTTGTCGCACAACAATAACAGCAATTCTGGTTTTTTGTAAGACTCATCTGAAAGTCAGAGTTACACAGAGAGAAGAACAGAGATCTAGCCACTGGTTCATTCCCCAAATGGCCTCAAAGGACAGAACTGGGCCAAGTCAAACTCAGGGGCCAGGAGCTTATTCCTGGTTTCCCACGTGGGTGACAGGGACCCAAGCACTTGGGCCATCATTGCTGCTTTGCAGGCACATTAGCGGGAAGCTGGATCAAAGTACAGTAGCCAGGCATCTGTTTAAAAGGTGGCAGCTGTGCCCACTGTGCTTTTACAATAACAGCAGTTTTATGCACCACACTCAGATAACCCTAACAATATTCAACAAAGGGCATTCTATTTTGTCTTTAGTTAAGTAATCTTTTTTTTAAGAAGTCCCCAGTAATTGACTGTATGTCAGATTCAAATTTATTTTGAATCCGAGTCATATACCTCCATCTGATATAACTATTGGTAAAAAAAAAAAAGACTGGCTTTAGATGATTGCACCCCACAAATGATCCTGCGTCTAAGTATTGTAAAGGGTGATCATCCTTGAGTGGAGAATACCACAACAAAACCTGCATTTGGAGGGAGAAATGGGGATACAATCCTTGGTCACACCGTATAAAGGTCCACCACAAGAAGAAAAGCATGATACGTCTTACCCAGATTTGCTGCTGCCACTGGGCCAAGGGAGTGGGTGGGCTACAGGCGTATTCTTTTCTAGAACATTTGGTTCAAGCAAATGCAAATGCCAAGCTTCTCCAGGCTGACTTGTCTTGAAGCTCATGTCTTGGGTATGTAAAAAGATCGTTTGCCCTTTTTATGTTATTAATTAAGCAGACTCAGCATCATCCTCCTGATTGCCTATGTTATTTGTTCATGGAACTTGAAAGCCATCCTTGGATATAATTAAGCACATGAACAGTGTGGGGTGATTTCTGGTTTTATGCTAAAGGTTTTAAGTAAACACAATGCCTTTTCTTCAGCATGCCTGTTTTTAATAAGTGATATTTTTGAAAAAGAGAGAGCAAGAGAGTGTGAGAGAATAATTATTCCAGTATGGTGAGTGTTAAGGATACTCAATTTTATTCTACTCTTTATTCAGGAAATGTGTACTGGGCCGTAGGTATTGGGAAGAGCACTCAGAGCTGCCAGGGTCTCTGATGTTCACAGCTCACGTGCCGGGGGAGATGGGCAGTAGAACATGAGGGCTTCCAAAGTCACAGGATGGTTTCTGATGGCGACACCTGTTGTAAAGAAGAATATAAAATGTCATTGTGAGAGAGGGAATGAAAGATGCCACCCAAGATGGAGGTTTTTTATTTCCCACTTTTATTATCTGCTATGCATGGAATTTTCAGTTTTCAATTGTTCTTAAAGAATGGTTGTCTGCTGGTGTTCCAGGAGCAATTCTCTGTTTCTGATTTAAGGCAACAATTCCAAAAAAATACAAGTTACTTCTCAACGTGTACTTCTCATTCTATACCATTGATAAAAAAATATGGCAGGTTATTTCCACATTGAGAAGTCTATACAAATTTTATTCAAGCAATGACAGTTTCTGCACACTGATATTAAGGATCTATTCTCCATGGAAAATGAATAGCCATTTGCTAAAACGTAGTAGTACCGCATAATGCAGAGTTTACGTTATCATTCTTTTACAGTCTGTTTCATATAATGTGTAGTTTCTCATCAGATGTATGTGAGTGAAGCTTTTCCAATGAGTAATTTACAAGTTGTTAAAAAAAGCTGACTTCAAAAAAAAGATTATTACTTTATAGTAACAACGTAATTCATGAAACTCAAACAGGAAAACTAATTGCCAAACTTTAAAAACCCAACTTAGATATTACTTTCAAATACATGAAATTTTTTTCATATATTCTTTATTTCTAATAGAAACCTTTGGGCATAATGAGGATTGCTGTAGCTAATAACCTATGAGTATATGGTCTGGGTTTGGATCTCACTGGGACCACTTTGTGTGGTATTTTTGCAGAGGTTACGTAACCTTGTTGTAGTTTAGCCTCATTTTCCCCCTTCGTAAAGTGGGAGAACAGGCAGTGTCTCCTTCAGGGGTTTGTTGTGAGGCTGTCTGGAGGTGAACCGCACAGAGCACATGGCCTGACACGGAGTAAATGCTTGTGATCCGTGAGGCTGATGAAAACACTGATTGCAAGAAGAGAAAAACAAGCAATCATTCCACCACCCAGAGCACTGTTTGTTTTTAATATTTGATGTGACTAAATTTTCTTCTAAATGAGTTTAAAACGGGCAGAAGATTTATGTGTTTGCTAAATGGATGAGTTACACCTAGATGCAAACAGCGACAAGCTTTCTCTGGGAAAAACACGGGTGCTGTAAAGGATGATAGGCTCGAGTGCTACAGGCAGCACAGTGAAGTGGCTGAAGGGAAATTATAGCGAGCTGCCGGATGCCTCTGCGTCAACAAACATAAATAATGGATTAGTCCTTCTTACACCTAATCAAAGAGTTGTTTGCCCACGTGCTGTTTATGAGCAGATGGGTAACTATGTCAGTTGAACACTTAGATTTGTAGTATGTTGGTATTTCAGACACATTGTGAAATCATTGCTGTCTGCTTCACTTTACATATGGAGAAGCCAGGACTCAGAGAAGTGACACAATTGGAGGTGAGAGCTTACTCTTCCACATCATCCCTTTGTACTTCCACTTCTCAGGTTCTCCTGTGACCTGAAGAGGGTTGATAAGCTCGCTCTCCTGTACTACGTTTTCTGACACACACACACACACACACACACACACACACACACACACACACACACACACACACACACACCCCGGAATACCATTCAGCCTTCAAAATGAAGGAGATACTGATGTTTCTGACCATATGGATGAACATGGAGGGCCTTGTGCTACAAGAAATTAGCCAGATTCCAAAAGACAAATGCCACTTGTTCTTGTTTGCATTTACATGAGAGAATTCCTGAAATTTGCAGAAAATGCAATTGAAAGGTAATTTTATTTTAGTCTAAAAATCATGAAATCTACACATGGTCTTTTGTCATCATATGTGCTTCTCTGTGAACTTTTTGAGGATTCCTTGTACATGGTAAATGCAGAAAAGAGCAGTGGTTACCAAGTGTTGGCACAGGGACATGTTGGTTAAAGAAAACGAGATTTCCGTCAAGTTCAAGAATTCAGTTCAGGAAACCTGAACTGTCCGTGTCTCAGTTTCCTCATCTGTAACTTTGGGACATCTACTGAAACTACTTCAAAAATCCCTCTAAGATTAGATCTGCTAGCATATGTTAAACATTAGCATTACAGCATGGAATATAGTCAGTGTTCAATAAACGTCCTCTTGTCAGTATCGGTACTAATTCCTGTACCATCATTGTTCCCTAAGTGGACTCTGGCTGAGGAAGCTGAGATCCAGAGATTCTAATTTCACAGTTCTTCAAAAACTACTATTAGTAACTGGAAGATCTATGTTTTAAACCTATAAATCAAATGCACATGAATTAGCAATGACTGCATGTGATACAAAGAGCAAGTTCTGGGTCAAATGTGTGCATTGTCATTGCCATCTATATGCCCTCATGCAGGTTACTCTGAGCCCTGGTCTGAAAATGGTAGATACACTTTCCAGGGTGCTCTGTGTTTCAAGTGACGTAATGCCCAGCAGCAGTTTGCTCACATTTAGAAACCAACAAATTTCCAAAATATGCTTGCATTTTTGTTACTAATAGCAACGACAGTCGTCAACTCTGCCTACTCCTCCAACAGCCCACCCTGATGTTTAAGGATCACTCTTGCCTCTGCATTCCTAAACTCTCCTAACACAGTACTCTTCTCATCTATCACTAAGTTGTACATCATTCTTCCTCCTAATGCCAATCTCTTAATTCCCATCATCTCTCTAACTCCTTTGCTATCCCTATTTGAAGGCCATCTTCTCTGCTCAGGATATCAGAACACACCCCTTATTTTTCCCCACCCTCCTTGTCTTGCATCTTAAGTCTATTTTCACACTGTACATAGAATTGCATTTATATTGTGTAAGCATATCATTTGTCCCTCTAAATCCTTCAACGGTTGGGACTTACATATTTTAGAATACTCCCAATTTCACTCACCTTCCTCCTTCATGTGCTTTATATAACACATCTCTTCCTCTATTGCCATATTTCTTCTGCCCCAACACTATGTATATTCTGTCCCCTTTGCCAGAAATATTGTTCATTGTCTTTTTCTCTGAAGTCCCCATATTCAACCTTCAACTCTGGTGTCATTGTTCCTGATAAACCTTCCTAAACCCTGAACATAGAGCTGGGTGCTAGCTCTGGGGGGCCTTAGATGTTACCCATCATATACTTAAAAATTACGTGATAATTTTCTTATTATATGTAGGTTGTCTATATTGAACCCTACTCTTTATGAGGGCAGATTCATATCTGACATGCCCACTACACCTGATGCCTGACATGTCATGGTTCTTAGCAAGCCAATGCATGACTGATGGAACGAAGGAATACCAGCTTTTCAATGAGCAAGGAAGACCAACAAGAGGTTACTGTTGTGGTACAACAGACTAAGTTGCCAATACCAGCACCTCCTGTAGGGGTGTCAGTTAAGATTGGGCTGCTGTATTTCCAACCCAGCTCCTTGCTAATATGCCCAACAAAGCATCAGAAGATGGTCAAAGTACTTGTGTCCCCGACACCCCTGTGGAGAACAAATGGGATTCCTGGCTCTTGGTCTGGACCCTCACTGGTGCTTGTGGGAGTTTGTGGAGTGACCCAACAGAGGAAAAAATCCCTGTCTTTTTCTCCCACTCTCTGTCTCTCTGTTATTCAAGTAAAGAAATAGATCTTTGATTTAAAAGAATACCAATAAGAAAAGAAACTCTGAGAAAATTCATTTTAGTGGCAATAGTGAGATTTCTTATTGCTGAGCTGGACTCCTTATCAAGGCAAGTACTTGGTTGATGGAATCCTTTCATTCTTAAATGATTTATTGCCAAGTAGAGCTGCCATTTTTCACTATGCTAGTGTCACTGGCTGTCTAAAGAGCTAGGTTACATCAAGTGGCAACACCCTCATGTTTTTGAATTTCTAAAACATTTTTACAAATGTCCTTTCTTAGGATTTGTGCACCAGAGAATGAAGGAAGGAAACTGAGATATGAAAGATCATCCAGGCCTTAGTTTTTCTTGCTTCTAATCACAGGAATGTTGGCCTGCCTAGTCCTATATATGTATAACGAATGGCTCTAGTACCTCAGCACAGATCTTACAGGCAATATTGCTATGAAACAGTGGTTCTCTATCTGGGGTGGAAGAGCTATAATGTTGCCTGGCCTCCTGTATTATACCAAATAGAGAAACTTTTCCACCTGTCACAAGGCAAGGGGCAGGTGTGCTGCTGGTGTCCAGTGGATAGAGGACAGTGACAATAGCTAGAAACTTTCCAAGGCATGTGACAGCTCCCTTGCTACACCCAGCACTTAGCTGCTCCACCAAGGCCACAGTGCTGATGTTGACACCCCAGCTGTAATGCCAACTTTGTGGACTTACAAGAGGGGAATGTAGGAACCCTCCTGTAAAGGCCAGCTGTAGAAGTGCTGGCATGTCTATACCCTGAAAAATAGAATGGTGTTTTGTTTAAGTTTTAAGCTAAGTGAGTGTCATGGTGCAGCAGTCGAAGCTCTTGCATTGGAACTCCATACCCCATGCCTGGTTGATGCTGCTTCTGATCCAATTTCCTGTTAGTGTGCCTGAGAGGCAGCAAATGATGGTCTGTGTGCAAAGACCTGAATGTGGTTCCCAGTGGCTAGCTAAGCCCTGGATGTGCTGTGCACTGGGGGAGTGAACCAGAGAATGGAAGGGAATTCTCAGCCATTCCCACTCTCTTGCTCTTGCTTTCACAATGAATGAGTGAATCTTTTAAAGTAAAATAAAACAAAATGAAATATGCCGCAGGCCGACAGCATCCTCCCAGCTGTTGCTGTGCTGTGTAATGCTCTCCGAGGGAGCTCCTGAAGAGTGAGCCAGTCTGGCTCCTTACTGAGGCTGAATTCTTCTTCAGACATGAAACCTGATCTCTCTCATGCCTCCCTGCGCCTCAGAGCTCAGAGCAGTCAGGCCCCGCCATCTGAACTCTTGGGCTAGTTTGCCTTCAATTCTTTAAAGCTCTCCTGTGCCGCATAGGACATGTGCTCTCTGATCCTGGAAATGATCTAAGAGTTCAAGAGACATTGCCCTCAGAGAATGCCTTAAAAACATCGTTATTGTGTTAGCACCTTGATTCCTTTCCCTCTTATTCCTCATTTAAGATTTGGAGATGTGCAGGAAGGAAGCAGCTAGGACAATTGCTTTTGAAAGACAGGAAGCACGTTCCAGGTTTACTTCAGATTATTATTATTATTTTTTTTGTAACGGTTTTAAGGCATGGTACAAAATGAGTTATTTTTATCTTTTTCATTTCATGGTTTTTTTTTTTTGTCCAGCTTGAATAAGGGATCTTAAAGTCCTTAATTTCCAAGAAATGCCTCATTAGTGCAGAGCCCAAACATTGCAGTTGGAATCTGCTCTGTGTACTGAAACAGTTTTACAAATTCATGAATTTCCAGAGAAGGAAGGATGTTAGACAAAGTGTTGCTTTTATTATTGCTTCCAATCTGAAGCCTTCTCCCAATGACATCTCTACAAATTCAAACTTCCTCTGTTCTTAAAAATAAAGAAAAAAAAACCCTCAAATGCTACGTCTTCCGGGAAGACTTCATGGAATTCATTCCAACTGCCTAATTAGGTATGAGAGTTTCCTAATCTGTGTTTTACCTGAGATTTTCTGATGACCCTTCTCCAATGCAGAGCACAGTCACTCCGTGTTTTTCAGTTTCCGTCTCGTTCTCTTCTTCCTTACTGACGTTTATATTCTGTACTTATACCTTATACATTCGTCTCTCCCACAGTTCTTGGCACTGGGAATAGTAAACCATCAGCGCATATTGATTCTCTGGACATATTGGTGGGTAGTTGTTTGGATCTGCTTTGTGGTAGTTATTACCAGATCTTTACTTTCAAAAAGGTCAGAAGCGAACTTGACCAGTCTTACTCAATAGCCAACAAGTTCCAATTAGATGGACACAGACCTTGTCCTAATTTGTGGTTCTGTGATCTGTACCAGTAGACAGGGGTGAAATTGCTAAGACCTGAGAGCTTGGAGGCATCAAAGCAGGCACACAGCTTTGGGCAGGAAGAATAGACTCTAGAGAGTTCTCAGTTTCTCTTCGTGCTTATGGTAGGCAAATTATTTACCTTCCCTGTGCAAATTTCACTTATCAATAGTGAGAATAAAGGCTTTTTTTCAGGAGGACAAGATGAGGCATTCTAAATACAGGTCCTATCAAGAGTGGCAGGACTCTGGAACTCAGATGAACTCAGATTTGCTGGTTGTTGTTATTACTCTGATTACGATCATCTAGTTAAAATCAAGTCATGTCTCCTTGGCTCAGAATCAGACATTTACAAATCATGTTGCCTACTTGTCTTGGCATCACTTTATAACATGAGGAGGCATCACTTGTCCATTTTCATAGGTACTATGCGAGCAAGGTATACAAAAATGTGGTGGAAAACATGCTTGGCTATATTGGGCTATTCTGTATGTAGCTTTTCCAGGGAGTGCCAGTATCTTCAGATATAATCAAGTGGGCTTTATTTGTTTTCTTGCTGTATGGTCACACCTGCTCCAAACAGCCTGCCCTCCATCAATTAGTCGTCTTCAGTCTTATCTGTAGCTGCCCACCTCTCCTGTGTTTTGGTTACCTGCCAAGCAAGCTGGCTGAATCTTGGGTACGGACTGCCAATGAGAGCTGTGAATCAAGTCACTATCCACATCTCAGCTATGTTGCGAAATAAAAGTGATAAGCAAGGAGACATGGTCTATGTCCCCATACAGCCAATTTGAAAGCGGAGAGACAAATATTTAATTTTTAAAAAAAATCAGTAATTGATTGGAATCGGTTCAGTGATGTAGCTGACTAATCCTCTGCCTACAGGGCCAGCTTCCCATATGGATGCTGGTTTGAGCACCAGCTGCTCTACTTCTAATCCAGCTCCCTGCTTACGGCATGGGAAGGCAGTGGAGGCTGACTCAAATCCTTGGGCTTCTCTATCCTTGTCAGAGATCTGGAGGAAGCTCCTGGCTGCCGGCTTCAGATCAGCTCAGCTCTGGCCATTGTGACCATCTGATGAGTGAACCAACAGATGAAAGATCTCTCGCTCTCTTTCTCTATTTCTGTCTCGCTCCTCTCTCTCTGTGTAACTCTGCCTTTCCAGTAAATTTAATATTTTTTTAAAATCTGATATTAATTCAACTAGAAGGAGACGTTGCTGTGAAGGCAAAGCACAGGCTGTATTGGGATGGGTGAGAGGGTCCACCCCAATCCTTGGCCCAGAACTTTCAATCTCTGCTCAACTGTCACCTCCTCGGAGAAGCCTTCCCTGACCACCCCAGCACAGCAGTCACAGACCTCCTTCTATTTGCTGCATTCTACTTTCCAACATCTGAAATAATCATGTCGACATCAAGTTTTCTTGCTTATTTTCTACTACCCTTTTTGCGGATGCAAACCCAGTGAGCTGGGTATTAGTTACCGCTGTGTCGCCACATCAAGAGAGCCCTGCCTGAAAGGGCTGCTGCTGAGAGCATGTGAATGAGTGTATGAATGAAGTAACCACAAAGAGCACCCTCCCTGCACATCAGAATCTACCAAGTAATGGATTTCACACACTGGCCTGAGGGTGTGGGAAATGTCATGTAAATTGCCCGACTTCTCCTTATTCAATTGAGCTGCATTCAGTCTGGCACCTACTGATTGAATTTCTGTTACGCTCTTGGTAGTGAACATTGAACTCAAGATCCAACAGAGGAAATTTAAGTTTCTACCTTCCTGTAGCTGGGGGTCTGGTTAGGGTGATAGATACAAAACAGTAATTAACAAAATCATTGAAGAGCATTTACTTGGTGCCAGGTAGAATTCTAAGCTCTTTACTGAATTACT
This sequence comes from Ochotona curzoniae, assembly GCF_017591425.1. NCBI lineage: Eukaryota > Metazoa > Chordata > Mammalia > Lagomorpha > Ochotonidae > Ochotona > Ochotona curzoniae. Next base: position 22,715,104 of record NW_024464918.1, read on the forward strand.
TTGCTTAATCCTCACTGAAGCTGAATGTATTAAGAATAATCGCTATAGCTGAAGGAGCAGGTAGATATTTTGTCTGTCTTGTTTATTATTGATCCCTTAGTTTCATGCCCAGTGCTAAATAGATGTTCAATAAAATGCCCACAATGAATCTGTGTTTTTAAGAGGGGGATGATTGTATTTCAGATTCTGTAGCAGGGTATTTTGACCCACTCCAGGATATTAATATAGGGCCATGTGCAGGCCACCAGGGATTGGTGGATGGGACTGTCAGGCACGGTGTCATGAGGTTACTGCAGGTTAGCGGGAATAAGGTTACAAAGTTACAGCAGATTGGCAAACAATAAAATTTGAACCTAAAGGGCATGCAAACCTTAAGGGAGCCAAGAACAAGGGGAAGTAGAGATTTAAAAGGGTACCAAGTCCAAAATGGCAGGGGTCTTCAGGGCGATGTTTGAGTCACTCCTCACAGGAAGTCAGAATCTGACCTGGGGACGTCATGGGGGTGGATTTCTTGTCTCTGCATTCTGCTCTGCCTTCTTCCATGAATCCTGAGAGTCACCATTGTCCTGTCCCGTCCCAGGCTTCCCATCCCAGACTCTCCTTTCACAGCCCTCTTTCTGCTCTTGGGTCCTTCCTCCAGCCACTTGTGCCATGGCCTTACAGTCTCCCTTCTCCTGTGCAAACCTGCTCCTCCTGGGGATGAGATTAGGTGCAATCAGAGACTAACCTCCACATACAGGGTAAATGGCTGCTTACTCTTCATTTGCTGTGCCTCTCAGGAAGATAATTGCTTTCTAGCAGGAGCTTTGTGTAAATAATGCCTAATGAAAAGAGTGGATCTTTAACATTGACCTTTGGGGGCTTTATAATCCCAAAGTATCTTTTCACAGCCTGTTCCTGCTATCGCAGCCCCCTGAGGTTGTGTTAAGGTGATTTATTAGTCTGTCTCCCTTTTTTTTCTGGAATATTCACTTCGTGAGACCAGAGATGGTATCTTAATATCCGTGTTTCCATCACTCAGCCCATTGCCTGCCTGCCATGCCAGCAGAGTGGCAACAAATTATTGGTTGGAAAATGGCAAGTTACATGATTTAGGACAAGGGTATTTGGAAAACACTTTGTTACCCTAAACTGGTCAAAACAGAACATGAAATTACTCCAGAGTTTTTAAACTTAAAGAATGACAGGTGGAACTTGTCCCTTCGTTTAGCATGCCAGTTAAAGATGCCCTCATCCCACATCAGAGTACATGCTTTCAGCCCCCGGCTTTGGCCCCCGACCACGTGCCGACCCTGAGTCATTGAACTGCTTCCTGAATTGTGTTCCTGCATCTGTACTCTGGTCCCAGTCCAGCCCTGGTCATTGCAGGCATTTAGAGAATGAGTTCAAAGGTGGGAGGTATGTTTCTGTTGCTATCTTCCAAACAAAAAAAAAATTTCTGAAAGAATTTTTAGAGAGGCAACAACAACAATAGTAATAGTAATGTCAAAACAGCCCTGATGTTTCTAACGAGCCTGTATCAGTTGGCTTGGGGGCTGTGGCATTCACATGCCTCACAAGTTTCCCAGGCAATTCAGGAGCTAAAACACTGGGTAGATAAATAAGGGTATTCTCTCACCCTCTTCTCTATAAAATGGAGTTGTTGAGAGATTCAAAACAATGGGAAAACACACTGAAATAGTTAAGTTGCAACGGAGCTAACTACCTGTCTCAGATGCATATGTCTGAAAGATCTTCAAGTTTGTTCTTTGCATCCCTTGTCCCCTTTTGTAAATGGATAGATAGTCTACACAGGCCAGTCACTCAGCCCTTTGAGTTGGAGAAGACCTTACATGGTTAAGCAGGGGAGTGAGGGTCAGGCATTGCTTGGTTTGGAGTGGCCCGTTCTAGACATGGATACTAGCCAACCACTCAACTAATTTGAGTGTGACTTTGTGCCAAGCAGTTTTCCAGGCAGTAGTGATAGAAGGATGAATTAGGTGCTTATTTCTTTGAGAAGTTTTCTATTTCATTATTTAGCTAAGATATATAAATAAGCACATTGATGCCATTAACACACTGAGACCAGGACTGATATTAGCATCATGGGTAATAGTAAGTGCTCAGCAAGTGCCAGGCACAGGGCTACACCGTTTATGCGAACTGTCCAGTTTGGCCTCACAATATTGTAGAGGACTCTATTGTTATCCTTAGTAAGCATATAACACGGCTTAGTGATATTAACTAGGTTGCCCAAGAGCTTATAGGAAGTCCATATCAAAGGCAGGAATAAAGTCTGGCTGTCTACCTCAGCACCACCATCCCTGCCCTTGAGCTACTCTGAGGTGTGTGGATGGTCCCAGAAGCTCCTCAGAGGCCACCTGCAGCAGCATTGGAATGTGCCAAAGGCCTTGTCTTAGGCTCATCATCACCTTTCTGGACTGCACAGTGGATGTCCTATGAGAGTTCCCATTATATAGATGGGGAAATTGAGGCTGATAGATGTGATACTTTTTCCGTGTTAATAGGTCTATTTACTGTATTCAGCTTTGTGTCAGAATCCATAGCCCACCCTCTTTCCATTCTGTCTTGCTGCTGATCTGAAGTTAGAACAGAAATTGTTCTGAGGATGGTTCCTCTGCACATGCATTTCTGTTGGGAGCCTGAGATTATCCACACGACAGTCCAGATCACTTAGTAGTGATTGAGATGGTACTTTCTTGGAATGGTCCTCACAGCCCTATTCCAGGTCTGGTAGACAGCATGTATCCAGCAGGGATAATCTGTCTGGTGTTATCATGTCACGGTAGCTCAGAAGTTGGGAGTGTGTTGATGGAGGAGCCCATTTACATTACCCTGCAAGACCTGCCACTTACCATTGGTGTCTTTTCACTGTAGAGAGACAAGCACTCTTCTAAAATACCAATGCTATTCTAAATGTTTTTAACAAGAGGAGAGACCATACTGGCCTGACAATTATTCCAGCAGAGTTTTAGGGCATATTTCTGTATCAAATCTTATTTTTAAAAATCCCATATATGTGGATTTCATACACCAGGGGAATACTGGTTTTTCTTTTATAGTCTCTTTCCATCATTTTCTTCTGCCTCTGAATGCAGCACCAAGGATATTTGCTTTCTTTTTCTCCATCATATGTGGCAGTGTCTTTGACAATACTCATAAATCCCAAAATGAAGCTCTGTGCTCATTTGCTTTCCAGTGACAAGTTTTCCAAAGTTGTAGTTATTTCATGGGCCAAAACCAAACCAGTCTTCCCTCCCAGATCACCTGTCTTTGGCGGCTAACTATGTGCTTTAATTCTCTTTCATATTCTCTGTAGAATTCATTCATTCTCTCTCTTCCTCTCTTCTAAGACCTCTGTGAGAGTTGCAGCAAAGTTGTGTAGCCCATGGATCAAGTCCTTGTGCTGTGTTTTTCATGTGCTACCAGGGAACACAGATTGGTGAAGGGCAATGCCCTGGCTTTCTGTCTCTTTTCTTGTGCCTTGGCTTTCTATTTGTTCAGTGGATAACTTACAACTAAGTGGTTTCTTCAGTGTTAGGGCCAGCAGGGGGAAAAAAAAGATAAAAAGCTGTAGTGGAGCAAAGAATCTGTCTGTGTTAGCCTTCTGTCACTGACTACTCAAGCCCACTTTGGGCTTCACCTCCATGATAAATGGTCCTGTTGTTCGGACGTTAGCAGTAAAAAAAAAAAAAAAAAATAGAACTAAATCTCGATGAAGCGAGGACAGAGACCCATTTGAGTGCACTGTACTTTAATATTCCTGAGATCCCATGGTGTTACGGTGGCTCCTTTGAACATCCTCCCCAGGGTGAAACACTGGGCTGCCTTTGTTGCATCTGCTCTTTCAGCTGAATAAGACGTGGCCACTTCTGCTCACGACTCCCAGATCCTGCTGGATTGCTATGACTCCCGGAGAAACTGACCAGCCGGGGAAAAGGTAGAGGTTTCAGGCAGAGCATTTCAGCGTGTGTTGACAGGCGGGAGTGACTTACTCAGCAAATCCTGCTCGGAGGAGCTCCAGCCAATGAAGAGGCTATATCCCGGCTTGCTTGGGGGCTTCTGAGTTTGAGCTGCATGCAGAAATGTAAGGCAGTGCTTCCTGGCGCTGATGGCAAAATGGGACCCATCTCTAGTGATTCCCCAGGCTTCCCAGCTCTGCGGATCTGGAGGAGAACCTGTATAAACATAGTGGTGATGTAGCCAGCTTCAGAGGCCGGGAGAATCCCGATGGCTTCAGCAGACGGGTTTTTTATTTAGCTTTTTATTTTTTTTTTATTTGGAAGATGAAATGCTTCTCTCGTTACCTGCCTTACATCTTCAGACCTCCGAACACCATCCTCTCTTCCAGCTGCCACACGGAAGGTACAGACCAGAGAGGGACAGTGTCTGGGTGGGTGGGACAAAGTGGGCTGGTGTCTGACTTCCCACAGGTTCTGCTGACGCTGCTTTCTGTAGCTACTAGATAGCTGTCATTCCTGGCAGGAGCTTGTATCTGACAGACTTAGATCTGCTTCCGAAGAGCAGTCTGTCTTGTCTAGGAAAGGGGAAATATTTTCTGAAGAACAGCGTTATGCTGCAAAAAGGTGATCTCAAAGCTGACATAGCTGCTTAGAAAAAAATTCCCAAATGTTTTGCCAATTCCCCTTGTTCTAGTTAACATGCAAACAAGTCATTGCAACTAGCGCAAAGAAAAACATTCCAGTGAGTGCTGCTACATACGTTTGTCCAAGATCTCGGTTTTTGTCACTGTGGGTTTAATAACTTGGTGCATGCCCAAGAAAGCAATTAGCTAAATAGAATTGGCTCAGGACATGACTGGGGAATGTTGTTTGTTGCACTGGCTCCCTCGGAGTCTGCACTTGGGTTACAGGACAGGAAGCACACCGCTGACTTTCAGCACTTTTCAGCTGGAAATGTGGTTTGTGGAGGTTTTAAGTCACTACATTAAAGAAATAGTGAGCTGAGTCTTGTCCATACACCCCAGTTCCTATTCCTTTTGGGGACTTCCTCTTCTGCCATCTAATCTAGCATAAGAAGCATATGTATACATATACTTTCTGTATGCACGTGTGTGTGTGTGTATCTTGTAAACATTCTGGCAATTCACCTTCAATTAAGAACCATAGGACTCAACATTTCTGTAGTCAGTAGCTGGTGTATATGTTCAAAGTATGGTCTGTCTCTATATATTTGACACATCCTTGAAAAAGAACAATTTCAAGAAAAGCAATGGGTTGAACGTAGGCAGGCTGAGGGATGGTCCTGCTGCCAGTGCTCAGCTGAAAAGGGCTGGGGATGGTGGGTGGGGTACTGTGGCTCCAGCTCAGCCCTCATCCAGAACTGACTTGGTGACCTGTCTGTTCTGAAAACATTTCCCTGCTTCTCGTCCTCAGAGCAGGAACCTTTGGTCTGAAGCTATGTGTACAGGATGTCAGAAGCATACACACATATATGATACCAAAAGGCAGCTTTGAATTGATAGCCCCAGGAAAAGGGTCTGCATGTTTACAATTATGTTTCAGAACATCCTGGAACTGAGGCTGAGACATTGATGCCTCATAGACATTTTTTTTTTTTACAATGAGTTCTTTCCCTTATTTTTTTTTAATTGGTGACTAAAAAACAACAACAGCAAAAATAACCCATTGAGAAGTCTTTTCTCCTTTGGGAAGAGAAATCTGGTCAGTTCCTATACACTAATAAGGAAAGCAAAAGGATGATGGCATCAATGAAAATATCCAGAGCTTTCCAGGTAGGAAAGACCTGATCCCCCCTAAGAAGCTGCCTACATGGCCTTTTTCTGTTTGGGTCCCATGACCTCTTCTCCCAGCATAGCCTTTGAGAACCCAAATATTTGCCCTGTACAGTTAGTACTTTGTAAATTATTCCAACTGAATATCCTCCCTCAAATGGACAAAAAACCAAAACTTTTAAAAATCAAATCAAGTTTATTTCTCGTAGTGAGCAGGAAAGCCTGTTTTGTCCCATTCAAAACAAGTAATGTCTGCTTTATTCCTACCATCAGAATTTGAGGCAGAGATGGGAAGGCATGTTGAAAACCCAACAGAGACATAGATAAGGAACATGACACCTGTGAAACATTAAAACTATGCATGGGGCATGGGATGCGTGGGTGATTTGGGTATGACAAGGCATGAGTTGGATACCAAGTGAGCAGAGCCCAGTCCCTTCATTGTTCTGTGCTCAGTTTTATCTGCAACATGGGAATCAGCAGACTTTCTCTGGATGTTGATAATTCAGTGTGGTAGTTGGGCCAAACTTTCTGTGAAACAGCATGTGACAGGTGCCATTTATTTTAGGGTATTGTGTCCCATATATTTTCTGAGATATTCTGAGTTTTCATTTATTACATTATCTCAAACCATGACTAGTTTCCTCAAACCCTTCGTTATCTCAAGAGAAACTGCATGCATTTAAACTTTGTCTCAAGAGAAAAATACTTCCAGATGAGAATGAGTCTATATATTGTGTCATTCGTGTGTGTGCGCGCTTGGACGCACGTGTATGCACATTTCTTCAATCATGTCATCCTAGGCATGAATTTGTTCTGAAAAATTACAGCTGTGTACTTCATATTTTATTTAGCTGAAAAATTTGAAAGTGAATCATTAGGAGATTTTCATCAAGTTGACAGAAATAACCTAAACTGCCTCTTTAAAAGTAAACTCAGGGGCAGATGTTTGGTATGGATGTCAAAATGCCTCTTGTGGTGCCCACGTACCATTTTGAAATATCAGAGTTCAAGTCCTGGCTCACGCTGAGGTGTGCCCAGGAAGACAGAGGTACTCAGACTTCCTTTGTGGGAGACGTGGGCTGTGTTACCAGCTCCTGGCTTCAACCCTAACTCTGGTTCATGCTGGCTGTTGTGATAATTTGAGGAATGAACCAGAAGATGGGATCTCTGTCTGTCTGTCTGTCTCTCTCTCTTGCCTCTCAAAAAATAATAAATAAAATTTGAACAACTTAATATGTTCAATGATTTCTGGGTTTCTTAAGGCACAACACTTTGAAAATTTGAGCTGCCTTCTCAGTTTTACTTCCTTTAAACAAATATTTACTTTTTTGAAAGTCAGAGAGTCTGAGGTACAGAAAGAAAGAGAGAGAGAGAAATAGAAATCTTTCATCTATTGGTTCATGCTCCCAAATGACTGTAGCAGCCAGGCTTGGCCAGGCCAAAACCAGAAGCTTCACCCAGGTCTCCCACTTGCCTAGCAGGAGCCCAAATACTTCCCATGCCATTAACAAGGAGATGCATCATAAGTGGAGAAGTTGGGACTTGAACTAGTACACTATAAAACATTCGTGTCACTGGCAGCAGCTTTACCCACGATGCCACAACAGCAGTCTCCTTATCTTTATTTTCATGTTGTTTTTCTACACTGGAAGATCATGGACTTTGAATCTTACCTCTGCCACATGCCAAATAGATGATATTGGGTTCTCATTCAGTCTCTCCGAGTCTCGGCTTCATCATTTATAGAATATGAGTAATGAAACTTCACAGTTTTAGAAACAAATACATCTAGAATGCCATACACAAGATGTTAATAATAGCACTGATGATAATATTCAGCTTTCATTTCTATTGTACTTATTTGGTAATTCCCTTCCCCTTGGTATGAGGGCATCATGCAAGCGTATTTCCTACAGTAATGCCCCTATAGATAAGGCAGATCAATAACAGGTGATTCACCAGTACTGTTTCTTTTTCCTTCCTTTTATTCTCAGTCCTCCAGCCTGTTTTTCTTTTTTCGTAATCAGCGAGATAGAGATTTGGTTTTCCATGTCACAGTCCAAATGATTTTTAAAATATTGTTTTATCATCCAATCCTTCAAACACAAATATATTCATACTAAAAACCTTCCAGTGGGGCAGACGTTTGGTTCAATGGTGAAGTTGCCACTTGGGGTAGGCCTGTGCCCCATAATGGAGGGCATGGTTGGAGCCCCAGTTCTTCCATTCCCGATCCAGCTTCCTGCTGATTCAGGAAAAGCTGTGGAAAGCAGCAGCTGATGGCTCCAGCACGTGGCTCTCTCCCACCCATGCAGGAGTTGCAGGTCGAGTTCTGGGTTCCTGGCTGTCACCCGATGTGGGCACTGAGGCGATGGCACAGTGGGTACAGATCTCTGTGTCTGTCTCTGCCTTGCAAGCAAAACGCTTTCAAGTAAAATTAATATTTATATACTAATTAAAATAAAATCTCTCAAAGGTTTCTCAGAGATCACAGGCATCTCATTTCTTGCCTGGCCTCAAACCTACTCCATCTTGCCTGGCCTCCAGCCCCAAAAACTCTTCCCCACAACCATAGGTTATAGGCATGCATCGCCCTCCCTCCCTGCTGCCCCCTGGCTTTCAGCTTGGACTGCAGCCTTCAACTCTCAACTCAGCTGAGCAGCCACCTTTGTCCCTCAGAATAACATAGCTCCTGACGGGATGGGTCTCTTTACTTTAAGCACTTATCCAAGTTTGTCACTGTGAGCAAACTAATATGGGTGTTCATTCCTTTTTGTCCCTCTGCCACATGAAATGCGTTAAGGGAACTAGACCCATGTGTTATTTTGTTTCCCTCTTACCTACGGCGCTAGAACAACACTCATGACATCATAGTTACTCAATAACGTGCTGTTAAATAAAGATGACAAATACGAAGGCTGTTGTGTGGGTACACTTTAAAAATATATGTGAAAGAGGGTGAGCTTTTCATAGTTATAGCTCAGGGAATGGTGGTTACTAAAATGCTCTCCTTTAATTTGAAATACAAGGATCCAATCAGAAACAAAGGCAGCACAATGATGTTGATGAGTGATCAGAGTTTCAAGGAGGCAGTTGGACTCTTTCCATTTTTTGTGAATCTCATTAGTGAAACTGCTTGGTATGGGAAGATTCCTACAGGAAAGACACTGGTGTAAAAATTGGAAAACCAAAATCCCAATCATAGCCAAAAGGAAACAGTTCAGGAAGGGGCAGGAGGGAAGCAAATCCCACAGGAATGGGAGTGCAAATGAAGTGTCAGGAACTGTGCCTGATACCTTCTGGTGAACCTAATTGGGCACAAGGCCCTGGATGGTCTTCCCTGGTAGTCTAAGGAATCAGGAGGAACGTTTTCTGAAGCTGAGGCCAATGCACCTTGCCATGTGCCCATGTGGCTTTTCCATACTCAAGACTTCTTATAGGGCCTTGAAAGCAGCCCAAGTCAGGTCTTTCCAGGAAGATTTCTTCCCCTGCTCCCGAGATGCAGCTGTTATGATGAGTCATACAGTGAAAAGAAGCCTCGAAAGGCAAAGCAGCAGCCCCAAAGCCTGGGGTCCCCCAGCTGTGTGCTAAGGGTTGGGCCTGCAGCATCTTGGCTGTTCCTCATATTGAGCACCAGTGTTTCCACAGCTTATATGAGTGTATTTATCTAACTTGCCACCTGCTAGTCAAGTGCCAAAGCCAAGATTCAAATTCAAACTGTCCTCCATTAAAATCCAGTCTCTTGATCTCTACATTGCATCATGCTCAAGGCATGAGGGCAGCCATCAGATGATTGGAGCTGTCTGCCTGTCTGCCTCCTGGGAGGCCAGGAGCAGCTTGGGCACAGAGATTGTACCCTCTTCAAGTTCAGTCTTACAGCCTCGTCTAGCCCAGAGCTTGGCTCTGAGAAGATGATCAATAAATCCTTGTTAAACACAGGCCTGAGTGGGGGAGCAATGACCAAACCCACCCATCTTCTGTTTGTGATGCTTCTTAAGGAGAAAACAAGTCACAGAGAAAGCAAGTCATGTATCTAAGGTCATTCAGCTGTTACGTGCAGGGGGCAGTTTTGGAACCCAGGCAGAGTGGCCTTAGGACACATGCTAGGAACAGCTGCACTGCTGTTCTTGTGCCTTTTTCGAATTTGTGGAGTTCTTATTCTCTGTGTCTCTGTGATCATCTCATTCCCCTCTGTGTATTTTGAGCTGTCCATGCCTGCTCAGCCCACAGTCACCGTGCCTCCTCCACCCCCAGTTTTCCCTGACAACTCACAGCCTCCCCTGTCCCTCTCATCTTCACGAACAAACACTGACACTTCGAGTCTTTCCCAAAGACATGCAGGAAATGGTAATGCCTACCATGAGGGGTTATTGTAAGGAGGAAGTGAGACAAAGCCTTGCATTCTTTTTGACATCATTTTGTGTTTAAAATATATTTAGTTTTCAATACAGTGCATGTATTGTCCCTGCTCTCTTCTAAAGGCAAACCTCAACTGGGGTTCCATCTCCCCTCCCCTACCAAAACACATCCCTCCTGCACCTGTTCCCTCACTCTCTACCAGCACCAATGTCTTCTCATCTGTAGGAATACTTTTCTTGTAGTGTACAAACATGGCGTAAGCCACCTCATATAAAAACCCATCTCATGATTCTGTTCTTTCTTCAACTATGACCCCACTCACCATTCCATTTTCAGAACGATGCCTTGCAAGAGTTCTCCATGCTCACTGCCACGCCTTCTCTCATCTAATTTGCTTTCTGTCACCTCTTCAGTATAACCCTGGTGAGCATTCCCAGGACCAGCTACCTTTACAGCCCTAGCCACTCCTTGCCAAGCAGTGGCACAGAACCACAGCTTCCTTCTTGCTATGGTTTCTTGCTTTGGTCTCTGTGCCCATCTTTCCTCTCTGTTTTCTTCTCTCTCACTCTCTTCAGCCACGTCATTCTCCTCCTATTCCTTGTTCTCTCCCTCCAGTGTAACCACTAGAGCCCAGGGCTTGTTGTCTCCTCAGTCTGTGTTTGTTACTAGGTGGTCTCTTCCTCTCACAGGCTCTTAGATTCCAACTCTTTACTTCTGTAGCTCCAATCTCTCACCTAAAATGCAAATGTGTACATCCAGTTGCTTTCCCATCATATCTGTTAGTTTGCATTGAATAGAGTGCAGAGTATGATTCTTGCTTACCTTCTTTTAAAAACAATTGTGTAGAATTATTTTCCAGCTGGGGAAATAAGAGAGAGCTCCATTCTCCTGGTAATTTAAACCAACAAAATGGGAAATCGTTCTCAATTTCCTTTGCAGTTTACTCATATCCATCTTCCAATTCTGCAGCAGATATTCTGGATTTAACCTCCTAAAAATATCCAAGATCACTTCCACCACTCCAAAGTTTCTTCATCAGAGAACTCTTTCCTAGTTATCTATCTATTGCTATCCCAATCTCATTACTTTCACACCCTCTTATGTTTAGTGCATTGCAATTACTTTACCTGACATGTTACATGTTCATTTCTTTATTACCTGCTCTTTTTCCAATTATGAAATCCAAGTTACAAGAAAGCAAAGGCTTTCTGTTTTGCCCATTTCAGAATGTTTGGTTCTTAGCACACAGCAAGCATGCACAGGTATGTGTGAATTGACACAAAGGATGTATGATTGGTGCTTCATGAGGTCTTAGTAATACAGTGGGGAAAAAGGGTCTGCAAAGCCACACCAGCCTGGACTTTGATCTCAGCACTGACAGTTACCTGCTGAAATCTTTAAAGTTGTTCAGTTGGCATATTCCCATCTTTAATACTGTATCAAATAATTGTTATAAAAGTGAGAAAATATTAAGTCACCCAGCATAATGTGTGTGCGTGCTCAGTGAATGAGACATCATATGATTTCACATATCTGCTACTGCACTTACCGCAGCAACAGGCACAAATAGGTCTTATTAGTTGTGTAGATTAAATGTCTGTTTACAGAGCTATCACGGATCGGGGGCTCCTGGCACTAAGAACTTTGCTGTTGTTAGATCACATACATCGACTACAGGATTTCAGACATTTATTTTTGGCACATGAGAAATTTACAGCATCATCTCTCCTTTAGAAGCTGGAATCTAGCAGGAGAGAGAAAGGCACATATACACACTGTTACAGCAGGTGCTCACGCTGGCTAGATGTGAGGACCACCTGGAACAAATACACACAGCTATCTGCACTATGGGCATATTCAATCAGATTCCCAGGAAGTGGGTCTGAGTTTCATCATTTCCCAGAGAATCTCATGTGTACTCACAGCCAGGAGCTAACTAACAGGAAAGTAGAAAGATACACTAAAATCCCAAGGGAAGATCTCTCTACAAGGGAAAAAAATGCTCAGTTAGATCCCTCTAGCATGGAAATAAAAACCTCCAACTGAAAAGAAATTGCTTTCAGTCAAGACTTGCATTATCTGGCAGGAGTGGCTGTCCTAGGAAGATCCAAGGTCACTGCCATCCACTTAGGAATTCAGTGGAACTCTACTGAGCAAAGTAGCTGTGAGTTTCCTTCAAGATTTGATATTCAGTCACTGGCTAAAACATCTACCTAATAGAGAGAAAGCCATTCAATTCCTTGGGCTTTTATTTTCTCATGTATAAAAGGGAATATGAAATCATGCATATATTGAAGAGTTGCTTTTAGGTGTAAACAAGTATATCAAGCAAGAAGGGTCTTAAAAAATACTTGAAAAACTATATAATTTCCACTTTTTTAACCCAATGTTATCCTTTACTTCCATTTTCCATGAACCTTTTGAAACGCCTTCAGTGTAATGGGGTACCCTGTGCAAATGTAGAGTTCACTAGACATGAGCTGCTGTTACTAATTGTCCTGATATTATTTGTGGAGGTCTCAGGGATCCACTAGCCTCCTGTGTGCTTTGATAGGATACAGTGATGGCAAGAATCCTGGGCCAACAGTCCACAGATACTCATGTTCTGATCCTATTCTGACTATCCCATTCCTAATCTTGCTGTGCCTTAGAGTCAACTGGGATATAATCAAACCTGGTGGTGGTGTCAGGTTAAGGAATAGGTGCTTTATAACACAAGTCCCTGTTAAGACATTCCTTGGCTAGGACTGGTCAGCAATTTGCAAGAATTCCTGATCTAAGAGGAAAGGATAAGGGGCCAACATTGTGAAGTATTGGGTAAGCCATGTCCTGTCACACCAGCATCCCATAGAGCTACCGGTTCAAGTCCCAGCCACCTCACTTCTGTTGCTAATGATCTGGAAAAGCAGCGGAAGATGGTGAAAGTGCTTGGGCCTCTATACTCAGATGGGAGACCCAGAAGAAGCTCCTGGCTTCAGCCTGGCCCAACCCTGGCTGTTGCAGTCGCTTGGGGAGAAGACAGTGGATGGAAGAACTTTCTGTTTTTACCTCTCTGTTACTCTGCCTTTCAACTGAATGAATGAATGAATGAACAAATAAATAAATTTTTTAAAAGGTAGGAAAAAAATCAGTAAGATCCAACTAAGCATTAGGCAGTCTCCATGTATTATCATATGGATATTATTATCACAATAATTCTACATGATATTATTCACATTTACTGGGCAAGAACAGAGGAGATACAATATTGAGCTAAGCAAGCTTTCACTTTGGAAACATACCATATCTCCAGTTATGTCCCAAAGTTATGCATCCTCTGGTGTCTGTTTTTTTGCAGCTATAAAATGGAGGAATAATGTTTCCTTTCATATTTACTGTAAGTATGAAAGATATTGAAAGGAATTTGGGAACCCATCAACACAGGGTACCTGAGCTTTCTCTGATAGTATCTTTGTTTAAGCCTTACTGGCAATAATGCCAAGCTCATCTGATTGCACATCATAGTGTTCTCCCAACTCACCATGTTCACATCAAAAGAAACTTCTGCTTTTACTCTTTCAATGGACTGTTTTATATATATATATGTAACACATATATGTATGCATACATAATAGTATATGTATATATGTGTGTACATTTATGCCTATATATGCACACACACACACTCATTTTATGTAAAAGGAAGAAAAGCTGAGATTTCCCACCTGCTAGATCCACAGACACCAGACTGAAGCCAACACCCAGGAACTCAGTCATGTTGTCCCATGTGGATGACAGAAATCCAGTTGCTTAAGCCATTGCTTCTGCCTCCGAAAGTGTGCATCGCACAGAAAGGTGGGCTCCAGAGCTGCACTGGAACTTGCACCAAGGCACTGCAGTGTGTGATGGGGGTGTATTCATCTGTCTGCTGGTGTTTGCCTGTACCACACACTGGTCAGCGTTATTTGGGTTTATGTTTCTGGATCTGTATTTTGTCTTGAGAACGTTTGCCCCAAGGCAGTTCCTTCCTTTTGATTCAATTTCATAAATCTAATAGAAAAATCACTGTTGGTGAAATCATTGCTATCATTAGACTGGTTCATTAGTTTTCTGAGTCATTGGTTCTTCCCTGGCAAATTGAGCTGGGAGGAACAATAGGCTGAGATGGCCAAAGCCTTTGTCCTCCCAAGTGTCTGCAAGGCATAGCCAGTAGGAAAGGCAAACAGGGGCTCACAGGTGTGTATGAGAGCCAGCTCTTTTCACTTTGCTGGAAAATTGAGGAGCAAATTCAGTAGTCAGTGAAACTCTTTGAAATAGAAGTTATTTAATCATCTATTAAAAAATATAAGCACACACATAAAGAATGCTTTTACTATATGTTAATATTAGCTAAGTGGTGATTTCACAGGTGGTAAAAATATGTTTTTTCTACTGTTGCGGAAAGCACATAGATGAATGAATTAGTGTACACCGTGGCAAATGCTGCAATGGAGAGGACTTGACACAGGGCTAAGGTCTAACAGGTCTTGCTATGCTCAGAACTATAGAGACAGTTCCCTAAAGAAGTCACTGAAGCTAAGCTTTGGAGCATGAGTGCAACTTAATGAGGCAGCATAAAAGAGTAGACTTTTTTTAAACAAAGGACAATTCGTTTGCCAAGTCCAAGTCAGGGAAGAACATGGTGGATGATAGATTCAGGACAGCCAGCATCACCAAGTGCAAGGTCAACAAGGAGGATGGTGGAGAATGAGATTCTGGAGAGGTGTGGCCCTGAGTGCCTCTGTGACATGAGATATAGAGTATGGTATTAAGGCCAAGAGCAACTGTAAATTAGTGATGGGCATTTGAGGGGAATAAATGGTTATATTTGCAGTATGGAAATTCTTAGCTACCTGCTATAAACAGAATGGGTTAAAGGAGCCAGGAATGGGGAGATGTATTTTAAGGAGTAGGACATGTAGAAGAGAGGAATAGAGTCACCAGAAACAGTCCCTCCAGTTACATTTAGGGGACTGGTAGAGGGCTCTACGCAGGCCTCCAACTTCTGAGTATCTGTTTGTGTCTGGAGAAAACAGGTTTACAAACACAGAAAACTGCTCACTGGTCTGACGTTCAAACAAAGGAATTTTCACTGCACAAGGAGCGGTGAGCACACATTCGGCTCTGTTGAGAACAGACAGTAAGCATTCTTGGCAGAGGAACGAGTCCGTTCTACCACACAGTGCAGTTGCAAAGCATGCTGTTTGGAAGGCAAAGAAAGACTGCCTCAGGAGAGAGACACTAGGAATGTTTTCCTACACCACGTTTATTTAGCAAGAAAGAGAGCTGCTGCACCAAGGTCTATAGATAGCCTTGTACAGGTGCGTAACTGTGGATATTCATGTATTGAGCAAGATGGCCCTCTCGGGGTGATTCACCAACATTCAGTGTAACCAAAAAGGACTGGGAATCCATGGCTACCTTAGCCCTGAATCCCTCCTTTGGTAGACCTTTAATCAAAAAATTCTAAAGAAGCTAAGCATGAAGAACTAACCCCACCCCCACCCCCCCACACACAAAGGCTACTGTCAATTTGTGAGTTCAAGCTCTATGAGTTCAAGTTCAGCAAATTTCATTGAAAATAAATAAAATGAAATAACACACACACACACATACACAGAGTGAGCCAAATCAGGTCTATAGTCCACCTACGAGGAATAAAGATTCTTCAAATATTTCCTGTAAAAGTGAATTAACAAATACATTTACTTTGATGCTAAAGAAGTTACGACTAGTTTTCAAAATTTTTGTGTAAAAGAATAGATTTGCTTAGGCCCAGCATGATAGATTAGTGGCTGAAGTCCAGGCCTGGCATGTGCCTGGATCCCATATGGGCTCTGGGCAGGCAGTCAAGGACAGCCCAAAGCCTTGTGATCCTGCACCGGTGTGGGAGACCTAGAAGAAGCTCCTGGCTTCAGATGAGCTAAGCTGCAGCCATTGCAAACACTTGTGGGGTGAACCAGCAGATGAATGATCTTTCTCTCTGTCTCTCCTTCTCTCTGTAAATCTAATATTCCAATGAAGATATATATATATATATTTTAAAAAGAATAGACTTACCTTTTAATTCTCTGTGCAAGCCTCATGTTCAAAACCAGAAATCCACACAGAATAGAGTTCAGCTTAAAAATGCTTTATTGGGAGCACCTCCAGGTGATGTTCACTGGTCGAGTACAGACATCAGGCCTGGGGAACATGAGGGGCTGTTTTTATTCGGGATCTGTAAAGGTGGGGCCTGGGGGACACAGGAATACACCTTATATGGTGCTATGTAGTGCTATGGGTTCCTTTCAACCATGGTGAAGCCATATGTCACTGCTTGGCTAAGCAGGGGGCTACATTCTGCAGGCATGGCTTTATCAGCCACCTTTTCCAGCCTCCTCCTGGGCTGTCCCTTACCCACCCAGGCTGGGCCTTATACTCTGCTTGCAAGTACTCTATAAAAATTTCTTGTGTGGTGGGGGGAATCCCCAGTGCCTATAAAACTGTTTCACATAATACAATGTTAACAACAATAAAAAAAATTTTTTTTCTTGTGACTTGAAAGTGAAAGAAAAAGAAATTGAAACAGACAGGCACCTTCCATTTGCAGATTTACTCCTCAATGTCTTGCAGCAGCCAAGGCTAGGTCTTGTCAAAGCCAAAAGCCCAGAACCCAATCCAGGTTTCCACTATGAGTGGCAGAGACCCAACTGCATGCACCCTCACCTGACGCTTCTCAGAGTCTGCATTAGCAGGAAACTGGGTTGGAAGCAAAGCAGCCAGGACTCAAACCAGGCACTTTTGTATAGAGGGCACGTGTCCCAAGTGGCCACTTGACCACTAACCAAATCCCATCCCCTCAAATACACACCTCCAATCCACATCAAGAAGCACCTCAATGACCTTAGAAGAGCAAAGACCAAGGACACAGGTTCAAGAAACTGCCCTGTGGTGACAAAGTAATCCAAGAAACAGAACTGTTAAAGCCAGTGAGGTTTGCAAGTCCTCCTTTTTTCCTTCCGTTATCCTAGGATGGGGAAACTCTAGATTCAGTAAGAGGAGGGATGATATGGGAACCGTGGGGATAGTGCTCTTCATAAATGACCTGCTCTTGGAGTCCGCTTTGGAGAATCAAGTTGCAAACCTGCTCCAAGAAGTGCCTTAGAGGTGAACTCAGAATCAAAGCGACAACATTCACAACATCCTTCCTTGCTTGTCCACAGAACAATTTTCTACATGCAACCTGACATCAGGGGAGACCATCCCATAGGTCCTCAGCGATGGTCATCAACTCAGACAGCCAGATCCAAAAGAGACCTCAAAGCCCTGTTTAGACCCACTCATACTCTTGGAACAAGACTCTGAACTTCCCCAAACCATAGTGCTCATCAATGTCCATGGTTGGTACTGAATTCCACTCTGTGAACTTCCCTAGGGTGTTTTGACCTCTGAAGCCCCACAGCAAGTAGGATGGTCCCGACAGTTCTGTGAGTACCTAAAAACACTGTGCTGACCAGAATGGAAACTCTGCACAGAAAAAACAACAATAAAAATCATCCATACACTGTTAGAGTCTATTCCTTTTGCACCGCAGGTGTGCATCTTGATAAGGCCCCAGGAGAGAACCAGCTTTCGATGTTCTTAAGTAACTGAGTAAGGGGGGGGTGTAATGGCACTATTATTTTGCAGTTTTTATTGGAAGCTCATTTTTCTCCCAAATTGGCACTATTTACACCCAGAATCAGCTGAAAAGACTATCATCTGTTATCAAACCAGCAAGAATGTTCTCCTAAGTACTACCTGACTCACATTAGGTACAAACCAAGGTAATTCAGAAGTAGGGCATGTGTTATATATTTCCTTGCACTGTGCTCCTGAAATCCATGAAGAATAGGCCAGCCCTGACTGTGGACAGCTCTGGGCTGGGGCTTGGGATGACCAAGTGAGATGAACTGGTTTTCCTACAATCTCTCTTGTTCCAATCCTGAATATAACACCGTGCCAGCGTATATCTTCTTGCCCCCTCTAGAATTGGACTGAACTAAGCTTGCCATACCTGCTGAGAACTGCCTCTTCCAAATTCACTTTATTTGCAGTCACTTGGAGTCTTCTGTTTGGAAATTGTTCTTTTGGCTTTGATTCAGATAAATTCAAACTGAGATGATAAATGGAAATGATCCTTGAGGTGAAGCAGTGGCAAAGTCTTTAGTACCATTCTTTATTGATCCTCAGTTATGCTCTGGGCATCATGCACAATCATTTATTTGATATATCATGTCAGGTCCTAGCAGAGTGAATTCATTAAGGTTTGAGACTCCTAGGAATACCCAGCTTTTTTGTTTTTTAAAGAACCACTTGTGCAGAAAGATCAGGTTTTTTACCATGTAAAAGGAGAGAGGCACGTACCACTCTAAATTTCAGCTTGCAGAAAGCTGGGCTCCTAAAGTTTGCTGCCTACCAGGGTAGACAAATGAAATAAAGTTTATCAAAGTGTCTGGAACAGTGCCTGGAGCCTAGCAGAGGCTCCATAGATATATGATTCATTCTGCTTTTCTGGCTGTCTTTTCTGGGATGGAATTCAGTGATGGCTCATTTGCTGGCCTGGCTATTAGATGTTTCTTGAGCACCTACTAGGGGCCGAACATGCCTCTAGACACAAAGTCTATAGTGTTAGAGGAGACAGATGTCGCTTCTCACAGCCCTTTAGCTCTGGAAGGGGAGATAGGTAATAAATCATGAGAAGTATAAGGTCCAAATGAAGCTGGTAACTGAGATGAAACAATACATAGACAAGGAGGTTCAGATGAAATTGAAATGATGAAGTTGCACGTCCCCAGTTGCAGAAATGCCCTCCAGATTTGGGCCTTTTCCATATAAGTCTCATAGTGGGTCTGTTCCGTAGCCCTTCATGAAGTCCCCTCTCACTTGGGGACTTGCTGACAGGCACTTCTCAGCCGTCTGTTGCAGATGTCTCGGTCTCCATCTGGTGCTCTCATTCTGCACTGAGTGGTGGGCAGATGCTGCAGATGGCACAGACCTTTGCACAAGTAACGCCCCCTGGGAGCTGAGGCTGCAGACCCCAGGGATGGCCTTAGCTCATTTAGCTATTTTTGAAGCCCCTGCAGTGCTCCAGGCAAGGTGAGGCTGTGGGGAGTTGACAGCAGACAATTCACCTACTTCTCCAGACCTCACAGCACTTGAAGATAGTTGGAGGAAATGGCTCTTGGAAAAAGTAGCATCCAATGACTATCCTATCTAGTCACAGCTGGAAAGTATGAAGACAGGATAAATGGAATAACATGGTTGAGGTGCAGTGGGCTCCCAGCAATAGGATAATTATGAACAATGTCTGAAGAGGACAGTTCCACTGAGGCTTGACCACTGAGAGAGGTCCAGTCACGTGAAGAGCCAGTAAAACACATTTTAGGCAGAGGGCCTGCAAATGTACAACCCTGGAGGCTGGAGTGCATTTGATGTGTTCAGGGAACAGAAGGGTCTGTTTGGAATACTGTACCTTCATGCAGTCAAGAGTATAGGTTTTTCTTAAAAATAAACCCTTTCATACATTTCAACCCTTATGCATGGCTATACTTTGTAAAGAAGTGAAATGCAACGGGGTCTACAACAAGTTTATGATAGATGTGTTTAATAGAAAAATTGTACAAGGATTTCATTTTATTTTTGCACCAGAATAGGGTCGTATTTTAATTTTGTTTTTTTTTCTGTCATTTTTTTTAAAGTAGCCTCATATTTCAGGAGCTAAAAATCTTGGATTATGGAGGCAGTCTGCTTCATTCTATAAGGGTTTGTCCCTGGAGTCAGACCGCCTGGGTTCACTTCTGGATTTTTACTCGCTCACTGAATCATTCTGTCCTTCATTTTCCATAAAAGGATAAGCTTAGTTCTATTGCCTGGGGATAGATCAGAAATAAGTTGACATAATAAACATGAAATGTTTACTAGCACACAGTACCCAGAACATGCTATTATAATCCCTCTCATATTTCCTCTAAAAATGTGTTATATCTCACCAGCTATTCATTTAATAGATTTCTAAAAGCAAGGTAAAAAAGTTTCCCCAAACTTTTACAGTTTGGGCATCATTAAAATCCTTGGAAAATTTGCCAGTGTAATTTGATAGAAATGGATCGCATGAAGTCCTCAATTAATTCTAGGTCCTGGCAAACCTTTTCCCAGGGGTAATGACTGGTACTACCCCATATGGTGCTCTTCAGTCACTTATTCCTACTTTTTCAGGACATTTGTCACCATTAGTCATGTCATACATTCATTTACTATGCTCCTTAACCTTTAAGAATGTAAGCTCTGTGAGAACAAGGACTTGGTATCCTTGTACAGTGCATTATATACATTTTACTCTAATAGTGTTCAGTAGATGGTTGGTTGCTGAATTGTGTCTCTACCTGTTCCTTAAAAAGTCAGAGAGTCTGTTTACTCATGCTTCAAAGAACCTTGTATATAAACATTTCTTGTAGTATAACCTGAGTTCCAGTTTCTTAATGAATGGGGGAATCGATGATTCTCTGGTGGGATTTGATACATTAAATAGGAAATATGACATTCGTTTATTATTCACTTGTTGACTCAATGGATATTAGGTGTTAACTGTAAGGTGATGGTGGACAATGCTGAGTAAAACAGAGTCCTAGCCTGATTAAATTTAAAGATGATGCAGCTGAGCACCAGTGCAGAAATACATCCTTTCATGTGATTTCAAGGCAAGAACATAGAGAATAAAATAAAACCTTCTGGCAATGTGCTACTGAGTGGGCAGTCGGGAAATGCTGTTCTCAGACTGACTCATCCTGCCTCACACCATGCTAAGATACTGGTGGCCTTTACTACTATTCCACAGATGTCACTCATGGATCTGTCCCCGTGGTACACAATGGTTCCTTCCTCACACACACATGCACATACACATATACCACCAAGAAGCTACCATTCAGCACCAGAAATCCCATCCTGAGGAACTGGAAGTAGAATCCCAGAAAATTCCCAAGAATAAGAATGTAAAATAGGTAGGAATGAAAATGCGCCAGTCTTAAAAGAGCTCTTTGTGGCAGCCAGTATTGTCACATTCTGTTTCCAAGCAGCTGGTTTGTAAGACAAGCTAGATCATCGTAATGAAAGATTTTTAATTTGTGAAACAAGCAAAGGCAACCCTACCTATGTATGCATGCACACAGGGTGTTTCATGAAGTATATGACCAACGGAATCAAAGGTGATGTACATTTTCAAGGAGTTTTGAAGACATTACGTAAGTGTACATCTGTTCATAATGCATTTCTAGCATATGTGTATATATACGCATACTTGGGTTCCTGCCTGATTTTTAACACTAGTTACCTAAATAAGCCCGTGGGATAGACTCAGACCCTTGGAATTACAGCCTTTTATTGTGCTTTAACTGTCTCTGGCATACATGTATTCCTCCCCATCCAAAATTGTGGATCCTTTGGAAAGATGGATGATGTTATTGCTAGGCTGCCTAAATTAGACTGCCAAGGTTCATCTAACTCAACTCTGTGATAACTGGGGCCATGCTGCCTCGCTGGTAGTAAAGTTTACTCACCTTTAAAACTGGATCATAATAATATCTTATTGGGTTGCTATGAAACTTAAGAAGTTCTAAATCAAAGATTAATTAGCAAAGTTTCCAATACATTTCAATTGCTGGATAATATTTGCTAATATTCTTTTTAAACCCTGCATTGCCTCATCTACACAAAGTAAGCCATCACTAAGTGGTTACTGATTCCAAAAGAGGCCTTCCTAATATTATGATTATGCTTAATGGATTTTAATGTCAGGATTGATCCTCAAAATGCATAAAAGTAATTGCATTTTATACCCTACAATATTAAAGTAGAAAATTAAGGTTCTAAGAAAATCCATTGAGGAGAAGCAGCAATTATTAAAACACCTTGTGAAGTGATTAAGCATGATTATATCTTCGTGGAAGAAAATAACCAGGTAGAAATAAGATTTGTAATCATTTATGTAGGCATCTAAACTGTCGTCCACTTTAGTTTGCAGCAAGACATTTGAAGTGATATAGTCTTTTGATTTCTTAGATCTGTGTCTTTCTAATGTTTTTTCTTAACTCTAGCTCTCTTTTCCTGTTCTCTATTTCGAGCTGTACACTTTTGGGCAATATGCAAATGACTTTCTTCTCTGCATGTAATTTGTTTCTTAAATAACAGAATAAATTGGTCAAACTAAACCTCAAGATTAATTTGCTAAGCAAAGCCAGCCTTTCTCGATGTTCTGAGTTTACAGAGTGGTCCTAACAGAAGAGGAAGAGGTGAACAGAGAATGACCTGACATTGGTTTGTGTTGTGTAGTCCTTTGTTCCAGAAGTGATCTTACATGAAATCAGCTCAGAATTTAGTCCAGAATTTACTCCAGTCATTATGATTTAAGTTCTTTTCTCCTGTTCTCCCCTCCTCTCTTCTTCCTTCTCCTTTCCCTTCCCTTCTTCTCCCTTCTCTCCTCCCTTACCCTCTCCTCTCTTCTTCTATTCCTTGACCATTACTGCTCATCAAAAGACTTTAAAAAAATTGAGTGACCCAAAGTTTTTCTTTTTACACCTGGCTACTTAGGTTCTGTAATTCATTTGATATAGTAAAATGGAATATTGGTTGGCAAGGTGACCTTGGGAAAGTAATGGAAACATCTTAAACTTCAGGTTTCTCATTGATAAAATATGAATTATAATAGAAGCAAATTTGAATAGTTAATGTAATAATTTGGACAGTGTAAATGTTGTCAGGCACCAATAAGAGGTCAATATATGTTAAACAATTATTAGGAAATTCATTATAGATATGTAAGAGAGAAGGTAATGTAGTCAAGGAGGAGTTAAGAATTTTAAATATTACCCCTCTTCTAATCCTTTTAAGGTGAATGAAGTAGTTACAGGATGTAGTTAAGAACCTGCATTTTCTAACATGTTGGTTACTCAATATCATGTCAATTAACTTCATGATGTTATAAATTTCCATGTTTCTTCCTGTTGTTGAAGTTGTGTAGTGGCTTTTCATTGAAGGGGATGATACTCTGCCAGCTCTACTTTCAGATCAAGGATGGTTTCCCAATGAAACTGTTGAATTTATGTGAACAATAAGATGCTGGACTCTCTGCATGGGCCTTGCCCACAATGAAGGAATCATGACTAGTTATGAGCTGTCCTGCTGTAACAATATGGAGGAATTCAGTATGGGGGGAGGGTTTGGGAGAATCCCAGAACCTATGAAACTGTGTCATAAAATGAAACAATAATAAAAAAGAGGAAGCAAGGAATAATTCTAAAGAAATGACACTCAAAGCCTAGTGTGAAAGCCTAGCATGGTATTTCCCTTCAGCTGTCATTTACCTATTTATTCCATGAAAAAGTAATGAAGAGTATCATGTGTCCTTTTTGGCTGAAAGGCTGGAAAAAATGGCAGTGAATAAAACAGATAATAATTTTTTGAAGATGCAAATAAACAAGATAAAATTTGAGCTCTAAGAATTGTGAAGAAATTAATATATGGCCATGTGATCATGCAAGTTGAGGGGCCATTAGATACAGTGGTGGGGCCATTAGACACAGTGGTTCAGAAAAGGACTGAAAGGATGTGATGTCATCAGGCTTACAAAAGCTAGGAGAAAATATCTTGCAGACAGGGTAGCAAGCACAGGGTAACTTTAGTAGCAATGCATTTGCTGTGTTAACATTATAAGAAAGCAGGGCAGGAGAGTATAGCTAGAGCTTAGTCAGCAAAAAGGACAGACAAGACCAAATCATAAAGGAACATGGGGACAAGTTCATGTATAGCCTTGAAGGCCATGGTAAGAAACTTGGTTTTATTCTAATAGTTAGCTCTTGGAGTTAAAGCTTTAATCAAGTAAAAAAATATATCTTCATCTTAAATGTTTGGTTGCTGTGTATAGAGTGGATTATAAGAGAACAAGAGGAGGAGACAGGAATACCAGTAGAAGATTATTGTGATTGATTGGCAAGAAAGGCCAGAGATTTGGTTTAGGATGGCAGCAGAGGTGATGGAGAGAAAAGAATGGCTTTGGGATCAGTTATGTTGGAGCTGGAGTTACTAGGACTGCTAATGAATTGAAGGAGTTAAATGTAAGGCACTTGAGAGGACTGAGATTAACATACAATGATGAAGGGTTAACCAGTTAGATCAAAGAATGAGCATGAAGCATTAACTCCCAGTCAACCCACGTGCTTTCCCATCCCACCCCTGTCACAAGCCATTTAAGCAAAAGCCTGGCTATGAGTATCTTCCCACATTCATTCCACAAATAACCTCTCAGTATCTGTTACTATGTTCTAAAGCAACATATGACTCCTGTTCAGATAGTAGCAAACAAAATAGGCACTCGTCTGTTACACTGGAAGTTATGTTCTAATGAGAGGAGATGGACTAGAATACATAAATATAGGAAAACATCAAACAACAAAAACTATAATACAATGGAGAGAGATTGACATGCTGGCAATTGTTGGATTGTTCCTTTAGGTGTTCAGGAGGCTTCTGCCCAAGGGAACCTACCACATTTCTTCTGTTGGTGGGGTGAGGAATGGAGTCAGATTAACTTTCATTTGTAAATCACTTATCCATAGGGTAATAAGTAGATCATCAGTTATCTCACCCTGAGTATGGGGGGAAGAGCCAGAACTAGAGTAATAAGTAGTATTTGAAGTCACAGATCTGGGTGATCATTCAGAAAAAAAGCAAAGATAGAAAGAAAAGAGGCCCCACGCCAATTCCTGAGTCTTACAATATTTTCAAGTTGAATCAAAGAAGAATCAGGAAGAGAGAGTACTCAGAATCAAAATAAAGCTGGGGATGGTAGTGTTCCTTTGTAAATAAGCTCAACCCCCACCCCCACCCCCACCCCCGTCTTCTCTCCTGTAGATCTCCATCCTCATGGGACAGTAGCACATCCAGACAATAACTTTTTCTTTAGTCCATAGAGAAGTTCCTACTGTTTTTGGTGGCATGTTCCAAGAACCTCAGTGACTGTCTAAAATTATAGAAAATACCAAATACTATGTATACTATTTCTCAATTCCTACATACATGGCCACCTTGAAGTTTAATATATACATTAAGTAAAGTAAGAGATTAATAATAATACCTAGTAGCAAAATATGCCAATATTAATAACATATTACAATAGTTATTTTTTAAATGGTAAATAATTTATTTCTGGAAATTTCCACTTAGTGTCAGGCTGACACTGCCTGTGGATAAATGGATAGCTGATATGAAGAAACCACAGATCAGTGGACTAATGCCCAATGGGAGCTTGGGTGAGGGCCCTGTGTTGAGACCCTCTTTCTCACACATGTAGTCTGGTACCCTTTGATCAGCACTCAGCCAACTGAGGTCACGTGGATGAGTGAGTGATTGGCTGTTGGAGGAAAGACAAAAAGCCCTGCTTTGTGAAACACTGATATTGTTTATGATGTTCCTGCCCTGGAGCTGGCAGGCAGCTGACTCATTGATGCCCTCCAAGGCTGGCAGAGAAGGGTCTGATAGTTCAACAACATCTAATTACTCCAAAAAGGCAGCACCATGGCTCTTTTCTGGGAGAATACAAATGACAAAAAATAAAGCTTCTAGGGACGATGCAGCCCTGTTGAATTTAGCAAAACTCATTTCTTGAAGCAGCAGGGACAGATGTAGAAGAGTAGCATCAAATGAGAAAGATGAGGGTAAGTGTTGTGGTGCAGCACTTCAACTGCCTGCTGGAATGGCATATTGAAGTCCTGTCTCCTTCATCTTTAATCTGACTTCCTACTAATGCTATCTTGGAAAGCTACAGATGATGGCTCAAGGGCTTTAGCTGCTCCCACTCAACGGAGGCACCCAGACTTCACCTAAGTCAAGCTCTCTTTCAGGTATTTGGAGAGTGAGTTAGCAGACAGAAGAAAATGTGCTTTCTTCTGGATGAACGTGAATAAGCAGATTATGAGAATAAGCTATTAGAGATGAAAACTTCTTAGGTTAAGATAATTAACAATTTCAATAATTCAGATGAAGAGTTCAATCAATTGATTGGATATACAGTCAATATTTTGATTGCTAAGAAGGATCCGATTGTATGGATACACCCTTCTTCAGCTGCTCAACTGCTGGTGGGAACCTGAGTTACTTCCAACTTGGAGCAGTGATATAAACATGAATAGATAATTATTTCAAGGAAGATAGGCTTTCTTTATTTCTGGAATAAATATCTAGGAGTGAAATGATTGTATAATGTGTCAGGGGAACATTGTAAGCACCGCCAATGCTTTCTGCAGTGATTGTTCAATTGCCCATTCCCACCAGCAGTACATGGGACTTGTATTTCTTATGCATGCTCACCAGCACATGGCAAAATAAATATTTTTATTTTTGGCAATCCTAAAAATTCAGAGTGATATTTCATTGTGATTTCATTCAATTCCCCTTATAACAGGTACAGTGGAGCATATTTTCGTGATCTTACTTGCTTTCTTTAGTTTGTTAATATTCTGCTGTGGATTGTCAAGCTCATCGTAAGTGCTATGTTCTTGCCTGTCTTCTTTGATGAAATGACTCTAAGTGTTTCTGTCATTTTTATTGGCTTGTTGGCTTTTTTGCATTTGTTCATGTTCATCTTTAATTTTTAAAAAAAATTTTTTTTGGTACATTACAGTTTTCCTTAAAAGCAAGGGCTCACTGGTCCACTGAATGGAGTTCAATAAATAAGCAGTAAAAAGACCATAGTTCAGCAAGACTGTAGGCAAGGGCTATACACAATAATCAAGTGAACACATATCCAGTCCATTCATATACAGTAACTTTTTAAGTAATCACAGCTCATTGAAACTATGAGAGTGTATCATTTTCAACCATTCACTGGAGAAATAGTTAAGAGAAAGATTGTCAAAAACACTGTATTTGTAGGAAAGCTATTACAGGCAACATGATCATTTCTTTTTTATTTTAAATTTTAGGTTCCACATATAAGGGCGAGCATGGAATATTTATCTTTCTATGTCTGGCTTATTCTACATAACATAATTTCCTCCGGTTGATGAAAGTGATAGCATTTCATTCTTTTTGCAACTTATCATATATAGCAGAGGTTTTTTTTTGCTTTGTTTTGTTTCTTCTCATCTGACGGTGGGCACCTTGGTCGATTCCATCTTTTGACTCCTGTGAACAGGGCTATTATAAACATAGACGTGCAGGTATCTTGACACAATATGTTCATGTTTTTTGGGTAGATTCCCAGTAGGTTTGCTGGTTCATATGGCAGGTCTATTTCTAGGTTTTTAAAAATTTTTTAAAGAAATCTCCATATTGTTTCCACAGTGACACATTCCCACTAACAATGTGTTTGCCTTTCCCCACATCCTTGCCAAGAATTGTTACTCTTTGTGTTTTGGAAAACAGCCACTCTAACAGGGTTAAGATAATATCTCATTATGGTTTTGATGTGCATTTAGATGATGGCTAGTGAGGTTGAAAATGTTTTCACGGATTTGTTGGCCATGTGTATTTCTTGTAGTGTGAACTGTCTGTTGAGGCGCTCTAGCCACTTCTTGATTTCTGCATTTATGAAAGCTAAGAACTCCAGTGATCTGCCGTCTGCAATCAGGAGAAACAGCATTGCTGGTGATGTCATTCATTCTCAATTTAAGTGCCTGAGGACTAGGGGAACCTTTGTTGAGTCCAAAGTAGGAGAATAAGGGGCAAATGGCTTAAGTACTGCAGGCTGAAAACCCAAAAATCTCCAGGGGCAGAAAGATAAATGTTCCACAAAAGTCAATTTACCTTTCTTCCATCTGTTGATGTATTTGACTCCCAACAGGTTGGAAAACACCAGCCCATGGCGCTAAAGGTTAGCTTCCTTCATTCTGCCCACTGATTTAAATACTAGAATCTTCTGGAAACTTCATAAATACAGCCCAGAATAATGCTTCATCAGCTATCTGGGTATCTGTTGGCCTAATCAGATCTACACATAAAGTTAACCTTTTTGGTCTTGGTAAAATAGCTTGTCTTACAGGCTATTTTATCTGATACTATGATAGTGTTCTAATTGCATAATATATATCTCTACATCATCTTATTTTTCACCTGTGTTTTTTTTATTTAGAGAAAGAATATTTTTAGATAGTTGGGCCTCACATTTTTACCCATTCTGTCAATCTATGCTTTTTAATTGGTGTGCTCATTCCATTTTTAAATTTATCAACTTGCTATTTTTCTGTTTATCCATCTGTTCTTTATTCCTCAGTTTTTTGTCTGTGTTCATTTGACTATTATAGCATAATATTTCCTGTACTGACTTATTATCTATACCTTTTTTTTTTGGCTTTTGAGTTTTTTTAGTTGTTGCCTTAAGATTTGTAATATATTGTTTTTAACAACAGTCATTAGTTTTATGATATAAGAAACTTACAGAATACTTTACCTCTTATGATTTTCACATTGGTATTTTCATATATGATCTATGTATACATGCATATGAAATATGTGAGTATGCTATGGCAGAATTATTTGCCATTCTTTCAGGTTAAATGAGTAAATTTTTTAAAGTCAAAGCAATGTGTCGTGTAGTTACTCACATGTTTGTTATTTCTGATTATCCTTACCTCTTCATGTAGACAAAAATTCATATCCCAGAACACATACTTTCAATAAATTAACTCATTTGAATAATTATCTACCACCTTCATTTTCTAAAAGTATATGGGTTCTTCTCCTCTAGATATGATTTTGACACCTGATGCTCTTCCACTTTCCTGTGGCTTGCCTGCTTATGATGACAAGTCAATGGTATCTTATGTGTGTTCTCCTTTATGTAATGGACTTTTCATAGCAATTTTGAAGATATTCACTTTCATAAATGGTTCCCAGTAATCATCATATGTCTTAGACTTTCTTTGTATTTACCCTGGTTTGACATTCTTCACTTTCTTTTTTATTTATAGCTTTTAAATAAATTTGGGAAATTTTAGCTATCATTTTTATAAATACATTTGTTGTCCACTCCTTACGCTCTTTCTATATCTAAAACACAGAGTGTTTGCCCACAGATCATTAAGATTCCATTTGTTTGTTTTTAGGAAATTTTAGCTTTGAGAGTTTCCTCTGCCTGTCTTCACTTTCACTTGTGTGTTTCCTTCTTTTTCTCTCTCTCTTTTTTTTATTTTTGACAATCTTTACATAGTTAATTAAGGTAAAAAGGTTCAAGGGCCATAGGAAAGTGGGCAAGACTATTATTTTCATATTGTTTCCTTCATGTATCTGAGATAAAGGGGGATAATGAGGGAGAAACCCCCACCCAGTTTTCCACCCACCCCAGGTCCCGGATGTGGGGCGTGCTCCGAGATTCTTGCTCGAGTGGTTTTGACAGTATGTTTCCTTCTGTAAGTTTATTTTCGTCAGATTTCCTCCAGTGAAATACACATTTCAAACATTTTATATTTTGGCTATAGAAACTCCTTTAATATCTTCTCACAGATTCCAGTTTTGTCCTAATTATGTACATGCATTTGTTCAAGTCATTTAAATATATATTGCATACATTTTTTCTAGATCTTCTCATTTCTTGACTAATAATGTTATTGTTCCTATAATATTTTGAGCTGTTGCTTATTTTTCTTTTGACTGAATCATGTTTTCTAGCCTCTTGCTATGTCTAGTAATTCTACTTGTCAAACATTAATATTAGGTGTTAAGACTCTAGATATTATTTTACTGTGTGAAATATTAGGGAAAATATTGAGTTTGACTCTGACAGAAGTTAATTTATTCATTAATAATATTGCTCCTGACACGGTCTGCTTTAAAGCTTTGCTTGAGTGGATCTAAACAAGCCAGCATGGTTATTCTAGTTCTGCTGCAATGGCATGGCCTGCCTAAGCACTCTATTCTGTATCTCAAGTTCAAAATCTCCCATTTCAGGGTAGTTCCTAGAGTTCAACTTGACCTCCCTAGTACCTGAAGCTCCCTGATCATCATTTTTTGCAAGGCCCTGTGCAATAGCCTAGTGGCTAAAGTCCTCACCTTGCATGTGCCAGATTTCCACATGGGAACCGGTTCATGTCCCAGTGGACTTGCTTTCCATCCAACTCCCTGCCTGTGACCTGGGAAAGCACTCAAGGATGGCCCAAAGCCATGGGACCCTGCACCCACATCGGAGACCCAGAAGAAGCTCTTTTAGGTTCAGATCAGCTCAGTTCTGGCCATTGTGACCACTTGGGGAGTGAATCAATGGATGGGAGATCTTTCTCTCTGTCTCTCCTCCTCTCTGTAAATCTGCCTTTCCAATAAAAAAAAATAAATCTTTTTAAAAAGTAATATCCAATGCCACAGTGCCCTGGAAATTTTCAGATACTTCTAAAATACTTTTCTAAGTCTTCAATATTCATGAGAATTTGCTCAGTTTGATTTGCAAAAACATATTCCCTTTCCAGTTACACACACAATGTCTAAATTTCAAGGATATGAATAATATTGACTAGACTGATCAGGACTACTTAAAAAATAAACTAAAGTTACTCTAGGATGTGAGGGAAAAAAGCACCCTCGTGTACTGTTGGTGAGAGATTATAACCTAGTGTAATGTACATGGAAGACATGATGGAGATACCTCACAACTCTGGAAACAGATCTACTGCATGACTCAGCCATTCTACTCCTGGGAATTTACCCAACGAAAATTAAATCACCACTTGAACATTATCTGTGCTTCCATCTTTATAACAGCTCAAATTACAATAGCTCTATGGAATCAATATAGATAGATGTCCATCAACTGGTGTCTGGATCAATTGCTTCACATTTACATGTTGCAACAGGATTCAACCAAAAAAAAAAAAAAAAGGAAAGATCCTTTCTTTTGCAACAAAATGAATGTAACTTGAACACCGTTAAGCTTAGTGAAATAAGCCAGTCTCCCAAAAGAAAGACATCATGTATTTCCCTGATTTGTTGTAACTAATATACAGAGTACCAAAAAATATCAATAAAATGGGTACTTGGAGATTTGATTATTCTCTATAGTCACTCATACTCCTGATGAACAGTGGTTTTTCTGTTTGTTGAATTGGAGTGGAGGATCAAGCTCGTGACTATAAACTAAATGGAAAATATGTCATTGTAAAAACTGAAAAAAAGGAAGGAAGGAACTGAGGAAGTGGGAGTGATGGAGGGTGAGTAGATTGGGGAGTATCATTATGTTCTTAAAACTACATATATATGGAGTACATGAAATTTATTCCCATTATATAAATAATATTTTTTAAAACGTGTTGTTTTCCATCTTCCTCTCTCCTATCAGTTGGAGAAAATGAATTAAAACTATTAAGTGATTTATTAGGGAAAATGTGGATTGAGGGGGAAAAATGAGAGCAGAGAGAGGTGTGGACAGTGAGGCAAATCCAGCAGCATTACAAGGAGGGACTGGATGCAGGGAAAATGTCACACTGCTTTGAGAACGTCCAGATCAGATGAATATGGGAAGCCCACAGAAAAGGGTACCTTCCAGAAGGACTTCTGTTGGTAAGGAATGGACAGTATACTGAGGCTGGGCTTAGTGACCGCTTACAGTGCGTTTTTCCTTAAAGCAAGGTTTGCACTGTGAACTGCTGTAGCTGCTATGCAGGAGACAACCAAACCTCTCTGGACAGCCTGAGAAAGGCCATGGTGGTGATGTCTGGGCACTGTCCTGGTATCACTCCCATGCTGCAATGGAAAGAGGAGGTGTTAAGTCACATGAATCAGAATGTTTCCTGCACCAGTTAAGACAGGAGGCGTTGTGCACGTGTTGGTGGTAGGCAATGGGTTTAACATCCTCTGTGTTTTTGACCTATCTTCTTTCAAAGTAATGGACATATATTTTAAGACATGTTTCTTTTTCTCAAAAGGCAGTTAGAGAAAGAAGGAGGTCTTCCATCCACTCTCGAAATGGGTGCAGTGACATTAACTGGGCCAGGTGGAAGCCAATAGCCAGGAACTCCATCTGAGTCTCCCTGTAGGATGCAGGGATCCAAGTATTCTCCATTGTCTCCCAGACTCATTTGTAGGGAGCTGGATTGGAAGTGGAGCAGCTTGGCTCAAACCAGCACTCGCATCAAATACTGGCATAGCAGAAGTAGCTTAACTGTCTGTACCACAATGTTGGCCCTCAGCAATGGACATTTTTTAAAAGTGAAGGAAACATTAGATTTTACTTCATCATCTTTCTTTTCTCCCCATTTCACATTGGTGAAAGATAATTTATGTAGACATTCCATCTCAAGAGTGTTAATTAGATATCTCATAAGTTGCAAGAATGATCTTGACTTTCTCTTGTTTTGGCTGTTAAAACAATACCAAGTCATAATTCACTTTGAATCCTTTCAATTTCAACTTGTTTTCCTTGACCCCGGTAGCTTAGCGTTACATCTTCAGACAGCTACTATTGTGAATGGCTTTGATTGTTAAACAGCAGTTATTTAAATATTTATGGTCAATCTGTTCCAAAATAATATTGAAAGCAGCAGGGCACAGTTTAAGAAATACATAAAAATCAATGGAGCAAATTTATGTATCAGAAGATCTACATTTCTAACTAAGTGCCAGATTTTCCATTTATAATTTTTGCAAATGAAACACTTTGGGTAGCCGTAAATACTGACCTCTCTGAGTCCTCCTCTGTGAATTATGATTTTGCAGTGATAAACAGAGAGCAGTGTTTGATTTGCAGGCTGAGCTATACAAAGCAAGAGCTCAGGGCTAATGCCTTTGATCATTCTAATTCATTTTAACTGGCCAAGAGGGAGCTGATAAAAAGTGTGTCTCATGTCTGTTATGACACCTTTTTCTCTGCAGCCTCAGTACCTAGAATTGTGTCTGATGCCATCAGAGCATCACTGAGTAATTTTATTATAAATGTGGGAGATTGTAGTCAACATAGGACATTGCCTATTTTAGCCCATACACCAGTTTTCCTGTAAGGGCTCCTATAACAAATGACACTGAAACAATACCAGCTTTTCCAATTCTCCCCAGCTCTCAAATAATTTAGTGAACTAAGCTATTTCTTTTTTTTAAATCATCATTTCAACATTTACTGTGGATTTTAGAATATAGATAGACACATGGAGTTTTCTTTTTAGAAGGGGACTTAAAGATATTGCAATCCGGAGATAACAAATGCATTTATTTTAAGTTCAAGAGAAAAACAAAATGCTCTTTTCCAATAAGTTGTTTTCAGAGGAAGGTGGGCACATGAACAGATCGAGTATAACTGTCCATCCTGACAGATGGCCTCATCTTGAACACTTCCAAAATAGGAAAGCACTGCTTCCGTCTTCATGGAAAACCATTCTATATAAATGTCTGCATCTAGCTTTCTAGCTTCTACACTTTTGAAGTCACTTTAAAAATAAACCTACTCTCATTCTATGTATCAACACTATATATTTGAACACAGTTTTGTTGGTTCCAACTGCCTCCCTTTTTTTTTTGTCAGCCTCCAGCCCTTTCACATCTTTGGCATTCTCAACTAGGATGCTTAAAGCTTTGTGACTGGTGTGTGTGTGTGTGTGTCCATCTGTCTCTACAGACAAATTTAAGTGTTCCTGTTTTCATGATCTTCCACCTGATCTAGGGCTTCAATTCCCTCTTCAAGACACTGGCTCTAACCTTGCAGTTCAAAGATCCTTCTCCTTGGCAGGATAGATGAGCACCAGAAATGCTGCAGGCTTCTCTTACTGTCGTCTGTTGAAATGACATCATCTTTTCCAAGCAGCAGGCTTTAAGCTAGCTTGTTTTCCTTCTTGCTCAAAATCAGATTTAAAACACCTCTCACCAAATCTAAGACATGCTTTTTAATCCATAGGTTATTTTACATTGCAGCTGTATTTGATACTGTTGATCAATTCCTTCTTCCTGAAACTCTCTATTTCCTTAACGTCAGTAAATTTGGTTTTTGAATTTCCTCTTCTCCTTCTCTGTAATCCCTAATGGGCTTTTTCTCTGTGGGTTTCTCTCCCTCATTGTGCCCCTCCTCTGCTGCTGATGCTACAGACACAAGAATCCTTGTCTCTACCTAAACGATATCCAGACATGGGCTTACATCCCCCTGGTCTTGACCACCTTGCATCCTAAGCATGCCAAACAATGCCTCCAGCTCCAGACTTGCCCCTATGGTTCAGATTCCAAATACCCACATTCCAGTGTGACTAAAATGGAACTCATTGTCTCCCACCTGCCAAGCGTGTCCTCTGTTATTCTCACCAATAATGTCTTATCACAGAGATTAGCATCTCATTCTTCCCAGTCATCCAAATAAACTCAGATGTCATCTGCTTCTGGTCCATTCCTACAATATTCACCAAAACCAACTGATTTTGTTGTCCATGATTCTTGATTCCATCCCTGGTTTTTTTTTTTTAAGATTTATTTTATTTTTATTTTGAAGAGAGGTCTTTCATCTGCTGACTCACTATCCAGATGGATAGAATGACTGGAGCTGAGCTGATCTGAGCCTGGGAACTGGGAGTTTCTTTTTGGTCTCTCATGTGGGTGCAGAAACCCAAGGAGCTGGCCATCCTTTGCTGCCTTCCTAGGCCATTAGCAGGGACCCAGATAAGAACTAGAACATCTGGCACTCGAACCAACAGCTATTTGGCTAAGCCTACTACACCACAATGCCAGCTCTCACCATTCCCTGTTCTTAGAACCCTAATTTTGGGGGTTTAGATAATCTGTTTCCTTAGGTTGGAATTTTGTGATGACTTCCTTACATGATTGTCATTGCATTTGGCCCTGTTTTCCTTTAGTCTTTTATTCCTCTGCTCTAGTCTTTACCTTGAAGCCAGGATAGTCCATGTAAAATGTAAAGTGGATCATGTCCCTTCCTCACTTTAAATCCAAGTTGTCCTTTTCCTGAGACATGAAATTCCAGAGCATGGTACTTAGGATAGTACAGGGCTCACCCCATAATTCTCTACACCTTTGCATTTTCTCACCCCCTTACTCTGGAATAGAACCTGTAATTATGCTTAAATGCTTGTGAAATTTTCTTACCTTTTTTTTTCATTTTTAAACTTTGATTGATTGAGTAGCCATTCCACTTAAGAAAATGCATGAACATAGGAAATTATATGGCATAGGAGGTATGAAACAAAAATCAATGTGGTTGAGAAAGCAAATCAAAACGGTAGTAGAAAAAATCATGCCTTTCTGACTAAGCAATGTGGACGTCCTTCTGAAGCCATAAAAAGCCAATGAAAATTTTAAAACAGGGTAATGATGTAAGAGCATTAATTCTACCAGAGCCTTTAGAATTGACTGGGAGAAGGAGGCTCCGAAGATAGGTTAGTCATTCATTCAGGAAATGTTTACCTGACAACTTCTGCATGTCAAGCATCATTTTATGAATGAAACAGAAAGAAACTCTGCCCCCTCATGGGATTCTCGTGTTTGTAAAAGACACAAATCATAAGTAATTATAAACACATAAACATACAACCTATAAAGGCAGTTCTAAATATTCAAGGAAGGGGCAAATGTTTGGCCTGGTGCTTAAGATGCCAGTTCAGATGGTCACATCTCCTGGCTGAACAGTGGGTTTGAGGACTGAGTGCAGGTCTGGGCACCACCTTCCTGCATATACATACCCGGAAGCACAGCAGTGTTGGCTCAAGTAGTTGAGTGCCTGTGGATTGGGCTGGACTCCTGGCTGCCTGCCTCAGCCCTAGCCAGAGGCAGTCGCAGGCATCTGAAGACTGACAAAGCGAACGGGAAATTCTCTTTCAAGCAAAACATAAGTAACGTCTTTTTTGAGAATGTAACAATATAGACAGTAAAAACATTGGAGTGGACCCAGAAGGGACTGTGATGGGGAAGGCCTTCTTTGAGGTCCAGGAAAGGAATATTGCAAGGACTTTGTCTTGGCTGACATGGCAGGCCACTGGGATTTGAACAGCATGGCATTATCTGACTGCTGTTTCTAAAGGATAACTCTGCTGTGGAGCTGATCTGAGCAAGAAGACCACAGCAGAGGGCGTGGCCAAGAAGCCATGGCAAGGTGTAGATGGTGACTTTGGCATTCCAGCTGTGGAATTGGTGGGTGGTAATCAGATGCAATAAACAGCTGGGTGTGGAGCGCGTGTGAGAGGAAGAGCATCACTCAAGACAGGCCCTCACTCAGTAGTGATTTAGTTGTTTTTATGTATTGCTGGGTTTCCATTTGTGAGGAAGGCATTTGTAGCCCTTTGATATCAGGCTACAAAAACTAGAGTTTCCTTCTGACAGATAGGTGAATGTCTGTGTACAATATGAGCTTGTAATTGTGCCTGCATCATTTTGACTCTGAATTTTAACTTTATGAAGTGATTTCTCACCTACTACTAAAACTATTTCTGTGTTTGGCTATATTGACCATTAAAAATACATTAAAATATCTCCAGGTTCACTAGCAAATATATATGTATACTACATATACATAGTATTCTATAATTTCTATAAATTCGATGTACATGTATGTGAGTATAAATAATTTCACACTAGAATTGTCAAACTGATGACCATTTCTATATATCCCAAATATCTAGACATAATCTTTAAAAAATCAATATGATAATAAAAATCAATGAGAAATGTTTGTTGGAATAAATTTAGGATTTCAGGTATTTTATTTTTTACACTTCACATGTCCTAAAATTTTTTTGTGTTTTCCCCAATCATTTGTCTAGATGCACGGAGCAGTTTATAGACACCTACCTCTACAATATGTTTTAAATGTTCCTTCCCTCTCAACTTCCTTCCCCTTTTCTTTTCAGAAAGTCAACCAATATATGGAGTTCTATATTAAATATTAGATATTGATGCAAGAAGATACACTATCTGCCTTCATGGAATTATCAATTAACTAAAGATCCATCCCTTACCTCTTTTATTTGAGAATTTTAAAGATCTTATAGAAGTATATTAGGGGATCCTCAAAAAATTCATTAAAAATCTGCATTCTGGATTCATGGATTTCAACATTTTTGTATCAAAATAAACTCATGGTATATATTAATAATATCCTTGTATAAACAAAAGGAAAGAAAGATTAAGTGAGGGTGGTCTTACAAAGTAAATAATATGAATTTGGGAATGGGATTCGTATAAAAATATACCTAAAAACACTCTATCATGTTTACTCAAATCGTTCCCCCAATCAGCACAAAGGGAAAAAACAGCATGCTTCCCTCCTATTCACAAGATGAAAGCTCAATTTCTTGGAAATAATACATTTCTTCTTGCTCCTGAGTTGTGAAGATAATTTCTCTAGTAAATAATAAAGGCATATGACAGGTTTTCCATAAGATCTTTCTGAGGATAGTGTAGCAGTGGGACTTACAGCAACTATCCTTATAATATTTTTTGGATTCAAATTAATAGCATACCATTAAAACAGAGATTGTTAAGGTGGCCCAAACAGTGTGTCCCCAGGATGACTTATGGGCTTAGCTTCCCACAGTGATGCTTCTACTAAGAAAAGCAGCAGAAAGATAAGTTCTGCAACCAGAACCCCATGTTCTTTTGTATTGATTGCAGATTAACGTTTGACAATTAGTCAAAGAGAAATCAGGGTAGCTGATAAGTGAAAAAGACAAAACAAAAACTCTCATTAGTCTCAAAGACATTGGCATAGGAGTGCTAAGGAGATGGTTAATCCAAGGGTCATTTGCTATGATGCCGACTGCCCAAAGTGTTCAGGCCATGCTGTGTGCTTGATGTGTATTACCTCACTTACCATAAGCTTGTATGAGTCATTGTCTTCCCCGTGTGGATAAGGAACAGCAGAGTCCTGAGTGATTCAGCAATTCCCCATGGCTGCAGAGCTTGCACAAGGCAGGCATGCTTTCACAGAGGTGAGCAAGGGAAGTTGACCTTCAGAGTGTGTTTGCTTTACTGCTATCCCTACTGCTTAACAAATGTGAGAACTTGAACCATCTGGTTCAGTGGCTCTTCTCAGGTGCAGTCCTTGGACAGCAGTGATGGGAATCAAATGAATGAGGCACTCACCTCCCATGTAAAATGAAGGGGAGCACTTACAAGGCAGTAATCAAGGTGATTCATGTTTTAATGCAGTATCTAGATAAGCCAGAATGAATGCAATAATTGATGATGAATAAAATCAACATTTAATAAAAGTGGGATCCTTATCTTACATAAAGAATAGACTTCTTTTGTGTTACCTATCTCTCCTTTTGGCACTTTCATCTCAGCCTAAGTGTCTGGAGCAAGAACCTCTGCTAGGAATGTTTCTTGGAATGAAGATACTCAAATCTGTACCAAGACTATTCAATAATCCATACTTGAATCAGGCCTCCAGATGTCAAGGATGCAAGTTTAAGTTGAGAAGTTGTCTAGTTTCGTGTCTTTTTCATATGACAGATAGGCAAAGGACTCGGGACTTGGGCGTGAGACTGGGATGCTTTCTGCTCTGCATGGCCCCCTATTGGCCCAGATGGGGTTGGCTCTCAGGATTTCCTGGAGCCTGTTTCTTTCTAGGAGATGAGAAAATTTGCTACTGAAAATTGCAGTGTTCTCATCTCATGCTTACATATAATCAAATAGAGGAAGAATCACTTAAGACTTCATGAGGCCTACGGTCATGGATTTCAACCTCAGTGAAATAATAGAATCACCAGAGGAGCTGGAGATCTGGTACAGAACTCACCCAAACTAAGTTAAACCGACACTTTGTGGACAAAGTTTGTGTGTTGGTGGTGGTGCTATTGTTTTCACTGCTTGGGTGATTGTCGTGTGCAGGAGAACCATGATGTGGGAGGATCTAGACTGGAGCCAATGCAGCATTCACTGTCACTCTCCACGAATCATTCTTACTGGCTTCCTTGCCATCATCCTCTTTGTTTTGTATTTGTGTGAACATTTAATCAACAAATTTATCCTGCAATGTAATTTATAAGGGCAGGGACCCAATCTTCTTTGCTTATCATTTAGTCCACTGCAGCTGCCTAGTCTCTGGAACACAGAAGGTGTTCAATAAACATTTGCTCAAATAATGAAAGAATGAGAACCTAAGCACTATGCCAGATGAAAGAATATTCTTCTGGGTCTGCTGAATTGCACAGGCAAGATCTCAGACTGGAGTCTACTCTTTCATCCAGGGTCTGATGTTTCCTATCCCTGTTACCTTTGACCATCTTAGGCTTCCATCTATTTTGGTAGTTCTTAAACTAAACTTTGCCAAACCCATCAGGATTGGCAAAAGGAAAGCAGAATGAGCATGTGGAATGAAGTCAGTTTCTATCTGTTTCTGGGTAATATATTGATTGGAAGGAAAAACAATTCAAGAATCAGTGAACTAGATGATACCGGAAACTCCTTCCAGCTGATCATTTCTGTGACAGCGACAGTTTTCCAAAGGCATCGTGACTCAGGGAGTTATGAGAAGACACAACAGCTGGCACAGTCACGTTCTTGTTTTTCTAGAAGGTGACAAAATGCGTGCAATACAGGTGCGCTTTTCCTTTCAGGAAAAGCCTCCTTGGAAATGATGCCCACATATTCAGTTACATCTGTCCAAGCAAAGCCCTGTGAGAGACAGCAGCTCTGAGTCACTGTCACTTCCTGGGCTGGCATAGCAATAGGCTTTCCAGATTGTCAGGCTCGATTAAGAGTGTTTACTGAGAGCACATTCCTGGGCAGGTGCTACAGTCACAAAGCTGCAAAAATAATGAAAACACTTGCATTGTCCTTGTGCTCACCTTATCCAGGAAAGTGCCTCTTGCAGGTGAACTTCGCCTCGCTTTGCTCCTTCCTTGGTCTCCAGGGGAAAAAAAATCATAACAAAAGAAATTATAGAATTTCCCTGAGACTTTTATGTAGGGCTTGCAAAGTGAACAGGATAATTACAATTATTTCCTGCAGTAATAGACCCTGTCGGAGCTCTCCAGGTGCTATAGAAGGGGGAAGGAGATGGGATGCAGAGATCAGCTCTCTCCCCACTTACCTAGTATGCAACCCACTCATCGGTCTTACATTTGTTGTTTCAGCCAAAATTTCATTTAAAGTACAGGTTACGTAGCTGTAGGAGAAAGAGTAGGTCTCAAAAGCCATGCATTTGGATGATGCAAATAAAATCCACCACTTACATTTGCTAAATTACCTGAATTCTTTACACCTAAGATGCCTGGATAATCTCTTTCCTCCTTTGTCCACAGAAATGTTGCTAGGTTTCAAAGTGTCCGCTTTGTTCACTAAAATTAAATTGCATCCATTTCAAAATGTGTACTACATTGTATTATTCAGTCTGCTTTCAGTTCAAAATAATGACTACATTTATATATTATTTAAGTGAATACTCTATTTTCTCTCTCTCTCTCTTTTTTATAACTACACCTTTTAATTTAATGGTTCTCAAATGTTAACCTGCATCAGAATCACTGGCAAGGCTTGTTAAAATGGGGAGTAAGAAGCAGGTCCTGCCACAAGTTTTGAATTCAGTGAGTCATGGCTAGCGCCTGGGAATCTGCATTTCTAGTAAGCTCCCAGGTGGCATTAATGCTGCCAGCCCAAGATCTACACACCGAGGAACTTACTTTAATTCAAAATGACACTTTCAGTGGCGTTCTGAAGAACAGGTGAGAGAAGGTAAAAGGCAACGTCCATCAATGCTGCACCGGCTCAGGCAGCTAATCTGGAGGGCTGAGCAGATGGTCAGGCTGGAAGCTCTCCCTTATCCTGAATCATCCTGAGTGGCTGCTGCTTGTACAGTCTTCTCCAGCAGTCCGAGGAGGACATGCCTGCAGGAAGGGATCTGCAAGTTGGAGTAGCTCTTCTGAATCCAAATTCCCCCTTCTCCTTCAGACCTGCCTTCATGGCTTGAAATGTCCTTGAAACGTCATCGTTCAACGGCTCTCTTTGTAAGGCACTGCACCTGTTGCTGTCCCAGTATATTTCATGTGGCAATCCCATAACACAGACTGGGAAAATTACACACAATGAAAGTTCATGACTCATGGGGCCAGAGGCTGGGAAGGACAAGAGCATACCACGACTACCTGGTGAGGATCTGAGTATGGCGTCATCAGGAGCATGGAGCATGTGCATGACACAAGGGGCGAAGCTGAAATAGTCATCTTAACAAGAACTCGCACCCAAGGCAACTAACCCACTCCTGGAATGGTAGCATGAATCCACTGATAAAAAACAGTGCCTTAATGGTCTAATCACTTAATAAAAGCCCTCCCTCTTTATACCATCACAATGGGAATTACATTTCAAAGTGAGCTTTGGAAAGAACATGCAGACCAGACCATTCTAACCCTGGGCCCTCTAAGCTCTCGTCCTTGTCACATACAAAGTATGTTCATTCTCTCCCAGTAACTCTAAAAGTCTTAAGTTACTCCATGCAAATTGATATTAGTGAGATTCAAAATCTTCTTCATCCTGATGCAAATCCCGTCCAATGGTAAGCCTGTGAAATCAAGACAGGTTATCTGCCAATTTCTTTTTTTTTTAAGATTTATTTATTTTTATTGGAAAGTCAGATATACAGAGAGGAGGAGAGACAGAGAGGAAGATCTTCTGTTCAGTGATTCACTCCCCAAGTGGCCTCAACAGCTGGAGCTGAGACAATCTGAAGCCAGGAGCCAGGAGACTGTTCTGGGTCTCCCACACGGGTGCAGGGTCCCAAGGCTTTGGGCCATCCTCTGCTGCTTTCTGCAAGTAAGGATCTGGGTGGGAAGCAGGGCCACCAGGATTAGAACTGGTGCCAATATGGGATCCCAGCGCATGAGAGGCAAGGACTTTAGCCACTGGGCTACTGCTCAAGGCCCCTGTCTGCCAATTTCTAAGACAGGAGGGTGAGACAGAGCACAAACATTTCAAAAGGGAGAAATTGTCATTAAGGGGATCATGGGTCCCAAGTAAGTTTAAATAATGAAATCAATATTAAATTATAAAACGAGAATAATATTTTTTTGCTTCATGGTCTGGACACACTGGGGAGTTTGGACTCTCCAAAGTTTTGGGCTGCCTCACCCTTACAGCTTTCCTAGACTCACCCCTGCAGTAATCCACACAAATTTGAGTCATGTTGATATGGTTCTGAGATCTTGGTAATGGCTGTACTTTATGGGCTAGTGATAATTCACTGGCTGTGAGATAGCCCCTGTTTATACTTGGCATTGCGCTATGGAGTCTCTGTGAAATCTCTGATCCTTCAACAAGTCTCTGGGTCCTCGGGTATTAAGTGGCATCCTTTGAGATCTAGGTAGAGGTGCCAAGCCTCCACAGCTCTTGAATTCTGTGTGTCTGTAGAATTCAGATTTAGTGAATGCTGCCATGGTTTATGGGTTGTGTCTTAGGGATACTGGAGAGTGACCATTAATGCAGCTGGGCCCATTTGACCCCAGGCTAGAGCAATCAAGGGACAGTATCTAAGAGCAGGGGCAGCAGGAATCGGGCAGCTGTGGACAGCAAATCTGTGTAGGACACCCCAGATCTGTTCCCTGAAACCATTCCACCCTGCAAGAGCTCTGGGTGGGCCTGTGGTAGGAGGGGTATGCTTCAAGATCTGCGAGATGTTCTTGACATCTTGCCCCCACTGTCTTGACAGCTTCTGGCTGTCTTCTATCCCAGGTCATCTCTTTAGGAAACTGTTGCTTGGCTGGGTCCCACCCTTGTTTTGCTTCCCAGACACATCTTATTTTTCTTTATCTGGTTGGATTTTGAATCTTCCACAGGGCTTCATTTTGCTTCTTTTTTTATTACAAGCTGTCTTTCAGCCACTCCTTTCTTCTCACTTTTCATTGTATGCTGTTAAAAATATTCACGCAGCAGTCTGAAAGTTTGCTGCTTAGAAATGTCTTCCAGCACTTATTCTAGCTCATTACTCTTTTTTTCTTTCATTTTTTTTCAATGGATACATAATAATTGTGCATAAGTACAGAATATAGTGTGACATTTCAATATGTGTCTACAGTGTCCGGTGGTCAGATCATAGTAATTGGCATAAATTTCTCTTCAGACATATCATTTCTTTGTGTTGGGAATGTCTAGGACCTTCGCTTCTAGCTATTTGGAAATGCAGAATTAATTTTTATCATCATATCTTACCAGGACGCAAGAGAATAGAAGTTCTTTCTCCTAGCAACTGCATCCTTGCATCCATGAATCACCCTCTCTCCATCTCTTCTTCTTTTACACCCTTCCCAGGCCCTGGTAACTATATTTCTATTCTCTACTACTTCGAGATCAGCTTTGTAGCTTCCATAAGAAGTGCGGACATGTAGTGCTGCTTTTCTGGGCCTGACTTATTTCATTGAGCCTGTCAGTTCCTCCCATGATGCTCCCCTGATCCTCCCAGCGTTTCATTTTTTTATGGCCAAATATCCCTCCATTTGTAAATATACCGCATTTTAATCCCTCCATCTTATAAATTGTTGATGACATATATTGGCTGTTGAGTGAACAGTTGAGCACAGGTGTCTTTTCGGCAAACTGATTCCTTTGGATGTAAACCCAGTCGTGGGATTGTTAAATCATACAATAGTTATTCTCCTAGGATTTGTTTGTTTGTCTGAAGTGCTTGCATACAATTTTATTTTTTGAATTTTTATTTATTTTATTATTTGATGATACAGTTCCATGACTCTGGGATTTTTCTTCCATTTTCCCAAGCACACTGTGTTACCCCTGTATCATTGCAATAGTAGTCTTTCATAGACAGTCATAAGTCCATCATTCAGCTATTCAAGTGTATTCGGACTTTGTAGGCATTGAAAATGGCAGAGAGCGCAGCATCTTATTGTCAAGATGCATTCAGCAATCTCATTGGGAGTCCATCTTTTATTTGGAAGTAAAGATGCATACTGCCTTGTATCTTCATATCTCAATATGGTAGTTTCTATTACACAGTTGCTATTTATCCCTTTAAATGGAAAGCCATAAAACAAAATCAACAACAGGAAGAAAAAATAGGAAATTAACAACAATATAAAATTAAATAAATGTTGTTGAATGACCAATGTGTAACAGAAGAAATGAAAAAAAAACCTTCTTGAAGCAAACAGTGCTACTGTGTGACCTGTGAGTCACTGGGGAAATAAAAAAATTTAATGAATTAAAATAAAAATATCAAAATCTGTGTGGTATAATAAAACAGTATTAAAAAGGATATTGAATTTGTATTTGCATGAAGGTTCCCTTACATCAGAGAGAACAGGTCATATTTGTCATTTTGGGATTGACTTATTTCACTGAGCACAATGGTCTCTAGTTGGGACCGTTTTCTTGCAAATGGTAGAATT
The DNA here is from genome assembly GCF_017591425.1 of Ochotona curzoniae. Taxonomy (NCBI): domain Eukaryota; kingdom Metazoa; phylum Chordata; class Mammalia; order Lagomorpha; family Ochotonidae; genus Ochotona; species Ochotona curzoniae. The sequence continues at coordinate 22,759,558 of NW_024464918.1, forward strand.
TCATTCTTTTTAATGGCTGAGTAGTATTCCAAGGAGTAGATGTACCACTATTTCTTATCTACTTCTATTTGGACGGGTATCTGGGTTGATTCCATGTGATTGCTATTGTAGACTGTGCTGCTATAAAATAGGATTATAGATCCCTTTCTCCCATGCAGACTTGATTTCCTTTGGATATATTTCCAAAAGAGGGATAACTGGGTCATATGGCAGATCAGTTTTCAGTTCTCTTAGCACCCTTCATATTGACTTCCATAAGGTTGTGTAACCCTGTACTCCCACCAACAGTAAAGGTGCCTTTCTCCTCATCCTTTCTGCTCCTCACCTCCATTCCAGCAGGTGTTAGAGTTTCAAATCAAGATTCATCTCACTGGAATTAGGTGGAACATCAATGTGGTTTTCATTTGTATTTCCCTGACAGCTAGGGAGCCTGAGCATTTTTTCATGTCTATTAGCCATTTGAATTTGTTCTTTTGAAAAATGTCTGTTCATTTCCTTTGCCTATTTTTTTTAAGATTGATTTATTTCTATTGGAAAATCAGATATACAGAGAGGCGGAGGGACAGAGAGAAAGATCTTCTGTCTGCTGATTCACTCTCCAATTGGCCTCAACTGCTAGAACAGAGCCAATCTGAAGCTAGGAGCTTCTTCCGGGTCTCCAACACAGGTGCAAGGTCCCAAGGCCTTGGGCGATGCTTGAGTGCTTTCCCAAGCCTCAAGCAGAGAGGTGGCTGGGAAGCAGGGTGTTGGGATAGAAACCAGCACCCATATGGGATCCCAACACATGCAAGGTGAGGACTTTAGCCACTGGCCTATTGCACCAGGCCCTCCTTTGCCTATTTCTTCCCAGGGTTGTTTGTTTTCCTGTCATTGAGTTTCTGAAGCTTTTTTGTAAACCCTGGATATTAGTCCCCTGTTACTTGTGAAGTGTGCAAAGATTTTCTCCCATTCTGTGGGTTGGTTCTTCATTTTGTCCATCATTTCCTTTGTTGTACAGAAGCTTCTTGGTTTGATGTAGTTCCATTTGATTATTTTGGCTTTGACTACCTGCGCTCTGGTGACTTTGCTAAAAAGTCTTTCCCAATTCATGTATCTGTTGAGTGCTTCCAATGTTTTCCTTAAATAGTTTGATGGTTTCTGGGTGCAAATTTCGGTTCTTGAACCATTAGGGCTGATTTTTGTATAAGGTGACAGGTGGGGGTTTTGCTTCTTACCTCTATAGGCTGCTATCCAGTTGTCCCAACAGCAGTTGTTGAAGAGACCCAGCTTTTTCCCTGGATTGTTTCCAGTTCTCTTATTGAAGGTTAGTTAGCTGTAAATGTGTGGGCAGTTTCCCAGGGTTTCTGTTCTATTCCACTGATCATCTTCTCTGTTTCTGTACCAGTACCAGACTGTTTTGATGATTGCTGCTCTATAATATGTCTTGAGCGCTGGAATTGTGATTCCTCCAGTTTGATTTTTCCTCTTCAGGATAGCTTTGGCTATTAATGGTCTCTTGTGTTTCCAGATGAACTTTCGTATTGTGTTTTCTGTTTCTGAGAAGAGTGTTGTTGAGATTTTGGTTGGGATTGTGTTAAATCTGCATATACTTTATGGTGATCTGGACATTTTGATGATGTTGATTCTGTGATGTAGGAAGATGGCAAGTTTTTCCATCTTTTAATGTCATCTTCTATTTCTTTTTTTTTTTTAATGTTTTATAATTTGCATGTTAGAGGTCTTTCACTTCTTTGGTTTTGTTAATTCCAAGGTATTTAAGATTCATCTCCACTGTTTTAAAGGGGACTGTACTGACAATTTCTTTCTCTCTGGGACCAGTGTAATGCGCTGAGTCAGAATTGAGTTTGCTGCTGGCTTAGCGCATGCACAGCTCACTGTTATCCCTCTGGTCCTACAGCCTTTGCCATGGTACACAAAATGGCACTCGATGTGGCACTGGTGGTGGTCTGGGCTGTAAAATCCGCCCTTGGATTTGCACCCTGTAAAATGCACCGCCACTTGGGGTCTGCCACTCTGTCCCTGCTGGTGGTCATATCAAACAAATCAGCAGGACAGGCAGTTCTTTGTCTGAATTCACCTCCTGATCTCCTGGTGAACTCCTGTTCACATCTGGTTGCCAATAGAACTCCAGTCACTGACATCTGATCACCACTGGAATATCTGGTCACTGCAGCACTGCTCTGTGTCCCTGCTGCTCCCCAGGGTCTGTGGGTCTCCAGGTGCCCCTCTGCCATGGACCTGTCCTCTCCTTTCTCCTGAAATCTGTCCTCTCTGCTTCACCCTGGCTAATTATTCTCCATCAATTTAAACCTGTGCTCACCTGTACCACTGCCTTGCTCTCTTTTATATTTCTATAATGCTATACAGTTACATTCCCACCAACAGTATATTAAGCATTTTCATTTTTCTATATCCTCATTAACATTTGTTATGTGTTTCCTTTTTTAATAACAGTCATTCAACTAGCTTCTTCACTTGTAAGTTCTATATTCCAAAACACTGCAAGCCGTGGGCACAATTCTTTCAAGTTCTTTGCAACTGCTTAATTAGAATGGTCTTCATTCAAGTTTGCAAAGCTTTATTCTTCATTTCCATCTGAGACCTCATCAGATCGGCCTTTGCTGTTCATATTTCTTTTGTTTATTTTTAAAGATTTATTTATTTTTATTAGGCAAATTAACAGAGAAGGATATCATGACTGAGAAATTGGCATTTGAACCCTGCTAAGAAAAAATTGGAATAGGACACATAGTTCACAACTTGTATTGCTTAGGCAGTTTCTAGCACATTTTACGATAATGAACTATTCCTGCCACCTCTAGAAAGTTCTGAAGGGGAAATCTTGCTTTCCCCTGGATCTTTCCACCTTGTGTTATGCGCACGATTCTTTGCTTGTCCTTATCTCTATCACTTTTAGACATGTTTAATTTTGTCTAACTCTTGGTGCTCATAGTTTTGCTCACTAGAATGTAAACTTTGTAGTATTTTCGTCTGAGTACTCAGATGATGGTCCCCAGCAAGTTCATAAGAAACACAGAACTGAATTTGTGAGAAGGCAAGCAAGTGAAAGCCACAGGCGACCCTTCTTTTTCACTTTTGATACAGTATCTCTGTTTGCCTCAGTGAACATTAAGGTGCCCATGTCATTTATGAATTCAAATACAGTCCCGGAGAAGCAGCACTCAAAATGCAGAGCCTATCAGCTCTTACATACTTGCTTAATATATATTTATGTAATTTATGTATTTTATATTAAATTATATAAAATCTTACATTTTATGTATTTGTTGATATTTAATTATATATATGAATATGTATTTCCAGATGTAATAGAGATAGGAGGTTTTCTATAGATACACCACTTATTTCTTCATTCAGCAAAGGGTGATTGAGTATTGCTATGTAGTCAGAAACTGGGCCAAGCACTGGGGACATCATTAATGGTCAGTAAAACCATTGCTCCTCTTTGGTCTTAACGTAGATCTGATTACTATGGGAACATATATTTGAAAAACAAAATCCGTTGTGAAGATGCAGAAAATGTCTCTGAGAAAGTTACATAAAAGTCAAGAAGGATGTAAGTAAACACTTAGGTGTTGACGGGAAATGTGTATAGTATTGTATTCAGTACAAAGGGAAGAGGACTGCAGAAGCACAGAGGCAAGAACTTGTCACACCACTGAGAGACCGTGCCTGTAGGAAGGCTTGCTGCCCCTGTCTCGGGATACCCCCAGGTAAGCTGGCAGGCATTCCACACTGTCGTCACCATGTTGACATTGTCTGTGTTACTTGCTAGAGTATCCCATTAGTTAGTAAAATCCACAAGGACAATAGCTATCTTTCTTAATCACCACAGTGTCTTGTGTTCATGGCATGGTGCCGCTGCATGTGGCATTCGTTAAAAAGATTTATTTACTTTTATTGGAAAGTCATATTTACCGAGAAAAGGAGAGAGAAGATCTTCCATCTGCTGGTTCACTCCCCAAGTGGCCACAATGGCTGGAACCTAGCTCATCCAAAGCCAGGAGACTGGAGCCTGGAGCTTCCACCGGGTCCCCCACATGATACAGGGTCCCAAGGCTTTGGGCTGTCCTCTACTGCTTTCCCAGGCCACAAGCAGGGAGCTAGATGGGAAATGGAGTGCTGGGATACAATCCCAGTGCATGCAAGGTGAAAACTTTAGCCACTAGGCTACCACGCTGGGCCCGCATGTGTCATTTTTTGAAACAAATACTTTCACATGGCTTAATTATCTGAGCTCTGCCATGCCATGCATGCTGCCTCATTTTCAAATATCAGCACCTGAAGTGTGGGTACAGCAGGCTCCACAACCAGAGATTCATGGAAAATTAACACTCCCCATAGCAACCTCAACCATTGACTGCTTGTATTGGCAGATAAATATTCCAGAAGCTGATAAGCCTGAATTGTAAGTACTATAGGAACGTGCTTGCACTCCAGTGACCACCAACGCTGAACTGCTTGAAAATGAGTTCCTATCTGAATGCCTTCTTCTCTTTTCACTTATTAACCCAGTGAATGTTTCCTGAGATTATCTGCTCTAAAACCATTCGATCAGGGTCTTGACTCTGTACATTTTCATGGAAATAAAAGCCAAGATGGTACTCAGTAAATACATGCTGAGTTACTGAGTTTCCTTCTGACTCAGCCACTCGACTAGTTAGGAAAGTTATGACTTTGTCCCTGTCTTTCACTCCCCCCCGAGCCATTGCATAGCTCCAGAAGCATATGGTGTTTGGAAGCCTGCTTGAGCTGGTCTCAGTTTTTTTTAGATGAACTGTTGCTCCATCACATGCTCATCTGGCCCAGCTGGGACACAGTAGAGTGAAAGCCACAAGAGCTGAAAGAGATTTTTTTTGACTCCTGCGTTGACCTCAAGAACATCCATCCTGGTCCACTGTGCTTCCTGGAATGCCTCTATACCCAGACAGCAGATACACTGCTTTTAATGAGACAGGGTTTTCTTCTGCAGGTCACACATAGCTCTGGGGCCTGATCCTGCCTCCTGGCTTAGACAGCAACTCTGGATCCTTAGAGAATGTCTACTGACCATTGCAGTGTCCTTGCACTGAAGAAACTCACATCCATAGAAAACTATGCCATATGTTTCTAGGTAATGGGGCAAGGAAATAAGGACCATAATGCTGGCAATGCCAGCAAGTGTCATTTATTAAACTCCTGTTATTTAGTGGGAGGTTTTCATCCTCTGTCTGTACAAAGCCCCTAGGCATCCTGTAAGATCATTATCGTTTTTAAAAATAAATGACTGAGGCTTAGAAGAGTAAAAATTACGTAAGATCACATGATAGCAATTTGTAAAACCAAACTTAAGTTAGAGCATTTATGCTGTGTTTATCCCTTATTGGATTCTTGAGCAATAAAAAAAGATGCTCATTGATGACCTTTGCCAGAGCTTTTCTTGGCCTTACCTTCAAGGGCAGTTATTTACTATGAAGTGCAGGTCAGCACAGGCAAAGTGGAGAACTCAGACTGAGATTCTGGAATGAAGTCTCCCAACATCCCACTGTGGTGAGGCTGTAATGTGAGAATTAGGAACCTAGGCTGCTAGGCCAGCAGTTCTGTGACTTGGGTTCCTTGCTCTTCAGTGTTATTGGAGACCACTCCGGGAGTCTGAGCTTCCTCTCCCCCCTAGAAGGGATCAGGACCCTCTTCTGAGTCAGGGTTACACCTTAGGAGGCACACCCAAGGGTCAGAACGTCATCATTGCCCAGCAAGAACAGGGCCTCCTCTCAGCCTGGTGTCCCTGAAGGCCCCGTAAGAAACAGTAAAAGGAATTGGGGTTTTCCTATTCAGAAAGGTATCTGGAGAAATTCAGAAGCTCCAGCCGTACCACCTGGTAGTGACGGGTAGTGTTTTAACGGAATTACTCTACCTCCAGTAATGAGAATAGATTTTGGAGGCCTACGGGCACATGTGAGGATAATCAAATAAAGGCTGATGATGATAATACAGGAACCAGATCATGGGAGCCTGCATCCCTTGAAGAAAGTGAGAAATAGACCAATGTGGATTGGTTTTGAGGGTAGATTTCATAGTTTGCTAGCGAGTTGTATTGATGCATGGAAGCTTGATGGCGCTTAAGGATGACTTTTTGTCTTGTGCTGACAACAGAAAAATGGAGTTGTTATTGTTTGAAATAGGATAACTGCTACAAGAACATGTAGACAGAGATAATAAAAAAGTTGTAAAAGTATCCTTTCTGTCTGTTTCTCTCTTCTGTGTTTTGTGTTTGTTGGCTTGCTTTATGAAGGTGGGGTGGTGACGTAGCACTGACGGGATGTCTAGAAAGTATCCTAAAAATTCGCTGTAAAATTTCAGGAGGAATGAGAATGCAAAAGTGGTCAATACATACTAATGACAGAAAACTTCGCAGAATCAAAATATGAAGTTATGCTACAGTAAACAAATCCCTACGGCACTGGCATCAAGATAGAAAAATAGTTCAAGGGAACAGAATAAAGCATCCAGAAATGTGTTCCTATACATTAGAATTTAGTCTGAACAAAACAACATTTAAATTTGGTAGTAAAGGAGCCATTTGTTCAGTAAATGGTACTGTAGCCATTGGCCAAACGTTTTGCAAAAAATAAAATGGGAAGTTAAGGTCTGATCTTGCCTCATTCACAAAAATCAACTGAGTAAAGATCTAAAAGTTATAAAAGTTGTGAAAAGAAACCTAGAAAAAAAAAACCTTAAGGTATCAGAATACCTTAAGAATTCCACCTTAAGATGGAATATGCCAGTCCAAAAGACAAGTTCTACTTAATTCCACTTACCTGATGTATTAACAATAGTGAAACTCATCAAAATGGAAAGGAGAACAGTGGTTGAAAAGAATGCAAGACAGTGAGTGACATGGCTCATTTAAAGATGGAGTTTCAATTTTATAGTATGAAAAAGTATACAGATTAAACAACATTGTGAATTCACTTTAGCATTGTTTAAAATGGTAAAGATTACAAATTCTACATTATGCATGCCATACCTCAATTTAACGTGTGTAAGTCTTGAATAACTTCAGGTGCTTTTGTTTCACTATATACTCATTTCTAAATTACAAATGAAATAAAGGCCTATGTGTAAAAAATAAGCTGTGGGGTTTTTCATTTTTAAAAATGGGAAGTAATTTACATGTGAAATAATTTATAGTTTGAGAATCTGTATATTTATCTTCTGATTTACAGTAAATTACCTTAAAACTTTTCTGTTTATTAGCCATTTGAATTTGTTCTTGTGAAAAATGTTCATTTCCTTCATCCATTTCTTCCCAGGGTATGTGCTTTGCTATTGCTGAATTTTGGAAGCTTTTTGTGAATCCCCTGTCAGTTGTGTAGTGTGCAACGATCTCCCGTTTGGTTGGTTGCTTCTTCACCTTGTTGATTATTTCTTTTGCTGTACCGAAGGGTCTCAGCTTGATGTAGTCCCATTTGGTTATTTTGGCTTAAACCGCCCATGCATTGGGTGACTTTTCTAAGAAGTCTTTACCAATCCCTGTATCTTGGAGAGTGCTTCCTGTGTTTTGCTCTAGTATTTTGATGGTTTCTGGGTCTTTTCAGCGCCATCCTGCTGTGTTCTGCTCATTCAAAGTGACACAGTTGAGTCCATGTTACATGCATGTGGTAGAGAACCAGCAAGACGTAAGGACCACGAATTGGGAATCTTTGGGGTTCTTCTGGAGGTTGCCTACCACAAGACCATATACATAGTATGAAAAATACCTTACCATGTATTGAAAGAGTGTTGGGTCCATGTGGTGTCATACTTTCTTGTTTGTACTCTTAAAAGAATCTGCAAGGGTAGCCCTTGTGTGAATGCTCACTCATCTTTGAAGCATCTCAGTACGACTCCCATGAGCTAGCCTTGTGCTTCCCGCCCTCCCACCCCCGGTGTTACTGCATCTCCCTGCCTGCCTTGGAATGCTTTAATGATGAGATACCCTGGCCTTGTGCAGGTTCTTTTGCCTGGTTCACTGCCAGACCTTTGCAGGGGGCGTCTCTCCATCCTCCACCTGTGTCCCGCCCTCCGCACCTGCTCTCCTTCACATCTCGGCCTACATGTCTTTATCTCAGAAAGCTTTGCCCAAACCAAGCTCAGCTGGATCTGCCTTCAAGTTGCCCTCCAAAACGGAACCTTGACTTTGCTGCTTACAAAGTCATTGCTATCTTCCTTGAGACCTTGTCCCCAAATCAACTGTAAGTTCCTTGAATGTGAGGGCAGTGTGTGATCGGTAGAGCTGCCAAATGCAGCTTCTACCTATCTGCTGTCACATGACCAGGGTTGCTGCAAGCTGGTTGGCAGCACAGCCAGTAATAGAAAACCAACTTAACATAATCTTAAGAATTAATACAGTGTGTTTAAAATGCAAAGAATTAATGCATAGAACTTATCACTTTCTAATTGTTCCAGCTACTATATTCTGTATTCTTGAGATTGTGTACACATACATAATATGTGTCCCTTCTTAACTCCGTGCTCAGAGACAAAACGTTGGTAGCTTGAAATGTGCATGGTGGGCGACTTTATACATGGTACCTGGCAAATGCTACAAGCCTTGGTTTGATGCACTGATCTGCTGATCATCAAGAAATGTTTGTAATGTACCTTCAACTTCAAAGTACATCATATTGTCTGTGGCTATCACAAAACCTACAGAGGCTCTTCTTCCATGTCAATCAATACTTAGCAAAGAAGCCACTCGTGTCCTTGATCAAGGTCCCAGGTCCAGGTCTTGGTAGTGTGGCTCTTGTCTTACTTGTCAACGTGAGGGAAATGACAGCCCTCCCTCGTGCCCGCAGCACAGCGGGAGCCCACTGTCCACCGTGTCCCAGCACACCGCTGTGCCTGACTCTCGTGGCTGGTCCCAGCAGCAGCTGCTCACCCTAGCCAGAGGTGATGCTTCCTTTTATTCATGTAGAGAGCACAGACATCGCACGTTCCGCAGGCTCAGTCCGGAGAAGGTAACCCTGCTTCAGTCCCCACCCTCCTTCCTTAGTCTTCTTTCGTTTTTGCAATGACATATTTTCATGTTTTTTTCCAAATGTACATATATGTAAATATGTAAATCTAGGAAAACACGAATGAATGAATCTCAGGAGGCCCAGACCTTTTGGACACTGTCACTTTGGAGGGATTGTTAAGGAGGGGTGGAAGCTCTCAAAACTGATACCCATAGGATGGCTTTGTCACTAGTGTTGGGGTGTTGCTGAGTCCCCCCTAGATGGGTGATTGGAACAGACGGTTCAATAAGCATGGTGCCAAGCTTCCCAGAGGGGGTGTGGGTGGCCCTTAAAATAACCTCCAATTAACACCTAGCTGGCAGGGTTGTCCTAGATTTGTGGGGGTTCTGGCGGCTGCTTACATAAGCTGAGGGGGCCGTCTCTGAGAAGTGTCCTGGCCTGGGAGGGAAGACGCTCCTCCTGCCCGCCGTTGCTTGCTTGCTGCAGTGAAGATATTTTTGGATCTTGGCTGAGTCGGTCTCTCTTTTTGGCCCACATACCCTTAGGGAATTGCTGCTCCTACAGATGGGAACTAATTGGAGAGGAGCCGTAGGCTGGGGCTTCATACAGGAAGGGAGGGAGAGCTAGCCGCAGGATGCCCAGGGACTGGGGTGGTGCCAACTTCAGCATGGTTTCTGGACTTAGTCATTCTAGGAGGTGTGGGACTGGGTGGACCGAGGTCAGCCCAGGGCTTTTCCACTGCTCAAGGTAGCGGAGGGGGATGGCCCAGGACGAGCGCTCTTGGGGGGGGACACAAACTTTAAGGAGTAGGCTTGGAAGCAGACTGCTGGTCTGGGTTCGACCCAGGGCTCTGGCGCAGAATCTGGGTGACCAGAGGGCCGTTATTCAACATTTCTGAGTGTCCTCTCTTGTGAAGTGACAATCAGGGCCATGGGGAGGAGTCCAAGAGATCTGGAACCAAACTAAGAAAGCTCTTTTGATTCAAGTGTCTAGTAGGCTGTGGACTTGGGTCATAAGCTGAGACCTGGGTTAAACTAAACTGAGCTTTGGATATCGGCTTTCAAGTCTGTAATGTGGGTGTACGGTAGAAGTGATGGAAGACAGAGAGTAAAATGAGATATGGCGCTGTGGTTTTGGGCTATGGGGAATGTGGGTTTTTGGATTAGCAAGTCACTTCTAGCTGATACATGTTTCAGATCCTACATAGATGACCGCCCACGCCACACGTGATGATGATAAAGATGAAACGAGATAGAAAACTGCACGGAAGAAGGGCCCGCTTGGCTTAGCATTCTCGTTGTTTTTGATAGGTTGTTTGCAAAGGCTGCTCAACACTATTCCAGGGTCAAACTATGTTGGTATGAGAGCTACATAAAAGATCAGGGATGAAGGTGGAGCCCCCTTCTGCTCCACTGGGGAGCCAGAAAGCAGGGTGGGAACCAGAGATAACAACCCTCATGTCATAATGTACTTTATCTCATAAGCTTAGAGTGTCAGTGGCAAGGGAGCTGATGTCAGCTAAGGCTTTAGGGGGAGTCAATCTTTGCTCGGTCACATGGCCGCTGCTGGAGCCTGGAGGGAACACGGGCCTCCTGACTGAGTCAGTTTGACAGCTGCGTGAAGATGGAGGCGAGTCAACATACCCAGGGATCCTAGATCTCTCCCAGGTTACAAGAAGCTGAAACCACATCAAGAACTAACTTGGCCAGGTGGACAATCAGCCTGTTCTTGTGTGCTCAGCTGACCTGACATTTCCTCCATTACCTTGCCTGCAGGTGGTCAATTCGTCCACCAGGTGGCAGTGTTCCATAATAAACAATGACTTTTTAAAGCGGACCCCTGGCCAGTGCTAACACTGCAGGCCACCTGATAACACATTTGCTGCCAAGCACCAGGTACAATTATCTTTTCTAAAGATGACTGCACGGGCTTCCAGTCCCTGGCTTTGATACAGAAACAGCTCTTTCCTGGACCTCCTTGAGATGCAGATCTAAAATAAATTGGTAAGATTTTTAATTACCACAGACTGAGCACATGTTACATGCCCAGCCACAGGACAAAGAGTTCTTCTACAAACACGATTACATCACATTGCTGCACCAGCTTTGCAGTGAGTCATTTTATACTCGCTGTCTAGATGCAGAACCTGAGTGTCAGAGAGTTGGAGCGTACCTAGAGACACTCGGCTGGGGATGCTAGCAGTATCTGATGTCAACAGCTTATAGGCATGGCACCGTAACGTTCTTTATTGTGACAGGATCAGGATTAAGACAAATGTCATCAAAGAAGAGTGCATTGTGTCCTGTCTTAGGGCAGCATATTCTCACCCAGACAGTAACAATATCAATATTACCAAGAGAAATTCTTAGGCAGCATCTGCCTAGCCCTGGGGATGACTGAGGGTAGGACCAGCTACCCCTCTGACAGGTCAGGACCTGAGAGTTCTGTGGCTGCAGAATTCTTTGACTGACAGTCCTGACAAGGCCTTGAAGGAAGGAGGGGAGTGCTGCCACGCTGTCCTTCCTCATGATGAAAGCCACAAGTCGCAGAGAGGTGAAGACAGCTGCCTGCAGTCACACGGCAGCTCGCGCTCCTGGAACCTGGCTGAGCACAGAGAAGCTCAGAGTTCTAGAACAGTCGATCATCAGGTGAGCGGATGATTTACCAACGGATTAGCGCAAGTTAATTTTTAACTGTTTCAGAGTTGTGTGGCTTGAAAAGAGTTATCATTTTGTCTCTGGATGTCTAGGATCCAGGAGATAAGAATGAGATGGTGTACCATGGATGGTAGTTTCCTCTGTGGCTCCATCAGTCCCGCGTGTCTAAAGGATGGGATGCTAGACTCTAGAACATAAGTCAGGGACCCAACAGGAACAGCGCTCTGAATCTCACATGGCCCGGCCGAGGCACAGCGTCATCTACTAAGAGGTGGCACCATGAGTCCTAGATCCTGCAAGAGTGCTCCCAACGTAAGCATGTCAGGAGGGGGCTCCTGTGGGCTCCCGCTACAAGATGAGAAAAGTTCCTAGAATCAGGTGCAATGAAGAAGCATCAAGTCGAAATTAAGCACTTCTCTAGCCTCGCTGAGCATGCTGATGTTTGCTGTGCCACTCCAAAAGGGATTTGCTAAAATCATTAGTCCTCAAACTGATGGGGGGTGGGGAGGGTTCTTACTTGTTTCTTGTTTCGCTCTGCCATGGGGAGGGTTCTTATTTGTTTCTTGTTTCGCTCTGCCACGGCTGTTAACAACACACACAATAGAGTTCCTTAGAATACAAGAGGACAGTACAAAGCTTTGGGATCATGCCCCACGTGGGAATCCCGGAAAAGGCTCGAGGCTCCTGGCTCCTGATTGGCGCAGCTCTGGCCATTGCAGCCACTTGGGGAGTGAACCAGCAGATGGAAGATCATTTTCTCTGTCTCTCCTCCTTTTTGTAAATCTGCCTTTCCAATAAAAAATAAATTTTAAAAAATGTTGGACAAATTAGTGAAATGATGTGATCTGTGGTCACTGTCTGGGTGCATCTCTAGTGAGTTACAGAGTAACCACCTAAGGTACTTTAGGGAAAAAAGCGTTTGCCCCAAGCTCCGTGTCTGTCACCTTCTTGTTACTGCATGAGCCATCAGAGACAAGCTGCTATAGCAGAAAGAGCTTTACTTTGCCTGGATGCGGAGGTCTATAGTTCAGTGCTGGGGGAAAAAAAAAGCAGCCACTAGCTGGTGGACATTCTGGCCTGGTTAATGCCAAATTTGTGTTAACTATACCAGTGTGCCAGCGTAGTGCATAGTTACCCTTTTTTTATAAGGTACATGGGGAATAGGGTGGACATGCCAACAGACAGGGTCTGGAACCCTGGACTCAAAACTCCATCTATGGGGAAATTTTCAGGATCTGTGATCTAACTGGAGAGTACGTATGTCAGAACTGGGCCTCTTTGGTTACTGAAGCCTGTGCAGTGGACAGAATGTCCGGACACACATGGGGGACATGCCAACCAGTTCACGGAGGCCTGCAGGGGACATCTATTACAAAAGAGAGCAGAATGAATTGGGCAGCTCCCCAGCCAAGCATTGACAGCGAGTGTCTGGGCGAGAGGGGACTCTAGGGTGGACTCTGTCAGCCAATGGACCTTGGAAGGATTTTCTCAGTTTTGAAACAACAAAATCAAGAGCATCTCAGACCTATGAAAACAATTTTAGCAGTACCTTCAGAACACGCTCCCCATGGGATGATACTGAGTGGCCGGCCCCCATCCCAGGTAATCATGCAGTTGGGCAGTTGGGCTGCTGGGAGTGGCCCACTCCCCTCTCTCCCAATTTTCCCAAGATACATGAAACAAAAGTATTTTGGAGGCAGTTGTCTCACCCACTTTCACCTATTCCTGGATCCTCCCCACCCTAATCAGTGGTCCATATGGGCATGCATCCTGAACTACGTATACAAATATCTATGTATAGAATCATACATGAAGTGGAAAATGAAGTTATAGCTTTATGGTAACAGTCACATTTCTTTCGAAGACAGCACTAAGAACAACAATATCACATAAATATAGAGAAAAGTCAGGACAAGAGCTGCTCCACAGTGGTAAGCCTGATTAATTCTCGACAAGGGGGCGAGGAGTAATTTTACTTGAAGTTACTTTTTCTCTATTATTTGAATTTGTACAAAAAGCCATGCACAGCTTTTGTAATCAGGAAACAGCCGGAAAGCATTGGCAAGGGGAATGAGCAGTACCCCCACACACCAAGAAATGACTTGTGGCCTCAGTTAACCAGCAAGAACATGAATTTGCTACACATGAAGTTGCTATGTTTTCTCTTTGTGTGAAAGCCTGTAGTTTACAGCCAACCCTGTGCCGGGCTCACATGTGTTTAGATCTGTCTGTATCTCTGGATGGCTTCCATGTGACCCGGGTAGGTTTTTCATTCTAATTGTGCTCCTTTTGTCTTGGGCTCTGCTCACACTCTGGGTGAATTGTATTTAAAAGAACATGTCCCTCTTTTATTCTGCAAGCTATTGCAGGTATACAATGAGATAGTATATTGTGGATACAATATTCTTTGTAGTAGAAAGCAAGCCCGGGGACCATCCTGGATGCTCTCAATCAGACCAAGAGTAATTAAGGAAGAATCTATGAAAGAGATTTTTAGTTAGGTCCAGGCTAAACTGGTGGTAGGATGACCACTGCCCATTAAAGTCCAGAGACGACTATAAGCTACAGGACAAAGCCAGACCTATTGAGGGTTAGGAAAGGAAGACTTTAAATTGTACAACTAACTAAGATTGGTCATAATTGATAGGTTTTACCCAGGGAGGCGTTGTCATCTCTATTGATGTGTTTCCTTCTGAATCTATTCCACCAGACTGTACACCCTCTCTGAAGGCAAAGATCATGTCTTAATCCATTCTAATGCGCCAGTCCCGGAAACTGTGGGCTTTCAATAAACAGGTATCAGCCATGGAAGGGTTGTGTAAAGAAATTAGTGCCAACAAAAATAGAGCAGATAAATGGGTTTTGACTGCTTACTAAAAAATCCTACTTAGTTGCCAAAGGGGGTATTTGAAGGGAAAAAAGAAAAGAAAACCAAAGATATCATTTCTAGTGTCCTGTTGCTCTCACCATCTGAACCAGGTTGCAGACCTCCATGAATCATAATATGTTTCTTAGATATTTGTTCATAACACTTTGAAAATGTTAGGTGTGGTTACATTAAGACTGTTATGGAAGAAAAGTGCCAATTTTGTCAGTCTTAAATAATATCACAACAGTTACTTTGAATTGTTTGGATCCCACCACCAACTTCCTAGCCACTGGCTGATTTTGAGCATATGCCATGGGGAAACCACTGCCAAAGGTGGTTGTGAGGTGTACATTAGCTGACACATCAGAAGATCCAAGCTCACGAAGGGGAGGCGGGTACTGTAAAGACAGAGATGATGGCTCTTTGCTGTTGGCAAAGGGGGTGCAGGCAGAACTGCATTGTGATTGTCCAGTGGCCTTTGCTGTTGAACGCTCCTGAGTGTGTGGCCTGACTCCAGTGTTTCTCGTGTGAGTCACAGCAAAGTGCTTAGTATCTCTGAACGCAGGAGATGTGAGCACAGCAATAGCTACATTGTGTAATACTTGTGGGGATTAAGTGAAAAATGCTGATTCCTGAGAGTTAGGGCAGGGATTGGTGTTTGGCCTAGCAGGTAAGACCCCCACATTGGTACACCTGGGTTCCATACCCACATCTGATTCCTGATCCTGGCATTGTGCTACTGCAGATCCTGGGGGACAGTTGGCGATGTTTGAAGTAATTAGGTTCTTGCTATGCAAGTGGGAGACCTGGAAGATGTTTCTAGCTCCCAGGGGCAGCCATGCCAGGCCTACTCATTGTGTACATTTGGGGAATGCTTGCGCTTTCTCTGCCTCTCAAATAAATACAATTTTTAAATGAATTCAGTATATTTGATTGACATGGAAGAAGTCATAAATGAGGGTATTTCAAATTGTAATGACAATATTGATGTAATAAGAACGGTTTCAAAAGTAAAATGGCTAACATGGTACTCCTGGGACCTCCAGGAGTTCCTTAGAAGAAAAATATGATGTCTTGGAAATTCTCATGGCAAGGCAGTAATTTCCTTCAACAAAACAATGGAACCATCTGTCTGGGATTGAAGTCCCTAGGATGATTGCAAAGTCTTGATTCTGTAGAGCAGAGACGTGGTAAAGCCACAGAGCAGGACCAGATGGTGGAATTTGGGCTTCCTCAAGGCCTGGCAAGGGCACGGCTCCCCCTCTATGGCTCCTGGTGTTTGGAAGGACCTAGGCCTGAGGAAATCCCACACTCATGACTGCTCGGTGTTGTATATCAGACATGTTCGATCTTGGTTGTTTGCTTAATGCCTTGGCACCAATATTTGGAGAAAGTAAATGTGATGTTTAATGATCCTCCTCAAACTCAACTTCTCCTATTTCCTTCCTTACTGACATCATTCCTTCAGGCCTAAGTTTGGTTTTATTTTTTGAGCAAAGATGCAAAGGATGCTTTTTAACAAGTTCTTGGAAAGTAGAATGTTTATTCTGATGAAAGTTTTGAAATCCATGTGTAGTTTTTTTTTTTTTAATAACAAGCATTTTATTTAAACTTCTGGAAAATCTTTCTATGCATGAATTTCAGGGGGTTTTGGCACCAGAATAAACTCGTTTACCTTTTAGTTCTGAATTCTTGAACTTCTGAAGTGTTCCTGACTGCTCTTCTCACGTGGTAAAAATAGTGGGTTGCAAGTCAAGGCTTCCTGCCTTTGGAAATCTGTGTGGCTGTGGAACAACATACCCAAGACTGAAGCCTGGTGATCAAGGAATTTGGTTTTCTTACTTTGTCTTATCTTTTGCTACCAATATTCCTGAGTTGGAATTCCTGCCTTCCAATAGGGAGCACAGGAAATTGCCTTCCACTCTCTCCATGCAAGAAGGTGAGGACTCCACGAGAAGGCAGGGATCCGGGAACCAAGACGGTGGTATTACCGGTCACCAGAACTGCTGGCAGACTGCTGGGCATCCGGAAATGGGAGAAATGCTGGTGCTTTAAGCCACCCAGTCTAAGGAATTTTGTACATGAAGCCCAATAATACACACATTGCCCTCTGGAAAGTGAATTTAAGGCTGTGAACTTCAGGTACTCTGTGTGTGTGTGTGTGTGTGTGTGTGTGTGTGTGTGTGTGTGTGTGTGTGTGTGTGTGTGTGTGTGCGCGTGCACGTGTGTGTGTGTGTGAGAGAGAGTTTAGTAAGAGGGAGTTATAGAAGGACATGGGGAGCCTTCTATAAAATTAAAGTGGTTCTAAAATAAATATGCATGAAGAAGATCTCCTGGGTTATTTCAAAAACTCGCTGATGGAGCTGGACATACGTTTCTTTCTAACATCAAAAGACCAATCTTTGATCAAACGAAGATTGATAAAATCTAGACCAAGCTCTTTGGGGAGTGAGCAGAGCAATTAGTTTTCTTCGATGACAGTTCTACATAGTTGGGGATCAGATAGGAAAGCAAAGAGCACAGGAGTTAAGAACTTGAGTTTTTC
Source organism: Ochotona curzoniae (assembly GCF_017591425.1). Classification (NCBI taxonomy): domain Eukaryota; kingdom Metazoa; phylum Chordata; class Mammalia; order Lagomorpha; family Ochotonidae; genus Ochotona; species Ochotona curzoniae. The sequence continues at coordinate 22,776,628 of NW_024464918.1, forward strand.
CGTTCTCGGGATCAGAGAATACAGAAGAATAAGTCATGCAAGCACCTGGTAACAGCTAACATGAAGGATTCGGAACAACAAATAAGTGGATACTTCTTGGCAGAGAATTAGTGTTTTCAGTTGTTCCTACAGTGTGGAAAAAAATATTTTACTTACTTTTGTTCTGCATCAGAATGACTTTGTTGATATCCTTTTAGAGTTTAGTTTTCTAGAATTCCTTGGACAATTGTCTGGTGTGGTTGATGACCTTTCAAGCAACTACATGTAAGCATAGAATCCACAATCGTTGCCATGTAGAAGTAAATTAGAATAACTACAACTTTTGATTCTTCTTGCATCGGGTTTAAGATTATGGCTTCTCTCAAGACTTGCTTAAGGGTTCATTCAGCGGCTTTGTTTCCATGGATCTAACACCTCCAGTGAGTAAACATACTCTATAAGACAGTCTGGGTGTTTCCCATTTATCCAAGGCCACAACTTAAGATCTTGCACTACAGAGGAACTTACAGCTGTATCACTAACTGCTCTGCCCTGCTGACATATCCCTGAAAATGTGTTCAGTCAGCGAACAACGTCGTCGCCTCTAGTTGGTTAGAAATGCAGAGTCTCAGCCCCAGCTGAAACTGTTGAATCAATATCTGTAATTTGATGATATTTCCAAGCGATTCACTTGCATATTAAAGACTTATCAGTGGCTTTGCTAAGGTGGATGCATAAGAATCACTTGGGAGCCTTATGTTTTTTCATTAACATGATATGGTTCCATAGATATAGTGAGTCTCCACTCTGCCCCTCCAAACCCCCTTCACTGCTTTCTCCCATACTATTACAATAGAATAGTCACAAAGCCAGCATCCTTCTGTTTAAATGTATCATGGCATAATGGTATAGAAAATTATAGAAAATCTAGTATTCTGTCAAAATATAATTATCTGTTTCACTAGATTCCTCCTTATATTCGGAAATAGAGACGCATACCGCAGCATATATTCATTTTTTGGTATGCTTCATTATATGGCTCATCTGTGAGAATATGTATATATACATGTTTACCTGAATGTCTATTGGTCTTGTATTGTGCATGAAGGTTGCCTTATATCAGAAAGAACATACAATATTCGTCCTTTGGGAATTGGCACATTTCACAGAGCATAATGGTCTCTACTGGGACCATTTTGCTGAAAATGGTACAACCTCGTTCTTTTTAATGGCTGAGTAGTAGTCCACGGAATAGAAGCACCAATTTCCTTATTCATCCTCTTTGAAAGGCATCTGGGTTGTTTCCATGTTTCCATTATTGTTTATTGTACAGCAGTGTATATAGGTCTACAGGTCATTTTCTCATATGCAGATTTCATTTTCTAGAGGTGGGTTACCTGGTTCATATGGCAGATCAATTTTCAGTTTTCTTGGCATTGTCCATACTGATTTACATAAAGGCTGTACTAGGCTACACTCCCACCAACAGTGAGGAGTGTACCTGTCCCACATCCATACCAGCAGGTGTTGTTAGTAGAGTTCTGAATGTAGACCAGCCTCACTGGAGTTAGGTGGAACCTCAATGTGGTTTTTATTTGTATTTCCCTGACAGCTAGAGAGTCTGAGCGTTTTTTCATATGTGTATTAGCCATTTGAATTTGGTTTTTTTTGAAAAATATCTGTCCATTTCCCTAACCTGTTTCTTCATAGGGTTGTTTGTTTTATTGTCATTGAGTTTCTGAAGCTCTTTGTAAATCCTGACTGTTAGTGCCCTCACAGTTGTATAGTGTGTAATGATTTTCTCCCATTTTGTTGGTTGGTTCATCGCTTTGTTGATCGTTTCCTTTGCTGTAGAGAAGCTTCTTATCCTGATATAGTCCCATTTGTTAATTTTGGCCTTGCCTGCCTGTGCTTTTGGTGGCTTTTCTAAGTCTTTCCCAATTCCTGTATCTTGTAGCATGCATCTCATGTTTTCCTGCAATAGCTTGATGGTTTCTGGGTGCAGATTTGGACCCTTGGTCTGTTTAAAGCTTATTTTTATGTGAGACACTAGCTGTCACTTAAGCCCCCGTCACTGGACTGTCAGTGACATCCATTGAAGAGGTTTTCTTTTCTTCTTGCCAGAGCCTTTTACAGTTAGACATCCCCACCCTTATTTTGAATGGAACCCAGGAAATAGTTTTATTTGAGTATCCTTACACACCTGAGTTTCTTGAGGAACAGCTAACAATATCCTCCAGGATTAAAGTTTTATTGGGAGGGAGAGAAGCTAGATTCACATGGGGAGCCAAGCGGACAAAATTCTCTCCTACTAAAATCAAACTACGTGATCCTTCCTTCAGGAAATGCTGACATAAAATGGTGTGTATAGGGAGAATGCAATTGCATGGACACATTTCCCAGTCTGCCTCAAAGGCACTAGATCGTAGAGTATTCATATTCTAACTAGGCCAACTGGATGTTTCAGATCTTACTTAGTGACTGTTCAAACTCACTGAAGAAACAGAGCAACACATCTCTACTTCTTCCTTTGAATATCCTACTATTAAAATATCGATGTTTGTTTATAGAAACTTGCATTCTTACATTGGAGTCCAGCATTTCGCTAGCTGTTTTTAATAGTGAAATAGAAATAATAGTAGCATTATTGTAAAATGAATGGAGATAGCATTTATTAAAGGGCTCTGTGCAATGTTCAGTACAGATTAAGCCCTCCCTAAACAGTTCCCATTAAATGGTATTTTTCACTTCATAGAGTTAATTTCCTCCTGGCTATTCATCAAATCCAATTCTTTATCACTTTATATCTCTTTGTTATTTAAATGACAGATATCTGACCAACTCCATTAACGCTGTTGAATTCCTTTTTACGTTTCCTCATCTAAATTATTTGACATTCCCCTCGATTCAAAGTAAAATGCATGTTCCATGGTAATACATGGTAACTCAATGAGCCATTGTTCTCTGGGTGATAAAACTATACCCAGTATGCCTTAGTAACAGCTTTGCAAAAGAATTGGAGTACTATGCCTCGTATCTAATATAAATTGCAGATAGAAGTATGTCTGTGTAAGTATTTTTTTTATGTAACTGCTATCTGTCAAGAAAACAAGGGATGTGAACACTTTATCAGAAATGTTATTGTAGCCTTTTTTTCACAGTTGGTAGCTAATTCAGATGTAGCTCATGAACTTTTCTTGCTACATTTTCTAGGTCATAACTCAGTGTCTGTTTTGATTAGCAAGAGAGCATGTAATTTCCTACCAGTCATTTGGCTTTTGCCTTTAGAAGTCAGGGATTCTACAATTGTTTATTAGTTTTTAATAGATTTAATCCATTAACTTCTGGTATGGATTTCATTTTAAAATGTTGTAGCTGCACCCCCAACACCACCCCTCTCAACTATTAGCTGCTGATTCTATTCATTTGCTAACCTTATGTTTGAAGTGAGTATCTACCCAGGTGACCCATTTTCTAAAGCTTGTGACTCTCACATGCCTAACAGCCAGAACTAGTCATGTAATTTCACTCTCTCAGCACTCTTGCCTGACTTCATCTATAAACCACCAGCATCCCAAACCCCATGGGCCCAGACCACACAGATTAAAGTTTGTTTGTAACATTGAGCCTTGTGGAATTCTTCAGTTGCAAGCAGCAGAAACCCACTAGTTTCACTTTAGCAAAACAGGTGATTTTGGCAAAACATCGTTCAGCAAGTTCAAATTGTAATGGGATAGGACCGGGTCAGTTGATGGGCCCGTGACATTGAGTTGATGATCTGATAGGAAAGGTCTTCCAGGAATGAATGGACCCCTAACTTTTTTTAGTCCTTGAGTTGTTCAGTTCATGATCCGATATCTTAAGATAGAAAATTCAGCTATCTTAGATTGCACCACATGCAAGTCCATCTTTATCAGAAAGTGTTGGACAGGTGATAGCCCTTAGGATGTTGTTATCAGTCAAGTGAATGAATGGAGAAGAATCAACACAAACATGTATGGGTTTATTTATCCTTGTTTGGAACAATAATCAATATTAAAAAAATGGAAATTTTTCTGCTCCCCCCCATATTTAAAAATAAAAAACAAACAAAAGAAGAAGTTTTTCTTTACTTAAATATCATGGTGATATTTTCAAGTAGGCATACTTTATAGAACCACAAACTTACAAAAATGCTAAGGAGAATAAATGATTCTCAAATGCCAGAGTAGACCAGCTGTAGCAAAGCATCAAGGAGCTTTGTGTGTTTAAAAAAAAAAATAGTGATTACAGAAGTAGTACTTGTTTTAAATCTGAGTTGATCCTCAGAAGTGAATTTGAAGAACTGCCAAACTAGTTATTGAAAGCCTCAGATAGAAGGGTCATTCACCTGGGTCTCTCAGGCATGAAGAAATATCTCACATTTAAAAGCTGGCCTTGTCTTTGTGTGAAGTTTTTATACAATTGTAGAAATGCAGAGCCAGGTTTGAAAGATGATAGCATTCAAACTCGGTAATGTTGTATGCATTCCACCTAAATATTTTTGCACTAAGAATTGAACAGTTGTTGTAAATCTATCATTTATCTGGCACACTATACACATATATCTATCCTGGTTTATATTAAAAGCACTAATTGGTTACGTGTAAACCTTTAAAGTTGCATGACTTTGGGTGTGCTCCTTAGACATTTATTGAAGCAATAAGTCTGGCGTCTCTTGGCATCTAAGAGACTCAGGCTTGACCCCCACGGGGGAACACACGGCCTGTGGTGCCAGATCCCAGAGTTCAAGTTCTTTTAGGGATAGCATGAACAAAACTCTAGATGTATATGTTATAGCATTTGAGAGCTTTATAGAAAACTAATATTGGCCTCTTCTCAGACCTTGCGAACTTGAGTTTCTGGGGATGGGTTTCATGTGCCTCTGTGTTTCAAGTGCCTTCCAGGCGATGGAGCTGCCATGTAGCCAGGCTGAAACGAAAGCTTAGGAACTTGTACGCTTTGGGGCTGATGGAGAAACTGTCAGGCTCTGTGCTCTGGCTTGGCGGGTAGCACTTGGAGTGCCATGCTGGAGGCTCATTTGTCCTACAGAGGTTGCAGGTTGGCAAACTCCCAGTTAAGTTCTCAGATTGATACCTTGTTTTTCACAAGCTATAATTTCAGAAAGCATCAAAAAAAGGTATATGCTTGCAATGAAAGAATCTCAACTGAATGTGAACTGTGGTAATACAACAAGATGGAGGAATCCACCATGGGGAGAGGGTTTGGGGAGGAATGGGGGGAATCCCAGTACCTATAAAACTGTATCACATAATGCAATGTAATTAATAAAAAAAAAAAGAGAAAAAAGTGTTTGTTTGAAAGGCAGAGTTACAGAGAGACAGAAAAAATATCTTCCATCCACCTGTTCACACCCCAAATGGTTGTAACAGCTGGAGCTGAGTTGGTCTGGAGCCAGGAGTCAGAGACATCTTCTAGCTCTCTCACATGAGTGGCAGGGGCCCAAGAATTTTGGTTGTGAACTTTTTTCCAGGAACAGGGAGTTGGATCAGAAGTGGAGCAGTGGGACTTGAACTATATGGGGTGCTGGTACTGTAGACAGCAGCCCTACCCACCACACCCAACCCCTAGTCCCTAAGCATCACGTTCTACACCCCCTGGGACATGTGCCCACATCATTCCTTGTGTGTGTACTCAGTTACAAAATGCTCTTGCAAAGATTGATTGAAAGATAAGGTTGTTTTGGTACAAAAATGTTTTAAAATACATTTTTAAAAAATTTTTTTATTTTTAGCTTTGAGTTTTATGGTACAATTCTGTAGAGTCTAGGATTCCCCCTGCCAACGTCCCTACCCCCAACCGATTTTCCCCACACCATCACAATAGCATAGTCCTTCATAAGGAGTTATAATTCCATCAGTCTGTTATTGAAGTGTGCCCGACATTGCTGGTACAATGTCAGACAGTCCCTCATCCCATTGCCTAGATATGTCCAACAGTTTCTTTGGGAGTCCGTCTTTGATTTGAAGTATTGATACATGGTGCATCGTGTCTTCACATCTGGATATGATCTCTATTATCCCATCACTATACATTCCAATTTGCATGTTGGTTTCTGTATATTAGAGAGAATATGTAGTATTTGTCTTTTGGGGGTTGACTTATTTCACTGAGCATAATGGTCTCTATTTTTAAAATAATGTGTATTTTCTTGAAATTTTTGAAGATCACTTGTAATTGTTCAGCTTTTCATGCTCATTTACTATAGTGTAAGCTTCTTGAAGACAAGTAAATCTAGCTTAATCAGTTCTGATTCATAGGGCCAAGCATACTGCCCACGCTAGTGATACTTCAGCGCAAAACCAGAGGATATGAACAAATCTCTAAGCAGTCAAATTTTATTTACTATCTCATAATTTCTCCTAGAAAAATAGAATGTAAGACAGCAAATTGTGATAACTTCTTTTCTGTTTCTCTTCTAGTTGGTTTAGAAAGTTTATCAAGTATCAGCCTTCTGGTCAGGACCACATTGACTTTGTAAGAAACTGTCTTATGTGGGGACATTACTAGACATCAGCAGGTCACATGTATTAAAATTGTATTGTGTCTCAGGTATTTCCTCCCCAACAGCTTATGATGTTGATATTAATATTTTCCTTTAGTTGACAGATGAGAAACCGAGGCACAGCGAGGTCTGTAATACATGTCAGTTGTATAGCCAGTGTTTGATCTCTCACATCTCACTCCCCTAATGATGCTCTCCTCGTTTGAAGACTGTGTGAACACAGTCCTTGGTCATCACCAAAAAGGTGGTCAGTCTCCAAAAGTTTTCTTATCATGCATTAAAGTTCTGCAGAGTATGAAAAGTTATATTGAGTTAACAGTAACTGTTCTGTTCCGCCTTTAGGGGAATAAGGAAAAAGCTAATGAAGAGCTGGCAGGGAAAACAAATTTGGATTGAACCATGAAATGTACTTTGGGAGATTTGGCCATCAGGGAAAAAAAAGGAGTGGGGAGCACTCCTAGTGAGGAGGGAAGCGCAGGAAAAGATGAGGAGTCACAGAAACAGCTAGGAGGATCCACTAAGTTCACCTGTGATGGATCTGCACAAGGAAGCAGTGGATGGTGAGGGGCACAGGGGTCGTGGTGAGGAAGATACACAGAGCTACTAGAACTCTTCTGGGAGGTCAGGCCAGTCTACTGGAGCAACAGAGTCACAGAATAAGGCTGGCCTCAGGCTTTGAATCCTGTGTTTACTTCGGCACTCTGTGTCTTTTCTTCTGGACTCTCAACTGGGTTTCTGGCTGTTGACTGCATTCTCTGGCTGCAGCTACAAGCCTCTGTCATCCCAGCCACGCTTGAACTGTAAACGCTCAGCAATTGACAAGAGGCTGTTTCTCCAACAATCCAAGAAAAATTGCAGAAATAAACTTCTTTGGCACTGATTGATCAGACTTAAGTCGCCTTCCAGTCTCTATGTCCCTGACCCAATCACCAGGGGTGGAATGAGGAGCCTGGCTAAGCCTACATCACATGCTCTGGCTTTGGAAAGCATGATGTAAAGTCACAAAGGTTTTGATTAGAGAACACAGAAAGGGTGTACCCTAAATCACAGACAGGGTATTATCTAAAAAGAGAAGTAACCACCGGGCAGAAGCAACAGCAAATGTCTGCTAGAGTTTAAGTACAGATTTTAAGAGGCCATGAATATTGTTTAAAAACTAGCTGTGGGGTTTTTTTTTTTTCTGCATTGGATTATCAATATGTTTCCCAATCTCAGGTAATGGACTTTGTACGGTCTCTGATCTTGGTTTGTTTTTCGGGACTCAGACTCAGTTGGCAACCTGGCTGCAGTTCTTCCTTCAGCTGAGAGGATGTGCAACACAAAACAAGATGTGGGATTAGGTGCCAAGCTATGGCCTTCCAGAGGGAGCCTTTCTCAGGATCCTCTGGCTGAATGGATTTTCCAAAGTTAAGTCCACGTATGCTACTGGCCAATCCGGCAGAGTGGAAGTATGTGAGGCCAAAATTGTTTAGATGGAAACACTCCTGTACTGGCTTTGGCCTCCTCTGGCATGAATTGAGCATTGTAGTAGTGAGGCATGTTTTATTTATGCTGTTCCCTCCAAACCTCTGGTTAGTGTCTCCATTTGCAATGCAAATCAGACAAAAGGTTTTATGTACTCTACATATAATTCTGTATGAACCCACATTCGATGACAAATTATAATGGCTTGGCCTGGTTGTCCTAAATTGATTTCAAATCATAAAAGTACTCCACATTTATAGTTAGTTCTTATAGTTGTTCATAGATCCACTGTGACCCGGGGTACTAAGACTAAGCAACAACTTCAGTGCTTAGTAAATAACACTAGATTGCCCTGCCTTTTGGAAACAGAAACTTTGAATGGGAGAGTGTAAATTATACCCCAAAACTGGAAAGGGAAAAGTTAATTACCATGAACTATACCATCCATTGGCACATTCCAAACCCAAGAATCCAGAGCTGCTTTTGAAAAAACAAAAATGAAAAAGAGACATGTCTTTCTGAATCTGATATGATTTCAGTGTGCAATGGGAAAGATATGCTGTGCTAGCTACTAGCCAATTGTATGTGCTTTTGTGTATGTTGTGGGTGGTTACAGTTTAGAAAATGGAATAGCAGTGTAAAAGAGCGTGAGCATATGACTATTAGGTAAAAAGTAGATTCGAATTAAGAATTCAAATGTAAAAAATCCCATTCAATCTTCTAGTTACCCTTAAATCCCAACAAAATCCCAACATTTGACTTTGCAGAATTATAGCTGCCAACAGCTGTTGATAGCTGGGACATGCGACAGTGGTCCAGAGCAACACTTTACCTTTAAAAAGAATCTGTCATGGTACATGTCACCTCTTTTGTAGCCCTCAGATTGTTCTTGGAAACACTGGTTCATCTTCCACAGCATCAGCAGTATTTTTTATCAAATCAGATTGCCTCACATGGTTTTGTGCCTTCAGATATGAGCTTCATGTGTGCGCAATATAAAACCATGTTATCTTTGATGACAAGGCTGAAAGTGCTTGTCCCCACTGTTCTGTAAATTTTAGAAAAAAAAACAAATCACTCTTTTGATTTCCCAGTGCCTCCCTCAGGGAATGCATGCAGGAAATACTGCCCTTAAAAAAAACCAGCTGCCCCAGCTGCTCCTACAGAACAACCTCAGCTCCTTGGAGCAAACGTCCCTGGGTTGCTAGCGGAAGCCAGGTAGTCAGTTCATTGCACTTGGACCGTACCCAAACAACCATTGTAATTCAGACCCTGATTTCTGGCCTAATTCTGTGGAATTAGCTGTCTTCCAAGATAGAAATCTGTTTGGCAGAAAAGAAATGTTTGTTTTAAAATGAAACCCATTTGGTTAATAATTACCCATCCAGTTTTAGGTTGTTTTCCCCTGATTATGTAAATAAAATCTCCTCCATGGCTTCTCTTCATGATCGAGTAAAAGTGGATTTACCCTTTGAAGAAGGATCTCAAAGAACCTATGTGAGCCCTCATTTCCCTGTTGGTAGTACTTGCACTTCCTGCTCTGTTGATTTTTCTTCCTGAATTAACCGAGTGATATGTGGCAGGGATGTCCAGTGTGGGTATTCATCAGGAGTTGGATACTCAATATGGGTCAGTAAGGTGCTATGTATGTTGGCCTAATTTGAAAAGAAATGCTGCAAGTATGGCCAACATACATTAGAAGTCGTGTTGTCTATCTGGGAAATTGGTTTTTCACAAATCCTAAATTGCCTGTTAAAGCATTTTTGCCAGCAGGTCAAAGCTGCAAGTGACACAAGGGCACATTTGGTTACATAACAGAAGCCAATCTAATCACCAATTCTCAGCACCTTTCCAATGAAAACGAAATATTAGGTTCCTCTGAGAAACCATGTAAGACCCTTGAGCTGTTTGTATATATCATCCAGATGCCTTCTTTTCTTTATGGTATTTATTTATCCCTTAATAACTTTTTTTTAATGTTGACAACTACCAAGGTCCTGGAGTGAGTAGAGAAGTAAGGTTGAAAATGGATTTTACTGATAAAAATCAGCTTTTTCAGGTGCTATCAGCCTGAAATAAATAGAGCTTTTATCCTGCCCACACAGCCTTTTCGCTTAGTTGTGTTTCTCTCTTTTCCCCCTTAACTCATGGGATGTAATTCTGCTTTCTTAAGAGAGACATTGAGTTCCAATCAAATTACAAATTTTTAAAAAATTAAATAAAAAGAACTGTGGTTATAGGTCAACCACTGTAATTTTGTGAAAAGGCTAAGAAAGCTGCTGTGATTTAATCTTATGATTTATCTCAACCTTTCATATCATCTGGAGTTTCTGTGAGTTGCATAATTTAATAATGAAAAGAAGATTGTGAAATCTACCTTTTATTCTTTCCCTCTCTCTGATCTGCAGCTTAGAAATCTCTTCTCAGTCTCTTCCGTTCAATTAATGAAATGGTTACCCAGCCTACTCCCATTCTGCCTGGAGACACAATTGCCATGGTTACCTGGATACCTGTTCTGGAAGAATATATGTTGTAGCAATTCAGCAATTTAACGTCTCTGTGTGTTGCATTTAGGAACTGTAATGAGATCATTACAAAACTACTTGTAGTGAAAACATTAGTGATGTTCCAGTCTGAGATTAAAACTTTAATTTGTATTCATGTTCTCATTTAAAGAGTTAAGGATGAAAGCAGACTAGTGTCGATAGCTGAAGAGCAAGTCACTGAGATGACATGTCACCCACCTGAGACAAGGAATTGGCACTGCTTCTCCATGAACACATGTTGATGAAATCAGAAGAATAGACAAAAGATGGATGCTTTGCCTGGTGGTTAAGATCTTAGATTGACATGCCTGTGTCCTCTGTCAGAATGCCTGGGTTTAAGACATAGTTCTGATCCATGTCAGGTTCCTGCTAATGAATGTGCTGGAAGGCAGCAGGTGGTGGCTCAACAACCTGCCACTTCCACCCACAGGGAGCCCACCAACGTCAACCTGACCCAGGACTGACTTGTGGGCGTTTGCCATCTCTCTCTCCCTCTTTCTCTCTCTCTCTCTCTCTCCTTTCTTCTTCCTCCCTCCCTCCCTCCTTCTCCTTCTATGTATACACATGCATGCATCACATCTGTCTGTCTTGGAAATAAATAAAAATAATTTTAAAAGATTTACTTAGTCACTTGGAAGGCAAAGTTACACAGAGAGAGAAGACTAAGAAATTAAGAGCTCTTCCATCTGCTGGTTTACTCTACAAATCAAATAGGCAGGGACTGAGCCGGACCAAAGCTAGAAGTTCCAAACTCTTCTCTGGGTCTCCTGAATGGATGTCAGGTGTCCAGGAGAAAGCTAATTCACTAGCGGGGCAACTAAGACTTGAACCAGTGATCCTATTGGGTGTCAGCATTGCAGGTAGCAGCTCAACTCGCTTCATCACAGTGCTTCACACTGCATCACATTTATTTTCGTAAATGAAAGTTTTTATTCAAAGAAAAAGAAAAACAGGAGACAAGGCTGCTTGCCAACCCAGTGTAAAAATAACAGCAATAGGCCAATGTAGACAATAGTGATTTCACAAGAGAATCAAAGAGAGGAGATAGGAGATATCAGAGATGTCATTTGGCCATTTATTTCAGTGAGCTTGATTTAGAGACGATCACATGGGACCTTACTGGTTTTCTCTAGGGAAATAATTCTTTCATCTGATCTTATACATTTTTGCTAGAAAAAAAAACTCAGTGCTTTTTCAAATCAAGGGTCTTAATTTCAAGTTCAGTATACTCAAGGAACAGCTTAGATGTCATTTGAGCTACTGATAATTAAAAGACCCAAGTTTGCCAGTATTGCATTTTAAGCAAACAAGCTAGAATGGTTGAAGATTAACTCTGGAATGTCATTTACTTTCTTATGATCTTATAGACTATTTACAGTAGGGTAGAAATGGTGTAGTTACTTCAAGAATGCAGAGACATTCAATTAATGCAGAGTACAAAAGCTAAAAGTATGGCTTATTATTATGTGCTCCACATTATTGAGTTTGAACCAAATTGCTTTTGAATATGCATTTTTCTGTGAATTAGTACAAAGCCTGTTATTTAATAAGCCTAATCTCTTAAAAGGGAAAATAGGAAACATGCTATGTTTCCCCATTCACATTACCAAACAATATAACTTTTGTGAATTATAAGCAGAAATAAATGAAATACTCTCCAAACTTCTGGATTATAACTACACGCACACACACACAAACACACACACGAATAAAACAAAGTTGTAATTGTGTAAGATTTAAGGATGAGGGGACCTGCATTTTGGTATAGCAAGTTATGATGCTGCCTATAATGCTGACATATCCCACAGGGGCTGACCTAACTACTCCTTCCCCTATCCAACTGTCAGCTAATGCATGTGGGAAGGCAATGGATGATGGTCCAAGGATTTTGCCCCTGCCAGCCATGTGGGACACCCAAGTGATGCTCCAGTCTCTTGGCTTTGACATAGTCAGCCCCAGCCATTAAAGAAGTAAATTATTGATCAAAGATATCTCTTTCTCTTTCTCTCACCATCTCTAGCTCTCTACCCCTGCATCTCTCTGTCACTCTGCCTTTCAAATAAATAATCTTTTAAAAGAGATTGATTTACTTGTATGAAAGGCAGAAGTACAAAGAGAGAGAAGGTAAGAGAGAAGGAGAGAGAGCACTTCACCTGGTTCACTACAGATCAAGAGAGAAAGACAGAGAGAGGTCTTCTGCCCACTGGTTCACTCCCCAAATAACTATAGCTTGGACCCCTGCACCCATGTTGGAGACCTGAAAGAAGGCCCTGAATCGTGGCTTCTGTCTGGCCCAGCCTTGGCTGCTATAGCTCCACATCCAGCCAGGCTCACCCCAGCACCCACACAGGATGCCAGCATTGCAGGTGGCAGGTTTTTCCCTGTGGGCCACAATGCCAGACCTGAGCTTGACTAATTTGTGATGGTAAAGAAAAGAAGCATTTGGCCTGAGAAACATTTGAGCAGATGTTTACCGAAAATTTTTAACATGGTTATTTTTGGTGGGAAGAATCTGGATGATTTTTTAATTTCCTTTTTATACTTCTCTACATAATTTTCATTAGTTTTATACCAAGCATATATTGGTGTTACATCAGAGGCTATAATACATCTGTATAGCTTGCATTGTGTTTCACAAAAAGATATTTTAAAGTCCTAACTCATGGAACATCATTTTAAAATGGAATCTCATGTGAACTTGTTTGAAAATTAGATCCTTGCAGTTGCAATCCAGTTAGAGTGAGGCCATGCTGAATCAATACCCTTCAAAGAAGAGAAGTGCTGAGGTTGAAGCTGCCCATGTAACCATGGGAGCAGACACTGGACCAATGCATTGCCAAGCCAATGGTCCTCAAGGATGCCCAGCAAACACCAGAAGCAAAGAAGGACTCTCCCCTGCAAGTCTAAAAGAGACAGCGACCCTGCTGATATCTTGACTTGGGACTGTTAGCTCCCAAACCTCCGAGATGAGACCTCTCTGCTATTTTTAAACTTCCCACTTTCCGGTTTCATTGTAACAGCCCTAGGAAACAACTGCAAAAGCTGTTTCAATTCATGGAGTCGGGGAAGCAGAAACTACAGGTTACCTAGATGTGGTAAGAAGACTCATCATTCTGTTGTACCGCACATGGAAAAGTAAACCCTCTTAGTAACTCTTCTACATCATTATCAAAACCAGGAGTTGAATTGATACTCCACGGGGGAAGGAAGGAAAGCACTCTTAGTTCCGCATTGCTCTGCACATGACACAAACGCTGAGGTGGCTCTGAACACAGTCCAGGCGGATAGAAGCAGTGTTTTCCAAGGTCTCCCAGGAGTCCTCCTCCTGTGAATCATCACAAGAGCATGAAATATCCAGAGATCTGTCTTGACAATGAAATACATTAAAGAATTCCAGGTCTGCTTGTCATCATTCTCATTTTTTTCCCTCAGCCATATTAAATATGACTGTAACAACGAGCTGAAAGGGAAATTAGGTCCCCAATGTCTTGGCATCTTTTCAGTATTGAAGGTCAACCACATAGCAGTGGGGTGGAATGCGTCGTGAACAGACATATGGCGTTTGTTTGGGAGTGAGGAGGGTGGGAGGAGTGTCCTGCTTTCCAGCTGCCTTCTAAAGTCAGCTTGGACTTCTGTAAAAAACCTTGATGCAGTTTGCATAGTGTCATAAGCCACTTTCTGAGTGGCTTTTGATCATCTGGGAAGACCAAGAAGACCAGTACATCATGCCTTATGATTGTGTAGGATTTTCAGGAAAAGAAAAAGGAGGATCCAGTTGCCCAGAAGTGGGCCAATGCGCCAGTTCAGAGCATCCCATGTGGGTGTTTCTTCAAATCCCAGATGCTGTAATTCTGATCCAGCTCGCTGCTCGTGGTCTGGGACAGCAGCACAGGAGGCCCTTCTCCCATGTGGAAGACCAAGGAGGGTTCCTGGCTCCTGGCTTGGGTCCAACCCAGCTCCAGCCATTGCAGCCATCTGGAGTGTAAACCAGCAGATGGAGGCACTCTGTCTCTCCACTCTGTAACTCTGCCTTTCAAATAAAAACATATACATCTTTTTAAAAAAATGAAAATAAAAGACTGTTCCTTATGTTTAAAAGGGATCTAATTCTCAGCAATATATTTTTCAAGAAGTGATTTATTTATTTATTTATGAAGACTTGCAAAAAAGCAACCCTGAATTTAAAACAGTGCGGCACTTAGGGATCTTTCTTGGGTGTGGTACCTACGAAGTCTAACCTTGACTTCTGGCTTTACCCACTTCCCAGATATGAACTTTATCTTGCAGGTGCTCAGAATGGCATCCTTTTTGCCTGAGGCCTAGATAACATCATAAAGTTCTGGTTCTCAAGACCCTCTGGCAGAGTTGTAACCTAAAGTTTTTATGTTCTCATTGTAGGAAAAGCTTTTGAGGAAACACTCCAGATAATGAAGCAGTATTTCCAACTGGGAATCCAACAACCTTTCCACACCCCTTTAACCAGGGCCCCAGTGGGAAACTCCTTGGAGTCTGTGCCAGGCTCATTTGTGAACAGGAAACATTCAGGTACTTTCTCTTCAGCAAATGAAGTTTCTCAGTCAAGGGAGTCGATTTTCTATTATCCACATGTGACTTAGCTGCTCAAAAGCCTACATCTAACTGGTGTTTTGTTTCCCAGTTTTAAAATAGTAGTTTAAGTGTATATTTATTTATTTGAAAGGCAGAATGACAGAGAGAGACACCGAGATAGAGATCTTCCATCTGTTGGTTTAATCCTAAAATGCCTAGAACAGCAGGAGCTGCGCCAAACCAAAGCCAGGAGCCCGGAAGCCCTTTAGAGTCTCCTGCATGGATGACAGAGAGACAAAGTTGGAGCGATCATCTTCTCTTGCCTGGATAGACATTAGCAGGAATCAGGTCTCCCAAACAGCAGCCTCCCCCACAATACCTGTTTTCCTATTATCTCATTTTAAAATGCTTGATTTTTATTTTATTACATTTTTCATTTATTAGTAGTTATATTTCTCGACATAGACGCATTCCCAAGAATACAATGACACTTTCCCCATGCCCACTCTCCTTCCTCCCCTTGTATATTTTTTTCTTTTAAAATTGCTGTAATAACATATTGTGAATTTATTTTATAATCATGAATTAAACACTCCTCAAATATCTACAAGTAAAACATAGGTAGACTATTGTTCCACTGGGGTAAAGAACAATCAAATCATAAGATGTCATTCTAGATACACCTTCAGGGTCTCTTCGACCATATATATTAGCTTCATGTCTTCATGTCTTCGGTTACAGCAAATCAGAGAATGTATATGACATTTGTCTTTTTGGAGCTGGCTTATTTCACGTATCTTAGTGGTTTTCAAGTTCATCCATTTTGGTACAGGATAAGATTTCATTCTTTCTGATGGCTGAGTAGTATTCCATCATTTATATTTTGGTTTAGCCAGTCATTAGTTGATTCCATATCTTAATTATTGTGAATGGAGTTGCTATGAACTTGGGACTGTAAATAGTTCTTTTCAAATACTGATTTTATTTCCTTTGGGTAGAGTCTTGGGAGAAGGTGACTGAATCAAACAGCAGATTTTTTTTTTCAGATTTTCAAGAAATTTCCATACTGCCTTCCATACTTGTGCCAGCTTATGTTTCCACTCTCAGTGTTTCAGTGGAGCTTTTTCTCTACTTGCTCGTCAGTACTTATTTTTTGATTTTTGAATGGTAGTCATTCTAACTGGGATGAAGTAAAACCTAACCATGGTTTTTATTTGCATTTCCATGATGGCTAATGATCCTGTGCATTTTTTTCCTGTGTGGCCATTTGTGTTTCATCCTTTGAAAAATACCCATCAGTGTCCTTTGTCCCTGTCTTAGTTGAATTGTGTCTTTGGTTGTTGAGTTTCTTGAGTGCTTTTCCAGATCTTGGGTAGTCATTCTTTATCAGATGTAGAATTCGCAAATATTTTCTTCCATTTTGCTAGCTGTCTTTTCACTTTGCTGGGAGCTTCCCTTTGCTATGCAGCAGCTTTTCAGTTTAAAGTCACACTTTGTGTCTACTCTTAATTTAATTGCCTGTCCTACTGGGGTCTTATTCAAGTTTTTACCCATGAAAACGGTATGCAATGTTTCCCCTATGCTTGCCTCTAGTAATTTGATTGTCTCATGTCTTAGGTTCAGGACTTGACCCATTGTGAGTTGACTTTTTCTTTTTTAAGATTTATTTATTTATTTATTTTTTTGGAAAGTCAGATATACACAGAGAGGAGGAGAGACGGGGAGGAAAATCTTCCATCCACTGATTCACTCTCCAAGTGTCTGCAACAGCCAGACCTGAGCCAATCTGAAGACAGGATCCAGGAGCTTCTTCAGGGTCTCCCACATGGGTGCGGGTTCCCAAGCTTTGGGCCATTCTCCATTGATTTTCCAGGCCACAAGCAGGAAGCTAGACAGGAAGCGGGCTTGCCAGGATTAGAATTAGTGTTCATATGGGATTTCAGCATGTGCAAGGCAAGGACCTTAGCCACTAAGCACTGGGCCCGTGAGTTGACTTTTGCATAGGGAATGAGGTAATGGTCTTGCTTCATACGTCTGCGTGCAGAGATATGGTTTTTGCCACACCATTTGTTGAATGTGCTGACTCATGTTTTGAAAATTAGAACATAGGGCTCAGCGTGGTGACCTAGTAGCTAAAGTTCTCACCTTGAACTTGCTGGGATCCCATTTGTACACCAATTCTAATCCTGACAGCCCTGCTTCCCATCCAGCATCCTACCTGTTGACTGGGAAAGTGGTCAAGGATGGCCCAAAGCCTTGGCCCCTGCACCTATGTGGAGATCTGGAAGAATCTTCTGGCTCCTGGCTTCGGATCAGCACAGTACCGGCCATTGCACTCACTTGGGGAGTGAATCCTCAGATGGGAGATCTTTCTTTGTCTCTCCTCCTCTCTGTATATCTGACTTTGCAATAAAAATAAATAAATCTTAAAGAAAAAAGAAAGAAAATTGGAACATAAAGAAAGGTCAACAAAAATCCCTTCATCCAGACAACCTTCATTAGCATCTTCAAATATTGCATTCAAAATTTTATTCCTACATAAATATGAACTGCAAATGTATTTTCTTCCTTGGGGAAACTTTGCTCTGTTGAAAGATATTTCATTATATTTTAAATGTCATAAACATTTTTATTTCACTCTTTTAATCTATTGTGCAACTAATACTGTGTTCATGTATAGCAAGAGTTTAGGTATTCTCTGATATTTTTGCTGTTCTCAACAATTCTGTGCTGATATCTTGATAAAACCAGCATGCTAATTTCCTTTGGTTCAATTCCAGATGTGCAGTTGCAGGGTCAAAGTGTTTGCAGAATCTTCGAGGTTTAGATAGTTATGCAGATATCCATCTAGAAAGTCAAGAGTTATGATTTTCTCTCTCTGTAAACCAGAGGACTTCCTGCCTAGAATTGCTGACCCTCTGGGGTAGGGAGAACTGTGTCATTGGCATAGAGTTTTCTCTTTTAAGGATGCATATTTTCATATTTAGCATGTCTGAGCTCACATTGCATCTTGCCAGAAATAGTGACTTTATATGAAAACACTTGAGAAATCTGATGAAAACTGGAATTAAAAGATACAATTATTCCTGTGTAGAATCATCTGAAGTCAGCACATACAAGGGGTCTTCAAAGAGCTGATGGAATATGTGCATTGTG
This sequence comes from Ochotona curzoniae, assembly GCF_017591425.1. Taxonomy (NCBI): domain Eukaryota; kingdom Metazoa; phylum Chordata; class Mammalia; order Lagomorpha; family Ochotonidae; genus Ochotona; species Ochotona curzoniae. The sequence continues at coordinate 22,794,865 of NW_024464918.1, forward strand.
AAAACAACTGTGATTTCAAAATTGTAGCTTAAGCACTTGTGTTTTAAATTCTATCCCTCCACCCCTACACACGCAGGATTTGTTGTAGTTCATTTGCATTGTGTGGTGGTAGCTTAAATTGTAAGATTTTCTTAAATTATTTATTTATCCACTTAGTTGAGAGAAAGGGAGGAACCTCTCATCCATGGATTTGCTTCCCACATGTGTGAAATGGTTGGGGCTGAACCAGCTGAAGTCAGGAGATGGACCTCCACCCAGGTTCCCGTATGCGAAAAACAGACCCAAGATCTAAACCATCACTGGCTACCTCCCAGGACAGGGAGCTGGAAGCTGAACGCTAAGTAGAGCAGGACCAAGCCCATGTGTTCTGATGCGAGATGTGGGTGTCCTAGTTGGTGTTTTCAGCAAAATATAATCATGGATTTTTTTTTTCTTTCTTAATACCACATAAAGGTAGCAGTAAGCTTTATAATGAAGGGGAGCCTAACTTTAGTGAAATACGGTAACCATCTAAGCAGTTTGAAGCTTTGGCCCAGCTTTGCTTACCACCCACCAAGCTTCTGGGCCCAGTTGCCCTTGCTAAGTACTTACTGTCTGCTTGAAGTATGCAAATTCAATTCAACTTTTATTTGAGTTTCTCTGCATATGGCTCAGGGAATATCAAGATGAACATGACAGTGCTGTGAAATACTTAATTAGGAAGGTCACTGCATAAAAACCGTGTAATGAATGTCACCTTAAGACCTTTAGAAAATATGGCAAGAAATAAATACATAAAAACAATATCCATACAGAAGCTAACAGACGTGAATTTCAGATCATCTGGCTGGTGTACCTTTTAATGGATCCTGGTCATCCAGGGCTGAATCAGTTCTCTAAGAAACCTCCTCTCTGAGCCCTCCTAAAGGTGTGATTCCTGCTCCCTGCCTCTTCCCCTGGCCAACTTCTGCTCAGCCTTCAACACTACCCCTCTTGGGAAGCTGCTCTAACTCCATCTTCCTCTTTCCCTGCCATCTGTCCAAAGTCCCGTCCATGGGTTACCACAGTATTAGTACTTAAGTAACCACTTAATACCACACAGAGTGATCATCTATTCCCATACTGTACGGAAGAAGTAGGTGGCAGGGTGTAGTGTTAGAAAACAAGACTGTGCTAAGACAGCCCCATTCCAATTCCAACTGTCACTGACTAGGAAAGTTAGTAGTAGACACTCTTCAGTTTATTTGAGAAGCAGAGTGACAAAGAGGACGACAGAGAAATAAAGAAAGGGAGACAGACACAGAGAGATCTTTCATCTGTGGGTTTATTCCCCAAACGGCTACAACAGCCAGCTCCTTACTAAGTGCTAGCAAAGCTAGCCAGCTGATGGCATACAACTACTTTTCTCAGAGATATCATATCTGGTTAAAATGTCATTGAATTTGGCCCTAGTAAAAGGAACAACCACATACATGTTCCAAGCAATTTTCCAAACAATCCTATTAGGTAGTTATGTTCCGGTTATGAAGATGGGAGAAAGGAGACCTGGGAGATAAGTGTGCTAGGAAAGATGAGAGCTGGGGTTCGAGTCTACCTCGTCTGACTGGAACCCTATGTAGACCTCTGAAGTCGGGCCTCAAGTCGGTGAAGCTCTGGAACTTGCTTGCTCCCATAGCCCTGGTTTCTATCACTCTCTTCAACACTTTGCATCAACAGGACTCTCAACTTCTTTCGGTTCATTCAATATGCCAGCAAAGCTCTGCTTTTATCTTGTCCTTCCTCCTTCCCTTTCAATCCACCTTTACCCATCTCTTGCTTCCTAGCCTTAGTTAAAATGCTTCCCAATCAGAAAATTTATTCTCCAACAGCTTACCACCTTACCCAGGGATCACTGGGTGAACTTTGGAGCCAGGATAAGGGCAATTGCCCATATGCATAGGAAGGTCACACAGTAAAGCCACAGCTTTTTGTAGAAAGTTAATTCTGAGAAAGCCATGCAAGGAGTTGGAACAATGCTCAAATCTGACTTCCCACACAGCTTTTACAAACTGGTGTTTTTTGGAAAGGGGAAATGGATAGAGCCTGAACATGGGGATGATACTGCAAACTAAGAAAGGGGAGTTCTTAGTACTTCCATGCAGGTGTGAGTCAGCTACATGGCTCTTCCCACATCACATGGTTAAAAATGAGTGACTTTAGTGTGCTTAGTGTTGTGAACAGACATAGATGTTATCCTGAATCATATGAAGTTCATCCAGTGACCAGTAGCACAGGTGCCACTTCTGGCCTGTGGTTCACATTGGTTTCATCCAGTCTTCTCTTGAGTCTCAACAAAGTTGAGTTCCAAGTTTTGGTTAGTTCCCTGTTTCTTAACTGCATAGTTCCACTGGACTACCTGGTCTTCCCCTGTGACAGTACGGGTCCTATGACACAATTATAGCTTGTATAGATGTCTGTATCCTTTACTGAACTGTGTGGTAATGTACTAAAAATTATGCAAAAATTGACTTTTCAGGATCCCAGAGGCTGCGGAGAGAGGTGTGTGCTGGTAGCTCTGGTGTCTGTTGAGGGAACTGATTCCTGCATTGTGCCTTGCAGTTGTGTCTTCACACTATGAAACAAGGGAAGATCTCTCTGAAGTCTCTTTTTCCTATGGTCAGGCCCCCCTGCTCTGCTTGCAGACATTGCCAGCTGGAGAGCTGAAAGAGCGTGCTTCATGTTCTGGATGAAGTTACCTAGCTCATTTCAAAATTCTCTTTCACTCTCAAAAAAAAGGGGGGGATTGGTGAGGGAGTGGCACTGTCCTCAGATTTCTCTTTCAGAGTTGATGAAATGGGATTCAACTTTCAAATAGGTAGTTTTAAAATCTGAGCCATAGTTAAGTCTGGAAAAGTTGCTCATGCATTCTTGAAGGCCAAAACCTCCCTGCCAGCACCCTTAAATGTGCCTTTGTGTTTCCACTCGTGCAAAGCTGCCTCTTTAAATTCCAGGGCACCCTAGGGCTTCTATTGGTCACCATGAGCCACAGGCTCTTGTCTGTCTTGCATTTCCCCAGTTTTCTGGATGCTTGGTAGTCTGCCTAAAGAAGAAAATTTAGAACAAAGCAAACTGACCATTAATAGTATCACAAGTGAGGTTGATCATAGGTTTTTGTTGTTTCTTCTGCTTTTGCCCAGAGTTGAGCACTGTAGCCAAAATACTTATCTGATAGGTGTTGGGGAGAGGTACTCCCAAATAATCACAAAAAACTTCTTTTAGTTTTTGAAAGAAATAATTAAGATTTGGTGCTGACCAGCTCCGTACTCAGAGGGTTGGGTGCCCTGGGTACAGTCTGTGTGCTGTTCCTCTTGATCAAAGAGATGCTTGGGCATTTATCCAGGACACTCCTCAAGGATCTAATATGTTAATTGAAAAAAAATCTTGGGAAATAACTTGCAAGCAAACAATTCATCCTACTAGAAATATGTGAGACTATTTTCTAATCCCTTCTGCTTGAAATTTCAGGCGCAAAGAATCATTTTTATTTAAAATCAATTTTTTTCAAAGAGCAAACAGAATTAGCTACAATGCAACCAGCTTTTTTTAAAAAAAAAATTACAACCAGCTTTAATTAAAGCAATATACAATAAAACAGCCACATGAACATTTTGACATGCTTACCTACTGTGACAAGTAAAGAAACACCGTGCAGATTCTCCGGGGCTTTTATTTTAGCTTTACAACTGTAAATCTCTGGCAGATATAGCTTTTATAACCTGCCCTGTTTCTTAAGGAGTCCTCTTGAAACACTCCAGATGTGGTACCTCGAAGACTGCCCTGTGTGGTTAGTTTTTCTTTTCCATCGCTCTGTGAGCTTGTTTATCATAATCAGAAAATGTGAACTGCATGAAAAAGCATTGAGCTAGGAGGGAAGGATTTACCCCACACCATTGGACTGTTCAGCCCTCCGTGGCATCCATCATCCAAGGATTTGATATCTTGGGTAATTCAATGCATTCCTTAAAACCAGGACAGAAAAAGAGAGGGGCCAGTTAAAAACTTGATAAGCTCTGGAATACAAAAGGATTTGAATTTGAGAATCCCAGTTCCCTGGAGATAATTTTGAAGTAGTGAAAGAAGAGAAAAGAAACGGAAATGACAAGATGTGAATATTTGCTGAGTTAATGGATTGAGCCAGTCTAAACCATTTGATTATGAATACACCAGGAACAGCCCAATGAGTTTGAAATTCTCATCATGCTTGGAGTAGAATAACAGGAAATGATCCAGTCAGTTACCAATTATCAGACCTACAGGTGTTGTTGGACGTTGTGGAAAAGAATTTGAGGATCTAGTGCTTTGGTATAGTGGGTAAAGGCATCAACTACAGTGCTGGCATCCTGTAAGGGCATCAGTTCAAATCCCAGTTGCTCTACTTCTGAATCAGCTCCCTGCTGATATTCCTGGGAAAATAGAGTATTGCTCAAGTCCTTGGGTTCCTAGAACCCGAATGGGAAGCCTAGCAATGCCTCCTGGCTTGCGGCCATTGCATTTATTTGGGATGTAAACTAATGAATGGAAGACCTCTCTGTCTCTCACTCACTCACTCTGTCTCTGCAACCCTACCTTTCAAAAAGAATTTTAACCACATCTTAAAAAAAATTTTGGACCACTCTACATACACATACATGTACAAGTACTCACACATGCACCCATGTCTGTACCCAAATGTACAACCTTCTTCTAAATGGAAAATTTAGAGAATAATGTTCAATTTTTATTAAAATGATTTATAGTCAAAATTAAATAGAGAATAACTTCCTTTACTCATTAACTATTAAGATAATTAAGATATTTCTCATGTATAGTCAGCATATGATATAGAAAGAACAGATTAGGATGAGGCAAATTCAAATCCACAGAAAATTTTCAAGCCTCTCTTTGGACTATTTAAATCCATTCTATCACACACTCAGGCTTTTCCCACACCTGCTAATAAGAAACTAAATGTGGCCTGAATTTTCTCCCTGATGCTTCTTGGTTACCTTCTGCTAGAATTGCTGGGAATAATGAAATGCCTTTAAAGTCAAGAATTTGAGAAAGAAAAAAATCCCTTCAGAAAAACAACCCCTGAAGCTTGGAATCTGTGCCATGGGTACCCTTGCCCAAGTTTAGGTCAGTCAAGAAAGTGATGCTCTTTTAGAAAAAAAAAGATGATTAAGAGAGAGTAGCATTTCTGGAGAGTTCCAGTGGGGCATGTTGTGAGCAAGGATGCTTAGTTTTTGTTTCTAAGCTGCAAGGAGTTCAGAAAGTCTTTTCCCTCCATTTCCCATTGTGTAGCAGAAGAATAATGAACAGGTTGTTTGTGCATTCCAAGCATTCAGATAGGAAACAAAGGCAAGCACACATTTTAAAAAAAAATCATCACATTGATGCTTGCCAATATATTATTGCAGAAGGCTCTGGTTTGAGTTACAGAGATATCACTTTCTCCTTTCAACTTTAGTCATTGGGAAGAACACTAAAACAAATCATCTTTTGGTACAAAAAGGGAACACAATTTTCAGGCTAGTTTTGCAAGGTCAAATGAATACCAATGAGCATTTATTTACATTCACTGGGCATATGGGGAGGATTTTATGTCTGGAAAAAGACTTCAGTATGGTATGGTGGGAAATTGAGCTTTTATAAGTTAAAAGCAATAGCATGTGGTATCTGCTGAGCATTTCTTGGGATGTTTAGATATACCCAAGAGATTTATCTCTGCTCTCCAAAGACAGCAAAAGAGGGGAAAGGATATGTAAAGGAGAAATATTAAACTAACATGTCAACTAAGAGAAATGAGCGTGAGATTCGACAAATACCATGGCACAGAAGGCAGAGGAAACCATGACGTCAGTGAGACTCTGGTGTGGTCCGTTTCTTCCATATCTTTGAACAACATCCCAGCATCCTCTGGGAGAATAATGTATATCCTTGTGCCTCCTATTTCCCTTTTTATGAGTGGTGGGGAACGATGATCCCCATCTCGACCTGGGACACCTACACAGTTATTCAGTGGGACTTCCTACTTTCTTCCACTCCAGATCACTGAGCTAGTGCCAGAATCCTTCTAGAACTAATGCCCTCCTCCCTATACCACCACAACAAAAGGCAGGGTGGGGTACAGATCATAAATTAAGAGGTCACCCCACAAAGACCTGGATGTATTAATTATGTTTAAAGCCATCTAGATTCTATTTCCCTTCCACACTCCTCATAACCAGCCACAGGCTTTTCCTCTAATCTAGAACAAGCCAAGCTGGTTCTCCTCTTGGTGCCTCTGTCCTTATTCCCTCTGCCTGCTACTACACTGTTCCTACAAGAAGCTGCTGGCTTGGCTTGCTTCACTCTGTTTAGTTCTTTCCACTGCAAAGCTTCTGGATCATTCCGTCTCGAGGAGACCTCCATCCACCTCTTAGTAGCCATAACACTAGCATACTTTCTCCACATGAGTGCCACCATCAGAAGCCATTCATCCATTAGCGTATGTGTTTCCAGTCTACCTCTTGCCATTAGGACATAAATCCTATGAGGATCTCCAGCAACTAGGTTAATACTGGTGTATCACAAGCCTTCAGATCATGCTTTAATTTAAAAACATGATACATGCGCTTGCAAGGTCTTAGACATTGCTTACCTACATTCATTTAGGTAATCTTAACCCAAATCCTGAAATATAAATAGTGTCCTCATTTTACAGATGAATGATTTAAGGCTCAGGTACATGAAAGGATCCATGTAAATGACAAAGCCAAGGGTCAGTCCCAGGGAACTTTGTGTCTCCAGATTCCATGCTCCAACTGACTTATCATCCTTTATATACTTTATGATAAACCCTTTATAAATGTTAGCTTGTGAAGAAATTAAAAACAAAGCTTATTTCTAGCCTGAAGGACTTCTCAGAATTTTTGTTGGAAGATTTACTTATTTATTTATTTATTCACTTACTTGTTTATTTGAAAGACAGCATTGCAAGAGAGAAAGAGAATCTTCCAACTACTGTTTCACTCTCCAAATGGCCACAAACACTGGGCTGGGCCAGGGTGAAAGCCAGGAGTTTGAAGTGTCATCTAGATCTCCAGTTGGGTTGCAGGGGCCCAAGGTTTTGGTCCATTTTCCAGTGCTTTTCTGGAATAGTCAGGACTCAAACAGTGTTCATGCAGAATGTTCAGGTCACAGGTGGAAGTTTAACATCTCTCTCTCTCTCTCCCTTTCAAATAAATAGATAATAGCCAATTGTTACAATAAAGGAGAGAGCATCAAGGGACAGAACAACATTTGAAACATAATGGTAAATGTTTGCCAACTTTGGTTTTAAAAAAATGAATCTATACATCAAAGACCTGTGTAGATAAATACATACCTTAATATATCATCATAAAACTGTTGAAAGCCAAAATCAGAGAGAAATTTCAAGAGCTGCAAGATTAAATGACTCATGATAGATAATGGAGGAGCCATACAATGAAGCTGGACTCTCAGCTAAAAGTCACAGATGCCAGAAGGCAGAAGAATGACGTATTCATGTTGCAGCCAAAGAGGCAATCTACATCTCACAGAACTATTCATCAAAAATGAGAGCAAGATAAAGGCATTTACAGAGCAAACCTGTTGCTAGTAGACCTGTCTTATGAAATACACTCAGAAATGAAATCCTTTAGGAAGTGATGCCATCAAGGTAACGCAAGTCCAACTCTAAAACACATAGGATTATGTGAAACAATATCACTGTATTGTTGGATTTATAACATAATGTAGACTTAATGAATATGACAGTACTAACATAAAGGAGGTGGAATGAAAGGGAATATTGAAACAATATTTCCATATTTTCTGGAATTACCTTAGTATGAATCAAAAGAAAGTTACAATACATTAAAATGCATATTTCCTAATAAGAACTTAACACACAAATAGCAAATCAAGAGATATGCATTTTGTCTAGCAATTAAAATGCTTGTGTCCCAAATTTGAGCACTCAGGTTCAGTTCTCACTTGCAAGTCCTGATTTCAGCTACCTGTTGACATAGACCCTAGAAGGCAACAGATAACAGCAAAAGTAACTGAATCCCCACTACCCATGTGGGAGACCTAGTCTGAATTGCCAGAGGATGTTGCAAACATTCAGAGGATCACCACCATATGAGAATTCTCTCTGTCTCTACTTATCAAACATGTATGTGTGTATATGGGGGCAGGCGGAGGACTGGGAGGTTAAGAGGTGAATTTAATATTACGCTAAAATATTTTCAATCACAAAGAAGGCTGTCAAGAGGAAACAAATAGCAAAATAGGCAAGAAACACAATCTAAGACAAGTCTTGAGTAGAAACTCTGTTTACCCTTTTGTGATTTTAGTAAAGAAGGAACTAAAAGTCCGTGATAAGCATGATGGTCTACCATTATGAACTCAATACAAAATGAAAAAAAAAAAAGGTTGACCTCTTACTTCGAATTTCAGGAAGGTGACAACAGATAATTAAGCCCAACAGGGGAATCTGTTGTGTCTGAACAAGCTGTTCACTCATAAGTTGGCCCCCATAGCAAGCGTAAGGTAACTGGGCTCCATTTCCACACTCTCTGGATAAAGCTGCTTTGGGATTCCATTCTCACCCTGTAGTGCTCTCTTTTCCCATCTCTGTGTTCAAAATCTTCAGCTTTTGGCAAGAGTCCATCTTGCACGACTAGAAGTCCAACGGAGCAGATCAAAGCCATCACATCAACATGAGGCAGCTGCAGTTCCTCTTTACTGCAGATAAGTCTGTACTACAACCTTTATTCCTATGGCATGTTGGCTTAAGCAACTGCTTCTATGCCAGCATCTCATATCAGAAAGCTTGTTGGACTCCAGACTGCTCTGCTTCCATTTCAGCATCTTGCTAATGTGCCTGCAAAGGCAACAGATAATGGCCCAAATATTTGGGTCTCTGACCCCCGTGTGGGAATCCAAATGCAGTTTCTGCCTTCTGGCTTTGTCCTAAAGCAGCAGTGGCTGTTGCAACTTCATAGAGAGTGCACACATGTTAGGATTCTCTCTCTCTTCTCTCTCTCTCTCTTTCTCTCTTTCTCTTTCTCCCTCCCTCCCTCTATGTGTGTGTGTGTGCACGCTTTGCATGCCTTTCCCTCTCTGTTACTTTGCCTTTCAATTTACTTTTGTAAAATGCATCTCTTAAGAAACATTTTTTACAACCCCACATTTCCTCATTTGTGCTGGCATTGTTTTCATAGGCATTTTTCCTTGTAAGCAAAGGAATCTGAGAAGAACATTCCCGAAGTAGTGGATATTTTTAATGTGTCTGAAAGTATGCAATGTGTATGAACCCCAAGAATGGTTTGTGGGACTGCTCTGGGATGAGCCAACTTGTTAGGAGGGCCATTATTTCTGGATCCATTCATGCAGTGAGCTCATCATGTCTTCATAATTAGGCTTTATGATGACCATAGAGAGAATTGATTGGAACATAGTTCACTAGTGTTGAACACATATGAGGGCTCTCTGTGAGATCACAGCCCTAAATCAGGCAAGCCAATTAACTTAGACTTTGACAGGTGAGGTTTGTGACAAACTGGTAAATGGTTTCCTCTGGTTCTTCAGACTGATGTCACGCTTGGCTTTCTGGGTGTAGAGTGGTGTGGAATTTTAACATGATGATGCTCATGTAGTAATCAAAATTGTCATCCATGTATATTTAAAGTGTTTCAAGTCACAGAAAATATGGCTTAAAATTGAATTTAAAAGGAGAAATTTAGTCTCTCTTATAACTGGAAAATCTAGAAATAGTCCAATCTTTATAACAAGTCTTAAGTGGCTCACTGAAAGCAATTTCTCCCCATTTCTCTCCTTGACCTTCTGTAGTGTCACAATTACTCTTAAAGCCAGGTTCCTTCCTAGTTCTGAAATGACTTTGGTACATCTCTGAGCCAGGAAACATTTTTCTACCCAGAATTCCCAACAAACAACCCCTTGTATCTCATTGACCCAAACTGAACCTTCTGATATAAACTGGTCCCTGACACTAGGTCAATGGGTTATGCTGATTGGCTTCAACTAGCCAGGGTTCTAGAACTGAGAGTGGAGTGTGCTTTCTACAAGCACAGGGCTGGCTATGTGGTAGAAATGTGACCAGGTTGAAAGGAGAACAGTGTGCTAAAAGAGTTAAAGCAGCAAAAGCCCACTACCCCACCAACAAGAGACACTGGCCATTGTGAAGTCAGTGGCCAGCAGGCCCTGAGCTCCCTGGCCCACGTGACTGTAGAGGCCAGGATGTTGAAGAGAAATGAGAGGTGGTGTCAAGAACACTGGGCTGCCTCCTTCCATCTAGCTTGCAATCCAACATGTGAGTAGCACCAATACAAATGAAAAATCAGCGAACGTGCCCCATTGTGAATATCAACCTGGCAGACACTGAACTCGGAGATAGAGTCCTGGAGAGGTGTCTATGTTCTGATATAAAAAAGGTAAGGGGAGGTTTTATTGCCATTTTTTGGATACCAGTAGTGTTAATAACCCTTGATATCATGCACACCTGGGGAAAACATACAGAAAACCAAAGGGGCAAAGTATCATTGTAGGAAGGGAGCTCAGGCATGAATTAATAGTAAGGTATTTATTCCATGAGCATTTATCGTATCTCCTATGCACCTGTTCCTGCCCTAGGCACTTTTGTAGCTCAGCAGCATGTCTCAGACCACAACTCTGGAATCTTTCCAGACTAGAAGTGAACCCCAACTCTGTCATTCTGCCTTTTTAAAGTCTCAGTTGCCACATAGTGTGAGGGGAGGCTGTATTTACCTCAAGCAGCTTTTGCGAATACTAAATGGTAAAAACTGAAGAACTGAAAGTGAAAGTTAAATAATAGAAATCACTTCTCCAAGTGATGGAGACACTTATAATCACACACACACACACACAAAATTGTAACCACATTAATCAAAATTGTGATTAATATTAGCATTGCTTATTGTGTTTCAAACACTAGTGAGGCATGGTCTCTGTTCTTAGGATGCTTGACTAGGGGAGAAGATGTGAAAAGTGTGTGGGTGATGAATGTCAGAAGAGAAGAGAGAGAAAATGGCATGACAGGTCACAGGGAGATGAAATTTCTTTGTGTTGGGAGCTGAGGCGCCTCTCCAAAATGCATTTGACATGCAGAAGCTAGTGGGATGATATTCAACTTTAGATGACGCCTTTTGGGCCTTTCACTTTGTGTCTTTTTGTGAAGGCAAATCTTAAGTGTCAGTACAAAGGTTGTAAGAGAGAGGTGCACATGAGCAAGGTTGACTTGCAAGAGAATGTTTTCTGGAGGCGGCGGCTGCTGGATGTCCCCGCTGCTCTGGCTTGCCTGACATGGGAGATGGGGTTGTTGTTGCCTGTCCATGTGCAAAAGGAGGAGCTGCTTGATTCATGGCTGAGTTGGGGCTATTAGATTACATTCCCAAAGGCATTTGATAATCTGTTTAACTGAGCACAGTCATTTGTCTTGTTTGCTCACTACTTAGCAGATGGATTTGTGATTTTGGTAATTACTGTATGAACGTTAATAAGACATGATATCTTTTATTAATTAGTACTTCACAAGGTTGGTTTTACAGAATGGCAAAAACTACATGGTTTACGCATACTGAAGTGTCATTAGTATTGGCTTTCTGAAACTGGCATTTGGAGGCCATTCACTCCAGGGTGGTTTTTCCCGCTATGATGTTTTACTCAAGAACAAAGAATAAAGCCAGGATATTGTACTCTATACTCAAGAACAGGCTACTTTTTGTCTGTTCTGACATCAATAGTTTAGCTTAAAAGCACCCTGATTTACACATTTTCCATTTTAATTTTCTCTTTAATTCCTTTTTAATTCTCTTTTAGTTGAAAAGGATAAACTACTTTGAGAGAATTAAGTTATGCCCGAAGAGTAATTTTCTAATAGAATTAAAAGATTTGGATCTCTTTTTCAGAAGTGAATGGTCACTATAGATATGCACCACACACACACACGCACACACACACACCATCAGAATAATGCAGGGTGCTGGCAGCTTGAGACAGGCTGGTAGAAGCTTTGCCCTGCTCTGGGGCTCTTGCCCTCGGGCCAGCTGCTTCCTTCCCCACACACAGGCATCAGCAAGCTATTGTGCAGGAAAGAACAGCATCTTGTGTGCAGTAGCTCAGTGGGAAAGTCCTTCTGAACAAAACAATCAGGTGGCACAAAGTCACCACCCTCTGTGAAGAACTCGTTTATGACTCTTGGGAGAGAACAATTTCCTTTAAAGATCCTGGTCCCGTGGTGCTTTGAACTGCCTGCACACCCCATTGTTGACAGCTTCCAGAAGCAGCTCTTGAGTGACCACCGTGTGTCTCACACTGTGTGAGGCCAGGTAAAGTGTACACCGAAGGCAGCCTGGCCAGGAGGGGTTTGCGGCCCGTGTCGTGGATTATTACAGCAGAAAATCACGCCAGCTCGCTTGTGCCACTGAACATAAACTGGCAGACTGACTCAAAAGAACAAATGGTTAATCTTTTGTTTCTGTTCAGTTGCCTTTTCAGAAACCCAAATAATCCCCTAAAACTTAAAACAATTTTCATTTTCTGTGCTGATTATATAGCAGATACTATACATTTTGCATGCATTTTCTCCTTCCCCATGAAAAGATCTTTAATAATTACTCATGTGAGCAGCTGTACGTCCATTTGATAGATGAGGAAATTCATGATTAAGATGTTAAATAATTTATCAAAGGTCACACAGCTATGAAGAGATAGTGCTGTGTCAGGAGGTGTCATCATGTACATACTGGTCTAACCTAGATGATTAAACCAGTGTTTCATTCAGTGGTCAACATTTTGTTACTACAAATCACAGAGTTGGAAGGACTAAGCTTTTTCACCTGTAGAGTGACTATTCTGATAGAGTCTATGAGCTTATCCGCTAACCATATAGCGAGGATCTGCAGCTACACATTGTATGTCTGTAGGGTCGTCACTGCAAGCCCTGTCCAGTTGGAACAGGTGGATCTGTCAACCACAGTGCATTCGGAGGGTGTACGAATGTGGTTGGCTGCCGCTGCTCAGAAGCAGGCATCCATTTGGGAGGATGAGTGGTTGCTGCAGCAGGTCTCAGCACGGGGCTCCGTTGCTCGGGCGCTGTCTTGGTTGCCTGGGAAACCTTTTTCAGGATGTGAGAAACTCACTTTCCTTTTTTCCATGTGGATCCATGTGAAGGGCTAAAAGTGGGAGCAATAGATTGCCTATTACCCTCTCCCATCCATAGTACAGGCAGGATCTTTATTTGAATGGGGGTACACCGTTGGACCCAGGGTGCAGAAAGACAGTCACCCAGCTTCTCTCATTGCTCTTAGTGAGCTGAACATGCTTAAATCATGGCAGCCATTTTATACTTTTTTTTCTGTAAGATATGCATTCTATAGCAGATATCTTCCTTTTTCCCATGATAGTTTGGGAGTTTTTGAGATGCATTACTGAGGAGTGATTATGAATGTCCCAACTAGACATTACTTGCAAAGACAAACCTGCAGAAGGATTTTGAGTCAGTGTTTTTTTTTTTACATTCTATTATTATTGTCATGTGTTGTTACTATTAACAGTGTTATTTTTTTAAAGCTTGGGTTCACTGTTTGTCCTTGGGCAAGTTATCAAACCCCTCTAACCTGTTTCCTCATCCAAGAAATGGATCTAATCTGTAAATGTTTGTACATAGTTGATTTCCATTCTTTCACTCAGTGTCTACTCCTAAGTCAAGCATTCAGCTAGATGCTAGTAAAAAATACGTGTTAGAAGGGGTGGTACCAGCCTTCACAAACTTTTTTCTCCTTAAATCTAGGAGAAAAAAGTACATATTGAAATATTCATTTCAGTTATTGAGTTTTAAAAAGTAGTGCATCATGTCATAGAAGCAAAGAACAGGAAATGCCACCTACTTCTGGGGGTTAGGGACAGCCTCTATTAAGAAATAAATAAAGCTAGGGCCCAGCACAGGAGCCTAGTAGCTAAAGTCCTCACCTTAAACACGCCAGGTTCCTATATGGGTGCCGGCTGTAATCCTGGTGAACCCGCTTCCCATCCAGCTCCCTGCTTGTGACCTGGGAAAGCAGTTGAGGATGGCCCAAGGCCTTGAGACCCTACACCCATGTGGGAGGCCCGAAAGAGATTCTGAGCTCCTGGCTTCGGTTCAGCTCAGCATCAGCTTTTACAGTCGCTTGGGGAGTGAATCATCAGATGGAAGCTTTTCCTCTCTGTCTCTCCTCCTCTCTGTATATCTGACTTTCTAATAAAAAAAATCTTTAAAAATGAATAAATAAATAAATAAATAAACTAGAGGATCTTATAAATATGTGACATAGTAGGACATGCACCTTACTGTGCTGGATAGAGGATTTTGGAGGCATAAGTTAAAGGACACAAATGATTAGCATCATGTCTGGCCCTAGTCGCCTGTCAGTTTGTGGAGAGTGCATCTTCACCACCACCTGCTAGTAGCGTTAGCAGCTCTAGTGAAGGCAGAATTCCTGCCCTATACTATAGCGAAGGACCAAGGTGCTTTGTTATAGAGTGAACCTGCAGATGCTACAAGGCTGGTACCATCATCCTCTGCAACGTACAGAAGGATGCAGAGCCTACGGCACCTCTCCCAGATACTCCTCATTTCTTGGGCTTCTCTGCCTCACTGCCTCTTCAGTGAGTTCTCACCCTCGTTCAGTAGGGAAGTTGTGATTCTTTCTGGCAGTTGTTTCACTTTCATAAAGGATCTTGTGCCGGAGCCTAAACATACAAAAATGCAGGTGGACTAGATGATGTGTTTTCCAGGGAAGCCGGAGGCAGGGGATGGGGTGGGATGGGGCATCTCTAAAACTAGGCTGCACAATGACAGGTATCTGTCTTCGTTTTTAACTCTGCTGAAATTTAGATTTCTCAGCCCTTTATTATTAAATACTTACACCTTTAGATAGTAAACATAACAATTCAGCAAAAGCTGGGGGCAGCAGAACTTGCCCCCCTTTAAGCTCATATTCTGCCACATTCAGATTATAAATAAGATTGACCAAAGAATTAAAATGGTCAACTTTGGTAGTCCTTATATAGAGGAATTGACTGAAATTCAAGAAATGTTACTTTTTTATTTAAAAAAAAAAGGGAGGGAAACCATTAGTTGTGGAGCCATTTCTGTCATTAGGTGTCCCTGGGCATAATTTGGAACCTCTCTCTAAATGAAGATGCCTATAGGTAAAATGGATTTCTTTACACAATAATTCATAAACACTAAGTATTTGAAAACATTTTTGACTCTGAGATTCATCCATGATTCTGTAAAAGCAGTGACATTGTTGTAAGCCAGACGCTTGGTTAAAAAAAACCAAACAGAAAACCACCAAAAGCACCTAGCCAGCCGAGTGTATAGCAAGGATCAAAGAGTGGTCGCACAAAGCAGCAACATGATTACTGAGATGAATGAGGGGAATCAGTGCGCTCTACCTATGGGACACGGACATGCCAATAGATAAACCTGGCTTGAGAGACCGGCTCCGTCTGCAATGTATTACCTGTATATACTAACTAATTAATTCCATCTATCTAGGAGACCAATCTTATGCTAGATAGTGGGTTTTGCTGTGTGGGCACATTAGCAACCAAAACATAAAGAAAGGTGAAGAAAAATAATTTTCACTTCGTCTTTCTCTGCCCCGTGTGTGTACTTAAATCGTTGGATTAAATATATGATGAGACCTACTATACCTCTCTGATGACAGAGAACATAGTCCAAAAACAAATGAGGTAAAATATAATTAACATTTCTAATTTTTTGTTATTCTTGGTTGAAAGAATGTAAATAACTACAAAGTTCAAATGCACTTTTAAATCTCTTTTTACGTAATATTGTTGTAGATAACATGATGTTTGATAGCAGATTTGATGTCTCAATCATCAACTGCTATACAAACCATTTCCACTTCTTCTAAGTGATTAATTTCCTTTAGTTAACTTTAGGGAGCTTTTGGTTTAAGGAAAACATTAGCTAGCCCCAAAGTGAAGGTCCAGTTTATTTCTTTATTGTTTTATTTGAAAGTCAAATTGACAGAAGGAGACATACACGTACAGAGAACTATCCATTGGCTCACACCTCAAATGGCCACAATGGCAAGAGCTGAGCCAATCTGAAGCCATAAGTTTGTTCTCAGGCTCCCATGTGGGTCCAGGGACCCAAGAACTTGAGCCATCCTCTGCTGCTTTTGCAGACCACAGGCAGGGAGCTGGATTGGAAGCAGAGTAGCCAGGACTAGATCCAGTGTCCATAGGATATGCCAGCACTGTAAGGCAGGGGCTACCATACTGACCCCAAAAAGTCCAGTTTCTAAAGTCAAACTTTTGTAGCTCCAGAATGATAAATATTCAGAACAAATGAGGCAGTTAGTTGTTTAAAAAGGTTTGTTACAAAATAAATAAGAGAAACATTTACTGACACGGTGAAATAACCATTTCCTCTGCATATGTTTGTGTGTGTGGGGCAGGGGGGCTGGTATTTGAAAGGCATAGCAACAGACAAAGAAGAAGAGAAAGACAGAAATCCTCTGGTTCACTTCCCAAATGGCCTTAATGCTCAGGGCTAGAGCAGACAGCAGCCAAAAGCCAGAAACTCCATGAAGGTGTACTACGTGGTTCAGGTTACCAGTTCCTTGGGCCATCTTCTGCTGTGTTGCCAGGCAGAGAGTTGGATTGGAAGCAGAACAGCTTAGACTTGAACCAGCACTCTGACATGGGTTGCCAGTATTGCAAGTGGAAGCTTAACCTGCTGTGCCATAATACTGACCTTATCCTTGTTTTTGTTAGTGATATTTAAATATTAACAAGAAGGAAATTAGCAAGAAGTAATTCGGACTGAACAAAAGGAGCCAATAATGGTTGATTTTCATTAAGGCATCTGAGAATATAGTGTAATTCATGGGCCAAACTGAATGGTGTTTCAGAAAGGAGGAAAAAAAAAAACAATGAAGCCATGAGTCAGTCTTGGAAAAGGATATTGATTAGATGCTCGATAATGCACCTGCTCTAAGTCTGCACCTGACCATGACAGTTACACTTCATGACAGAGACTTAATGACTGAAATGTCATGTAGTAATGATGGTTATGAAGAAAGAGTAATGGCAGGAGGATATGTAGTGTGTGTGTGTGTGTGTGCAGGAAAGTGGGGAAGATTTTTCTGGTGACTGATCTGGTGGGAGGAGAAAGTGATACATTAAGGAGAACTAGGCAGACGAAGAGCTATGGGAAAAACGTGTTTGGTTAGATGCCAAGGTGAGCAATTTGGATTTTATTCTGAGCATAAGTGGAAGACATCAGGAGATTGCAAGTAGAACAGCATGATCTGATTCATATTTTCTAAAAATATTCTCTGGCTACCTAGCAGACAACAGGAGGATTTCAAGGTCTGAGTGTGAAAGCAGAAGAATCAGTGAGGATGTAGCAGCCCAGATGAAAGATGGGCTTGACCTGCATTGGACAGGTGATAGTGAAGATGGATGAGGCCACATTTGAGAGCAATGCAATAGGTAGAGCCAAAGAAATTGGTGTCAAAATAGATGTGGGGAATACGGCAAAAATCACCTTGATTTTTAGCCCTGCAATGTGTGTGCTTTAATTGAACATTTATCTTTACACGAAAGTGGCCTCTATGGGAGCCAGTGTTTTTTCCTGTTTACAGGGTAGTCTCACTGTTGGCATGAAGGGATCTCAAGTATCAGGCTCCAAATTATACCGTACAAGTTGTGCCAACTGCCACTGGGTCTCCTTGGAGCTCCTATTTGGGCTATTGAATCTGGTTTCTGCATTCATGTAGCCAAGGAAAAAGGCTGTGTTCACAAACTCCAATTCATCAGCACACAACCTTTAATCCCTTGTCAGCGTTCATCTACTGACGTTTCGTCCTTGTAGAGTCAATGTAGCCAACAATATGTTTTTCAGCAAAATCTTCTTTATTAGAATATCTAATTGCTTCCAGGATGACAAGTACTGTTCTTGGGTGATTGTGCCGTGAAATGAATTTTGGAGATAGACAGGTACCAGGTACCAGGATGCAAATCAGTGGGACAGTTGTATAAACTACCACTGCCCTAAAGAGTGCTTCCCAAAAGACTCTGCGGATGGTCTCCTTTAAGCCACATTAAACAAGCCTGAAAAATAGAAATGATTTTGCATTTCATCCTGCCTGTGATAGAAGGGAAAGACAAAATACACCAAAATAAATCTTGAAAAGTATTGCAACATTCAAAATGTCAATATTAGTTTTAAATTATTACATCATTTTCTAAAATAATGACTTGTGCCAGGAATGTCATGAATTCTAATTAATTTACATATGCATTAAAGTCCACTTTCAAAGAAAACCTCTTTTCTCTTTCAAACATTGGAAATTAAATATTTATACTTATTGTGATTTCATATATACATAGTTAATACTGCCTTTCAGAGCCACCTGCTCTCCATCATATGTCATTCGCTCTGTTGACTCTTTGTAACTGTGTGGATTTGAAGTTGGGTGAGCCTGGACCATAGATACTATTGAAATCTGCAGAAGTCAAGGATGAAAACCACTCAGCTCCATGTCCCATACACTGTAGGCAGGACATGAGGGTCAAGTATTCCCACCATGGAGAGGATCTTTCCTCACAGCTTCAACAGTTATATTTATATGTTTGCCTTTTAGTCCTTGAATTTGAATTAATGAGTGAAAACTGGAGTGTATTTGTTGTTTACTAATTTGTAAGAGTGTGCTCAAACTCCTCGAATTCTCCATGTCTTAATTTAATTTTACGTTTTCAAAAGAGATTAGCCTGTAAGTCAAAGATTGTGCCTGATGGAATCCTTGGGTGCAGGTAAATGGGAGATAAGAGGCTAAGGACATTGCTTCAATGGGGGGATAGAATGAAAGCAAATATATCAAAGAACGAAAAGCCTTAGATTGCAAATTTGTATTCTTTCCTGCAAATAACATAACGATTTTTCAAAAAGGTCCTGGGAAATTGAGTTTTAATAGGTAAGCTTATTTTGCTGTGAAAATTTTATAAATCCATGTATAAATTTTCAATCCTTGATTTAAAAACAAATTATCTCTGTATTTGAAAAGTGGAGTGATAGGGAGAGTCAGAGACAAATAAGATCTTTCTTCTGCTGGTATATTTCTCAAAAGACTGTAACAGCCAGCAAATCATTAGGTTCTCCCACAGTGAGAAGAGGGTTGTAAGTGCTAGCACCATTCACTGCTGCTCTCGCATGCACATTTGTAGGGGAGCAGAGTTGGAAACAGAGCAGCCAGAACTGCAGCTGGCGCTTCAACATGAGAAGCAAGCATGATTAGTGACAGCTTTCTGCACCATACCCCAATACCAACCTTCTCAGCACTTTTTTTTTCATGAACTTCCTGAAGACTGCACATGGATTTCTGTTAAGAATCTTTGGGCTCAGCGTGAAGGCTCAATGGCTAAATCCTCACCTTGCAAGTTGGTTTGTGTCCCTCTACTTCCCATCCAGCTCTCTGCTTGTGGCCTGGGAAAGCAGTAGAGGATGGCCAAAGCCTTGGAACCCTGAACCTGCTTGGGAGACCAGGAAGAAGCTCCTGGCTCCTGGCTTTGGAACAGCTTAGCTCTGGTCTTTGGGGCCACTTGGGGAGTCAACCAGCAGATAGAAAATTTTCCTCTCCATCTCTTTATAAATCTGCCTCTCCAACAAAAATTAATGAATCTTTGGGGAGGGGGATGAATCAGTTTTGCCTTTGGGGACATTTTTTGTCCTAAGAATGCTTCAGAGGGATAATGGCATTTCGTTTACAAGAATGGCCTGAAACAAAGTATTAGCTATCTGCCCACAGGCTGCATGTCTGATATTTTTAGTAACATATTCTGCCTGTTAGGTGAGAATTTCTTGAATATAAACCGATTTCGAATATATAATCACCCAAAGAACTTGGGATTTACCTTTATTCTTACAATGTTTCCACACCAAGTTAATACAGATTCGTAACGCTAATGAGATTTATTAAAGTACCTGTTATGGTGAATAAGAGAATGAGTGAATGAAGGAATAAATGGTTAAGAAATCCTGGATCGTGTCAACCCTTTGCAAGTGTGCAGAACGCTTCAATCCCCTTCTTTGATCCTTCTGCTTAGGATTTTCATTCTCTATCTGTGCTCCATGTCTATCACTCCTACTCCTTCTCTGGTATCAGATTGCCCTCTCCGGGCTCTCCTGTGTGTCTCCTAGGAAGCCCCATTTGCTCTTTCTGCAATCCATGCATTTTGTGCATGTGACTCACAAGGCTCTCCCCAGTTGTGATGAAAGAGCTGTAAGTATAGTGGGCATTCCTTCATGCAGTATGTGTACTTGTTCTAGGAAATCAGTCAGTGAGTACACAAGGACTAATGAATATGGTTGCACATGGAAGAAAACCAAGTGTGGCCATGGAAAGCAAGGAAGCACTGGAACTCACAGGCAAGGAAAACAAGCAGTAAGACCATAAACACAAAAGGTTTCTCAAAGGAAGTGGAGCATACACTGTCCCTGGCAAGAATAGGGCAGTGGCAGTGTTATCTTTTTTAAGGATTGATTTATTTTTATTGGAAAGGCAGATATACAGAGAGTAGGAGAGATAGAGAAGATCTTCCATCTGATGGTTCTTTCCCCAAGCAGCCGCAATGGCTGGAGCTATGCCAATCTGAAACCAGGAGCCAGGAGCTTCTTCTGGGTCTCCCACGTGAGTACAGGGTCCCAAGGCCTTGAGCTGTCCTCGACTGCTTTCCCAGGCCACAGGCAGGGAGCTGGATGGGAAGTGGAGCTGCTGGAATTAGAACAGGTGCCCATATGGGATCCCGGCACCTTCAAGGCTAGGACTTTAGCAGCTATGCTGTCACGCCGGCCCAGCAGTGTTCTTTTTAGATCACTCAATAAATAGTTGACATATAAAGCTCCTGTGACAGAAGAGAGACATGAAGTATGGAGCATGGTGTAATTAACAACTCCCCACCATAGGAAGAAAAAAAAAAGACTAGGGTGATTGGAGTACAGAGACTTTTCAAAAAAAGAAAAAAGTGTTACAAGATGCTGATGGAGAGGTAGAAAGGACAAGCCCGTACTGAGCTTCGAGAACCCATTAGTGATCGTATACTTTATTCTATAAATATGCAAATAAGCCATTGGAAGGTTTCGAGTCAGCCTGGTCAAATTATACAATACAATATATTATTAGCAGTAACATCCCTGGACATTTGTTGGGTGCTTATTACATGCTAAGCAATACACTAAGTGTTTTTAACGAATTATTTCATTTTGCCTTCATTTTATCCATCACTACTATGAAAATGCTCCCTTTGCAAATGAGGCAACTGATGCTCAGAGACCAATGCCAGGACTAGAACACAACAAGCTACAGGTCTATAGCCCAAAATTTAAGATAGGAGTTACCACTCCAGGGCTGTATAAGTACGAGCTACACAACCACAACTCTGTGAGTGAGTACCTTCTTGGGTTTTATACTCACTTGTCTTGAGTTTACCTGACCTGGGCATCACCACTCATAAATAAGCAAATTCACTTTTGAACCCAGGGCTATGAATCTGTCTTTAAATTTTATTTCTATCTCTAAACTTTTCTGAAGTTCTGAATAAACATCCTGTTCCCCTCTTTATTACTGGGAATAACCTAAAAGTGAAATTATTTGCAACAAAAGATTAAACTTCATATTAGACTTTAAATTGTAAATAGCTGGTCTCGGCTAAAATGAATTCAGAGGATGAAAATGGATAAATTAAAAGATTCATCTCATGGAATGCAATAGCTTAACTTTATTCAGGAAATGAGAAAGAATGAGTCAAATATTTAAAAAGTAAACAAGGGTTTTTTTTCTATTAATTTGAAGTCAACGGAATGAAAATTAAATCTTGTGGTTGCCATTAGATAAATGGATGTCAATCAGATATGAAACTGCTAAAGAAATTAGCCATAGGGTGGTCCTTAATCTGTTTAGGGGTTTTTGTGTGTGTGGGTGTGGGATAGTAGAAATGTAATCTGTTATCAGCACAGGTATGATTGAATTATTAATAATATTGTGCAAGGCCAACTAGAAACCAGAGCCTGGGGACTCTTAAATCTATTCTAATTGAAACACAGAACCAGTAGACTGGAAAAGACCCTGACTCTCCTCCAGCTATGTCACAGTCTATGACACGTGGTGTCTGTCACACAGTGACAGCTGCAAGCTGACCTCTTAGCAAATTTAATCTGCAAATGGGTTCCTGTTTAAGATAGTTAATGCCTTTCATTATCATGAAGGTTTTCTTCTATATTTTGGAAAGCTTAGCTCAAAATATTTCATGCAGGTTATTATGTAGATTGCCTAGCTAACAGGGAGATTATGGATGCAAATAAATCAGATTTTCAATGGAGGGCTTTACTGACCTCTTAAGAGGATAGTAATATGTGCATAATGGGGAAGAAAATGCTTCCACATCATCAGAACAGCAAAAAGGTCACATTGTCATTCCTTGAAGTGTACTGAGTTTTGAAAAAGCATCCAGAAACATCACAGCGCAAATTAACTAAACTCAAGAACTGTTCTACCTTCTGTTGCTACGCTCTCTTTGTGTGTGTGTGTGTGTGTGTGTGTGTGTGTGTGTGTGTGTGTGTGTGTGTGTGTGTTTTAATGTGGGGGAAATGTCATGGTGTAGGAGAATGGATGGTCCTCTCATGGGACCCTGAGTGAGTCACTTAATCCCTCGGTGTAAATTTCCATCATGGGAATAGTTGGTCGTCAGAAGCACCAAGGGTCACTCACCCTGATCTTTGCTTGACCCTCTCCTGCCACCCGTCTCTTACCCACAGAGAAATCTCCCACATTGCCTCACTTCAGACCATCTGCTTCCTCTTTGGGGACTGCCTCCAGTTGCTGATCAGTGGGTTAAAAGCACAGGTTTTCTTTTGAGAGAAACCTGGAATTGAATGCCAGGCCTGGCACTGACTAGTGTGTTTCCTGGGCTAATTCCCTTTGCATTCTCAGTTATCAGCTTTTTCAACACCGAACATGAGATCAATGATGTGAACTTTACAAATCAGAGGTTTATAAACTTTCTCTGTTCGTGGAACTCTGTGGAGTTTTAGCAAATGTTTCCAAGAGCTTCTATGAAAAGAATTATCAGACAATTTTTTTTATAAACAGATAAATTCAAACAATTGAATATCTATTCAAGCCCAAAGAGTTTAAGAACCCTTTGGGAAAAAAAAATATAGATATTGAGGTAAAAAATATTTTGCTTCTATCGTAGTGACACTGAAAGCCAAGCCTGGGAAAGACACAGAATGTAACACAATGTTGATTTGTGATTTATAGCAAGCTAATAATTTCCATGGTAGCTAAATGATTAGTTTCCCTCAAAAATTTCATCTCTTTGAACCAGAGTTGTGTATAGCAAGTTAAATAGCCACCTGTGATTCTAGCATCTGGTATGGGCTCTGGTTTGAGACCTGGCTGCTCCAGCTCCCTACTAATTCACCTGGGAAAGCAGCAGAGCATGGTCCAAGTGCTTGCACTGTCACACCCACCTAGGAGATTCCAAAGAATTTGGAGTTGCCGGCTCCAGCCTTGTACAACCCTGTCCATTGTGGCCATGTAGACAGTCAACCAGCAAATGGTTGACTTTTCTGTCTCTCCCAATCTCTAACTTTGTCTTTCAAATAAATAAAAATAAATCTTGAGAAGAGATTTCACATCTCCCACAGCATACCTAAGAGCTCACAGCTGCGTCTTGAGTATCTGCAGATCATTTGGGAGTCATAGTTATGTTCCTCTTTAATTTCAGAAGATGAAAGGAAAGAATGTACATTAAAAAAACTGGCTTCTGGTATAGTCATAAAATGGTATCTACTGGTGTTCTTTTAGCTCTAAATCTTTTCTCTGTGTTCTTCAGTATTTATAAGGAATAAATATCTGATTTTACCCAGGGTAAATTACATGATCAACCAGCTAAAAGGCCTGCAAAGCATTAACAAAAGAAACAAAATGCATGTCCCTACAAGCCTCACAGTTAGATTATAGAGACAGGAGAAACACCCAAGACACACTGTGAGTAGCTCACAATTGCTAAGTTATAAAGTAGTACACAATTTCAAATGAATAAAAAATGGAAGTAGTGCAGAAGAGGACAGCACCTGAGGTGGGATTTGACAAATCAGCAGTACATAGATGGGGTAAGGGAGACAGACATTTCCAAACAAAGGGGCTTGGCAAACAGTGCCTTCCACCCTACAGTTGACCTGGGTAAATGGGTGTGAAGTCCAGGTGATTCACAGATATTGTCGTGGCCATAGACCTTCTGTGTGGACTGACTCCACAAGAGTTCTATGAATACCTGGTACTTGAAAATGACTATAAAAGGAATGTGAGGCAAACAGTGAGACTATGCGCAGGGGAAGCTTCCACGTTAAGCTATACCCGGAGGAACTCTGGGAGAAGTTGCTTGAGCTGAACTTCAGCAAGGGGATGTAGATGGCTTGAACAATGCAGTTGCAGCAATCCACCAACTTGTGTAAAATACAGCTTTAGTTTTCCAGTTTAGTCTTGACTTCTGCTGATAACAGAAAAGTTATTCTTGACAATTTACAGTGGCCATCTAAACTTACCACTTAGGTTCTAAATATTTTATTTCATGTTCTTCCTTATCAAAATAACATCCTTGCATTGTTTTCTGAACTTGTGGGAATTAATGAGGCATTTCTCACCTTAACTGATGTTCCATGAGAGCTTATTTATCTTGAAATACTGCCACACATCTTGTCTGGTTGGTCATGATGGCTCTTCTTCGATGTAGATTGTCTTTTTAAATCTGTTTTACCAGTTCTAATCCCGGCAGTCCCATTTCCCATCCAGCTCCCTGCTTATGGTGGCTTGGGAAAGCAGTCGAGGACAGCCCAAAGCCCTCAGACCCTACACCCATGTGGGAGATCCAAAAGAGGCTCTTGGCTCCTGGCTTCAGAATGGCTCAGCTTTGGCCATTGTGCCTACATGGGGAGTGAATGAGTGGATGAAAGATCTTCCTCTCTGTCTCTCCTCTTCTGCATATGAACTTTCCAATAAAAAAGAAGTGAATAAATCTTTAAATACAAAAATCTGCTCTGTGAGACATATCTTGGTATGTTTTATACTGCTTTTGTAGGACAAGCACATGTTAGGAAATTTAGAAAGAATGGAAGCATTTTTGTTATGGAGACTAAGTCCAAATCAGGACATAATATCTGCTGAGGGCTTTTTTGCTACATTGTATCAGGACTGAAGGCATCACATGTGATGGAGAATAAGAGATGAAGCTCAGGCTGTTCTATAATCAGCATTAATTCATCCTTGATGGTAGAACCCTTATGATCCCAACGCCTCCCATTCAACCTCACCATGCCACTGTGTTACATCAGGGATTAAACTTCCAATACTTGCTTGTTAGGGCACATAAAAACCACAGCAAGGTATAATCAACATTTCACAATAGTTATTTTTTAAGGATTTATTTATTTTATTGGAAAGACAGATATACAGAGAGGAGGAGAGACAGAGAGGAAGATCTTCCATCTGATGGTTCTTTTCCCAAGCAGCCACAATGGCCAAAGCTGTGCCAATCTGAGACCAGGAGCCAGGAGCTTCTTCTGGGTGTCCCACATGAGTACAGGGTCCCAAGGCCATGGGCCATCCTCAACTACTTTCCCAGGCCACAGGCATGGAGCTGGATGGGAAGCAGGGCTGCCGGAATTAGAACTGATGCCCATATGGGCTCCTGGCATATTCAAGGTGAGGACTTTAGCAGCTATGCTATTGCGCTGGGCCCAAAACAGTTTTTTTTTTTTTTAGTTTTTTATTTCTTTTTATTGGAAAGGCAGATCAGATTTATAGAGAGAAGCAGAAACAGAGAGTATTCCATTTACCAGTTCACTCCCAAAATGGCCACAATGGCTGGAGCTGAGCCAAACCTAAGCCGGGAACCAGGAGCTTCTTCCAGGTCTCCCACATGGGTGCAGGGTCTGTTTTCATTAGTGCAGTCAGTAAAGTTTTGGCAAAGATGTATTGTGCCGTAACTACCAACACAGTGATGACATAGAATAATGAGACCCAACCTAATACATGTAAGCCATGTTTTTAAAAACTTAAGAAACTGATAGGATTGATGTTAGTCATGCATTTTATTTAACTTGATATAAATAATACCATCACTTCAATTTGTATAAAATGCATTAATGAGCTGTTTTGCATGTTTCTCAAATTCTTTGAAATCCGTAATGTGTTTTATATTTATAGCACTTCTCAATCTGGGCACTAAATTTTCATCAAAAACATTTGTATTTATGAAATTCATAGTTGGAAAGAGGGTGTTCAAATGTTCAAAATGCTCTTGACGTGTCTAGAAGTTGTCCATCATCATCTTTTAAATTTCATTTAAATTAGATTTAATGTAGGTTATATATAATTAAAGCTTCACTTCATCAATGAGACTTGTCAAGTGGCCAACGCACAGTAGCCACAGGTGGCAGAGGACTACCATATTGGATGCCACAGCGAATATTTCCCTCACTGCAGTAGGGTGTCTCCTGCTTCCTTGAAATCACTACTGTCCTTTGGTTGTTGGGCACTAGTAACCAGTGATCTGCAGTTGGTCTAGTTTCGTCTTTTCTAGAATGTCATATAGATGAAATCGTACTGAATCTAGCATGGGTTTCTGAATGCTTTTTCGTATCACGTTGGTGTTGATATTTATTATCTATGTTACAGGTGTAATATAGGTTCCTTTCACTAACAATTAGTATTACATCTTATAGATGTACTAAATCATTTACCACTTGGTGAGAAGTGTTTTTGCAGTTTTTTGTGTTAATATAAAAAGCTTTCATGAATATTAAATACAAATGTTTGTACGGACCTGTGCTTATATTGATTCTTAGTAAATAGCTGGAGGTGAATTGCATGATGTATGTTTACGATCAAAGGGAACCACTAAATATTTGTTCTGTATCATTACCAACAACGTGAAATAGTTCTTGCAGTTCTACTGGGTGTTGGTACACTGATATTTCAGTTTGATTTTAACTTTCCATTCCCTTAATGATTGATAATTTTGAACATATTTGAAGTTTTTTGGCCATTTATGTATCATTTTTATGGAGTTTCTATATAAACATTTCCCCTAATTTTTGAATGACTGAGTTGTAAGAATTATCTGACTGGACTGGATCATAAGTACCTTATCAATATGTTTGTACGTGTTTTCTCCAATATGTTGGTACATGGCCTGCGTATGACTTTTTGTATCTGGCTCCTGACATTAATGTTATTGTCTGCTGCTGTTCAGCGTGGTGTGCTCTAGTTTGGATAAGGTTTCAGTGTTCCCAAGGGTTCATAAGTTAAACATCAATCTCCATCATGAGGTATTAAGAGGGTGGATACTTATTCTGATTACAGTGTTTACAGGTAGGACCTTGGGGAGGAGAATAGAGTTATAGAAAGTCACCATGGTGGAAATCCTATGATTGAATACTTAAGGATACATCATGCTGAGAGGCCAGAAGATACACACAGTTCCTGGGCTTGCCATGTGATGCCTCACCTCAGGACACTGTGAAGAGAATATCACTAATGATTCAAACACAGGAAAACCCAGAGCACAACTGGAAATAATAATATTGATAGTAGGTGATGTAGGCAGCATCTGCCATTTCTTACCCCCTGGTGCTACATGCCAAAGCATTTCACTTCTATTCTCAATAGTTATTATTTGGGGCCAGTGTTGTGGCATAGTGGGTAATGCAACTCTGGCATCCCTTATGGGCACTGGCTCAACTTCCAACTGCTCTGCCCGTGATCCAGCTCCCTGAAAATGACCTGGAAATAGCAGCAGAAGATAACCCAAATATTCAGTCCCCTACCACTCATGTGGGAGACTGGACAAAGCACGTGTCTCCTGGCTTTGACCTGCCCCAGTTCTGGCCAGTGCAGCACTCTGGAGAGTGAACCAGCCAATGGATGGTCGGTCTCTCCCCCCCTCTGCTAGCCTCTCTCTCTCTGACTCTCTAACTTTGATTTTCTAGTCAACAAATTAATGTTTTCAAAAAAGAAAAGTAAGTTATTATTACTATTATGCTGCAGCAAAAAATAAATATTTTGATACAGCTTTACTTTTCCTGAAATCCAAAAGCCATTGGTGAATGACTGATGTGAAGTCTAGGTGAGTCTAATTTCAAAGCATATGCTCTTCACCTCCAGAAGAGTGACTTTCAGGCCATTCATCCCAAGGATGTGCTTACCATCCTCAAAATTACTGAAGATGCCACAAATCTTTAATTTATATAGTTCATGTTCATTCTGCTTTATTAAAATAGTTATTAAGTCATTTAAAACAATATTAATAAGGTCATTTTTAACAAAATTTTAATAAAAATTTACTGTATTTTCCAAAACCAAAAAAATGAGAAAAGTACATTGCTTTGTATTTCTCATAAAATCCCTGTGAAGTTTCACAGTTCTGCATTATGTCTGCTGTAACAGCATATATCACACAGCCTCTGAAAAACTCTAAACTTATGAGAGATGATGGTAAAGAAAAAATAATCACACATTAGTATTCTGAAATCACTTGATTTGTGGACTGGCCCCCAAAAGGTGTTTTAAGGTTCCCTATAGATGCTAAAATGACAATTTGAAAAATGTTGCATTAGGTAAATTATAAATATATTGCTTCCAAGAGAGCACAAGTCCATTATACTTAGAGAAAGGTGGGCTATGAATGGGGAAGGATAGAGAAGGAGCAGGTCCTGGGAAAGTGACTGCCAAGGGCAGGACCCAGGGGGTGCTGCTCTGCCGGTGGCAGGATCAAAAATGGCACTAAGCTTGACAAGACCTTTGTGTGCGGATAATTCACCTGCCAGGTAAATGATTCAGAGTAAGCACTGGATTACAAGAGCAGTAATGTATTGCCTTAGAAGTATGCATGGCAGTAGCAGTAGCATATTGCTGCTATTGTCAATAGTGGGTGAGGAGTGGTAAAAGCATGAAGATGGAGACAGGTTTTGAAATGCAGTTCATGGATGTAGTTGCAGAATGAAATGAGAGGCACAGGGCAACTAAGGGAGTAAATAATTTGGAGACACTAGTATTTTGCCATTTGGTTAATATATAGACTCACAAAGTATTTTTGATAAGTTCGTTTTTAGAGTTTATCTGACAATGATGGGTGAAGTGGAGAAATGAGAAATAGAAGTCTTATTGGCAAGGCAGACAATGTCTGGTTGATCCTGAGACGGTGGCTATGTTACATGCACAGTGTGAATCTTTAAAAAAAAATCCTAATTTTTATTGGAAAGGGAGATTAACAAAGAGAAGGAGAAACAGAAAAATCTTCTGTCTGCTGGTGCACCCTCCCAAGTGGTCGCAACAGTCAGAGCTGAGCTGACCTGAAGACGGAAGCCAGCACCCTCCTCTAGCTCTCCCACGTGGGTGCAGAGTTCCAAGGCTTTGGGCCGTCCTCTACTGCTTTCCCAGGCCGCACACAGGGAGCTAGATGGAAAATGGAGCTGCCAGGACATGAACCGGTGCCCATATGGGTTACTGGCACATGCCAAGAGAGTATTTAGCCACTAGACCGTTGTGCCGGGCCAAGAGTAAATTTTTAACATAGGCTCATCCATCAATCCAGTTTCCTCCTCTGTCATAAGCTTTTCAGAAAATTTTCATCACACTGTCTGTAGGTATTGTTTTAATTTTTTTTTTTTGACATTTGACAAATATTGAGACTCGGGAAGTAAATTTCTAGGAGCTGTGTCTTCAAAAGCCTAGTGATGCATTCTGGAAGAATAGCAGGCTGCTTCACATTTGCTTTCTGACTCTAACATTAATTTCTAACCCTTTTTCTTTGCACTTACCTACTAGCAAATCTCATATGTGAATGGTAAAAATAATATTAGCCTTAAGGGAGTGTTGCTCTTTCCAGAAAGCATCCAGAGAAGGAAGGGCATGGCTCAGTAAATTTCAGCCTCCCCAATCGTTCAGGAACATAATTGCGAGGTTAGGTATAGAATTCTTGTTTGAAAATAATTTTCTCTTTGAACATGGAAGTTGCTCTTTCCTTGATTTTAGGGAGAGGTGTTGCTAAGGAGAGAATTCCAGGAGCACTCAGAGAGTGTCATTTCTTTGACGAGCTCTTTCTTTTGATTTCTTAATTCTTTCTGGTACTATTATTAGCTTTATGTTGGACTCATAAAATAATTCACCATTTTACTATCTCTGATTTTCCCCTTTTGATCCACTGTCCAGTTTTTGGGGTAGATACTGTGGACTATATAATTCCAGCTTCTAATATTTTGAAGTTCACATTTGCTGTATTTTTCCTTCCAAGAATGTTTTCTTAATCTGCTCATTCTTTTTGTTGTAACATTCTATTCATTATTTGTGGATTTTTTTTTCTTTTTATTGTTTGTGTAAATGCTAATTAAGACCTATTTCTGTTCTTGAAAGTACCTGGATCTCCTCCAGCATATGTTTTGTGTTTATCTTGGACTTTCTGTCTCTTCATGTTGTAAGTTTTATGCAGTTGACTAGATGATCTTTCATTGCCCAGTCATATGTAAGAATGAATCAATAGAGCAGTTGAATGAACATGAATAGGACTTATCAGCTGGCTGGTTTTGTTAATGCGTGAGCAGGCACGGAAGTGATCTTGCATTTTGGAATCCCTGAATGTCAAAATGCAGAGCACTTTTCTCCATAGACTCCCACATTCATCATCACAGCCCACTCCAGACGCATTAGAATGTTTATCAAAAGGAAGAACTTTCTGTTGGAGTAGGAACAAACATATACTGTGGCAAAGGAGGGCAGGTGAGGCGATCAATCTCTCCATTTATTTTAGCACTCCCTCCATCTTTAGCCATTATCTGACGTTTGTAATTGCTAAGCCTTTCCAGGTTTCTGTAAGTTAGGTGGGCATACTCCTTGGTGGCACCATCTCTCTCTTTCATCTGTATCTTTCTTACAGCTGCTACTTCTTCCAGAAACACAAGGAAGGCATAACCCATCTAATGCCTTTTTTCACTTGTATTTCCTTCATTGTTGGGACATTACAACTGCTTTGCTCTATTTTAAGGAAGCCTTGAGAAAGAAAGATGTATGCTCACTTTGCCATCACCCTTAGTTTCCTTTCTCTGCCTACCCTAAATCAAGGAGTGCCATGGCATTGTAAGAGGCTGAGCCAGCCTGCCCTAGTGATCTACTCCTATACCCCAGAGCTTTTGTTTCAAAGTAGGAAAGCTATCTTTCTGACAGTCTGAGCCTCCGCTTTTCTCTAATTATACCAAAGAGTGTTTCTGCTTTCAGGAATTGACAACCCCCTTCATGCATTGAAATCTTGGAATATTCAATTTTATTTTCTGTGTAGGTGTGCAATGTTCTAAGAAATAGGGAAGTGAATCACCAATGATAATAATAATAATAAATAATAATAATAATAAAGACAGACTAAAATGTTTGAAACAACAAAAGCCCGAGGATTTCTTTGCAATTTCATAAGTTGTCATCAATAGAAGCATTTTAAACTGAACAAATGTGTGAGGAAAAAGGTGCTTAGGTGTTCTTTTCAAAGAAGTATGGGAGTTGTTGCTTTGAATTTTTTCTGACAATACTTGGCAAGTACTTACATAATGGGAGGTCTGGAACAGAAATTTTCCTAGGAAAATTTAAGTAGAATCAAGTAAAGCTACATTTGACTCCCTCCTCCCCCCCGCCCAAATATGCCCACATATTTCTTGCTTTAAGATAGGTTGTAACTTTAAATCTTTGTTGCTCTCTCTGGGGTGGTCATGTTGGATAGAGATAACGCGTACCCAAAGAAGGCAGCCCGGTGCCTGGTGCCTGGTAAGTACCTGTCAAATGGCAGCTGGAGTGATGATGAGGAAAAGAGGGCTTTATGATGTTGTTACCTCTTCAAAATATGGGGAGAGAAGCACAACGCTGTAGATACATGGCAGGTTGTATAACTCCACAAGTCATGGAATGAGTGCTCTGCAATGCCTCTCTGCTTTATGTAAGCTCCCTGCCTTTTGCCCAAGCCTCAGAGTGTAAGGGAACCAAGCCAGGCCACCACATAGTCAATATCATTTAGCACCAGTGAATTGTCAAGCAGTAATGACTCCTTGGGACTGTTTGTTTTGCCATTTTAATAATTACTTACTCAAGAATCACTGACTAATCTGTGACATGACAGATTTTGATGTCTCCCAATTATGTATCCATTATGAAATCCATGAATTAGAGCAATTGTGCTTTCCTGTGGTGGAGATGGGCTTTGCAGCTCCTTATTTGCCTAATGAGATGGAGTCTGGGGACAGGGCAGATGGATTCTTTGACCATATTTTCTTCAAGAACAACTCTAACATATTACAGAGTAGTATGAAAATATCAAGTGTTGCTAGATCTTTAGGAATGAATTTATCCATCTGAAGTATCCTAGGGAGTGACAGTTTATAACCTAGGCAAAGACGCTCAGTTCTGTTCTTACATTTAACAGACAGCTCTTGCCTATGGAGCCCTGTTATGTACCCAGCACTGACATAAAAGCAAGGAACTGATGAGATGCTGTGTTTTTAATTCATGCCTCCATTGTAACAAACTTGTGTTGTCTCAGAACGTGCACCTGGTTCTAGGAACCCAATAGTGAATAGAAAAAAAAAAAAACAGACATGATTCTCTCAGAAAGCTTACTCTCTTCTCTCAGAAAGTCTACTGGAGAAAAACAACTATAAAATGGACATTCACATACATAGCTGAAGTACACAGTGGTGAAAGTAAAAAAGGATGCACCAATGCTAGGAGAAGATACTGAGGGGCTGGTTTGCACTGCATCGGGAAGAATCCTGCTGTGCTCAAAGGTGGCCACTCAGAAATGTGAAGGCAGGTACAGCAGGAAAGAACATTCGGGAAGTGCAAGGCCCTGAAGTTGGAACAGGTGTGTTATTTTTCAAAACATGAAAAGGACAGGGGATTTTGACATAGAGGACAAAGCCAAGTGGATCAGCCAGACAAAGCTCTGAATTCCTTCTTTTGTAATAAAAACCCTAAAGCTGTCCTTGTGGCTTTTTTCTTTGATTCGTCCATTTGCTGAACTTTGGATTCATGCAGGCATTCAGCTGCTTGTATTGCATGCCAGTCCTGAGAGACGGGGGCTGTGTTAGGTGTGGATGCGCCAGGGAATGAGACATAGCCTGTGCTCCCGAGATCTTACAGAAGGGCAGAGGCTGCTCAGATGCTGCGAGGTCAATGGAGAAAGACTACCATCCTTGGCCCGCATTCAGGAAGCTCATGCATTTGCAATGTGAGGAGGAGCAAGGGGACACCTTCAAGCAGAAAAGGCATATTCCAAAGTCTGAGGGCAAAGGAATGTTTTACAAGGTCAGATCTAGCAAATCTTAACAGGCTCCCTGAGATTTCCAATATAGCCTGACAGGCCCTGGTGAATATGAACGAAGGCAGAGAAAGAGACAGTAGCCAGTATTGTTAAGGATGAATTTAAGTGTATAAAGATTCTTAAATTTGTTTTTTTTAAACAGTTATAGGGAGATGCTCAAGGACTTTTTTTTCCCATTGGAGAGACAGACAAACAGAACTCTCTGGCACAGGCTCATGCCCCAAATCTCAGCAAAGTCTGGGCTTATGTTGGGCTAAAGCCAGGAGCTGGAAACAATCCAAGTCTCCCATGAGCATGACAGGAACTTAATTTCTTGGGCCATCATCACCACTTGCTAGACTCTTCATTTCATTGTTAGAACTTAAGCATGGTATTGAGCCCAGGTACTCTTGTGTGGGATGTGGGCATCCTAACCACTGAACTAACACACCTGTGTCACAATCAAGGCCATGAAGCAAAACAACTGACATGATCAAATCTGTGTTTGTGGAGAGGGCTGTCCTCATGACAACATGGAACATGAGAGACTTGCTAAGCAGCTACTGGAAGAGTACTGCTGAGAGATGATAATAGGTAAAGCTAAATTCCTGACAGCGTGAAGGGGGATAGGTGTGGACAGATTATGACGTTGTTAGAGATCTGGAATTTATGGAACTTGACACCACCATGCAGAGTATCAAGAGGTGTTAAAAATGGCTTTGTGTTTCTGGCTTAGGTTGATATGGTAAATGGTAGGCACCAATGAAAAGGCAGAAAAAGAATTTAATTTCTTAAGCTGTATATTTCTGTATCTGTAAAATAGATTATTTTAATTACCTCATAGTATTGACTACACTACAGTAGGAACCAAGTATTTAACACAAATAAGATTTTTTAAAAATCAGCAGTTCTTATTATAAACAAAGTTCCATGGAGGCAGAAAACAGAAGTTGAAAACAACGTAGTTACTGAGAATATCAGAGAAGGCTTTGCAGATTTCATGATCTGGGCCTTATGTGAAAGAGACAAGCAACAAATCATGAGGGAATAAGTGGTGGAATGAATGGTATAATAGTTCTACTTGGTAAAGAGCACAACAGGTCCAAAGCTCGAAGTTCTTCAAGAAACTGGGCATGGCCCATTGTTTCCAGCGCATAGAATTTATGAAGAGGGTATCAGAGAATGAGCTGGAAATCTCATGTGAGAACAAACTGTAGAGGCACAGTAAACCAAGCTGAAAAATCCGTCATTCCACTGGCCAATATTCGACAGTTTTTTTTTTTCTGCAACATATAAGCTTAATGTAAAATAAAAATATAGGCAAATTGCCTTCTATAAGAGATCCATATATACCCCTTTTTGCTGTACTATGTCTCTAGGGATTCCTGAGAAGCCCCAGCATATTTTCAAAATAATTTAAAAATTTATTTGAAAGACAGAGTTACAGAGACAGAGAGAGGTGGATCTTCCATCCTCTGGCTCATTGCCCAAATTGCCAAATGGCCGCAAGGATTTACCAGGAGCCAGGAACTTCTTCCCGGTCTCCCCCATTGGAACAGAGTCCCAAGC
Source organism: Ochotona curzoniae (assembly GCF_017591425.1). Lineage (NCBI taxonomy): Eukaryota > Metazoa > Chordata > Mammalia > Lagomorpha > Ochotonidae > Ochotona > Ochotona curzoniae. Next base: position 22,829,893 of record NW_024464918.1, read on the forward strand.
ACTTGGACCATCTTCTGCTGCTTTCCTAGGCACATTTGTGGCAACTGAATCAGAAACGGAGCAACTGAGTCTCAAAGCAGCACCCATATGGGATGCAGGTGTTGCAAGCAGCAGTTTAACTCACTATGCCGAAATGCCAGCCTCAGAATTTCCAGTGTGAGTACTCAGCAGCAACACCAATGGGCAACAGAAAATCAAGTTTGTCGTCACTACCGTTAGAGTGTGAGATGAAAATATGCTGCTAAGGTACTGAGCAAAGCAAACAGTGACCTCACCAAAAGCAGGTGAGAGCTCACCAAGGATGAATAAAATGTGGGATCACTCTCATGCAACATCTAGGCTCATTCTTGAAAAGATGGACAGGATGCAAAATATGGCCAGGATCTGACCAATAGTCTGAAAACTTGGAGTAGCTGAAGATCGGAGACTATAGAGTGACATGCCAGCCACATCTGAGGCTTTTATATCCAAGATTAGCACACACCAAGGTAACTGGCCACAGTGGCCAGACTGGAGGTATGCTAAAAAAGCCTATAGGTCTTTTCTTTTAGAACATATCTTACACAACTATGAGAAATAAAGAAGTAGATATACAAATAAAATCAAATTAATATAGAATATCCTAGTTTAAATCATATTTCCTTATTGCAGAATTTTCCAGATCTTTTAAAGTATATTGGACATCTCTGGAAATGATCGTGTGCCTTTCAGGTTTTGGAAAGTTTGCAGAGGCATTGGGGAACTAAGCAAGGATTTAACCAAGAGTGACAGTTTAACCAGAGCCACATCTGAGGGTTAGAAAGGTCATGCTTAGTAAGGAGGATCAATCAGAAGAGATAAAACCTGAAAGCCTGGTGACTTAAGAAATTATCAGGAGAGTAAGACAACCAATTCATCTGTGCTAAATAGGGTTAGGTGGTAGGATGGACTAACATGTGTTCGTGTGTGTGTGTGAATAGCATACTGAGTTTTCAGCAAGTGCTACTTCGAGCCCATGGAAAGCTTAATTAAGAACATTTTAAAGTCCTCTTTTACTATAAAAGATGCTTGTGTCCTCAGTTGCAATGCCTGGATTTGATTTCTGCTTTAATACCTGACTCCAGCTTCCTGCTAATTACAGGCCCTTGGAGGAAGCACTGGTTGTTCAAGTAATTGGACTGCTGCTACCCGTGTGGGAAATCTAGATTGTGGGCCTGGCTACCAGCTTCAGCAAAGTGCTTGTGCACATCTGATGAGTAAACTGGTGGATCAGAGTTCTCTCTTTAATTGCTGGCTTTTTTTCATTGACTTGAAAAGCAGAGCAATGAAGGGAAAAGCAGAGGGAGAGGATGAGAGAAGGTAGAGTCCTCTATTTGCCTCCAAATGGCTGCAACAACTAGGCTGGACCAGGCAAAAAGTCAGGAGCCCCAAAATCACGTCTGAGTCTAACCACATAGATAGCAGGGATTGAAGTACTTGAGCCATCATCTGCTATGTCTAGGACGCATTAGCAGGAAACTGGATTGGAAGCAGGGCAGCCAGGAGAGGAAACCTCAGTCTGCTATAGAAAAACAAGTTTTTTTAACAAAAATATTTGCATTTTGTAATTCCTTTTGATCCTCCCATCAGTCCTGTGAGAGAGTTTTATATAATCAGTTTCCCTTTTTGGCTTGGGCGCAAACCAGCCATCAGAAGCACAGAGTGTCCTCCACCACCACAGAGCTGATGGGAGGCGTACTTGACCCTTGCTCTTACGACATTGAACCAGGGACTCTTTTCATTCCATTGTGTTTCCTCTAAGCTCACACTTGAGCTGGAATTTGAAGGATAGGTAGGATTTGCATAGGCTAAAAAGGTAACATTTTTTTTTAGGAAGAAAATATAAGAAAGGACATAGAAGCAGACATGAATAGTACAACAAGCCCTGTGGAAGGCCTCAAGTGCTCCCATTTTGCAAGGCAGGACCAGTTCTGGGGTTTTTTGGCATGCGAAATAACAAAAGACCCGCGCTGAGAAGGAACTCATGCTTGGTTGAATGTTTCACTGTTGCTATCTTAGAATTTCTCATACTTTCTGCCTCCTTTATTTTGGGTGGGGCTCCGCAAATTAAACTTCCAGTCCTGTTTTAGGATCAGGTGTTTTATTCACCTGATTTATCTTTTGAGATTATTCTCAGTCATGTAGATCTCTCCAAAATCCTACACTGTGGTGGGTTCAGACCTGGTAAGTCTCTTATTTGCACATGGATTTTAACACTTACCTCAGCAATCAAGCTGTAAGCCCCTCCCGAGCCTTTAAAAGGCTGGTGAGTGCTTTAACACCCTATAGTAAGTTTTGACACTGAATGATTATCAACCTCTGTTATAATCCTACGTGACATCAGCAGTCTTATGCTTTTTTATATGAAACTATGCTTCCAAGACAATCTTTAAAAATAGGACTAAATTTTCTGAAATGATCCAAGCATAAGAACTGGACAGGTAAATAAATGTTACACTTATGTAGACAATGACACTACTCAATACTGAATACCAAGAGCTCATAATTACTTGACATATATTTTAGGCCATGTAGTGCTTTAAGGATTTTGATTACATTAGTGTACATAATGTTTACAATCACCTTAAGATTGAGGTTTTGTTTTTTATCTCTTATTTTGTAATTGAAATAAAAATGATTAGGTAACTTGAGCCTAACTCTGTTAGGAAGTGCCAGAGACAAGATTTCAATTCATACAGGTAGATGCTCACAAGTTGTAGTTTTCACTATTTTCCTATTACCCTTTCCTGACCCATTTAGAGAAGAGGTTCACCTATGACCTTGTATTATTACCAGTTAAGCACTGTATATGTCATAGCTACTTTGATCTACCATGTAAGAATGAGCATGGAACATGGTGACACACTCATTCCACATTTACACTCAATGTTACACTTCTGTTTTTTCTTTTCCCCATCTGTGAAATAGACATAATAAGTCAGCATGTAGATTCAGGAAGTGAGCTAAACTGTGCTTTTTCTAGGTAGAAAATATAAAACCTTCATTCAAGTCTCAAAAGGATCTGTGATTTTAAAATGTCTTAAGTCACTGCTCAGGGCGTATGCTACTTTTCAGATGTAAATTCATAAACTCCGGCTTTCATCCTTTGTTCAGTCCTTGTCAGGTGCCAAATGGAAATTGCACAGGTCTCTCTGTTTGAAAGATTTTTAATATAATTATTTTCACTCTGTATTTATTCCATAAATATTTATTGAGTTTTAAAATACATTCAACCTTGCTTACAAGTTCAAGGTCCATCTAGCTCTTGATTTTGTGTGTGTACATATATATATATATATGTGTGTGTATATTTCTATGTGTATATACATACATATACACATTAGTGTAATAAGTTACAGAATATATATGTATGTATATACAAATCTATACACTGCTGCAGGCATATATACATATACACTATATATATACTAAATATATAGTGTGTCTAACATATATATATAATGTACTTATTGTGTATATACTAGTAACACCTGCAGCAGTGGATTAGACAGACTGATGCCAATATCGATGGACTGATCAAAGCCTCCTTCCTACTTCTGTCTGTGGTGTGGACAACCCCACATTAAACCAAGACGCTGCTCTCCTGTGTGACAGGAACCTCTTGAAAGCCTGTGTCGAAGTCCAATACCCACATCGGTAAGGCCAAATTCGCTTTTGTGCAGGTATCCTAGGTTTGTAACATACATGAATTTTCCTTCCTCTTATGTTCAGTATTAAGCAAACACATATCCACTATTTCATTCTTTCAACTGATACATACCTTACTGTAAGCAATAGGTGCCAGGCAATGTAGGTGCCAATTATAGAGCAAGGAAAAGATTCGCTCTTGTCTACATTAAAATTATGTCCTGTTAGTGAAATGATCAAAATCAAACAAATCCATAGTCCATGGGCAATATGGGAGTGGCAGGGGAGCAGAGGCTGCTACTTTATTTTATACAGAGGGCTGAAGGCAATTATCTCAGCAAAGTCAATGTTGAACAAGACACCCAAGTAAGACACGTGCTGCGCTTGCTGGGTAAGAAGCAAGGCACTCAAGACAAAGTAGTAGCAGGTACAGAGGTCCTGGGGTGTGTGAGCTATTCCTTGTGTGCTTGACAAGTATCTGTTTAGTTTGTATGTATGTATGTACAAGCAGTATGTATTTCACCATGTGTGTTGGAGGATGTCACAGGAAAACAGGATTTGATGGTGCTGTAAGAAGTAAAATGAGACAGAGATGGGCTCAGGCCAGGCATTTAATACAGTGGGTAAGTGCATGGGATGCTTTTATCTCACTTGAGAGTACCTGGTTTCCAATCCTGATTCTGTGTCCAATACCAGCTTCCTGCTAATGACACACATCCAGGGAGACAGCAGGTGATGCTTGAGTCACTGCTGCTCAGCTGGGACACTAGAATGGAGTGCTGAGCTTCTGGCTTTGGCTTGTGGGTATTTTTGAGGTGAGCCAGCACACAGAAAATCTCTCCCCCTCCCCAACTTTATCTCTTGGAGAGAATGTGCGTGTGTGTGCATGCCTTTAACTATGTACAAATAATTTTTTTTTTTAAGAGAGTAGTGGAGACACTTCTTTTCAGCATTTTAAAAAGTTTACTCTGAATGTGTAAGAAGCCAATAAAAGGCCATGGGCAGAACAGTGACATGAAGTGATTTGCATTTAAAAGAACCAATCTGCCTGCTGCAAGAAAACCACTCTATAGGGATGGGAGGGTTAAAGAGGGCTCTGAAACTGCCTGGTGTCTGTTGAAACTGTCTTGCTGCAATCTGGTGGTAGCCGGGGCTTGGTCATGGTGGGAAGTAGTTGATTCTGTACATATTTTGAAGTTAGAGCTTGCAGAATTCGCTGATGGCCTTGAAGGATTGAGGAGAAAGAGGAACAAACACGAATGTGGTACAGGGTGGGAAAGGGCAGTAGGAGAGGCTGAGGTGCTTGGTAGACATGCGCTGTCAGTGCCGGTGGGCTTAGCCTGGAGGTCAGAGGAGACGTCATCATGTGAGGTAGTTTAGCAGACTCCATGAGGCCACCTAGGGTGGATGGACAGTGGATGGAGAATTCTGAGAACTTTAAAGTTTGAGGTGGTTGTTCACAGAGGTCCGAGCCGTGAGAAGGAGCCAGCAAATGAGACTGAGGAAGGAGCAGGAGAATCAAGGAGTGGGATCCAGGAAACTGGAAAAAAAGTCTTTGGTGAAGGAGGGAATACTACAAATCCACCAAAACTAATACACTAATCATGTGACCGCAAACTTCTCTCTCTTCCAGTCCTGAAGAATACTAGTAACTCTCAAGGAGAAGCTTATAAGTGTACCTTTAATTGGTTCCACCTTGGGTAGTGACCATAGCAGTATCAGATGCCCAGCTGTGAAAATTCATTTCTTGGTAGTGACATCTGGCTAGTTGGCTCCTCTTTGCTGGAAGTGAAGCCTTAGGTGTTAAACTAAACAGCTGGCCTATTAGAGTGGTAACTACCACAGTGACTGTGTAATATATCTTTCTGTTACTTTGTCTTATGGTGTCATCTTAACAAATTCAGAATCCTCTCGCTCTTTCTGTATTCCGTTCATTCAACTTACTCATTTTATAAGGACATGCAGACTAAGTTCAGATTTACTGTTCTGAAGTTGATCTTGCCTGAAGGTATCTCAAAAAGTTTATGGGAAATGTCCATTTGTTTCTAATTTCATTTTCCCAGAAATGTTTGAAGACCTCTTACGGGGATTTTTAGAAATTTCGGCAGTGGGGCTGGCATTGTGGCACAGCAGCTTAACCCACTGCTGAGAGCTAGCAGCCCATATAAAGTTTGACTCCCAGACACTTCGTTTCTGATCCAGCTTCCTGGGAATGTGCCTGGAAAGGCAGTGGGATATGGCACACGTGCTTACACCCCTGCCACACATTTGGAACATTCTGGGTAAACCTGAGCTCAGCTTGGCCCAGCCCTGGCTTGTAGCCATTTCAAGAGTCAACCACTGAATGCAAAGTCTCTTCTTTTCTCTCTCTCTCTCTCTCATGCTCTTTCAGATAAATGAATTTTTAAAAAATGTAGTCACTAGGATAAAATATCATCTTAAGTCTACCTTACATAAACATTTTAAAATGTACTTTTATATGAAGGTACATTTTTTATCTTCATTTTGTATGATTTTAAGTAGCTCTGAAGGTCATCAGATAAATGTTACTTTGATTTTAACATAACATTGCAATACAAATCTTTAGTAGTTAAACATTTGTTTTTGAAAGAATTCATGAAAAGTCCACGAATGGGATAGAATTTGCTAGACTCCCTACACTTCTGTAAAATACTTACCTTTAGGCACATGCAGTTACTGAGCTCTAGAAAAATAATCTTTTAAAACGAGTTTTAAATTTTTATTGGAAAGGCAGATACACAGAGAGGAGGAGAGATAGAAGAAGATCTTCCATCCATTGATTTACTCCTCAAGTGGCTGCAACGGCTGGAGCTGAGCCAATCTGAAACTAGGAGCCCAGAGCTTCTTCCAGGTCTCCCATACAGGTGCAGGGTCCCAAGGCTTTGGGCCATCCTCTGTTGCTTTCCCAGGCCACAAGCAGGGAGCTGGATGGGAAGTGGGGCTGCCAGGATTAGAACCAGTGCCCATATGGGATCCCGGCGTGTTCGGGGTGAGGACCTTAGCCGCTAGGCCACCACGCTGGGCCCTCCACTGATTATATGTTAAAAATTATCTGTTGGATCAAGTAAAATATCCTTAACTTTATTTTCAAAAGATTTTATTTCTTAAAATTAATTTCATCTGCTGGGTTTTCTTTTTAATAGTCTCATTTGATAGCCAGAAGACTTATAAATGTGGCTTACACTGTATTTCCATTGAACAATGTTCTATGCATTCTAATCACAAAAAAAAAAATTTAAAATATTTCTTTGTTTACTTTGAAAGTCAGAGTTACAGAGAGAATTATAAGACTGAGCCAAGCTGAATCTAGGAGCCAGGAGCTTCATCTTGGTCTCCCAGGTGGGTTACAGGGGCCCAAAGCCTTGGGCCATCCTTTGCTGCTTTCCCAGGCCATTAGTAGGGAGCTGGACCAGAAGCAGAGCAGCTGAGACATAAACCTGTGTCTATTGGGTTGCTGATGTTGCAGGTAGCAGCTTTCCAGTTATGCGGGCCCCCACATACACATTTTTATATCTGTATTTTTCAGCTCCAGGGGATGAAGAAAATTATTTGATTTTTGTAACATAGGATCTCATAAAGTAGTTCATGGCATTAAAAATATTTTTCTTAATGCAAAATGATGCATGTTCTAAATTTTCTTTGACAAAAAAAATGTACTAACAAGAAAATATATGCACATTCAGTGCCATACATACATTTTTAAAGTAAAAAATGGAAGCAGTTGTTTTATTTCATCTTTTTTTATCATGGCATCAACATCTATCCTTGTCATCAGGTTCTTTTAAGACTTTTACACTACTATACTCAAACATGCAGCATACTCTCTAAGAGTAGCAGTAGTTATTTATTTTCATCTGCACAACAGATTTTGCAGAGAAAGAGGAGAGATATGAAGAGAAGGCTTTCCATCTTCTGCTTTATTCCCTAAATGGCCACAAAGGCCAGAGCTGAGTCAATTAGAAGCCAGGAGCCAGCAGCTTCTTCCAGGTCTCCCATGTGGGTACAGGATCCCCAGGACTTGGGCCATGCTCTGCTACATTCCTAGGTCATCAGCAAAGAACTTGATTGGAAATGGAGCATCTGGACACAAAGCAGAGCCCATCTAGAATTCTGGCACCACAGGGTGGAAGACTAGCCTGTGTGCCATCATGCTGGCCTCATGACTTTTAATCTTTAATAACAGCCTTACTTAGGTATGACTCACATGCTATAAAATTCACCCCTTTGAAAGTATATAATGCAGTGATTGACATTAGAGTCAGTGTTGTGTGACTATTGCCCCCATCTAATTTTAGAACAGTTTTTCCATCTTAAAAAGCAAAATCTTTTAGCAGTCTCTCCCATTCCCCAACTCTACAGTCAGCTCTAGCAGCCGTAAATCTACTTTCTGTGTCTGTGGTCCTGCCTGTTCTGAACACTGCAAATAAATGGTGCCATCCAGTGTGTGGTCTTTTGTGTGTAGCTTCTATCACTTAGCGTAAGACTTTTGAAGTTTCTTCCATGTTGTAGCATGCATCACTACTTCATTTCTTTGTATAGATGAGTAATGTTCTCTTGGATGGATAAATGAAAATCTGGTTAGCTATTTTTCCAGTTAATGGACATTGGATTGTTTCTGGTTTTTTTGCCTTAGGAAACATGTCTAAAAATATGTTTGCTATAAACACAGGTTTCCCATTCTCTTGAGTATACAGATAGAAGTAAAGTTGCTGGGTTGAGTGTTAACTCCAACATTGCAAGCAATGTCAGACTATATGACTACTCTATGTTGTCTTAGAAGCAGTACGTGAAGGTTTAGTTTCTCCACAACCTTGCCCATAATATGAGAGAGAATATTTATCTCTAAGAAGGACAAATCAGAATCTAGTGATGGTTGCTTTGGGGAAAAAACCTCCATGGCCTTCTGTTTGGACTTCTGTCCAGCCCAACACAAGCATGCACACCTCTTGTGTGTGTTCAGAGCACAGCAGTGGTTAAGAGAATGGCCCGAGAGACATCATGATGGAGAGCCAGGCCCGGTTTTGCTGGACTTTGGGTGTGTCTTTACCTCCATCCACCTCAGTAAAATGGAACTGTTAATAGTATTTACCTTATAGGGGCTGGGGTTTTAGAATTAAATGAGGTAAGGCTAATAAAGCCCTTGGTATAATGCCTGGTACATATTAAATGCTTAGTTAGCAGTCATTCTTTGCATCAATGGTTCAATAATTTTCTGTTGAATGAACAGGCTTTGATTTGCCTAATCGATCCATTATGTTGGACGTCTGAATTGTTTCTGACTTTTGTGTATATTTACATTATTCTGAGAAATGGCTAAGTTTTTGCACATTTATAATTTTTTTCCTTAGGATAGAAACTGTAAGGTGTTAATTCCTGATGTATTTTTTTTAATTTGAAAGACATTTTTTAGTAAATGTTTTTAAGTCACACTGTAATTTTATTTTTGAGCAGTAGAATCCATCACTAGGCAAAAGCCATGCAGTACTGCTAAACCAGGAAACCCTTGCCTGGTCCTAACAAATCAAAACCATCTTACACAAATAGCCTGAATTCAAGTCTGTAACCACTGAATGAAAAAGTACAAGAGGATGTTTTTCTCTCATATCTGGACTCTCCTTTTCTTCCATGGCATTAAAATCTTAACTAGACAAGTGGAAGGTCTATCAGAGAAATCAGACTGAACAACTTTGTTTTGCATTTAGTCAAATCAAGGACAAGAATAAGTAAAGTTTGGACAGTACAAAGAACACTTTCTTGAGAGTAGGCATGACCTCACGTTCCTTACATTGTCAGGTCTAGGAGCCTTCTAGGAGCAATCACTCCCAAGTCTACCATGATCATCCCACAACCCGCCTTGAAGGGATCAGACAAGGGCATCAGAGTTCCTCTGATGGATGCGGGAAAGCTTCCTGACCAAGGTAGGCTTTTCAGAGACATTCAGCACTGTGGCAGAATGTCATTGGATGGAAGACGCTCGGGGACTGACTTGAGCTTGGGTTAGTATGGGAAAATGAGAGGGTGGAGTAGAAGATACATCAGTGAGTTACATGTTGCTATTGATCTGCTGGTGAAGACTGGGTTCTCAAAAACAAAGCACCCTGACTTACACATCTTTAAAAATTTTTCCATAAGGGAAATATTTCCCACTAGGAAGGATTTCAGATTTGATGCTACTAGCATCACTTACCTTAAGGTAGAGCTGGAAAGAGATGTGCACAATTGGCAAAGTCAATTCTAAACTGCAGGTACAACCCCCCTTATGTGCTTTCCTAAGTGTCTGTATTTGAATAATTGAGAGAACATCATTTCACTCGATAAAATGAGTCGATAGTCTAGAGTCTAGTGCGGATAAAACACTTTGGAGGCAAGTTTTTTTTTTTTCTGTGTGCCTTTCAAAATTAATTTATTATTCCATGATACAGTTCCATAGGTTCCAGGATTTCACTTTTGGTGACCAATGGTCCTGCACACCCAGAATGTGAAAACCCAGTGGAGACTATCCTGATTCTTTTATCTGGACAGGTCTTTCTGGTTTATGAAAAGATTTTTTTGTAAGATGGTAAAATTTCATGCATCCAGTCTCTGGTTGCTCCATACATCAGATCACCAGGTGGTAAAACTTGGGTCTGAGGCCACTAGTCCCCAGGGAGGAGATCTCCATGCAGCCCCGTGAAGAAGGTGAACCTGCCTCAAAGTGAGGCCTGGTTCTGGCCAAGCCTGGACTAAGTGCTTTCTGTACATTGTTCCCTAAAGGGCCACCCAACAGCACTTTGAATTGTCCACTATTGTTCTCCTCTAGTTTGCCAGTACAGAGACTCCAAGATGGTCAATGACTTGCCAAAGGTCACAAAATTTATAAATGTTGGAGCCCTGTCACAAATCGTGATAATCTGACACCTGAAGTCTATGTTAGAATCTCCAGACTGGTTTAGGTCAGAGGTTTTAATAAAATGACAGGTATTTCACATGCTACTTCAACAGAATGTATAAAAACGCTCCAGTATAGAAAACTCTAACGTGTTTGGAGGGGTGGTGAACCTAAGGAAATAGGTCCATAACATTTCCATAACATGAATGTGCTATCCTGCTGAATTGGATGACTTGAGAAGGCTGTATTTTTGTAACCGACCCTTTCTGTATAAAATTTAAGCCTGAATTAGATCATCCTTTTAGAATGTCCTTTTGTAGCCTGTGGTCCCCCTCTTATGTAATTGCAAAATAAGCACTAAGTGTCATGGTAGCAGAGGCTAACCATGCGTTTAATGTGCTGATGTTGAATCTCTAGTTGTAGCTTGGTTTCTGACTGGTAGTTTCTTCAGTATTTGTTGCATGTTGATGATGGTGTAGAAAACACTCAACACAAAGTAATCACGACTGTCTTTCCAGCATCTCATCTCTGTAATAACTGTGAGGTTCAATATTGTTATTTGTCCTAATTTGTAGCTAAGAATACCAAGATTTAGGGAGAATGTATACATGCTCAGGTTATCACATTAGTCTAGTACATGAATAACTTATAGAATATCACCTTGTGCAATATCAGAGCCATAGCATTTAACATTTTAAACTTGTTCATTGGGGAGCAGAGTGGGGGCACTGTGTGGCTCAGTGGTAAAGATTCTACTTGACGACCTAGTGCAATGGCTTAAGGTCCTCGCCTTGTATGTGCTGGGATCCCATATAGTTGCTGGTTCTAAGCCTGGTGGCCCCGCTTCCCATCCATCTCCATGCTTGTGGCCTGGGAAAGGAGTCGAGGACAGGCCAAAGCTTTGGGACCCTGCGCACACATGGGAAACCTGGAGGAGCTCCTGGCTCCTAGCTTCGGATTGGCTCAGCTCCAGCCATTGCAGTCACTTGGGGAGTGAATCATCTGATGGAGGATCTTCTTCCTTGTCTCTCTCCTCCTATCTGTATATCTGCCTTTCCAGTAGAAATAAATAAGTCTTTAAAAAAAAAAAAGATTCTACTTGAGTACCAGCATCATGTACCTAGTTTGAGTCCCAGGTTCTCTACTTCTGATCATAGCCTGGAAGGAGCCAAGTGTGGCAGAGCTTGATTTGGTGTGAAACTCTTGGCTTTGACCCTCCCAGGCATGGTTGTTGCAAACATTTGGGGAGCAGAGTAGTGTGTGGAAGCTATTTCTTGCTCTCCTCCTACTCCATCCTTCAATTAAAAGTCAAAATAACTTTTTGGTTTTTGTTGTATTCTTAAGTAAGCTCATGCTACTAATATCAGATGGTAATTTTTAAGTTATATGAAGGAAGATGCTTTGTTTTGCCTAGGGGCTCTGAAACCCTTATACTTTGCACCAAGAACCATTCTTGGCAAATATTAAATAGCATATTTTTGTTGTATATACATATAGGAATAAATAGGAACAGTTAGTAGGAAAAAGGGTTCTAAGCTAAAAAAATTTCAAGCACACAACAGCTGTTTTGGTGGAAATCTTAATAAAAGCAGAGCTATAAAACCTAAATATCACTGAACAAATGCAGTGATTTATTCATTCTTTCAAGCAATATGTATCTTCATCCAACAGGTATAATAATGCATCTACTAAGTGCCGGACACTCAGTATGGAAATGGTTGATAAGGTTATGCGATGTGGTATGTCATGAAGAAGAGGAAAACGGTAGAGGCGACATGATCATAGGCAAGAGACTAGTGTATGGAAGAGGAATGTGCCACGCAGAAATGCTGGAAACCTCTAGCAGAAACAGGATAATGCTAGGGGAACAGAAAGCAGGCTCTTGAGTTCTGAGCAGTGGTTTACACAACCCTCTTATAACCACAGTAGTGCATACCAGTCTTCACCTGTCATTGTAATTCACAGATGTCTACGACTTTACCATCAGCTGAGAATAAAATGAAATCCATTGGAAGAGAAACTTCCTCCCCCCGCCCCCCAAAAAAGTGATATTAAGGAACTATTCTATTCTCTTCTCCCAGAAATATACTTTACCTTCCTGAAATGGAGTTTAGTGCCACTTTCCACCTGCTAGGTTCCATTCTTCAAGGAAATGGAATAGCAATTCCCAACCTCAGTTAAGAGCTTGTTTTCCTTTTTTCTAAATTTTTTTGAACTTCAGATACTTTGTAAATTGTGTTAGCCGAAGCATTGTATGTATATAATTAACTCACAGGTCCCTCTGGGCTCGTCTTGCTAAACTCGTGGAGCTTAACTGAGCAAGACATGTGCTGATGTCTCCCTACAGTGACGCCTGTTGAAATGAGTACCTTTTACAAGAAGAAACTGACAAGATCTGTTTTCCAGATTGGCTTTCTAGAGCTTTGGTTTGACTTTTATTAACAAATCGGCTTTCTGGCGGCTTTAGTTATTTCATTGTATGATTTTGGTTGTTTAACAATAAGTTTTATTGTTTGAAATGCATGAATTTACAGTTTGGGGAAACATGGATGGGGAAGGAAATTTTTCTTCCAGTTATTGTTGGAAGACAGGTGTGTCTCTCTCTCTCCCTCCCCCCCTTTCCCTTCCTCTCCCCTCCCCTCCCCTCCCCTCCTCCCCTCTCCCCTCCCCTCCCCTCCATCTCTCTCCCTCCCTTCCTCCTTCCCCTCACTAACTGGGTCCTTGGCATTCCCTCCAGGTAGCAGAGCCTCTTCTGGGTATTCGGCTTGCTTTTGTTTTTGTGAGCTTTCCATGTTGGAGGGAATGGAACGTGTTCAAGATGTAACAGAGGGACCGCAGCAGTTAAGAAAGAAAGAAAGAAAGAAAGAAAGAGAGAGAGAGAGAGAGAGAGAGAGAGAGAAGGAGGGAGGGAGGGAGGAAGGGAGGGAGGGAGGAAAGAAAGAAAGAAAGAAAGAAAGAAAGAAAGAAAGAAAGAAAGAAAGAAAGAAAGAAAGAAAGAAAGAAAGGAAGGAAGGAAGGAAGGAAGGAAGGAAGGAAGGAAGGAAGGAAGGAAGGAAGGAAGGAAGGAAGGAAGGAAGGGAAAGAAAAAGGAAGAAAGAAAGAAAGATAGTTGAGGACAGTAGCCTTTTCAGACTATGTTGAACAGATGTGCAACTCAGTCCTGTTCTTCCCTCTATGCAGACAGGTGTTTCTGAACACCAGCCTCTTGCAATTCTCCCCCCATTTTGTTCCTAGCCCAGAGGACTTGGACCAGGCTATGGTAGCTCAGCCTTCTACTCTTGCATCAATTTCTGAGACTGGAAGCCTCAGGCCTCAGTCTTTAACTTGCTCGGCAGATCGCATGTACTGCAGAGGAATGAGCAAAGGAACCAGGATGCAAACTACCCTGTCTCCAAAGCAACCTACTTCTTGCTGTTTCAAACTCCAGGTGCCCTGAGACAGACATTGAGCTCAAGGGCTCTGGGTGGCAGCACAGGCGCTGCCCTGGGCATTGTCGAAGAAGCCCAACAAGGGAAATTGGTTGAGAAGAGCACTTCTGTGCTCTCAGCGTGAACCTGCAAGCTCGCTGTTTGCCAGTCAGGTGCTGGTTGGCGGCTGCTTGCGCCTCACTGCAGCAGAGAGCAGCCGCAGCCTCAGCCTGGGCCACCGCCACTGCTAGGGAAGAGTCCCTGGGCTGCTGACGCGGTTGGGAGGAGCCTCGCCTTTAATGCACCAGCCGCCTCCAGCCTCCTGCAGCAGCGGTGGCAGCAGCAGCAGCAGCAGTAGCTGCGAGTGCGCGTGTGTGGGTGTGAGGGTGAGTGCGCTGGCCACAGCGCCCTACCCAGCTCCCTGCCGACGTCTCCAGCCCCCCGCCCACTGGGGCTGCGCTCCCGTGGGACCTGCACCCTCATCCCAGCCAAGCAAGCCCGAATCCCGCCCCTGTCATCTCGCCACTGCAGCTCGAGTCCGGAAAGGCACCATTTTGTCGCGGCTGCCTGTTCTCCCAAGGGGAGGAGGGATTTAAAAAAAAATTTTTTTTTCCTCTCATTTTGGAGCGGCTGCCAAGGAGGGGAACCTGTTGGGCTTCTCCCCATCCCCGCTTGTGAGCACCTTCCGGGCGGGCAGAAGGGCGAACTGACGGGACCAGACCCCCTCGGGGCCGGCACATCTTGGCACCCGGAGGCAGCAGAGGCAGGCGCAGCAGCATCCTCGCTGGGAATTGGAGCTGGAGTGAGCGCACCACGCGGGAGGAGCCGCCGCAGCCTCGGAGCACCCGAGTGGAGGAGGTGACAGCTCCACTGCCGGGTTTTTATTTTTTTTTTTTTCTCTCCGCCTCTCCGTCTCCTCCTCAGGCTTGGACCATGGTGCAGTCCCACTGGCTCCCCTGCCCCCCTCTCCTGTGAGACTGGCTGCGGGGAGGGATCATGGATACTTGTCTGCCGGCTTCTGGTCCCCACGCAAGTAAGCCTGCTGTCAATGGAGGAGGACATTGATACCCGCAAAATCAACAACAGTTTCCTGCGAGACCACAGCTATGCGACCGAAGGTAAAGCCAGCCCCGCCACATTCCGCCACTGGCGCCGGGCACAAGTTGCGGGTCGCGGGATTCCACCGGCTGCTGGGCATGCAGTGGCCCGGACTGCTCCTCGCCCCGGGGCTGTGACAGGGGCTGGGCTCACAGGGGTTCCGCTGTTGGTGTGCCCAGCACCCATTCGGGCACCTTAAGGTGGGCCCAGCGTTCAGCAGCAGGTGGACCCAGCAACGCCCCCCCCCCACGCCCCTTCCTTACCCCAGCTCAGGGAGTTAAAATGGCCTTCGGGGATCAGGCTTTTCAGGGTGGGGCTCCCTACCTAATGATGCCACTGAAGGCTGATGGACCCTCTTCTAAGATGCTTGCCTGGGTCTTGTGGGGTGGAAAAGCAAACGGAAGGGAGGGGACCCAGAAGGGACTTTGGTGTACCCCTCCCTGAACGAAAGGATGTTGCGTCCCTTGGTGGTTTCTGGCAGGGCATGGTTTCATTTCCTGCCCATTCATCCCTCTGGCCGGCCGGGTTACCTGCTCAGACAATCAAAACCCTCCAAAGGCCCTTTGCAAAAGGGCATGCCGCGTCTCCCCTCGAAGTGCATTCACCAGAAATCAAGGTGCCTGGGGAAAATAGTGTTCCGGCAGCGAGCGAATGAGGCTAACACGTGGGGAGAGCAGCGCGATCCGTGGGGCCTTTAAAAATCACCATTATGAATTCTGCAGCAGTAGTTTCTGCTGAATCAACAACCAGCAGAGAGCAAAAGGGTTCAGCAGGCTGAGCTTTGCCAAGAGGTGAAATTCTCTCTCTCTCTCTCTCTCTCTTTCTCTCTCTCTCTCAGCTTGTTCTGACATCAGCCCAAGTGCTGTGCAGGCTACAAGGACAAGCCAGCAGGTGGAATCTTTCTTCCTTTTGTGTGTGAATAGAGAGTGGAGCCAGGGTTGTTTTTTCTTTCAAAGGCCTAAACTTTTGCATTTTTGCTTTCATTTTCTGCCCATGGGTTGGGTCTTCTGCTACTCATCCCAGGTATCTCCTTGTCACATTGTAACATCCGTGTGAGATCATGTGTGTGAAAATGCTTTAGGAAAATGTTGTGGGACATGTCAAGAATATTGATATTATTTTTGGATGCTCGATTTCGTGTCATATGTAAGCACATCAAAAGACAACTGGAGAAATGTGGGAAGGAGGGAAAAGACCACATGCTCTGAAAGAACTGAAAATACACAATTTGGGCACAAATGGCATCTTCTATAAACATCCCTGGAAGTTTTCGATGAAAGAGTGCTATTGAAAATGTAGTCTGTCTCCATCGTCCTTGTTGGAGAGCATCAAGTCCCATGTATCCAAGACATTGGGTTAAGCAGAGATGAAGGCTTGGAGAGGATTTGAAGATGTGTAACCCCACCCCACCCCAGCACCATGCTTTAACCGATTCTTATATTTGCACGATGACAATGTGTTTGTAAATTATTCTTCCTCTGTCTTTTGTCACTGACTCACTGACTATGTAGTATGCGATGACTGTAAGTAAGAGAAGATGATCTTAGGTCTACTGGCTTTGCAAGGAGCATTTCTTTCTGTTTGTGTCCACAAAAAGAAAAAGTGGGGGAAAAAGAGGGCTCTCAGTGTTTTCTGCTTCGGTATCTTATTGCAGGCAAAGGAAACTTACTAGCTGAGATGGCCAATTTAAGGTTAAGTGAATAGGAATATCCTTTTGTAGAATAAGAAAAGCAAGTGACAGTGACATTCCTTGCTGCATTCAGGGTCCTGGATACCACCTTTGCTCCTGTCTTTTGGCATTTTTGTAAATTTTGATTCTGGATGGAATGTCCGGCTCATCAAGTTGTTGAGGAGGAGTGAGTGTATAGCAGTGAGTTTTCTAAACGTGTGGTGTGTGAGAATCTCTTTGATCTCAGGGAAGTTATTGGAAAGAATAAAAAGAAAAGGAAAACTTCGATGAAATAAATACCAGAATTTGGGTAGGGCAAAAAGCTCCCTCCGGTCTTGATCTGGTGTTTTTAGGGAGTGTTCATGTAATCATGCTGACCAAGAGGGAAGGAGCCCCTCTTCTGATGGACGCACCTTAGGGGGTACTAGTACACCTTGGAAGAACCCCAGCTCCCAATAGTCTTTGTTACCATTCTCTTCACAGGGGGCTTGTTCTCCAAAGTTCTCTCCCCCCTGATTGAGTTAACCCTCCTTACTGGAGAGTTAGCCTCAGTTACTTCCTGTCACAGATCCTGCTCTTTTGTCGTCTTTCATATTTCTGTATTTTCCTCCTGCGGGCTCAGACATTGCAGGATTTTTGTTTTGTTTTCATCCCAAATCTCCTCCACATTTACCTGTGAATTTTGCTTCCCTTTGCTGAGATGCTTTCACACTGCAATAGTCTATTTAAAGCCAGAAGATTTCTGCTGTGTAGTTAGTGTGAAGGACTCTAAGCTCAATTTGCATTGTAAGTGGTAGCTGCAGGCAAGTTCATCCAGCTAAGAGCAGTGCAGACGCTGCTAAAGGACACTTTTTACCTAAGCTTTGTGTGCAGGGGCGCTCTCTAGAAAGAACACATGATGTACACTCATTAAAGACATTTTCAGCGACTCCTTGGAAATTATGAACATTAAACCTACTGCGCTCTCTTTCCTTTTCCTGTCATGATTCCCTTTTCAAAGTTAATGTTTTGGGGTGTGTTCTCTTCCAAGCACTGTTCTGAGCTCTTCCTGTGTAATGTTTTACTATCTTCAAATCCTGCTAAGTGGATTGCTGTCATTTTCATTTTCAAATGCACTTAAGGCTCTTGGATGTAACTAGTCTGGTCTTCATGTTCAAGATTCTGTCTGAAATTCCTGTTCTATCCCATTTTACCTGCTTCTCTCAGGAGAATGATCACCATGGTTTTAGCTTTGAGTTGTTTCCTGCTGTAGTAAAATTCTTTGCAGGAATAATTTTAGAGAGCATGGAGTTAAGTATGAGGAAAGGCACCGGAGGGGGTTGGATTGACTATAAAAATAAAGTCAGCACAAAAAGTTTGATTGGCATTTCCGGATATGGAATTCCAGGTTTTCTAACTCTCTCTGATCTAAATTTGGGCCTCTTCCTGTATTTTTAGGTTTCTGTTAGTGCCAACTGAAATTGTATCTCCATTACAGCAGTCTGTGAGTTTTCTAGATTAATCTTTCTTAGTTTCAAATGAGGCCACAGACAGACTGTGCAGTATGGGTAGAGTGTTAAAAAAAAAACTGCTCAGCTTCCCTAGCTGTAAAATGGGAACAGCAGTAGCACATGCGCCTTTCAGCTGGTATTATTGTTTCAGATGTGTTTTAGTGGTATGCCTCTTCTTCCTTGGATTGTGTGTTGATTTGGAGTCATCTTGAAGGGAGGGGGGGAAGGGCTGTTGAAGAGAGAGGCCATGGTCTTCTCTTGGTTTATCCACTAACAGTCAATCTTGTCATTTAGTTATTTTCAGAATTACTGTATGGTTCTATTCTGGCAGCCAGTAAGTTCCATCTTCTCCCAGGGCTTTAGAAAATTTGTCTTCTTTGTGCTTATTAAAGGAAGAAACATTCCACTACTCTGGATAGCTCCTTTTAGCTATTGACCCAGTCTTTAACATACACTAGTTGACTCTTGGTGGAGGTCACACAGCACGTTCCAGTTCCGATGTGGGCTTTATCCTCATGGAGCATACAATCAAGTGGGGGAGATAGATGTGAAACAAACACTTGTGCAAATAAGTATGTAGTTACCAACTGTGATTTATAAGTGATGTTCAGAACAGACACAGATATCATGACACCAGATGTCGGAAAAGTGGAGTGAATTAAAAAAAAAAAAGATCTTTCCATTTAAAAGATACAGTAATAAAGAGTGAGAGGCAAAGAGGCTTCCATCTGATGGCTCAACCTGTAATAGCCAGGTTTAAACCAAGTCAATGTCAGGAAACTGGAACTCCACATGGGTCGGTCTCCCTTGTGAGTGGCTGGGCATCAACTGTTGAAACCCTTGTCTGCTGCTTTCCAGGAAGCTGGATCAGAAGATGCACTTTGTATAAGGGATGAGAGCTTCCCAAGTGGCAGCTTTACTTACTGTGCTGTAATGCCTACCTCAGAGGATATAATTAGATTGAGGAATTAGAGGTAGCCTTTCTGAGACCACTTAAACTGAAAGCTAAAAGATGTGTTCAGAATTAGCAAGAGGGGCTGATGTTGTGGAACAAAAGGTTAATCTACCGCCTGTGATGCTGGTATCCCATATGAGAGTTTGACTGAGTCCTTAGAATGGGAAAATTTGTGGGGCCAGCATTGTGGCCTAGTGGGTAAAGCCAACTGCCTGTGATGACTGTGACACCACTTATGGGTATTAGTTTGAATTCTGGGTTCTCCACATCTGAACCAGCCCCCAAGTAATGAATTTGCGAGAGTAACAGAAGCTGGTCCAAGTGCTAGCCTTCTGCCATACATGTTTGAGATTGGGATGGAAGCTCAGCTTCCGACTTTGGTGTGGTCTGCTTGTTGTGACCATTTAGGGAGCAAATGATTGAGTGAAAAATCTCCCTCTCTCTGTTTGTCTCTGTATTTCTGTCTCTTTCTCCCTGTAACTTTGCATTTCAAGTAAATAAATCTTCAAAAGAACAAAATCAACAAGAGCTAGAGTCATGTTAGGTAGAAGAACAATAGGTTAGGAAGTTCTGAGATATGAAATAATCTGAAAGAGTCAAGGAATGGAAAGATAATTGTAACAGTAGTATAGGGAACAAGTGAATGTGAGCATGAAATTGAAGTTCTTATTTCATTTTCAGACACACAGAAAATGAGAAATACTAATGCTAGGATATAAGGCTGGACAAATGATATAAATATGATAAAGCAATTGTAAAATATTAAATGCAAAATCTAGGTCATAGATCTATGGAAATTCACTGTAATTGCTTTTTTCTGTTTGAAAATTCTCATGAAAATGCTGGGAAAAAAAAAGATTGGAGAGGAATTCAAGGAGCAGATCACATTGAACCCTGTTGTCCAAAGGAATTTGGAGCATATCCAAAGACAGATAGAAAGCCATGAAAGGATTTTAATCAGGGGAGAAATCTGACCAAGCTTTTTTTCCCCCCTCTAAATCTCAGTCTGTCTGTTTTGTAGGGGAAGGTCAGAGGACCTTATCACTTAAGTAGAAGTGAAAGCTGGGAAATGACTAGAAGGTTCCAGTTGTACACTAAGATGGTAGAGAGATGGAGAGAAATAGATGGCTTTGAAATACATTACACGGAAAGAATGCCCTGGACTTACTTGTTCTGAGTTATTTGGTACAGATGCGAAAGGGTATCAAGGAAAATTTCCAAATGTTTAACCTGAAAATGAATGCATACTAGGGACTTGCCACAGAAATAGGAAACAGACTGCTGAAATCAAGTGGTTTGAGATGCATGTGAGACATCTAGTGTCACAGTGACAATCTCAGGTGAGACATGGATATCTGGATCTGACACTCCAAAGAATGGCCAGGACATGGAGGAATAAATCTAGGCTAGCACCAACATAACAAAGATGTGTAAAATCATCAGAAGTGTAGTCCAGGGGCAGGATGTGACGCAGCGGACGAAAAATTACAAGCGAACGGGTGTTGGCTTAGTATAAAGAAATAACAGAAAAAATGCCTCATAACTGGGGCTTTGGCAAGCCTCATTAACCATACGCTAACTTATATAAATACTATTATAAGCCATTTTGCAGGTGGGGATAAGATAAGAAGATTCCAGTGTCAGGTAAGTTCAGTTTAGAGAATCCCCTTACTTGAGATCTGGCTGATTTGGGAGCCAAAAGAACAAAAGTGAAGAAGTGAAGGTCCTGACCCACTCCCCCAGTCCATATAAGTTCAAGAAAGAAGCTGTGATGACTAAAGCAGGAAAAGTACGTGAAAATGGCTTTTGATCTGCTGCAAAGGCATTAGAAAAAAATCAAAGAAAGTGGTATCATAGGATAGAGAGCTGCCTCTAGTACCTTAACTTGTTTTGGTATTTGTATGCAAATGTCAGAAATGAATGGTGTTTCCAATGCATATGGATGAATGAGCTCTGTGCTGTTTTCAGAAAAACCTGAAATGGAAGGTGTGAGGAAGCTGCCTTCCTCTGCTGTAAATGACTTTTCTGGGGATGGGAAATGTTCTGCCGCTAAACATAATAACTGGCGTGCATTGAAAATCACTAGCAGGTATTCATTATTAGCATCCAGGTCCCTAGGGGCAATCTCAAGTGCTGGTCAGAAAGATACCGATGAACCTAGGGTGAATAATATTAGGCTGTTCCTGTCAAAATATTGGTAGGGATCCATGAAAAGTGCACAACCTTTGATTGACAATCCTAGACTCTGGCATTTGAATTTAAGAACTAAGGGTCGCGTTTAGTCATGAAGCTGAGAAGAGAACTGAAGTATCAGGAGGACTGTGTGCTGGGCATTTTCCTAGACGCTTTTTACCTGTTTACTCATTTAATCTTCAGCCACTCTGAGAAAATGGTTACATTTATCCCACATTTCAGAATAAGAAAATCTTGCATTGGGAGAACCAAATAAGTATGTGAAACATCACAAACAAGAATGGCTTTAGAATTAGCATAACACACTGCAGCTCCTGGCTGCCTGCACTATGTGTCAGGGCTTTTTGGAGGAGGACACAGGTGCATTTTACCTTGGATACAGCCCCCCTTGATGCCCATTCACTGTTGCTGATCCATGGGACCCACCTGTCCCCAGTGCAGCACTGCACATCTTTGGGTCTTCCCTACAATCCCACATGGAGGTAGCCTGAATTCCCAATTTCTGAACTTTTAACCAATTTACTCCTGCAGATATACTCGGCTTTATAATGCAAAAAGGAAGAAAATATTTGTGGATTTGAGCAGTGCAGATGTAGAGCTAGCTGGGTTCCATTTTTGTTTTGTTTTGCTTTGTTTTTATTTTTGTTTTCAGTCTTCTCCATGTTGTTTACTCCCAGCCCAGAGCATTTAACAATGCAGTTCCCACACTGAACTGAGATGATCCCACTGGGCCCTCTGGGTTGCCATTCTCTAGGGTATCCCTTCTGGTTGCCTGGACCACAGCAAAGAGCATGGCATATAACAGCTCTGGGATGGCTAATGTCCTTTTGCACATAAATGTGGAGCTTTATGAAGCCCTGCTCTGGTGGAGTGGCCCTTCAGCCTACACCCCCATGCACAGCTTGCAAAAATGAATTCACCTTTACCCAACTTGTCATCTTTAGTACCAAATTTCTGTCTGTTGTCTTTCAAGTAAAACTCTAGAATCAAGCTCAGCGACAGTCCTGATGTAACTATCCCACTGAAAACTCAGGTTCTTTTTATGAAGTTTCTTTTATGCAAAACTTGCATGCTTATGCTCCAGGTTTACTATGGAAAGTTAGAATTGATGACAGGATACACATTTGTGAAGTACATGGAAAATGTGTATTCATTGGTTTGGTTTCTTTGGAGGAAGTTCATTGTAGCTGATGGGAAAGGATGTGTGTTTATAGAAGTCAGTCTGAATTCAGTGCTTTAACAGAAAACAGCTTGGGTTTGCAGCAAGTGTAAAGGGATAATAATAACAAAGGAATCCTTGTAAGTTGCAAAAGATGCATAGAGGTAAAGGTTTCCATGGATATATATTTTTTAAAAGATTTATTTTTATTATTTTTTTATTGGAAAGGCGGAATACAGAGAGGAGAGACAGAGAGGAAGATCTTCCGTCCGATGATTCACTCCCCAAGTGAGCCTCTTCCGGGTCTCCCACACGGGTGCAGGGTCCCAAAGCCTTGGGCCGTCCTTGACTGCTTTCCCGGGCCACAGACAGGGAGCTGGAAGGGAAGCGGGGCTGCTGGGATTAGAACCGGCACCCAAATGGGATCCCAGGCGTGCAAGGCGAGGACCTTAACCACTGCGCTACCGTGCCGGGCCCATGGATATATTTTTAATCTGAGGAAGTTGGATCAACCAGGTGAAGTGTGCCAGAGCAGATGAGAAAGGATGCTTTTCAGGTGCATTGAGCTCTATACTGAGTATATTAGTCTGCTCAGGCTGTGTAACAAAATATTGTGGCTTAAACAATGCACATCTTATTTTTTCCAAGCAATGCTGGTGGCTGGAAGTCTAGATGCCAGCAGGCTTGGTTGTTGATGAGGCCTCTCTTCCTGGCTTGCAGATGACTGCTTTCTTGCTATGTGGTTATATGACATTTTTGAGCACAAGTGGAAGAAAGAGGAAGGAGCGAGGGGGAACAGAACAGATAGATCACTGACATTTGTTTTTTTTCTTTGTAAGAGTACTGGTTCTTTAATGTTCAACCCTTATGACTTCGCATATGTTTAATGACCTCCCTAAAGGCCGTATCTACAGATTTACTTCCAGGGAAATGAGAGCCTCAACATATGAATTTAGGCTGGAGGCAGTTTGGTCTATGATGCTGGAGAACTGCCTCTTCCAACAAGCATTGTTCGTGAAGTGCCTGTGAATTGCAGTTAATGAATGTGACATGTTCATACAATGGTGGGCCATTCTCTCCACTCGATGGAGGGATAAGCTCTGTGTCCCTCTACAAATGCACTGTTGTAAACAGCTGAAACTAGGTATCACAGACAAAACTGCAACAAGATACCAGGAGTTCTCGGGTAGTCCAAGACAGAACTTGGCTGCCTACTCAACATTACCAGAAAGAACTTTCAAGAAAGCAAAACAGGGTAAAAAAAAAACTCAGTCTACATTGCTCTTGTCATTTTACAGAAGTCAGGTTAGGAGCAAGACACCCAAGCTGAGAAGTCTTGAGGTTCGTGCTGTTGTATTATTGTTTCACATGTTTTCCTCTGCCTTTGTAACTTTCATTATCATGCAAATAATACACAAATGTTTTCACAGTTGATAGGATCCAAGCATTGCAAAAGCATGAATCACTTTCCATGTCATGTGTACCTCTCTTCCTCACACAAGGTTATAGTTGCCAGTGTTTGTTGCTGTGTGTCCTCAGACACCATCTTTGGCAGCATTTTCATACACATAAAAATGGATCTATAGGTATGTTCTTGGGGGAAGAAGGTTGTAGAATTGAATTCACAGCCCTTTTTTTCTAATCCCATTGAATCGTATGTGTGTGACAGAGCTCTCCATGTTGGAATGCCTGTTCCAAGGACCACCATCTCATTCTGTGAAAAGAACAATACTAGCCTGACTGGGAGCAATTCTCCTTAGTGAAGTTGCCTGCAATCAGCTGACTATGTCTCTTTGCTTTGAGGGAAATCCTTTCCTGCTCACCTCTTTACTTCTCCCACTGTATTCCTACAGTCAAGGGGGAATATCCTAGAAGGGGTCTGCCTGGGGCAGGGAGGTCTTTCTGAGCCTCCCTCAATAGGCCCTGATCCCCACACCAGGAACACGCATGCATTGAGCTGTTAAGTGGCTGAGAAGTGTTCTGTAGAGTGGCTGTGTCCACGGTTTGTTTCCTGCTTCCCTTGTGAATCCACAGATTATTTCCAGCATTTAATTACATATGACGTAAGACACTCCAGTGACTATCCATGTTTTTGCTGAAATGTTTCCTTTTTCTGACTTTATCACTTAGAAAACTGAAATACCAGTTCTCATTTCTTAGCTGAAGGCAAGAAAAAAAATTCTCTGATTCTCTATTTTCTGTGTAACCTTGGGCCCAGCATTTACTGCTGAGAACCTGAATTTCCTAGTGTAGACCTTAGGGATATCTGGTATTCCCTTTATACATACAGTCTTGAGTTATCCGCAACCACTAAGCGATAATAAAAACTCATGGTTGCTGGCAGCTGTGGAGGGCTTTTTGCATGTCAGGGATAGGTTTTATCCTGTAAACTATTTCTTTTCTCTCATTCAATCATTTAATCCTCACAGTTCTATAGGTTGACACTGTCATTACCCCATTTGAATGAAAAGTTGAAGCAGAATGAAATGATTGTGCAAGGTTACACAACAGCAAGGAGAACAGAAGTCACATCCAAGTCTGCCCAGAGCTAAATGTCACGTATTTCAGCAGAGCGATAGGTTGATAACCTGAGGTAGTGTTAGAATATACCTGCTCGAAACAAAAGTTGTAATGTTGACACAGAGAAAGCATTGTTCATCTTTCTAAAGAAATACTCTTGAATCAGTCACGATAGAAGAGTTTGATTTTTATCAAGAATTTGAAAATAAAATGAGGGAGACTTGAAGGCAACGCAGTATGGTAAGTGGTCATGGGGAATAATACATGCCTGAAGCCCTGGGTAGGGTTTCCACTGCTGCCACCATAACTTAGTCACTTCTACTTTCTAATTTAGCATAATCAGGTTGGAGATGGGGGCGGAAAAGCAGGCTCTCAATGGATTTAAGCTGGCTCTAGGTTTCCATGATGCATTATGTCTCTATGTGTGATCATTTAGGTCTTTTTGGTATGCTCTGAATACTATGTTTAGGGGCGAGACTGGTGGAACAGCAGGGCTGGGTTTGACATGACCCCCGAACCCCAGACTGTGCCTACTGGTGGGTCAGATCATCCTTCTGGCAAAAATATCTGGTGCAGCCAAGAGGTAAAGCCAGCAGGGGAACTGTGTCTCTTCTGCCAAAAGCTGCTGCAGATGGGGGAGCCAGCCTGTCTGGGCAGCCCATGACTTTGAGAGAAGCCATTTGGCAAAGTTGTTGGCAGGAGCTGCTTTGCAGCATGAATACTGGAGACAGTCCTAGGCCAGAGTGAATCAGGATGCAGCAAAGGTGGCTGGTGGGACAAATAACCATCTGGTGAGCAGAGCGCTGCTCATCTTGCTGCACTGACAGGGAAAAGCCAGTGCCAGTTGGTGAGGCTCAGTTATCAATGCCATGATCTGACAGGCACAACAGGAGCTCTTCCCTGATGCAGTGTACTCCGTGGTGTGGGCTGGGAAGGAGTTGTAAACCTCTATGATCCAGAAAGGACCCCCACCCCATGGCTTCCATTGTTACAAAGTAGGAAATCCTTGAATTATAGCCGAAATGACTGTCAGGTGCTCTGTGGGATGTGCTGAGTTGTACAGGGAATAAGACTACATTCTTGTTCTCAAGCTTCTTTGTGTCTGTTGGGGCAGATGTGGTTTCAGATGGGGGTTGAAATGAGCTGTGCTCAGCTCTTCATTATCACAAGATGACTGAGGTGGTAGAACCAAGCTCCCACCCCGTGCTTGACTTGAGAACTCTGGCTATACTAGATCTGGGGCTGCAGACAGATCAGACACCCCTGGCTGAATGCCATCTTCCCTGGAGCATGCTATTGCTTATGAGACTCAATAGTAAAGAATCGCCTTTTTACATTATATTTTTGGGATAAGCAGTTAATTTTAAAAATTGAGGCAAGGAATCATTGCAAGTGATATAGCTAATTCAAATAACATTATTTCAACAAGGACTCAGGAAGAAGCAAGTCCTTATCTCTGAATATAGCTCTGCTGCTACTTAGGGCATGGCAATATTCTTCTTGCATTAAGTATGAAAAAATCGACAAAGACTGTGCCCTTTGCTACTTTTCTTGAGGTTGAATGAGTACATGATTCATCAGCAGTCTTACTACAAAATCCTAGATTTTTATGACCATTCTCTAGTTTTGTCTCCTCTACATTTTATTTGATTCTTCTGTCTTTTGAAATCTTTCACCAATCTTTTCAGATTAAATAATCCATTGCTTTTTGTAACCTTTCATGATATTTAATTTAGTGAAGAGTAGAAAAAGCACCCACGTAATTGGGAATAAGTAAAATCAATTCAGTAGGCATGCAGTTCAACCAGAAGCAAAAATGTACCTACACACCAGAAGTCATCCTAGTAAGTTAGTTGAACAATTGCAAGGCATGCTATAGATCTATTATACAGAGAGAATAGAAAGTACTTTTTCTTTCAGTGAGTAAGTTTAGAAATCTGCTAAAAGACCATTTGCTGTAATTATGGTGAGGAGGAAGAATCACCAGATACTGAACTCTTACAGTGCACTAAGAATTGGATAAATACTCTGATGTAACATATGTGATATATTACACAAAATGTGTGTGCATGTGGAAGTACCAACTGAGATTCATACCAAATTTTCATCCTGTTTGGTTATTCTTAAAGGAATAAGGAATTCAAGGTATAGGTCATAAGAGGTTTCTTATTTTTTAACAAGAAGAAAATAATAGATCTGATTTTGTTGTTAAGAATATATAGTTTGTGACAGATGTATGGTTTGTGACTAAGTCCTCAGTCTGCTCATGGATATTAGATAGATTAAACAAATTCTCTAAGCCACAGTTTTATTATCAGTGAGCTGCAAATCCCGTTCTCACATTCCCTAAACTAATGTGCGCTGAGTGCTGTGTGCCACACTCTACCAGGAAACAGATAAACCATGGTAAAGACCAAAAAGTGCCACCTAAGTCAGCTTTGCTCATGCATAGTTTCTTATAAAGGATCTATTTGAAAGGCAGAGCGAGAGAGCGAGAGAGAGAGAGAGAGAGAGAGAGATTTTCCATTCTCTTCCATTCTCTGGATCAATCCCCAAATGGCTACAAGGTTAGGGCCAGGCAAAGCAAGCATCCAGGAGCTTCTTTTGAGTATGCCATGTGTGCAGGGGCCCAAGAAATTGGGCCATCTTCTGTTGCTTTCCCAGACAAATTAACAGGGAGCTGGATCTGAAGTGAACAGCTGGATTTGAACCAGCGCCCATACGAAATAACAACACCCCAGATTGCAGCTTTACCTACTATACCACAGTGCTGGCCCCATAAATAGTTCTGTTCATTTTAATATTTATTAATTTATTTGAGAGGCAAGAGATAAGCAGAGAGATCAAGGTAGGGAAAGAATGATGAGAATGTGAACTCTTACGCTGGTTCACTTCCCAAATGACCAAAATACTCAGGGCTGGTTAGGGCAGTAGCCAAGATCCAGGAGTTCAGCCCACATCTCCTATGTGGATGGCAGAAGCCTAAGTACTTGGCCTATCACCAACAGCCCCTTAAGGTCAGTGTGGCAGGAAGATGGAGCCACGTGACATCAGACACTCTGATGGGGGATACCACTCCTCAACAGGCATTGTCACTGCTAGACTGAATACTTGCCCTAAGTGTGCATATTTCTGAGCATTGTTACAAGGATTTAATTTTATATTTTTCAAATGAATAGATACACATATACACACTTTCCTATCTAGAGTCTTCAGAAAGTTCTTGGAAGGGGCCAGCACTGTGGCATAGCATGTAAAGTCACCTTCTGCAGTGCTGGCAACTCAAATTGACAGTAATTCGAGTCCTCGCTGCTCCGTTTCTGATCCAGCTTCCTGTAAGTGTACCTGGGAAGGCATCACAAGGTGGCCCAAGTGCTTGAGCACCTGAACCGTACCGGGAAATTCAAAAGAAGCTCCTGAATCCTTGTTTTGACCTGACCCAGCTCTGGTTCATCCATTTGGATTGTGAACCAGAGAATGGAAGATCTCTCTGTCTCTCTCCTTTTTCTCTCTCCCCCTCCCTCTAACTCTACCTTTCAAATAAACACATAGATCTAAAAATATTGTGGAAAATGTGTGTTTTGAAAAATATATGCAGTGAATTTTAATACTTTTTCTATCAAAATTAACATCTTTTAATACCATTTTTCCATGATGTGTTTGAGGTGCCTTCACATGTAGATGTTCTAGAACAGGATGTAGTAGGCTTTTACTGCAAAGGCTATGCAGTACCCATTTTAGGGTTGGTTACCCATTCAGCCTCTTTCCCTGCTACTTGATTTTCCCAGTGAAGCATGCAAGTATAGCCGTGTAATATGGATTTCAAGTTTATAAAACCGAGCACTGGCCTGCGGATGAGATTTTGATGAGTCCTGAGAAAGTACTGTGAACGCAACAGGGGTTTGCAGAATATTGATTTTTTTTTTCCAGTGAAATGGCTGCTGGAAGTGCTGGAGGGAAGATTAACTGGCCAACAAAGGTCTCGTTGTGGAGGGGAAGGGCGCGAGAGTACTGGCAGGTGGCGAGGAGCAGCCAAGGCTTGTCCACACTTGACAAGGAAGTCTTCTATGATCCTGGGAGACAAAGTAAACAAGGAAACAAGGATATTGTTGGAGCAAATGAGCCCAAGTTTAAAAATATAGCAGATTTTCAATGTTGGAATTACTACTCTAAACAGACATTTTATCCAACTGACATTTACTAGTATTGTTAAAAATATTAACTACTATCTACCGTATATTGGGTGTTTTGCTTGAAGCACTGGGTGTTCTATTTGAAACTCAGATACAGTCTCTTCTACACTTGTACTCACTTGGAAGATTCACATGAAAAAACTCAACTGTAGGAGCATAAATCTCCCAAGTTCTTACTCACTATAACAATCCACCATTTTGTGAATGTGAAAACAAAGTCCAAGTAAGGCAAACGCTATATATCACTTTCCTGATGATACGGTCATGGAAAGATGTGACTTCTTTACCTTACAGAAGACAGTGTTGCTCTTGGCATGCATTTGCTTAGTAAATGTTTTTTTCTTTTAAGATTTATTTTTGTTTTTTTTCTACTGAAAAGTCAGATATACAAAGAGGAAGATCTTCCTTCAGTTGATTCACTCCCCAAGCGGCTGTAACAGCTGGAACTGCAGCTATCCAAAGCCAGGAGCCCGAAGCCTCTTCTGAGTCTCCCACAAGGGTGCAGGGTCCCAAGGCTTTGGGCCGTTCTTGACTGCTTTCCCAGGTCACAAACAGGGAGCTAGATGGGAAGTGGGGCTCCCGGGATTAGAACTGGTGCCCATATGAAATCCTGGTGCATGCAAGGCAAGGACTTTAGCCACTAGGCTAGCATGTCAGGCCAAGTAAATGGTTTTCAATTGAATCTAAGAGAAAGGGTAGATCAGTAACTGCTCTATAGTTCAGATAGTAATCAGTCACATATTCTTTACTTGGAAGTTTAAATTTGTAGATCTTTCTAAACATCATAGCCAGGTTCACCTGCACCCACTAAAGTTTAAGGATTTGGAGGAGATGTCAAAATACGTGATATGTGGCTTTTGCCATCACTGAAGATTGCAACAGTTAGTTGAGAGCATATCCTGTATTTATCCCTTCTTCTACTCACTTTTATGCACTTGTTCCTTCATTTTCCTTTTTATCCATTCTGCAAGTATTTATTGAGCAATTGAAATCTCATGCTTATCATATGACTTGGTATATGATAGGATCAATAAGAAATACATCAAAGTATCATTAACATTGGTTGTGAGAGGGAAGAAAAGCAAAAAACATGAGGCTACACTTTAAAGAAAGTTAAACATAAAATGAATGACAAAAAGGGGATTTGTGATAGGGCCTCAAAAATGTTCTTGGAAAATGGTATTTAAAGATAATTTTATTTTGGTCCAAAGAAATCCTGAATTTATGTGTAATTTTTCATAAAATGTATTTTCCATAATCTTTTTAAAAATCCCTCTGATTGTATGATTCCTCTCATTTAATTGTATGTGTATACATAAACCATTTCATAAAAGGGTTGGCTGCCAAAATGCTAGTGATAGATATCTAGGCTGATTGAATTGTAAGGAATCTTCCAGTGATTTTCATATTTTCTATAATGTGTAACAATTTATGTATAGATATTTACACAGTAAAAATAATAAATCTATCTCTGTGGAAAATCATGAAGTATCTAATTGGTGCAAAAGAGCTAGTCTCTGGGTATCAGTGTAGCAAGTATGAAAGCATTCATGTCAGTTCTCCCCTTGACTTTGAAGACACTTAAGTCATTCTTTGAATAAAGGTAAGCTTGGACCCTGGAAAAGTAGTGAAAACTTGGACTGTAATGGCTGTCAAAGCCTATAGCAAGAATCTTTTGTAAGGTCTCTTTCCTGAAGAGCTGAATAAAGGAGCTGTGCCAGTGAGTTTGACCTTGGGATCCCTTTAGCCCTTGTATATTGGCTGACACCAGGAAGTTAAGAAGATCTCTCTGGCCTCAATCAGTCTTCTCGCAAGGGGCCTGGGCAAGGGTCTGGATGCAGTGGTGAAAATCAGTTGCAACAATGGAATACCCCTCTTGAAGACAAAACCAAAAACAGGTCTGGAGCCAGTGGCTCAGAGCCAGTCCCTGTGCATATGAGGGATCGTAGTGGGTGTTTATTGACACAGAAGGTAGTTTTAATTACCCTGAAGGAATTTCTGGCTTGTGTTGCCAAAGCTAGTCTTCAGATGTTTAATCAGCGGATTAGTGACAACCAGACCAACTGGAGAATTCAGTACAGGGAGGTAACTGGTCCAGTTCACTGCATTGTACCCTGCCTGTTAGTGACAGAGCTTAGGTACACTTGATGCATGAAGCAGAAATGGGAAAATACCACCATGCACTTTCAAGATGATCTTGGCTTCAGAAAGTAGGATTTATTCTAAGTCCAAAAAGGCTTGGTTTGCTTGCTTGGTTTCCAAAGCCAAGTGTGCCCCCTCTTTTTGACATAAATGAAAAATAAGCCTAGTAAGATGATCTACAGAGATTGAGTGATTAATCTAGCAATCCACTTTTTAGACAACTAGTGACTTGAAAGACTAGATATCCTTTTCCAAGAACTGGTCCAAGGAATACGTAGAGCTTTTGACCTTCAAACTGTTTTAAGAACCACAATAGGACGGCAAGATAATGATGTCCTATTACAAAGCCATTTTAATCTGCCAGATAACTTTAAGAGAATCATGGTCTAAGATAAATGTAAAGTAAGCAGAGAAATTGTCTCTTTAATTTTTATTTTATTATTTATTTTTAAAGTAGAGAAGTTGGGGCTTGAACCGGCATTCCTGGGATGTCCCGGGCAGCTGCTTCACTTGCTATGCTACAATGCCAGCAGGCAGATTTACAGAGAGATGGAGAGGGAAAAATCTTCCATCCACTGTTTCATTCCTCAAATGGCCACAATGGCCAGAGCTGAGCCATTCTGTAGACAGGAGCCAGGAATCAGAACCTTCTTCTGGGTCTCCCACATGGGTGCAGGGTCTCAAGGCCTTGGGCTGTCCTCCATGCTTTCCCAGGCCATAACCAAGGAGCTGGATGGGAAACAGAGCAACTGGGACACAAACCAGCATACATATGGCATGTCGGCATTTGGAAGTAGAGGATTAGCCAGCTGAGTGCATGGGTTCCTGTTTCTTTGATTTTTGTGTCCTTGTTCTTGAGTCTTGATTGAATCCCTCTAATATGGTGTAAAGGCAGTTACTATTTCTGCGTCTCTCCAATGTGAACTCCCAATGGGATTTATTTTTGTCTCCCTTTGTAAAACTGTCTTTTACACAGCCTCCTTTCACTGCTGTCCTACTCTGCATGCACTCTGAGGTAGACAAGCAGGGGAGAACAGCTTGGCATCTTGAAATCTGAATAGTAGTCCAAAGTCATTTGGCAAAATGTGCTGAGCTTTCCATGTTGAGCTACGGAGAGTGTGTCCTGTTCATGGATCTGGTTGTTTGGCAATATTCCTGCTTGCTTTCCCAGAAAGGTTTCTCATGTTATCTCATGAGAAATGCAAATAGATACCAGGATTTTTCAAACTTACAGGGAAACAAGTTGTTGGAAATGAATCTTCCTTAACCATCAAAACAACTAAGTAAGTAGTTCTTCAGATGCTGGAATTATTCTTTCAGCTTTGATTTTTGAAATCAGTCTGTCAGTAAAACAATTTGGCTACACAGGTGGTCATTTTACAGAATGAGAGACAAATTTCAGGCAAGAAAGGAGTCACCTAGATGACTTTCTGAAAAGTTTTCTCAAAACTCTGTTATGTACAGCAAACATAAAGAAATATGTTATAGATTTTTTTTCTCATTTCCTCATTTAGGAAACTGAGACCCAAAGGAATTCATTGACTTGCCTATGATCACAAACCTAGTTTGTGGTGGAGACAAGACTGGGAGTGATTCCTAAACCAGAGCTCTTCTCATGATACTCAAGTGGTAAATAAATTGTGTCATAAGATGAAGTTGTCTAGGAAGATGAAATCTCAGTCTTGGGGCAAGGTGCTCCTTCTTGCTGATGACCTCTGCAAGGTGTTGGCCACCTGCATTCCTACTGCATAGTTCTTGGGATACAGCAATTTGGATGTAGAATATGTGTCTTTCCCAAGCACATTCCACATTATACTTCCCAAATGTAAGAGTTTTCTAGCCATGTTCCCTGACAGAGGGAAAATTAGGGGATTAACGAACTCTCGCCAAACCAGGGTTGGGTGATGATAAAAACATGGGAAAAAAAACAGTGAATTTCATTCTATTTCATGACTGCATGCTTTACTCAAAAATGTCACAAGTGTGTGCCATGCAGTACAAGTAAAAAGAAAGGTGGTTTGCAGCCTTCCTGCCTACTGGGAGTGTTTGGGATGTGAACCAGTAGACATAGAATGGGTTTCTCTCTCTCTCTGTCTCTCTGGCTTTCAAATGAAAATTCTTAAAATATTTTCACAAGAAAATACACTGTATGCAATCTAGTTAAATATGACACAGCTTAAGTAGTCAATAAGTAGTTCAGTTGCATTTAGTATTTCTGGAGAATTGAAGCAGTCACGAGTCTGATTTGCCCTGGACCCTATATACTTTTATGGTTTATGATTATACTAAACAATACACTGAATTAGTTAAGAACACAGACACTAGAGTTGAATAGGGTCATATTTGGGCTCCACTGCTTGCTAATGCTGTGCCCTTGGGCAAGTTTTTAAGCTCTTTATGCACAGGTATCTCATTCATAAAATGAAGATGACATTGCCTAACTATAAGGCTGTTGTGAATGTAAAATATGAAAGTACATCTGATGTGCTTAGGTCAGACCCAGGCAAATGGTACATTATAATTGCTAAATAAGGTTGGGGTGCAGTTTCATTACTGTTAGTACAGTCATCTCTATGTTCCAAAGTATACTATCCTGTTAAGTACAAAGAATTACAAAGAATCAAAATAAGTTAATACTCCAACTTTAATCCAGTGTCAGTTCTGGCTGGTGGTGATTTTATCCTTTTTAAATAATAAATACAATCTCTTGGGTTAGAATTTTTTTAAAAGATTTATTTATTTTTATTGCAAAGTCAGATATATATAGAGAGGAGGAAAGACAGAGAAGGAAGATGTTCTGTTACTGAGTCACTCCCTAAGTAGCTGCAACAGCCAGAGCTGAGCCGATCTGAAGCCACGAGCCTGGAGCCTGGAACCTGGAGCCTCTAGCCTCTAGCCTCTTCCAGGTCTCCCACAAGGGTGCTGGGTCCCAAGGCTTTGGGCCATCCTCAACTGCTTTCCCAGGTAACAAAGGAGCTGGATGGGAAGTGGGGCCACCAGGATTAGAACCGGTGCCCATATGGGATCCTGGTGTGTTCAAGGTGAGGACTTTAGCTGGTAGGCTACGGCACTGGGTCTGGAATGTTTTTTATTTTTTTTAAGTCTAGTCAACTCTGGTCCTTTTCTGAATATGAAATAAAAACTAAAATCCATTATCTACTTTATGCACCATCAGTTGGACAGGTTTTTTTCTAAAGACAATAGCTTTAAGATATTAAAAAATTAATAAGAGATTAATTCTAAACCTCTCTTTCCCTATTAGCAGTATATTGAAGCTTCCCATGAAGGTCTAATTTTGTTTTCTGTTTTAAATCTTGCATCTTTATTTTTAGCCTTTCTCTTTCAATATTCATAGCATGCCTCTGAATGCTTTCAGAGAAGGGGAGCTATTTCTCGTGATCAGTGAGATCACCTGCTCCCGCTTCTGAATCATTTCCAGCTGCAGAAAAGTTTCTGTAGGTCAGAAAATCTCTCCAGCTGCACCTGTTGTCCCCAGCTCTGCAGTGCAGAGCCGTATCCCCACTGCTTCATGTCCTGCCCATGTGGACTCCCCTGTCCTATGTGGACAAGATACGAAGCAGTGAGAGGACAGCTTTAGCCTTAGGAAGACCCCTCCTCTGGCCCACAGTGCTTGTTGTTAAGCCTTCTTGCGCATATTAGAATCACCTGGTGCTAGTTCAGTAGGAGCGGCTTGGCTCCACCCTCAGAGCTTCTGATAGAATAGGCCTGGGGCTTAAGAGTTTGATTCCTTGCAGTCCTGCTGGCTGAGACAGAGGCATGCTGGGAGGCCCACAGCTCACCTCCACTCTCACAGGCAGCCAGCCAGCCCACAGCCACCGCTGAAGGAGCTGAAGCCAGGTTGATTGTGTCACCTCAAGGCCCTGGATTTTGACAGGTTAGGAGCCTTCTTTACAAAAGAAACAGTAGTGGGGGGCACAGGCGGGACTGTGTTAACGTGCCATTGTGCTGTCAAAACGTGAAGCATCGCGACCTCCCAGAGACTGGATCTGAACCCCATGTTTGTCATAGGAGCCAAGAGAGAACCCAAGACAGACCATAGTGATTCAGTAATGAAGCATGAATTATCCAGATGAAAACACCTATGGAAGTACAGGTATTGGCGTTATTTATACCTACTTTTCTTGATAAACTAGCAATATAGAAGTGCTGAATCGGTCTCTTTGCTTAATAGCTGTTCTATGTGTCTCAAACAAGTGAATTCATGTTAGAAGCTATTATGCGTATGAAGTATAGTTTGACTAACTGTTTTTTGAACTAAGCATGCATTTTGGCTACATATACACGGGGATAATTACCAAGAGAGTGTTAGCCAACAAAATATTGCTTTATTGGTACTGGAGGATTCAGTAAGTTAATGAATGTGGCAGATACGTGAGTGTTAACAGCTTGAACCAAAAAAAGGGGCCAGGAGTTAGGAGTCAAAAAAAGGACACAATTTGGACACTTTGAGTATAATAAAAAAATGAAAGATCTTAAACCCTAGACAATTTCAAATGAAGAAGTAAATCTAATGATGACTGTTGAATACAAGCACAGTCGCTCAGCTGTGTTAAATATGCGGGAACCCTCTGACTAATCCACTTGATTGAAAGGAGGCAGCACGAGATGTCTGCCTTTTTTTTTCCCCATTGCTTGAAACCAGGTGTAGTGTGGTTGCTTGGCTTTCTAGCCTCCACACTTGGCTGTGTTTCTGAGTTCTGGAAAACAAAATTTAGTAGAAAAGAGCTGTATTTGGATTTAAGAAAAACAGTCATCTGAGACCGTCCCAGGGGGTGGAGTTTGTAACAGAGGTAGGTGAGAACTCTGAGATGGATCAAAGAATAAAGGGGTTCAGAAGAGAAAAGCTCTCAGGGGAAAAAAAAGGAATATGGAAAGAAA
This sequence comes from Ochotona curzoniae, assembly GCF_017591425.1. Taxonomy (NCBI): domain Eukaryota; kingdom Metazoa; phylum Chordata; class Mammalia; order Lagomorpha; family Ochotonidae; genus Ochotona; species Ochotona curzoniae. Next base: position 22,866,173 of record NW_024464918.1, read on the forward strand.
AGCTTCCAAATAAATATTTATCATAGGGCACAGGAAATTGAAAAGGAAGTCAAAGAACAAAAGGGAAGAAAACAAAGCAAATGTAGGTATGTGTGTGTGCGCATATATATGTGGGGAAAACTTCAAGATGTTCACGGAAAAAATGGAATTAAAACTAATTTTATTTTAAAATGTTTCTGTGCACTTTCAAAGATCTTTTATGTGCATGGATGTCAACATTTTTTGGCAGCCAAATCAAATCATTTTCCTGTGAACTTTTGGAAGTTCCCATTGTATCTGTGTACTTGACTGTGTATGTTATCTATCAGCACACCCCATCAGCACAGAGATATGGGGTCCTGAGGGAACTGTGTAACCCCAGCATTATATATCTATATAGGACCCATCATAGTGTATGTTAATATTCATTTTTAAAAACTTTATTTGAAAAACAGAGAGAAAGAATATCTTTTATGCATGGATTCGCTGCCCAAATGGCTACAACATGCCAGACAGGGTCAAGCTGGGAGATCTATAAGAATCTCCCATATGTGTTCAGAAACCCAAGCACTTGGCCCCATCCTCTGCCTCTTATCAGGTGCATTAGGGAGCTGGGTCAGAAATGGTTCCTCTGGGACAGGAACCCACACTTACATGGCTGGCATCGCATGTAGAGCTTAACCCACTATACTGCTATGCTGGCCCCACATTTTACAATTTCACATACTTTTTATGTTCATCTCATTGAAAGTGAGAGAGCAAGAGACAGACAAGGAGAGAATCAGACAGTGATCTTCCATCTTCTGGTTGACTCCGCCTAATGCTGGTCAGAGCCAGGGCTGAGTCAGGCCAGAGCTTGGAACCTGAAGTTTCAGCTGAGTGAGCCACGTGAGTAACAGGCTCTGAAGCACCTGAGGGATTGTCCACTGCCTCCCAGATGCACGCAGCAGGCGTTGGGTAGAAAGCAGAGCTAACAGCACTGCAACAGGTACTTCAAATGGAGTATGGATGTCTGAAACAGTAAGCTAAACCCTGGTCACGATGCTCACCCCACTGCTTCTTAGAGAGAGTGTGGTTATCACAGGTACCCAAGTAACAACAGTGCTTAATGCACTTCTTTTTCTATAAAAATTGGAATCAGGATTTGCTTTTCAGTAGCATCTTTGTTGTATCTGTCATGTGGAACAGAATACAGCTTCTTCAGAGCTGTACAAAATTTCCTTTTTCTTCCTATTTGGCCCATTTTAATAAAGAATTTGCATCTTTAATTTCAAAATAACATTTTCAATGCATTCCCCTGTAACATTAAAATTTTGGATTTCATTTGGTTTGCCCTTGATGAATTGCTGTCATGAGATGAAACTGGATAGATCTTGGATGGATTTTCCTGGAGCTCCCAATTTCTGTCCCCTTGTTTCTCCTCCACGAGAGGACATCAAAGCATTTTACTTGAACATACTTTACTGATCTGTGTCATGTCAGACTTAAAATTTCAAAAGTGCAAAATTCTGCAAATGGGAAAGTTCAGAACCAGAATTACAGGAGCTTGACGTGTAGAAGAATGGCAAGGATAACACCTGCTTTTCACTGTGCCTCATCAAATCCAAATGTTTCTAAAATGCTCTTTCAAGGTACAGAGACAGTGTCCATTTCAAAATGCTAAAGGGATAGTAACCAAGCCTTGATATGTCAGTAAATGTAAGATGCAAAATGAGGGAGGTGCTCCCCAGAGTGAGAGTTACTCCAAGGCATCATTTTCACAAGTTCAGTTGCTTTCTTCTGAAGCAGAACAATAACAATTTGGTTAAGATTGCGTTGAATGTCTAATGAGATCATTTAATAGCAGTATAGACATGAAACCACATGTGGCTATATGTGACTTTGCAAAATGTAACCCAATAAGAAATCATACTTTAACATGTAGGATCAGACTGCTGTGAGTAAAACCTAACACTGGTTATTTCATTTATGAAGTATTTATTGAGTATTATGTGCCTGATGCTGTATTGCACTGGGAATGCCAAGGCATGTTCTTAGACCTCTTCTACTCTGCTAAGGAACCCCAGACTCCAGTAGTGAACAAAGAGGACAACAGTCCATTACAGTGTAGAATGAGAACACCTGCAATGGGAAGACAAAGGATTAAATTACTAGACTCAGAGGAAAGCTCAAGAAGATGGCTAAGGGAAGACTGGAAGGACAAGGAGTAGGAATTCAGATGAAGGGAGAAGCAATGACCAACGTCCCAGACAGAGATGGCCAAGATCAGAAGTATAGGCTGGTTCTGCTTCAGTTATTTAGTGGTTGGATAGCTACAGAGAAGAGCCTGTCTTAGCCATTCAGTTTTCTTTTTATGGACATGGTGATGATGGTAGTGACAGTGATGGTGGTCACATGGCTGCTGGTGCTGATGAAGAAAACTCTAGGCATCAGTAGTGATTAAGCACTTATTATGCACTAAGGAATACACTGAGCACTTCACATGCACTGGCTACCTTCTGATTTTGCAATTTGAGGTAGGTACTATTACAAGATGAGAAAGATGGGGTTTAGGTTATACAAAACTTGCTCTAGATCTCCTTCCCAGTGAGGAGAAAGGCCAACATTGGCCAAGGTTGGATTATAGAACCCAAGTATTGATGCTCTTCATAAGGTGACTTTTCTAGTATGGCTGATTGGAAAACATGAAAAGGACTTAAAATTGTAAGGTGCTCTGTACTATGATTGTGCACAAGGACCTATTCCAGAATACAAACCGAATACAGTTACTGCACAATATGGGCTGCTGGTATCAACCTCGTTAGCAGCTCCTCTAATTCTGTGGCCTTGGCATGTTAGTATACGTCAACAATGTCAGACCTTGGGCAGCACATTTTTGAGGCAACAAAGCACTGGGGGAGATGGGCCATGGAGTCTCTCCCAAGTGGCAATCACTGTAAGAAAGTGCTCTGATGTTTCTGAGATCCTTAATCTCTGTTAATCACTTTATGCCCTTTGTGACTGCTCAGCACAAAATGAAATGGAGGCTTGGCAATGATCAATTTTTTTTTCAAGAATCTTGGCTCCTTATATGAATAATCCAAAGCCCAACAACGTAGACTTTCTCAAATTCTAGATTTCCCAGTCGACCTGTGTATACATGTTTCCTACTGTGCTTCCTCTTCTTTACCAAAGAGACCCTTCCCCTGTCACTTCCGCTTCTGTGACAATCTCCATTGTGTTCCTGCGTTTTTCTGGGCTCTCATCGGCCACGTGTTGTGAAGTTTTGGATTGTTTGTGCTGCTGTCGCATAAAGCAGGTCTGTGTTGTAGGCCAGAGCAGTGACTGTCATTGAAAATGAGAATGTTTAGAAGGAGGCAGCCACACAGTCTTTTGTCACAAAGAGCATGTCTCTGCTACAAAGTGAATAGCTGGTTGTATGGCAGGGAGAACAACAATGAACCAAAATAATGAATTCTTTTGCATCATAGTTCAATTGCTGCAGCTAATTGTTCGTTTGTTTAAGTCCACTTGGGGCCCTGATAAGGGGGTTTTCCCTTTGGAAGCTTGGCTGAGCTACTGTGAAAGACAAGACTGTAATTCTGATGTACCAGTGAAATGCAAACAGATTCGTGTATTAATGGTCACTAATGACCTGTAATCAAGCAATGATTGCTAGGGTAAAAACAAAGGCAATTAGTTGATTTGTTCAGGAGTAAAAGCAAAACTTATCAATCTGCTGATTGCTCTCCATGTGGGAGGAAAGGCTGCAGGGTTAGTCTTGTGGGTGCTTTGGGACTACCATTGTTGGGCCCTGGGATTCTCCTGGCTTCTTGACATCTCTTAGGCAAAGGAGATGAAAAGGACGTGGTTCTTGGTGCCTTTTTCCTGTACCTTGCCTCTTGATGACCCAGTCCCTGCAGCTCCACTCTAGTCACCTGCTTCGAAGGTTACTTTTCTCAAGGCACTGTCAGTCACTCAACAAACATTAATAAACGATAACTGAAGGCCAGTTTTGCTCCCAGTACTAGCCTAGGCCTCAAGGGTTATCATGGTTCTCAAAAAAATCCTGACTCAATTTGCAAACTCGACAAGCTCTTTATTGGTGTGTTGTATTTGTTACCACTAAAACCAAATGCAAAATCTTTAAGCATGAAACAGATGCTCTGTTGAGGTTGGCATCTGAGAGTAGGGTACTTTAGTCTCCTGGAGGTACATCCAAATTGGTAGTGGAGATTTTTGAATGGTGACAGTGACACCTTAGAAAAGCTATTCTTTGGTCCACCATTTAGAGACTAACCAGACTGACTTGTCTCTTTTTCCCTCTTTGTCACTCTTTCAAATAAATCTTTGGGGAAAATGATATATATAATTTATCACTGTTTATCAAGTTCTTCAAATGTGAGAAAGTGAACACATGTAAATAGCTATGGGATATCAATGATACTAAAGTAGAATCCTTTAACCCTTCATCTAAATGCTGGGATCTGTGTCGTACCGCAGTGCCAGAATAATGCAGAATGTCCTACCAAGACTTCAGGATCATTTAAAGTCACAGCAAAGCAACAAGATCCATGTCCCCAACACTGAACGTGATTGTGTTCCTTGTTAGCACTAACAACAGTCTGCAAGGTCTTATTTACTTGTTAGTGTATTGGCAGCCTCATAGGCAAGTACCTGTGTCATTGGCTCAGCATCCTCCCCATGCTGTAATACAGTACATTGCTTGTAAAACTATGCTCAGTAAATATGTGTTGGCTAGTGTGTGGAATCTGGGTCCTATGATTAGAACTTGAATACTTAGAGTAGCATCTATGAATCAGTTTTTCAATATGGTAGCAACTACCTAAAGTGCTCATTTAGGAAGGAAGAAGGTTGAATTGGAGTTTTGGAGATTCACGGTCCAAGTTGAGGTGGCGTGGCTGGCCCAATGTGGACAGTTGGGTGGTGGCTTGTATGGTAAGCTAGAAGCAACAATTACAATCAACTCCACTTCTATATAATCAATCCTCTCCCGAAAACTAACTTCCTTTTATGCTTTCTTGTATCAATATTAATGTGATAATCATTTCAACAAAATATGTGCCCCCCTCCAAAAATACTCTCTTGTTTCTTTAGAAACTAAGAAAGTCTGTCCGTGCTATTTTTTATACTCATCCATTTGGTGATCAATCATGTGAGATGACAGGATCACCTGAATCCAGAGAGGCTGATTGGAATATCCATGAAAAGATTTGCCATAGTGGAGTTGGATGGAAACATAATTTCCCATTTACTCATTCACAGATATTGGATATTTTTTGTGTGCCAGGCATGGAACTAAACACCAGGAATATGGAGTGACAAGGCTCTCTGAGGAATATATTATTCAAAGGATGATAAAGATAAATGCTTAATTGCAACTGGTGTGAGTACTCTCAACGAAGAGTGCTGTGGGGCTGTGGATGAGTGGACCCAGACAGGGAAGGCTAACTACACAACCGCTAAATCCTAAAGCCATGGTAAGGACTTAGTTGAAATAGGAAGGTGACTCATGGGCGCAAGGACCCTCTAGTGTGGTAGAAAGTGAGAGTGCTCAGGGAAGGGACAGCTGGATGATGTGGCTTGAGTTCCCCCAGCTGAGCAGTAGATGGGACACACATCTTTCAGAGCTTCAAGATAAAAAACAAAGGGGGAGGGGGGAAGGCTTTTTGCTTTTTTGTCCTTGGTGTAGAAAGAAACTTAAAAAAAAAATGTTAACGTGGGGATAATGGGTGACAGTGACCAAATTTCTTTTTCAAAAACAGATTATTGTCACTGTACTGCCAAGAACAGCTTGGGAGAGGCGCAGAATAGATTTAGACAAGTGAGCTGTTCCTATGAAACTGACAGAGAATGTACATAATCTGTGCCTTTGTGAAGCGCTTCCCGCATGAAGCACGTCCCCTCGCAAGAGATACAAGACGAACTCCTTTGCAGAATAATACAGAGCTCTTCAAGTTTCCCTCGTGTCATCCACACACTTATCCAGACATAAATTAGCATCATTAATGCAGTGTGTCACGTTAGAGCGCCATTTCCCTTCCAGCTGATGCATCACTTTAGCACCTTTCTCTTTGTGCTTTACCCTCTGCCTTCAAACGCTGTTTTCAGGTCTTATTTTCCTTCCCAGAAGTGTGAGATTGGTTTCTCTGCTGGGCTATTAGTGATCCTTCACTCAGAGTTAATCTGCCACGGCTTTGTGGCTGTTTGTCAGGAACTTCGAGAATGTGTTAAGACATTGTACAGGATAGCGGCTCTATTTTGACAATGATTATGCCTATTATCCATTTTAATAAATGTAAATTGCTGTGGAGAAACAAACTGTTTTATGCCACTTGAATCCTTTTCAGGGAAGCCTGAATCTTCTTTGTGTGGCTTAGATGTATTACTGTCATTTTCTTTTCACCAAGTTGAATGAAAACACTTAAATGAGACCTTTGTTGGTGCACCCTCTTATACTGTGGCCCTAATAAGTTGTTGTGACGCTAGTCTTTGAAATCCATATTTTGCAACATTAGCAAATTTATCTGTAATTCCTTTGAGAACTGAGATTATGGGGCAAACTCCCCAGCGAGTCAGCGTATATTGTATGTGACGAACTTGGTAGTTGGGACACAGCAGTGGAGAAAGCACTCATTCTGATTTTAAGAAAGTCATTTCTCATTGTTGGAAAGGGAATTTAAAGATAAGCAAGGAGAGAGAAGGAGAATGGTCCACGTGAGAACGAATTGGGGCAACATCTTTTGCCTTGAAATACATTAACAGGAAGCTAGGTTAGAGGCACGGTAGCTAGGACTCAAACCGGTACTCTGATATGGGATGGGGTTGTCTCAAGTGTTGTGCTACAAGTACCCCTGTATTTTCATAATACCATTTTTTAAAAAAAATAGTTTCTTGTATTGTCTACAAGTCACTAGAATATATGAAATCGAAATGTAGGAGCTCAAAAGCCCAGCTATGAATCTGATAATTTATAAAATCTATTTGATCTTCAGTTCTCCCTCCGTAGGTAGGGTAATAGGACCCTCCTCAAAAGAGCTGCCCTGAGGTCTGGCTTCGTAGGTGTGCTTAAAGCAAGCCAGGACACAGGGTGCTTAGATATTTGTAAGTTTCATCCAGACCTGTTGTCATCTTTTTTTTATTATTCATTTAAAATTTTTTTTTCCATGACACAGTTCTATATAGTTCCATAAGCTCGGGGATTTCTCTTTTCACCCTCCTCACTTCCCCTCCTCCCACTGTTTTCCCCAACATTATTACAATAGTATAGTCCTTCAACAATAGCCACAGTCCATCTTTCTGCTATTTAACTGTCTCATGACGCTGTAGATACACACAATGATAGAAAGTCCAGCATCCTACTGTCAAAATATATCGAGCAGTTTCTTTGGGGGTCCATCTTTTATTCAGGAGCAGAGATGCATACTGCACTGAATCTTCACTTTTCAATATGCTAGTCTCCTTTCTACAGTTTCTGCAGCTAAATATACATGTATACACATTTCCTATTGCAGGTGTGAGTGTTGAAGAGTCAGAGGGAGATTGCTAGGGTATACTTAGCACATGCCTAAGATAAGGTGTGTAGCTTGCATTCTACGGCCACCATGGAGAGATAACAAGGAAAATGTTCTTAGACGATGCCTTCCCCCTTGAGTCCTACACACCAGACTCACTGGCCTTCTTTAATCCTAAACTGAGGATAACACAGGAATTGCCCACATGCAGGGAGGGTGATGGGTAAGGGTTCTGGCACACAAAACTGAAGCCAAAAGTCAAGGGAAGCATGCCATTTTTCTGGAGTGAGGGAGAGGGTGATTAGAAGGGATTAGTAGGGTAGAGGGTGAGTAGAGGTGCACAATCCTGAGACAAAAAACTTGAACTTTATCTCCAGTTAGGGAGATACTATAGGCACACTCTAAGCAGGAAAGCAGCACTTAAAAACATACAGCCTAAAGATCACTCTGCCTGTGGTTGGGAAAATGAGTGTTGGAGGTAGAAAACCAGTTGAGAAACTATCTCAGTTTTATAGCAGAAGGCCATAGTGGCTTAGATTGTAAGCATGTCTCTGGTCATGGAATTAGGGGATTTGAAGACCACCACTAATGAAAGGGCAAATCATTCTCCTGAAGTGATTTTAAAAAATAATCTTGGGCCAAGCATGCTAGCCTATTGGCTAAAGTCCTCGCCTTGCATATGCGGGATTCCATATAGGCGCCAGTTCTAGTCCCAGCAGCTCTGCTTCCTAACCAGCTCCCTGCTTGTGGCCTGGGAAAGCACCCAGGCTTGGGACCCTGCACCCCACCCCGGTGGGAGACCCGGAAGAGGCTCCTGGCTTCAGATTGGCTCAGCTCCGGCCATTGTGGCCACTTGGGGAGTGAATCAGTGATGGAAGATATTCTTTATATCTGTTCCTCACTATGTATCTAACTTACCAATAAAAATAAATCTTTAAAAATAACCTTTCTTGTGTGAGAATCCAATGCATGGCAATTTGTGAAGTCTTGAAATTTTCCTAATAAATACATGAAATAAAACTATTCTGGGGTTGCGTAAGAATTTTAGACATGGTGTAGAAATAAACCCATATTTTTCTACCCCAAATTTATATTATCATGGGTAGTTTTGTTTTTTAAAAATTTATAAAAGCATGAAAATCAGATTAACTCAAATTGTGAGGAGAGAAGAAAGTATTCTAAATAAGCATCATGTAATGGAAATATAGCACAGCCACATGTAATTTTAGTTTTCTAGTTACATAAGAAAAAGTAGAATTTATTTTTTTAAAATGTTAAAAATATTTCAATGTGATTAAAATAAATCCCGAGATACATCTTCTGCATATTCTGTCTATAAAAATGTTGTACATCTTACAGTGCATTCAGTCCAGATGAATCCCACTTGAAGTGTACGGTAGCAACAGGTAGTCGGTGGCTACAGTATTGCAAAGTACAGGTGTCGAATTCCCAAATTCAGTCAAGTAATTTTAGATTCACATTTGCTTGATGAATCCTTTCTAAGCAAGTTCATCAACATTCCCGTGTTAGTCTGTGCGTATAGGAGACCATATAATGTGTGTACTCAAATTCCCTATTTCTGTGAAGGAACTGTTCATTGGGTGTGCCTGGTGTGGTTGTGGAGCCGCTATTTGTTACCCCAACACTGGTTATGGCTTCCAGAATGCCTTTCTAACTGTGAGCTGAACACACATCCACCTGGCATGTGGTTTCCAGGTTTGTGGAGGAGACATCAAAAACGAAGCACAGCACCTAGGAAATGGAATAGTCACCAATTCTGTAAAGGGGACAATGAGGAGTTGAGATGCTGGATAACTGTGATGAGATAGTTTAAGGTTGTTTCAGCTGAGATGAAAGATGAAAACATGATAACCAAATGAAGAACTGAGGAAAGAGTGTGTCTAAAACCCTGAAACTCTAGCCCAGTCTAAGGAATTAGAAAAAGAACACCGCTGATGGTTGTGGAGGGAACCACAAAGTGGCATGACATGCATGTGCACAGGTTGGCAGAGGTCAGACCTCATGGTAAGGAGTTGGGATATTATTCTGAGTGTTCTGAAGTCTACTAAAAGGCTTTAGGGTAAAGGACTGGTTGGTTAAGAAGATTGCCTTAATCTCAGGTCACTGTAGGCTAAAGATAAAAACCCCTTTGGGTGAAAGTTGAAAGAAAGTTTGTACTATACTCTTCACAAAGTTTTGAATAGGATGGCATATGGTGGTGAAAATTCTGTATAGACAATCTGAAGACCCACAGATGCTAAGTGATGAAAAGTTCAATGCTAAGCCCAAATGGCTTTGTTCAGCGATGTTTTGTGACTGAATTGTATGTTGTCAGTGTCCAGGGTGGTTTATAAATAAGAGCTCTTATTTTACTTTTTGTTTTTAAAATTTCATTTTTTTTCTTGGACAGTCTGATTAACTCCCCAAGTGGCCCCAATGGCTGGAGCTAAGCTGGTTGGAAGCCAGGAGCCTGGAACTTCCTCCTGGTCTCCCCTGTAGGTGCAGGATCTCAAGGTTTTGGGCCATCCTCTTCTGCTTTGCCAGGCCACAAGCAAGGAGCTGAATGGGGAATTGGAGTAGCCTGGATACAAACTGGTGCCCGTATAGGATTCTGGTGTATGCAAGGGGAGGACTTTGGCCACTAGGCTACTGCGCTGGTCCCTCTAACGTATTTCTGAATGTGAAGTTGTACAGCATACAGATAGGCACGCAGGTCATCTACCCACCCTGTGATTTCTGGTTTTTTGGATGTGATTCTTGGCTGTTCCTAAAATGAATACTGAAGGATGCACAGTGACATCTGGCTGAGGGACTTGCCAAAAGTCTGTGCTTATGTGAAGAGAGAGGGAGCTCTAAGGGAGCTGGGCAAGAAAGATGAACCTTGAGTGGCATTTTGGAATAGTTTTAATATCTTCTTGAAGTCATGATTTCATGATCCTGAGCACTATGCAACATAAATAAGTCAAGCCAAACCCTTCCCAACTTAGAGAATAACCAGGGCCTTGGAGAGGTGGAACGTTGGTCTGAGGCTAAAATAGATGAGATTGTATCTTTAGCAGACTTTTTCTTTGATGTGACAGAACATCAGTGACTTCCAATCTAACACCCATGAGTTGCAAGACCCCTTTTGGGAATGCATAAAATAGAATGTAACCTCATTGAGGACATTTCCTTTGGGAATGTTTAAATCCTGATCACCTATTTTCTATTACTGCAGGTAAAAGAACGGATTGGGCAGTTTAATCTACTATACTGATAAAGCTTTATTGATCACAAGCTCTGAGTTCATGGACTTGCTGTATAGTGTTAATAGACTAAAGTGTCATTAACTAGTACATGAAAAATGAAAGAATCAATACCCAAATTGATTTTCATCAATCCTGGCACCTGAATAATTTAAAATATTACAATAGAAAATGTCTTTATTTGAGATGTTGGGTTTTTAAAAGATTTATTTAAAAAGCAGAGTTACACAGCGAGAGAGAGAGGGAGACAGAAAGAGAAGTGTTCTGTCTATTGGTTTACTCCTCAAATTGTTACAATGGCAGGTGCTGTGGTTAAACCAAAGCCAGAAGCTGCTTCTTGGTCTCCCACATGGATTTAGGGACCCAAGTACTTGGGCTTTCCTCTACTGCTTTCCTGGGCACGTTAGCTGGATCAGAAACAGAATAGCTTAAACTGCTATACACAATACCCACTCTTAAAAATGATTTCTTAATGGAGTGTGGAGGTCAAATATTTTAGTAGTACTTTGTCATTAGCAATAAACAAACAAATATTTTTTCAGGGATGCAAATCATTTTTTCCTTTCCTTGAATTGTGGTTTAGTATGTAACCACTGAGAAATAATGAAAGCAGAAATTTGGTAGACTTAGAATTTCTTAACCTTGTGTTTGTATGCATGTGTTGAAGGGTAGGTTTTAGGGGTAGGAAGCATGATTTGGAACCCTTTAAGAATTTGGTGAAAACTGTGGCTCCTCTCTATGGGGCCAAAATGCCCAGAAAGCCAGTGGATGATCAAGAACTGCTGAGGTAGTGGCAGGTGTTGACCTAGGAGTTAAGATGTTTACACACTCTGTTGAAGTACCTGGGTTTAATTCTGGCTTCCGGCTCCTTGCTCCAGCTTCCTATTAAGGCAAACCCTGGCAGGCAGCAGTGACAGCCCACCTGGAGAGCTGAACGAGTGGCCAGTTAGTCACTTTGTTTGGCCTGACCTCTCCCTGTCCTTCTCCTGCATTGAGGGAGTGATCTAGTAGGTGGGAATGTATAATTCTATTTATCTCTAGGGAAAAAATATTAAAATCAATTAAAAGTAACTTCTGATGTAAATATTGAAGAAGATTAAACAGTTGTGCAGAAGATAACTAAAGATAAATGCATAGTCCTTGAAGGGAGCATATTGTACTCCCTGCCGGAAAGGGAGCGTGGTGGTTCAGGCTTCGCACAGCTATGGCTGGGAATATGCGTGAAGTCCAGCCTCAGAGCACTCTCCTCGGAAGCAAACCCAATCAAATAGGATTTAGAATTTTCAAAGCTTTCTGCCATCAAACCTCTTTATTACTAGCCTGATCTGATTCTATTTCTGGGCAGTAGGCGGAGCAGCACCAGCTGTCTGTGTAGGGATTACCTCTTGCCCCTACGGAGAAGTTTGTGGGAGGTAGGCGTGGAGAGCGCTCAGCCAGAAATTGGAAATTCTGCATTTATCCCAAGGTGGCCCACCCCTCTCTCCCTCCTTCCTGTGTGCTTTGGCGGGCAGAGAGGGTATAATTTGAGGTGAATTGGAGCAAAGTCCTTTGCCCTAAGCAGCTTCTTTAAAAGCTCCTCAATGATGAAAAAGCTAATGACCTTTGAACTAAGTGTCATAGTTCATGCTGCCTTTTGGATGAGATGGAACTCAGATAAAGTTTTTCTGGTGGACAGTGGTGCACGGAGAAACAACACACACATGGAGAGAGCAGGCGTGACTGTGGCTGGCTTTCACTTGGAGTTGGTGTGTTGGAGCTTCATACCCATACTGAATAGATGAGGTTGTAGAATTCCCCCTGACCTGCAAAAAAAAAAATCTCATTTCAAATCCCACTCCCCTCACCGCCCCCCCAAACTTAGACTACGTCATTTTTTTTTTTGTCTGAGTTCTACTGTTAAATGCTTTATCTTGCTGCTTTCCTAGAGTTAGTTTTTCTGAGGGCAGATCTTACATCTAGCTACTAGAGAGTACGTCACATTTATGTCTTTTGTTATACTAACCTTTTTACACTTTCTCACACACTACAGGCGACGAAGAGATAGTATCTGAAAATGATTTTGGAAGCCCAGCTGTCATGGCCAACAAACCACCAAAACACATTGTTTTAGGAGTGTCTAGATTTAGGGAATGCTATTACTGTGCTACTAGAGCTATGCTTACAAGCACAGATTGCTTCAAAGAAGAGATTACCTTGGTTATGCTGAAACCAAGGAATGGAATATAAGAGGGACTGCTCTTATGGCACAATCAGATAAACCACCACTTACAATGCTGGTATCCCATTTGGAGTGCACACTGAAGTCGTAGCTGCACTGCTTCCAATCCATCTTCCTGCTGATGTATTTGGAGAGGCAACAGGAAATGGTCCAAGCAGTTGGATGCCTGACACCCATGTGGAACACCAGCATGGAGCTCCTGGGTCCTGCTTTTGGCCTGCCCCAGACCTGATCATTGTGGTCATTTGGGGAGTGAACCAACAGACACAATTTCTGCCCCCTTCCCCTAACCACATCACTCTGACAGAAAGAAAGTGGCTTTCCATCTCCTGGTTGGTTCTACAAATTTCCAGGGCTGGACTAATAGAAGGGAGCTGGAATTAGAAGCAGGGAAGCCAGGATACCAACATGGACCACTAGCTTTGTGAGCAGCATTACCCAGCGTACTCTCCAGTCCCTTGATACTCTTTTATTTTTTACAAAAAGAATGTAAGCTATATTAAGCATTGACTATGGGTTAATCACTGGTGTTTGGATTTTATGTGTATTATCTCATTTAATTATCACAAAAGCTCTGCAAATAATACTATTTTAAAAAATGTAAAAATAAATTCAGGGGTAATTTACTTGGAGTTTAAACTATGAAGACAAAGTGCCTGGCAGAGAGGAGTCCCTAGGTTAAATGTCAAGTTTATCAAAGGCTATGCAAGTGGGCAGCCATTGACCAAGTTTGAGTTTAAGGCCAGAGCTGTTGATACCTACATTCCATCTTCTTTTCATTGCAGTTTTTCCTCTAAATAGAAACCCTTGCAGAGAAAGAGAATCAGCTTTACCAGTGTTTTATTTTAGCTCTATCCAGGTCTCGAGTTGGAGTAACAGGCTCTCAGCCACCTAAGCCCACCTGCTGTCTTGCAGGGTGAACATTAGCGGGAAGTTAGATTCAGAAGCAAAGCAAGGACTTAAATCCGAACACTGAAGCATGGGATGTAAATGGCTCAAGCAATGTTGTAGTTACAGTACCAAATAAATGCCTTTATGTTTCAGAAGTCTAAAATTCACTTTTTGTGACTTATCAATGTATCCCCAAGAGTGCCCATATTCACCCATAAAGATATTATAATTTTTTTAAAGTTGTTTATAAGATTTTGCCCTCAAAAATCATTAACAAAACTGACAGTAACAATTGTACCTTGTTCTTCTCTTGCCAAGTACTATTTTTACTCTTTAGCAAAAAGATGAGCTAAGACCATAATCATATGAAACAGGAATTTTTTTAAAAAGTTGTTTCTATCAGGAAATGTTTAATATTAATTTCATTTATTTTCTTGACTCGGGGTTGACTATTTGAGATGTTTTGTCTTTGCAGCCCTGCAGAAGGAGTGACTTGAATGTCAGACAATGATACATAACATGTGTTATAGAGGCAGGCCTGGGAATTCCAAAGGGTAGGCACTGGGATATAGGGGGAGGAACTCTTCAGAAAGTTTAGCTTGCAATAAAACAAGATTGTCATGTTTTAGTGTTGTCTGGTTTGCATTTAAAAAAAAAATAGATCATCGTTTTTGTCCGCGCAGCCGCCCTCTGGTATTATCTCCATCTGGATATCTCCACAGCCCTGGGCCTCTTAGCTCTGAGTAAGTGTGCACCAGCAGCTATTAATAGCTGAATTCTACAACAGTCTGCTGTCACAGATGGAATCTGAGCTTCTGAAGACTAAGACCATAAAAACTCATTACAAAGAAAGCAGTGCATTCTTTGGCACTTAATGCAATTAAGCTATCTATAAATAAGAAACATCTTTAAAGCAATACACCAGCCCTTGATTGTGTTTTAGATATCCCATCCACTGATGTGGCCCTGGATATGTGAGTTTCTCTTTCATGTTGTTAACTGTATCTTAATAGGAATCCAAGAACTAGATGTAAAACGTAAGAGGATTTTTTTAATGAAAAACCATCAAAATATATGAGAATAGAATAGAAAACTCCAGCATAATGATTAAATATGGGGGGGGGCAAGTAACCTTGGACCCGGAGAGGATGCATCACAGACACACAGATGGCTGTGTCGGTAAAGGAAAGGGCTGCAGCTTGACTCTCGTGGGCTGTGTCCATGGTGCGAGCCAGGATGCCTACCTTGAAAGAAAGTGTCCTTGATGATTATCGCACATGTGTGAGTGCTTCACATGGACCGTGGAGACTCCCAGTTCTTTCCACCTGAATGAGGAGGCTGAGTGTGCTCCCTCTCAAGGAACTTAGTATTTCTATTTAAGGATACAGGCAGAAGATGGAAAAAGGGATTAAAGTCTATTTCTGCGCCCTGTTTCCCCATGATCCCTTTCTTCCCCAGTATTTATCAAGAGAATTAAAGGATTTATGAAATCAGATTAACTACTTGTGTCATCAGTTTTATATTCAAATAATATCAGAGATGCAGCAAAGCCAGGAAAGTGAAAATCCAATGCTATGCATGAAATTGATTCTTTAGCAACACTCACTGTGTAAATGAATGGAAGCATTTCCTTTGTTTCCTGGGTCTTGTTAGCATGTGGGATCTATGAATGCAAGACCATACCATGTTTTGTTCATTACTTTGTCTCCTGCATCCACCAAAGTAGGCATGTATACCACAGTTAAGGCAGTTTGCAAGCTCTTGCAACGGTTCTTACACGTTTTTTTTTTTCTGTGTGCTGACATTCGGCCATAATTAACTGATGTAGTCTTTGTGCATGTTCCCTCTTGCATTTAAATTTAGCTTTTTTTCCCAAACTGTATAATCCATGCTGTAATTTCTATTATACCTGGGAACAGAATTTCCAAACTCGTTTTAGTCTCCTAATGACACTTTGAAAATGTTTCTCGTGCTCCAAACAAAATTCATTTTGAAACATAGTGGACTCTCCTGACCTAGACATTTGAATTTTTCTACCAGTAGCTTTTGGGGAGAGGTTGGGAGTATAGATTTTTAGAATAAGGCAATAATTCCTGTCATTTTAGCTGGCACATTTATTCATTCCTGTAGTTATTTAAATTATATATAATTACAGTCCTGTGATGTGCTTGGCACCAGTGATATAATATTGAATATGACAGAAAAAAAAACAGCCATACCTTCATGGACTTAATGGGAAAAGAGGTTTGGAGAAAGCAGAAATTTAACATGTAGTTCTAATCAATATATTACACCTTAGAGCCATAGTACTTAGCACTTACATGAATTAGTGTTCTAGTAAAGTTGAAAGAAGAGGTAAATATAATGAAATAGTTGATATATGTTAAATAGAAATAGGAAAAGACCGATAGTCCAGAAGATATGTGATTTGTTGCCAATTTTATGGTGTGTACGAATAGTTAAATTTAATTAACATGAGTTGATATTACTTCAAAATGTTCATGATGAGGGCTATCAGTTGGATTTTAAAACTTTTGTTACTCATTTGCTTGAAAGGTGGAAGCACAGGAAGTTTTCCATTGCACTAGTTTATTCCCCCAAATACTGTAAACAGCGGGGATGGTTCAGGCCAAAGCCAGGAGTCCAGAACTCGTTTCAGGTCCCCCCTATGGGTTATAGGGTCATCCTTTGCTGTATACAGGGGAACATTAGCTAGATGCTGAATTGGAAGCAGAGCAGCTGGGGCTCCAGCTAGCACTCTGATTTGGAATATCAGCATTGCAAACAAGAGCTTAACTCACTGCCCCACAGTGCCAGCTCCTCAACTGGATGTTTAAGAAAGAGAGGAGTTTAAACAAATGGATAAGGAATTGAACAACAAATGCAATTTAAAAACTAATAATTGAAGTTTCTAATAAGATTTGAACTCAAAACCATATAAAAATATATCTTACTGTACATTTTGCTTGACTTTTTTCTCACTGTGTAAAAATGATTTGTAGTTGATTTAAGAAATAGATTGTTAAATTGATATTAATGTACTTGTGGTTCCAGGGACTTGCTCTGTTTCAGATTTGCTACATCTTGGAACCTTTTGATTGGGTTGTGCTTTTTTATTTTTACAATGCAAAATTTTCTTTATGTTCTGTTCCTAAAAAAAATCTTTTCAATATGACTTCCTACAACTGTACTTGAATTCTGCTTCAGAATAAGAGGTTTGAGAAATTATGGCCAAGTTCTAAGTTTACCCATGTCCACAGCACCCATTCAGATACAGTGTACCATTATATAATGATTAAAAGTAAATTTGAGTTCAGAATATAAATTGACTTCACATATTGACTCTACCACTCTTGTATTGGGCATGCTATTTAATCACTCTCAAATTCATTACTTTTTATAGGTAGAGGTATTTCATTTGAATTATATAATTGAGTGCCAGGTACTAAGAAGGTGGGATAGTGGGTAAGCCTTGTGAGATGGCTGATTATTTGAATGTCAATCTTTGGATGATTGAATGACATCTAACTTTTATAATCTCCAGAACTCTGTACCTTAAATAAATCTTCTCTTATCTTCATACCTGCCACCATTCCCTACCTTGAAAATGGGTGCCTAATTTCTATAGGTCTGTCTGAACTGGAGGAGGCAACCAGGTTTGCTAGAAATGCTGTGTCATGAACATCTATCCTATTTCATGTGATAGCAGTAACAACAAAAATCTAATCTGTAGTATGAATTTTTATAGCATGTCATCATTTGGGAAATATTCTAAAATACATTATAGTATTTAATATTTCCAAAAAGCGAATTTAATTTATAAATATTAATCTCTCAACACTTAAAGCACAGAAAATAACTTCATGGAATACATTTCTTCCTTACTCACTGATATATAAGGGTGCCTAAACTTGAATGTAATTATTCCAACTAATCCATTAGTATTTCCAACAATAAAGTTAGTGTGTTTAGAAAAAAAATAGCACATTTGCATTGCAAATAAAAATGCAAACAAGTGAAAATTAATATAGTCCAAAGTGGTTATTAATACGAGAGAGATTAAAGAGTAGAATGAGGGACTATATTGAATCAGTGTAATCAAACAAAAGCTTGCTAGAAAAAAAACATTATTGGGAGATGCTGTATGTTTTCTTTTGCCAAATAAGCATGTAGTCATTGCTCTGCGGGTATCCTATTGTTGCTGACTGTGTCTCCTGTTGAACCAAGGAGGAAAGGAGTCAAACAGCTGCTTTCCCAGCACCATGGACAGCTCAGCAATCCTCTAAAGGATTGCTCCATATACAGCAGGAACAAAGTCCTGTCTATCTGATAGCATCAGCTCAGTGAAGCCCAGGGGAACTGACCTGACCTTGTAATGGTCACTCAATGAGGAACGCAAATTTAAAGTAGCAGTGGAGTTGCATTAAATGCTTATTCAGGATATTTCATTAGTGTCAATAAGTATGACACATTTAAAATTATTGATTTTTGTATTTTTCTCAATTTAGAACCAGGAGAAGCTCAATTAATTACTATAAAGTGCCTTCATAGAGCTCTCTTCCAATCTTTGTTAAATCCCATTTCAATAATTAATCTATTAACCACAGTTGAGTTACATGAGTGTACATTTTTAGGGGGTTTTGTTTGTATTTTTTTTAATACACACATGTCCCTCTCCCTTTTACCCAATATTTTTTTTCCAAAATTCAACCATTCTGTGTATGGCTAAATCTTTCCTGTTAATAAAGACAAAATTGAAATCCAAAGATGGTATCCTTTAGCTATTGAAGAAGGGATCCTGGAAGTCAGATAGAACTTACAGGAAGGAGAAGAAAACAGCTACTGTGATAGCACTGTCTGCCCTCATTGTCCCGAAAACTTGGTCACAAGGAACGTGAGGTGAGGCAAGCTGAGAGCAAGGTTGCTCACTTTCGCATGATTTCTTTCATGTGATGAGTTTCCATTTGATTATTAAAACTCGGTAGGGAAGAAGAGACAATCTGTAGCCTATGTGTTTACAATAACCTCACATTCCAAAAACTGATCATCAATAAATTACACTGTTATCAGATATGATGCATTGATGTATATAGAATTTGAACCTTCCTTTGTATAAACTTCCTATAGCATCTGATAAAGGTAAACGATTAAACATAAGAAGAAAATGGAAAATTATTAGGAGAGAGTTGGCACCCATGCCTGCATTTCCTTTCTGTGCCCATCAGTGGTCAGAGATCCTGAAAGGCAATGACATTCCAGCACTGACTGTCAGGATGGTGTTTGCTGACTTGGTGGCTGGGACCACCACAGCATATATTTCTGGGCTCCTTTCCAACTTTTTTTTTAATTGACCTGAAACGAGACAACAGGGGTTCTGTTTTGCTGTGTTTCACAAAAACCTTCTATTAGATTGTAAATGATCTTCTGGTTGTTAATGCTTCATGTTATTAAAATGAAAATTCAAGAAAGTAGGAAAGACTAACACGTACTTGGAAAATACATTTTTTATGGATAATTGGATTCTTCGAAACATTGTTAACATTACAGTGGACTTAGGTACTATGCCATTGGGAATGAAATTTCTAAGTCTTTTTAAAACTAATCCTACATTGCAAATCCCTTCTCCGTGTGACATACGTGTTGTGATTTTGTGTGTGGTATGCCAAGTTAACTCCCTGGCAGCAGAGCATGTCCACCATGGGCAGTGACATGAAGGCTGTCAGATAAAAAGGCCAGATTGAAACCAGGACAGGGAAGTTGAGATCCAAACCAGAAGAAGCATGTGTGATTCCTGGGTTTGAATGGAAGATCTCCAAACAGTCTTCTTTGTGAAAAAGACCAAGGTTTCCTTAGATACAAATTTCAAAAAGGATCCTTAGTTCTTGAAGATATACATTGTATCACTTACTTTCTTAATTTTATAACTACATTGGTTTTCAATTTTAAGGATATTACATCAGTCTAGATTGTAAATCTTAAAAGTATCCCTCTTCATGCTGTAGTGGTGATAAATGAAGTTTATTTAATCTTACACAGCTAGTTACTGAATACCTACTGAATACTCAGTGCTGTTCTAGAGCAGTAAGAATGATCACTAAGATTTCCCGCTGTTCTCATAACACTCATTGAGAGGAAGGATCCAAAAGGCAAGCTGGAATTTCATATGAAGTGGTGTAAAGAGATTCAGGTAAATCAGTTTCAAAATAAGCCATAGATAGGGAGCCAGTGTTGCCTAGAGTAGACAAAGACCCAAATAATAGAATGGTAGCTACATGGGGAGAATCTAAAGAGTAAAGACTCCCAGGAATGGATACAGTAACTGAGAAGGCTCTGAGATACCAGTAGACTTGGAGAGTATATTTCCCAGGACACTCTTTCACCCCTTTGTTCTTCGATCGGTTGGCACAATCAAGAATTGCACTTTGGAAATCACTATTGTCAAAGACAGATACCACCCTCTTCAGCTCGGTGATGGCGTCTGTGTGCAATCCTCCATTCTACCCCAGAGTTTTATTCACTACAGATATGTTCCTTGAGACCCTGCCTACCCTTGGGTTTTTAATCTTTTGGAAAGAATCTTATCATGACAAGAGAATTCCTCATGTAGCTCACTGAGAAATCATTCGTGGAGATAAGACGTCTTTATCTGACAAAGCAGAAGCAGCAGGAGAGTAGCAGCAGCTTGGTGGTGAAAGTGATGAATCAGCTCAGATTTACAGATTTCTGGGTCCCAAAATAGTTCAGTTTCAAAATATATTATTCAGAGCAAGGCCCGAGCTAGAGAGAGAATTAGAGCTGATTTCCAGCTGGCGACTGTGTAGAGGAGAAGAAAGCCTGCACTGATTTGTAGGCATAACTGACCTTGGTAGGAGTGTATGATTTTACAAATGAAGAGGAAGCCATCTGTTGGTTTATGAGAGTAGGGAGAATGGGGCAGATAATCATCTCTATAGCATTTTATACTTTATTCCTGCTCAGAAACTTTGGAAGGCTTTGTCTCAATGTATATTCAGATATTATATGGGGAGGGTTAAAACTGAAGTGAAATGATTGGTCAATCAATCATGCAAGATGGGGTAAAACTCACATCTCCACCGTTGTGCAGCCCAGCATTTAAAAATACTCTTGTGTTCCATTCCACATATGGACCTCAAGGAAACAATACATTTAAGTTCCTGAAGGATCAGCAAAGTTGGAATTTGCTCTTTTCATGGATACAAAGTATCCCAATTGAAAGAGTGGATTTTAGATCAGCATTCTGTCCATTGATTTTTTTTGTGTGTGTTCAGCCATGTCTATTTCCTGATATGACTTGCTCTGTGATCTTAGTTAAGATTCTCATCTGGAAATTTCTCATCTGGAAAATAGTCATTGAGAGAACTGAACTTGTTGTCATACGTTGCTGAACATGCCCCTTATCTCTTTAGATCTTGGAAGCTAACTAGGATAGGGCCTGAGGCAGACTTGAATAGGAGAAAGTGATCTAACTTGAGCTGCATGGGGAAGGTGCCCCTTCTAATTGGCCACCCAACATAGGTGTGTTCTTTTGAAACAATGGGACTGATGTTGGTGAAGAACCTCTCATTTTTCCCCGAAGAAATTTAGTGGTTTATATATCTCAAGTGAGATTAGACATTTTCTTCTCACCCTCCTTCTATGTCAATCAACCAAATAAGGGGAACAAAGACGAAATTGAATTTATTGGGGTGGTGGGATGCCCCATGATTTTGTTGCGGTGGCAGACATAAAGATCTTCCATCTGCTAGTATCCACAGTCCTGTAATGGATAGACCTAGATCAGATAGAAACCAAAAGCCAGAAACTCAATCCATGTCTGCCATGTGAATGACAGAGACTTAATTCCTTGAACCACTCTTGCCTCCAAGGTTCTGCATTGGCAGAAAACTGGAGTTAGGATATCAGGGACAGAATTGAACTCCAGTACTCTGAAATGAGATGTGGCATCTTAACTGGTGTCTTAATCACTGAGTATACCCAACCCTGCACCTATTTGACTTAAGCATAGATGTAATTCATTAATTCATTCAATGAGTATTTGGAAACCTTATATATCCAAACACAGTACTGAGTACTAGCTATAGAACAATTAACAGGACAACTTTGTCCCCTGCCCCCATAAAGTCTCAAATCGAAGAGTTAAGATAACTCTGGATCAAATAATCACAAAAGAAGTGAGACTAAGTATCAGCAGGCATGAGGGTTTGTTTTTATAAAGGAGTCATAATAAGCTGTGCTGGGCTAACCTGACCTACTCTCGTGGAATCATGATGGCAGCTCTGAGGTAGTGACATTAAATTTTAAACCGTCAAGCTAAAGTATGAGGATGGTGGACCCTTTACCTTGGACTAGAGAGAGTAGGCCCCTAAGAGGATGAAAAGGGGAGGATAGCCTTCGCTAGGACCAGGAGAGAAGGCTAAATCAGATAGGACCAACCTAAGATCAAGAGAAAATCCATGAGCAGTTTTAAGCACTGGTAGCCTTAGGGGCATATACACAACTTCTGTTGCTTAGTCTGGGAGCCCCATTGTGTTAGAGGATTTTTTCCTATCCACCAGGTGTTAGATTTCTAACCTTCAAGCCATCAAAAAAAATTTATGTATTGAGGTTTCTCAGTAACCATAAAGGTAGCTAACTAAATTACTTCAAAATCAAAATTAAGTATGCTGCTATGGAACCTGGCAACACAGGCTGTGGTATGTGTTCTGGGCACAGAATATATAGGTAGAATCGTGCTGGTTCTCGTTCCTGCTCTCCCACAATCACCATGTTTTGTCTGCTCATGTGTGGATTCATTGGTTCGTTCAACTTATGCTGTGAATCAGCTCATAATTTAGAGATAGGATCTATTGAAATATATGATAAAGTAAGTAGCATAATTTAAATGTGGAGTAGAAATGTCAGGAAAATAAGGTCGTTTTGGTTTATAATGGAGAAGGCAGGAAATGAACGATATTCAGGAAAGATTCCATGGAGGAGGCCATGAGAAGTAAAAACAGGCAGGTGCGGGGAGTGAAGATGAGAGGAAGTACCCATGGAAGTAGGAAGCCAGAAAAGTAAGCAGAAAGAATCTGTGAGCTAGCTGCAATGAAAAGTCTGGCTGGATTTTCAGCAGTGCAGAGGAAAGTTCTTAGAGTTTTCAGATGTTCATATGTAAGAAACTGAAGACAAGGGTAAAAGAGCAGGGTTCACCAGAGGGGAGCTATTCAAGTTTTTCAAATAGAAAGTGGTTATGACTAGCCAGAAAGGAGAGGGGAGAAGAGAAATAGA
This sequence comes from Ochotona curzoniae, assembly GCF_017591425.1. Classification (NCBI taxonomy): domain Eukaryota; kingdom Metazoa; phylum Chordata; class Mammalia; order Lagomorpha; family Ochotonidae; genus Ochotona; species Ochotona curzoniae. The sequence goes on from NW_024464918.1 coordinate 22,889,308, forward strand.
ACTCTGGGATAAAAAGCACCAGAATGCCTAGCACATGAGCATCAGTCTCCATGGTGTGACCGATGGCTCTAGCCTCTGTCACTGTAAGCCACTATTACAGCCTGGATCCATTACAATTGTGTAAAGTTCCCACCAAAACCTTTCTGTGAAAGAATTCTTGGGGGACATGCCCTACATAGTTATATCTTAAAAATGCTTGCCAGATAAAATGGCTTTGGGGAGCCAGGCTTGAATCCCATTCAAAACATGGGCCTCTCAGAAACCATCTGGCCAAGTGTCTGGAGGACCAGGAACATTTTAATTTCTTCTGCCTTCCATGGTCACAGACTGGCCATGTAGGGGGATGTTTTATTGAAGCAAATGAACTGCAATGGTAATTTAAAATTGCTAGAGAAGTAAATTGTTATTAGGGACATTTGACTGTTGATTCGAGGAATAACACTGAGCAGAGTGTATCTGGACCCACGAACTCATTAATGGTGATCAGCAGGAAGATGAGCTTCGAAGTGAAGTTTTAATATTGCACATTTCTACATTTTTAAGAAAAAGTATTTGAGAATTGAGCAAATACACTTTAGTAATGAAAAATCTTAAAGGTTATATTCAACAAAAGGGACCTTTTCAAATCAGATCTCAATATCTAAATTCAAAAGAAAAAAACCCCACAACAAAAATTTATTATGTGAGATAATCGATGTACTCATTAGCTTGAGTTAATCATTTGACAATGTTTATCACAGTACCATGCACTATAAATTTATTGCATTATTTGCCACCACATCTCAAACATAAAATTGTGACCAGAGTTTCACAAAGCAGGGTGATAGTCAATGGTTTCTCCATCATCCGTTTTAAGCACCTGGACCAGATGTCCAAGTCGATTACAAGAAAGAAAATTTCTCAGGCTTTCTGGCTGATGATAATGGGGATGTTTGCCTTGGGAAAGGAGAGGTTTGCATAAGTACCTTAAATGTCACACTGATTGAGTTTTAGGATGACTCACAGCTGGGAGAAGGAACCAGAACAGAAAGATCTTGACAGTCTAGATGGATGGGCCAAAACTAATAACATGAATTGTGACGGGATCAATGCCAGTATCTTCCCTGAGGTTTTAAGAAGCACCTGCATGCAAACAGGGAAGGCCTAAGCTTGAGAGCTGATCTCTTCACAACAAGCCTCCAGGGTTATGGTTAACTCTTAACACTGAAAAGAATAATATGGCTGCCAAGAAAATGGATATGCTATTTGGCAATATTCATAACTGGAAAAAAAGATAATTTTTTTCAGTACTATATGCTTTTTCTAGTATTTTGTATAAATAGAACAGATTTCATGTATCCAATGAGCTAATATTAACATAAAGATACTTCCCACATTCTTATCTTTTTTTTCCTATTTTTGCAATAATACACTTAAATTTACTGAAAAAGCACAAGTTTCTGTTTAAATGTGTTCAGCAGGTAGAAAGACTCTGTTCCTCAGGAATTTGGCTAAGGGTTGTAAATCATTAAATCATGAGATGTCAATTTCACTCTTACACATTCAATTTTTTTTGTGCTCTAAATATCTGCTATCACAAATAATAGAAAATATATAATACTTCTCTTTCTCGGTCTGGCCTATTTAGTAAACATAATGGTCTTCATAGGCATCCATTTTGCTGCAAAAACAGAATGTGATTTTCATTTGAGCCTGAGTTATATCCCATCATATTCCATACCACATTTTCTTTATCCAAGCATCAGTTGGTGGACATTTGATTTCATATCTTAACTATAGTGAATTCAGTTTCTATAAATAGTGGGGTACACATAACTCTTTCGCATGCTGATTTTGTCTCCTTTGGGTATATTCCCAGGAATGAGATAGTAGACACATTTCCAAATTTCTGGAGAATCTCCATATTATCTTCCGTAACAGTATACTAGTTTACATTCCCACCAGCTGTGTATTGGGGTGTCCTTTTCTCCATGTCCTTGTCAACATGTTAGTTTTTGATTTCTGGGTGACAGTAATTATTACTAGGGTGAAGTGAAGCCTCATTGTGGTTTTCATTTACATTTTCCTGATGATTGGCGACCCTGAGCATTTGTTCATGTGTCTGTTAGCCATTTGCATTTCATCATTTGAAAAATGCTGTTCATGTCTTTACCTGCTTCTTGAAAGAATTCTTGAGGTGCTTGAACTTATTATATATATTTAGATATGAATTCTTTAGCAGATGTATAGTTTGTAAATATTTTCTCACATTTTTGTTGGTTGATGCTTCCGATTTTGAGTGTTTCCTATGCCATGCAGAAGCTTCTTAGCTTGAAGTAATCAAACTTGTCTGTGTGGTTTTCATTGCTTGAGCTACTGTGGCTTTATCCAACAAGTCATCGTCTAGACCAGTGGTTCCTCTCTGTGTTCCATGAGTATTTTAATTATATTGGGCCATAAATTTATGTCCTTGGCCCATTGTGAGTTAATTTTTGTGTAGAGTATAAGATTGGGGTGTTATTTCATAACTCTGCAAGAAGAGATCCGATTTTCCCAACACCAATTTGAAGAGAGTATATTTTCTACATATAGATTAATTGGAGTGGGGAAGGGGTCAGATCTGTTCTTATGATCCACATGTCTACTTTTTGTGCTGGTACCAGGCTATTTTGCTTATTACTGCCCTAGTGTATTTCTTGAAATTGAGGAATGTGATACCTCCAGCTTTGTTTATTTATGATTACTTTATTCAGGGTCTCTTCTTTGTCCGTATGAATTTCAGAATGTTTTTCTAGATCTGAGAGTGGTGTCATTGGTATTTTGATTAAGTATGTATTGAATCTAAATTCCTTTGGATAGTATGAAAATTTCAGGTAATACTCATTCTTTTATTCCATGAACATGGAAGGTTGTTTTTTAATTGCAAAGTCAGATATACAGAGAGGAAGAGAGAGAGAGAGTTAGATCTTCTGTCCATTGATACACTCCCCAAGCAGCCACAATGGCAAAAGCTGAGCTGAGCCTAAGCCAGGAGCCAGGAGCCAGGAACTTTTTCTGGTCTCCTACGTAGATGCAGGATCCCAAGGCTTTGGGCCATCCCAGGCCACAAGCAGGGAACTGGAGGGGAAGTGGGGCCACCTGGATTAGAACCAATGCCCATATGAGATTTCGGTGCATGCAAAACAAGAACTTTAGCAGCTAAACTAGCATGTTTAGGACCTGAACATGGAAGACTTTTTACACAGTTTTTGCCTTCTTCTGTTTTGTTGCTTAATCTGTTATTTTTTTTTTCACCACAGAGATTTTTCACATTATTGAGTAAATTTATTGCAGACATTGACTTTTGTAGCTCTTGTAAATGGGACTAGTCCTGTAAGTTCTTGGTCAGCCACAGCACTGTTTGGATATACAAATGCTATTGACTGATTTTCTAACTTGTAACCTTGCCAAACATTCTTACAAGTTCGAAAAGAGTCTTGAATGGAGTCTTTTGGTATCCCTGTGTGCAGGGTCAAATTACCTACAAGCAGGGATAATTTGACTTCCTCCTTTCTAATTTGAATCCCTTTGATTTCTTTTTCCAGTATAATGGCTCTGGTTAAAACTTCAAAAACTATAATTAATAATAATTATGACAGTGGACACCCTTGTCTGAGTCTTAGTGGAAATGCTTCTAGCTTTTCCCACTCAATATGATGCTGGCTATAAGCTTGTTTATATGTTGCCTGGATTATGTTGAGGTATGTTGCTTCTACACCCATTTTGTTTGAAGTTTTTATCATGAATGGAGGTTGAATCTTACCAAATGCTTTTTCTACATCTATTGAGGTAAGGTCTTCACACACCAACCTAAATATACCTCAATATCCCCAACCATCCCACCAACTTCCCCCCACCCACATTACAATTACGTTCATCGAAAATCATTTCATAATTCATTCACTACAAAACCATATCAAAAAATTCAACACCTTTCAAAACTTACATACCAACACCCAAAACTTTCCAAATTCCAATCTATTCATCATCCCACACATACTAAAAACCAAAACCAACCAATACAAATAATATTTCCCCCAATAACTACTAAATCAAAAAAAAACCATAAATTACTCCACCCCCTATCATCCCCATTCCCATATCCCATCAAATAACAATTTTTCACTTAAAACCATATTCCTAAACACATACAATCAACAATAAATAAAACCCTATACCATCCACCCCAATTTACCCCAAAACCTAATAAATCACAACCACTCAATACCACCTACAATCAACAAATATAAATCTACCTAATAACCCCACCCCCTAACCTACATCAAAACAAACTAAATCTTAAACAACACACAAAAAAAAAATAATATTAAACCTTTGCCCCACTAAATCCACTAAATAAACATTCCCCAATCAACCTACCAACCCATCACAAATTACCAATAAACCCCATCACAAAACAAACCCACACACCAAAAAAAACAAACAAACCATAACAATTTAAATTATATAACAATAAATACACTTACCAGATCTCATCATACTAAGCATTCACCCAAACCCCTATTCTGATGTTTTTATATAGCATTAATTGCTGTAAACTTTCCTCTTAATACTATTTTTACTGCATACAATAAATCCTGATATGTTTTGTTGTCATCTTCATTTTTCCAAGAAGTTTTGATTTCTTCTTTTTTTAATGACTCCCTGTTTATTCAGGAGCATATTATTTGGTTCATGTGTTTATATATTTTCTAGGATTTCATATGTTAATTTTTGGTTGCATTCCACTGTGGTTAGAAAAGATAATGGTATGATTTCCATAGTTTCTTAATGTGTTGACTTGTTTTATGTTCTAGCATGTGATCTATCCTAGAAAATATTCCAGGAGAAAAAAATTCCATCCATGCACTTAGTCTATGTGGATCTCTGTTGCTAAGGAGTGTTTCTTGCTGGGAGCATACAGATTGCATGAATGGATTAAAACAAAGAACAATCTGTATCTTTTAGTTGTAGAATGTGGTCAATTTGCATTCAGTTATTTGCTGGTAATGACTTGCCCCTGTCATTTTTCCATAATTATTTCCTTTCTTTTGAATCCCCTTTGCACAGTTCCAAGGAGGCTTTTTTCTTCACATTCCTTCATGATGCTGATTAGCTTTCTGTGTTTCTGTGTGTTGTATGTCCTTAGATATTTTCTCTACAGCTGCCCAAGTGGTAACAGATTCTCTGAATTTTTGTTTATCTTGAAGGTCTTTATTTCACCTTAAGTTATTAATGAGAGTTTTGCTGTGAATAATACTTTGGATTAACAGGTTTGGTGTTTGTTTTTTTCTCTCTTTAAGGATTTGAACTATATGTCTGCATTCATTTCTAGCCTGGAGTGTTTCTAATAAGTCTGCAGTCAGTCAACTTGGAGAGTCTTTAAAAGTTATCAGGCATTCTCTCTTGCACTTTTTGCATATTTTGTTCTACCTTTGAAAGTTAGACTGTAACGTGTTGTGGTGAAGTTCCTTTCTGGCCATGTCTGTTTGGGGTTTTATGTGCTGCCTGTAACTTAATTGCCATATCTTCTCCAAATTAGGGAAATTTGATGTTATTATGCTAAAAAAAAGTTTTCTAGCTTGGTATATTTTTTGTCCATGTCATGTGTTGAACACCTACTCCACATAAAATACTGTGCTGATTTACCCAGGCCCTACATATCTTCACAATGCACTAAGTATTTCCACTTTGTAGCTGAAGAAGCTGAAATTCAGGCAGTCCACACTTAGCAGCTACGGAGGCCCAGGGGCAGGCACTGCTCCGCTGCTCCCAATTCATGACTTTTTAAAGATGTTTTAATTTTTGAGGGCAGAGAAATAGGTGGGTGGAAGGGAAAAATATCTACTGACTCCCTAATACCTGTGGTGGCTGGGCTAGAATCAGGAATTAGAGTCTCCCATATGGGTGTTAAGGATTGTAGTACTTCAGTTATTACCTGCTACTTTTGAGGGGTGTACATTAGCAGGAAACTGGAACAGAGAGCAGAGCAAGTACTCAAACCCAGGCCCTCCAGGATGGGATATGGGTTAAGGCAAGAGGCTTAACCATGGCGCCAAACACACAACCCCCATCCCAGAGACAGAACGTGAGCTGTGCAATTCGCTGCTTTACTGATACCCTGAATTCTGCGCTCTGCTTCACCTGTTTGTTCCTGAGCGTCATGTTGTCTCCTCTGTCCTCCATCACTCCTGCTGGAGTCTACACCCTGGCCATCTGGCCAGGACTCCTGCCTCCTGCTCTCTCTATGGTTGCCCCATTTCTCCCTGGGATCTCCTTCCCATGCTGCCTGGCAGCCCTCCCTTTGTTAGTTTCCCTTCCTGCTGCTTAAGCAAGTCCCTTCGTCTTTTGATTATTTGGCTATGTCAAATGAGTTTGCCAAACCCATTCAGGCGACAGATTTTCTACTAACTGAAGTAGCAGCAGAGCAGAGAAGTGGAAAATGGGAGATTTTGATTTTGAATTGGCAAGAGGGAGTTTTAAAGGCAAGTGCGTTATTGATGCTAAGAAGTTTAAAAAACTGCCTTCCCATATGGCCCATTTTAGTTCACCAAGGACTTACGCGGCTGCCAGGACTCAGTGGGAGCTGTCCCCATTGAGCAGAGCTCCGTACTGATGGTTGGCTCTAGGCATCGCTTCCTTACGCCTTCTGCAAAGAAATAGGTGTTGTTTTAGGAGTAACATTCTGTGTGAAGCCAAGTTTCTTGGAAAGTGTGCTTGTACAACCTACTCCTGGAGTTAGAAGTGATGTGATAATCATCCTTAATGACATTGTGTATACATAGATATAATTATAAACACACATACATCAGCAAATAATGTATGAACTCATTAAATACGCAAATAAGCTGCAAATAATGTAATTCCCATTTTGTTGATAAAGAAGTTTTTGTGTTGATGTGTGTGTGTGTGAGCATATGTGTGTGAAAAAGGATATTTTTTTAAGTAATTAAGAAAGGTTATAATATGCCAGGTAATTCCATACTACCAGGCTCTGATCCAAATCATATAGTATTATATGTGGGTACTTCAAAAATTCATAGGACATATACATTAAATCAATTTCATATGTTGCTGTCTGTCACTAGAGCTTGTTTAGTCTTCAGAAATGAATGTTCCTCATTAGTTGAGTTCAAAGAAAATAAGTTGCCCAAACATGAAGAGCTAAATTGGAATTCACTTAGGAAATACTCACTGTACCATCACTCAACAATGCATTGGGAATTGTTCAAGGCCTTAAGTGGGGACAGTAATGAATAATACACAAGTGATCCTGGGTGGGTTCCCAGGGTTAAAATTCATAGGTAATTAGGTTAAAAAAATTTGCTGGAAAGTTTGATGTCATTAAGCTGCAGAGGGTAGAAGTCCGATTCTAAAGAAAGAGAAAGGATGGCCAGATAGAAGTGACGTGGGACCATGTGGTCTTCCACACTGAAGGCATGCTTAGAGCAACGTGAGCTTCCGCTGCCAGAGTGCTCCATGAAAACGTGAAACTGAGTGAAGAAAAGCACGCGGGAGGCAGGGAGGCTTGAGGGCAGACCCCAAGAGCTTTGCGAAGAGAGAAGCATTCAAATCCTGGTGTAGCCATTCAGGAGCTGTGTGACGTTTGGTATTTGTAGACAAAAATGTAAACAACTGAGCATTTTTTTTTTTCAGAATTAACTGTCAGGCTTTCAGATAGTGAATGTAAGGTACTACCTGCCAGCTCTCAAGCTCTTGACGCCTGGTCTTCCCTTAACCCCTGCCCCCCACTCCACCCCCACCACAACCAGGTTGACCAACAAATAATGCCTGGGATATCCCAACGTGTCTCACACATTTTGTTGTTTGAGACGACATGAGTAGTCAGTCTTCCAGTTGCCCTACAGCAGTCTAACCCGGCTCCCTGCTTCCACTCTCTGCCCCATCTAATCTTCGATCCGTTCTTCACACTGGAACTAGTGTCATCTTTTAAAAGCACACATCAACCTGCTGCGCCAACCATCCAGTTACTTGCCATTGTTTAAGCAGAAAATTTAAACTCCTTTCTAAGCCTGGCCTAGAAAAATCTTTTTTGTCAACCCCTTGTTCACTGCACTCGGGCCACATTAACTACCTGCTTCATAGTTTCAGTTGATAGGCTGCCTCCTGCCAAGGGACCTTCTTTGACTCCTACCTATAAATAAAGCCCCTACCCTGTTAATTTCTATCATTGTGTTTTATTTCTTTCATGGCCAGCCATTATTAAAATTAGTCAATAACCCACCTCCCTTGGCTAGCTTGACTGCTCTATGAGACTCATATTCTATTAGGCACCTGCTGCATTGCTCAATTAGTAGAGCAATGAAAGGTGGGCTGTCCGTTAGTCCTAACTATTATTCGTTTTTCCGTGTTAGAGCATTTAGAAAGCTTTCATTAGTCCCTGTTATATGCCTCAGTTCCTAGGCTAGAAAGGCTGACAGCTAAGTGAAAGGCTTTATGCTAACATAAGAGGAAACATCCAGCTGCAACAGAGGGTCTATAGAATGTCCCTGGATCCCCTGACATCGGGTCCTTACAATACCTCATTTCTCAGTAAGTCCTTGGTGTGTTTTCTTGTTGTTGGAGACTCAGGGTCCCAAGGACATTCGTCACTGGAGAAGTGGGTGCTCAACACACATGGTGCTTTTAGCAGCTGGCATTTCTGCCTCAAGGATTTTACATTTACAAGGTAATCATAAAAGTGATATTAGAAATCTGCAGATGGTCTTTCCAATGAAGATAAATGTTGATTGCAAACTCCAACAACATGGAAGTGGGATTAACAACAAGTGTTACTGGGTAATTTAAAGTCCTTGACAGACCTCCCCGGGGATACCTTGACCAGTCAGTTCTGTTTTATATCGGGGAGGAAATAAAACTCTGCCTGACTGGACTGTTTTCCCCAGTAGAAATGAAAGGTTGTCAAAATTATTCATAAGGGCCAAGGCTGGCAAGCCTGGCAAGGCCATGCAGGCCCCAATTGCTCATCCGTGGGATGTGGTCTTTGAACTTGAAATCAAGGCCAGGTTTAAGACTTGGGCCTTATTAGACATTCAGAATGGCTCAGTTCTTCCTCCCCAGATGACCTCTGGCAGAGAGCTGCTTGAGCAGGTTAAGTATGCGTGCTTCAGAAGTGGGACTTTCGATGCTGAGAAATGATAAACTATGGGACATTTTCAGCAGTGTTTCCGTGCTCTAATCATGAACTTGGCCTGGTGATAGAAACATTTTGTGTCTATACTGATCCATGTGATACAGCTTGGTGTGTAGCAGCCACAAGGCACATGTGACTTCTGTGTACTTGACACATGTCTAGTTCAAATCAGGAATTGAAGTTAACTGGATTAAATGTGTGTTTATCAATAGTATGGTTGCTGACTTCTTCACTGGACAGCACACATGGCAAATGCTGTAAGAATAGGGGAGAGGAGAAGAGCGCTGTGAGTACACAGAGACTGAGTGGGGATCGAGAGCAGTTGGTATCCCAGGACCATTAGTCAATGGCTAGGAGAGTGTTGCCTTGGTAGCTATGTATTCACTCTCTGGTAGGAAACCAGTCTGGGTTCAAATCCCTGCTCTGTCAAGCCCTAGTTTGGAATTAGGGCAACTTCTTCGAAAGTGAGGATAACAATAGAACCTGTCTCCCAGAGCTATCATTTTTTATTCTAAATTTGAATTTTAAATTATTTAAATTTTTTACTTCAAAAGATTTATTTGAAAGAGGGGAGTAATACTGAGACGGTGTGAGATCATCTACCTGTTGCTTCACTCCCCAGATGCTGAGCAAAGCAAGGGCTGGGCCAGGTCAGAAACAGGAGGCAGGAGTTTGGGTCCACCATCACCTGGTGACTCCTGGCACACATCTGGAGGAAGCAAGACTTGGCGAACAATGAGGACTCCAACTCAGGCCTTGTAAAGTTGTCTTCACCACTGTTAGACACCCACCCCCAGGCTATCTAAAATGCAAACTGAGCCACTATATGAAAACACATACAATTGTGCCTGGCACACGTTAGGTCTGGACAGACTGGGGCTGTTTTTAATATGAAATATGACCATATTATGGATGTAAGTCCTCATCTGGACCACAGTGTGAGGAGCTTCATGACCAGAGAACAAAAGAAACTTTTTCTCTCCTGGAACCTACTGACCTCATTTGAGTGCAGATCCACACCTAAAAACAGCAAAGGACTCTTGCAACTCCTTAGCCATTCACCTGATTTCACAAATGTGTTGTCAGGATGGATGAAATGCCACCCACAAGCCACCCCGAGAATTCTGAAAGATTGGCCTTTTTCTTACGATTATCTTATTCTCTGCTTTAGTGGCCAGGGTAAGATTACACATTTTTCAAAGATGGTTTGTTTTTTTGTTGTTGTTGTTGTTGTTTCTTTTTCAGTCATAAGATTTGGATTCTAGGAGATAAATGTCAAGAATTAAGGACTCTGGTGAAGTACCATCGGAGTACCAGCTGGGCTGCTGGTAATTCAATGAATTTGAGTTCACTGGTTGTCAGGGATGGGTCACAAATAGAGCCACCCATTCTGAGCCCCCAGCCTGGATGAGCTCTATGCTTGCTTCTTGCTTGTTCAGATACCTGATAAGCTAGTGATATGTTGTTGAAATAAATTACCACTTTCAAAAAAATCCGTTTTTCTCTATATGCAACCCATACTACAGGCATATCTGTCTTACCATATTCCTTTGCTATCAAGGCATTCCATCTCAAGGCTAATTTAAATCCAGGGCTGGATGAATATGAAAGCTTTGAATGAGGAAAAAAAAAATCCAAAGTGTATTGGGTGATAGGGCTCTTGGTTTCTGCCCAAATACTATCTTGAATAAATATGGAATGATCTATGTGCTTTCCATTTTAAAAATCATTGATGTTTTTTTCTTAGAATTAGAAAATGAAGAGCTAGAACAAGCAAGATTCTTTGTGTGCCTTTAGAAACAGCATTCTCGGATCCCAGCTGTTTTATTGGTTTTCTCTAATTCAAGACCCCGGTGGGGATGGGGCACGAGGTCCTTGAGTCAGCATGCCATCATTATTGTGGTCTGGGGAAAGGGTTGCCAGTAACTTCACGCTCAAGTGACTCCTGGTCCCCAAATGCTTTCTCAGTCCTCAACTTTCCGTGTAATCAGAGCCCTGGGTATTTCTAAGCACAGTTTGACCTGCATCTTATTGATCTAAGCATTTGGCTAATCACTCTCTGCAATTAAACCCTTCTTCTCGCAATAAAGTTAATCTCTTACCGGCACATAAAAGCTGACCCCACAGCTTGAGCAGTGAGCATGTTGTTCTTTATGCTGCTGTGCTGGGACTCAGCAGCTCCATTCCGAAGACGAAAGCACCTCTTGTGGCCCTCTGGCTGCACCCACCCCTCAGATCACAGTGTTTGGATTCTGTTCTGTAGATCCAGACACACAGTCCAAACCTGGGCTTGGCTCCCCATTCCTCTGCCTCATTTCCTTGCTAGAGCTCATCATGGGATGTGTTTTTCTTCAAGAAATCTGCTTTTGTTTGATTTTAGGGCTATTGGCATGCACTTTGCATTCATTTTGTTTACCTGTTTTTGTTCCTTTTGGAAGAGAAGTGTCTGCTACACACATGGTCTCATAGTCACTGCCCTACCTTCAGTTTAAACCTTTCTCTGTGCTTCTAGACAGAGTTGATTCTTGCATGGCACCACAAGAGTCATTCATTCATTCATTCATGTGGCAAATTTTCATTGACTAACAGGTGCTGTCCTGGCTCCCAAGGTGTTTACAGAGCAAATGAGACAATATTCAGTTTAAAAGGCAGTGTGGCTCAGAATGGTGGCCAGAGGGGCAAAGGCAGCTAGCAGAGTAATGAACTTCATACCAAACGGACTTGGGACCCAGTCTCAGACCTGCCAATGTTTATGCTGTCTCTTGGGGAAAGTCACCAGTATTCTCTCTGCCTCAGTTTCCTCATCTTTAAAAAATGGAGATGGGTCCAGTATGGTGGCTCACAGGTTAAGCCACTGCTTGGGGTACTCCTATCCCATTCAGAGTGCCTAGGTTCGAGTCCTGCCTCAATCTGCAATCCAGTCTCCTGCTAATTGACACACTAGGCTGCCAATGAAGGCTCCAGTACTTGGTTTTTGTTACCATCTGAACAAACTAAATGGAGCTCCTGGCTTGGCTGTTGTGGGAGTTTGGGGAGTTAACCAACAAATTGAAGATGTTTTTATTTATCTTTTTTTCCTCTATTACTTTGCCTTTAAAATAAATGAGTAAGAATTCTTTTCAATGGAGGTAAAAGTACCTACTTTATTGGGTTATTGTGAAGATTAAATATTAACATACCTATAGCAATGGTTGAAATGTAGAATGGTAGAAATGTTCAATAGATACTGAGGCTACTATCTGATTAAACGCTTACTCATTTCTGAAGCTGGTAGTACTTTTCCCTTGGCAGGTAGGAAAGTAGAGGCTAAGAGAGGCAAAATAATTTGCCATAAGATCACCTACCTTCTGAACAGCATACTTGGACCCAGGGTAACCTAAGTTGGGTGTTGATATTCCTTACCATTATCCTACCCTGTCTAGGCTAAGGCTTCCTTGGAGTTTCAAGAGCTTATCATATGGCTTTTTTTTTAGTTTGAATATTGGTTTATTCAGGAAGTAGGAAGACAAAGAGATTTCCTGTGTGTTGGCTCACTCCCCGAATGCTTGCAATGGCCGAGGCTGAGCAGACCTAAACCAAGATGCAGGAACTCCATCCTGGTCTCCCCCATGGGTGGCAGAGGCCCAAGTGGTTAGCCCATTTTCCATCATCTTCGCAGGTACTGAATGGAACTGAATGGAAAGCAACAGTCTCATCTGTGATGTGCCACAATGCTCGCTTCTAAATATTTTTCAGTCATTCTTGTATAGTCTTTCCCCTTCCCAATATCCAGTGAATATTTCCTATCATAGAAAATTTTTATTAAATGCCTAATTACAACTGTTTGGGTTCTCACAACAGTTCTCAATCCTGAATTTAAATTTAATGATGTACTAAAATATTAATGACCTTTGTCTTTAAAAATGTCTCTGCTTGCAGTAAAGTTAATAAATGTGGCTGATAATAACCAGTGCTTCTGCGAACATTCTCCCACACAAGGCATTTGCTTAGGCTTGTGTCTTCCTAATGGCAGGTTCATGTAGTATTGAGAAATACATAATTACAAAAATTCTGTAAGCCAAGTTGCCTGGAGATTTTGACTCCTAATAAGTACTTTAAATGTACTCCAATTCAGGATAAATAATAATAGCTATAAAGCATGCAGGGGAATGAACCGTATTAGGCCTGGGCTCTACTGAGAGTAAACATGTTTGAGAGAAGCAGCATTTTGGAGTATTTAAGGGGAGCAATGCAGAAGCTAAAACTCACTTTCCTCATCCGTTCCTGCTCTCTATGCACTGAAGACTCCTTTCGCTCTGAATTCAGCTCCTTAAGCTTCTTATTAATGTTTATAGAAGAGAAGTAAAATTTATCTGAAGTTCATTTCCCATAGCCAGGTTGGGCTTCTTCCAATTTCCAGAATCCTTTGGGTTCAGAATATTTGTGTCATTGGTGCCAGCTTCTGAGCACGCCGAGGGGGCATAGCAAGAAAATGTGATCCCTGCTTTCTAAGTGTGTCCTTTGTGACAAGACCTCGTTATGCCCTTGTCCACCTTCACCATCATTTGGGGGCATCCAAGCTGAGAGAAACTGTCTCTTCACCTGAAAAACCCTCCTTATTGGAAATCCCATGTCTTATCTGGCTAAATAATTCGGACCATATGTTCTGGTCCCAGAGGTTGGGATTTTTCAGAACAAGTTCAAATGTGCCTATTTGCATCACCTGGGGATATTGAAATTCCAAGCACAAGTTCATTTTCACATAACTCATTATCCTCCCTTGGATTTGGTACTTAATGTGAACTTTGGCAACAGATGGAATGAGATGTTTCAGGAGCGCTTACTGATTCTTTTGTGCTCACAAATACACACAAATAGTGATCATTTGCACTCAAATGAAACTTCCAGAGCCAGGCAGTGCCCGCAGGTATTCATTTGCCACCCCCTGTTGAGTTCTTGGGTAGAATTTAATTATCCAACAAATTTGGTGGTAGCTGTGCCAGATGTTAGGTACTGACCCAGGCATTTCAATTGAAAGGATCTGGTGCATAGAGAGAGAGAGCAGGGAAAGTGAATCTGGGAGATGGGACTCTGGTTGGGAGAAAAGGGAGCATGAAGCTGAGACCAGAGCTTGAAATCTGTGGGGAGTTCTTTGAGTCTTGTGCTATTCATTAAGCTCCAAGAACCACTGGAATACTAGTGGACCCCTTCAGGAAGACCCAGGAACAAGAACACCCCATACCCCCATCATCTGTGGTAAACACAAAGGCTCTCATCGTGTGGAACCAGTTGAGGAGCAGCTTTAGCGTGGTCACAATAAACACAGAGGTCCCTGCCCCCTTGGTGTGAATGGCTGAGCCCTGCAGCTGCTTCTCCCTCTCCTTGCAGCATGGGTGGTGGGGCCCCTGGGAGCACTGTCTTCACATTAGGGCCTCTCTATGGTGACATTATTCCAGTGATATTTTGCTATTAAAGCATAGCAGCTAGCATTTGTTAAATGTGGATCATGTTTTAGGCACTGCATGACCCTTTAATGGATGCTTTATTTATAGCATCCTTATGAAGTAGGTAGTTACGATATTCCCAACTAGTAGATGAGTAAATAAAACCTCTCTTTCACCAAAACTGCATGACATCATACAGTTAGTAAAAAGCAGAAAGGAGAGCTTGACTGCATAGCCCACACCACTCCCCACCACAGGAGAAGTGCATTAGACAGGCTGATATGACTTCTCCAATTGAAACTGCTCTGCTCCAATCTCTATTCAAGGGTAAGAGAGTATTTTGGTTAACATTTTTGTATAGTTGAAGACTAAGAACCATATATATTTACAATGTATAATTCAATGGCTTGATACATATTTTATGAATACAGTCAAGCATATCAGTCATATCATAATTACTTTTTTGTATACATGTGCAAATATTAATATCTACTCATATCAAACCTCAAGTGTACAGTAATTTAGCTTTATTCACACTGTTGCCCAGTATAGCTCTGGAGCATAAATCTCTTAAATGTGAAAAGAAGAGAAAAGAAAATAAGATTTCTTTGAAAGGCCAGAATGAAGACAAGGAGTCAGATTTTCCTTCCATTGGTGCACTCCCCAAGTGACTACAACATTTGGGCTGTGCCTGGCTGGAGCCAGAGCTTCATCTGTGCAGGGGCCCAAGTGCTTGGACTGTGGTTCACTTCTTTCTAGGCATATGGGTAGGGGGCTGAACTAATGCTCTGATATGGGATGCTGGTGTTCCAGGTGGTGGCCTAAATTGCTGTTACAATACAGGTGTCTCAGAACATATTCTTGTAAGGCATTGTACTCTTCAGCCCGTCTCTCCCCAACCTTGCCTGCCCATGGCTCCCACCATTCTACTCCTACGTTTTGGTGTTAGCTCTTTTCAGTTTGCTGCCACAAACCCAAAAAACCAGTAGGGAAGATGGTCACAGGGACAGGAGCAGAGACGGGGGGAGAGGGAAGAGAAGAGGGTTCAAAGGGAAAAGGAAGCAAGGGGTTGAGGACAAGAAGCACAGCAAGCACGGAAGTGAGGCTTTATGGCTGGGGGTGGGTATTATGGGGCCATAACGGATTAGTGGGTAGGACTAGGGCCACAGGGGATTAGGTAAATCGTGTGATGCGTGAGGACTAGGAGGGGATGTGAGGGGTTAGTGGGTTTGGCCTTCTGGTATGGCGCAGATTGGTGGGCACGGGGTTGTGAGGTTACAGCGGATTGCCAGGCAGCAACAGTTGAACCTAAAAGGCATGCAAATCTTGAGATGAGACTTAGGGGAAGCAGATATTGAAAATGGTGTTGAGTCTAAAACGGCGGAGGTCTTAGGGCTAATATTCGAGTAACTCCTCGCAGTGTCTCCCAGCTTCACTCTGTTAGATTCCACAGAGAACTGAAATCCTGCAGTGTCTGTCTGTCTGCATCTGGCTTATTTCATATAACATAGCCTCCAGGTTCACCCATGTTGTAGCAAAGAGCAAGGTTTCCCTTGATTAAAGACTGGTATTTTTTTTAAAAGATTTATTTTTATTATTTTTTTATTGGAAAGGCGGATATACAGAGAGACAGAGAGGAAGATCTTCCGTCCGATGAATCACTCCCCAAGTGAGCGCAATGGCTGATGCTAAGCCGATCCGAGGCCAGGAGACTCCTCCAGGTCTCCCGCACAGGTGCAGGGTCCCAAAGCTTTGGGCCGTCCTTGACTTCTTTCCCAGGCCACAGGCAGGGAGCTGGAAGGGAAGCGGGCCTGCCGGGATAGATCCGGCGCCCATATGGGATCCTGGGTGTGCAAGGCGAGGACCTTAACCACTTGCGCCACCGCGCCGGGCCCTAAAGACTGGTATTTTACAGTGTGTAAATACAGTCCATATTTTCTATGTTCACGTGTTAATGGATGGTTCGATAGCTTCCATATTTGACTACTGTGAATAATGTTGCAATGAACACAGGAGTGCAGGTATCTCTTGGAAATCCCGACTTCATATCCTTGGAGGGGGGCCCTATTCTGAGATGTGTCATCCCCACACCAATCCAAACACAGCTGATTGGACTAGAAGGGAAAAGCTAACCAAAAAGCAGCTAACCATTAGGCTAGCCTGTGAGCTCTTCTGTAACTTACTACCATAAAGAAACACTTTGCTGAGCCTGTCCAATTCCTTTTCTTCAGAATTTAGACTAGATTCCTACAGCTTAGCAGGGTATGTGGCTTTGATAACTTACAATGAAATAACTTTATAAAAGCATGCTGGGTTCTGAAGTAGTACAGCAGCAGGGACTCTAAGCAGAAAAAAGAAATAAATGGATCTGCTAGAGAAATCATTGCAGGGGGCCCATGGGGTGGTGGACACTGTGACTCGGCAGGTTAAGCTTAGGGGTTCATATCCCATATTGGAAGGCTGTTTAGAATCCTGTGCTATTCTCTTCAAACACAGCTATGTGCCTAGGAAGCAGTGGATGACGGTTCGATAACTTAGGTCCCTGTCACACATGTGTGAGGACAGGATGGTCTTCCTAGCTCATGGCTTCAGCCTGTTCTAACCCTGGCTGTGGTGGACATGTGGAGAGCGTCTGTGACAATAGCAGTGGCTAGAAAATCTCTTCGCTCTTTTCTCTTACCTCTTTTCCTTGTCTCTTTCTCTCTTCTTCACATAAATACATCTTGTTTTAAAAGGTGCACACTAACTGAGAGGGGTAAGAGGAAGAAAATCAGAGAATTCTGAAATGCCCTCTACTTTGGATGCCATTTGAGTTACAGCCCATGAAGAGGCTTAGAGCAGACAGTAATGAGAATGAAGTGAGGTAATACATAGAACTCACCTGGCAAAATGAGTCATAGTCAGGTGACCAATACACATCAGCAATACTATCATGTTTAATATTTTTGGAAAGTTATATGATCTCTTTGACTTGCAAAATATAGAACATCATCTCATTCTCAGTTTATCCAATTGCATGCAGCAAGGATTATGAAAAGCCATATTCTTTCAGCATTGAATTGGATCCCTTAATTGTTATAATAATTCAAACTTCAGCTTATGATTATCTTAGTTTTCTTTCGGGTCAATTCCACACCCACTAATGAACTATCATGTCGAGCAATGGGGGAGCCATTTTCATAATCTGTTTTCCTCCAATCCCCCTTCTGATGTTAATGAGAAGTACCATGGAGACATCAGCCATTAGTAACATGGGCTGGTATAAATCATGAACTATGGATCATTGAGCATCTTTGTTGTAAAACAAATGGCCTGTGGTCAGTTAATCATACAAAGAAACATCTCCAAGGCCTCCTGGCTTTATGCATAACCCTTAAATCTGTTTGCAGTTTTATAAACAGAGCATCTGTTAAAATATGCAGAAATTACAGTCATAGTCATTAGAGCGCTATATAGCTTTGGCAGATTTTTCTCTTAAGCTTTTGATGGTAATCTCCTCTATTTGTGATTCGTGCTTCAGTCTATCCTCATTGAATCTCAGTTCTTTGGAGTTCAGTACTTTTTAACCAAGACTGAAAAGTGGAGATGTATTGTCCTTGGCTAAGGTAGGCGTCCTGGTGTTGGGCAGGAAGGCCTAGTGACTGCAGCCCATCCTTACTTCCTTGTGGAAGCTTATATTTTGGATGTGCAATAGGCTTAGCCTTAAGTAGCCTGAAACTGAGAAACCCTAGTTCCTTTCACGCCACTTTTACCTATCTTGTACTGTTTTAGTAGTGGCATTTTCCCAAGGGTAAATAGTTACCACTAAATTCTTTACTAGCTCAAGTTTGTCATTACCTCCATTAAAAATTTAAGGTGTCCATATTTAAATTAGCCTGATACAAGTCACCTCTCAAAGACCAGAATAAATTACCAGAAAATAAAGTGGTTGTCCTGGAAAATCTAAACAGATACCCTCATTGTTTAGTATAGAAACCAGGGATTGCTCCCAAGAATCAGTAGGCAGGCAGATTTCTTTGGTCATGGCTTTGTTCTGTGTCCTGGAATGGGAATCAGCAGGTGTTTGCTGCAGAAATTGACAAGTCACTTCTGAGTAGTCATTCTGTCCATCACCCATCCTTACATATAAGTTTTTGCAAAGTCTCAGCATCATTCTGAGAGAGCTTCACCAGATCCTTCTATAGGCACCTACAAAGAAATGAGGACATTGCAACAAAGCAGCTAAGAGCAGTATCTAGGATCACACAGACATGTACACGAAGCCCAGCTCTGTCGTTTGTTAGTTGAACACCCTGGAGAAAATTTACTCTTACAGCTACAATTCCCCTCTAGAATATTACTGGGAGTCTTGTACAGTTACTATAGAGTTTAAAGAAACAATCCAAGGAAAGTACCCAGCCGTGAGCCTGGGTATTAAAGAGTGAGTGAGTCTATGTTGCCTTTTGGCTTTGTCCTCAGTATCAGGAATGGTTAAAATATATTAGATGCTGTTGATTATAATACCATTATGTACAAAATCATTTAAACTACAGCATTCATGTGTCCAGGAATTATACCTTAAGAATCTGCTCTAGGCTCAGTACTGGTGGGTGTGCGTGGTGTATGATTTACCCCCTGACATAATCCTGTGAGTAGTCCATGAATACAGATCCTCACAGAGTGTGTTATAGAGAACACTCTATCCCCGACCTGTGGAAGCTTTGTACAAGAGAAGTAAATGACCACTGGGAAATGCAGGCAGATTTGTAGTAGGATTCACAGATGTATTGATTGCTGAGAGACAGGAAGAAGAATTCTCGCTGGAAGAAAAGTAACAGAAGCACAGTGTGACTGTGGGGAAAATTGGGATCAAGTAGGCAAGGGCCTGGCTTTCTGGAGTCCTCAGAAAGATCTGGGGGTTTGAAGAGCTTCACCAAGCTCCTGAAGACACAGGGGGATAGGAACAGAAAACTCCTAAGAAAGATACATTAGGAATAAGGCAAATGCTGGTCCAGAATGAAGTACTTACGTTAAGGATAATCCTGAAAGAAGCTTAATGGCTTCCTTGCCCATTTTCCAACCTGCACCTGAGAGAAGTTTCTATTTCTTTCCATATTTATGTTGTTTACTAGCTCTTGCAGTTTGTACTGCGTCCTGCCCACCTCGATTCCTGGAGCTAACTAAGCTGGACATCTTTAAGCAGCAGCTTTCAAAAGGGAAATTGCAGTTGCGTGTTGGATTCTTGAGCCCCAATTAAAGCGTGTAGCTCTGAAACAAGCACAGATAACAGAGAGGGGTATAATATGTTAAAATTAGGTTCTCAGAAGTCCCCCATTAGTTTGGCACTCACAAGACAGTTGCTGTGTGTTCAATAAATACTATTTGATCGTTTGATGACAGTGACATGCTTAGTCACTGGCAGCCAGCGATGTCCAATAGGCACATCTCTCTAAGTGTGAGGTTACAAATGCAGCTTGTTCTATCACACTCAGTGTGGATGTAGTGTCTTTCATCTTTACAGCTCTTATGGACAGTAATCTCCCCAGAGGCTGGGAAGACGGGTGTTATTGTCCACCTGCTAAAAGGAGAGAAAAGAAACAAGAGAGTTGAATGGAAAATCAGGCTGGTGATCACGTTCAGTATGCATAGACCCATTGTAGAATGCTCAGTACACACAAAGCAACTGCATAATCAAATACACTGTGTAAATACTCAGAGGTGGTTAGTGGGGTCACTTGTGAAAATGAAAAAATTACCAACAGTGGCATGGATTTTTTAAAAAGCAATTATTTGCTTTATGTGATGACAAGAATCCACAGATGGTACATCCTCAAGTTTTTTTTTTTAATATCTTGAAAGGTGAAGCATGATTGTAGTCACACTGCAAATGACAGCTGCTACAATGTAGGTGGGAGACTGTTATAAGGGTTGCAGTAAACATTGCCTGCTCTGTGGTTTAGAGTAGTACGTAGCCACACGATCAAGGCATTGTAGAGATGTTGCATTTGGGAAGAGTTTAGTTGACTTCCTAGCTCTCTCATGAAAGGTAGAGAATCTAAAGGTAGAGACAGGACCACAAACTGGTGAGCTCAAGCTGGTTTTCTTCTTGCCAGTGGTTCTGTATCAGTTCATTATCTGCAGTACAAAACGCCAGAGTGGACTTTAATTTTTAGCAGCAAACACAAGGTGAGTACACTCGCTGGGAATCATTGGCCTGTGTAATAACTGAGAGCTTGTGCTTTCTGACTGGCATTGAAGCTACCAAACAAAAAATGCCTTTTGTTAATTATACCTCCAGAAAAGCTAAAGAAATCAATTTGAACTACAAAAAAAATAAAGAAAGAAAGAAAGGACAGAATAGCGTATGTAAAACAGCCAGCAGAGTATCTCTCATACAATGCTTTGCGATGGTTGGTGATTGTCATTTTTATCTGCGGCTGTCAGCATGCATGTACACCGATCATTTCTACATTTTGCTATTCTGCATTTTGCAGTGGCGCTCAGCTGCTCAGTTACAGCCTAATAAGCATCTGTTTTGCCTCTTCCACTGTAGCCATTCATTCAATGATTTTTGCTGCTGACTCAAATGATGGCACACCAATGAATAATCACAACCATATAAAAGCAGTCTTGAGATGATCTGACATAACAGCCACAGGGAATTTCAGGAATGTGGAGCATCCAGCGTCTTGCTCCATGGAGGGACACCTTTGAGATGGGTCCTCGCATGCTGAAGTGGACACATTCAATGGCTCTGCTCCTTTACTTTGAGGAATGCATGTGTCTGTCCTTCAGCAGAGTCACCAGAATCATAGTAGAGCGGGCAGTGGGCAGAACTTGAAATTACCCACCTGACCTTGCCACATGCAATGCAACTTTTACTTGAAGGATGGGTTCAGGTTCTTACGAGACAGAACACTGTGTGCCATTTGACTGCTGCGATAGCTGTCAGGGATAAGCTGCGCAATTTAAAAAAAAAAATTAAATCCATGAAATGTCTAATGCTTAAGGGCTCTGGAGGAAATAAGGGCAAATAAGTCAAGATTCCTGAAATCCAGGTACTAATTAGCCACAGAACAAACCATTTCTTATATATCCTAGTTTTTGTGAGTAGTGCTGAAATGAACTTGAGTGTATAATATTTTCTAAGTAGTAGGTTTTTTTTCCTATTGGGTGTAGACCATGAAGCACGGTCCCATCTTATCTCCACAGTCTTTTTGAGGTAGATACTCTCACTTTCCCTTTTTCCCAAATGAAACAAAACAAAACACTGATAGCTTGCCATGGATCATGCAAGTGAGAGCCTATTTCCTTAATTACTGCACTGTTTTGCTGTCCAAATGCTTAATACAGTGTGATTAAAAGAACAGCTTGTTGTTGGCTAGTTGGTTAGATAAGAATAAGAAGTGATTCCTTCTCAGCTCTCATCTTCTCATTTGCACAGGAAGGAGACTAGGGTGACATAAGCCGTTGTTTATTTTTGTTTTCCTGCTTTAGAAGCTACCTAGTTCTGCTTGATTACTACCCAAAGAAACCAATAAATTGGATGAGTTGGGGTCTATGGTTCTGGGAAACAATTTTAAGCATGAAGTGCACCATATTAAGTATACTGTATTAATATTAATTAATATTCTTATCCATTGTAAGGGCTGTTGTCAAAACCTTAAGCAGAAACAAAAGCAATAGGCTATGCAAACATTCGGTAATGGGTAATGGCATTTTCTGTGCTAGGAAATCACTTTGGAGCAAGTATTAGCTGTATTTCCCATGTTTTCCTGGCCTCACTCAGCTGTTAAATGATCAAAGTTGCATGTTCTTCAGAGAGATTCTGTGCTTGTTTATTCTATCAGAACAAAAAACAAAATGAACATCCACACTTTTATTGCTCTGTTTTGATGACACATTGTAAAGATAACCACCCGTTAGCTAAAATTAACTTGGATTGAGTAACATCTAGCTGGTTGTATCCCCACCAACAAATGCAAGACGTGAATTTCTCACACATTTTAACTTTCCAATGTGTGTTTAGTGAATACTCACTATTTGCTGTACAATTTGAAGGCTGTTGCAACACTAATATGAAAAATGAAAGAACAAGATCAATTTTAGTTCAAGTAGTAAAGTGATTATGGCCAATAAAAATGCTAAGGATATTTAAAAAGAGTATCAAATTGTTTTTCTCAACCCCAATTATAGATACTAGCTGTGAACACATACATACATTTTGTCACAATTTTTCTATGAGGATTAGATGAGTTAAAGCCCAATTTTATTGTGCCTGGTCGACCTAAAGTAAATTTCCTATGGCTGTATTTCTCAACACTGTGTTCAGGATTTCCTGAGACGTTTGTCAGAATCCCTAAGAGTCGGTGTGTATTGGTGGCCACCTAGGAGTTTACAGCCTTGAATGTCATCATCAAGTGACTCTGACTGTGGGGCTCATGGAGTAAATGGGATCCTGTCTTTGGGTTCCAGATCCTTCTCTGTGTCTCAGCCCTGCATTGACATGCCAGTCAGTTCTGGAAGCAGACAACCAAATGCTTGACCACTCCCGGGTCCCACAAACTCACCTTATCTCTAATCCAAAACCTATCAACTTAGGCAACAATCCCACTTGGATATAGGGGAATGATTAGGCAACAGGAGCACACTCTGGAGTTACACCGCCTGAGTTTTAATAGCAGCTCTACTGCTATTGTGTTAATATGCAGTTGAATATTGATGCTCTTAGCCGTTGTTGCTGTGTCATCTTAATACTGCTAAGCCTCAGTTCCCTTGATAAAATTGGAATAAAAGTATCAACTGACCTCATGAAGTTGCTCTAGAGAGTGAATTAATGAAATGAATTAGGACTTGGCTCCAGTCTTCCCATCTATGCTACTCCCTTCAGTATTCCATTGTCTTTTACCTTGAAATACTGTCTATGAGGTAGCATAATTTCCTAACTTGTGTCTTTAGTTCAGTCTTCTCTCCTGAATTCCACAGGTCTATATCCAAACACTTCTTCAGAATTTCTACTTGGATCTTGAATAAGCTATCTCAGACTCAGTATTTCCTAGCTGAATTCCTACTGTTGCAGGGGATCCCGTCTGACTCCTCACACTACCTGTTAGGTGCGGCCATCTACTACATCTGCTCTTGCCTTTGACCTCAAAATCTATTCTCCACCAAATAGCCCAATTGATGCCCCCGAAAATTTTGATCCAGGTCATTGCCATTTTTCTGTCAAATTTTTTTCAGTGACTCCACAACTCACTCATTTTAGAAAGGGCCCATCCTTACAGTGATCTACAGCATCAAATCTAATTGTCTCAGAGCCCACCTGCTACTGCTTTCGGTCTACTCCCCAGCCTTCTTGCTGAAAGCCATCAATTGTCAGGACCTTAGCTAGCACTTATGCCATCTTCTATATACCATGTATTTATCCAG
This sequence comes from Ochotona curzoniae, assembly GCF_017591425.1. Taxonomy (NCBI): domain Eukaryota; kingdom Metazoa; phylum Chordata; class Mammalia; order Lagomorpha; family Ochotonidae; genus Ochotona; species Ochotona curzoniae. Next base: position 22,913,311 of record NW_024464918.1, read on the forward strand.
ATTCCTGCATAGCCAATTTTCACTTCCTTTATTTTTTTTTATTAAATGTGATCTTGTTTTTTTTTCTTAAGATTTATTTGAAAGATTTATCTATTTGAAAGGCACAATTACAGAAAGAGACGGATATTTCATCCTCTGGCGTACTTCATGAATGAACACAAGGACCTCAGCTGGGCCAGACCAGAGCCAGGATCCTGGAACTCCCTCTGACTTTGCTCTACTTTCCCATGTGCTTTAGCAGAAAGCCTTGTCAGAAGTGGAACAGACTTGAGATGATACTCACGAGGGATATTAGCTTTGCAGGTGGCAGCTTCACTGGCTGTATCACCATCCTGGCCCCTCACCGGCTGTCTTTTGAGTGAAACCCTTTTGACTACCTATGTGAAATTGCAATCCTTTAACCTCTGACTTCTCATCAGCCTTAACCGATCTTTTTTTTTTTTTTAAAGATTTATTTATCTATTGGAAAGTCAGATATACAGAGAGGAGGAGAGACAGAGAGGGAGATCTTCCGTCCGATGATTCACTCCCCAAGTGAGCACAACGGCCGATGCTATACCTATCCGAAGCCAGGATCCAGGAACCTCCTCCGGGCATCCCACATGGGTGCAGGGTCCCAAGGCTTTGGCTGTCCTCGACTGCTTCCCCAGGCCACAAGCAGGGAGCTGGATGGGAAGTGGGATTAGAACCGGCGCCCATATGGGATCCTAGCACGTTCAAGGTGAGGACTTTAGCCGCTAGGCCATGCCACCGGGCCCACCTATCTTTTTTTTTTTTTAAAGATTTGTTTTTATTGGAAAGTTAGATATACAGAGAGGAGGAGAGACAGAGAGAAAGATCTTCCATCTGATGATTCACTCCCCAAGTGACCGCAATAGCCAGAGCTGAGCTGATCCGAAGCCAGGAACCAGGAGCTTCCTCCAGGTCTCCCATGTGGGTGCAGGGTCTCAAGGCTTTGGGCCGTCCTTGACTGCTTTCCCAGGCCACAAGCAGGGAACTGGATGGGAAGTGGAGCCACCAGGATTAGAACCGGCAGCAATATGGGATCCTGGTGTGTTCAAGGTGAGGACTTTAGCCTCTAGGCCACTGTGCCAGGCCCAGCCTTAATCTATCTTATTTCTTTCCCACAGTCACCTTGTAAAGTTCTGTCTAATTTACCTGTTTATTGTTTATTACATGTCTCTATCATTTTAGTTCCAAAGGAAATGGTACCCAACTCATATAGTCGTCTCAAAGCCATAAATTGCTACTAAGATGGGTGAAATCATAATCCATTTGCAATGCTTGAGACAGCCTTCATGGCCTATCCCTAGGTCATTGGCACTGTGCCCTCAAAAGATTTTTAAAGTGTTTACTGTTTTTCCATAACCACTTCATATGTAGATATTCATGTACATATAGCATGCTGTTTTTTTTTACTGAAGAAAAAAGAAAACATTACTGTCCTAGGCATGGAATTCACAACATTGACAATGAAGTGAAGAAAGAATGTACTGTGCAGATCCAGTGAAGTCGGTATCTATCACTATATACCAAATGCTATGTCCACTTAATCTTATCTACTATAAAGTTCCACATATGACGAGAATATGTAGCCTGCGTCTCTGCATTTGGCTTTTTTCACTTAGCAAGTGATCTTCAGTTCCACTTATTTTGCTTCAAAGTCATTTATATTGCTTTTTATGCTCAAGTAATATTCTAATGCATATGTATATGCATGTCACATTTTCTTTATCCAGGCACTAGCGGAAGGACATCTAGGTCAACTCAATATTTTTGCTGTTGTGAATTAGGCCACATAAACATGGGAGTTCAGGTCTCTGTTTCACTTGGCGGCTTCATTTTCTTTGGATATATTCCCAGAAGTGGAATAGCTGGGTCATGCTGTAGACCTATTTTCAGTTTTCTGAGAAAACTCTAGACTGTCTTCCATGCCAATTGTATTCATCTGCATTCCCACTCCCCACCCCACCCCACTGACATCATTGCATTTATTATCCTCTGACTTTTGAATAGGAACCATTTTAGCTGGAATGACATGAATCACACCGTGATTTTTGTTGCCAAAAGGCAGTTTTGAGAATTGGTTTTAAAAGCGCAGTTGATGGTAGGTACTGTCTGCTTCCTGGCTCACTGTCAGCTTATTCCTCAAACATACTCTATGTTGCTATCACGCAGCCTTGACAGGCAGCTACACCGATGGAGACCACCCTGTTTAGTATTGTGAACCTCCAAAACCAAAAGAAGCCTCCTTCCCTCATGAGTACTTTGTCTTAGGTATGTGATGGAGAAGGCAAAAAGGGGCCTAACACATCCCTCCACTGGCATCTCTGCTTCAGGAGAGTCTTTTGCCTATTGTTATACCCCCCATTACCTTATCATAGAACCTGGTTTATAATAAGTGCTTCATGAACAATACCATTTTCCACAAGGTCTTTGCTTTCCTTCTGAATGGTTCAACATTGTTTTTTAAAGATTTATTTATTTTTATTGGAAAGGCAGATATGTAGAGAGGAGGAGAGACAGAGAGGAAGTTCTTGTGTCTGATGGTTTATTCCCCCAAGTGGCTGCAGTGACTGGAGCTGAACCGATCCGAAGCCAGGAGCCAGGAGCTTCCTCCAGGTCTCCCATGTGGGTGCAGGGTCTCACGGCTTTGGGCCGTCCTCGACTGCTTTCCCAGGCTACAAGCAGGGAACTGAATGGGAAGCGGGACTGCTAGGATTAGAACCAGCACCCATATGGGATCCTGGTGTGTTCAAGATGAAGACTTTAGCCACTACTCTATAGCGCCAGGCCCCACTCTTCAACATTTTTGTGATTGTATTAGCTAAGTATCTTCAATTGAAGTTACTGAAAAAGCCCACTACACAATTTAAAAGTTTACAAGGGCACTAGTTTCCAGAAATCTTGATCCAGAATTCAGTTATATTGTTCTAGATCAACTGCCTCTTGGTTCTGCTTTGGTATGTAGATCCCGTGACTATTTTGTGTTCTCTATCTCTAATGGAAAATAGGCTGAGATAGTATAGGACTTTATATCTTTAAAAAAAAAATGATTGGGACACATCTTCTAACCTCTCATCTGCACTGTTTTGATGCTGTGCTCATTCTTTATCTTCACTCGTGTACTGTGAGAAGGAATAGCGATCCGATTTGCAGCCTAACTCTGCTGTTGAGGAAGGAATCAGCCCTGTCCAAAATCTGCTTGACATTGAGAAAGTCAGAGGATGCTTGGCAGAGGAAAAAAGAACGGTTGCTGGGGCCAGAGCCAGTGGTCTTGTACAGTAGCCGCAAGTGCATAGCTACCAAGTAAAATATGGTAGCATAAGGTTCGAGGAGTCAAGCCAAACTAGCATATGGAAGAACTGGTGGATTTCTTCATTGATTCAAGAAATGGAATAGCATCTGCAAAAGTAGAACTATGAAAATGATTGACATGTTTGGAGAGCTTTGAGGAGTGAATGGAAGGAAGGGGAGTGGAAGTAATATTTTGGAATCTTCCCAGGGTGGCAACAAAAGTCTGGACCTAACTCATAGTGGTCTAATTTTTTGTGTTTTTTGTTTGTTTATGATTTTTTAAGGAGCACTGTATTTGAGAATCAGTGTTACAAAGATAGACAGATTTTTACATCCTTTTGTTCATTCCCCAGATGGCCACAATAGACTAGGGCTGGGACAGGATGAAGCCAGGAGCCAAGAGCTTTATCCAAGACTTCCATGTGGATGTCAGGGGACCACACATTTGGGCCATCTTCCACTGCTTTTACCAGCTCTTTCTTCTTTTTAAAGATGTGTTTATTTTTTTTTATTATAAAGTCAGATATACAGAGAGGAGGAGAGACAGAGAGGAGGATCTTCTGTTCGATGATTTACTCCCCAAGTGTCATAATGGCCAAAGCTGAACCCATCCGAAGCCAGGAGCCTCAAGCCTCCTCCAGGTCTCCCGTGAAGATAAAGGGTTCCAAGGACTTGGGCTGTCCTCGAATGCTTTCCTAGGCCACAAGCAGGGAGCTGGATGGGAAGTAGAACAGCTAGGACACGAACTGACATCCACATGGTGTCCCAGCATGTTCAACATGAGGATTTTAGCCACTAGGCTACTGCACAAGGCCCATTTATGAGCTCTTTAGCAAGGAGGTTGATCTGCAGTATAGTAATGAGTATGAAGCAGCTTCCAAATGGCTGCTTTACCTGTTATGTCATACTGCTGACCTCTAGGTGTGTGTGTGTGTGTGTGTGTGTGTGTGTGTGTGTGTGTGTGTGTGTGTGTGTGTGTAGTCAGGCAGGCTGTTTTGTATGTCATGACCAAACCAAGTTTCCAGAAATATTCCATAGGCTGATCAGATTAGTCCCTAAGACATACACACACAGAGTAGATGGAACTGAGAGAATTGACCTTGAAGAGATATCAGACAACAAAAGGTTTGGCAAATCATTGTGTGATAGATAAATGGACCAAGATATACCAGCCTGATAGACATAACTTTAAAGTTAAAATACCTTTAACTTTGTGATGATGAAACATTGTGAAATACCCACCATTTCTTTCCAGCAAAACCCACACCATACTACTAACCACCTTTTGAGTTATATATGAGCCCCTTCAAAGGCCTAAAGCAGAGAAACATGTAGAAAGAAAATGATTGGGCATACCTGAGTCCTCCCATTGCAAGTAGCCCTCCCCTCGCCTTTTCCTTTTTTTCACCTTTATTTTTTTTTTTTGAGTTGTTTTGTTTTCTTTTGTGAGGGAAGACTGGTCTCATCTTCTACTCCACTCTCAAATGCCCATAGCCCCACATAAAGCCAGGAACCAAGAATCGACCCAAGTCTCCCTTGTAGTTAGCAGCCACACAGCTATGTTAGCCATCACCCCCGCCTCCTGGGGTGTGCGTGAGAAGCTGCAATGAGGAGCTGGAGAAACCCAGCTCAAGCACACTGATGTATAAGACATCAGGCCAAAGGCCCGATCCACCTGCCTTTCTTCATGCTCCTCTGCTGGTTGAGATGATCTTAAATTCCAAATTAAGATCAGATAATGTGGCTATTTTGCAAGAATTCATTTTAGCATCCACCCCCCCCACACACATACACACACACTCCATATGCTATCCCACTTTCTTTTGCTCTTCAATGCTAAATGGAATATGAAAATCAATGATAATAAGTCTTCTATTCTTCTTAGCATGTCTGGGCTGAAGAAGAAGGAAAATGAGGGTGTGAGAATTCAGGAGCCTGGGATTTCACATGAGTAGCTTCATCTTTGGGAGAAATACTCAGACTAGTCCTGCCTCGCAGATCTCCATGCAGGTGTGCTTAAGGGTGAGGCCAGACATCAGTGTCTTTCTACATGCCTTCCCAGACACTATCATGTGCTCATCCTCCTCTACAAGCAGATCTCGGCCTTGCCAGCGTAATTAAACCCTCCCAGTGCTACTGCCCCAGTTTCTAGTCTGTGGGTAGGGAGAGCTGCCCTCACCCGTGCCAGCCCCCAGCATGCTTCCTCGTTAAATCATGCATATGCTAATGAGGTGTGAGAATCAGCCAAATAACAACTCTTTCTAATCACTTAAGGTCCCAAGAGCAAAGGGCTTTTCCCCCCTCCCCTGCTTCTTTCAGTTTTGGGGTGATGGTTATGATTTTCAAGCCAATCAGAAGCACAATTCTCCAGTGTTTCTCCTCTCCCGTTCCCTTCCATGAATGAGGGTAATTGGCATTTTCACTTCTACCTCAAGTGAGAAGAGGCTTCGGGAAAACCAGTGACCCACTGTGCCCTATTCATTTACATCTGGGGCTGGATAATCCCTACTTTTACATTCAGATACTGAGTAGTCCCTAAGGGCAATTAACTAGACAGCATTATTCCCTGCCCCCTGGAGGGCCGGTGTTTGAGTACACTCTCCTCAGAGATAGGGCATGTCAAGGCCCTTGTGTGGTGATTACATACTACTTCTGCATTTCTGTCAACTTCCTTGAGTATCTGCCAGGCCAACCATCATCACTGTAGGCCTCCAGTGTTCTCTGGCCCTCTGATCTGGCCCCAGACTGCCGCTATCAGCTACACCCTTCTCTATACCACTTGTTTTGGAACATATGGTTAGTCTACCAGAAGACTACTTACATACAGCTTTTCCTTCTTAGGAGGCGTTCTGCATACCACTTCTTATGGCTGGCCCTTTCTCATTCTTTATAGCTCAATTGTCACTCCCCAGAAAGGCCAACCTTACCACCTAGCCAATGTTGAATCCCATTTGTGATCATCTACCAACCCCTTTTAATTCCCATCCCACTCCTTAGATGTATTGTCTCTTTGCTTAATGACAGGTTAACTGGATTATCTTATCTGATAATCTTATCATCAGAGCCCAACACATGCCTGGTATCAGGTAAATGCTCACTCAGTGTTTTCATATAAGTCAAAGGTGTTACGTGAGCACCTTTGAACAGTTGTCAGGTTGTCATGTAAGGTTGTATTTTGTTGGCTGGTTCCCACTAGACGGTCTGTATCTCCAAGGAAGAGCCATTTTTGCATTCTTGCTTGCTTTTCGATGTTGAACAAGTTTGAGAGTTGCAATGTTTACTCAGACTGCATTACATGACTCCAAGGTGATGGATGACAGTTTTTTATTGAAAGTTTATGGGAATCCTAGAGAGAGGGTTGTGTCCCATATCACACATGTTTTCTCTTCCATGGCTTACATATGTACCTCTAGGCATCAATGGCTTCTCCCTCCCCCCACCAACTTTGTATCCACACATGCCATGCACTCAGAGATTTATTTCCTCTCCTTTGTGGAGACAATTTCAGCAGTTGCCCTCAGATTGCATCCTACTCAGCAAAACAAAAGCCTCGCAGTGATCTCAACAGCAGCCACCTTTTCTTCTTCAGGGACATTGCTCAGGGACTTGAGTTCATTCCAACATATTTGAATGAATAAATCACTGCACTAGATGTTATCTTGGTCCCAACTGATCTGAGCCTATCTTTCATTTTATTCATGTATTCAACAAATATTTATTAATGTTTGTGCCAGGTGCTGGGGACACAACAGTGAGCGAGATTAATTTGCTCAGGTTAAGGTTTCTGGGATGAAACTGGGAGGAAGGGGGATGCAACAGAATTTTGTGTGAGTCAAAACTCCTAAGCTTAGAGCCATCTTCTGTTGCAGAGGACCCAGCTGTGAGCCAAAGCACTGTACTTTAAAACTGCCCTTCACCATTGACATTAAAGTGCTTCTCCAAATTACCTAACACTGAGATTTTTGTGGCTTGCCCTACCCAACCTCTTTAACCACCAGGGTTATGCTAAGCAGAAAAATGTTGACAAATGTGGCATTTACCATCTGTAAACTTGGGCAGAAAAGATTGTAACCAAATTAGACCTTTCAGAATCTAGGAGAGACTTTTTTTTTTTCTTCCAAGGCACAAGCTGTAGCAAGTCACACAGGAAGCCCTGCACGTAGCTGTACATAAGAAAACTGGAGACAGCTTCAGAATCAACACAGCAGCCTGGGGGACGGGAGGGTTATTGCTGAAGATCTGGCCTCTTGATTCTTTACCCAGTGAATGTAGAGTGAAAGAGACCTAAAAGCTAAAATTGTCTTATTTTCTGGAAACAGCACAATGTTATCATATCTGTCAGAGAAAGCTACAGGCCTTGGAAATAAGTGGCCCACAGGCTGAGTTCTGCATACAGGTGAATTTCTTTTAGCCACTGTAGAAATGACCCTCAGTGTTTAAGTATTTATTTCTTTAAATTTTACTATTTTTTTTAAGATCTATTTGTTTATTTGACTTGGAAGATTTCTTGCTCTATCTGCTGAATCACTCTGTAGAGAACCGCAAGGTCAGGACTGGGCCAGGCCAAAACCAGGAAGCAGGAGCTTCTTCTGGATCTCTCACACAGGTGGCAAGGGTCCAAACACACTGACCATCTTGTGTTGCTTTTACCAAGCACATTAGCAGGTAGTCTGGTGGCAATGAAGCAGCTGAGACACATACTGGGACCCAAATGGGATACTGCCATTGCAGGTATTGGCTTTAACCTGCTAAGCCATAGTTATAGTTAAAGATATATTCCACTGGTTTACTTCCCAGATGGCCTCAGAGACCAATGCTGGGCCAGTTTGGAGCAAAGTGATACTGTGTATATAACCCCTGATTTTAGGCTTTCTTTTGGATGTGGGGAGAATTTTAGGAGTGGGACAAGCCTAAAGTTATAATCCCAGCTCTACTAGTAAATAGCCCAGTGGCCTTGACAAGCCCTTAATTTCCCTATGCTTGTGTTTCTTCATCTGCAAACCAAGAACTTGCTATGGAAACCACTCCAGAGTTACAAAGGATGAGCAAGATAAACCACATGAAATGATGTGCATCTGTTGGTAATTATAAGTATAAAGCAAATGGCAAGTAACAGTGGTGGATCTATATTAAGAGCGAGCTTACCATTTACACCATATCTAAGTGCATCCTTGATGTTTTCCTCTATTGATTTTTTTCTGGTTTTCTTTAAAAAAAAAAAGTGACTTTACCTGAGTGTGGAATGGTGCCAAGCAAGAGGTCTGAAATCCTTCCTTGGACATTCGAATTCTTCAAATATTCAGATGTTGTGTTCCTATGGAGTAAACTGGCAGGGGATCAAGTGCACAAATGTGAGTAGTTGGCATCCAACAGCCAGGTGTCCACAGTTTGTTCTTCAAGGATGTAGCTTAGTGGACAATTTGGTTCTGCTTCTCTGTGCAATCTGCTGAGGAATCTGGGCAGTGGTTAACAGCAAAGATTTAGGCTTAGACCTGGTTGACATACCCAGACTATGGTTACTGTCTTTGTGATGTTGAAGTAGATTTACTTTGTGTCTCTTAGTTTCCTCACTTGTAACGTGGAAGTAAGAAGGAAGCTAACATGCTTCAGAGCAAATAAGGGCTCAAGTGAATGTTAACTGCCTGCATGATATCACCATCAGCATTAACTGTTGCAGAAGTGACAGATGAAAGGAAGGTGACTGTCTTTGGCACTTACTGTATCTTTAATAGGTCATGGGTATTTCTTTTTCATGTGATCCAACTGATATGTGTACTGCCTTAATCATTTTAGAATGAAGTGAGATATGCATGAATGAGCAGATGAATGAATGAGATACCAACAATGAACTCCTGTGATCTAGAAGGCATAGTAGACAAGGAAAGACAAATAATTGGGCCAGCAATTGAAGAAGGACATCTGACCAGAGGGAATGCCAACAGTAAAAAAGATAGTGATTCTCTTTTATGTTACATATTCAACAGATACTTGAGACTCTATTTTGGGGAAGCCCCTAGAACAAGGCCAAAATAGCTAGAGCATAGGATGTAGAGAGTAATATACCAAAGGGAATGATGGAGAATGTCATACTTAGAGTTTGGTGGTTACTATGGTAAAGAGTGGGAGTCTCTTTTGCAATTGGACAATCTGTCTTTTAACTTTGAACTGCTATGTGCCACCACATCTGTTCCTGGCAGAAACTACCCAATGGATGTTGGTTCCAAATTTTAGCAATATAGGGAATATTGTTTTTAACCTATACTTCTTCCATGTAAGCATTGTTTTCTGTAATTCAAAACACAAAATATCCCACAGTGAATGCATAGATTGATACATCCAACAGATATCTACACAATTCACAAGATTTTTAAGGTGTGGATGTCGGAGTTGATTAAACCTTTTTGTTTGTTTCCCTACCAGTTTGGGCACATTATAGGTCTGAAATAAATTGTTCTATGTTAAAGGAACAGGTGTTTTACTGTACTGAAAGAAAATCTACATAGTATATCATTCCTTATAAATTGATGTTTCTAAAACTGATTAAACTATTCTATTTTGGATTACTTAACCAAAAAAAAAAAAAAACTACCTAATTTAGTTCCTAGACTTGACTATTCTAAGCAAAATGAAACTTTATCCCCAGGAGTCAGAAAAGAACTTTACCTTTAACCCTAGCTTCATCCATAATGCGTGTTATTAATCCAGAAAATTATCTCTTCCAGCATCAGATTGAACAGAAGGGAGGGGCACACACCTACATTATGTAGAGCCTATAATGTTGCCAGCATCTGAAAATCTTCATTTCAGCCTAACTAATTACGCAGTGCAACCTGAACCATAAATCCAACCTGGAGAAGGGGCTATGTCTAAGTGTGCGTCTGTAATGTTTATGAGTGATAAGGTCATTGCAGAAAACAGCAAGGAACATAGTTGTAATAGACCGTTGGCCTCTAAGGAAATTATTAATTAAATCTTATCTTCTCCCCGGCATGCTTCAGTGGCATCACTATGAGTTTTTAGAGCTGGGGAAATGACACCTTGGTAATCACAGGCCTTATCTTCCAGCTCGCAGTCATTTAATATGCTCCTTTGTCTGACACCAGTCATGAACTGCAGTGTATGGGTGTCAAGGTTTCTGCAAATGCCAGTCGTGTGCCTCACTGTACAGCAGACCCAGGGTTCAGATCTCAGGATAGGGAATGCAAGAGTCAACTGCTCGCAGAGTAATCCATTTCCTGGGAATGAGATGTGGACACAATAGACTTGCCAACATCTAGTCCTTCCCCGGTGTGACCTTCAAAACACCTAGAATCACTCTGTAAAGACCAGGGTGAAAAGATTCAAGCATCTCCATGTTGACACTTCTAGACAGAGTGCTATTCTTGAGCCTTTGCCTCAAGGTACAGGCTTGACTAGGGAGATCAGAGCAGAAATATCATTTCCAGCTACCTTCTTTGAAGGATTTTCCAGATGGATTGGCTCAGCCCACGAATCAAATGGCATTTTTGTTGTTGTTCCTAACTGCTTGCTGTGTCAGCCAGCTGTGTTCATTCTGCCCCACACTCGATCCCCCATATTAAATGTTTTCTGATCAGCTGGCAGCTGCTCTGAAGACCCACCAAGCAGATTGGAGTCCAACCCTGTGCCTGCATAGATGGCTGGCCCTTCCCCACTAATGGGGATTTAAACATCTTCATTCCAGGCAAGACAGCAGGTAGACAATGTAAGCCACAGCTGTGTTTGATTAGATTCCAACTTTTCCAAATTGTGACTTAAACATGCCTTCTGTGTCCCAGTCATGTGTTTCAATGACTGTACCATTCGCCCCTTCTTTATGAGTTTGAGTTCCCAACCTGTCTTCTCCCTTCCAGGGGGATGTTGATGGAGTGGCTAAGATGGAGGGGGCTATGAGCCACCAGTAAAACTGAGAATGATTAAGGTGCAAGCAGTGTTTGGGAGGGAAAAAAAACAAGAAGTGAAAACATTGACAATAGCTCTGACAAATTTTAGTCAAATTGCCTCTTAGAAGCTTGTGTGCTTCCGCCTGGCAGCGTAAATGGAAATCACTTTTCTGTCTTGATTATGGCCTCCATAATCTCAAGTACAGCCCCAATATTCTCCTTGGTAACATTAGTGGAAGCAATTAGGAATAGGAGAATTTTATTTTCCATATAATAATTTCACAGAAAAATAGAGCAGTCTAAAAAGAGAGTAGTTGAAGGTTATCTAGTAAGTTCTATGGAAATTTTGAGTAGGCTACTGATAGCCAAGAGCGTTTTGTGGAGTGCTGTTGCCAGATGCAGATGGTTCATGGTCATCAGGAATGCTGGAACCAAAGGTTTGCCATTGCCTAGAAGGAGAGTTCAGCTTTGACAAGTTTTGGGTTGTGTGGACCTTTTGGAGGAGCTTTGCCTTTTACAACTGTAGAACACTTTGTGACCTAATATTGTCCAGCATCCTGTCATTTCTGTCAGTTTCTTCCAAGAGGCCCTTTTGGGTGCTTATCCAGGCTTTCACAAGCATCTTAATGTTGAAAAACTTACTTCCTCGTAACAGTGCATTAATTTCTTTATGGATTTTATTAATAGTGAGGTAGTCTCATGCAGGCAATCTACTCAGCTAAATTTTAGCTATATTAGCAAAATTGAAATTCCCATGTGAAAAGACCATTTTTTTCTTAATTGTTCGTGGCTTTGTAAGTATGAAAACATGATGCTATTTTAAGTGTCAACTATGATTTTAAGCTTTACCTATAGATTTTTTGTTGTTGTGACAAAATACACTCAAATAATATAAAACTTTCTACCACCTACAACTCAGTAGCATTAACTACACTCACAGTATTCTGTGATTCTTGCCACCAAGCACAAGTATCGTCAGCACCCCAATTAGATGCCATATTCATGATACTGTAACTTCATTTCTCCTTCTCCTCACTTCCTAATCTGATATTTTATCTGTGAATTTGACTAGCCTAGGTATTTTATAAAATATCAGACGATGATAGACCTTTGTTTCTCATGTAAAATGTGTGTCTTAAGATTGCTACCTCACATTTTTTGTTCTGTAAATCTAAAACTCTTATTAAAATGTTTTCTTAAAAGAATGTTGTCAACATTCTCTCACGATGTAGCATGTGCCAGAACTTGGTCCTTTTTATGCCTGTATTTCATTGTACGTACAAGAGTATCCATGAAGCTCAGGGAGAAAAGGCATTACATTTGTTTTTATTTTTGAAACCCATCACAGGTTTTTCATAATGCATCTTTCCCGCAAACTTCTTGAAAATTAGTTGTATGTGTAGATTTTTGGCAACCAAATCTTTTGACTATTGTGAATAATGCTTCATAAACACTAGTGTACAGGCGTCTATTTCAGAATTTGACTTACATTTCCTTAGGGTGTCTGTCAGTGGCAGAAGCACTGCTAATCCTGTTTAACTTCATGAGAACTCACGGAGTTGTTTTCTGCAGAGGCTTCAGCACTTGGTGTTCCCATCAGCAATATAGGAGGATTTCACTTTCTTCACCTCCCTGTCCACACTGACTATCCTTTCTTTCTGTTAAGCCATTCTCATAAGTGTGGTGGAGCATCTCATTGTTTCTATCCACATTCTCCTAGGTATTAATGTTGTTGAGCATCTTTGCGTATGCACATTGACCAGTTGTTTCTCCTCTGCAGTGCTTTCCTCTGAAAGTGTCAGACCTGGTGAAATGCTTCCTCTGTATAACTTGATGATGACATTTCTCCTGTATTAATGTGTAGTAGATGACACTGATTGATTTTCATAGATTGAACTAACCTTGTGATCTTAGGACAGATCCCAATTGCTTATGGTGTGTAATCCTTGCCATATGCTGCTGAATTTGATTTCCTAGCAAGAATTGTTGCATCAGTTTCCAAAAGGATCTGTAATTTTCATGGGCTGTCTGTGGCTTCCTGGTGTAAGGAAATGTCCCCTTTTGGAACGGTTTGAGAAACATTGGCATTAATTTTAAAATTTAGTAGAATTTACCAATGAAATCTATTTCCAGACTTTTCTTTGAGAGATTTTTAAATCATACAACTGATTTAATCTTATTTTATAGATTTATTCAGCTTTTGTATTTCTCTTTTAGAGTACTTGACTATTTACTTTTTCCTAGAAATTGGCCCAGTTTATCTAGGTTACCTAACTTGTTAGCCACACACTTGTTCGTAATACTGTTTTTTGACCTCCTTTTCTGTTTCAAAGTTGATAGTGATGTTAGTATGCTCACTTTCCTATCTGACATTGTTAATGAGTTTTTCCTTGCTCTTCACTAAATTCTAAATTCAAGAGCTTTTCTGGTATTTAGCCAGTTTCATTCTACTTTGGTTTTTTTTTTTTTTTTTGCTCCAGTTTGATGAACACATGCCCCTGATAATAATGATAATAATAGTAATAATGTCTACCACTTAGTAGATGCTTTCCATGGGCCAGGTCCTGAGTGTGAAATAGCCTACATATATCATTTCACTTAACTATTCAAAGCCCCATTTGATCCTATCAATTTTCACAAAAAGGAACAAAAGCAGTTAAGTTAGTTCCCTTGTTAAAATGTCCAAAGAATCAAAGGTGTATGAGTCTTCTTAGAGTAATACAAAATTCATGGAATTTACCAGGTCTTCGTATCTTTATATATGCAAAAATATTTTCATTTGTGCCTAATGTTACCCTTTACTACAGGTTAGCACAGGAATATTTGGGGGTGGGGGGAGAGTGGAGCAAAAGGAAATGTGAAGAACAAGGTGTTTGAGAAAAGAGATGATCTAGGTTGGTAGGCTGCCAGCATGGTAAAAAAAAAAAAAAAATTAGCTTCTTCTGGACCCACTAAAAAAATTAGCCTCAGTAGTTTAAAAGATCCATGAAAAACTAAATCAATGAGGGTGCAGCTTAACCTGTGTGGCTGTTGAGTTTATTTTAGGTGAACCAAACAAAATTTAGGAGAGGCCACCTGACATTGGAAGCTACCAAAGCAAGTAATGGAAAAGAAGGAAGGCAGGACTTCCAGGCTCTGTGTCATTCCGTCCGGTCACTTTCTGTTCCGATGCGCAGCATTCATTTTTGTAGTTAGCTCATAATTTGTCCTTTTGGTATTTAACATGTAGATATGCTAATCCTACGGAGGATAGGCCCTTTCCCCTAGTCCACCAATCATGACCCAGGGAGCTGTGAGGCCACTTGCACTGCCTGCACTCAAATCTGAATCACAATACATCACAGTCTGAAAGAAGAGCATGAAGCCTGTGTCGGCTTTGTGCGGACCTTTTGAAAAGATGAAATGAAAAGTTACAGGAGAAAAGATACCAGCTCATCAGAATTATATCAGACATATTAATCATGCCCAGGCCAAACAGAGTTCCTTGAATACAAACGGCCATGCAGGTGATGGCCATTCCCCATAAGCCATTGTGTTTTCCAAGCCGTTCTCTATCAGCTGGGTAATACTCTTTAATCCCTTACAGTGATTTAAAATTCCATCAGAAGGAAGTAATGTGTTTTTCTTCTGGAGGTTTACTATGGCAAATGCATTACTGGATTAACTTTATCTTCACTAGTACAGAGGTCTTTTAGGTGCTAACATAATTTTCAAATAAAATAAAACAAAACTCTTCTATTTCAAAGTGCATTTTCCACATCAGAATTCATTTATGATGTTTATTGAGTATCATCTGACATTTCAGAAGTTGAAATCTTCTCCTTTGTGGGCAGAGCAGTTTTAATAACAAAAGGACTGGACATGTCAAAACCTTTAAATGATCTGGGATTAGTCTAGTGATATACACAAGCAAGGTTTTCCTCTCTATTCCATTGTGTATTTTATCTTTTTATTAGAAAGGCAGATTTAGAGAGAAAGGGAGATCTTCCATTCACTGGTTCACTCCCCTAATGGCCGTTTGCAGTGGCCGGAATTGAGCCAATCTGAAGGCTGAGACAGGAGCTTCCTCTGGGTCTCCCACATGTGTGCAAGGGCCAAGGCCTTGAGCCATCCTTCACTGATTTTCCAGGCCATAAGGAGTGAACTACTGGAAACTGAGCAGCTGGGACATGAATCAGCACCCTTATGGGTTGCT
The DNA here is from genome assembly GCF_017591425.1 of Ochotona curzoniae. Classification (NCBI taxonomy): domain Eukaryota; kingdom Metazoa; phylum Chordata; class Mammalia; order Lagomorpha; family Ochotonidae; genus Ochotona; species Ochotona curzoniae. The sequence continues at coordinate 22,928,704 of NW_024464918.1, forward strand.
AACACTGTAGACAGAGGATTAGCTATACCACTGTACCAGCCCTGGTGTTTTAATTGTCTAATATGAACAGATTATTCATGTTTTTGTTGTTGCACAAGTTCAAATAAAAGATCTCACAAATAAAAATAAAGCAGGTGAAAGTGCTAATTGTGAACAGAGGAGAAATGCTTCCACCACCTCTGGTGGCGGCCTTTGAGACAATCCACGCATAGGCCTTGAAGGGCAGTGTTTGATTGTCATTTGACTGCATCCTATTAAAGAATGCAAATGCAGAAATGCATTCCCATAAAGAGGTTCTACCAATGAAGAAGATTAGGGATGAAAAAGTTAGTGTCACTTCTCTTGACACTCCACTGAGAAAACCCTTAAACAATTTAGTGTGCACGTCGTCATTCTTTTTGCATAAATAGGCATATATGTATGTTTTGGTGAATATATAGTTTTAGGATTGTGTAATATATATTCCATATGCATGGAATTCCCACGCAGGTGAGAGTTTTGTTTGACTTGTTCATTAGTCGGTTTCTAGGGCCTAGAACAGAACTTGATATGTAAGCCATCAGCAAACGTTTGCTATATTATGCAGTGAATGTTCCTGTAACTCACTTTTCTATCAGGCAATATCTCATGAAGATGTTTCTAGAACAGCACACATAATGAATCTTGGAAGAATTTACAGAAAAAGGCATATTGCCAAAGCTAACATGAATGGTCCAGAATTTATTTAACCTCTTTCCTATACATGTAACTCCCATGGTTTTCAATTTTCTTATGCTGCAATTAACATCTTTGTAAACTCTTATGTGCCTGTGCTAGTGCTCTGTACTGCCTAACTTCCTACAGGCACAAATCTTGTTTCAGAGGATGCACACCTGACTTGTGATTAGTTTCTCTTCTCTTGGCAAGTAGGAATGGATAAAAAAGGTTGGAATTGTTAGTGGGTCGAAATATGGGATATATCATTCCCAACCGTGATCTTTTGGCTAGAAGTCAATCATGAGGTTTAGACTGCAAAAGGAACTGGGAAATATAATTGTATGTCCAGGAAAAATGGGGAAAAAATTGTTTGTTGAGCTTCTAGCATTCCTATTACAACAAAGGAAGCTGGAAATGTTTCCACCTTATCATGTGCCTAGCTTCAACTTTATTCTGTTTCAGAAGGGGAGAACAGATTTTAATAGGCAACTCATCAGCTGCTACTGTTCTATCGGCTGTTGTGTTTGTATCACTATAATAAATCATCGTCGGGGCAATCCCTTTATTGGATCCACATGTATCTCTCCCAAAGTTTATATCCAGCCAAATGTAAGCTAACTTTGTGAACATCTCAGATCAACAGGCGCTACATGTTTGACCTAAATATGACTGATAGCATAACATTAGTTAGAAAAAAAATGACTAGCACCTGTTCACAAGGGTTTTATTGTGTTTAATGATCAGAAGCGAAGACCTTATCATCTGTCCCCAGGTTGTCAAGCTGTTTATCAAGGGCTTTGAAATTTCTGTATGGTGCTGAGTGATGAACAAATACCAGAGAGATAGAATACTGTTCATTCAGTCATTTTGGCCGCTGATGAGGGCCAGATCCTGGGATTAAGAGTGCTTCTAGAGGTCTGACAGTGGGAGAATTAGGGCTAAGATATATGGATACCTTTGAATGTCATCCTTCCTCTTCCATCAGATCTTATCTCCTAATCATCCAACCAGAGAGAAACCCTCTTCTGGTTTCTATTTATGTGTAGTATGCCTTACGCAACCAGAAAGCTGTCTATGGCTTTTCAAAATGCTGAGAAGAAAACTCGCTGAAGCATGGATGGCCTGTCATGCATAAGTAAATTCCAATTTTGATTAATAAAAAATGCCAGCCTCCATATGGAGTGTTTATCTTCTTTTGGAAGGCAAACATGAAGCTTGCTCTTTGTGAGCTGAATTCGGTAAGCGCTGCGAAGCTCCCCTCTGCATCTGCCTCAGCTCAGGGGAGCTATTCCTTGTCCCCCAAATGTACAGCACTTTCCTCATGTCTGCGCTGATGCCTCTGCTTGTCACCAGCTCCCGTATTTTTTTTTGAAGTCCCAGCTCAAATCAAACTCCCTCTATGCTGATCCCCATGTTTCCACGTATAGGATTTACCTATTTTCTCAATGCCAATCCATTGCTCTTAACTGTGAATCTAACTGTGATACTACATTGTAGAAAATTTGGAAATACAGAGAAGCATAAATAGTAAAACCAGGGCTTGACATTGTGCTGTAGGAAGTGGCTGCTTGGGGTCCCCACACCCATAGGAGAGTGCAGGAGCTGAAGACCTGGCTCAGCTCCTGATGCTCCCTCCTGCTCATGCACAGCCCGGAAGGCAGCACAGGTGACCCAAGGACTCAGGTCCCCGCCACCAAGTGGGAGACCCAGGTGGAGTTCCAGGCTTCCGGCTTTAGCCTAGCTCATCCCTGGCTGTTCCAAACATGGAGGGAGGGAGTAAACTCTGAGTGAAGATCTCTCACTGTTGCTTTTGCTTTGCCTTTCTTTTTAGATTTATTTTGTTTTTATAGGAAAGACAGATTTACAGAGAGAGGAAGAGATGGAAAGAACTTCCATCTACTGGTTCGCTCTCCAGGTGGCCATAGTGACTGCAGCTGAGCTGCTCAGGAGCCAGAAACTTCTGCATTTCCCACATGGGTGTGGGGTTCCAAGGCTTTGGGTCACCCTTGATTGCTTTCCCAGGCCACAAGCAAGGAGCTGGGTGGGAAGGGGAGTAGCTAAAGCACAAAATGGCACCCACATGCCATGATGCCAGTGCTTATAAAGCGAGAATTCACCAGTTGAGCTGTCATGCTGCAGTATAATTCTGCTTTTCAAATAAATAAAACAAACCTTGAAAAAAAATCTTTTACAAAAAGTACAACTAAATTGCTTTTTATCCTAGTATTTTTTGTTAACATTGTAGAATATAATTTAGCAATATATTGAAGAATGTCTCTTTTTATAATACAGCTTTTGACTTGAACACAGATTTTAACTCTTACAGTCTTTGACTTCAGGGTGTTTTTTGTGAACTTCCTATGATAAAAAGAAATGAGGCCAAATCAGGTTAGTATTGTATTGGAAGATAATCTTTGAATTATTCTCCATGTTTATATACTTGTTTCTGATTCTTTCTCTGCTGGCCTAAATGTGTGCACATCCCTGGTGATTCTGAGTTAATTTTTTGATCTGGAATAATTAGGTCAAAGACAAGTACATGTATACATTTAATGCTTTTGTTAGGTTCTTCCAGGCTTTATTACACTTGCTGGAATGAGATAATGATGTGTTGACCTGTTATTTTAATCCTCCCATCTATAATTTCTCTCAGAACAAGGATTTGTCATGTTTGCATTTATAACATCTGAAACAGTGGCTGGCATATCACGTATGTCAGTAAATTTTGAATAAATGAATGGAGAAACAGATCAGAATCATGGGATTCGTGACACTTGAAGTTTAACCAAGAGCTTAAAGAGGCCCAATTTCCCAAGGTATATTCTATGTCACTCATTTAGTCAGCAAATATTAATTAATCTCTGCTCTAATCCAGTACTAGAGCAGTGATTGCTGATGTAGGCTCCTGCCCTTACAGTGCTTTTGAGTATAGTGCTAAATAAGGGAGAAGCAATTACAGTCTGTGATAAACATGCAGGAAATGAATAGTTTACACCAAAAAGCTGCAGAATTTCAGCGTATGTTACAATCAGTTGGAAGCGTTGTTCACGCACAGATTGTTGGAGCCCATCCCCAGGGTTTCTGATTCAGATCTAGGGCAGGTTCCAAGAGCTTTGCATTTTGATGTGTTTATTTGAAAGGTAGAATGACAGGCTGGGGTAGGGGCAGGGCATGGGGCAGGGCATTGGTCTTCCATGACTAGTTCGCCCCCTCCCCAGATGGCCACAGCAGCCAGGGCTGGGCCAGCTCAAGCCAGGGCATAGGAACTCCATTTGGAACTTCCGTGTGGATGGCAGGGGCCCAAATGCTTGAGCTATCTGCTGCTTCCCAGGGTGTGCTGTAGCAGGAAGTTGGATCACAAGCAGAGCAACTAGGATTTGAACTAGTGCTCCTATACAGAATAGTAGCAGCACCAGCATTCTGGGATGCTGAACTTCCTCAAGAAAACTCCTATTTTTTGGTATGTTTTTAGCTGTTTTTGATACTGTCAGTTGGGTACTGCAGTTTTTTAAACCATTTTGATGAGACATAACCTTGAAAGAGATGAGAGTATGAGTGAGTAGCTGCTATAGGTGAGTGCCAAAGCCTTGACTGAAGAGAGGATAGCTAAACTGACTCCTGAGGGAGAAGAAGTGTAACAGTTCCCAGAAGCAGCAGGCAAAGTAACAGTGACATCTTAGAACAGCAAAGAGCTGCCTGGTTGAGGAGCCGGGAAGAGACTGGTGAGACAGATACCAAGGTGGAAGTCGGAAGGATGGACACCATGTCTGATGGCACACAGTCTTCCGGGGGGTGGGAGTTCTGATTGTGCAATGGAAAGCCCGCTAGAATTCTGAGTGGAGAAAGGATGACAGGCAGTTCTCATTTGAAAGAGATGACTCTGGTGTCGGGAAGGAGGAAGGGCAGAAAGGTAGCAGGGGCTGTGTGGAGAGGCCAAGTCTGCAGGTGCAGCCAGGTGACTTGGGCGAGAGACACGATTGTTCTGAGAGAGGGAGTCCAAGAGAGACAGTGAGAGGGACAGGAAACAAAGCTCAAGCTGTTTCAGTCCAGAAAGCCTTTGGCAAACACTGGCTGCAACACAGTTAGAACCAATGGTAACTGTTGAACTCCTCTGGGCCTTTAAAACAGCAAGATTCATTGTGAGTCTCTAGTGAGAGTATTTTCCCAAAGTACCTCAAGTAAGTAGTATTTCAAAAAAATTATTGCTAGGCACAGGCTTACCTATGAAAATACTAAAAATCTCAACGTTTGCCTGGGAGGAGAAAGGAATAAAGAAATGGAGCCCAGTGAGGAACTTTAGGGCAGTGAAACTGCTCTGGTATGAAACCATAACAGGTTCATGTCTCCACACCTGTGCAGACTCTCAGAATGAGCAACACAGCAGACTGCAGTGTAAGACCCTGCAGTCTGAAGGATAGTGAAGCGTGCACCCATTAGTGGTGAGAAACGACCCCTGAGATGGAGTTGTCAATAAGGGAGAGGCAATGTGTATAGGCATTAGCAGGTGCATGAGAATTTTCTGCAGCTTCCACTCATTTTTGCTGCGAACCAAAAACAGCTCTAAAAAAAATTAGTCTATTTAAAACACACATGTATTGGGGTAATAGTTCAAGCATCTGCCATCTGAAAAGTTGGCCTTTTACTGACCTCAGCAACAGAGGGACTTGTTAGAAATCCTTCAGGTGAGAATGAGCCGTGTGGGTCTTAGCTTACCTAGCTACAGTTGCTGAAAGGCTCAGAAGCTTGGGGCCAAGAGCTTTCCTGACATGGACTGCTTACACCAGGCTAAAGCATGGAGTAAGCATGCTGATAGACTACATGACTAATGCATCAATAGTGTCTACAGATTCCTTAAGCAGGTCAGGTAACAGGTGGTCAACAGGGTTTAGTGCTGAAGGCTGTGAGATGTATGTACCGGTTCTGAATTTGCCTGTTTTGTGTTTCGCTCCTCCACCGAACACATGATGCTGAATTTCAGGACATTTGCAGGAGAACCTCAAGAACGCTTCCTGGGACTGCCTCTGCTGGGGTTTTATTTGTTCTGGGGTGCTGCGGGTCACAGCATAGGTGCAGTCGCTTTCATGGTTGTGAAATGATAATTCAGACAGCAATTACTGCGCGTGGGACTCAGGATTTAACCCTGTTTAGTGGTAGTTTTTTTTTAGAATAGAATCCTCTCCTGAAGTGCTTATGAGGATTAATGAAACCATTCTGTTGAAGTGCTTAGCACAATATTGTAGTCATAGCTGCTGTGGTTTGTGGAAGGTATTGTTTTCTGTCTTGATTGTGACTAGATGTTACCTGGGTTCTTGTCGTCTGCTTGAAGTATTTGGTGCTGTCTTGCTTACTCTTGTGTGTGTATTTAGTCACAGTTCTTCTGTCAGCTTTTTGGAACGAAATATCATAGCAGGTAACATCTCCTTTAAAAAAAAAAAAGTATTTCTTCAGCATGTTAATTTAGAGGACTTCTATTTTCCATTTTTTAAAAAAACACATTCTGTTGCAGCCTAAACATATTGGGATGGGTTGTTAGGAAGAAAATGGAGCTTGACTCTTTATTATCAGAAAAATACAGCAAAGGTTCCTAAGTGTGTGGTACAGGTGTCACAACTTTCCATAGGCAGATGATAAAGACACCTTGTGCTTGCTTCTAAGCCAGAAACACAGGACGAGGGCTTTTTGTGAGACGTCATTATTTTCTCAGTTATTAATGACTTCATATTCGTTTTCATGCGAAAGAACATGTTTAGGTGCCACCGTCTTAATTGATTCTTTAATCACTGTAGTAGAGCAAGTGAAGAGTCTCACAAGATCTATCCGAAACAGCCGATCTAAACACTTCACCAAGGTGACCCTCTGTTAAATTTGAAACTTGCCAACATGAGAAATGGTGGCTCATTTGAAGCCTTTCCGTACATGAGAATTTAATTAAAGTCACTCTACTGTCTATTAGGGAGAACTAATGAGTTTCTTCGTTTAAATGAAAATCTCCTATGATATCAAGTTTTTTTTCCAAGCACTTCCTGTGGTGACAAACCTGAATTAACAATCTTCTCTATACATCTGATGAGGAAACCAAGTTCTAAAAATAATGTACAGTGCCAGAGGAGTGTGGATTAAAAACATTACACTCAGCATAGTGGATGTGAAAAGAGAATATTTGATATTTTCAAGTTGGGCATGATATACGTCTTTACAATGTAGAGTCATTATTTGTATGTCATCGATAATAGCTCTGATGCCAAAATATAAGTTTTTGGTCATTTCTCAGTAGTCTGTAGCTTATATTATTCCCTTTTTATTCTGTGTACTGTTCTTCAAGAACAGGCTTAGCTTCAAGACTCAGAGGAATAATGAAAAATGAATAAATTTTACTTATCTCCCCCTATGCTTTTAAATCCTCTGTAAAGCTTTCTTTCCAGAGTGCTAGTCCCTCTGAGAGTTGGAAGGGCAGTGTTGAAACATGTTCATGATGCCTAGATGTGGATTTCCTGTGCCCACTCTGCCTAACCAGTGTGAAAACATTCAGATATTGTATAAAAACTATGTCCTTCAATACTTATAGCTGTGTTTCTGAGTGGTTTTCTTAAACTGTTATTTTTTATAACATAAAAAAATATCTTGGGAGTAATTAAAGCTGACCAATTTGTTGTAAAATGCAATGCATGTTACACTTTTCACAACATGTACTTATTCGTCTGATGCCTCCATTTATAACTATACAAAGAGTTTGGTTATTGGCCCAATTAACCCTTCTTATACCTGGAAAGCATTAAAGTCTTAATTTTCCTGCCGTTTTATATGTGCAGTACATATGTAATAAGAGATGATGTGCCTATTATTTTAGTGATAACGAGAAGGATCTACCATGATGGTTTCCATCAGAGGGTGTTGGGAGGTGAACATGAGAGAGCCTGTCTGTTTTTAGACAATTACAGATGATCTATAAAGACAGACGTCTTCCCCCTGGCATGGTTGTTCATCTCTGCAGATCGGAGGGTCTTTAGTTATCTTAATGGTAACACACATCAAAAGGGCTGGAACCTGTGATCTTTCCAATGTAGAGACTGCTTATGACTGAGTACAGATGTGTAAGGGAGAGTAATGAGCCCAGCCTTGGAGGCATTATAAACAAGTGTGTGATCAAGGGGTGGGGACTGGGCAGGAACAGGGAGAGCTGAGAGCTGAGAGCTGACCCCCGGCAGGCGGTTTCCCTTCAGAGACTTCGTTCTCCAAAAGTCACAGGGGACTGTACAATTCCTGACTAGCCTCCTGCCCCCGCCCAGAGGAAAGCTGTAGATTCATTTCAGGTGGAAAGGAATAAAGAAAATAGCACCCAAAGGGCTCTGGTGAAATAGTAGCCTTCCCCCACTCCACCCAAATAAAGCTGAAGAGGGTACAGTTCAGCATTTGGATCAACTTAGAAGCCTTCCTTCAGTCCCATCTTTGCACGGTAAAATCCCTTGCAATTGGGTTCCCCAGAAATGTCATCTGGCATCCGCCAGTGGCACAAGACTCAGTTCCCAATACTCTGCATGTGGAATGCCTTCCCCACACCTCCTTGTAAGACTGACCTGACCCTGTGCTCATCCTCAGATTCAGATCGGCTCCCATCTTCATGCTGGGCTGGTGCCCCTCTCTGTGACCCCGCCACCTTGTTTGTTCCTCCATTTTATGAACTTTCTCATGAGTTTTAGTCAAGTTGGCTCTGTTCCTGCAGGAAAGGGCCTTTGTCTTTGTTGCTTTTTGGGTTCCCAAGGCTTAACCAGACTGCAGTGTGTGATCATGCTTATCAGTAGTCTCTGAATAGAATCTACAGGAAACCTAAAATGTTGTGGAATTTACTTGTGAGTTAACAGGCAATCTTCATGGCATTTGTTCTTGTTTACCTTTATTATGCACAGCAGAAGGGCTCTCCTAATAAATAATCTTATATAAATCCTATGTAAAATATGAAATCAATATGCTAAAAATAAAGCTACTATTCCTGAACATCAACCAAAAAAAAAAAATCGGTCCCTATAGTGATCACTTTGTATTCGTTAATGTTCACTGAATCCTCAAACTTCCCTCTGTTGTGTAAGATGATCAATTACCACCCTTTCCAAATATGAAACCAGAGGCGCAGAGGGGTTGAGAAGCATCAGCAAGGACCCTAGCTGGCATTTGAAGAGGCTGTGTTGTTTCACTTGTACCATACTGGGAAACACATGTCCTCATTTTTAACAAAGTGCTTTTCCCCACCTGTGCCCTGGAGCCATTTCCATTGCCTCCTTCATGTTTGCTTGCTCAACTCTGAGCAAGCCAGGGAGCAACAGCCCCTTGGATGTCAGTGATGAGGATGTGATTTCAAAGCTGAAGGCTGATGTTTTAAGTACACGTTCAGTGCAGGTTATATTGATTTCTTCTCTCTCCACTTTGTCGTGACCAAGTGCTCAAGGCAGAAATCTAAGTCAAACAGGCTCTTGGAACTGCTCCTGGGGCCTGGCAGGTCACAGGTCATTGCACGAATGTGTAGGTCACATTAGCCAAATGACAGAGGCTCAGCTAGAGAGCTCTAAGTGACTTTAGGCAGGCGTTGGTGCTATTCTTAACACATGCCACTGACTACCCACCCTCCAGAAGCAGGCTCTCGGTCAGGCTGGCTGCAAGGGCAGTGACTATGAGCATGACAGTTACACACCATTTGTCTGTGAGTCTCTTTGCTTCCTGTGACTTCCTTAAGCGTGAAAATTAGGATTCATCCATCCATCCATTCATTTGTTCATTCAGGTTAAAACCACTGGGCCTCTACTCTGCCTGCCTCTGAATGTACAGAGATGGGTTAGGCTGCCTTGGACCAGAACCCTGTCTGCAGAGTGTGTCACTACTCAAAACTGTTAGGATAGCCGCTTACTAGACCCCAAAACCAGAATCTCCACCCAGCACCTGGAACAGTGCATACTGCGTGTGCTCCAGATGTTGGCCACTGTACAACAGTCCTTGTCTGATTTTAGTCCTCACAGCTACATTGTACAGTTTTCAGTGCCATTTTTATTCCTTTTAAAAAGATTGGAAAACGGAGGCTCCCAGGAAATATAACAGCAGTTTCAGGAATAGTCTCACTCTGAGCCTACTTTCCTCTTACCGTGTTCATTGTCTCATCTTAAAGCCTCTCCTGTGAAAAACCATTCTGTATCCTGCATAAACTGTCCTTGTATTATAGCCAACATCACTCTTGCTTCAACATTTCATTCACTCGAGGAATCTGACCAATCCCAAGAGCATACTGCATGATGTCATATCATTCCATTATGTTGAAACGGCCCTTTGGAGTCAGAACTGTTTAAGGGACAGCAGCAGACTGAAGAAGGCTTTAGGTGGGGAGGTGTAGCTGCCAGGAAGAATAGGAGAAGTGTGCTTATCGGTTCTTGTTCCAGCCTTTCCCTGCTACAGTTGCAGCAAACTTGGAGTGCTTGCAAGATTCATTTCTTAGATGAGTGATTCTCTGCTTTTTCCTCCTCCAGCAAGGCAGTAAAATACTAACATTCACGCCCATGCAGTGAACATTGTTGCATACTGTGTCCCACACTAGGGGCTTTATATACATTTGCTTATTACCGTAATTAAAATCTCTCATGCGTGAGAAAAACTAAAGTTTAAAGGTAGATTGGATATGATCAAAATTTAAACTCAGGCTGTTAACCACAGAATCAGTATTGCTACTCTACATATTTTCAGCGATGCTGGTGGCAGACTCCCATAGTAATTCTCCCAGTGTGCTTGTGTTGAAGGTGGAAGGAGTAAAGTTTGAGAAACCCCTCCAGGGTGTAGGCAGTGCTTCCTCTGCCCACAAAATTGCATCGGAGTGTGCAAACTTCACAAGATAATTGAGGTTGAAGTTAGCATTATGACACAGCTTATAAAACAACCACTGACTGGTAGCTAAAGCAAGCCCTCACCTTGCATGCAGCAGGATCCTGTATGGATGCCAGTTCATGTCCCAACTGCTCTACTTCTCATCCAGCTCCCTATTTGTGACCTGGAACAGCAGTGGTGAATGACCCAAGGCTTTGGGACCCTGCACCCACATGGGACACCTGGAGGGGGTTCCTGGCTCCTGGCTTTGGATCAGTTTAGCTCTGGCCATTGCGGCCATTTGGGGAGTGAATCAGCAGATGGAAGATCTTTTTCTCTGTCTCTCCTTTTCTCTGTATATTTGCCTTTTCAATAAAAATAAGTATCTTTATAAAAATAAAATTAAAAGATAAAAAGCCGCCACTGACAATGCCGGTGTCTCACATGAGCTGGAGTTGCAGCCTGTGCTGCTCCACTTCCTGCTAATGAACCCAGGAAAACAGCAACCATCAAGCCAGGTAGTTGGGCCACTGCCACACACATGGGAGACCCTGTAGCATTCCTAGTTCCTGGCTGCAATCTGGCCTAATCCAGGCTGTGGAACTATTTGGGGAGTAAACCAGCAGATGGAAGATCTGTCTGTGTGTGTATGTATTTGTAATTGCCCTTCAAGTAAATAAATAAATCTTAAAAAAAAAAAAGGAACAGATACAGCTGAAGGTGTCAAGTCTCTCCTTAGACTCCTCTGCTAAACCCAGAGCATCCTTAATTGAAACTGTTCAATGGACAGTTTATGGCATGATAGCTTATGACCTCTCATCTTCTGTCTGCCTCTTTTCTAGCTAGATTGTGAGCTGCTAGAGAGCAGAGAATTAATTTTATCCCATATAGCAGTCACCTAATATATTGGGGGACATGGGAATACCTCATAATGGCTGCTTGTTTGCTTATGGGAGGATAGCTGATGAACGTGTCAAGACAGACAGGCTCAGTTCTCCACGGCTGACCTAGGAAATCCAATGAGAACCGCATCAATTACACAGACTTCATTCCCTTCTTCTGCAAAATAAGGATTCAAACAATAAGGTCATTGGGAATATGAAGAAGGTATAAACAAAGCACTTGGCACGGCTCCTGGCACCTAATCAGTTCTCAGAAATAGTAATTATTGATTCTGAATATATTGGGTGTTTTTTTTCTGGGTATTACATGCTGTGCTAAATGCTTTGTTTACAATTATCTCATTTAATTTTTGCATAATATAGAAAGGGTTTGTCAGCTTAAAAAACCATGCTTTTCCTCTTACCCTAAAATTGTTTAAGAACACTAACTACTCTCTTTGTCCTCAAACTCATGTTCAGAGACACACAAACACAAATACAGAGTCATAATACACTTTGGTATAGCATGGTAGCTGTTAGATTATAATAATTAACTACTATTAACACCTAGAGCACTGGAATTGACAAACGTTTAACTTAATTTTTAAAAAATTAAAGTGGATTCAAGAGAATTGGGGGGCTGTCTCTATCAATTCCGTCCCTATCCTTCTCCCTCAGTTCTAAGAGAAGAATGAGTTTGCCAATTGGAACATCTCACACAGACGCCTCCTGGCAGTGTGTTGCATTAACTCTTGTAGGACCCAGAAGCATCCATCAGGCACAGTAACAACTATTTTGTTTTAATTTGATCTGAATGAATGCTAACCATGTGAGAATTTTCTGGTGTGCCTTTTAGATGCTTTACAGAGAAATTAGAGCAGATTAGGTTGACCTAGCCTTACCCAGTAATTTTTTATCAAATTGGTGAAAAATTATAGAATACAGATTTTTACTCATATTCCAGAAAGTGTATTGATAACTAAAAATGAATCCTGTTCAGTTTGTAATATCCTTTTCTAAATATTTATTTACTTGAAAGTCATAGTTCAGAGTGAGGATCAGATAAAAGATTTTTTTCCTTCTGCTGGTTCACTCCCCTCAGATAACCACAATTCTGAATCAATGAGGTTGGAACTTCATCTGAGTCTCCCATGGAAAAATTCCATGTTTGAGGCAGTGCAACAAGCATTTCTGCCATCTTCTTCTGCTTTCCCAGGCATCTTAGCAGAGAGTTGGATTAAATAAAATTACAGGACACCAAAATAATGAATTTGTGCACATCCTCACTGAAATGAGTGTTTATCCTGAGTGAACTGAAATTCAAGAAAGGAGGTTGACAAGGATACAAACTACAATACTTTTGGTGAAAGTCAAGTGGACAGGGGACATGAGTAGTGAGAAAGGAAGAGATGCACCTCACACAGTTTGTATTTACAAGGTAGTGTGACAGGGGTTGACGAGAGATCCCAAATGACTGCAATCTCCAGGGCTGGGCCAGGCTGAAGCCAGCAGCTTCTTCAGGGTCTCCCACACCAGGAGAAGAAACTCAAGTACTTGAGCCATCTTCTGCTTTCCTTCCAGGCACAGAAAGTTGGATTGGAAGTAGAGGAGCCAGGGTTGGAATGCAGGGTTGGGGTCCCATGCAGTAGCTTAGCGTCCCATCACAGTGTCTGTCCCACAGCTAGATCTTTTTTTGAAAAGTCAAGGTAGAGAGAGCTTCCCAGACCTAATGCCCGAACAGGAGTTTTCCAAGTGCATAGGAGAGGTGGGGACAGTTTTATGACAGAATAATTAGAATTCCATTGGTGATTGGCCAACTCAAAGCGTGTCACTAAAGTGCCTTTAAATTCAGCTTTAGATTTTGAAGTAGATAATTCCCTTTTCCCAGAGTGGTATGAGGTTGACTTAATTAATGTTTGTAAAGCTTTCTGTAACCTTCAGATAAAAGGTGAGCTACAGGGGGAAGTATATTACTTATTATCATAGCTTTCTCAGCATAGATCACATATGGAAAATTCCCTGAAAGGTCATTTCTAAGAAGCAGTATTAGCCTGGTGGCTCTTAAGCCTTATGTAACTTCCTGGAACAATGCAATAGCATGGGGAAAGAAAATGACATCAACAGGGAGATAATAATGAATTTAAATCATAAGCCTTATTGCCTTCGTGCAGCTGCTGGGGATGAGACGAGCTCAAAGCTTCTAAACTTAACTCAGCCACTGCCTGGAAGCATCTAATTAAAAGTTTTCAAATAAAATCAATACGTTTTGGCAGATAAAAGAGCAGATGGCTTAAGGAAGAGAACTGGGGAGAGGGAAAAACATGTAAGGAAAGCTTCAGGCTTTAAATTCCAGCTGGAAAAAAAAAAATGATCTCACATCGAAGAGAGCAGGGAGCAGAAGTCAACAAATATGGGACACTGCAGAGTCAGTATTCAGCCCTGCACTGCCTTAAGTGTGGCTGTGGATTCAGCCCTGCATTGCCCTAAGTGTGGCTGTGGGTTCAGCCCTGCATTGCCCTAAGTGTGGCTGTGTGTTCAGCACTGCTTCACTCAAAGTGTGGCTGTGGGTTCAGCCCTGCATTGCCCTAAGTGTGGCTGTTCAGCACTGCTTCACTCTAAGTGTGGCTGTGGATTCAGCCCTGCATTGCCCTAAGTGTGGCTGTGGGTTCAGCCCTGCATCGCCCTAAGTGTGGCTATGGATTCAGCACTGCTTCACCCTAAGTGTGGCTGTGGAATTTTTAGTTTGATGTATAATGAAGTCTTTCTGTTGCTTGGAATCCATTCCCAGGAAATGATAAGGCTATTTAATCTTCTGTCAAGGGGTGCCTCCTGCTTCCTTCCTGAATTGAGCTTTATAACAATTGGGATTTCGCTGTATGCTGACAGTTCAGGGTGAGCAAAATTAAGAGACCTCTAAGTGAGGAACACATTTCATCATCAACTGCTTAAATAAATCCAGCAGAAGAAAAGAGTGAAGCATGTCACGATGTTGTGTAAGTCATTGTTGTTACGGGGCACTTCAAAAGGTTCATGGAAAAAGAATTAAAATGCAAGTTTGTTTTGCTGCCAAAAAAGCTTTGAAGTCCACGCGTAGACTTTTTGTGATACATTTTTCCATGAACCTTTCTAAAGACCTCTTATATTTGGTGATGATGTATTTTGTAATTTTGCCTAACAGTTTGACATGCATCATAATCCCTGAGACAAATGTTTGAGGGAGTTGTTGATATCCTTTTACTAAGGTGCAACGGGGTTGCTGAAGTTGAGGTCTCTAGGCCAGCATCTCAAGCCTGGTTCATGGCTGGGCTGGAACTCGTCCTCAGCTCCTCCAATTGTTGCTGCTGCAGCTTGTGCCTTTGGAGCAGTTGCTTAGATTCAGTCACCGGACAGTTTTGCTTTTCCTCTCTTCATCCCATCTTCAAGATTTCTGTAATTCTGGAGGAACTAGGAGACACATCAAGAGCAACAGCACCGTTACATTAAGAGAGCCATGATGTCAGCGTGATCGACCAAGCATGTCACTAGTGACCCTGTGCCAGACTCCCCGTTCAGGTCTCAGAAGCCATCCTTGAGAGTTTCCTGTCCTTTGTTGGTATTTCCATGTAGCTCAGCCCAGCTGAGACAGGCCAGGGGATGCATACAGGGCCCTTCTTTGCTTTGATGCCTCGAGAAAGTGAAAGCTAAGTGTGGTAGATTTCTTTGACCTTAAAAGGCCAAGGTGACATCACGGCAAACTGTTCTTGCGCTGTTTTGTGGCCATAAATAAGCAACTTCTTTGTGGCTTGGTTCTACAAGACAGTCTAAGTGCCAGTATAATTTGAGCTCTAAGAGCTTGTTTAGCACTCCTTTTCTCCCCCTTATCAGAGAGAGATGGAGATTTCAGCGATCCATTCGTTAAATGAAGAGTGTTCCATGAGTGATCCATGCAGCCTCTGTGCAAGATCCATTGTCCATAGTAAAGGCACCTGTGTTTCTCAGAAACCCTGACATGTGCAAGACCAATAGTATCTTCAAGGTCTCCTCAATAGATCATTTTTTATCTGATCCCTCTCTGCATCATTTTGCATCAACTCCAATGACACTTGGTAATTCTCTTTGGTGTATGTTGCTTTCTTTTAGTTCTGTATTCCTACCTGCTCAGGCTACCCTATTTCCTGCTTCACATGATAACCAGTACTTTCTTCAAATATGAATATGTG
This sequence comes from Ochotona curzoniae, assembly GCF_017591425.1. Taxonomy (NCBI): domain Eukaryota; kingdom Metazoa; phylum Chordata; class Mammalia; order Lagomorpha; family Ochotonidae; genus Ochotona; species Ochotona curzoniae. Next base: position 22,944,317 of record NW_024464918.1, read on the forward strand.
TACAATAACTTTTATCATATGATACAATTTGTACCGGGTTGGTATAGCATATCACAAATTTAATTACATAAAACCGTGTTCCTGTTTCAAAATTTTTCTGTGACTTCCTTTACACACAGCACAAAGCCATGGCACTTTGCTATGGTCTCCATAACCTGCCCACCTGTCTCCCCCTCAACTCAGGCTGCAGCTCTGCCATCAGTGAGGTCTTGGAACTTGGTAATCTCTTTTGGACTTTATGGGCCTCACAGTTCCCTTTACTGGGAATGCCTATCCCCCTATGTTTTAGAAAGCTGACCTTTCATGTCCTAAAATAAAACATCCAACTTCCAATCATCCTGTAGCTCTACTCCCCATTTTTAATTATTTTTTTTATTCAAGATTATAGATGGGCACAGAGAGTGAGCTGCCATCTGCTGATTGATTCCCTAAGTGCCTGAAACAACTACTTCTAGAGGATTGACCAAACTGAAGCAGGAAGCCAGGAATTCAATCTGAGTCTCTCACTTGGTATGCTAGGCACCCAATACTTAAACCTTCACCTGCTCCCTCCTCCACTGTGCCTAAGCAAGAAGTCGAAATGAGGAGTGGAGCCAGGACTAAAACCTCGGTACACTGAAAAGGGATGTGGCCATCCCAGCTGTCATCTTAGACACTGGGCATATGTCCTCTCCCACCTCCACAATTTTTGCCCTCTTGGCATTTAATACCCTCTCTGGTATTTTGTTTCTGTCTGCCTCCTCCACCAGAACATGTTAGAAGGAGAGGGACCACGTTTGGCTTCTCTTCAGAAATTGGGATTGTGCCCGACTGGAAGCTACACTGTACCTGAATGAATGATGGATATGTCATTTTACCCAACCAGCCTAAAATGCAGCCCATTGTACATAATGACAGTAGTAGTCAGCAGTCACTGAGTGTGGGACCAAGTACCACATTCTGTTTCAAGCACCCTACACGAACAGACTAATTTAAATCTCATAAAAAAAACCCTGTGATGTTTGTGCTATTTTTATCTGCCCCATTTTTTCATATGAGGAAACAGAAGTGATGAGCTTGAGTCTAAGACAATGAGTTTGAGTCTAAGAAGCTAGAAAATGAGAGCCATGATTCAGTCACCAGTATTCTCTTCATCCCCTACACTTATCTTTAGCAGAACTTTCCTGTCCTCTGCATCAAAGATGCATATATACACTTGAGGTCATGAAAAGGAACTTGGAACCCACGTTGCTGCCTGGGAAAAGACATAATTTCACAGTGTGAAATTTGCCAGTGTGTGCACTCTGAGAGTGTGGAAGTCAGCAGAAGCAATCTTGCATTAGTGTGTCCACAGGAAACTAAACCAGACTGATCTGTACAGATGCTGGCCTTCACGAGAATAACTGTCCCCTCAATAGACAGCAGAATTAAAAACTGTTCTGCCTACTAAGTGAGGTAATGAGTTCTAATGCTCTTTGTAGGGTGAATTACACCTCGTGGATGTTAGTTACTCCTGTTAGTTCAGAATCTTCCACAAGTGCTCAGTCTACCCAGTAGCCAAGAAAAGGAAACACCTCCATTTGCCCCCTCCCACCATCCTGAAAACTAAACAGAAATCTCTTCTCCTTTGTTGCCAAAATCCTGGGTCAGAGATATGTAAATGGAAGTACGAGGGCTGCTTGTAAATGATACATGAAAGGGGTTTTGGAAATGAGTGTGCTGTGATTGAATTTCTGGTCAGTCACCCAGAAGGCATCTTGCAGCTAAGCTCCAGACCCAATTCTACTGAAAATGTGTAAGCTTCAGTGCCTGCAGCCAGCCTGGCCACAGAGTCCAAGCCTTGGAACTGCCTCTCAGTGAAGCAGACCCCCAGGCTTGACGACCTTGAAAGAAAAATTAGCACAAGCATAAAAGAAACTCAAGACAAAGTTAATTTTAAAAATGCCTTTCCCATACCTTGACAACAAAACCTCTGATTCTAAATCACTTGATAAAATCAGAAAACCTTAATTGACAATTTGGCTTTTGGTCAAATTGAGAACTTAAATGTTCTTTGGGTAAGGTGGGAGCATCAACACTTAGTGCTGTCCAAATGAAAGTCTTTTTGACCATTTTTAGTGATGAATAAGAAACACAGGGCTCAGCGCAGTCGTTCAATCACTAAAATCTCAACTTGCTAGTGTTGGCATCCCATATGGGTGCTGATTTGTGTCCTGGCTACTCCCCATCCAGCTCCCTGTTTGTAGCCTGGGACACCAGTAGAGGATGGGCCAAAGCCTTAGGACCCTGCACTGACATGGTAGACCCAGAAGGAGCTGCTGGTTCTAGGTTTCAGATTGGCTCAGCTCTGGCTATTGCAGTCACTTGGGGCATGAATCAGTGGATGGAAGGTCTCTCTGTCTATTCTTATCTCTGTAAATCTGTCTTGCCAATAAAAATTCAAAAATCTTAATAAGAAATCTAAAAAAAACCATTTGTTGTTCATGATTTACGCTAAGGTGATGTTTAAGGGTAACTAACAGGTACTCACATGACCAATAGGCTGGAAAGCTCCATTGATAACCATGTTTATTAATAATAAAAACTTGCCAAGCAACCCTTCTCTTAGAAATGATCAAAGCTGAGCTTCAGCTTCAGTTTACCACAAAATTGCTAAGTAGTAGAATTTTGAATTGTTTCTTTCCTTTATTGTTTCCTAAAATTACATTAGCAATGCATTTATAGAATCTAGAACAATAAAACTAAAAGTGGAAGTAAGATGCATTTTTTAAATATTTATTTCTTTGAAACACAAAGTAGCAGAGTAAGGGAAAAAACAGATCTTCCATCTGCTGGTTCACTCCCCAGATGGCTGCAATAGGCTGGATCAGGCCAAAGCTAGAAGCCTGGAACTCTATCCTGGTGTCCCAATGGGTGGCTGGAGTCCATCGTCTGCTGCTTCCTTGGGCACGTTAGCAGAGACTGCATTAGAAGAGGAGCTGAAAGATTGGAATTAGCATTGGGTAGGAGAGATGCCAGTGTACAAGCCACAGATGAACACAGCACAACACTGGCCCCCCAAATTTATTTCATCCTCACCCAGCCTCTGTCCACTCCTCAGTCATTGTCACATCTCTTTCCAGATGTGTCTGGACACATTTGTGTGTACATGTAATTTTTTAAATTATATTTGTATTAATGGTATATTAAGTAATCAATTGCTGCCACAAAACTTAGTGTTCAAATAACAAGTATTTTTTTTTTAGCTCAAACATCTTCTGAGACTAAAGGATCTGAGAGTGGCTGAGCTCCAGGCAGCTCTAGGCCACCGTCTTTCTGGAAGTTGTAGATGGACGCAGGCAGTGTGCAGGGACTGTAGATTCTTGGTAGATTGGGAGTGGAGATGAGCTTGTGGGATAGCTCATTGGTAAGGGTGGTGGTTGGAGTTTCAGTCCCTCCCAAGCTGCTGCTGGAAGGCTGACGTGGCTTTCCAAAGGGTACATGGCAGTTGACTTATCTCAGGTAGGGAGGATGAGAGATCAAGAGAGCCTAAAAGCAAAAGTGAAAGAAATCAAGAAGGAAGCCACAGTGACTTTCTATGATCTCATCCTCAAGTAGTACATTGTCATTTGTGCCACATTCTATGTATTTGAAACAAGTCACTAAGCCTGTCCCATACTCCAAGGAAGCAAATTCCACGTCTTAATGGAAGGAACATCAAAGAATCTGGAAAGATTTTAAAGCCACCACATTTAGTGTACATGCTTCATGTATCATTCCCTTGATGATTAGTCTTGACTTTCCAGGGCAGTAAATATGAATCAATCTCATGTTTTAAATGGCTGTGTACTATTCTGCTATCCATTTAATCATCTTCCTCTTGGGATTGCTCTCAGATTTTCACTCGTGCAGAGAGCAATGATGGTACCTCTTCTGCCTCCTGAACACAGGTACCAGGTTTTTCTAGCAAAAGCATTGCAGTGCCCTCCCTGAGTTGAGGGTCGGCTGATAGCAATTGCTGCCGAATTGCCCTGCAGAATGGCTGTTGTAATTCCATCTGTCATTTGTTCATCACACCCCTGACACTTGAGGGAACTTGTGACAGAATCGTGTTAGGCAAAATGTCTTGGGAATATGCAGACTATTTTGGCCCTATTCAAGTCAGAGTCTAGGAGAAGTCTGACTAGGAGGTGCCCAACATCCACTTTGCTCATGATTGCAGTCTCTTTCCTACAACTCAGCTTGACTTCAGGAAAAATCCAGAAACTCATCCCTGAAGATCCAGGGAGGCTTATCTGATGTTTACAGAGGACTTGGAAGTTCTCAGGTACAAGGTGCCCCTGGAGAGGCAGTTGATTAGGTGTTAATTCAAAACCACTTCTTTTTCTGTGAAAGCAGCTGAGAGGTCATGTGCACAAACAGAAAAAGTGGATTTCAGCACAAAGGAAAATGCTTTTTTTTAATATCTGCTGATCCTAAGCATCAGCAGTGCATTTCTACTGCAGGTACTGTGAATGTGTGCAATCAGTGAATTTGCTGGACCCTCCCACCTTGTAGCTTACATCTAGTTGGAAATCAAGACTCACACTAACTTCCTTCTTTTTTTTTTAAGATTTATTTTTATTATTTTTTAATTGGAAAGGTGGATATACAGAGAGGAGAGACAGAGAGGAAGATCTTCCGTCCGATGATTCACTCCCCAAGTGAGCGCAACGGTTGATGCTATGCCAATCCGTAGCCAGGAGCCTTTTCCAGGTCTCCCACATGGGTGCAGGGTCCCAAAGCCTTGGGCCGTCCTTGACTGCTTTCCCGGGGCCACAGACAAGGAGCTGGAAGGGAAGCGGGGCTGCCGGGATAGAACCGGCTCCCATATGGGATCCCAGGCGTGCAAGGCGAGAACCTTAACCACTTGCACCACCGCGCTGGGCCCTAACTTCCTTTTGTTTCAGACACCAAGTGTCCTTAGCTGACAAAAAGAAATGGCCCTCCTTTAGGTCACCAATCATTAACAATGACTGCCAATCCTGAGATGACCCATACCATCCAAAAACATTTGGCCTGGGTTATTTCTTATTTATTTCACCAAAAATATTTATCTCCTTTAAAAATAGTTGGTCAGATCCAAAATGATGAGTCATCAAGACATCCATCAGTCATTCATTCAACATACATTTTTGGATATCCTGCCAAGTGTCAGATGCTGTGCTGCTCTAAGTGTATAGGAAGTGTGTCAGCCTGACTAATACTCTCAAGACTTTGAAATTTAATGGTCATTACCAGGCCTGAAGAACCTCTTGTGTGTTAAGAGTTTCACAGACATAAGGTCTTTCATTCTTGAAATAGCCACATAAAGAAGCCAGCATTCCCATTTTACAGATGTGTCATCCTAAATGTGAAAATCCACATCTGACATGGTCCAGCTGTTTAGCCAAATGTTTGACTTGGTGAGGCCCCAGGACAAGAGAAGGCTGAGTGAGTTCAGCTTTGATGAAAGTACTTCTTCTAGTAAGAGGCTTCATGGAAATGGGAGCTCCATGTAATGAGTGTGTACCTTTCTGAGAGAGCCGAGACCCACTGCGACTTCTGTCCATGTTAGCTTCAGGAAGCTTATCTAATTCTCCCTGCTGTGGTTGGGTCCCTGGGTCACACATGCTCATATCTCAGTGTACTCCCCTCTAGAGTTTTGGGGTTTTTTTAAGATTTGTTTTTATTGGAAAGGCAAATTTACAAAGAAAAGGAGAAATAGATCTTGTGTTTGTTGGTTTACTCCCCAGGCAGCTCCAACAACCAGAGCTGAGCTCCAATCCGAAGCCAGGAGCTTCTTCTGGATCTCCCATGCAGGTGCCAGGTCCCAAGGTTATGGGTCATGCTCTACTGCTGTACCAGGCCACGAGCCAGGGAGCTGGGTTGGAAGTGGAGCAGCCAGAACATAAACCGGCACCCATTTGAGATCCCAGCACTTGCAAAGTGAAAATTTAGCCAGGAGCCATCATACCTTACCCTTTTCCTTGAAAATTCTTAGCCTGGTGAAATTCCAGGTCTGTAAGACCACTTACTGTGCCTTTACCATGGAGCTATAAGTACTGTGAGGTGTGTGTGATTCTTCTGTTTCCTTTTGTTTCCATGGAGCCTGGTATGGTATCTGCCACAGATGATAGATATGTTATTTAGTCCATTAGTTAATTGCTCTGAAAAGAACTGCCGAAAAGAAGGCTGGAGACTTGTTTAGCTTGTCTTGCACTTTGACAACCTCATTCAACAAATATTTGTTGATCAGATCCCATGATCCAGACACTAAATTATGTACTGAAGGTATAACTTAAATGATGCAGAAATGGTTCTTACTCACTTGGGACTTGCCTGCCCATGGGGGAGCAAGATGATAAATGAGTCAAATAAACATGATGACTTTGGATATTTGCAAGTACTAAACAATAAGCAATGCTGTTGACATGATGGAGAGCAGCAGGGATTGGGGTGGGGGTTAAGGGAGACCTCTCTAAAGAGAAAACATGGCGCTGAGAACTAATCCTGGTACTGAGCCAAGTTTGTGACATGACAGGTACAGAATCATCTCATCTCAATCGACATATCAGTCACTCAGGCTAAAAGCTTTGCAGTTTTGCTGACTTCTTCTTGTTACATTCCATGGCCAGTCCAATGACTTCCCTGTCAGAATGAAGCAAATTCATGGGCTTCCCCTACTCCCTCTGCAATGACACTCATCCAAGTACCACCATCTCTCATTGGATCTGTTGGCACAGCCTCCTCACTCATTTCTGTACTTTTACTGTCAGTTCATGGTAAGTCAGATCACATCACTGTCCTGCTCAGGATCCGTCAGTGGCTGTTCATTACACATGGGTGGGTGGAAGCCAAAAGGCTAACCTAGAAGAGTCTCATGTTGTCCCTTGCTACCATTTCCCACCATTCTGCTCAAGCTTCTTGCCCTTTGTGCTGCTTTACAAATAGATCAAATATGTTTCAGCCTTGGCTTCTTTTCAGTGGGCAAAGAGTTAAACAAATGATGCTCTATCCATGTTATGGAATACTACACAGCAAGAAAAAGGATCACGCTATTGATACACATGACAATCTGGATGAACCTCCAGAAAATTAGATTGAGTAAGAAAGCCAATTCAAAACTGTAATTTAATGCACATCTCCTTAACCCTTGACAACCACTCATCTATAATTTTGTCATTTTGAAGGTATTATAAATGTGCAAAAAGACTAGCACTTGCCATGGGGTTGAGAGGAGGCTGAAGGGTGGAGGCAAGGGGATATGACTGTAAAAGTGTAGCATGAGAGATCCTTTTAGCAATAAAAATAGTTCATGAAGTCTATCAAGGTCAGTGTCCTGATTGTGATGCAGTCCTTCAGCAAAGATGTAACCACAGGTTGCAGGTGGGCGAAGGGTACATAGTAACTCTCAGTATCATTTCTCAGAAGTACATATAGGTCAGAATTCAAAGCTTGACTTGAAGCAGAGGCCATGGGTTTAATCCCTGCTCTGCCACTTACTAGCCAATGACCCTGAGCAGTGTATTAGCCTCTCTGAGCCTCTCTTTCCTACCCTACAAAGTAGGAATCATGAAGGTTCTCAGCTTGCATTGTTTTGAAGATTAATCAAGGTCATGCAGTTGCAGTGCTGGCTGCTGGCTTTGACTTGGAATGTTGATTGGGAGCTCAGGATATGGGACCTGCTTCTGCTGCTGTGATGGTACTAAGCAGAGAATCCGGAGGCAGGTCTCGGACATCTTAGGACAAATCAGGAACATGGCAGAGATTCCCCAAACTGCCTCAATTCCCACTGTCTTCATCAGCATGGTAGTTTTTTCCTTATGGCTCCTGCTCCAAAAGAGATTCACAATTTAGTTTGGGCTAAAATGCTAAGTAAGCACCTGTGCCCTAAGAATTTACTAAGAATTTAGCTTCTGTTGTACTTGCTTTTAGTTATAGCAATTGAAAAAAAAATCTAGCTTTGCAAAGAGACATTGGTGTGAAGCCTGTGAGCCTCCTCATGCTAATAGTTCTTATAACGTCTCATAGATGGAGTGTATCACTGGCTCTTCCTCAAAACCTGAATATGTGACAGCACTCAAATGAGTTTGCCCTGGGACTTTTTTGGGCAAACTTTGAAAAAACATAGGTGATATGGTCTCTTCTAGAACAGAACAAAGTAGACTCAGACCAAAAGCTATTCTTCTGGAACGTTCTCAGTTGGAATAGGTCCTATGTAACTCTGCCTTCTCTACTTGTGGATTCTGTATCTCTGGATTCAGCCAATCACCAACCAAAGATGTTTGAAGAATATTGTCTGTCCTGGACACGCACTGAATTCAGTTTGGTTGTTCTTATTCCCTAAGCAATGCTGCATAGCAATGATTTCCACAGCTTTTGCATTGTATTAAGTGGCGTGAGCAATAGAGAGGTGATTAATGCATGTGGGAGGAAATCAATAGGTTACAGGAAAAGATAACACCTTTTCTGTAATAGACTTGAGCATCTGCCATCTTGTTATTGAGGGGATTCAGGTATGAATACTGTGTACATCCTGAGGGAGAACTATTTAGCCATGTCCCCAGTGTGGCAGTCTGCCAGCCAACTGCCTACCATTAAGACACAAGAGCCATTCTGACACAGCCACAGCAGAGGTGACAGTTAGGAATGATGAGCTGGACTTTTTAGTTTCTAGATTGCAGAGGTATAGTAAGAAATACAGGAAATTCTTCCTCTCCAAGTGAAATCTATTAAAAATGCCTAAGAGGCAGCAAGTATGGGGGTCAGTATTGGGGGTCACAGAAATAAATTGGGCCGGGTTGCTTGCCCTTGAGTGACGCTGCTTCTCAAATGATGATCAGTGTAGCATTAGAGAAGAGATTTGAATTAGGAAACCTGAGTGGGAGTCCCTACTCTCCCAGACGAACTTGTTGGGGCGAGCTTTCCCAAACCTTCACTTCCAGCTTTCTGTGTAAAGGGAGAGGATTACCTACTGTGCCTTCCTCCTGCAGGATTTGAGAGAGAAATACATGTAAACACAGAATGTTGTATTAACCCAAAGCCAACATTTGTGTGTGCTGCTGTTAAATCAGTAATTATAACTTCAGGCTGCTTCGCCCAAGGATTAAAAAAAAAAAAATCCAAACAATCATTTTTGTTTTCCTCATGCTTTTTAGAACAGATGGGTCCATCAGGGCAAAGAAGAGAATTCTAAAAGGTTTTGTCATTTTGGTGTGAGACTTAGCAGCCGGCAGTTGCTCAAGTCCCTTCGACAAAACGGTGCAGTATTTGCCCCAGCCTTTTCACATCCCCTCCCATATTTTAATCAGTTGTCCCAGAAACCTCATCTCCGTTTCCTTTTGTAGACTGAAGAACACATTGACAGTAAAATTGATCTGTTCATTCCTGTGCTCCATTTTTTTTCAAAGACTTTATTTATTTGGAAGGTAAAATGATAAAGAGATTGTTCATCCACTGAGTTAGTCCCCAAATGCCCTAAATAGCCAGGGCAGGCCAGGATGAAACCAGGAATCTCAAAGTCCATCCAACTCTGTCACAGGAGTCCCAGCACTTAGGCCCACGTTCTCTATACTTTTCCAGGTGCCTTAACAAGGGGCTGGATCAGCCGGGCCTCAAACCAGTGCCCATACGGAATGCTGGCATTGCAGACAGAAGCCATGCATAGCACCACAGTGCAGCCCCTTTCCTACCCTCTCCTCCCTCCCACTTTTTTTCCCCTATAGAGTGTGTCTCTTTTAAGATATCATCTTTCTTACCTCTGACTCTGGCTGCCACCCAGAGGCTGTTTCATCCAATGATTACTATGTAGGACCTTTTTGGTTTTTTTTATTTCCAGCCCCCGAATTGTTTCAAAGTTAATAATTCTTCACAGATGTTGTGTAGTCCCTGGTACCAGTGGTAAATGTGGTTTAGATGGGGTAGATGTGACCGGGATCTCTTTCCAAGAAGGTGAGATGATATGAGAGACCATAAAGCAGCTGTTAATGTCCCTGTCAAAACCAGGAGGGCTACACACAGCAGTAGAAAGCCATTCTCCAGGTCCCCAAACTAACTGTCTTGATTAACATGCTGCATGGCCATCACAGGTGTAGCACATAATAGCTCTAGATGGTGTTCATAGCCAAGCCAATTAAGATCTGTCACTGGGCCAAGAACTAACCGTGTGTGCATCATAATGCCACAAGTCAAAATGAGTTCTCTAAATAATAACTGCTGGCATTTCTAGGACATCTTATGGTTAAATACACCATCCATCCTTTGTTTCATTTTCTTCTCATATACAGGGAAGGTAGCTTGGGTGAGAAACCAAAGCTAACAAAAGTTGAGCAATTAATTGATCGATTTAGAAACCTCTTATGGCAGAACACTCATGATAATCAGAAGTCCTCATAGAATTCTCTGCTATCCATATGGCAATAACTAACATTTATCTATCACTTAACAGCTCACAAAATGCTATTACATTCATTTTCTTACTACCTCTTCCCTAATAACCCTGTGAAACAGATCTTTGTTGTTCTATTTTTAGGGAAGGAAAAGGCCCAAAACCTTGGCATGCTGGCTGGAATCCTGCCTCTCATTTTCTAGTTGAGGAAGCTGTGGTTTGGGTGAGGTTCTGTCTCTTGGTCAAGTGCATAGGATTACTAAGCTTTGGAACAGGGTTTTAAACTCAGGTCTGCTAACTTCAATACTGGACTCCAACAGTACCACTCCATTCTCATTCTCTCATTCATTCATTCTCTCTCTCTCTCTCATTTTAAAGCTAAAGGAGGCAGGATACTGACTAAGCTACAAAGTCTTCTGTTGCCACAGTACCCAACTTTAAGCAACTACTGGTTTGTTGTCAATCATATTCACATTGAGTTAAGAGTAGACAGTTTATATTCTAATCTGCATATAGATCTGGCTCTTGGTCTCTGAACTTGCCGATCTCCATGGTGCTGGTGACATGAGTTTGAGTCAGCTTTTGTTGGTTTGCAGGCCACCATCCACTAGAATGGCTGTGGATGACCACAAAGGTGTGTGAGCCAATGAGGCAGGCTCTGATGTAGACAGACTGCCTACCAGAAGGAAAGAATAAGCTCTTAGCTATTCTCAGCCACAAATAATGAGTTGCAATAAATGTGGTATTCTTTGTGTCTTTGAGGGGAAGAATGAGGAGGAGTCTCTTTTGGCTCTTCTGGTGGTGGTTTCTAGGTTAATACCGAGCCCCTGAGAACAAATGACTGCCTGGCTCATGTCCCAGTACGGATGGAACACACAAGATGGTTCCCTGGTGACCCGTGTGTGGGTGGGAGTGGAATTTCACATGGTTCACTGCTGGCCAGCCAGTGCTTCCACTCACTGTTCCCTCTGAAAGCATTCCATAGTCCCAGCCTGTGTGTTCCCACTGGAGGAGGACAGAAAATGAATGCTGTGTTCCCAATAGCACAGTGAAGCTTAAGGGCCAGGTTCCTTTCATCTAAAAAGCCAACAATGATGATTTCCTCAAGAGCAAATGGCTTCCCTGGCTTCTTTGGCTGCAGAGACATAGCTGTGTCTGCTCTCCTGCTCCATGCAGAAATCTGGCACATGACTGGGACAGCCAAGCTCATCTCAACATAATCTATTTTTAAAAAGAGCCATAACTGGGAGTAGGAGGGACTATAGGATCAGCTTTAAATGCTGTTGCATTGTATTTCAGATTTCTGTTACAAAATGGAGGAAGGAAAAGGTACATTTTAGGTAACTACGTGAGTGTTTTTGAAATACCAGTGTATACTTAAATGTTTTTCTAACACTTTATAATTCCCAGACATTGAATGAATAAATCTACACTTGCCTTTGCTTAATGCAGTTGAATTGATTTCTGCCCACTGACCTGTGATTCTATCTCAGTGGGAAATAATCGATAGGTCATTTGGGCTCACTTTGGCATGTCATTGGTCCCTGCTTTAATCTTGGTAATCCCGGCTGTAAACTAGGCACTATGGAGGTGGATTGATTGGTGGCAATACTGCTCAATGATTTTGTGACTCTCATGTTTAGGCAGGTTTTAGCTCATGTTTCAGTGAAGTTGTTCCTTCTGCTTTGGCGTTTACACTTCAGTGCCTCTTTGCCTGTCTTAGATACATGAACATATTTGTGGCAAATGGAATTAAAGATAAATTTCCTTTGGTGTAAAGAAGTCTAAAACCCATGCAGAGGAAAGGTCTTCAAAAAGTTTATGAGGATATGTGCTATTAAAAATACCTATGCTTAGATTATAACATTTTTTGTATCACAGATTTAAATCCATTTTTTTCACAAACCTTTGACAGAGTTTTCATATGGAAAGGTCCGATTGGGAGGAAGCTTGGGATTGAAAGGTTTCAAACAGAATCTGAAAGGGAAATGATAAAAATGTAAAAACATGATAAGACATCAGTGTTTCAAAAATTCGGATTGAACCCGATGAGGAAAGGTGACATTTAAAACTAACATCAGAATCACTGAGCTAAAATTAATATAAATCTTCCTCTCACTTGAGATACACGCACCCCCCTTACTGTCTATTCTCTGGGAGAAAGTGTTTTACATGTATCCTAATCCTAACCGCAATATTCCTTTGGCCTTATGTGATAATTTTGTAAGTCTCAGGCAAAATTATTTATGAAAGGAACATAGGAATGCTATATATTGCCCAAGTCCTTTCACTCCAATATTTGTTAAAAACCCAATGTCAATGTGCTCTTGATTCTTAAAAAAAAAAAAAAAAAAAGGAGAAAAATCTTCCCCCACCTACCCAGCCATTCATTGCCTATCAATTATTAATTCTCGCTAATCTTCAGGTATGAAGCTATTGTTAAAGAGGGTGGAATTACATAAAGCAGATTGCTTGTTCCAATGGCATGTGCATGGCAGCCTCGGCTTGCTAAGGCTGCATTACGAAGGTGCCACCAGAGATGACCCAAACAATAGAAGTTTGTTATCTCACAGTTCTGAGAGCCAGAAGTTCAATATCCAGGAGTTGGCAGGGTTGGCTCCTGGGAGGGCTAGGAGAGAGAAACTGGCCCATCCCTCTCTCCTGGCTTCTGTTGGTTTGCTGGCAGTCTTTGGCATCTTTGGTTTAGGGATACATCCGCTCCATCTCGATCATCATGTCATGTGGTATTCTGCATGAATGCATGTCTGTCTCAGGATTCAAGGTTCACCTTTCTATAAGACCCAAGTCAGATTAGACGAGAACTTAGACTATCTCAGTGATTTTCTAGGGAAACCAGGACAGTGGCTAGCTTGATCCACTGTTCATTAGCTACACCCAAAGCTGTCCAGAGTCTTGGCAGTCCCTCCAACCTTAAGATTCAAGTACATTCCCACGCAGTGAAGAGACAGGCAGCAGCCTGCCCAAAATCACCAGATGGCATGGAGTCCTCCGTGACACTGGCATCACACACATTTTAGATTTATTGAAAAGCTTATAAAAAAATGAGATACTCTCTAGGGCAATAAAGTCCCAAATCCATCAATTTCCTGGAGTATCCAGGCACAGGCCCCCTGGCTGTTTTTGAGGTGGCTAGCCAGTAATTCTTCAAATGGTTTCTTCTGACACACACACCACATTTTCTTTCTTAACAAAGTGAAGACTTGATTTCTGCGGAGTCCATTACACAGATTGGCCCCTGAGGTAATGGCAAGAGGAGAATCTAATGGGTTCCACTAAGGAAATCCCATTTGCTCCATGAAGACTCAACAGTGAGGAGTGTTCCTGAACAAGTCTCTGTTTACCTAAACCTAAACACAAATAGCATTCAATCCACCTCTTCCTCTTTGGAAACTAGGCTGGTATTGATTGTAGAACTATCGAATATTTTTCAGCTCCATTTTGCTTTTAAAAGAACTGAGGATGACACAGAAAGTATATTAACTATGACATGATAAATAAACTCAGCTAGATGCCCTGAAATCATGGACTGTGAGTAGTGAAATCCAGCTTCCTGGTGCAGGCATGAGTGGCCACTCTAACAAGCCTGATGCTTGGTGATCTGGTCCTTGCTAAAAGCTAGCACTCGTTGTTGTTGCCCTGGCTGTAGAGTCTAACCTGCCCTCTAGAGGCATGGGGGTGTAAGAACTACCAAGGTGTCAGAGGATGTTGGCTGCCTGCAGGGACATTATGCATGCTGTCACCCCACCCTTCTCCCTTCTGCCACCCCCACAGTTTCCAATTTAGGATTCTATGTACATTTTTAAGACGTACAAGAAAAGAATTGGCAAGATAGAAAAGCCAGTTTCATTAGAGGTGAAGGCATGGTGTGAATATTAAATGCGTCTCTATTCTGTCCTCAGTGTCATGAAGACGTACACTTAGAAGAAGGTTGCCCGCTAGGTTTGAACCTTGCATACAGAGTAAGCTTCGTTCCGCTTAACTGTGTGCTTTCAGAATCAGTCTGGTGACCATAGACATTCCCAGAGAATCTCTTAGAATGAAGAAGCCCAGATCCTGATCCTCGGAACTGGGGTGGGCTCAGGAATCTGTATTTTTGCCATGTCCGTTTAGGATTTGTGGCCTTCATGGCCTGTGACATGTACTTGGAACAGTGGCTGTTCTCTCCTGATCATCTTTCTTGGAGAATACCAGTCTGTTTATTATGATCCTATCACTGTTCCTTTAAATGGACTGCACTCCCATGTGTGCCGCTGGAGGAAAAAAAAAACACAGTAAAATCAAACAGTATAAGTAAGAACCATTAATTTTACATCATCGAAGTGGACTTGCCATAAATGTGTTAATGGAAACTCATCTAGAACTTTTTATCTTTGTGTATGTTTGTGTGTAATCTTTGTCATTTAAAGTGTTCTTTTATCTAGTCAGGCGCAGTTTCATGGAAGAGAAAGGGAAAGATGTGGTTTCCACGAGACCATTGTCTTTCAGAGATGAAAGTTTTCCCTCCTCGAGCTCTGTGATTCAAGGGCTCTTCCTCTTGACATCAACAGGGGCATCTGGACGTGTTCCTTTCCTTTGCCCAGTCCTGGCACTTCGTGCTCCCATCACGTCAAAGTCTCTTTGGGCTTGTGGTCCCTTAGGAGTTATCCCTTCTGACCAATGTCCTTCCCACCGCTACCCATCGCCCTCTGTCCAAGCTGACTTTCTTTAATGCTTAATGTGGGATTCTTTCTTCAGAGACCTATCATGCTTTCTCTATGTTCAATTTTAAGTGAACTTCCTAATTTGTAGTGCTTTGTACTGATCTTAATACATACTTTGTTATCAAATTCTAGTACCCTAGAAGTATCTTGGTACACATTTTTTTAATAGTTGCTTCTGCTTGTCTGTCACCCACAGTGATATCCTTCAGGAGCAGGAACTATCACATGTATTCTTGTCATTAATTTCTAACAGTTTCTCAATGAATATTTCAATTATTTTACCTAATTTGTCAATTTTATGAAAAAAAAATCTGCATAATTATTTCAGTGCTTTCCAGTATAAGCAGAATGAAGAGCCTTGAAACTGGTATTAGATTGCCAGGGGTCACCATAACTCAGCAGGGGGTTGGGCTTCCATGGGGAGATGGAAATCAATAAAATCATTTAGGTAGCAAAGTCAAAGCAAGAAATTTCTGTTGAAATGGTGAAGAACAGCCTTCTTCATAGACTGTTGGAGCTGTTACTTTCTGGGTTGAGTATTACTTCCTTCAAGGGGCAATAACTAAAAGGAATTAGGGATTGTCTTCTCTCTCCTTACACAGTGGTTATCATTGGTTGTCATGGCAACTATAAACTGTCATGGTGTGCAGGGAGTGGGAGTTGTGAATTGTTACTGCACTAATGTACCACAAATAGGGTATGATGAGGCTAGAGACCAGGAAGCTGTTAATGTGGCTGCCATGTTGGATTCAACCAATTTGAGCCAGTTTCATTGCCTGACTCTTGGGTTTTTTTGTTTTGTTTAGTCACTTTCTGGTGGGCAGAACTGGGGCTTGTCACATCCTCTCTCAATATTCCTATATTATTACTTACTTACTTACTTGAAAAGCAGAGTTAGCAGAAAATGAACCATCCACTTGTTCACTCCCCTGGTGCTTCCAATAGCTGATGTTTGGACAGGCTGAAGCCAGGAGCCTAGAGCCTCATCCAGGTCTCTTGCCTGGGTAGCAAGGGCTCCAGTACTTGGACCATCCATGGCTGCCTCCTCAGGAACATTTTCAGGGTGTTGGATTGTAAGTGGAGCATCTGGTACTCAAGCTAGTGCTCATCTGTGATGCCAACAGCTCAGTAGGCATCTCAACCCATTGTTCCATGGTGTTTCCCACCCCAAACCACCACTCCCCACCCCTGCCCCCAAACAGAACTTTAAGGTTGCGTAAGAGGTTGCTCTTGTCTCATGAAGACTATGACTGTTGGTTATTTGACGTACAAAAGTGGGAACTAAGCATAGGCAAGTTAGCTGAGAGATGCTCAACTGTCATGTCTTTGGCACTCTGCAGCATATAATGGGAAATAAAGATTTGAAAGTATTTCTTCTTTCAGGAACCCCTAGTTAGGTGCATAAAGAGTTCCCTGTGTGAAATCTAGGTGCAATATATTTAGTGCCACATCAGGTAATACAGAAAAGATGATTTTCAAGTTATTTTTAGCTCAGCTTTTCTGTGACTCTAAGGTTTTTATAGCATCTACCCACATTAACTACTCTGATGTGTCTTCTAAATGAGTTAAGGATCATTTGCTGAAGATCTGTGCACCTTCAAGGTCAAACATAGTCCGAAAATTTTAAGAAATGGAGATACCAATAAATACTTTTCCATTTTTAAATTACTTGATACTTTTCCATTTTTAAATTACTTGATTCAACTAAAAAAATGCTTGTATGCTTAATGGACATTGAGGAATGATGTATCACATTAGGGGATATGACAGCTCCGTGAGAAAGTGGCGGGGAAGGGAATGACGGTGCAGCCGATAAAGCCACTAATAGCCTGGGGAAAGCAGCAGCCAGTGACCCCAGTGTTTGGGTTCCTGCCACCATGTGAAAAACCCAAGAGATGTTTCAACTTCGGTGTGACCCAGCACTGGCCGTTATGGCCATCTGATAAAAGCAGCAGATAAAAGATCTCTCTCTTTGTGTTTCTTTGTGTGTGTGTGTGTGTGTGTGTGTGTGTGTGTGTGTGTGTGTGTGTGTGTGTAACTCTGATTTTTAAAATAAAATATATTTTTAAAACGTGTTAAAGTGGTAAAACAAAGAATTAAGGGACATAGATAAATGAGTACAGACTTAATAGTTATTATGTTTAATTCAAATCCCCAGCTCATCTGTAAACCTGCCAGGCCACCTTCCATTAATTCTAAAGAAATGTGTTGAATCATGCTATGCGTAAGGCAATGTGCTAAGTTCTGAAGAGGTGAAAGTAAATATTCCCTTTGGTCTTGGAGAGCTCCAGCGATTTTCATTAGTTTCTTCCTGTGCAATGGGGAGGAGGGGAACAACAATATTTGCTTGGAATTTTATAGAAAAGATGAAGTATATTATGTGTAAAAGTGCCCAGAACAAGGTTTAGCATAAATACTTCATAAATGTCACTAGAAGATACAGCTTCGGTAGTTTTAAGCAGGACACATCAGTGGACAGAAGATGCAGCAAATGTTAATTGACCCACTAGCTTTTTTTTTCCCCGAAGGCAAAAGAGTCACATGGACAGAAACAGAATCAAACAGGAACATCTTTCATACATTGGTTTGCTCCCCAAATGACTGCAAGAGCCAGTGCTAAGCCAGGCTGAAGTCAGGAATTGGAGCTCCATCTGGGTCTCCCAGGTGGATAGCAGTAACCCAAGTACATTGGTCTTCATCTTCTGCTTCCCAGGAGCATTGGTGCTAAACTTGATGGGAAGCAGAGGTTGGCACATCCTGGGCACCGATTGAACCTGCTGTATCACAATACCTGTTCTCTCCATTCTCCACCCCAATAACTGTTGAGTACTCGGGATTTGGCTGGTCCAAATTAAAACATAAACCAGAAGCTGTAGACTTAGTGTAAAAAAAAATCAAAATGGTATGTTTTTCTATTGCTTGTTGTAATATTTTCAATATATTTGTTTACATAAAAGTTATTGTGAGATTAACTTTGCCTTTTTTACTTAAAATTTTGAGAATTACATATTGGCTTATATCACTTTTATTATACAATGCTAGACCAGGGAATAAAAGTAAGTTCTTAATTCTAAAAAGAACCAGGGAAGAGGCCAAACTGACCAGAATTGCACATCTGAAAGTAATGAGTAAGCATAAATAAAACAGAAGGCTACAATTCTGGTCTCATACCCTCATGGCAATATTAATGGCTATTAGCAGATTATGCCAGAGCATTCTAATCCCCTCTAATTCATGAGCCACTTGTGGAATGTTCCTATACACACAACTTGGAAAATAAGTGACCCTGGGCTGGGAGAAGCAGACAGGGACATCTTTACAGGACAGTGCTAGGATTTTGCTAGGATGTGCATCTCCATTTAAACTTAAACCTATTGGGCTGGAGGTCAGCATGCCTCTTTCCTGTCTGACCTCAGGAAGTTCATTTGATCTCTCTGCACAGAACTGTACTTATTTATAAAGTGATGCTGACAATAATAGCTACATCATAAGATTGAAAGAAGAGACCTGGCCACCATGTAGTCAGGACAATTGTTAAGCTATTGATGCCATCTGTGTGTTTGATGTAATGCTGTCTCTGTTCTATCTTTTTCAAAAGATTGACTTTTTTATTTGAAAATCAGAGTTTCACAGGGTAAGAGGCAGAGGTCGTCTATCTCTGGTTCACTTCCCAAATGGCTGCAACAGCCAGGGCTCGGCCCGCCAAAGCCAGAAGCCAAGAGTTTGTTCTGGGTCTCCCACATGGGCAGCAGAGGCCCAGGTATTTGGGGCGATCTTCTCCCGTGTTCCCAGATCATTAGCAGACAGATTAGAAGTGGAGCCGCCAAGAGTTGAATCAGTGCCCATATAAAATGTCATTCTCACAGGTGGGTAACTCTACCTGCTACTCCAAGACACTGGCCACTAATTTGGTTCTAGAAAAGTCTTGGCACATATCTGGCATTCAATAAGTTCTTGTCAAATGAATGAGACGGCTCATCATCCTCAAAACAAGTAGTGATTCATCAAACTCACAAAATGCTAGTGTTGTGTTATTCACTAGGGTAGTATTTCTGAGGACTGTAGGCCATGTCCCTGAATGTGGTTCTGGGTCCTATAAGAGCAGTTGCAGCTGCTGAGAAAGGGCCAGTCTTAGAACTAAATTGTCTCCTTTTTTGGCAAGTGTCCCTCAGTGATACCTCCATCCTCAAGCCACTCCATAGCTATGACAGCAATGTCTGTGGTTTTCTGTTCTAATCCTTTCCATTTTCCCATTATACCCAAGGAAGCTCCGCTTTTCTTCCCCAATTTAATAGTTTAAACCCTTCTTCCATTTATAGTCTCTCTTATAGTTAATCGAACCTTGCAGTGTTGTGTTAGCTTTTCATATGCGCTCTAAGCCCAAGGTGAGGCATCTGGGATTATTGTGTAATAACTTGGGCTCATTTCTGGTCACTATATACCATCCCCTTTCGTTCTGCAAATCCCCCCAGGGTTTGCTTTCTCTTTGTGATGGAAGGAGAAAGGCACTGTAAAGGGATTCTCTGGGAGGAGGCTATTTGCCAAGATTTATTATCCCACACTCATCAGTATTAAGCTGGATTTGACAACTCATAGCCTAGGATTTACATGATCTAAACCCTTCTTCATTTGGCAACTTGGTTTTACCCATTATTTATTGTGCTACCCACGTTATTTTCATCAGCACACTTGGAGGCTTGGCCTGCAGTGTCTTCACAGCCAAGTGATTTATATTAATAATAAAAAAGATAGGGGTTCCCAGCGATGGAATCTGAGCAATGCCCCTGCTCCTTTTCCTCTCATCTGGCTCAGTTCATCTTCTATACATTAACCTTGACCCTCTTAATTCTGCCAGGAAAATTCATCCTCAGCTTCCTTCTGGGCCCTGGAAAGAAAAGCCATTGACAAGGGAATGGGTACAGAGAAAAGAGAAAGTGATCTAATTCCAGCAGTGGGCATCAGTCATGACATGGAAAGTGCCGTGAAACTGTGCACACGTTATAGGATCCCACTGTCACAACAGCACTTAGAGGCAACACTGACTTTATCCCATCCAATGTCAGTAGTAAAGAGATGTGCTCCATTTCAGTATAACTCAAACAGGCAGAGCGAGAGAAGGAAGCATTGGGGTGTTGGGGTCAGGGTTCTAGGGCGGGGCCAGGATAAAGGGGGAATTATTGGCACTTAGTGTGTAATGTCAGTTCAGAATGTGAGTTTTGCCATCCAACAAATCTGGAAAGACACTCCAGTTCTTTAATAGAATTACTGTGGGACTGAGGAAAGGATGAGTCTATGCCTCAATTTCCTCCCTATCCATACAATGAGAATCATGAGTGAGACACAATTTCTCCATTTGTGAAAACAGGGTGTTAAATAGCTTCTAACTCTTCCATACAATGACCCTATAAATAGTATATGTGAAACCCTCAAAACAATTTCTGGTAAATGTTCAATAAATACTAGTTGTTCTTATTAGTGCTGCTGCTATCATCATCATTGCTAACTTTAATAGTCTCGGGATTCAAACTAGAATTTAATAATCAAGATTGATGAAAGCCTTGAGGTAAGGTCCTGGCTAGAAATCACCAGTGGTAGCAGAGGCTTCCTATAGCATTATAGGTAACTAATAGTTGTATGTGTTTCCAAGTTTATAAAGTTCATATGGGAATTCGGTGTCATTTTCTCTAACCTCAACTAGTAAATAAACTTTATTAGACCACAGGCCTCATGCTAGTGCCACAATGTTTGTGGGTAGGCTCTTAGTGTTAAACTTAGAATTCATTTATTTAGTGTTAGAGATTTTGTTCACTTACTTAAAAGTTGGGCCATGGATAGCTCTGATGCAGAGGGCTTCTACTCTATTAAAATTAAACAAATGTCCCATCCCACACTCAGCTGATGGCATATTCTGCAAAAGAAAAAAAAATGCAAGGTTTTAATTTATTTTATTTGAAAGGCAGAGAGAAAGAGAAGCTTCTGTCCACTGGTTCATTCCCCAAATGACTGCTATAGCTAGAGCAGCGTCAGGCCAAAGACTCGAGTCTGGGATCCACTGTGTCTTCCAGAATGTGGATGGCAGGCAGTTGGAATGAAAATGAAGGTGGGACTCTACCAAACCTTCCAGGATGGGATGTGGGTGTGGCAAGTGGTAGCTTGCCAACACTGCATTATGATGATTTTTTTTTGCTTTAAAATGTTCTCATTTTCATTATTTTGAAAGGAATACTGACAGATATTCTATTCATTCCCCAAATGGCTGCAACCACCAAGAGTGAGCCATGATAAAGCCAGGGACCTTTTACTCTATACAGTTCTCCCATGTGGTTGGCAGGGACTTCAAGTAATGGAGTCACACAACTGTCTCTGAGAACATAGATTGACCATGCACTCCAGTATGGGATATGATTATACCGAGTGGGAGCTTACCCAGCTGAGCCACAACACCAGTCCCTTTTGTTCATTTACTTTAAGGATTTTTATATATATAAGTCCTTATATATATATATATATATATAAGGATATATATATATAAGGATTATATATATAAGGATATATATATATATACATAGAGTATATATATAGATTTGTTGCTGTTGAAAAGAAGAGTGACAAAGAGAACTCCCATCCACTGGTTCACTTACTTCCCCAGATGGCTGCAGCAGTCAGAGCATGAACAGACCAAACCCAGGAACCTGAAACTCCACCTGGGTCTCTCATGTGCATTGCAGGGACCTAAACCCATGAGCCATCACTTACTGCCTGTACAAGGTATGTTAGCAAGGATCTTGATTAGAGGTGAAGCCAGGACTGAGCCCACATACTCTGATATGGGATGTGGGCATCTCACACATCTCATGATATACCCAGCTCTGCAGAAATATTTCTGTCAACACTGACCCCAAAAACCAGGGCTTTTGCCATTGGTTTTTGACCAGTGTTTTGGAAACACAAAACAAATTTGCATACTCTACTACATTTCCATGTGACTTGTATTATGTGCTTCTTTAATATTGAGAGTTGGTGTGAGACTGTAGCTTGTAGAAACAGTGCCTCCACTTAGTTGCATTTGTAAAAGACATGAGACTAAGAGTTTATCAGGGCCCAGCAATCCAAATTGGATTCAAAATTTCTCCCATAGTCTACATGAATCGAATACAAGTAATTTTTGCAAGGAGTATGTTTTGGTAATGCTTGAGCAACTCAGAGCATGGATTTCAGCACACCTTTGCCTGGCTAACGTGGCACAGTCAAGGATGGGCTTCTGCTTTAGCTATTGTGTGCTATCAGGCAAATTCTCTAAGCTGTCTTAGCCTGGAGTTAGCCTTAAACTAGGTATACCAGGAGAATCTCTACCCTGTCTTAGCTTTACACTATGGATAGAGGTAGAGACAATCTCAGTATTATTTGAGGATTGAATGAAAGAGTACATAGAGTTGTGATTGGATCCCTGTTTGAAATATTCAAATTATTATTAACATTTTTATTAGCTTGTTCCTACATTTCTTGTATTCAATAAATTTTATGGATGTTGTTTGTGTTGGAGATTATAATGTGGTAGTGATGGCTTTCTTACTGCTGTTATTGCTTATGCAAATAAGGATAAATTTTAATTTTGTCGTTTTATGCCAAGCTTTCTCTTTCTTCATACTCCTCAGTAAAGATGCCCTTGATTTCTGATTCCAAGGCCATAGTTGCTGAAAATTTCGAATCATACCTTCTTTCTATTTTTGCCCGTCCTCCCCTCCCATTAGCTGTCACTTGGTTTCCATTTGTGCTGTGAAGAAAGTCATTTCTGTGTGTTTGGAACTGAAAGCCTGAGGCATTGGATAGAATATTACCACGTAGTGATGCTGCCGCATTGTAAGCGAAGACTTTGCAAACATTGGTATGAGTCTATAGTAGAAATCCTTTTGCTCTCTTGTGGATAAAAAGATATTGAAATTCCATTTCTCATACTCAGCTCTATGCTGAGTGACTTACCTTTGACCTTTGACCATAAATGAGAAACCGAATCCTGAGTGATGATTTCAGCTGACTTCTCTCGGGGAGGATCTCATGAGTCAGCGCCAGGGACCTTGCCAAGAAGCCCGAGTCGTAAATATCCATACAGTCCACCCTGGATTCTCACAGAGATTGTTTCTAAGTAGTGAATAGGGAAGGAGACTTTGTACCTTATCATGAGCATCAAGTCAGTTTTAGTTCATGGTTCTAACTTTGAGATAAACAAGAAAAACTATAACAAGATTGAGCAAGTGGTTTGACACCATTAAGCGATAATAAAATTCTCTTAGAAGAAAAACAAAACAAAACAAAAAATCTCATGGACACACCCATTCTGTTTTTAAAAATTGATTATTTGACAGAGGGAAAGGCAGAGCAGATAACAAGAGGGAGTTCAGTCTTACATCCACTTTGTCATTCCCCAAATGATCACAACAGCTGTGAGGCCCAGCTGAAGCCAGGAGCCCAGTATTTCCTCTGGGTCCCCCACACGGGTGGCAAGGGCCCAGCTGCTTGGCCCATCCTTCCCTGCTTTCCCAGGTGCATTAGCAGAAAACTAGATTGCCAGCATTTCGAGATAGGATGCCTGCATCGCAAGTGGAGGCTTCACCTGCAGCACTCAAGTACAGCCCCATGCCCACGTTGTCTTCTTCTTCTAGCAGATGTTAAAGGCTTAGCAGATGCTTAGAATTGTGCAAACACCCTTATTTGAATTATCTCATTTCATCCACTTATTCTATGAAAAAAGGTATTTTCTGCACTGCTTTATAGAGGAGAAAAGTGAGAATGGGGGCAATTAATTTGAAGCAGATGCCTCTGGCTTCAAATCTGATCTATTCAGGACTTAGTTAAACTCTTGGGGATATCAAGGGGAGGGGAGACAAATACACAAAAATTTAAGTTGGTCTATACATGAGGAGTTGATGATCTAACCACAGATGTAGCACAGTACAGTCAAGATTCCTGGCCAAATAATTCTAATTCTCTGCCTAGTACTGTAAACCAAAAGTCAGCAGTCTGCATGAGATCTTTAAAAAGCTCCACCAGCAGAGTTGTATTCCTGAGGCTACACCAGACATCAGGCCATTTATGGTCCTGCAGATTCTACAGTCATTTTCAGTGATAGTAATGGGCAATAATTGTATGCATAGCTGAAATGCCCTACTGTGATCTTCACCATTTTGGCTTGCTTGGAGTTCAGTCTGCCATCAGAGATGTCTTCATGATATGTGTCATATTTATTCATGAAGAAAATGGCCATGTGTGGTCGTTGCATTGACTAATAAAGAGGAGATGAGAGGAGCAGAGTAGAGGTGTACCACCTGTAATTCCATTGGAGAGACACATCTTATTGACATTTTTCTCATCTTTACAGAGCACCATCCCTGAGACCTGTTCTCTTTAGGAGAATAAACAGACAACTTTATACTTTTGTTGCTTAAAAAAATGGTCATTTCTTTTATAACTAAGTAAGTGGAAAATTTTCAAGGTATTCTACTCATGGGAGTCACATGATGGAATGGGTCAAGTTGGTAATGAAGCCATTTTTCACCCTCTGACTCTGTGCTCTAGTTGGCAAGTCACTCAGCAGTGTCTCTGTCCCCTGCCCTTGTTTCCCTTGGGGGAAATCATCACATCAACAACTGAGTTATTTGGTGATATTTGAAATTATATGTGTTTGGTACAGGAATCTGGGAAACAAGAGGCAAAAGGAAAATTAAAAATTAAAAATTTCAAGGGCAGGTGCTTGGCGCAGCAGGTAGGGCACAGCTTGGGATGCCCAGAACTGGTATCAGAGTGCCTGAACTCCACTCCTCGCTCTGCTTCCCACTCCATTTTCCTACTGATGTGCATCTGGGAGAGCTACAGGTGAGAGTTCATGTATGTGGGTTCCCACCACACACACAGAATATCTGGATTCAGTTTCCAGTTCCTGGTATCAGTCTAATTCAGACCTTGCCGCTCACAACATTTTGGAGTAAATCAGTGGGTGCATGATCTCTGCCTCTGTCTCTCTACTTTTCGAATAAATAAAAGTTAAATTGAGAACGTTTAAAAAGAAACTTCAGGCACATAGAGACAGATACCACATGACCTCAGACATAGAAACTAAAAAACATCAGACTCAGAAATCGAGAGCTAGTAGGAGCAAAGACTGAGCAGTTGTTTAAAGAACAAGTTTCACTTAGACATAAGAAATAAGTCTTGGAGCTCTATCATCCAAATATATAGCATTGTGGCTATGATTAATATATATTTAAAACGTGCTGAAAGAGTGGAAATGTTACCACCACCAAAAAAATGACAAAAATAGGATGATACCTTGCTTTAATGTAATCATTCCACAATACAAGTCTGTATCAAAGCTTCGTTGCACCAATAAATGTATACAATTATTGCCCATTAAAAATAAAATTTTGGGAATTAGTGGTCTCCCAGTGGTTAATATATATTGAAATACATGGATTCAAATCCTACCTCTGGCTCCTGACTTAAGTAAGTTGCCTAGCCTTGCTAGGTCTCAACTTCTGTATATGCCAGGTAAAACAAACTCATAAATTTGCTGTGAGGATCAAATGAGTACATGTCTACTTGGTGCTTGGGAAAATATGAGTAATTCAGTACATGTCGGTAGCTGGCACTGTTGTTAGTAATTGGGAGGGAAGGAGGGAGGTGTGTGTGCGCATGCCTGCCTGCCAGTGTGCACATGCTTATACTCAGCTTTATCCCCCCTCTATGTGATCCTAAAAGAATCTCTTCTAGACTTTCAAAAGTCAAAAATTTGGTTTGGTGTAAATGCTCTGAGTTCACTTGTTGTCTCAGATTATCTAAAAATTCCACATTTATTCCTGTTGGTTGTTCCCCCACCTTTGGTCCCTAAGATTATTTGAAACTATCAGGTGCGTCTTTAGTGGTGGAGAAATAGTCTTCCTTCCAGGGTACCTGCTGTTTTGCTCCTTCCCTCTCACATGTCTTCCTCCATTAACCCCTTAATTCCTCCAAAACAGAGAAAGAGCAGGGGGCGCAGAGCAGGAGAGAGCTGGAGAACTGGCCCTTATTGCTGAGACCCCTGTGTTTCTAGCTAACCCAAGCCTCCAACTGCATCTGTGAGCTTGAGAATAGAGATCTCATGCTGCAAAGTTACCTTTCTTGCCATCATTTCAATGCCCCTGTGTGTTGTGTTGATGGAATGAAACAGCCCTGAACAATGCAGGCACAGGTAGAATGGAGGAAGGGTAGCTAAGTGACGTACTGACAAGTTTTGTGTTAGCAAATGCAGGATGCTGTGGAAATCTCAGGAAGCTATTGGACTATTTCTTGGGTGAAAAAAAGGCCAGTTGTTTAGCTTCAGGAGCAACCAGAAGCTCTGCTTAATAAAATACAAATGAGATGCAGTAGTATGAGATTGCAGAATTCCCATTCTGTGTGATCTGTATGAGGGTATTTCAAAAAGTTTATGGAAAAATAATGGAAATTGTTTGAGGTAGACATTTTGGCTTGCGACTGAAGACAGTAGGTGTGATGTTGGCATAGCATTTCCTGAATGTCTCTGGCTCCTGACTCTAGCTTCCTGCAAATGTGCACCCTTGGAGGCAGTTGGTGATGACCCACAGAGTTGGATCCCTGCCACCCACAAGGGAGATTCCAAAGAGGTCCAGGTTCCTGGTTGCAACCTGTCCTAGCCCGAGTCATTTCTTTCTCCCTCTATCTTTGAAATACAGTAAAAATGAATATAAAAGTTCATTTTGGAGCAAAACGTTTTGACATTTCTGCATAGTTTTTTGGGTAATGCATGTTTTTTCAATGAGCTTGTTGAGCGTCCCTGATGTTCTCTGTGCTAAAAAGAGGGCAGTACATTAAAAATCAGGGTATTTCTTGTCACTCAGTGTTGATCATCCTTTACCACCTTCCTCAGGTAGAAGGTTCAAGTTCATTGCCACCTGAGGCGAGATTTCCAACATTGAGATGCATTTATGCATGCTCTTGTTTTCAGACACCTTCGTCTGTTCCCTGTGACTAGTTAGTTTTTCTGAAATAGTGTTTGCCTCCTCCCATCTTTTCTGACAGTGCACTGGCTGGAAGATACAGTTTCTTCATGCTGTGTTTCTGCTTTCCATTTTCCTGATAAAATGGTATCACTGCAGAGGAAATCAATTCTAAACTTCCATATATTTAGCATGAAAGCCATAAGAAGCATTAATTCACTCCAGAAAGAGTGAGATACAGTCAAGTATTCAAAGGCAGAATCACCATGGAAACTGTTTTCTTGAGATTCTGCGCTCTCCAGGCTCCAGGCATGACTAAGAAAGAAACGCCAAAGGAAGACAGCAAATGTCTTGCCCTTTCTGTTGTCACTACAAATGCTGCAGAGGCATTTCTATGAATTATTAATTGCATGAAGAGAGGTATATATGACTTAGAATTACTAAGCTGTTGTCTTTTAAATGAGTGTGCAAAAACACAGGGAGCACTTGTTTCTTTGTGTTCTCTTTTCCTAACTGTCAAAATGCTATTGAGCAATCAAAGAGCTATCCTAAGGTGAAAAAGTTTGAAGGGAAGTGCCAGGGATTACAATGATTAAAGAACAATGTGAACTGGAACTAAAATAAAAAGCTTTTGCCTGTAACTCCCAGGTACACTTGCCTTTGTAGACCATTTCAAGATGACTAGGGCTTCAGCATTTTTTCAAAGATATTAAATATGTAATGATCAGAGGCCGGCTCTCTCCTTTGGGACCATGTTAATGGGATGTGGTTGAATTTCCCTAAGGAATTTCTTAGGGATTAAATCCACTCTGTGGCTGTGTGCACACGAGTGCAGCTCAATGTGAGCCCACTTTTCTTTTTGCCTTTTGGATTTCCTTCACTGACATCATACATGTGTATTAAATAATTCTAACAACTAGGTCTTCCATATGCTACCTTTTTTCTGTAAGTCCAGCACTATGCTGAACCCTTTACATGAGAACATTTAGAGTGCAGGCTAGGGACCCTGGCGTGAAAGTTTAACAACTAGGCTCCTCACCTTGAACGAGCAGGGATCCCATATGGCCACCAGTTCTAATTCCGATTCGAAGCTAGAGATTAGCTATAAGAAGAATATAGGAAGTTTACACTATCTGATGGATGTTGGGCCTCGTGTGCACCACATCCATAAACTGAAGATGCAGAGATAATGAATATATGCTTTCCCAGTGAGGACACCCACAGTTATGTTCCATATTATAAATGCTGTAATCGGAAGAAGGGCAGATTGTCCTTAAAATGGGCACATAACCCAGAAAAGAAAGTCAAAGGAGGCTTCCTAGAAGACATGTCTGGCCTGAAGACTGGGAATAGAGGGGGATTCCTTGAATCTAGGGGAAGAGGATTAAGGTGTGATGGCTTCAGCACGAGAGGGGGCACAAAGGACGTGTTCATGCTCAGGTTGTGACAAGGAGCAGAAAAGTGGAAGAAAACAGGAGGTTGTTCAAACACTAGAAGTAAGTGACCAGAATCTATCACTTATCTTCTGCAGAAGTCACCATTTTCTGGTTTCTTCCACAGCAAGCTACCAGGGACACCTGATTGCGCAACAGTCTGCAGCCATTGTTCAGAAAAAACACCAGATATCCAGTATCATAGGCTGTTGTAACATTGTTTGTATTAGAGGCAGCCAGCCGGTTGTCAGTCATTTTTCTTTGAACTTGAGCAAGACAAAGATTTCCAGCGTCTTTTACCTGCCTTTTGAAGATGAAGCTGTTTTCATACTCTATACTTTGTGTCTCTGAAGTGAGCTGGGCTAGGTAAAGCCATCAGACCAAGTCCTCTTCTGACTTCCAAGCCTGTCCTGGTACTCTGCAGTTCTCAATACCCTGCTTCTTTCCCCTCTGAGGAGCTCACTCAGTAAACCAAAAGGGAGGGCCTTTACAGCGCATTTGGACTCAATAAAGTCCTTGCCCTTTAACTCCCTCTCCTTGGGGCTTCAGTAGGTTCCTTAATGTTTCCAAACTTCCGCTTTCTTGCCTGGAAATAATAATATCCACTACCCAATATGTGGGTGTAGATTAAATTATAATGAGTAACATTTCTAGGAGAGTGCCTAACATGTGGATCTTCAATACATGGTATCTGGAGGGTGGGTGAAGAGGAGTAGTTATGAGTGAAGACCATCATAACACTGTCTGTGTTAGAACAGAACACAGACTCTGCCATAGGCTAGCTGGGTAATACTGGGCAAGTCCCTTGAGTTCCAGGTGCCTGAAGGCTCTCATGTATAAAATGGGAGTGGTAACAATAGCATCTACCATGTGGTTCTGTTGTGAGAGATGAGCAAGTTAATATATCCAAGTGCTTTAGACTCTGCCTGGTGTGTGTACATGTCTGCATGTACATTATTAGTGCTCATATAAACTGTAATAATTACTTTTGCATATTCCTAGATCTTACTGTGAAAATAGGAGAGCAATACCTGCCCATTCAGCAGAGTTGTTGCCAGGAGTAGCTAATGGAGAGGGGCATGTGGCCCAGTGCCAGGCACACAGTGCGCCTCCGATAAATGCTTGTTGGATGCATGGAGCAAAGTGCTTCTCTCTAAATGTTTTCAGTAAATGTTTCATCTAAATGATGAGTAGAAGCTTCCACTTGGAAGGTGATGCCAAAGAAGTTCCCAGGGTGGCAGCCCTGGCCTGGGCCTGGTGGATTCTGATTATGTTGAACACAGCAAATGCAGATACATCTATGTGGTGCCATTGGGCCTGTGCCAATGAGTAGCAAACCTGAGTTCATATTGGGGGCATGCCAGGAGCCAGATTTTGACAACAAAGAAAGCCCTACCTGTTTCTAGCACTGACTCTCCCTCCTGCATATTTTGGGTGGATTTTCTTACCTCTGAAAGAGCTTCTGGGTGTTTTGCAAAAATCAGGCCCCAGATGTTTAAAAGATTTTTCAGACAAGGTAATCAGTCCATTTGGTGACCACATGCTGTCTGAAAATCTTCCTGCTACAGCACTGTGAGTCTCTCAATCCATCAGAAACACTAATTAATTAAATCTACTCAACCATGGGTGATACAGAAAATGAAACAGTGAAAAACAAGTACATTTCTAGTGGGATCATATTAGAGATAGTGCAAAATAACCACGTGGGAAGTGAAAGTCAAGTTGTGTGATATTTTCCAAACCTTTACCAAATCTGAGGTGGTTGTTCTCCCCAAATCAAGGCTGTTTTAGTGGGCAAGTTGACTTTCAAGAAATCAATTATAGTTTCTCTGAGACATGTTCTAAAGTGGTCGTATTTACTTCTGTTTGCATGGAGAGTGGAAATGCCCCTTATTTTCATGTCATAGGGGATCCTCAGAGATGGGATGCATAGGAGGATATGAACTGTGCATAAGCCCAGAGCTTCCCAGTAGTGTTCAGGAATTAGATTCATTTCCAAAGAGTGAGACATTGCTTTACTACCCATTAGGGGATGCCACCTGAGTTGAAGGCCATCACCTTAAACTAACCTAATCTAAACTAAACTAATCTAGTTGGGCTAATCTTTTAAACATCTGGGTCCTGATTTTTCCAAAACATCCAGAGGCTCTTTCAGAGGTAAGAAAATCCACCCAAAATATGCAGGAGAGAGAGTCGGTGCTAAAACGGGTAGGGCTTTCTTTGTTGTCAAAATCTGGCTCCTGGCATGCTCTCAATATGAACTCAGGTTTGCTACTCATTGGCACAGGTCCAATGGCACCACATAGATGTATCTGCGTTTGCTGTGTTCAACATACTAGAACCCCAGTGCTAAGAGGAACAGAATTTGGTACTTAATATATGCCCACAATTTTTTAAATGTATGAATTGAATGCTTATTTTTTTAATTATAAAGATGTATGTATTTGCTTGAAAGGCATAGCTAGAGAGGGTGAGAGAGGGATCTTTCTTCCACCAGATCACTCCAGAAATGCCTGCAACAGCTAGGATTGGGCTATTCCAAAACCAGGAGTTTTTTCCAAGTCTCTCCTCGTCGATGCAGAGGCCCAAGAGCTGGAGCCAGGTTTCACTGCTTTCCCAGGCACATTAGCAGGGAGCTGGATTTGAAGTGGAGCCTATATGGGATGCTAGTACCACAGGTGGTGACTTTACCTATTATGCAAGAGTATAGGTCCCAAACTTCTTACAGAATTTCTGGATCTTTTATCTGCCCATGTGAACCCCCAAGATGGAGAATAACAGATGAGCTGTTTTCCCAAGTGTCCCGCAGCCCAGGAGCAGCATCTTCAGGAACTGATAATCCAGACTATTTGATCTTAGCCAAAAGATCAAGAAATGATACTGATAATTCAGATTACATTTTAGAGAACTCAGACCTGTATTTGAGCTTAGCCAAAAGATCAAGAAGTGATAAGAACATCATTGTAAAACTTGTTGTAAAACACCCCTATTTTTTTCTCACCTATCTTCTACTATCAGTCTAGAACTGGAGATAATTCAGGTTGGATAGCTAGTGATGTTACGGGATCACCTACTGAGAAACTGTTCTGGAGTGTGCTTGACTCCATGGAGAGGCCAGCTTATGGCCATGTCAGTGAGGGTGCTTCCTCCTGGCTGCTTTGCAGACAGAACAGCCCAGAGTAGCAGCTACTGATTCAAATGTCCATAGAGGCCAAGTCACATAAACTATGAAAGCAGAGAGCTGGAGGGAAACTTCAGGAGAACAAACCAGAACTGACAGCTATCCTCACAGCTAAGGCATTGCTAGAAGTGGGAGCAGAAGCAACAAAGACTGTGTGCCCTTCTAAGTGGGGCAGTAACTCCATAGCTCCAGCCAGGGGCTGGGAAAGGTTTTTTTTCCCTAAAGTTAATGATTTTCTTGTTTTTCTAAATAAACTTAAAATGTAGATTTTTAGCGATGAGACTTTATAGTTTTTCGATGTTGGCAACTCCTGAAAAATTGGAAAGCTTTGCTGATGGTACAGTATTAACCAAAAAACGATTCTGCTGGTCACATACGCCCCATCCACTGCTGTTGGTGCATTCCTGGCTATTTGCTCCTGGGATGTGACGCTATGGACACTTACTCAGCCCTTCTCTGGGATACAGGGGAAGGATCCACTGGAAGGAATAGCAACAGACTGTCATGTTTAATGCATACTTAAAATGTGCTAGACCCCATGCTAAACTCTTTATTTCATTTAATTTTCATTAGTCCCCTCCAATGTGATCTTAAATATTATCTTATTTTGTAAACTAGGGTTCTTCTCAAATAACTTGCCCAAAACATGGTACTTTTAAATCACAGAGCTACATAAATTGTGACATCTAATGTTATCTATTAACCATTCAGCACATGACTTGTAATTTCTAACACTGAGTGCTTATATGTGTCAGACACTTTATAAGAACTTTGCATATGTCTGGTTATATAAACTTTAGTATAATACCACCACCCTCGTTTTATACATTAAGTAAGTGGCTAGTATGAGAGTTGTGTACTATACCCAAGGTTAACCTGCTATAATTTAAAGTGGACATGGAGAACTGCTATTACTTCTTAGAATTATTTTTCAAGACCAAATCCTAAGTTAGGTACATAGTAGATAAATTCTTTGCAATTGCAGTGCAACTGAGCTTAAGAATGTGGTTGGTACCTGTAGGTAGCTGCTGTTTCAGCCATATTCCATGTGACTCACTAGCAGCTGTCAGCAAGCAGCCTCCACTGTGTCACTTTGCTAATGCCAGGCATGCAGAGCAAACACTGGCAGGTCCTAGAAGCTGATTCGGCCACTAATGAACTGTCTAATCCAGAAATCCTTTCTTGGCAACTGGGCAATCCAATCAAACTGCGTGTTTGACTGAAGCAGCTCACTGGGTCAGATTTTTTGCTGTGTGAACATCCTCTAGCATGCTGCTGTTACCTTTCTCTCCAAACATTGAAAGGGTGGAGCTATTTTAAACAAGGACCAGTTTTGGTATCAGAAGGGTGTGTGCACATATTTTATAACTCATGCGTTTTCATGTAAATGATTAGCTAAGACTAAACCTTATTAAACAGAATGAGACAACTGCAGAATTAATTGGCTCTTAAATTATCATAATCCCAAAGGCCTGCTCTACCCAGATAGAGTGTGTGTGTGTGTGTGTGTGTGTGTGTGTGTGTGTGTGTGTGTGTGTGAGAGAGAGAGAGAGAGAGAGAGAGAGAGACTATAAAGTTAAAGGATATAAACTCAGTGACCAGAAACAACTATTAGTACATTTTCTGAAAGATCATACCTTCATTGAACATAGATTGCATATCTACTATATGTCAAATAATGGGCCAGAAATGGGCATGGTGGTTCAAGGGATTTAAGCTCCTCTGGGAACACCCATATCCCAAATTGAAGTATTTGCTTTGAATCCCAGCCATTCCACTTCTGATCTGGCTTCCTACTAATGTGTAAAGGAGAAAATGGCACAAATACTTGGGTTCCGGCCACCCACATGAGAGATAAAGGTGGAGTTCCTGACTCTTTGGCTTCAGCTTTTCCCAGTCCTGTTTGTTGTAGCAATTTGGGGAGGAAAAGGGAAACAGAAAGATGGAAGACAAATTTTTTTCTTCTTCCTTTTTTTCCCTTTTCTTTCTCTCCTCCTTTCTTGCTCCTCTCCTCTGTCTCTGCCTCACTCTCTTACTCCCTTGCTCTGCCTTTCAAATAAATATTTTTGAAAACACAATGAACAAGAAGCCAGAACTAACATGTTGTGGCGAGGGCAGGGAGAACATACTGGTGAGTTACATACTCCAATAAGGGAGACAGGCATTAACAATAAACAAAAGAAAGAAAGCTGAATTGTGAAGGAGTCTTTAAAGAAAAGGATACAGCAAAGGCTGATGTTGGGAGACATTCAAATGGGCCATTAGAAAAGGCATCTCTTGGAATGTGCTGTTTAAGCTGAATTTTTTTAATAATGTAGAGATGTTGACCAAGAGAAAGGGAGAAAGGGGACTCAATTAAGCTCAGCAGCACATCTGGAGGTTACATAGTTGGAGAAATCAGGGCATTTATGAAATCCTAAGAGTAAAAGTGGGACTAGAATTGGTGAGAAGGGAATTTGAATGTTCAAATTGAAGATTGAGAGGAAGGGCCGGCTCACAAATTTACTTCATGACAAATTTCTAAATGTTTGCATTACCCCTAAGCTTCCCCGAATGGATTCTGATACCTCTTATTGTTGATTTAAGTCTAGGTGAAATAGCAGGAAATATAATTGAGGTTGTGGTCATGTTGAAACAATACCTTTAGTGCTTAATGGTTTGACCTTCTCCTATTGCCTGTCAAAAATATCATCATTTAAAAAATCAGTATATCACAATCAAGGTGTGTGTGGAAGAAAAAGAAATTTTGCCACTGTATTTAATCATTACCAGCTTTTGTCAAGCTCATAGCTTTTGTCAAGCCCGTAGCTTTTCTACATTCTTCGAAGGCAATCACTTAGGTTAATCAAATCCGTACTGGAAAATGTTCCTCTAAGTTGAGTCTTCAAAGTATTGAAATAGGATGTGATTTTTAATTCTCTTGCACCTGTGTTTGAAGGAAGTGTATCTGACACGGCCTTGGTACTTGATTTGTCAAATACTGGTTTTATTTCACAAAGAACCCAGGCTATGTGTCTATAGTGATGATCCATTGGAAATAATAATAGGCTGTAGGTAAAAATGGAGCTTATGTGACTTTATATTGAAGGGAGAGCTATCAGGGGCTTTACACAGCCCAGCAATCAGTTGCTGCCATAAGAGTCCTAAATCTTTAGCTGTGCACCATTTATGTCAAGTTTTCTGTGCACAGAATGAGATCTTGGGTCCTGTGAGTGATGTTGTCTACTAAACAAATAAATATGATCTGTCTTGAGAGGACTTATAATCTAGTTTAAAGCGACAACACATACATGCTGTATATTCAAGCCATCTATCAACATCTGTGCCATAATCTAATATAAATGAGTCATGCCTACTAAGAAGGTGCCAGCTAGGTTACTCAAGTTTCAGATGAAAATTATTCTTACTAAGTTCCCAGAAGAGACTAATTATAGCTAAAGCTTAGAATAGAGGAGAAATTGAGTTAAGTTTGCAAGGAATAAATTCCAGATTAAAGGATGGCATACATCAAGGTTTTAATACAGGGTGGTACTAAGTGATTACCTCAGAACCCAGCAGAATTCTGAATCTTTATTTGGAGTCCAAAAGTCCCCCTGAAAATTGGAAGTAGAGTTGCACAACTCTGTTAATACATGCATCTTTGTGGAAGAGGAGTTTCTAGCCTTTATTTATTTATTTATTTTACATCTTATATCCTCAGAGAGTTCCATTATCTCCCACAAAAAGTCAAGCATTAGAGTAAAATGTATTATCCAAAAAAGACTCATGTTTTTAATTGTTTTGTTCATCAGACCAAATTGTGCTTGGTAGAAACAAGAATGGGTGAAACGGGAACTCTTCCTTTAATGAGATGGATTTCAGTAAGGAAAGCAGAACAGGTACACCGCATGTGAGAATGCCATGGAGAGTGTGAAAGGTACAGCTTCAGGAGTTGCGAATAGAAAGGAGTTCTTTCCCAGTCAGGGAAACCAATGGAAAAAGCTTCGTAGAATAGCTGGAATTGGGGCTAGCCATCAGGAGTTTATATATTCACTTTTTTTCTTTTAAAGACTGACTTGTTTAAAAGTGAGACAGGAGGGCCCGGCGCGGTGGCGCAAGTGGTTAAGTCCTCGCCTTGCAACCCCTGGGATCCCATATGGGCGCCGGTTCTAATCCCGGCAGCCCCGCTTCCCTTCCAGCTCCCTGCTTGTGGCCTGGGAAAGCAGTCAAGGACGGCCCAAAGCTTTGGGAACCTGCACCCGTGCGGGAGACCCGGAAGAGGCTCCTGGCTTCGGATCGGCATAGTATCGGCCCGTTGCGCTCACTTGGGGAGTGAATCATCGGACGGAAGATCTTCCTCTCTCTCTCTCTCCTCTCTCTGTATATCCGCCTTTCCAATGAAAAAAATAATAAAAATAAATCTTTAAAAAAAAAAATAAATAAAAGTGAGACAGGAAAAGGAAGAGAGAGCAAGTGAGATAAATCATCTACCCACTGAGTTACTCCTAAAATGCCCATAGTAGCCAGAATTAGGCCAGGATGAAAGTAACAGCCAGGAATTCCACCTGGGGTTCCCATATCTAGGGTAGGAAGCCAAGTAGTGTGGCCATCTTCTGCTCCCTCCCAGCATATTATCAGGCGGCCGGACAGGAAGCACTGTACAAAACCAACACCCAGCTTTCTGCTGTATAGGATATAGGTATCCTCATTGGCAGCTGACCCAGCTGCACCACAACACTCACCCTCATGTGTGTGTGTTTTATTCAGCTAACTGACATGATTTTTGCTAACTCATGAGGTGACACTTCCTATTCTAGATCCTCAGATTACGGTAGTGAATTTGATCCTGTGCTTAAAAGACATACTGTCAAAGAAAATTTATTTCAGTAGATACAAGCCATGGATAAAAGTTGGTTAGCAAAGAACGTATCTGCTTTGGGAGGCCAAGGCTTAAATTTTGCTAAAGTATCAAGTGTGTAAAAAAAAATTAAAAAGCTAATGTTGACGTTGTAAGATAAACTTTGAAAGTCTAAGACCTAAAAGTGAGCTGCAAGTAAGGGGTTAAGATGGCTTGATTTGGGACCGGTGCAGTGTCCTACTGGCCAAAGTCCTCACCTTGCAGGTATTGGGATCCCATATGGGCACTGGTTCTCATCCCAGTGGCCTGCTTCCCATCCAGCTCCCTGCTTGTGGCCTGGGAAAGCAGTCAAGGATGGCCCAAAGCCTTGGGACCCTATACCCATCTGAGAGACCCAGAAGATGTTCTGGGCTCCTGGTTTTGGATCAGTTCAGCTCTAGCCAATGCAGCCACTTGGGGAGTGAATCATTGGATGGAAGAACTTCCTCTCTGTCTCTCTTCCTCCTCTCTGTATGTATGACTTTGCAGTGAAAATGAATATTTTTTTTAAAAAGGCTTGATTAAAATGGTAGACAAAAGAGAATAGGGATAAAAGTTACAAGGTACAGAGAAAATCAGTGGGAAGCAATAGCCAGGTTAAAAATGTGAGTTTTATAACTGGAGCGGAGTTCAAATCCTAGCCCCACTGTTAGTCTGCCAAACCTGGGCAAACTATTTGGCATTTCTGAGCCACCACGTCTCCATCTGAAAAATGGGGGAAAGATATGTGAGCGCCAGCTCAGTGATGTAAGGTAAAACACAAATCACAAGTCCCGGCCAACATAAATATTTAATAATCAGTGATTATGATACAGAGTTAGGAAGAAAGTATATACATAAGGGGTCAAGTGCTAATGCCTGGTGTGCATGAGACCAGGTCAGTAATCACTAGCATCAAAGAAAAACTGCTTTTCCAAGCTGTACAGTGCTGATATTTTTCTTCAACTGAAGTGTCACGAGGCCAAGTCAATAGCTATTTAATTTCAGTGACTCGTCTTCCTGACAGTTACAATCCTCCCCTTATACTCACACTATGGTGAAGGAATGTTCAGCTAGAAGAGTTTTCCATTAAGTACTGACTTCCTGGAAGGGAGATCTACAAATCACTTGGAAAGTTCCTGGCACCATCACCTGGGTCTGGCCATTTGCAAAATGCCTATAAATCTTGCACAGGTCAGGGATGACTGTGTGTGTGCGCCACCCCTTCCAGCAGACTGGCTTCTGTAAGATATTAGGAACAGTAGGAACAGTGATGAAAGTTGCTCAAAAAAAGGCCAGAAGGAGGTCAGACCATGCATGTGGAAGTGATTGGGCAGTAAATTTTTCATCACTTTAAAATATATACAGGTAATCCGACTTCTGCCTGGTAGCCAGATAGGAGATGCTAAAGGAAGGCTCCTTTTCCTCTCACTTCAAAGAAAAAGGTAATGGAATCAGGGGAAGACGGAAAGCGGGAAAGGAGAGAAACAGGTTAGAAATGCAAAGAACATGGTTTTCATTTGTAGCAATCCCTTGAAACTCCACAATGCTCATCTGCAGGAGAAA
The DNA here is from genome assembly GCF_017591425.1 of Ochotona curzoniae. Taxonomy (NCBI): domain Eukaryota; kingdom Metazoa; phylum Chordata; class Mammalia; order Lagomorpha; family Ochotonidae; genus Ochotona; species Ochotona curzoniae. The sequence continues at coordinate 22,982,426 of NW_024464918.1, forward strand.
GTTTTGAAACACTAAAACAAAAATCTTTAGTATTGGGGTTGATACTAAATTTATTTTGGGAATCCTGTTAAACCTTATATGAAGATCACTTTTCAATTGCTTTTGTTTTACGCACCATCTCTTGTGTATGAGTAGAACTGAATGTATAGATTTTTAAAAATATATTTATTTATTTGTATTGGAAATGGAGATTTACAGAGAGGAGGAGAGATAAAGATGTTCTGTCTGCTAGTTCACTCCCCAAATGGCCGCAATGGCCAAAGTTGAGCTGATCCAAAGCCAGGAACCAGAAGCCTCTTCTGGGTCTCCCACACAGGAGCAGGGTTCCAAGGCTTTGGGTTGTCCTGCACTGCTTTTCCAAACCACAAGCCAGGAGCTGGGTGGGAAGTGGAGCCACCAAGACATGAACTGACACCCATATGGGATCCCAACACTTTAAGGGGGAAGATTAGCCAGTGTAGAGCATGCACTGGTTCCTGACATAATTCAAATATCAGCAGTGAGCAGTGTGCCATTACTGGATTGTTTATTCACTTGGCCCTACTTCCCTTCCCTCTTCTGCATTCTTTCATTTTTATCCTTTTCAGCAAAACTCTCAAGACTTTCCGTCAGTCTCTGTCTCCAGTTGCTTCCCTCCTGCTGCCATTCTCTCGGAAGCCCGCTCCAGTTCTACCCATACCATTCCACAGACACTAAACTTGGAAACTCAAAACGACTTGCACATTTGAAATCCTCAAGTCGATCTTACCCTTTTTCTTGGCCGCTCTGAGGTGTTGGGCATAACTGTTTACTCTGCTGCCCTTTCATGGCTTCCAGAACGCTTTCTTAATGTTTCTTCTTTCTGACGGCACATTCCTGCTTTTGTTTTAGGCTTGCTTTTTTTGTTTGTTTCCTGGCTCTTCATATCCCACCTTTTTAAATACTGGAATGTCATAAAATTAGCTTTTGAATCCCCTGTTTTCTTTAGTATATGCATTCCCTGAAATAACTCCATGCTCTCTCAAGTTGTGCCCTTCCCTGCCCTGTGACCCTCCCTGAACCAGCTCACCCGCTTTTTCTTTCTGTGGTTCATGGACCCCATACGTCCCTATCAGTGCTACAAAACTCCTTTCACTGATCCATGTGGTTCTAGAGTTGTCTAACACTCACTTTCTGAGAATTTCCCTTTGCCTCACACTCCTGAAGAAAATATGGACATTGTACCAACACAAATATTTTGTTTGTGGATATGTTGTTTAGCATTACCATTCTTTGCATTTCCACTTTAAGAACGGCTCACTTTAGCACCCAGTGATCTCATAAACAAGAATAAAATTGGGAATGCCTGTGATATGTTAGGACACTCAGCTAGACACCGTGGACTACTTGTTGAGTTTGTTCCTTGTGGCATTTACCGTGCAGGGACAAGTATCTCAAGTGATTCTAAACCCATCGTGATAAGCCCTAGCCACAAGAAGTAATGACTTACAGGAAAAAGTATCGGGAATAATGCATGACGCTGTATAATCATGGCAGCTGTCTTAGGCTTGGGAGAAGTCGCATAAATCTTTTCTCCAGAAGTGATATCTGAGCCAATCCACAAATATGGGAAATTTTTACCTTCCAAAAGGAGGATATCATGTCTTACTGAATTCAGAGCATCTGATATAGTAAGTTTTCTGGCCAAAAGTGTGCCAATCAGATGCCATGTTCAATGTGTTGGGGTGGCATAGCCCTGGTCCAAGAGTTCCTATTTCCTCACAGGTATGAGAGCTTTCTTCCTTTTGATCCAGAGTCCCACACACCCTGGGCCAGCCATAGATGTTCTGTGCTGTGCAGACAATAGGTCTGAATGATGGACAGAGTTTGTATTGCCTGCACTGTTAATTACTCCTCTGCTTTTTGAAAGAGAGGGTGACAGATGGTAAACACCTTGACAGCAGACTCCACTGTAAACCATACAAGCGTGTAGACAAGTCTGGGCTGCTACCAATTTCCCACTGGATTTTTGTGTATGTAGAGAGAATTTTTCAGACTCCTCTGCCTGTTGGCTGGTTTTGTTTCAACTATGGAAAAATTCTTCCTCCTTGGCTTCCATGTTACAAGAACTTCATTTTATTAAAAGGCCATCCCCCACCAGCCCACATGTCGCTGGATTGTCTAAATCCTCGCTAACGCTGGAGACTTGGTCAGTGCAGCAAAGCCATGTGCATTTTAATGGGAACAGCATGGCATTCATTACTCACCTGCTTCCAACCATCTGGATTTTCACAGCTGAGCAAGCATGGTGGGCTTCCTGCATATTAGCATGGAGAGTTTGGCTCCTAAGAAGGGTGTGGTTGGGTCTGTGCAAGTGATAATTGTGTAATGGACACTGTGAATAAGCCAGAGTGGGCATGATATCTTAGCAATTTGCTTTCGTGTTTGAATAGTTAAAAAATATTGTACCATCTCCAAACATGGGAAGGAAGACACACAAACCATCTCAGTCCTGGAAATCTAGAAAATGTGAAGAAAATTGGCTGTCTGGTAAAGTTCAAATGAAGACATGCGTATGACAATCGTACAAGAAAGTTGCAGGGCAAACAACCTTCCTTTTCTCTGATTCAGGATGCATTAATAATATGGTCGGGTTCAAAGTGCTGTGAAAGAAGCAAAGATGGGAAGACATGTCTGTAGTGGGCATGTGGATACATGTACCAGGAAGTCAAGCAATGGCTTAAGCCCCAGGGTCTGTTACTTCTTGACTGTTAATTAAACAATGCCCTGTGTCCGTTGTTTAACAGGTACAGACATAGGCCATCCCAAAGTAAGTTTTAGTTCAGTGATGACATCAAAGATGTTATTCCATTCTTCTGTCATACTCAACCTTAGTCAGCTGTTGCGGCCACTTAGGGAGTAAATCAATGGACGGAAAATCTTCCTCTCTGTCTCTCCTCCTCTCTGTATATCTGCCTTTCCAATTTAAATCAATCTTACATTGAGAGCCTCTTTTTAGCGGAGCATTAAAAAAGACTATAGAGAGCAAAAATTAAGTACTAATACTGAAGTCCTTGGGCTTTCTGCCTCATGGTCACAAGAGTGCTGCCACGGCTCCGTATGTGGATACCTATAGCCCTATTCAGAGGCAGAAGCAGTGAGTAGACAGCCAGAAGACCTCCTCTTACTTTCTTCCCCTTTTAAAGGGGAAGAAAAAAAAACTTTCCCAGAATCTCTGCCCCCCCTTCCATCCTCTCTACCCCAGTAACAAACTTTCCTCTAATCTGGCTGGTCATGTTGGGTTTTGTGGCCACCCCTAGAAGGTGTCCACATTGTCCAGCCTCTGCATGTGGTGCATTGGGAGACAGGCAAGGAAGGTAGGAAAAGGAGTTAAAACCGAGGAAGCTAAAGGACCAAGGGTATCTACAACAACCAACTACCTGCCATTTATGAGCTTGGGCCACTAGGGCAGACTGACATTTAATCAGTGCCTTTCTTCTAACACTATATTTACAAGTAATAGGAAACAACAGTTGTGATAAAATCTTGGGCATTATAATTTTTGGACTCTTCCACCTGCGTTCTTTCGTATGAGAGAAGTGTATGCAGCAGATTGAGCCTAAAGCCGTTGCTCAGAATTAATTGTACCAAAATCAGATCAGATAAAGATTACATAGTATATGCAGTAGGCCAAGAATAGCAAAATTGTGCCGTGTGTATTGCCTTCATTTTTGTCTATGCCCAGGAACTAATGCATTGTAGTATCACATACCTAGTCCAAGTATGACCTCAGAATAATCAGTAACTCCTACCGATAAACTGAAGGTGAGAAGTAAGATTATATCTGTCTGTTACTGGTCATCAGAATCATATATTTACTACTGTTGTCATTAGAATGGTGTGAAAAGATTGTGGAAAATAGTGTCAGGAAGTTAATGCTGTGGATCCGAGAATGTAAACAAAGTCCCCCTTGAAGGCGAAGGGCATGGACCAAGGGGCAGAAAGCCTCCTGTGTCCCTCAGTTTGGGAGGGCAGGTTGGCAGTGTGTATTGCTAAATTTCTGTTCTTGCTAGTCAAGAGAGAAAAACACATTCTAGGTAATGATAGCATCTAAACAAACTTTGGAACCAAAGCATTGACTGCGAGTGAGCAACAGATTTCGATTGTGTTGAATTAAATCCACAGAGACTAGTTGTATTAAACTTGTGTATTTGCACCACATTTTCAACTTTGGGAAGCCTTTGTATTGGTCAGTTTGTTTGGATCCCACAATTTGATTCCTCTAAAGCATTTTACTATAAAGGGGAAGCTTCAGGGGATAATGGAACTATTTTCTGTCATGATAAGGGTTGTAAACGCACATCTCTGTAGCATTGCAAGCCGTAAAAGTGAATTTTACTAGATGTGCAATACAGTACATATTTTAAAGAAGTTTCAAAAGTCACTAAGATGAATGTTAAAATCTCTTACCTGGTTTAGAAACTAATTAAACCATTTACAGCTTTAAATGGCTCAGAATTCATAGTTTTGGCAAAATACTATAAAAACGTTTTTAAAAAAATAGAAGACTATAAGAAAAGAAACCAACTACACTCTGTACTAAAACAGTACCATTATGGACTCTGACAGATTTTTTTGTATGAATATGTTTGTCTTTGTAGAAATTATCTATTGTTTCCTTTAAAGTTGCAATATAAATTTCATTTTATATTTTAGCTGTCACTTTGTTCTTAGAAATTTTAAAAGTATATGTTTACTTAGCAAAGAAATTATCTGAAAAAGTTACAAAATGTATTTATCTGAAAAATAGTTATAAACAGAAACAAAAAGACAGATGGATTGATTTTTTTCCATCTGCTTGTTCACTCCCCTAATGGCTCCAAGGTCTAAGGCTGTGCTTGACTGAAGCCCAGCTAAGCCAAAGCCAAAAGCCTAGAACTCCATCCAGGTTTCCCACTTAGGGAATTATTTGAACCATCTAGCTCTGTCTGCTTTCACAGATATATTAGCAGGGAGCTAAGTCATATGTGGCATAACCAGGACTTGAACCAGCACCGAAATTATATGCCAACACTGCAAATGGCACTGCAAGAAAAGCTTTCACAAATTGTCACTCATTAGACACATACTGTCCTATTGCCTGTTACTTTTAAAATTTTGTAGTATAGTAATCTTTTTAAACAAGAAAATTTGGACACAGTCCCAGTAGTGAAGCTTGAACCTATCTCGTTGGCCATGACCAGACTTCTCCTCTCGCCATGCTCTATCCATTTTAGCAGAAAATACGTTTCCGTACTCTGAATCAGTTACCAAAGCTTACTTACCAGAGAAATTAGGTGTTGATTTGGGATTGTGAACTAGGACTGAAAACAGAGACCATGGTTTTCTGTAGATGGCTCCCACTGGGGAGTCGAAGAATCCCATTTGTCTCATGAGTCACATGGTCACCACCAACAGAGGATATTCCTGCTACCTCTTGGTCCACCATAGCCATTGTCACCAGTCACAATACCTCATCCCAGAGTACCCCTGAATCCTTCTCAACACAAACGTCCTGCAACTTCCACTATTTCACCAGTATGATCCACTGTAGAATGTGTTTTCCATCTCTGCTGATATCCTTGGCCTCGCTGCAGAAGCGAAAAACTGCAAGAGCCAATGAAAGCATCAGGAATATTGCCAACTGCTATTCAGTTGATACAATAAATGGTCTTGTATTCTTATCTCCCAAATGTTTCTGAGCTAAAGTCAAGTGCCTTTAATGGCTCCAAAGGCTCTTGCATTGGCCTTTCTTTCTCTGACCCCATGCTTGATTGGCAGCAACAGTGCTATTGACTTGGTCTGTGTCTGCAGTGGACTTTGGATTCAGATCCTCTCCAAATCTCAGCTGAGACATTTTGTGAAACAGTCAACTGCGGTGTGAGCTGTACGTCATTTCGTAACCATGGTACCTGTCTCACTGCAGTTCTCTAGCATTGCATAGACAGACCACAGCCTGGCATGCTGCTATTCTGGGGATCAGGACATGAGTCAGGGGACCGTTGTTCTCTTCAGCCTTACATCACATGAATATAATTGCTAAGTCAATACCTATTGTTCAAGTAAATAGTGTGTGTGAAATTACTAGTTTGAAACCTTCATGGGATGCTTAGATTGATTTTTTAAAAAGAAAAACTCAGTCCTAACAGTGCCTATTGAGCTAGAAATGGGGTTACCAGGCCAGCATCCTGCAGAAATTAGATCAGCACAAACAGTGTGGAGCAAACTGCCTACCACCCCCAGGGTTTCCATTAAAAACTGTTTTAACTGTATTGACCTCTGATGTTATTTCTGCATTTTGTTGCTTTGGTCAGTGTTGATTTTATCCATATCTATATAAGACAGGAAAATGACCAAATCTATAGTTTCTTGCTCAAAAGTATGATGAGGCTGAGCAGTTCATGAAATGCTGAGTTCTTAAAGGCAAAAGCAATGCAGAATTTGGTAAATTTTTTTTTCTTTTGGATAAATTAATTTCTGTTGATGATTTCAGACAAACTTACTGTCAATACATTTGCTAGCTTCTTGATGCTGTCACATCTGTATATATTTGTGAAAGGCTTTTTGTCCCAGGTAGCACATCTTTTACAGTTTAAACTGTCCTACCAAAAAAGCATGCTGTAAACACAAGGATATTTTTGTGAAAAGTTTCAGTATCTTGAAATTGGAAGATGGAGTGATTCATGAATTTTGCATCAATTATTAAACAGCCATGGATGATGATAAGGAGATATGGATAGTGCCATAAGTATGCAGTTACACCAGCCAAGCAATGATAAATGGGTCAGGAATCCTGAAAGTTCAAAATAGGTATTAGCTTGAGATGCATTTGCATATGTTCTGGTGGAAGGTAGATATAGTAGTTGATATAAACAGCCCCAAATACAGACCACATGGCCAGTAGGAGGTGAGTACAAATAAGGCCTTTGCAAGTTTTAGGAATTTCAACATCTATCCAAATGTCAGTCATCTCCTATACAAGTTTCTTGAGAAAGACCTAGCATTGAAGAATGACACTTGGAAAACAAAGGGGTGGGTGTTTATTATTATTATTGTTGTTGTTATTAACTGGATTCATGCCTAATGGTCCATAAGACTGAGTTCTATTAACACTGGCTTGGGGCATATAACTTAGACTTCACGTTAAATCTTACCTTGCTTTGACCTGAGACTGAAGACATTTCCACAGACTCTGGATAAAAAGACATTGGTTGTGTCATCCCTGGAAAAGCAAGTTTCATTTCTCTTAGAGTGGCATTTCCTAGGCAACAGAGCCCAAGGCTCCCAATGGAATGAAGTGACTTCATTGTTCAGATAAGCAGCTTCATCAACAGGAGAGGTTCATCTTTTCGTTTCAGTGTGAGGCTCCTGCAGCCCACCCAGAATTCTAGTGCTTGGTGTTGGCATTGGCGGCCAGGCAAAAGGTAGAAACTTCATTGGAGCAAAACCTTAAAAGCTCAGTCTGCCACACGAGCACAGTGTTACCAATCCCTGACCTGGCTTCCCCACCATCTTCTCTTCTCTACAGAAGCAACTTAAGATTCCCTAGGACCTGAGTGATAAGTGAAAAGAAATCACAACATCCAAAGCAGAGAGCTCTGTTACCTTCTGTGAACCACTCATTGTAAAACAGGAAGAAGTCTTGGAAGTTAGAAGTGAACCCTTGACTAGACTACTATAATAACATGAGGGAAGATGGCAGGAGGAAGAGGGGAGAGATGGGAGAATCCCTATTCCTACAAAACTGTAGCATGGACAATAAAAATAACAATTTAAAAACATCTTTTAAAAGTGAACCTTACAGCCAACATTGTAGCACACCGTATTAAGCCCTTGCCTGTGACACTGGCATCCCTTATGAGCCATGGTTTCAGTCCTGGCTGCTCCATTTCCAGCCACTGTAAGCAGTGGAGGATGGTCCACATGCTTGGAGCCTTTCCATACAAGTAAGGGACCCATGTGAAACCGCTGTTTCCTGACTTTAGTGCCCCTGCTTCTGCTCCAGGGATTTGAGCCCTTTGGGGAGTACAACAGTAGATGAAAGGTCTCTCTCCTTCTGCCTTTCTCTAACTTTGCCTTGCAAATAAATCTGAAAAAATAAAAAGTAGATCGCAACATTCAGTGCTGCTCAGTCCTGACAACCTCAGGTCACTGAAGTTGCTAAGCAGCCATCTTCTCACCTCTAAACAGGACAGCACTTTGCTGGGATACGCAAAACTGTGGTGCAAGGAAGGGATCAAATCATTCATCGGAGCTGATTGGCTTTCCAGCCATGTTGGATTTCAGTCCTTAATTCAAGGGCACTTAGCTAGATTGGCTTCCTCAACTTCTGTCAGGACCTTAGCAACTACGCAGCCTCTTCAGTGTTTCTTTAAGGCTGGTTTATTCAAGAGATTTCTCCAGTTCAGATAATCAATAAGAAATCAAGAGCCTTTTCCTAATGAAGACTCTGTAGGCCAGAAGTAATAAACCCATGACCCACAAATCATACTCATGACAGACAATATTGATTTTTTTGTTATGACATTGGAGAAACTAGTTCAGCATGTATAAAAGTTATGCTTTTTTTAACATAAAACTCTGAATTTTCAGATTAAAAAAAAACATACTGAACATCGGACAGCACATGCAATATTCTGTGTCGTGGGGCGGGGGGAGTGTGTAACTGATTTGCACTGAATAGCTCTTTGGTCCCATAAGAAGCAGCACAAGCCTTCCTAGTTTGCCTGGTTTATTTTATCCATGCTACTTCATTACCGTGGGGGTCTTTTAGAGGACCAACCCAGTAGGTAAGTTCAGAAGCCAAAATCAGAGATCGTGAATGGTCCTCCAAAAATGAATAAGGCTGGTGACTTATTTTCTATTTCTATTTTTATTTTTACTTTTGTATAAAAAATGATCACTAGAAGAATGATATAAAAGTAGGATTTGAGATCAAAATTTTTCAAGGGCGACTGCTTGAGTTTCCCACCTCACTGTTTCCCCTTTGCTTTCCATGAACGTTCCTCTCTCAAAGGAATCATCAGAATCCCCCTGCCTCCTTTTTCTCTTCTTTTTTTCTAAACTCATTTGCACTCTTGGTAGCAATTGTGGGAGCCCTGCAGGGGAATAATTGCAGGAGAATTAACCTCTGTCATTTTTCTAAAAATAGCACTAATAAATCTAATCATAGGTAATTTACCTGTCCATGTTCCTTGGAGGTAACCAGTGGCAAAGAAAGACGTGGCAGCCTGGCACTCCTTCAGCAATTATCTGTGCTCTGAGTTCCCAGTGCATGTGTGCTTACCCCATTTAAAAACACAGAAGCCAGATCGGGCCCCCTCCCCAGCCTCCCCCACCCCCCCGCCCCAACCTCATGACCCTCAGCATATTTCTGCAGGAGTTTGAATAAGCCTGTTCTAGAAGAATGTGTTGGAATCCTCAAAACCGGGGGAGCAGGCCTCAATCTAGTGCGTTAGTAGGATCCTTCCTTGAAGGGCTTGGAATACCCCCAGGGATTTGTTTGTACCTCCATTTGCTGTGTCTGAGCATCCTTCATCACAGTCCTCTGTCCCAAGTTGCATGACCACAACTGAAACCTGTTGGAGGAGGTTTCTCGGTGCAAAGAAAGGGGAGGGGCCAAGGCCACAGGCAGGTTGACGGGATTCTGGTTGGCAAACGGTACTGAAGCAAGTGATTGTTTCCTTGCACCACCCGGAAACTTGTTTTCTCTTATTCAATGCACAAAGGTATGAATGGAATTTTCCCCTTTTGTTCTCCCCGAAGGTTCCAAGAGGTCAAGTGCAGTGTGGGCATCCAGGAAATGTACTTCTCCAAGCTTCCTTTCTAGTGGCACTCAAAACACAGAATGTAAAATCCCTGTAAATTCCACTGCAGAGACAAAGCCCTGAGCCCTTCAGTGCACAGAAAAGATTGTCTATTATCTATCCATTCAAAGGAAGTGTGCAGTTACTTAAATTGCCTTTGTCTTCTTCTTTTCAGCTGACATTATCTCTACGGTAGAATTCAACCACACAGGAGAATTACTAGCGACAGGGGACAAGGGGGGTCGGGTTGTAATATTTCAACGAGAGCAGGAGGTAAGTAGCGGTGAATGCAAAATGTTTTCTCCTCTTTTTAAAAGAGATCTCCCACTGTTCCTTAATCCTCGTGTGTTGCCTTTAACCTTGCTGTTTTGCTCATAAACTTAAAAAGTACATTGACAGTTTTTCCAGAAACCTCTCGTTACACAGCCTGCTCTGGGCACAGCCTTCCATCTCTCCAGCCCTGGATACTGAACATCCGAAATGACTTCACTTCTTGTCTGACCCACAGAGTCCCAGTGGTGCTTATGGAGTTCAACACCCCCTTCTGGTGTGAAACTTATCCTTGATGTATTGAAAGTCATTGCCCCTGGTTTCAGGGGCTGACAGAGTATGATGAAGGGAAGAAAAAAAATAGTCTCATTTTGCCAAGACATGTGAACAGGACAAGTGGGATTAGGGAAGAAACCAGAGTGCAGGGTCCGTAAAGCACCGATGGGAGTGGACAGCCCATGAAGTGATATGAGCGTGACACATGGTGGGCACACCCACTGGCACAGGGGACATGGGAGTGCCCAGAGCTGAGCTCTGCCTGTCCCATTCTTTGAAAGAAGAAACCCTTGCTCCCAGGTCACTCTCAAAATGCTTTTTTGAGACTTCAGTTCCACTAGGAATTGTTTCTCTTTTTCCGCGTGTGTGTGTGTGTGTGTGTGCGCGCACATGTGTGTGTGTGTACACGTGTCTGTTTTGTCAGAATGGAATTATGGCCCAATCTGATTTCCTTGGCCTCCCCTGGCATGGTCATATAGAGCTTCCAGCAGGCAAGTCTGTGTGCCTCGTAACACTCCCATCTGCCACCGCCTGCCTCGGAGATTCACTCAGCCCTTGGGAAGCACGAGAAAGGTTTCATCAGAGACTTCCTTGGCAATTTAATGCCTGCTTTGTGCCTCAAAGCCATTTGCATTACCCCTCCCCTCCAAAAAGGAAAGCCTCATTTAGAGGTGATATATTTGGTAATTGCACATTATTTGCAATTAATTTCTATAAGGGCGTCATAATCCCTTGGGATTCTGTATAAATTCAAGTGTTCAGCATTAAATCAGGCACCCAGCCTATTGTGTTGGCCCTGGAAATGCAAAAATGTGGTTGGCAAGTAGCAACTAATAGCTCTTCGTGACCTGGAATTTTTCCTGTTCTTCCAGAGCTGCCTAGTGCTAATTGGTCTGGCACATACCACACACACTTGACAGTCTAATTTGGATGGTAGCAAATCAACATTCGTATAAATTTATTGTTAAAGGTGGACTTACTCTCTCCTAAGCAAGTATGTCAGCAGTTAAAGTCCTTTGAAAACTGACTTCAGAGCTTCTGCATTTTTTTTTGTTAAGACCCAGTTAAATTCACACTGATAAGGTGGAACTACCCAGTGCTGTACCTGGTTGACAGTGTTCCAGTATACATTTTGCGATAGCTCTAAGAGTTTCCTATTTTAATTTCCTGAAATGTTTGGAAAGGCTGGAGTGTGGAGTGGTCAGCAGTGGGTTTGGATGTGCTGTATACACCCAGGAACTATTTTGCTCTAAGTATTTGTAACAACTGTTTACTGAGACCCAGGTTTGAATTGGTGAGAAGTTTCCCAAAGCCTGAATCTTGACTCTCCGGGTAAAATGCCTGAAACAGCCCCCCTGCTTCCCTCTTTCTGTGTGTCTCTTCCGTGTGTTCTGTTGTTCTCTTTGTCCCCTCTCCTGTCATCTTGCTCTCGCCTCCTTTCATTTTCTCATCATTTATTTACTTCCTGCTGTTCACTATCTGCACAATCACTGCTAGGGGAAAGCCAGAGGAAGAGTTTCCCCTTTTGCTTCATGATGCAGCTGGCGTCTCTGAACGCCAGTTTTGTCCCTTGTTTGGGGGAAGCAGAGAGAGAGCTGGATGGAGCCATGCGACCTTGAGGCAGTAACTTAATATCACTGACCCTCTTTCGGCTCTGCCTATCTTTCAGATTCTAGGAGGATCGGGTGAGATTTTTTAAAAGCCAGTGACAATTGCTGAAGTTGCAGCTTTGTCCTATTTATAGGGGATGGCTACAAGTATACAAATAGCCTTCAGAAAATGCATGGAAAAATGTGCTATGGGGAAAAAAATATGTGAGCTTCACAATTTCCTGGACCAGAATAAGCTTTTTCTTTAATTCCATTTTCACCCCCTACCAGCATGACTTGGTTTACCTCAAAGGATATCCAAGGTATATTTTAGGATATGTGACAAAAATATGAAAACTTAGCTGGATTTTAAAATTGTGTCCTATTTTACCCTCTTTCTATTTCTGTGTTATGTATATCATGTATAAGTACAGAAGTTCATGCATAAAATTTACAAATGTATTTCTAAGACAGGAATATTTGTTAACGGGGACACACACAAAAACGTTGAAAGGATGAGTGTCTAACCTACTGGAACAGCCCACATCCCATTTCAGAGTACCTGTGTTTGAGTGTTGGCTGTAACACAAGCCCTGGGAACCAACAGGGATGGCTCAAATGATTGGGCTTCTGCTACCCACATGGCAGGCCTAGGTTGAGTTCCCAGCTTCAGCCCTCGCCCATTTAGGATCATTTAGGGAGTACACTGACTGATCAGAATGATATCTCACTTTCTTTTTCTCAACTAACATAAAGTTGGGCCCAGCACAGTAGCCTGGTGGCTAAAGTCTTCGCCTTACATGCACCAGAATCCTATATGGGCACCAATTCATGTCCCAACTGTTCAACTTCCCACTTGTTTGTGGCCTGGGAAAGCAGTAGAGGATGGCCCAAAGTCTTGGGACACTGTGCCTGCATGGGGGACCCGGAGGAAGTTCCTGGCTTCAGATCAGCTCAGCTCCAGCCCTTGCAGCCACTTGGGAAGTGAACCAGTGGATGGAGGATCTTTCTGTCTCTCCTTCTCTCAGTAAATCTGCCTTTCCAATCAAAATTAATCTTTAAAAAAATAAACAAAATGTTTGAAGAAGCTTGGAAAGCCCCGAACTAGCATTAAAGAGGTGGCTGTCCTGGTCCCGGACTAATCCCACCACTAATGATTCTGCCCAAAATGAAAGATGAATAAAGGGCGGGCGGAGGGCAATTGGGGAATTTTGTAGTTGGCTTCCGTAATTTAATTTTTGTGTATTTTTTTTCTTCCTTCCTACAGAGTAAAAATCAGATTCACCGTAGGGGTGAATACAATGTTTACAGCACATTCCAGAGCCATGAACCCGAGTTCGATTACCTGAAGAGTTTAGAAATAGAAGAAAAAATTAATAAAATAAGATGGCTTCCTCAACAGAATGCAGCTTACTTTCTTCTGTCTACTAATGGTAGGTGGACTTACTCTATTTGTTGTTCTGTGAATGAAGTGTAGTCTGCCGAATGGTGGGCTTCAGTCTGTCTGAGCCTCCGTTTTCTTTTTTGCCTTGTGCGCTGTTATGCACTTATCAACACCTTTGTAATGGAGGAATGGCGAGCACATGCAAAGCAGGTTGTCAGGACCTAGTAGCCATTCTTTTTAAAAATACCGACTTAATGACCCAGTTATGTGAAACTGTGATCTGCAGTTTTCAACAAAGGTAGATTATTTGCAGGTGTTTCTGGAATGTGATTTCCTGTCTTCAAATTCACTTAGTGTTATTCTGGGAATGCGTTTCAAGAAATTCAACATGGTGTCTCCATGAATTTGGCACACTAAGTAGTAGTTATTAATCCCTGAATGTATCTCAGGGCCTGTGAAGCAGATGGCTGTGTGTCTGACAAAGTCAAGGTCCCAGCTAGGAGCTCAAGAAGAAAGCACAGACCCTCCTAAAGAGCTGGGAGCATCGTTCTCTCTCTAGTCCCTGCTAAACAAAACCACCTGTGTCCAACACAGGGTAGAAGGTGTCAATGGAACAGTATGGCATTGTAGTAGAAGAGGATTAGTATATGAGGGGTGACACACCCTCCCCCAAACAAATAAAAAGTCAGTCATTTCTTGCTGTATGTGAACCTCTGAGGAGTGCACATTGAAGTCAAGAAAGATAGATTTGCTGTTTTTACTTCCACCCAACATTTTTTAAAAAGGGAACTGTTCAGGCCCAGCATGGTGGAGCAGTGGTTAAGATCCTTTCCTTGCAAGCCCGGGATTCCATATGGGCACCAGTTCTAGTCCCGGCAGCCCTGCTTCCCATCCAGCTCCCTGCCTGTAGCCCAGGAAAGCAGTTGAGGACGGCCCAAAGCTTTGGGACCCTGCACCCGTGTGGGAGACCCAGAAGAGGCTCCTGGCTTCGGATTGGCTCAGCTCCAGCCGTTGCAGCCGCCTGGGGAGTGAATCATTGGACGGAAGATCTTCCTCTCTGTCTCTCCTCTCTGTATATCCGCCTTTCCAATAAAAATAAATTTAAAAAAAAAAGTTGAACATATCACGTGAAAAACTGCCAAAATGCATATAATGCAGACATTCACATTTTTGTAAAAATTGAAGAAATAAAATGTTCATTATGATTAATTTTTTTAATTGTGCATGGTATGTGCACTGGTAGATACATGCCCTTTATTTTGTGAATTTTTATAGTAAGCCTTATATTACTCTTACCCAGAAAAAAAAGACCCCCTTGTTTTCACGTGCATAAACACCAACTATGAAGCCAGCATAGAGAAGTGTTCTCAGAATGACACTTCGGAAACAACCTGTTTTGGAGGTCACACAAGCAGGTCTTTTCTCTGCAGATGAAGATCACCACTCATCTGTCTTTCCAGATTACAACTAGTTTGGTTCTTCCTTAGAACTGTTTTTATTGTACCGTTCACCTTCCGTGAACTTGGTTTCTTAGAAGCCAAATCACAAGAATTTGTTTATAATTTCTTTTGATTTTGTTGTTTATGTCTCACTTATAGACTCTGAAGATTTCAGATTATTCAAAATAAGAGAAACTGGTGATTCTCCCTTAATTAATTTCAGTAAAGTGCCTGGTCTTTTCTAAAACTAGCATACTCTGTATTATGAAATTTAGTCTATTGATTATTGCAATAGAATTCAAAGAGTTATTAACTACTTTGTTTTGGGAGCAGGGATGGAAGAGAAAGTGAAATGCAATGAAGATTAATTATATAGCACGATGTTCTGTTAATTGAGTTTTTAAATAGTTTTTTGATTAACAACGATATTATCTTCCCATTTGGGATGCTCTTTCATATGCCAGCAGCATCTCAAAATGAGTCCTATAAGAAAATTCCCCATTTTCTAGTACAATTTTCTTTTTTGGAATAATATTGAGGTTGAGATTCTGCCTTAAGCCATATGGGTTATCATGCTAAATGTAATGGAAGACAATTGGAATTACTGTACAAAAGTGAAAATGATGATAGATAATAAGATTGCATTTAAAAGCTGCTACAGTCCTGACAAACTTCTCAGAGAACCAGCCAGAAGAGAGAAAAAGTCATTACTCATAACTACAGACATATGTTCCTTAGACTTTTTTAGCCATAAAGCTTCAAGACACTGAGTCAAGGAAAAATGTGTAATAATAAAGTCAAGAATGACTGCAGGCAACATGACTGTGGGGAATTGGATTGAATTTGCCATCAATTATCTTTTTTTTTTTAAGAAAAAAAAATGTGCTTATCTCATTATACTTGGATACAATTTTTACTTTCTTCTGGAGTACATTTTTTACATTATGATTTTAGTGAAAAATACACCAACTTTCAATTATGAATCTTGACTTTGATTATTTGCCTTGTGAAAGCACATGGCTGTAGTTTCCTACTCTTGTCTTAATACCTACGATGAGACGAGAAGGCACAGTTAATTTGTTTTTCTTCCAGTGAAAGTGGTACACATTTATTGGAAAAAAAAAAAACAGAAGCAAAATGAAGACAGTGAAAGTGCGTCCATCAAGGGAAAACTGCCACTAATGTATTTAAAAGAAAAAGCAAAGAGGCATAGATAAATGTTCACTCTTTAATATAAATGTGATAGTCTGCAAAGTTTTCTCATCAGATATTTAATATAATAAATTAACAATTAATAACAGAAATTTCATCCTAATTATTAGTCTTCCAAACATCATACCATTTCAGTGTCTGCGTAATGTCCACTTCTATGACTTCTCCTTAATTTACTAGCAGACCATGATCTGTTAACAAATTTTCACTGCTGTAAATTATATTTTATATACTAATATATTAATATGTGCCCATAAATACTCTTGTGGGGATATATATTGGTATAGGCAACATATATATTATAAACTAGGCAAAATAAATATCATTAACTACACATATTTAAAAGATACAAACATTTTTTTTAAATTTTTTTTAATTGGAAAAGCAAATATACAGATAGGAGATCCAGAGAGAAAGATCTTCCATTCACTGATTCACTCCTCAAGTTACCACAATGGCCATAACTGAGCTAATCTGAAGCTAGGAACCAGGAGCTTCTTCCCTGTCTCCCACGTGGGTGCAGGGTCCCCAGACTTTAGGCCATCGTCTGCTGCTTTCCCAGACCACAAGTAGGGATTCTGAGTGGGAAGTGGAGCAGCTGGAATACGAGCCAGAATCCACATGGGATCCCCATGGAC
This sequence comes from Ochotona curzoniae, assembly GCF_017591425.1. NCBI lineage: Eukaryota > Metazoa > Chordata > Mammalia > Lagomorpha > Ochotonidae > Ochotona > Ochotona curzoniae. The sequence goes on from NW_024464918.1 coordinate 22,999,037, forward strand.
ACAAGGTGAGGATTTAGCCAGTAGGCTATTGTGCCAGGCCCAGATACAATTCTTTATAAAATATAATATCCAGGACATTTTCTTACTAGTTACCTCTAGAGATAGTTGAATTTTTTAGCTTTGTTTATTTTTATTTTCTAATTTGTGACATATACTACTTGTAGAATAATAAAGAGAAACTGAAAGACTGTACTTACAACACTATTAAGCTTCTAACACCATCAAAATAAGACATAGACAAAATATTACTAGAATTAATATAATATGTTGGCAGTGAATGTCCCTGATTAAAATAATTACAAATGACTTATTCTGAATCTTCAACCTGTGATTTCCGTTTTCTCTGTCTAGCAGTTTGTCATTCATGATTTAAAAAAAAAAAAGGCATAAGACAAACTTGCCTAGCAAATGGGATGGGATACTTTTCACAGCCATGCGACAAAACATTTGGTGTGAAATATACTGGCTCTTGGGTTCCTCCAAGCCACAGCTGATCAGACCTCCTCTAGTAACTGCATAACTATGGGCCATCTTTTCTCTTCTCACCCTCAAAAGCAGTGCAGTGTGCAGCAAAATCTCCAGAGAGGTGCCAGCATCTAGAGTGCAAGTTCTAACTTAAATCCACAGCTTCAAAAGCCTGCTTTGCCTTTTGCTCCCCAGCACATGCCAGAGCGAGCCCACATTAGAGCAATGCGGGGGGCGGGGGGACACACTTAGAAGCTTGACTGGGTGTGCCTACAGACAGGTGGCCCCATTGATGGGTGCACGTAGCCCCTTGTTGCTGAAATCCTGCTGTGTGGCACCCTGAGGGTCCTGAGGGCAAGGCTGTCATTTCTGACATCTTACGAGGAAGCAGGGCTGTGGATCCCTGGCATTCAGAAGATCTGCACTCCACGGGGCCAAGGAGTGAAGGTGGCACAGTCAGGTGTGATGAAACAAGAGCGAGATATAGTGGGGCAAAGAGAGAGGAACACACACCAGGGCAGAGCAGCTTTTTTCCGCAGAACTCAGACCCTAAGTAGACGATCAGAGAAGCCCTTGGATGTGCTGATGTCATCTATCGGGATGAGACTGGAGTCAGCAGTGTTGTATGCTCCACCTGCTGTCATTCACTTTGTCCTCAGAAGAACTCACTTGAAGAAAATACTGTTTTCCCCCAACATAGAAATAAACAGAGACGCACAGACACAGTCCTGATTTGTCAGGTTGATGTATGTGGGGCCTATACTAAAACTTGCTCACTTTCTGTCTGGAATTCAAATATAACTAGGTTTTATATTTCTGTGCTAATCAAAGCTTTTTCTAGGATGTGGGGATACCCAACAAAGGCGGCCAGGTAGTTGCCTTTCTGCAGGGGAATCAAAGCAAGCAGGAACAGAGAAGGCAGGATCTGATCAGGAAGCCTACAGAAGCATGTGGCCTACATATGTTGGACCCAACCAGGTTTTCTTATTGGGCAGGCCGTCTCCCACTCCCCAGCTTGACTTGGCCTCTTCTACTCATTTCCCCAGCCTGGCCAACTCCCATCAGCACTGGACTTCTCACCTCTGTTTCAGTGCTATGAAGAATGACAGGTGTTTTCAAGTGGCAAAAAGGGTAGGAAACAGGCAAAGATGACAAAGGCTGTCTGCAGCTGAAGGACTCCAAGTAGATGGCAATGGGAATGGAGCCGTGGGATTCATCCCCCTCATCAATGTAGGTCCCTGAGTGTTGCTGAAATAACACTCTAGAAGAGAATCATCTCTCCAACTGATACTTGTTGAGCACCTGCTCTTGGTGATGAATATACCACACAGGATCTCTGCCTCCAGAGATTTGACATGCTAGTGAGACAGAAACAAATAAACAGAGAGTAAAAGCCAACCAATGTTTAGGTAGTAACAAGTACCTTGAAGAAAAATGAAGCCAGAAAAAGGTGAAGGCTTGTAGACAGTGGGGTGTGAGCAGAAAGAGAACTAAAGATATGAGTTACATAAAAAGAAGCATAAAGTGCTTTCTTGGCAGAAGACATAGCAAGTACAAAAGCCCTGAGAGCAGGACTGGGCTGGATGCTAGAGTGAAGAGGTCAAGGGTAGATGGTGAGATGGGAAAGATGGAGGTAGTGCAGCATACAGACCATGAAGGGCCTTTCCCAACATGGCAAGAAAGAGCAGTGATCCAGTGAGGTGGATGCTGAAAGAGAGCCCATCAAAAACATGTATGGTTAATTTTCCATATCAGGGACTAACACAGTCAAATAGTAAGCTCTAGCTGTGGTTACTCTTACTCCATGCTCAGCAGTTTTACTGAATGAGCCTAATTAGCATGTACACTGTGGATCTGGCAGAGCCTTGTCATCTGTTCCAGCTTTGTTCACACTTTTTCTTTTGAATTGTGTCTTGCCTTCCAATGACAGATTTATGCACTACAGCTTCCATACTTATTTTTTTTTCCTTCATCACTTCCACCTTTCTCCAATCCCCTGAGCCTCCCCCCCAAAAAAAATTTTTTTATAGGTTTTCTTTGCACTGGACATCTGACTTCCTCTGCTCACCCTCCACAGATAAAACTGTGAAGCTATGGAAAGTCAGCGAGCGGGATAAGAGGCCAGAAGGCTACAATCTCAAAGATGAGGAGGGCCGGCTCCGGGATCCTGCCACCATCACAACCCTACGGGTGAGTGCTCATGGCTGGTCTGGTGGCTGTCAGGTCCTGAGTTCCGCCATGTAATGGCTGACAATATCATGCTATCACATGAGAGAAAAAGCATGCTGCAGCATGTTGTGGCAGGCCCTCAGCTTTCCCCACGCTCTGGTGGCAGATGGAAGAGTGGGAAAGGTGCCAGGTCCTTGAAGTCCTTGTGTTTCCTTTGGTCCCTGAAACCTTGTCCCCATGCGGCCCCATGGCCACTGCTACCCATTCCCAAATCCTCAGCCTTTGTCTGCTCAAAGGTCTTGAGTACCTTCTGCTCTCTAAATCTGAAGGAGGGAATGACCCTGGTGGGAAGCGGAAGTTTTGTGATTCAGGTTGCAAACTTCAGACCCTAACAAGAGAGGGCTCCAATTCTGCGCCTTATCCAAATCTTACAACCACTCAGCCATTTGGAGATTAAGCCCTGAGAGAGAGGTTTTAGGTCTCCACTTCCAACATGGAGAACATGCTGTTCACGGATCCAGGTGATGGAAAGCCTTTCTGTGGCTGAAACTCAGCCTGTGATCCCTAATCTTAGAGTAGCTTCCTTCCTGTCCCCCAAACATACAGCTGGCAAGGAAAACAGCTCTCATCAGCTGAACACAAATGATTCTGACATTATGAGACCAAGGCAAATGGCCAGAAGGAGATGGTCAAAGCTGCAGTTGGATTGAAGGAGGGAGAAACTAGATTTAGTTCTGGAAGGCCAGGAAATGCCTCATAGGAAACTGGTAGAAACAATGGATTTTGAAAAGAAAATGTTTAAGGCAAGGTACTCTAGGTGTAGCTTGAAGTGGATTAGAACTGAATGATAACTTCAGCTTTTAATGTGTTCTGTTTTAGTAGTAAGGTTGGCCACAGTAGAACCCATCCTAGCCTCAAGTAACTTATGTCACTGTGAGATGCACACTTTCAGAAGCCAGCTACTCTTGTAAAGAGCAGAAACTGAGGATGAAGATCAAGTGTACATACAGAAAGGAGGTGCTGCCACTGGGACTAACGGCAGAAATGAGAATGCAGTGGTCATTCTTGGCCTGACTTGCTAGCTTGTTGATGCGTCCGTCCTTTCGTTCACTTACCTATGCTTTTTAGACACTGACTCGATGGTGGGCTGTTCGTTGTGAAGTACAAAGTTGAGCTCTTCCTGAGCCAGTAAGTGCTGGCTGCTGTTTTCTCTCAGCCAGTACCTTCAAGTCCACATTTGTCAGACAGGGCAGCATCATTTCCCACCCTGGATGCTCACAAAGGCCTAAAGTTTCAGGGGCTGCATGAGGTGAGCCTGAGGAATACCAACACTGGTTCTGTCTGGCTGTTTACTCTCTAAGCTGATGACTCTGTGCCTTGAATGCCTCATCATATAAGAAGCATGGTGGTAATCACTGCTCACCAGGGATGTGTGTTTTCGGTCAGGGAGTGTGTATTGAGGAGCTTAGCCTGTGTGTCATCTGGAAGATACTCAGTGTTCTTTTAGGTCACTGTCACATCATCATTGTCATCATCAGTGTCACAGCTATGATTACCTCCACTGATAATAGATGTAAGAAAATTAATCTATTCCTTTTATACTTTTTATGCTATTGTACTTACTGTATAAACTATTCATTGGCATCTTCTAAGTGGCTAGAATTGTGCTGATGACCAAAGAACAAAGAAAAGTTCCCTCAGAACGTTGCAACCCCATAGGGAAAATAAATAAAGAATACATAGCATGATCTTCTACCCAGATTTGACTTTGCCCTTATTTGCCACCTGGATAGAATCTTTCAGATGCCACCTGTAGCCAGTGCTGTGAATTCCTATTGCTCATGGTGCTTCAGGGGGCTTTAGCTATTTGTGCTTAATCCTTTCGGGAACTGTATCCTATGAAAAGAAGACAAGACCTGTGTATATTCCCACTAGAGGGGTCAGTGCTGTGTTCTAGGGAGTCAAGCCTTTTGCTTGTTACATCAGAGTGCCAGCTTGAATCTCAACAGCTCCATTCCAATCCAGCTCTCTGTTTTTGCACTTGGGAAAACATCAGAAGCTGGCCCAAGTATTTGGGCCCCTGTAGCCATGTGGGAGACCAGGATAGCATTCTGGCTGCCTCACTTCAGTCTGGACCAGCTCTAGCCATTTGTGACCATTTGGGGATATAAACTCCCAACAGATTGAAGACACTGTCTCCCCCATTCTCCCCATGCACCACCCCCCGCCCCTTTCTGGTCTGTGTCCCTCACTATTTCCTTCCCTCTGACTCTCTTTAAGAGTTAGACATCTTCTACTCAGTGATTTATCCCCTAAATGGCTGTTACAGCTTGGCTTGGGCTATACCAGAGCCAGGAGTGTCTTCCAGCTCTCCCACTTGGCTACAGGGGCCCAAGAACTTGGGACATTCTTTGCTGCTTTCCCAAGTACCTTGGTAGAAGGCTGAATTAGACGTGGAGCAGCTAGAACTCAAACCAGTGAGCACAATGACTTTACCTACTAAGCCGCAGTGCCAGCTCCAATTTAAAAAGTCTCTCAAAAATTACATTAAGAAGGTTCCACTGGGGTAGACTCCATCCTCCTCTTAGCAAGGCAGTGCTGATAATGAAAGGGATTTCATGTCCTACAGAATACCCAACTGTGTGACTGGGAGTTGATAAATCCCAATTCTAGTTCTTACTGTTTTGTTATCCAATTGTATGACCCTGGCTGGTCAATCACCTTGTTTCTCCACAAGCACAGGACTCAGAAAGGTAGATTCCAGCAACCCATCCTTGGTTGGGGGATATAGAAAAATCCCTTGTCAACCACTGGTGGTCCATGAATTCTGTCATCTGTAGCACTCCTGAAGCTCTTATTATTAGCATCTGTTGGTTTTTAGTCTTTTTTAGCAGTGAATGCTCCCAATTGGGAGACAAATTTGCTATACAATGATAAATGCCCATGTGATGTCACCCTCTCCCCCTGCTCAGGCTTTCTTTCATGTGTCCTGTATTCCAGTGTACACATCCCCACCCAGCCTTTCCTCTTCTCCAAACACTGAGAAACTCCAGGTGACCACAGAAATCATAGATGCAGAACAGTGACTCCAAACAGAGAAGACGCTGATGTGATATTAATCAGACTGTCATTTACTAACGTGATCTGCTGTTGAAATTCGCATTGCCAGCAACTGTCTGTGCTATGATTACCGTTCCCTCACTTTCACAGTTTCAGGTTCTACCATTGAGTCTTGAGAATGAGAACATTTAATAATACCTGACAGCTAATTAATCCTCGCTGGGTAATGAGCCTGTTTTGTTTCCATGCTGCTGCTCAGCTTCTCCAAGGAAGAATGTAGCTTTTTCTCTTGTTCATGGAGCAGCCCCTCAAACCCAAGAGCTTGTTACCCTCCAAGAGCCTAGGGAAAGCACTTCCATAAATACTGAAACTTCTTTGTGGACTCGTAACAAATCATGATAATAGTTTAATAACACTTGTAGCTGTAAAGTATCATTGACACAACAAAATGTTAGCTTACCTAACACCCTGCTTCATCTTCAGAACAGCCAAGGATGGAGTCAGGACAGGTACTTGGCTGATGAAGATGCTGCTACCTGGTGTTCATTGTACATTTGCTATACCCCATGCACCAGCACAGTGCTTCACACTGTCCGTCCTTATTAACAACCTCCACAGGTGCAGTTCACTGGGAAAAACGTCCATTTACCAAATGAGGCTCGAACTGGTTACTAATATGACCGATGCTATGCAGTACTGAAAGTCAGACCTTGATTTATGTTGCTCTGGAATTCAGGCCCTTAGAACTGATGCAGGTTCAGAAAGGGAAAGTGACTTTCCCAGTGTGTATTCCAGGACTATGGCTTCCAGGACTGTGGCTCTTACACGACAACAGACATTTGAGCGTTTGCAATTGCTGTCAATCATGAGCACAGGCTAGCTGGAGGAAGGTGGATCTCCCCACCACACATACACACATTCATTTATATTCTGTCTGTCTGTCTCTCTCTCCCTCTCTGTCACTCACACACACACACACACACACACAAGTTGATGCATACATATGGTATGTTTCCAGATCCCTGACAGTGAGTCATCTCATAGCTGATCCTCAGCGCTTTCCCAGTATCTCAATACCCAGGGGTAGCAGGCCCCAGAGCCCTTTCTAGGCAACAGGCCTAGTGTTCCAGTGATTTAATGACCCTGAGCTGGAAACTGGGTGATGAGAAATCACACTTAGTGAACTTGTCCCTGCAGGATGAGCCTGGAGGTGTTGGTTTCCTTAGTGTGATTGGCTGCCAGTGCCCTGGGAGCCTAGGCTACATTGACACTGGCTTCTTAACCTGTTACAAATATAGAGTCTAGAGGGTGTAAGCACCCAAGCTGTGACTTGTCATAACTTGTCTCCTCCCCAAAATGAAGGGACTATAATTAATTCAGGTCTTCCAGTAGGTTGTATCCCATTGCTCTTTAAATAACTATTTGAATGACAATGAGGGATTTTCAAAAGGTTCATGAATAAATATACATGTATTTCAATTTATTTTGCTCCAAAATAAACTCAACTCCATATTTCCATGAACTATCTGAAATGACCTGATAATAGTAGCCACCATATATTGAATAGTTACTGCATGACAGGGGCTGGATTTTATACCTTTGTCCTTCAGTTCTCATAGTCACACTTGCAGGTATGCTCTGTTGTTTTCTCTGGACTGTTGGAAGCCAAGGACTCTTCATCTTAGCCTTTGCCCATTGCCCACTTGCCAGATAGCTGTTCTGGAGCACCCTGTGAAAAACAGAATACACCCACGTCTTTCCATTCCCTCTAATGCTTCATCGACCATTCTTTCCTTAGCTCTTACCATTGCGTAATGTTTCATTGCTTCATTGTCGAGAACACTGCTCCACTTCTAGTAAAACTCATTGAATACAAGGTCAGTGTTTTGTACTCTCTCATAAAGCCCTAATTCATACAACAATGCCTGGCACATGCTAGGCATTCACTACCTATTTGTCAAATGAATAGATTGTACAGAAATGAAAATTGATTTGGAATAAGCAAGAGATGATCTCATGGCTAAAAGAATGACATAGCTAGGATCTAAACCAGGTCTTTCTGACTCCCAACCTGGTGGTTTTCATTCTTGCAGCTTCTGATTTCTAAACACATAGTCTTTCTTGACCAAAGATCCAGGAAGTTCATCATTGATTTGTGTGTCTCCAAATTCTCCATCAAAGCTATCTTAACATATGGGCTTGATTTGGAAGGGAATGGAAAGTGAGAGGTGGGGACTGTGACAGCTTTTCTGCCACGAGTAGGGATACAAGAAGCAAAGAATCTTCTAGATGAAAAATTAGTTGACATCAGATTTTCATACCCTGGTCCCCTGATTGTGTCTGCTTCAGTTCTCCCCCATAGCTCAAGGCACATATTCTTGTAATACTCCATAACTAAGATTTTACCATTTGAAATGACCTTGATATTTACAAATCACATGAATGGTAAATTCAACACTTGCCCCAGCAACAGCCTAGGACACCATGGCAAATTGGCACGAACATTTGCCAGCTGTAATTCCCAGAGGGGACTTGAGAATTACTGCTTGCTGGGCCTGGGACTCAGAGGTTGACTTAAAGACTAGATAGTGTGCTCAGAGAGAGATCCAGTATATCAACTTCATCTGGTTTTTATTAAAAAAAAAAAAACCACTGAGCCAACAGTAATAATAATAGCAGCTACAGTTACTCAGCTTCATCTTACAGGCAAGCTTGGGGCTGGGTAGTTTCTGTATACTTTATAACTCTGTCTTTATCAGATTCCTGTGATTTATGCATCCTGCCTATTTTAGAGATCTGTAGACAGAGGCTGAGAGAGATAAGTATCAGTTTAAGGCCTTGCATATAGTAAGAGGCAAGGTCAAGGATAGAGCCTAAACTTGTTGGATTTCAGAATTCCTGTCCTTCACCATAACTCAGACTCTTGGTGGCATCACTCTCAGTTTAGACCACAACAAGAATGAGCACATCCAACATGAAAGACTTCTTGAAGCATTTTATCCCATTTATGGAATATCTACTATACACCAGACCCTGCATGAAGTACATGTTATACAAGGGATTTATGCAAATGAGTAAAATATATAGGGATTGTTCTTAGGAGCCAGGCTGGATACAGTGGCTCATGACTGCAACCTGAAATCAGTTTAATTAATGATTCTCAAACTGTAATGTGCTTCCTGCAACCACTGCCATAATTACTAGGGATTTTATATGGAAAGCTTTCATTGAACCCCGAGAATTGACATTTTTGAGATAAATTATTTTATTACAAAGTCAGATTTACAGAAAGATCTTCTGTCCACAATGTCCAGAACTGAGCTAATCCAAAGCCAGGAATTAGGAGATTCTTCAGGGTCTCCCACATGGATGCAGGATCCCAAGGCTTTGGGCCATCCTCAACTGCTTTTGCAGCACACAGGCAGAGAGCTGGAAGGGAAGTGGAGCAGTCAGGACACGAACTGACACCTATACGGGATCCCAGGGCATGCAAAACAAGGAGTTAGCCACTAGGCTATCATAATGGTCCCAAGAATTGACACTTTTAACATCCCTCCAGGAAGGCCTACAGGTATTCCTGCTGACATAGTCCCTGTGCCATGCTTTAAGAAGTACTCAGTAAGAGGAAATGACCCAAACAAAGCACAGAAGAGGGAGACAGAGGATCAGGAAGGTGTCTTCCAGATGCATCTCAAGGAGTAGTTGACTTTCACACAGGGGTCTCATAGGATGCTCCCAAGGATGTGGAGAATCTAGCAGGTGTACACGGCCATGTTCTTCTTCCTAGGATGTGAATGTCTTTGTCCTGTTTTAAAAGGGCAGCTGAGACAGGTACCTGGTTCAGAGTGAGCAAAGGAGGATGGATTGAGCACTCCCTGCACACACACACTGCTGGGGGTGTTTGATTTGTTTTGCTGCCTTCATGGTCATACTCGCTCCAGGAGGATGAGCAGCCTCAGACCAGTTAGAGGGCAAATTATTGGTTGAGACCTGATGGGTTTTCACTGCCCCGGGTTTTAATTTTGGGTTCATGTTTTGATAACCACAGCCTCTCAAGACACAGATGCAGCCTTTCTCAAACCATTTTTAATCTTTTTTTTACTTCATTTTCTGATTTATTGCTGCTCTGGGGCCTTAATATTCCACCATTTCATAGGTTCATCTTTCCTTATATTTGTTGCAAATAACAATGGAGTGTTTAGCTACTGTGGTGAAAAATCAATCAAGACTATTCCATATTCACAAGCTCGCAATGGCACCCGGATGGCCCCCTGGATTAGATTAACTTGGTGAATGTGTCACTGTGGTGTGGGTAATTGCTCAACCCTTGCTCCAGCTTCCCCCTCCTGCCTCAGAGAGTGGATATTGAGATTTCTCATTGATTGACTGCCCCAAAAGTGAGTACTGGCATCTGATGTGTGTAACACAGCAGGATGCACATACGCTGTGTTTATGAAAATAAATAATAATTTCTGTTATCATTATTGATTGCCATCATTATCTGATTGTGTCTGTCTGTGTCATGGGGCTTCAGTCATGGGGCCAGAAAGCACTCCACAGGAACCTCAGGCACTACCCACAGGCAAGCTTTTGTGTTTGAATACATCTCGTCTCTTGCAAAGGGAAGAGTGTAGATGTCCCTGCTCCACTATGTTGGCTCATTTCTTTGACTGATGTGCAAAGAGATGGTGTTAATTATGCTCAATGTTAGCCAAAGGAGCTAATTCAATTGGAATGGTAAGTACAGCTAGCATTTATTGAGCATTTGCTGTGTTCCAACAGCATTTTGCATACATTGGGTAATGTAGTCTTCAAAAGAAGCTTGTAATATAGGTACCAGAAATGTTCATTTTAGCTGTGTGGTACCTATAGCTAGGAAGACTAAGAATCTTGTAAAGTCAGATGGCTAGTCAGCAGTATTGCTTGGACTTGAATTTGTGTCTTAGGAGTCCAAAACCCATGCCACTTTTCTGCCTGTATTAAAACAGAATGTCTGGTGTGTGCACCTGTGAGTTCAGGGGAAGCTGGGTGCATGTGTTGGGCAGGGGCTGATGAACAGCAATGTCATGGAAACTAGAGAAGCTGCAGAACCTTTCCACACAGCTTGGTTTCTGTTTTGTTCAGAGTGGAGGCAGGACAGGAAGGATTGGTGGCCCTAGGTCACAGCTTACCAAACCCGGGCGAGCCTCAGACTGCAGAGCATTCAGGTCTTCCCCAGCTGGCTGAGTCAGGATCTCCTGGAGGAGGACCAAGGCATCTGCTCATATTTCCTACAGTCACCCAGGCAGTTCTGCAGATGAACTGAGTTGGAAAGTCCTCAGCATAGCAATCTCTACTATGTGGAGATTTTCTGATTTGGTGTTTTTAAATGCATCCTTTTCTCTCTTTCCCCATCTCTTGGCCTCCTCTTTAACATAGCTCATGCTGGTATTGCTTGTATGTGACCCATTACTGGTTTGTTTGTTTGTATGTTTGTTTGTTGTTGTTTTTACAACTTGAGTCCTTCTCCCATTTTCATTTCTGGTAGCATCACCGAGACAGCCCATCCAGTGGCTAGGATACTGTCAGAGATTCAAGGTTGAGGACATTGGTTAAATAAGTAGCCTGTGCTAGGCCTTTGCTAAACAGGGAGAAGTGTTGTGTTGTTGATGTTCAGAGCAGACCTGTGGATCAGTGCTTTTATCACCACTACTTCACACTTGATCACATGTCATTCCAGGAGCAGAAGTGACTTGCCTGATTTTATAGTTAGTAAGCTGTACAGTCGTGTTTTTCACCAGGTTCATTCTGGTTCCAAGGTCTGTGCTATAAACATGTTGATGATATTGAGTCTCCAAGAAAGGGCTAGTTCTCTGCTGAGCCCTCAGCCATCATCTATAAAATGAAAATAATTATATCTTGCCAAGGACAGTCTGATAAAGTAACTTGCTGAGGTGCCTAGTGTGATTCTTTGCCAATCATAGATGCTCAATAAAAAGCTATTGACTTTTCTCCTTTCTCATCTTGCCTTTCATCTGGGGACCAGGAGTTTCAGAAAGTCTGAAAACAACATTGAAAAGTTCAAAGACATTCCATATGAGGTCCAGCAATCTATTATGCTTCAAGTGCGTGCACAGGTTTTTCTAAGCTGCCTTGGGTTCAGAGTATGTTTGCTGATGATAAGCTATTTTCTTTCATCTCAAAGATACCTTCGTTACGTTGAATTTATCATGTAGTAATTAGATGCAACATAACTGCAACATGTAAGCAGAATCCTTTATCTGGTTTAGGATTGAGTTTCCTTTGTCTTTTTCCTCCGGAGCCCTCTGCAAACTCTCTGTGGCTTCCTGAGTGTAATAGGAACTAGCGGGTGGCACTCTGCTGAACTCCTCAAGTGCAGCAGGCCTTGAAGCATCCACCAGTCTCCAAAAAGAGTCATATCTGAGAACAAACTGGGGATAGAGAGCAAGACATTTTCTTTTCTTTGGTGCATAAAGGAACTTTTTCAGAGTTAGTTTTATGTTAAAATACATTGTGTTCAGCAAGAAGATTATTTCCTTGTTCCCCTAGAATTGTTGAACCACAAGGAAAAGAATTTTTGATCGGAAAGGTGTTAGTGTTTGGATGGAAGAAGGTGGGTCACACTGATAATTTGTCATTGTGATCAAATGAGATTATTTTCCTTGCCAAAAAAGTATATTCAAAGGCCCTGGGATACATACACACACGCACACAAATATTCCTTAAGAAATTTGAAAAACTTGCTCCTATGTATGTAAGCAAATATATTCACTGTAGGGATTCTGGAGAGTTTAGTGTCCTCATATGCAGTATCTAAGAAAAAGATAAAGCATGCAGGATTTTCTACAAAGCTTACCTGACCTGGAGAACCTTTATCAGTTCGGGGGATTACTCTTCTACCTGTGGCCCTTGGCCCTTGCCAGTGCACGATGCGATAAGGAACTTGCACTAGCAGATGAGTCATCTGTGTCACCAAGCCTTTGCACAGTTCACATGACGTTTTCATTTCCCATCGTCAAACCTCCTCAATGGATGAAGCAATGTACTAGTTCGGGCTTGAACTCCTTTATCTTGTCATGGACCAGTAGCTAGCAGTCCATCAACCTGCTTCTTTGTGTAGTACAGCCACAGAACTCATTTGGGGAAGCGCTGACTGAGAGGATTAGGTTGGTGAACAGGAGTTAGCCCTGGTGGCCTTTCTCCTCTGTTCACCTTTTGGTCACAGAGCTACCTGAGGGTGATGGGTGCTTCATAGAGTTCCCTCCTCTGGACATGGAAATCCACAAGCACTGACCCAGAGCTCATGTGCACCTGACACTTCACCTTCTGTACCAGGCAGTCTACACACTTGTGTAATCCTCATGCTAACCCCATTATTAGCATTGTTAACAAATCATCATTATCACTGTTTCACAGATGGGCCTGTGGAGGAAGTAATTTATACAAGATGACTCTGCAAGTAAGTGACAGAACCCGAGTTCACTCCTTGCTTCTAACCACTGTGGGATCTGGCCTCCCAGCAGCAAGGGTTTTTGCCATCAAGGCCAACAGAGCGTTATCCTACTTTCAGACTTCTTGAATCAGAAATTCCACATTAGCCGATGGAAAAACCATCATTGTTGGCAAGTGTTTTCATCTGTCTAACCTTCTAGGTCATCTGCTGTACATAAAAAGGAAGTTTCCACACTCACTGCCATGATGGGGCTGTATGCTTCCTGCTCTCACAGAGCTTAAAACCCAGGGAGCTTCAAGCTTTTACTTAGAAAAATAAACGCTTCAAGTGTCAGGCCCTATGTGACAGTCCTGTGTATGTGAAACTGAGTTCTTTCTCAGCACTTCCTATTTGGCCTTGAGATCTTTCTATGCTCACTCTTTCCAGGGACTGAGAATTCCACAGCCTTCAACTAGATAAGGACACTGCCTATGTAATGCCATGACATCCAGACACACAGTGAAAACAACATCCAGTTACCTAGCAAGTCCAATACCAAACTTGAAATTTCCACAAGGTTGATTTTTAAAAATCATTGCTCTTTAGATTCTATTAGAATATGAGAAAAGCATCCTATAGACAAACATATGATACAATACAGACAACAGGGCAGGAGTTCAGGAGTGACAAGATTAGAAATAGACAAAAGTAATGAAACAGAGATGTGTCTGAATGCTATTGTTCATGCCCACAGTCAAGTCATCGCTGTGGGCAGTTACACAGACCACTGACTCATCAGTCCCGACGAACTCTGTCCTGGAACAATTTGGTGTTCAAGCCAGTTAAGCACAAAGGCACCACCCAGGTTTCTTGTCCATTCACGTTTTTATTAATTTTCCAAGCACTTCTTAAGCACCTTCTGTGTGCCAGGTACTGAACCTCGGGTAGAACACATGTTTTGGCCCTGGCCTCATAGAGCTTGCAGACTCTTCATTGGAAGCAGCATAAAGTGCGTGCTCTGATGTTGCACTAGGGTCATGGAGGGGAAGAGATGGTGAGGAGAATTTGTTCCACTTAGAGAGGATCCAGGATGATTTCTTAGGCAATAGATACTTGAACTGAAGAAGGTGATCAATACACAGGGGAACAGGAAGGCAAAAGAAGTAGCAAGGGCAAAGGTCTTAAGTGTGAAGCAGCCCAGGAGAACCTAGGCTGGAAAGAAGGCCAAAGTGCTTGCAGTGTGGAGGGCAGAGCAGGTGGTAGGTACTATCAACAGGACACAGCTGACAAGTCAGGATATGTCCCAACCATGTTGGATATTGTATGTATTGTAGAACTGTTGTTTTTCCCCAGTGTCAACACAAGCCCTCCCTTCACTGCACAGGTGGACTTGCATTTATTTGTTTATAGTTCTTCTTTGTCTAGATTACAGCATGCCGTATACTTAAAACATGATGTGTCCACCAAGATGCAAGAACTGGAAGCACAACCTAGACAGTTCCTGGTGCTTAGGAAGAGTTTAGTTTAGAAAGTACCTGGCATTTTGTCAGTTTGGCCATGTTATCCTCTAGCCCCCTGACTGCCACTGTTTTGACACATGTCAGGGCATGGCCTCCACCAAGCCTCTCCAATATGAAGGCGTCCTCCCTACAAGGTGAATTGTCCCAAGAGTGATTGAATTGTTTGGAAGGTCATAGAACGTGACAGCTCCCTATTACACAAAGGAAAAGATAAGCTTCCGATTAGTCCTGGGGCTGGAGGAAGCCAAGATAGAGTGCCCCTGTCAGAATCGCTTACAACATATAAATCATTACCTCAATTTTCCTTGCAAACATTGGCCCAGAGAGAGAGAAAGAAGTTACTGAGGTTGGTTAGCAGTGCAGAACCATAGAAAAGAACCCCTGCTTGCCTCCAAAACAGGATCTGCTCTGCTATCCATGCAAAGAAAACAGAGCCCTACGCCCAGAGGAACGACAGAGACAAATGCCCCTGGCTCCAGGAAAGGGAAATTTTGTTTCTCTGGCATTTACTAACAACTTTGACTGCTAATCTAACAATAGCTGCTAGGAAGGCTTTCCCTGACTGCAAAGGGGGAGTATGCTCGGTGTTGCACTTGCTATGCGTCTGAGCCTGGATTGTCCCCCACCCCTGTGTAATCGCCATCAAAACCACAGTGGTGGCTGTTGCCCTTTCCCTTTCTTTCATTCAGTTGGCCAAAACCTCAGAAATAGGCCAACTGTGCCTAACCTGATATCCCACCAGTCTATCGGAATTTCTCAAGGCATTAAAAAAAAATCATGAAACTGAAAATAGATTGTGAGAAATCCAGAAAAATCCAATGATTTTTTGATACATATTTAAAAGCTAACTTAACTGAACCATGCCCAAATTATCTTTGCATTTTAGTCTTGGGTAAAATACCAAATAGCTAACAGAATGTGAGACTCTGGAAGATTCTATTTGGACAGGACCCAGTCCTAAGTAAATGACTAAGCACTCCTCGAGAAACACTGGGTCCTGTGTCTCTCCTGAGTAGCTTTAGACAGCACTTGGAGGCACAGACTCGATCCCTGGAGCTAGGGACTAGGATGTCTGTTAAGGGGTACCCGCATCAAAGCCTGGATGTGTCCAGCTCAGCTATTTCCACTGCCCATGATGGAGGGAGCCTCTCTGCTTTCCTACATTGTGTATTTTAAAGGAAAAGATTATCCTCGAGTTTACAGCACAACCCAAATGGCTGCTAGTTAAAATTCTTCAGAACCTGGGACAGAAATGCATATATTGTAAGTGGACCAATTCAAAATGCTAGTCAGGGCTGTACGCAGAGAGATGTTGTGAGCTGAGCATGAGTCACATGGATATTTTTAAATAATGGAAAGCATTTGCCTGTCAGCTCGAGATTTGTGAGCCAAGTGCTCTCACTACCGGGAGCAATATAAGGTTACTTGTACTTTTCCTTGGCTTCTTGTAGAAGCTCACAGTGGAACTTAGCTAGTTAAAGGTAGCAGTTAAAAGACTTTGGCTGAGCAGATGCAGGTTCATATCCCAGCTCTGTCTTTCTATGATTTTGAGTCATTTAGTTAAGCTCTCAAAATACCAGTTCTGCCATCAGTGAAGTGAGAATGGTATAAGAGTCTACCTTGTGGGATTTGTTACCACGTTAAATACTTGAAAATTCACTGTGCCTTTTTACTAACCATTCAGTAATTGGTAGCAAGCTCCAAGCACCAAAACAGGATGGCACAGAAGAGAGAGAATTTGGCTGTATGGCTAGAGTTTCTTGCTTGAGCCACACTGTCCCCAATCTTTAAGACTCTTTAGTGAAAGTTCACATTATGGACCAACAGGAACTTCCCATGAAAGATTCACTATAAGATGAGTAAGTGCAGATCAGGTGGGAATAGAAAGCAAATTGGATCTCTGTGGATCAGTAGAGATTTGTGAGTTCTAACCAAATGCCTGCTTTTGAAACAACAGCAAACGTTCTTATTCTTCCTGAGCTAAGAAGGTTATGTGCTTAAGAGAAACTCATGCATATGTTGGGATTGCGGGGAGGAAGGGTTGCCACAGGCTCTCAGGTGAATGACCACTAACGTGCTACCTGGAGGCCCGTGCAAAGCCAACTGAGGACTCTGGGTGCAAACTTTCCTTTAGAGTCTTTGCCTCGGCATCTAACCACCTGTCAGCCACCCAAAATGCAGAGTTCTCTACCTGAGGCAGTTTATTTCCCTGGGTTGAAGGATCACCAATGGATATTTGAGTCTCTGCTGAAATTGTCAGTAGCAATGAATAAAACCATCTAAGTAAGTCACCTTAAATAAAAATAAAAGAATGTTCTTACATTTTTCTCTTCTGTCTTGACCACTAAGAAAAATGTGTGTATTTTTTTCCAATCCAAGCTCATTACTAATGCACTTAACATTTGCAAACCAAAGTACAATATTGAATACTAGGATTGACTTTCTAGAATTTTTTTTTTTCTCTTAATTGGATTGCTTCTGCTTTCCTATAGAAATCATGCTTCCAGCATCTGTGGTAAGAGAGATTGTGGAGAGACATGCCAAGCTGAATTACCTGGTAGAATTAGATCACCGTCTATTTGTGTTTGATAACAACACTGTGCCTTTGCATAATTCTTGCTGATTATCACAAGGAAAACCCCATAACTCAGGCACATGAGCCTTCTTGGCAATGCTCCCTTCTGGGGAGCACACACACAAATGTATGAGCAGAAGCGTTTGCAAGCGCTGTGTATGTTGAGAAATGGAAATTTCATACAGTCTGCAAACTTAGCTTGCCTAATTCTCCATCTAAAAAAAATGAAAATGCCTCCTTACATTCAAGGTAGGGATTTATCTCCTTTTCTATAATTCAAGAGCAAAATAAAGTGTGAATACCTATAAATACATCAAGAATAGAATGTCATCTTAAGCTAGAGAGAACTCATAGAGGAAAAAGTAGATAATGGGGGAGATTCTTAGAAAAACTTGGAAATCAACCAAAAAATTTAGTGTCCAGTGAACACTCAGAGTGGCTGCACCCACTGCATCTGTGCAGGGAAGGTGGGGCTGCCACCTTAATTTAGGAGCCAAACCTTAGTCCGGTTCCCATTCTCTTCTTTCTTGATTCACCTTTGTTTCTGGCCTGTGTGATTTCATCTGGAACGTGTGGATCAATTCTGCTCCCTCCCTCTGTCTTGGAACACCCTCCCCCAAACCCTTCCCACCACAGACACACCTTTCCCAGCAGTTCTTCCTATGCATTCAGTCCCAGACTCTGCCTCTTCCTCCAGGAACATCCACAAATCCCTTCCCTGAGCAATCTCCAACTTCTCTGACTCAGGTCAAGACTCCAAAATATTTGGTCCGTGTTTCCTTCACCCTGAGTCAGCCAACTGTCAGTAGGGAGGGCCCATTATGGTGGGATCTGATCCTTGCTCAACATCAAAGCCAAGGCTTTTCCTTTTGAGGACTAGAAAACAAGAACCTGGCTTCATAATTTGCTTCCCCTGGGAAATTTGCATCTCTTGCCTCCTTGGATGTCTCTCTTGGTGAAAACTGCAGCAAATAATTTCCTGCTTTTTGTGTGTGGGGGTGTGGGGGTGGGATGAGAGAGTGGGGGGGGACAATGTCCTCAGTTGTGGATCAATAAATTACCCCCTGCCAAGCCCCGCCTGGCTTCCTCCTTCAGCACTTCAAGGCTTCTTTTGTGTTTAAAAGAGAGCTCATTAGTTTTTCTCTTAACCTCCAGTGAAATCTCCCTTTTAGTCTCCCTTTGTTTTGCTTATCATTTCACTTAATTCTCAGTCCATTTGTATTTGCCTCCTATTCTCTACGTTTTCGTCTTTAATGACCAGAAGCTAATGAAAACACCACTGGAGTCACGTGCTGCTCTTCAGATCACACCAGGATAAGGAAATGGGATTTAAACCACCCCTAGTAAACAGTCAGCAAATCAGCCAATGAGGGACAGATAATACTTTGCACCAGAGTGGTGCCTTGGCCCTCTCACGTGAGAAAGCAACTTAACATCACAGGTGCTTGTGAGGATTAGCTGAGTTAGGGTAACGTGCTTAATGGAGTGGCAGATGCAAGCCCGCGGCATGCATTGGATATCATGAAGATGGGAAACTGATGTACAAGACACAGTGCGCCAAGCTTGGCTGGATGTGGGAGCTGGAGCTGCAGGTGGAGGAAAGAGGCCATCTGTGTCCAGCCAGGAATCCCCCGTGCTATTTATGCAAATAACACTTCACACTGACCATGGAGGAGTTTCCAACTAGAGAAAGAGACTTGAAATAATATCGAACAAGCCAAGGACCAGACATTGACTGGTTGTCCTACCCCCGAGGAGTAATGTTTTGCCTTATGGAAAGTAGATTTTCTGTACCTATGTGAAATCAACCTTTATAATAACCACCTCATGTATCCCAGGTACAGTGCTCACCACCTTTGCCTGTCACTGCACTTCCTGAAGTCTGGTGTGTTTCTGGTGGCATGAGACACACCTTTAAGTACCATGAGATCACATCACCTAGGAAGTGAGTCCCTTCTCAGTTGCTTTGTAAATCATTCTGATTATATCGAGTCCAATCTTTCTTTGATGTTAATACTTTAACCCATCTCCTAACACAAATTTTGATTTGTTATATTTTTAAAGATTTACTGACTTGAAAGTCAGAAATTGAAATCTTCCATCTGCTGTTTCACTCCCCAAATGGCTTTGAGAGCCAGGACCTTCCTTGGTGTCTCCAAAATGAATGGCAGGTGTTCAACCACTTGGGTCATTTTCCTTTGCTTTCCTAGGCATTTGGGTAATGAACCAGTAGATAGAAGATATCTCTCTCTGTGTGTGTCTGTCTCTCTCTGTCCCCCTTCTTCCCCCCCCCTTCCCTTTCCCACTCTCTCTAAATCTCTTTCAAGTAAATATATGAATGCTTAAAAACAAATAAATAAAAAATGAAGGGGCAACTAAATAGACTGAGGTTTTACAAGTGCTATTCTAACTCCCCCTCAGTTATTTGGGGGAGTCTTTATCAAGATACCAGGCCTTCTGTCCAGTCTTACAAGAGGTGTCTTTGTATACCCTCAGAGGTCCACCAGACTGCCAATGAGAACAATGGGAAGGGGAGGCCCCAGTGCCTGTTAAACTGTGTCATAAAATTTAAAAAAAGATACCATGCGTTACTTCAGACCACTTGGAGTTAGCATCTCAAAGCATAGGTCCAGGAGATTATCTGTGTTTTTGTATTTCTCTTTAAGATCTCTGCAACAATGTGAATGAATATCAAGCTTATAGACCGCTGACTCAAAAAGTCTCCAGTTTCCTTTCTTGTTAATATTTTTTTTTCTATTCATTCAACAAGCAGTTGCTGGGCGTATACCATCTGGGCTGCTGTGGGTACCAGGAGTACAATGGGAAAGACAGCAGGCAGCCGTGCCATGGGCTTAGGCTCTAGTAGAAGCTACCAAATACTGAGTCCCCTGAGTTTTTTCCTGCTTGAAAATCTTGCTACTACATTTTTCCGTGGTCTAAAAGGATACAAAACATCATAGCATCAGGGACATTGATTGCTTATGTTCTTGCCACTGAGTTCACTCAAGAGACAAGTCTAAAGATAGCCTTCTTTTTCCTGCTGGTGTTTGACACACCATGACATCATTGAGCTTTGGTCCTTTAGAATGTGTAAAACTATAGTGTCAACCAGGCAGGCCTGCTGTGACATTTGAAGGAGGCGGGATAGTAGGGCCAAGGAGAAGCAGTGGCTATTTGGAAAAGGGTCAGTAAAGTGGCAGTTTTGTAGCAACTGGGTTCCAATGTCATTCCATAAAGCAGGAGCCAGCCTAGGTCAAAAATAACCATGCAGTATCTCATAAATCTCCTGTAAGATACAGCATACATAGTGTGTATATTCTACACAGAATAGTATACATGTGGAAATACAGAGGCTGTGAAGAGTAATGAGTAATACAGAGCAACACCAACACTGTGGAGGACCAGCAGGAAGCACACGCTGCTGTGAGCTCAGTAGTTCATTTAACACATCAAGTTCTGAGAAGTCAAAATGCATGAGGAAAGAGCAGGCTTCTCCTGTGCCCCGCCCACACTCACCTAGGGGACTCTGCCCGTTAGTGAGATGCAGTTGGTCACAATAGTCAACATTTTTTACATTTGTTCCCCTTCTTTCTTCTGATTATGCTGAACAAACATAGTTGAGTTCACGTATTAAATGCATATGTGATGCCTTTCAGCATATAATTACTGGTAGATTAGAGGCAAAACATGGACTGAATAGAATATAAAACAGGTAATAGCCAGTTACAGTAATTTGATGTTCGACTACAGTGATTTTTAAATGAGCTGCACATTTGTCATCTTTGCCCTTTGTGGTTTAGGTTTCTTTTCCTTGCAAATTTTCCTGTCCTTTCTGCAAGTCTCAGTACTTTTGGCTTCAGAGAAGTCTTCAGTGATGGCTTTTGGAGAAACGATTCATATTGGTGCACTTAGTGGGAATTCATGGAAGTGTAGCCTCCTCCCATTCCTCCTGCTTGTCACCATTCTACGGGCTCGCATTTCACAGAACTAGAGGGCAAAGAGCAGGTTAGAGATGAATTGGAACATGGGGTGACAACATTGGAAACATGACAAAAGTAGGTTAGCTATGGATTTCTAAAAGGACGAAGCATGGTGCTGCTGCAAATGGAGAGAGAATTCTGTCAATCCAGAGTGTGACAACACAGAGTGTGGAAGATCTCAGGGTCTTAGTGACTTAAAATATGAAAGTGTCCATACAACCAGATAGGGCCAAATCTCCCAGAATTGTGTGTCTGTCATCCCAGAAGTGATCTCACAGCGGTACTGAGTTCAGGATTAACTCACTCTTCCATGGTTTCAGATTCTAGTTCTAAAGGATGGGATTGCTGTGGGAAAGGAGAACTAAGATAAGCAGAAAAGAGAGAAAAAATTGAGACAGTTAAATATGAGCCCACAGCAAGAGGAAGATTGAAAGGCCATTATAACAGCATTCCAAACTAAAGCTTCTATCCAGGAAGTGATGACTGATTGTACTAGACGCCCATTGAAAAAGACACTTAGGAAATCTAAATTAAAACACTAGAAAGGTGAGTTAGAAAATGAGTCCAGAAAGGTTGTCAAAACAGTACCTGGGGAGGAGGAAGCTAAAGAATTCATCTTTTTTCTTGGGACCCTTAAAAATCTCAGATTATTCTCCACTAGATTTGGTACCTACAAGGAAAGGAGGATATGAATATCTGATAACTATCAATCAGGATCACAAAGACAAAGGGAAGGTGTGGTGGGTGGCTTAATGGAGCAAGGTAATGTCTTAGGGAAAAGGTGGTCATGAGTGTATCTCATGACAAGGTTGAGACCACATTGGAGGAATCTCTTCCATTCTTCCTACTCTATTTCCAGCTGAGCGGTTTCCCTCTCTTCTTTAAGAAATTGATGAATATATCAGATGCAAGGCTGCAGTGATTGATTCAAAGCCATGTTCAAACAGGTACACAAATGAAGTTACTAGGAAAGAGATGCGGGCCTGGCTTATATAGAGAAATAGTGACCAGATAACCTAAGAGAAAGAAGCAGGGAAAATACACACACACACACAGCAATTTTTCCTAGGTTCCCAAGAGCTTGCCAAGTTCCATGTTCCATTTCAGATGTACCTTTAATAACTATGTCCAGATAAGCTTGTGAAAATCGTACTGTCGTGTGTACACTCAAGAACAAAGCCCATCCTTCAGGTGAACTCCAGGATAGATTGTTACCCCTCATTTTCCTCCTCACCCATCCATCCGTAATACTGCATGCCACAGTGGTAAAGAGGACACTCGGCTAAAATGCTGAGTACCTGGCATAGCCCAGCAGACACCTGCTACGTGCTTCAAGCTAAAGCACAGCATCACTGTCTTTCTCACTTATATGCAGCTATAAACAGAGGGTGATGTGAACACCTACTCCACAAAATAGTGAGGAACTTAAGTGGATTAATTGCCAGTAATCAGACTTCAGTAATTGCCATAGATTCTTTGTAAATTAAGATTATAAGATGACCTAATTTTAAAAAATGTCTAAATCTTCATTTGCATCCCCCGGACTACTAATAACATTGGACTGATTTTTATAAAACTTTAGAGTGTTCACTTTGTCCTCCCTATAAGTTCTCTGTATTTTTTGGTCCATTGCTTTGGGCTCTTTATCATTTTTCAGAAATTTTTTTTTATATTATGAATGGTAAGCCTTTTCATGTGATTTTTATCTTCTATAAATTGTTTCCTTTTTTGTGTGTTCATAATAATAATTACAGTGTTGCTTTTATTTAAATTACTTAACATTTTAAAAAAACTGTCAGTATAGAACTGGGGGAGAATGTTAAACCCATATAACCTCATATTTTAAAACTATTAACTATGTGATATGTGGAGACCTTTCCGTTGGCTCTTGGCCTTGTGTTTAGGTATTAGTTATTTCAGATGTTTTCAAAACACCAGGAGCTGAGTTCCCCGTCAAAGACAGTATGACAGAACTGACAGCAGTGGCACGCAAGCCTCAGTTGTTAACAAGTGGCCTTGTTTGGTTCTAATATATAGTCAGGATTCAAAATCAGAATGCAGCCTTGAAAGGGCATTCAGAAATTAAATTATTCCTAATTTTTCTGGTGCAATTGTTACTAGTATCACTACCACCATCTGTTGGTGGGAAGCAGAACTAACATGGTTTAAGTGTGTGGGTGCACGTAACTGTGTGTGTTTGTTATTTTATATGTAGTATTGTTTACATATTTGAAAGGCCATGGTATTGTAGTTCTTACAAATACATCTTTTTAGACACCCATGCCTTTTTTAATGTCAATTTCTGCTCAAACAGCTCAGGCTTCTTAATGTTAATAACATATTTATCTTCTGCACATTTCACAGTAATAAATGACAACATGTGTGACAACTCCTGAGATCTTATTTATCAGTAGTCATCATAGGTCCATTGATGTTACCCTGAGCAATGGTAGAAGAAAGTTATTAATATTTTCTAGAAATTCCTTCATCAATAGCAATAGAAAAGCAAAAACTATTTTGTGATTTAATGCGATCAACAAACAATGACCCATGCTTGTCTCTATTCCACTCCTTTCCTAGCTGTAAATGTTAATTGAGATGTTCCTCTACTGGGGTATTTGAAGGTGTCACTCTTCTTTTGGAGTCACACAGCATGCAACTTTTAGGGAAAAAACAGGTCAGACATTGACCAGGGAAGCATGCTTTGAGAAATAGTGATTTGCCAGAAAAGGGAAGTGACTGTGGGAAAAATACACGTGGCAGAATTGCAAGCTGCTATAAGGGCTGGTAATTAGATCATTCATCTTCTGAGAGGAAGGGAGCTGTATCCTAAGAAGTCAAAGACACTGAGAACATGGAAACCGCATGTGCAAAACTACCTGTGATGCGTTGCGTTTAAAGTATATGTATATGCATATATACTGCACACATACATTTCCTAGGCAGTTTTTATGGGCTGTGTGCTATCTCACAAATGGAAATGACTGGGTCAGCCTTATGTGACTGTCATACATGTATGTGTTTCCCATAGGTTTGTGCACATGAAATACTTCTTAAAAATAGCTTGGTGAACTAGAACTTTTTGCTGCCTGGCTACCTGTTATGGAAGTTAGTATTACTTGCCAAGGATCCTAGACTTGATACAATTGATATTTCTGTGTACTCAACGATCAGGATTTGCTTAGGAGCTGAGGGTCCCAGTCTTGCAGTTGTTGACATCTTTGGCCACATGAGGCAGGGGACTATGCAGGGTATCACAGGGCCTTTGTTTCTGCCAACTAATCCCAGCAAAAACCTCAGCTTTGGAGACCAAAAAATATCTTCACATTTGGCACAATTGCAAAAATGCCCTTGGTGGAAACCACTGACTTGGAGGATAGAGCACACGTAGTTTGCACTCCTTTTCCAATAATTCCCTAACCTGCTTTAAGGACTACCTTGTTTCTTGTCATGAAATAACACATCTCTTTATGGCATCTGTGGCAGTCCGTAACAATATACTTATCTGGAGACATTGTCTTTCTTCCCTATTAGACTTGAAGTTCCATAAGGTGATCTGTTTTGTTCACTCTGGACACGTACCACTCCGTGCAGTGATTGGCACTTAATAAGTATGTGTCAAATGAAAGGATATAATCTAAGATATTTAATAACCTGAAGCACGAAGCCTGATTTGGTCCAAAGGGGTTTTTCCTCTCAGGCTTATTTCAATCTAGATGACAGAGCCACTAAAAGAAGAAATTAGGGACATATTGAGGCTGTTGACGGGTGTGAGCAGGGAAATCTAAAAATTATATTATTTGGATAGGATTCCCTGGGGTTTTGGCGGGGTGCTGTTGAGTGGCAGTTTCGTTCTGGGAACACAGCTCTGATGTGTCGCTGTCGGCTGGAGCCAACCTATCACTCCTGCTTTTTGAACCCTATCCACCGCATCCTTGGAGAAAACAGGATTTTTGACCAGAGTGAGGCTTAATGCTCCATTAATTCTCTGAGAGACAATGCCGCAGTGCCAGGAGAAATGTGTCTGTAGGAAACAAGCCTCTATGTAGAGCACACAAGAGGCTTGTGAATGTTGCTTTTCCTGTTGTTTTTTAATGGAATTAAGATGCATATTTTAAAAAATGAAAAATGACTGGCATTCTTCCCACTGAAAATGGAAAGTAATTTAATTTGTTAGTGGTTTATTTTATTTGACAGTCTTTGTACATACTCGATTTGGTTTGTTACACTGAATTACCCTTTAATAATGGATACATATAATGCCAGACTCAG
Organism: Ochotona curzoniae; assembly: GCF_017591425.1. Classification (NCBI taxonomy): domain Eukaryota; kingdom Metazoa; phylum Chordata; class Mammalia; order Lagomorpha; family Ochotonidae; genus Ochotona; species Ochotona curzoniae. The sequence continues at coordinate 23,024,510 of NW_024464918.1, forward strand.
CCCACACCCCCACGTTGGTTTGATAATTGGATGAGTGTCCGTGGTGTTGAAGGTTTTCATGACAATGAGGCCAGGAACTATTTGGAAATCTCCTAACCAGGGGATCTTTCTGGATTTTTTTGTTCAGTGAAGTTAATTGCTACCCAGTGACCAATCATTCCACTAGACACATTGCCTGAGCATTGCTAAGTTCTGTCATCATAGCTGAATTCCCTGGGCAGATGAGAGGGATGCTATAACCGCTGTTCAGTAGAAAACAAGGCAGGTAATATTCCTCAGGCAACCTCACAGGGTGGACAGTGTTTTAAAGCTAACACTGATAACAATAACCATTATAGGGCATGGAGCCAGATTGGCCCAGTTCAAGGGTGACTGTACCTCGTTAGCAATTGCTAAGACCTCTCTTGCTTCATGGTTCATATCTGTTATATGGAAATGACACTAGTACCTACCTTGTAAAGTGGTGGTAAAGACTGAGAAACATGGAGTATAGAAGACTGCTTAGCACAATCCTTGCACAAAGCAGGCTTTCTAATGTTAGGTGGTGGGCATCAAACACCATGGTTACTTCTCTCAGCCACACTACTGACCCAGTTGCTATACTTAAAATTACAGAAAAGAGCATTCACACTGAGAAAAACAATAATCCAATGCCACATGACTAGTAAATGGTTCAGCCAGGATCCACGCCCAGTTCAGTGTGACTCCGAAACTCTGACATCATGCATTAGATTTCTCCGGTCTGCCCTTAGAAGAATCCTGAAAGCCACATGCTTGAGCATTTTTAACAAGACGACTAAGCATTTCCGTCATAATAACTAATAACTGCAAGAAAACATGTGATTTCAGGAATAGCTTAAACATTTACAATTTAAAATAAAACTGTTACAGAATCCTTTAAAGGCAACTGATGGTATTTAAAATGCCATTGCAACTGGATACCCACTAATACCCATTAAGAACTATGTAGACAAGTTCTTTAAAAGTCAGAAACTTTATATTGCTGCTTTTTCTTCTTTTGGTATGTTTTTTTTTTACTGTACTTCCCTGAATGGTAAAAAGCTTTTTTGATCATTTCTACAAGCACCGATATGTATAGATTCCCTCCACTCCCCCAACCCCCAGCAATGAATATATGAGTGTAACAGTTCAAAATTTTCTTCTGGATTTAATTGTTGCTCTGATTACACATAGAATGCAATTCACTGAAACAACATAAACATACGATTCCAACAAAAATGATTAAACATAAATGTCAAAAAATTTTATTAGAAATGCAGATGATAATGAGCTGGCTGGGGGTATTGGTGGGGCCTTGATTAAAGGTAACATCCAGTTGTCCCTCCCAGAAGAGTTCTTGGGCACTTGAGAAAATTCGAGATGGGTGAAGATATGTCTTTTATGTTTTTGTTTTTGCAAAAGGTGGGGGAAGGAAAACCTAGGCTGTTGGCATTTCCTGAGATGATCTGATTTTAAGAAGGAAAACATCTGGAGTTAGGGATGAGGTCATGGTTTCCTTTAAAACTGTTCCGCGTAGTTCTTGGGAAGTCATTGCTTATTCCTAGGGGACAGTCGCCTGAGATGCTACTCTGCTCCCTAAGCTAGAGAGGGCCCAACGGCTCTCCCATTCTCAATGTAACTTGCCTCCTCTTCCCTCAGAGTGAGTTCCAGTGCACTGAGCTATGGCCTTTAGCAAACATCTGCAGTAATTGTTCCTGGAGAATCACAAAGGTTGTATCTTAAAGGAAGCCAACTTTTTTGAATGACACTAGAGTCTGAAATGTCTAAGATTGCCTAGTCATTTGCCATTTAACGCCTCCAGCTGGAATAAGGTATCCATCCAGATTTTCCACCGAGCCTCAAGTACCAAAACACCTAAAACTTGAGCTCTCCTCTTTTCAAAATTGAACAGCCATGGTGTCAGCTTTCTAGGAGGGTTGTGAACAAAGAGAAAGGGTAGAGAGCTGTGTAGCATCAGTTGCTCCTAAGTTTCTTAAGGCTAGTTATGTAATAACTTCCCAGTACATGGTAGATGCTCAAGAGATGTTTGATGAAGGTCCAAGCTGGTGCCAAGGGGTGGTCAGAGCGTTCTGGTATGCACTTCTTAGTTGACGGCTTAGACCACAATCAACTGCATGCCCCTATCATTAGCCTGTCAGTCTAAATAGAAAATAATCCCAGTTATCTGTAGCTAGACACCAGCAAAGAGATGGATCAAACATGGGTTTAACTGGATGGTAATTTTGTTTAAAAGATCCCGTAATGTTGACCGTGTTGATTAACTAAACAAACAAGGGCATTCATCCAAAGATTGGTCTATAAACTCAATGAGACTTAATCTAGGGTTACTGGGTGGCTAAAAATCATTCCTGTCCTTCTCCAGAAGGTTCTCTCCTTATCCTTTCCTCCCTCTCCCTCCCTTTGGACAACCTCATCTTCTCTCTGTTCTTAGCCTCTTAGAGAGGAAGTCAACTCTCCTTTTGTATTCTGCCTGGAATCTGTCAACTCGCTAGGGTGCTGGAGGTTGCCATGGTAAACACAGCTGCTGTTTTTTTCTCTGAGAAGTACCCTCACAAGGTGCAGGGAGTCCTCCCCTCCAGCCTCTCCCTGCTGTGCATTTTCACAGCTGTCTTTTCAAGTGAGGGCCTTAGGGCTTGCTATTTTTCAGGGTTTTGTGCAGCTTTCATTGTGTGTGGCCAAAGTGGACCATAGGGACTGCCAGTCTCCAGTTAGGTGAAAGATTTTTTTGAAGAATTGCTGGTATTGCTACCAAATAAGTCAGATGGCGGTAGCATTCGTTTTTGTTAGCTTGTGGTCTCTGGGAAGTGACGGGTGATCTGCACAGGACAGAGATAGTGAGAAAGAAGCTGTGAGGAGGAGGAAAACTAAAGAGACAGAAGGCGAAGGGGGTGGGCTGTGCCCAGAGACTACAAGGATAGGGAATGTCAGCAAAAAGACAGCTGTGCTGGGTAGCCTGAGTTCTCTACATATTCACAATAAAATCTCTGCTCTGTCCTGTGCTGACCACCAACCCAGCTTTTCCACCTCATCTCCTTCTCACTCCTTGCTAGCCACAGAAGATTCTTTGTGTTTCTCCTGCTCACTCCGATGTTGGGGCCTTCACACGTGACAGTTCCCCTGCCTTGAGTGTTCATCCCCAGAGAACCACATGGCTCCATCCCTCTCTTCATTTGGGTCTCTACTCCATGACCACTAACATCAAGTTATAAAATTTCTGTGGCATGTCCAACATTACCAGTTTTATCAGCAGGATACTGATTATTCCATAAATTCTCTTGCCAATTTATGTGTGTTGCTTAGCATTTATAACTACTCACTCCTTTTGTATTTCTGTGTGGTGTGGCTCCATGGAAAGACCACTAACTTTGCAGTCAGTTGACCTGCAATTAAAATCCTGGCTAAACATCCAGTAGCTGGACAGCATTGGGCCAGTGACTTAACCTCTCTCTACCTGGATTTTTGCTTTATAATAGTAGTACTTTGTACTGGTACCTCTTTCATAGATTGCTTAGAGAATCCTTTGAGATGATGTATGAAGTATGCTGGTCGGAGAGTAATTGCAGGCTACGTGTTACAGGTAGCAATCCAAAGGGCAAAGGTACTTTCAAATCTATCACAAAGCATTTTTGTAAACTTTATTTGGGACAAGCATGTGGACTGCTTATTGAGTTTCTTGCTGCTATGTACCCTAGAATTTATAGGGCATAGCTCAAGTTCTTGGGTCCCTGTCACCTAGGACTGAGTTCCAGGCTAAAACAAGGCATCTGAGAAGTAAACCTGCAGGAGTAAGTTCTCTCTCCTTTTCTTCTTCCAGCATGCATTCTTCTTCCCCACCTTCCTATCACACCATCCCACCCACTCCCCCTATTATCACAGTAGTATAGTCCTTTAATAACAGTTACAAGTTTAACATTCTGTTGGAATGCTGTCAGCATTGTAGGTACAGGCAAAGGTAGAAGGTCCAATGTCACACTGCCAAGGCATATTTGTTTCATTGGAGTCCTCCTTTTATTCAGCAGTAGAAATCCATCCTTCACTTCCCCATATGCTAGACTCCGTTATATAGTTCATTTATGAGAATATGTGTGTATACATGTTTCCCTATATACCTGTTTATTTTTGTATATTGTAAAAGTTGTCTTATATCAGAGCATATGATATTTGCCCTTTTGGAACTAGCTTATTTCACTGAACATTGTGGTGTCCATTTGTCGCAAATGGTAAAATTTCCTTCTTTTTCATGGCTAGCATGAAACGCTTTCTTGGGGCTTGCCTCCTACCTGCTTTGCCACCTCATCTCCCTGTGTGTTTTCCATCAATACAAAGGAACTTCAAAACATTTGGGGAAAAAGAAAACATTTAGGAAAGTAGAAATAAAGGAGAAGTTTCTGCTGGCGCTAGACGTTTTGAAGTTAATGCATGGGGGGTCTTCCAAAAAGCCCATGGAAATGCATATTTTGGAACAATGCTGCATGGGTTTCGATTTTTTCCCACTATACTACCTTCTCCTCATCTCTGTCTTCTGCTACACTGTCCTTAATTCTTGCCTTGCTCACCTCCACCATGGGCCCTTTGGGCAGCCTGTGCCTGGCTGGGACATTCTTTTCTTCCCTCCTGACCCTTGCTCATGCTTCGCAGCTCACCCCAGTCACACTTTAAAAAGTTTCTGCAGGTTTCCTGAGCAGGCTCAACCCCATTCCTTAGCCATATCCCCTCGCTTGAAAGCACCTAACACACATTATTCTGGGGTGATACAGGTTCATATCCGTCTCCTTGGCTAAATCAGCTATGTGGCACCAAGACCTGAGTCTGGTTGTGCTCACCTGTAGAGCTCCACAGGACTTAGTGTAATGCTCAGTAAATCCAGCTTAGAGAATAGGTGGGAGCATGAAATTGGAGGATGAACAATTCAAAATGCACCCCTCTCTCAGCTGTAACCAGTGTGGCCAATGGATTTCATAACCCGAGCCTAGTGGAACGGGCAAGCAACCTGAGGGCTTACAGCCCGTGGGTTCTGTAATCAGGCCCAGGCCTCCTTGTCCCTCCCAACCCGCCCCTCACTACAAAGCCATTGTCCTCTACCAAAGTCGGGGAGCACAGCAACGGCCCCCTTTCCTTCCCTTATCTTTGCTGATACTCAGAAGGTCCCAACTCATCTTACATCCACATGTGAAGCCACTTGTGGGTTCCAGAAGATCCAGTGTAACATCTGTCTAGAGCTCCACGTTTCCTCCAAAATGTTTATTTAATTCAAAATCTCCCTCAAGAACAAGCCAGAAGATTTCTATTTTCTGAAAGGTTAGACTGTGGAGATGACTACACCTCACAAAATCTAACCTTTGTTCTTGCCGCCACCTCCTCACCCCTGGGTTGAAGCCAGTGCAGAAGTTGAAGTCTTAACTCCCCACCTAGGATCCAACCAGCCAGCACTCAGCAGCCAAAGATGGTTTTCCTGAAAAGCAAATGGCTTCGAGTGTCTTTGTGTGCTTGCTTCTGTATTTCTAACCCACACCTGTGCTGTGCAGTACCTTAGTCGGCCTGTCTCAGCATTTGTGTTCACTCATTTTCCTAGGCACCAGAAATAAATGTCAAAATCAAAAGAATGATAGCGCATTGTTTATCTATTTATTCAGAAATTCCTGTGTGCAAGGCAGTTTAATGGCCTGATTCTCTAATCTGCCACAAGGAATTACATTTATTAGCATGTTCTCACTCAATCAGCAAATACTTTCTGAGCACCTGGTCACGGTGACCATGGAATTAGGGTCCACACAGGACAGTTTGGAACTTTTTTGTTCTAATAGAGCAATATATAGTACAGTATCACTATCTGTAATTATCCACTGTGCAATAGAACACCATAATTTCTTACTCCTGTGCAGTTATAACTTAGCACCTGTTCATTCACCTCCCCCTCTCCTGTGCCTCTGGTGACCACTGTTACACTTTTAACTTCTATGATACCAACTTTTCAGACTCCACATGAACGATACTTGTCTTTCTAAGTCTGGCTTATTTCACTTCACATAATGACCTCTAGTTCTATTCATGTTGTTGCAAATGCTAAGATTTCATTCTTTGATGGCTAAGTAGTATTGTGTCTATGTAATTGTATCATTACATAAATAGTATGTGCTTAAGTAATTACATTTGGTAGTATGTAATTATATGCCAAATTTTATTTATCTTCCAGCAGTTGGTGGACACCTAGTGTTTCCACTTCATCCTGCTGAGAATAAAACTGTCTGAAAGCATGGCAGTCTAGAAGTTTCTTCTACAGAGTGATTTTTTTTAAGATTTATTTATTTCTGTTGGAAAGACAGATTTACAGAGAGGAAGAGCAAGAGAGAGAGAGAGAGAGAGAGAGAGAGAGAGAGAGAGAGAAAGATCTTCCATCCATTGGTTCATTCCCTAAGTGGTCGCAATGGCTGGAACTGAGCCAGTCTGGAGCCAGGAGCCAGGAATTTATTCCAGACCTCCCAAACAGGTGCAGGGTCCCAAGGCTTTGGGTCATCTCTGCTGTTTTCCCAGGTCAAAAGAAGGGAGTTGGATGGAAAGTGGAGCAGCTGGGGCATGAACCTGTGCCCATACAAGACCCTACTGGATGCAAGGCGAGGATTTAGCTGCTAGGCTATTGTGCTGGGTCCCCACAGAGTGATTCTGTTTGCCCAATTAAAGAATTGGTGGATGATAACTAGCTCTATTCTGAATTTTTTTCAGGAGCTTCCATACTGTTTTCCAAAGTAAGCCTACTAATCTACATTCCCATCAGTGGTATCAAAGAGCTTCATTCCCTCCACAGCCTTGTTAATATGTGTTACTTTTGTATTCCTGATAATAGTCAGTCTGACTGGAGTGAGGTGCCTTCTTGTTGTTTTGATTTCCATTTTCCAGCTATTAATTATATTAAGCATCTTTTTCATAAACCTGTTGGCCATTCTATGCCCTCCCTTGAGAAATTCTGTTTAGATCTACTGTTATATTTGGATTATTTGGGGTCTTTTCCTATTGACTGGTTTGAATTCCTTATATATTCTGTTTATTCAGTTCTTGATAGATGTATAACTTGTCAATGTTTTCCATACATACCCTGCTTCTTCGCTCTAATGATTGTTCCCTTTACTATGCAGAAGCCTTTTTTGTTGGATGAAATCCTATTGGTCAGTTTCATGCTTTGGTCATGGTGTTTTGGGGAGCCTGATCTAAAAATTGCTTGTCCATTTTAGTATCTTTTTAAAGACTTATTTATGTGAAGGAGTTACAGAGAGGGAGATGAGAGAGAGAGAGAAAGAGAGAGAAATCTTCCATCCATCCATTGATTCACTTCCCAAATGATCACAACAACCAGGGCTTTGTCCAAGATTAGCTGGTTGTAGATCATGTGGATTTTCTTCTAGGATCTCTCCTATTCAGTTGGTACGTAGATCTGTTTTTATGACAATACCATGACGGTTTTATTACTGTATCTTTGTAATATATTTTAAAGTCAGGTAGTATAAAGTGTTCTGTGTCTGCCATTGTTCTTTTTTCGTAAGATTTCTTTGAGTATTGAGGGTCTTTTGTGGTTCAACATAAAATTTAGTAGTTTTTCCCTATTGTGGGAGATTTATTTCTGATCCAATCAGCTAGGAGCATTTAGTCTGTTTAGGCGTTCTATTTCTTCATTATTCAGTCTTGGTAAGCTGTGTGTTGTCCATTTTTTTCAAGTTATCCCATTATTACTTCACTGTTGTTTATAAAAATCTCTAGTAATCTTCTATGTTTCTGTGGTGACAGTTGCAGTGTCTTTTCTGATTTTGAGTCTTTTTTTTTTACTTAGTCTACCCAAGGGTTTGTCCCTTTTGTTTATCATTTCAAAGAACCAACTCTATCACTGATTTTTTAAATTTTTAGTCTATTTCATTTATTTATGCTCCATTTGTTATTATTTATTCTAATTTATAGTTTGGTTTATTCTTGCTTTCCCACATCCTTGAAGTACAAAAATGTTGAGGTCATTATGATTTTTTGAAATAGGCATTAATTGCTATAAACTTTACGCTTTTTATTTTTATTTTTATTGGAAAGTCAGATATACATAGAGGAGGAGGAACAGAGAGAAAAATCTTACATCCCCTGATTTATTCCCCAGGCAGCCGCAGCAGCCAGAGCGGTGCCAATCCCAAACCAGGAGCCCAGAGCCTCCTCCAGGTCTCCCACATGGGTGCAGGATCCCACGGCTTTGGGCCATCCTCAACTGCTTTCCCACGTCACAGGCAGGGAGCTGAATGGGAAGCAGGGCTGCTGGGATTAGAACCGGCGGCCATATGGGAACCCAGCACGTGCAAGACAAGGACTTCAGCCACTAGACTACCATGCAGGGCCCTAAATTTTACTCTTTGTTGCATTCCACTGGTTTCCATTGTTTTTTCCAAGAAATATTGTAACTTTTTTTCTTTATTACTTCCTCACTGGCTATTCAATAGTGAGCTGTTTAATTTACATAGGACAGTTTTGGGTTTTTTTGCTTGTTTGTTTTTGTTTGAAAGTCAGTTACAGAGAGAAGAGACAGATATTCCATCCACTGGCTCACTCCCCAAATGGCCACTACAGCCAGAGCTAAGCCAGTCTAAAGACAGGATCCAGGAACAACTTTGGGGTCTCCACAATGGGTGCAGGGACCCAAAGCCTTAGACCATCCTCTACTGCTGTCCTAGGTCTCCAGCCAGGAGCTGGATCTGAAATGGAGCAGCCAGGACCAGAACTTGTGCCCATGAGGGATTTCATTGCTGCAGGTGGAAGATGAGCCTACTGTGTCACCATTTTGGCACCCATAGGATAGTTTTGAACGTGAAAGTGGGACCTGTTGGTTGGTCATCCAATACAAGTATACATCAAGCTTTTCCCAAGACAAGCAGGGCTTTCATGGGCATCTTATACCAAAGGCTAAACTGGAGCTATAAAGTCTTGAATTATCAAAAAAAAATTTTTCCTAAAATGTTCTGAAGGATTTAGGGGACAGTTAGAATGTGATGGAGATCTGCAAAGCCATGAGATTAAAAAACATGAAGGATAAGTTAAGAAACTTAAAATTTGTGATAGCTTCATTTTTGAAGTAGATTTTGATACCCACACCCACACCCACATGAACCGACAGATCTGGAAAATAATGACCCAAGTGGAATCAAAGTTTTCTTGCAATGATATCACCTGGAGAGGTCTAGGGGAAGATTTGAGTTTATGAGATTCCCCATCAGAGTTAAGTGGTGGCGCTTTCTTATGAGATAGGAGTAAAGTTGAGAATAATGGAAGAGAACAACACGTGATGTAGGTCTCTTTCTCCCTGCGATTCTGAGCTGCTTTACTGTGGTTATGGTTACCTGTGTGTCAACAAAAGATCCTCCTTTTGTGCTAAAGTGACCTCTTTTTCTCACATCCCAGGTGCCTGTCCTGAGACCCATGGACTTGATGGTGGAGGCCACCCCACGAAGAGTATTTGCCAATGCACATACATATCACATCAACTCCATATCAGTCAACAGCGACTATGAAACCTACATGTCTGCTGATGACCTGAGGATTAACCTATGGAACTTTGAAATAACCAATCAAAGTTTTAGTATCCTTTCCTTGTGGCCAATGGTTAAAGGGCTTGAATTGAGAGTGAACAGGTATGAATGGGGTTGGGGAATCAGATGGAATGGGAAGGAACAATCACAGCTGTATCACTTGGTACCTATAGAGAACTTGTCACTTTGAGAATACACTGGCACTTGTTATTGTTATCCTAACAATACATTTGGGGATATGCTGAATTACCAGCAGTGGGCCACAACTGGCTCTGGTTTGCAACTCTGAGTCAGTTGCTTCATGCAGTGACATTTAAATGGCATGCAGTAAAATTAGATGTGATTTTAGCAACAATAAGATAAGGCCCTAGAGTTAGGATTCTTTCCTCTGTTACAATGTTCCTAAATGGCCTATGTAGGCTGCCTAAAAACCTGAGACAGTTTCTGTTGAATCATAATAGTGGTGATAATTATAGCTGCCATTCATTCAGTTCCCAGCACTTCTACTAAAAAACAAGTATTATATCTCATTATTACTACTTTATTGAAGGATAATATGTATGCTGAAAAGTGTACATTGATAACTACACAGCTAAAAGAATTTTCACAAATCAGACATACCTCTGGCCAGAATCCAGTTCAAAAAGAACTTAACTAGCAATCCTCAAACTCCCATCATGCCTCCTTAAAAGTTTCTACCCACCCCCAGGTCACATTTGATATAACAACCCTATAATGTAAGTTACATTATTACTTGTTTAAATTTTAGAGAATTCACAAAAATTACTGAAAGACTATCTAGGCCACAACTCACATTCTACTTTTAGACCCAGTTTCATACTAAAAATTGTCACTTTATTCAATCCCCTGTGATGTTTTCCATCTCATCAGAAACCTGACCTGTTGCTGTAATTGTTAGTTCTAAGTTTTATCATTCAGGCAATGGAGCAATCAGCCTAGGAGTCAGTATAACTTCTCCTTCATTTGCTAGTCTGACCCACTCCCAGACCAATCTGTTCATGAGCCCTGCCAAAACTTCTCTAAAATATATCCAAAATCAACTTCTATCTCTCCTCCTCTCTCCCCAGCCTACACTAATGATAAGCCACTGTTGTCTGTCACCTGTGTGACAGCGGCTGGTCTCCCTTCATGCTCTCTGCACAGTATGTGCACACATACCACTGGTGTGGAGCTTTTAACATGCAATCCAGGTATCATTCTTTCCCTGCTAAAAACACTGTAGTAACTTTCCATTGAGCTAAGAATAAAATCCAAGTTACCCTCAGCCTCTATGATTCTACACATTCTGATCTATGCCCCCTTCTTTAACCCTCTGTGATATCCCTTTTTCCCAATTCACTCTTCTTCAGTTAACTACACACGTTTCTGCTCATAGATAAACCTTGCTGCCTTTGTTTTACTGTTCCTTCTTTCTAGAATGCTGCATCCCCATGTTTACAAGGCCAGTAACGTATGATTCTTCTGACCTCTTTATAATGTTACCTTCACAGAGGAATGTTCACCCATTTATTCTTTTATTATTGTGGCTACAAATAATACTTTATCCCTCTCTGCCTCATAGTACTTAACCTTGTTCAGAATGGAATTTAATTGTGTGTTTTTGGTATCCCCACATTAGAATGTAAATTTTCTGAGAGTAACGGCTTTGTGTGATCGCTTACTGCATTCTAGTGTTTAACACAATGAAGTACAGGGATGAATGCTTAGCTTAGCAGTTAGGATGCTGGGTTGGGAAGCCCACATCCCATATTGGAGTACCTGGATTGGAGATCCAGCTCTTTCTCTGAATCCGGCTTCCTAGCAATGCAAATCCTGGGGGGATGGAGGGTGGGCACAGGGTGATGGCTCAAGCAACTGCCACAAAGGAGAACCCTGGATTGAATTCCCAGTTCCCAGCTTCAGTCTGGCCAGCCTAACTCCTGTGGGCATCTGGGGATTAAGCCAACAGATCCTTCCATTATTCCCTCTCTACTCCCCTGCTTCTTTCTTCCCTCCCCTCTCTCTGCCTCTCAAATAAGTAACTTTTTATAAAAACACTGAAATATAGGAAGCGGTTTGGACATACTAAGTTTAAGATCGTAGTAGATCATCAAAGTAGAATCATCTAGTAGACAGTTGATCATTAAATCTATCCTGAAACTTTTATAGTAAAACTCTATGTTCTAATATAAAATAGATCCCCATAATGGCTCAAGCATGTGAAAGATTATTTATCCTATTAAGATTAAGATTGACAATTCCCATCAGCAGCCAGCCTCATTCAGTCAGTGATTCAGAGACCTGGCCTCTTCCATGTTGCCTCTTTCTAAGTCACCATACTTATCTGCAGCAGGACAGTAAAAGGGAAGGTTGTAGCAGACTTCACTAGGAGACTCTTACAAGCCAGGCTCCCAAATAGAATGTATTACATAGGCTACAACTCAACCACTTGGCCTTTTGTAACTGAGGCAGGCTGGAAGATGTGATCTAGCTGTGTGCCCAAGACAAAAAGAAAAAAAAAACCCATTTTAGGCAGTGGGGGGGTAGCTGGTTAGCCTTCATCACAGCAAGTACCCTCAGACTTTTGGGGGAAAGACAAGTTTCACCAGCTAGTGGCAATTGGGAACTCTAAGAAGTGACCATCAGGCCCCTGTCTGGCATCTTATGTTCATTGCAGAGCAGATGTGACATACTGTCTGGATCTGGTAGAATCTGCCTGCAGATTCTGCCTGGCAGCACAGCTGCTAATAGAATGAGTGTGGGTGGTGGCTAGCTTTCTCTTTATAATGTATTGCAAGAGCCAGAAATCTGCTAAGGCTTGGCTGCCTGTCACTGTGAGCTGCTGCTTTTGCCAGTATGGGTGACATGTTGGCTGAATTTTGCCTCCAGGCCTTCAAGGGGGAAAGAACTTTCTCTAGGCATTTTGGGAGACAGTTGCCTTGGGGAGCATGCAGAGGGAAAATATTAATAGCACAGCTGAGGTTCTATTCTGCAGATTCTGCAGATGTGCGGCAGCTTACCAGATGCTGGTGTACAAATGAGCTCATACCATTCACCCTTAAAGCAGCCATGTGTAAAGTAATCATTGTCATCATGAGAGTGATGATAACCACTGTCTACGTGGTTCGTTTCGACCAGAATGCCCTAAACACTGAGCAGCCTGTACAAACCAGTACTTGTTTGCTTCTCATCGCTGAAGTGTGGCCACCTCCAGGGCAGCAGGCAGCCATCTTCACAACAGCTCCAGAAAGACACAAACAAGGCATCTCTTAAATAAGATGCTGCTTAACACCTTTTTGTAATGTCTCTTCTCATCTGTACCTTTTCCAACACATGACATAGGTACCACTGGGATGGTAGTAAGATGAATTGTCAGCAAGCATCTAATTGAACTGAGTGCCAGCTCAAGTGTGGATGGCGAGCTTGTACCTGCTCCCCATTTGCCTGGCATAGCTTTCTCTCGAGACTCAAATCACAGCCCCGAAACTGCCTCTTCAGGGAATCCTTTCCTTGCCAAATTAGCTCAGGTGCCCTTTGCCCTCAACCATCAAAGCTCCTTATACAAGCCTTTTTTGTAGCAATAACCTTGTAGGATTTCTTACTGTATATTTATCTCCCCATGCAGACTAATTTCCTGGAGACAAAGGGCCCCATCTCTTCATCTTCATGTTCCCTGTGCTTAGCACAGTGCTAGGAGCATATTAGGTACTCAAAAACTCTTGGCTGAAGGATAAAAATGCCTTACACAGCACTTAAGGGCATTTTAAAATATTTTTATCTTTATATTTTATAAATAATATAATTATAATAAATGTTAGCGAACACAGCAGTCATAAAATTCTATGATTTCATAGATACTGAAAAGTGCATTTATATTTCAAAGTAACTGCATGAAACTATAAGTTAACACAAGTCTTGGTCAAGAATGTGTTTAGAGAATATTGCCTTCCACTGACAGGTTTTTATTGTGATACTGGCATTATGGATAAGATCTCAGGCTTTGTAGTCTAACATAGACACAACCACTTCATGGATATGCGTGGTCCAACATGTTCCTTCATTTTTCTAAGCTTCTACTTCCCTATTTCAGCATCAATAAAAAAGAACTCTATCAAAGAGGATTATTAGGAACACACACACACTACCACCACCACTACTCCATATACCACACCACACACACCACACCACACCACACCATACCACACCATACCACACCACACCACTCAACAGTATGCACACATGGCAGTACCTGCCAAACAAATAATCAATAAACAGGGACTAATACCATTACAGTTATTCCTAAAAGGACAAGAAAATGGAGAAGTTCAATATTAGAGTAGTATACCCTATTTTGCACAATTCATTATTTGGGTCATCTTCTCAATTCTGGATCCCTCCTTCAGTTCTACATCTGACCCTTTTTTTGCAAGATTTTGCTTATTATACCCAAGTTATGAGATACATATGGGAACTCTTAGGTCCGACCCCTGTGTTTAGCACCAGGTCAGAGTGATGTAAACCTAAGCACTGTGGAAACTGGTCCTAAATTCTCTCCCGTCTGTCCATAGCCAGTATGATCCTATTGTGTGAATTGGGTCCTACTTTACAGTGGCCAAACATTAGTCTTAATGAGTTAATTATATCAGGATCATTTCTGGATTTGTAATTTTCTTAGGGAAAAGGCAGCTTTTACTTTTCACTAAATGGAAGTTGCTCTGTTACTCCAAGTGTCATTACATCTCTCTATTCCTCGATCTCAGATGACACACATCATGATAGTAGTTTCCCCACAGAGGTGTGTGCAAGACGGTACGGATGCACGGGATGGGACAGATGGCAGCAGAAAATCTAGAATGCCTCATAACAAACTGAATTGGACATTTTCTGATGATGAAATTCCAAGCTCTTTGTCTGGCATGAAAACTAAAAAATTTATGGTTATGGGTCTTTCAAATTCTCTCTCAGCTACCCCGGGGCCTTTTGTGACTCAGTACGTATTTAATATGGCACCATGTGTCTCTCTGTCAGTCCCCGCAGATTGAGCCTGGTGATTGGCAAACACTCGATGAATATTTGCATATTAGCTTTTTGTAAGCTCTTAGGAGAGGACTATCCCTTGGAGTCCTCTTTGGAGATCCCAAGTGTCTGTCCTCCCAGCTAGCGAGATCTAGATGCTTTGTAATCATTGCTAATATCCAAAGATTAAATTCAGACCTTAGGAAGCAAAAAGACCTCAAAGCAACTCACAACCAACAAAAGAGAATCCAGCTCTCATGTGCTCAGTGATCAGGCCAGCCTAGGATTTCCCAAGTTTTCCAGCTTGAGTACTTGCAGCCTGGGAGTGGAATGTGAGCAGTCAGCTGCTCCACAAACACGGGTACCTTGCCCAGGAAAACCACATGCTTCAGTTTTACACTTGGTCCTACGGGGAAGGAGCCTCCTTGGCTCTCCCTGACTTCGGCAGGACTTAGGGTACAGGAGGGTTTGTCCGTGGTAGAGAATCAGCAGGGGTGAGACACGGTACATGAACACCGTCCCCTGCAAAAGGCTGCAAAGCCATTGTGGGTGTAAACACTATCTTTAGAAAACATCCTTTTTCAGAAGACAGGCTTATTCAGCCCAATGTAAAACCATTGAATGACCATTTTTCTCCATTGCCTTGTTAATCAAATTCTTAAATGCTGACAGTGTAAATAGGATTACACCCATCTTAAGACAAAGAAATTGGAATCCAGATACAGGGAAATGAATTTTCCAAGTTCTAGCAAAAGTGAAATGCAGTCAAAACTGAATCCCAAATTCCTAGCACTCATTTACTTACATTTAAAATTGTTTATCACAATATTATTCTGAGATGTACTAACAGGGGTCAGGTTCCTGACCTCGTGACTCTCACATAAATGGGGCTAGGCCAAGGAAACTACAATTTTTAAGTATTTATTATTTTATGTAATATGTATTCACTGTAGGGATTTTGGAAAAATGTAATAAAGTGAACAAAATCTCACCATTTTTTTTTCTGTTTCAGCAATAGGTACTGTGATTTATTGAATCATATTCACTGAGAAAAATAGAAAAGAATAGATTCATAAGTAAACATATGTTTATATATATTCTCATAGGTGAACTATATAATGGAGACTAGCATATGAGGAAATAAACATATTTCCTGATGCAGTATGCATCTCTACTCTCAAATAAAGGGAGGACTCCTAATAAAACTGTTAAATAGACCTTGACAATTAAATACACCTTGACAACAGAATACTAGACTTTCTGCCATTGCCTGTGGCTCACGATGCCTTGATATACATTTACAGAGCAGAATGTTGGACTTGTGACTGTTGCTTAAGGACTGTACTATAATAATACGGAGGGAAACTGGGCAGGGGGGTGGTGGAATGGGGCATGAAGGGGAGAATTCCTGTGCCTATAGGACCAGATCATGAAAAATAACATTTAAAAATAACTTAAAAAAAAAGAAAAAACAAACTGTTGACTAACCCAGGAACCTTTCTTCTCCAATATAGGGAACGACACACACACACACACACACAGTCTCACATACTCACATACTCACATACTCACATACTCACATAACTACCTTTTCTTTGCCTTCCCTTCCCTGCATTGCTTTTCTGTTTAGCAGCCCTCACTCTGTAATATACTGTGGTAGGTTATGCTTACTGGATCTGTTGGCCACCTCTCCTGCTAGCATAGACACTTCATGGATTCCAGTCTCCTTTACTCATCACTCAATACTCCAGAGAGAACTCCAAGCAGGGCGTAAATTCTTCAGGAACATTTCATGATGGGTTAAATGAATAAATGGATTCCAGTAACAAAAGAATAGCTTACCTAACAAATTTAGAAGCTAGTCTCCCCACAGAAAAGAAACAATGAAATTTTCTTGCTTTCTCTCCCTCTATATTTCATGTGTTTAATTTTATTTGAAATAGCCACTCCCCAAATGGTCATAAGAGCCAGGCTGAGCCAAGCTGAAACCAGGAGCCAGGAATTCCATTTAGGTCCCCAGTGCCAGTGGCAACAATCTAAGGCTTTGGGCCATCTTCTTCTTCTTTCCAGAATTACTAATGGGGAGTTACTTTCAGAGAAGAGGAGCTGAGACTAGAATCAGTAAGCCAATATAGGATGCCAGCATTTCAAAAATCAGGTTAATCCTCTGTGCCACAAAGCCAGCCCCTCCCTGTGTTTTTAGGAGGCCTGAGTCAAACTATGCATTTTTGTCTTCAGCTTGGGTCACCTAAAATAATAAGTATATTAGCCTAGAAAGTCTTTAATATATAGATTAAATATAAATATATATGTAGATAATGAGATGTGTAAAAATTGACTTAGTGACTTCCGTATTTCTGTCTGCTAAATTTATTTGAGAGACGGAAAAGGAACAAGACAGAGGAAGAGCCCCCGTCTATCAGGTCAGTTTGCAGATGCCCACATGGCAGGAGGTACACCTTCCAGGGCTCCCACACGGGTGGCAGGAGCCCTATTTCTGCATCATCACCACTGCTAACTAGGATATAGCAAGGAAGCTGGAGTCAGGAGTTAGAACTGGGACTTAACCCCAGGTACTCTAACCTAAGACACAGGCAACCTCATTGGGGGCTTAGGCATGATGCCACAAATTTCTATATATTCTGGGTTATTGCCAGATCTTTTCTTTTATATACTACTGTAGTAGCTTTAAGGATTTTTTTTTTTATTTGAAAGAGTTAGAGAGAGAGACAACAAAAGCTTTCCATCCACCAATCCACTCAATCAAAGCTGAGCCAAGCCAAAGCAGGGATCCAGGAGCTTCATCTGTGTCTTGCAAAGGAGTGGCAGGGGTCCAAATACATGGATCATCTTCTGCTTTTCCCAGGGAGCTAAATGGGAAGTGGAGCAGCCTGGACTCAAACTAGAACCTATGTGGGATGCCAACTTTATTTATTATACAACACAATGCACTGGCCCCTGTAATCTTTTTTAGAAAGCTTTTATCCCTGTTTAGGACTAAGAAATTGACCTTTTTTTAAATATATAAAATTTTATTTTGACAATCTTTACATAGTTAATTAGGGTAAGAAGGTTCAAGGGCTACAGGAAAGTGGATAATACTAGTATGTTTTCCAAATTGTTACCTTCATGTTTAAAGGGGGGTATTAAGGGAGAAGGCCCACCCAATTTCCCACCCTCCCCAGGTCCCGGATGTAGGGCATGCTCTGAGGTTCTTGCTCAAGTGGTTTTGATATTGCAGCAGTTATGAATTGCTGTCAATCTTGCCACTCCAAGCACTATGAGGTCTTTGAAAAATCCATTGATTGACATAGTCCATCATAGCTGAGATGGTTGGTTGACCTGTTCTGTCTTCTCTGTTTTCTTCATTAGGGTTCTGAGTCCAGCATTTAGATTAGGAAGATCTCCAAAGAAACTTCTTGTATGTGCTAACAAGTACAGGGCCTGGCACCGTCCATCACCCCAATCAGCTGGTGGTTGCAATTGCTGGGTTGGTTCTGTTTTCTCTCCCGTCTTCCACTGGAACCAATGGGTGTTGCAGTCCAGCCTGGTTCTGCCCAGCACATACTTGGCCCTCACATTACCAGTGGGAGCTGCAGCCTAGTTGGAACGACCCACAATATTGACTTTTGAATGGCCCTCTGCTTCCCCCTTACCATCTTGCTCCCACGGTATCCATTCCCTCACCCCACTGCTGATATAATTTGTGACTTTGGCTTCCTGCGTGTTTGAAGTGGATCCCTTAAGGGTTGACCACCCAGTGTCTTCAATTATTATTTGAAATAGTGCTTCAGGCCACTGCCTGGCACAGCAGTGTCCTCACCTTCCCCACCTTCCCACTCTCTCCCTCTAAGCCCAGAGCTAAGCTGCCAAGCTGGCCGTGCCCCCTTCTCTCCACAGAGCTGCCTCCAGAGTCCCAGCAGAGAGCCTGATTAACCCCTTTTGTTAGCAGAGGTAATTTTCCTGGGCTCAGCATTAATAAGGAATGCTGTAAACAGTTGGGGTCAGAAAGAAAAGATCTGTCAAGCCCCAGGGTTAATTTAATAACAATCTGTTGGCTGTCTGAGTTGTGTATTGGCTGTGACTCCTGTGCTGTGTTTTGCTTTTGCCATTTAGTTCTTTAGGACAACAGGGAAATAAGTTGGATACAGAGCTCTAAAAAATAAGGAAGAGAAAATTGACTGTCAAAATTCATCATTCCATTTTCCAGATAACACAGGGAGCGTTACATTGCTCATCTCCTTTCTCCTTCTCTCCCAAAATGAAGGGCAAGACTGTATGTGCTGCATGCACTGTCCCTCCTGTTAGAACAGCAGAAAGGAAAAGGCTGTGATTCCAAAGGATATGAATGTGAAATTTGGCAACTGGTTCTAACATCCTTATCTTCCTAGCAAACCATCCCTCAGATAACAAGCCAGAAATCACCTTGTAAGGTTTCTATTCCAACCTCTGGTTCAAAAGAAAAATCTATCATATCGTAGGATATAAAAATCCTGATTTTAGAGATTGTCATCATCAAACTGGCAGGAGACTTAAGACAGCACAGCCCTCCCCTCCCTGCCCACTCTGCCCTCCTCCCAAATAAAGGAGAAAAGTAGGGCCTTTGGTCAGCCAGAAGCAGCTTCAAGACAGGAGGAATTGCCACACTGGCAGGTGGCGTTGTGAGGGCAACTCATTAGGGAAGGCATGGTGGTGAGAACCAGGCTCCAAGTGAGACAAACTTGAGTTCAAATGCCAACTCGCCCCTACATGTCATAGGACTGTGAGTAATGTATCTTCATCACTCTTTGTGCCCCTGTAGAATGGGGTTGTTAATAATACTGACCTCCTAACGCTGAGATGAGTGGCACATGAGACGAGGCAAAGAGCATTGCACAGGGCACGCATGGCAGTTGAAAAACAGTAGCTGTGGCCACTCCCTTCCTGCTTGCCTTTCTCATTGCTATCATTCCAAAGAGGGTAGAGACACTGTTTATCGCCTAAGACCACTGAGTCAAACATGAATGAGTCTCAGACCTGGACAAGAAAGAGAGCTGAAGACTTGAGAATAAGGTGGGGGTGGGGTGGGCAGGGACGGCCCAAAGGGACCAGAGTGGATGGAAGGAAGGAACAGTCCAGAAGCAGGGATCCCCAGACAAACCCAATGGGCACAGCTCTACCATGGTGCTCTGGCTGGTGGAGGGAGCAAGGGGGAAGCCTTCCCTGGTTCCACAGATTTGCTTATTTGCTTTGTTTTCACATATTCTGACTTTGGGGCTTTTATTTTTAGGTGGGAAAAAAATAACTATAGCTGTCACACCTCCCCCTCCCACACAACAAAGATCTCTTCCAGTTCAGCCTGTTTTCAGAGCTATCCTGGAAGAGGTTGAGAAAGCTGACACCAGATTTTCTTTGCCTATTTTGGAAGAGAAAAACATGCTCATGGGCACCATGGAGTCTCAAGACTCTTTCTGGAAAGTGAGGAAATTCAACATCAGTGCTACACTAACCTCCACTTTCCCTTTCCCCTGTCATGACCACAAAGCCCAGTGCATGGCTCAGGCGGCCAGAGAGGACATCAGAACAGCAGCCTGGAGCTGCCTCCCGTGTGGTACTCCCCCTTGTTCCCCAGAATGTCCCACCTGCAAGAATATTTGCAACTCTGGCAGAGGTTGAACTGACAGGCAGTATTTTGTGAATCCAAGGGACCCATGTGCCCCGAAGACTCAAGTAATACTTGCACCTGGGGTTGGCAGGAGAAATTGCAGTAAAATGTAATTTTAGCTCAGTCTCCATTTAATCTTCTAAAGAACTCAGCAGGATGTATAAAGCATGATTGAAGGGGAAGGAGGCACAGCCAAATTCAAAGCCATAGTTGTGTCGAGTTGCATGCTAGAATAGTTGCAGCAGGAGCAAAGGTGTTGTCCGGTAATAGATGACTCCTTTACTAGTGGGGCTTAAAATATTGGAACATTATTTGTACCTCTTCTAAACGTTAAGGAAGGAATGGTACCATACAGACAACTTTCATCCATTGTCATCTAATAGGGATAGTCTGAGTCAGTTCTTGCTTGCTGATTCAAGGCATTGTTTTCTAAGGTGTGGTACATAAACTCGTAGCACATACAGATGGCTTCATTATAATTATTAAATGCTCATTTTTCACATACATTATTGAAAATGTGACTTGTTCATTGAACCCATAACTTTATGAATATTGAACTATTGCTTGCTTAAAAAGAACTTAAGGGAGCAAAACTCAAATGACAAAGAAAAAATATTAAGTAAAAAATTCTACCCTATGATATACAATGGAGGCAAAAGACAGAGAGAGGCTCGCAAGTGGGGAAGTGTAGGGCAGGAGGGGATCTTCTGGATCGGCTTTGCTGTGCTGCTCCTTGGCAGGGAGTTGCTGGGTCCGCCGTCGCCTCTGAGTTGGGGGTGTAAAGGGATCAGGATACAACCAGCCCTTCTCACGTGTGAGACCCCTACAGCAGGTGTTTATGGAGTCAGCTGCATAAGTAAAAGGCTGGATTCCATTGCAAAATGTAAGGATGTGGCCTGAAGTAGCAGAGTGAGGATAATTTTCTTGATGAGTTAGTGCTAGGAGAAAGAAAATCATGAAAAAAATTAAAAGTATATTCCACGAGAACCTAAAACTTAGCCATCGTTCACCTGGATGACTGCTTGAGATACTTACATTGCCGCCCGTAGCTAAAGCAAATCACCACTTAGGGAGAGAGAGATTTTGTGTAATTAAGAGCCATTACAGATTTTGTACCTGGGATGTCACTTAGGGTTGTCACTCATTAGCCAAGTGACTGAAAGGAAATTATTTCACATACCTGAAGCCTTAGTTCCCATCCCTGCAAAATAGGGCCAAGAAAAATGTTGAGTATAGAACCTTAGGCACTAAACGAGTTCAGATCCATGACATACTTTGCATGAAGACTGATGGTGCAGAAAGCCAAGTGCTCAATAGTGCAGCTATTACCGTCATTATCAAAGATCATTAAGAAAGTTTCCAGGATCTCATTGAAGAGAACCTGCAGTCTCTCATTTATCAGCCCAGGAATGTGAGTAAGGATTCAAATATTGAATTTTTCATTTGAAATGGGAACTAGCTGCTTATCTGTTATTATAAAGGAGAAAACAAAAGTCTTTGCCACCTGGCACATTTTTCATAAGCACATGAATGTGTAACATGGATCATGAATGGTGGTCTTGTACATGTCTTAAATGTTTGAAAACACAAACACACTAATAAGGGTCAAATGCCTGAGTTCTAAGGCTACTTGTGACTTCTAAGTGACTCTGGTCCAGTTCATTAAATCCCCTGAGCTCCATCTGCCTGGGACCCATGCTTTGTGCTTCTTTGCTAACAACTATAACCAGGACCCACCATGGGCAGGGTAAGAGCTAACGTGTGACACTGAAGTCCAGTGATGCCGTCACTGACCCCGCCCCACCCCCAGCCCCAGCCACGCTCCCTTGGGTGGTCTCCCTCCTTGACTCGTCTGTGCCAGATATCGTGGACATCAAGCCGGCCAACATGGAGGAGCTCACGGAGGTGATCACAGCAGCTGAGTTCCATCCCCACCACTGCAACACCTTCGTGTACAGCAGTAGCAAAGGGACAATCCGGCTGTGTGACATGCGCGCCTCGGCCCTGTGTGACAGACACACCAAGTGTGAGTAGCAGCCTGAGGCTGATGGGGTGGGTGGGCCACTGGCTCCTGCCATTCCGGGAGGTATTGGAGGTTGCCGTCACTTTCATGCATCAAGCTGTGAACAAAGAGCCCACACATGCTGACCTGAGCCGAGGCTCACTCCAGGTTTGGTATATCAGTGAAGATGTAACCACAGATTCAATTCTAAAACATTCAGGAACAGAGAAGTCCTCTGTTGGTTGAAAGTGTTCTTAACACTGTGGCATGATACAGAGCATGAGCTAAGAAGGTCATTCTGCTGCTGTTGGGTAGGTAGCATAGAGACAGGTTAAGAGACTCTTAAAGCGGTAGCTTGGACAAGCAGGTGCTAGAGAAGGAGAAGGACAGACAGAGGTTCTGGAAGGATCTGGGCCACAGAGCAAACAAGACTTGCCAGAGTGTGAGAGACCGAGGATACCCAAGGAACCAAGGATGGCAGCTGAAGGCTGAGGGAGGGAGGGCCGTTAATGGCTCCTTGCAGAAGTGCAGCCATGGGAACTGGTTTCCGAGAGTCCCAGTGGTTCTAACGGGTACAGAGGAAATGCTTCTCAGAGAAGGGAGTTCAGGTAGAGGGCAGCCAGGCTGGCAGGCCCTCGGGTTATCAGGGCATTGACAGAGCAAAGCAGCCCTAATGCCCGTGGGAACTGAGTGCTTGGGAGCAAAAGACTATGGCTACACACACTGACACAGATGAAGCTGCTGTCAGTGACTGTGAGCACTGGGGTGGGCATGACAGGCCTGGAGCCAGCAGCGAGTGTTTCTGCAAAAGACAGCTCAGCAGTGCTGCTTGGAAGGCTGCGGCAGGCCATGTGCAGGTGCATCTAAGTACTGTGCAGGAGAGCTGGAGCCCGCCACCCCCTACTCCCAATCATCGCCTTCTCGTAAGTGAGCTTTTGCAACTGCAGTTAGAGATGAAGACCTCTCTCTTCCACAGACCCTATTTGTACTTTTATTTATGTGTGGCTGTCTGTGCAAGGCTTGCCAGGGATGCATATCTGGTGGCCCCTTTGGTAATTTGCGTTGCTTGTTTGGTAGCCAGTGTTTTATATCAGAGCTGTTATCTATCGTATGGACAGAGAATGAATTCTAGAGTGGTACGGACCAAATCCTGGCCTCAGCCCTTTCCAGCTGATTTGAACCACATTCCCTTAACTTTTCTAAGTCATCATTTTCTCACACACGAGGTGACCACAAGAAGTTGTGCCTATGTGCCTTGGACGATAAGTTTATCTTCTTTTTTTTTTTTTTTAACCAAAAGTAATCTAAAATCCCTGTGCAGTTTCTTTCATAATATGCATCTTCCATAATTTTTAAGACCACTCCCATGCATGGTTTTCAAAATTGTTTATGCCAAAACACATTTGTCTTTTGATTTAATTTCCCACAAACTTTGAATTATCTTCATATATTATGAAGGATGGTCGTGAGAATCTTTCCATGCATTTATCAGGGCAGGGGGCTTAGATGAGAAATAATGAAAACTGTAATAAATGTCTTATGCTTTTGCTGATGCCAAGTCTTGAAAATGTGGCATGTATCTGACACTCTCCACACATGTCAGCTCGGTCATTATTCCAGTGCTCAATGTCACATGTGCTTCAGCTACCCTGTTAGTGTGGACGTCATAGAGAAATCTCCTAGAGGCCTACTGGCTGTTTAAGAGAATGTGTGATTCTTTTCTTGCTCAGCGTTGTTCCCCCAGCTCTATAGTATTGCCCAATCTGTGCTAAGCACACACCTTGCATTCACTGGTGTTGTCAGGTTATTGGCTGTGCATGGTACTTCAGAGGAGCTGACCAGGGAAACTGTAATCAAGGATCAGTGCATGAAAAGGCACTAAGACATGAGAAAGCAGTCCATGTTGGTGAGATGCAGGATAATTGCCTGGGAGAAAGAGGCCACAGCGAAGCCATAATGGTTATGATTTTCTTTAAAAAAAAAATACTTCTGACAAGCGTTAAAATAGTCAAGGGACTAATATGATCAAAATTAGCTTTTATAGAAAAGTTGCTTGGACAGAAGGCATAAGAATGGAAGTTGAGTTCTGGCTGGGGAAAAAGAGTAGGAAACAAACTAGGAAGATACTAGAATCTAAACAAGGATTTCCTAATGTTTACTGTGAATGTGAAGATACACAGTTTGTCTCATGGAGGGGTCTGTTCTGTGCATTGGAGGTTGTTGAACAGCATCCCTGGCCCTACTCTCTGGATGCCAGTGAAATAGGTCCAGATGTGACAACCAAAAATGTCTCCAGATGTTGTAAAGCTGATCCTGGCTGAAGGTCACACTGGGTTCCTCTCCTTCAGCCAGAGGGTCTTGTGTCTGTGACATCTTGTGTCTGTGAAGGACTCTGACATGATAGAAAGCAAGACTCACCTCCTGCACTCAAACATGTTGAAATGTAGCCAGTGAGATCCCCAGGGAGCAGTGCTGGAAGAAGGCAGAAGGCAGTGTGTGTGTTAATACCTGGATGAGTGGTGAACTAAATGAAGGTATCCAGGTCAGGGTAGGACTTGGGGTCCGACCTCACTGAGTAATTACAGTGTATGTGCTAGTGTTGTATGGGTATGATTTGGTTAGATGAGGAGTAAGATGTGTTTTGGGCAGTGTGTGCAGAATGGGCAAAATGAAGTTAAGATATTATGGAACCGTTAGAGTCAACACAAAAATCAGCAGGCTTGAGGGGAAAGGCAGTATTGAGTTATGAGGGGTAATGGCTCTCATGAAGTCAGTCCATGTTGATCAGAGCCAAAAGTGTGTTCCATCATGCATTCATTGGTCCGTTGAGAGCCTGACTCTCAGTGTTACCGTTCGTCTTGAACTTTTCCACTGGAGCAGCTGTGCTAATCCAGGCCGCGAGCCACGCTGTGTGGAAGAAGGGCACGCAGAGGCAACCCGGCCTCTGCCATGTGCTGCGCACTGCCTGTGCCAACAGCAGAGGCAAAACAGCACGTGCCTGCGACCGGCAACCCTGGGGGAAGAAATGGCCATGATGGATTCTCAGTGGAGTGAGGTTTTTCCATTTTAACATTTCATGTACATTTTGCATTCAACTGTAGGAGATGTCTACTTTCAATTTGATAATTACATTTCTACCAAAGATTTCAAGCAAAATTTATGTTCTCAAAAGATACAGCAATGATTTTACATAATAGCTTTTTCTACTACCAACTATGCCCTTAGGTTCTCATCTCTCCCCAAAACCTTGAAATGTATAT